>NC_090274.1:44642000-46023666 GCF_040414725.1 Anabrus simplex | reverse complement strand
TTTAAGATAGAGTTAATTCTTTCGTGAAGAATAAACTTAAAATTCCGCAGGAAACCGTTGCACAACCCCAGATCACTTTATTTTTAAGTGCCAGTGAGCGGGCGTGTGACGTTTTAACACAGTTCGTACGTCAATGTAAATGACTAAGCTCAGTGGGAGGTCGACCGCACCGGCCAAATATTTACGGACGTGATTAAATTCGAACTGGACATGGTGTCGCGACCGCCAACTACGAATAACAATCATTTGACACTTGGTGTATAACACTTGTAGCCTGTATCACCACTGAGTCGCGGCCTACTTGCTTTGTAGTTGATAACTACCTCTTGTAGTCATAATAGAGGGTTCGAATGTCTATGACGTGCAGTAATAACTCTTGGTTCATATGCATGTCCGTATGTCGTAAACATACTGAAATGTGGCGCAAAATAAATTTAATACTGTCCAAAAATTGCTTTGATTTTTTTAAAAATCAAACAATGGACTAGCACCAAACTGGCTGCATTCCTAACATTCTTTTTTCCTTTCTATTTTGGCATCTTAACTGCTCGTGAAACTGGCTACTTTCAAACTTCATTTCATCATCATTCATTAGTCGTGTTTCTAGTTTCCGAGCGTCGAGACCTCGTAATTCTATCATTTCTGCGTTGCAGCCTTGTCGAGATGCCTCCATCCAGAGCGGTTTTCATCTTTCCTTAACATGATCTGAAGAGAGAGGCCAGTGATCTTCTTCCTCGTGGTCTACTGCCTTAAACTTTGCCTTGCAAAATGGTCCTTCCCAAGTTCTCTTCTGAAAATGTGGCCAAGGAACTGGATATAACACTCACTCACATGGGAAGATAGACGTGATGAATAATAGAAAAGGGATGGTGTATTTGTGTGTTTAATTAACACTCCAAGTATCGTGGGGACGAACGTAAAACATGAATAATAATCAGAGAGAATATAGATGATATTAGAAGCACAGAACATCAATATATAGAAGTTTTCGAAACATAAATAAAGTTCAAGGAGTTTATAAACATATGAGTTTATACACATATATTATTACTCGAGGCCGCCACAGACGTTTCTTGATGCTCAGTTCGTTCAGATTGGAAACATTGGTTCTTCTTTTCGTCCAGGGTTCACGCAACATTCTCCGCCAGTACCACATCACAAAAGCATCAATTCGATTTTTATCTCTAGCATTCATGGTCCAGGTCTCACAGCCGTACACAAAAGATTCCACCAAGGGCATCTTCGTAGCTTTTGATATTGCTCGGTTCTGCCAGATCTTAGTGAGTTTAACCTTTGCATTAAGACCTAGAATAATACGTATTTTGATCTTTATTTCGCACCTTCCCGTGGCATTGATGACTGATACAAGGTATACAAATACCTCTACTATCTCCAGATCCTTTAGGCATCCTGTAAGTTGGATTTGACCTTGCCAATCAACTACCATTAGTTTCGTCATGTTTATCTAGACAACAGTGAAGACTAATATTCTTCACTCTTGTAAACAGGTAAGTAAGTTCCTCTTCACTTCCAACTATAAGGGAAGTGTCCGCAAAGCGCAGGTTGCTCATATTTCTGCCGCCAATCGAGATTTCACCATTCCAGCCAACGAGAGCTCTCTTGAAGAGACACTCTGCACAGTTGTTGTAGAGTTAAGGTGATAATATACAACCTTGCCGTACTCCATTTGTCACATTAAAAATGTCTGAGAGATCACTTCATTTAACCACAGCATATTTCTAAGGCAAGGAAATCCGAAGTGATCGAACACAAACAAAATCACTTAGCGTTTTCAGCTCAAACCATGCGAATAATACTTGACGAACAGCAGAAACAATTCTAATATAACCAAAAATATGCTTTCATACGAAAAAAGTAAAACATTGCATTTATGTGGACAATCATGCGTTTGTAAAAACAGAGACCAGGATAAAATACGAAATGTTCTATAAATCCAAGCCCTAGTCATGTGCATTATTGAATAACTTTCCATGCGATAGCTAAGGTCTTCATGAGACCTGCATATGACGGTTGTTTCACAAGTAATGTCAAATGTGTTGATCTTCCGATGAAGCATCAGCAAAATGAATCTATGTATCCATGATGATGTTACAAACTTTCAGGAATGATGGAGGACGGCAAATGGTTCAATTTGAGATAAGGAACCGCTGTATACCTGCACAAGTTTCGCAGGCTACTCCATTTACAACAAATGTTCGCAATGGCGTCCCCCTGCGTCAATGCAGGCATGGCATCGCCGCACAGAGTTGTCACACCCGTTCGAATATCTCCGGGGTCGTTTGAACAGCGAGAATTCTTGGCAAGAGATCCTCTTCAATCTCGAAAGGTGTCTCATACACTAGGCTTTTCACATGGCCCTACAAGGAGAAACCAAATGGGGTGAGATCAGGTGAATGAGCGGGCCAAGAAAGAGGCCCTCCTCTTCGTATCCACTTTGCAGGGAATGTCTGATCCAGGTGTTCACGAACCCTCAGTCCAACGTGAGTTGGGGCTCCATCATGTTGGAACCACATCCGTTGACGAAGGGCAAGTGGGATGTGTTCTATGAACGTGGGTAGTACATCTCTGAGCACCAAAAACCAAACCAAACCAAACCCCATGGCACTACAGCCCTTGAAGGGCCTTGGCCTACCAAGCGACCGCTGCTCAGCCCAAAGGCCTGCAGATTACGAGGTATTGTGTGGTCAGCACAACGAATCCTCTCGGCCGTTATTCTTGGCTTTCTAGACCGGGGCCGCTATCTCACCGTCAGATAGCTCCTCAATTCTAATCACGTAGGCTGAGTGGACCTCGAACCAGCCCTCAGGTCCAGGTAAAAATCCCTGACCTGGCCGGGAATCGAACCCGGGGCCTCCGGGTAAGAGGCAGGCATGCTACCCCTACACCACGGGGCCGGCTTCTCTGAGCACCACTGTGCACATTTCTGCATTACGGTGGGGAGAAAGAAGACATTATCAAAACGATTAATAACTTTCGACTCGAACGTTTCCGGACTACGGTTCCGTATCTCAAATGGATCCATTTGCCGTCCTCCGTCATCCCTGAACGTTTTTACCACCATTACGGATACACCCTGTATGTATTTGTAGGCTACTGGAATGTGCTTTCAATTCTATCACCAACATCGGTCCTGTTGCAGGAGCTAATGGCAAAAGACAATCGAAAGATATATCATTGTTTTATTATGCATACAAATCTTGCGCAGCTGCAAGTGTTGTTGTAAAATTCGGAACACCGTAAACACAGCTAGTGGAGCCCTTGTCTTTCACATCTGAGAGAAACATAACGTGGATATCCTCGCTGGAACAAGGACCAAGGCATGACGTGGTTCAGATACACAATGATTAGCATTGCTCAGAGCTGTTGACAGAACTAATAATTGCATGTGCTCTTTCTTGTCCGGCCACCGTCCTCTCCGGGCAAGGACGGCGCTAGTTACATCACACTTCTCTGATACCATCGTGATAAATAGCTTTTATGACCTCTTGGAGATGAATGGATGTTGATAACGTTCCATGGCTGTAGAGGAGTTCACAGTTTAAATAGCTTACACACACGCTCACGTCATGTCTAGTGCGGTAGTAATGGCCTCAGCTACCGTGTGTAGGTCATCTAGGCTGTCTGCGTGCCTATTTCAACGTCGTACTATTCTACTAGATGGCAGAGAAACAAATTCCTGGTGGGCGACCAGTGACTGAGTTTTAAGTAATTTTGTAGGGTAAGCAACAAATTTGTCAGCATATCTTCTACATGCCGATATCCATGGTTGGGAAGTAATCGAGTAAAAATAATAGAATTACTTGTAACGATTACATTCTTAGTAATATTTACTTGTAACGATTACATTGTACAAAAAGTAATTTTTGTAATTTATTTCTTGAAATACAATTGTAATAGTTACATACTAGTAAGCAGAAATGTGAAAAAATAAATGATGAGATGAAGATAACTTTTTCAGTTCTACTACAACAGAACCAATAGCAGGACGAATAGAAATCCATCGTGTGGTGACTTCTGCTGATTGATATGTTCCTCCACTACGCGGTTGATACGGTCACAGTAGTGATCAGCTATCTCTGAACATGTAAATCTAAATGAGATCTGATGTGACTTAATTTGGAATTTATCGTTTAAATAAATTTGGAATTTATCGTTTAAATAAATGATTTAAAACAGTGTTTTCCTTATTGTGATTTTCCAGGACTGTGCATTCTGTTTACTGACCGATAACTGTGTTTGTGTGCGATCTATGTTTCATACAAATGAAGACTTATAGTGTTCCCTGTTTTGAAAGTCATCATCATCATTAGTCGTTGTGCTCATTACTGAGCGTCGTGACCTCATAACTCCATCATTTCCTTGTTGCAACCTTGACAAGATGTCTCCATCCCGAGTGGTTTTTACATTTCGTTAATATGACCTGAAGTGGTAGCCCAGTGATCTTCTTCGCCTGATCTATCCATCTGCTTGCTTTTCTTCCTCGTGGTCTACTGCCTTCAATTTTGCCTTGTAAATTACCTTTTCCAAGTTCTCTCCATCTCGTCTTAAAATGTGGCCAAGGAACTGGAGGTAACGTTCACTCACACGGGAAGATAGGCGTTTCTTGATGCAGAGTCTGTCCAGGATACACGTAGCATTCTCCACCAACACCACATCTCAAAGGCATCAATGCGCTTTTTGTCTTTAGCATTCACGGTCCAGGTCTCACAGCCGTACAAAAAGACGGAGAACACTAGTGATACTACCAAGCGCATCTTCGTGGCTTTTGATATTGCCCGGTTCTGCCAGATCTTAGTAAGTTTAACCATTGCAGCACGACCTAAGACAATACGTCTTTTTACCTCTATCACAGCTTCCCGTGTCATTGATGACAGAGCCCAAGTATACAAATTCCTTAACTGTTTTGAAAATAATCTGTGAGAAATAAGTAGGAAATATTTTTCATTTAGTGATGATTTAATGACATTACTTCTGAAATTAGTTCGTCAGTATCTTAATGAATATCTGAAACGTGTGTGTCTTTTGAGCTAAGAGATCTTTCATTACCAATTCACCACGAAATCAAACTCGGTTGCAATTATCAATTATAAACTTTAAAATGCATGTTTATCTATTAGTGTACATACTACGTAGTATAAACATAATAAAACTGTGCAGGCAGCCACATGATTGTTACGTATGCCATGTACATGTAATTCCTACATAACTACTTAAAAAATGAAAAAAAAAATGCAGTTTTTCATTCGAATGCTTATCGTAACCCTACTTGAAGGCATATTCGCATGCGCTAGTAAATTGAAGCATATGCCAAAGTATACGTCCTACTTCTCAAATAATTAATGTTTTTCACTTTTCGGTCACAAAAAGTTGACACTGAATATGTTGCACGTATAAAACTATCGAAAAAGACCAGAAACTGTTCACACGCCTTCGCATTAGCCGACAAAAAGCGCGCGTACTTGGCCTTTTTATCGACAGGAGCGCTGCAGGCGACGGAGAACATGTACACCGTATATGTTAACATGTGATTGAGAGGGAATCGTCACACTGTTCATATTCTATTCGTCTTGCCAGTAGCATTTCCAGTTCTGGATGAGGTACTTTCATACTTCTCCAGTACTTCCAAAGACATTCCAAAGATTTATTTATTTATTTATTTATTTAAACATATACCGCCAACAGAGACATCCCCCATTTATAGGTGGACTTTATACAACATTAGTACATAGGCCTGTCTTCGACAGAAAAAAAAAAACGTATGTAAAATGTAATTGGAAATTTGAAATTAATGTGTTAATATATCTTCGAAACAAAAGTTACACTTCACGTGTTTCATACATGTCAATTGTATAGAATCGTAACAGGAATGATGAAATTTTCTCATGAATCAAATTGACTGTAGTCGTAGATAGGGGTTGTACTTTAACGTTTATGGATTTGGGAACTCCTGAGAAATCTACAGTGCATAGACCTATAGTTACTCATGGGTAAACGCTGGAGTGGAGAGCTTCATCCCAAATCTATGTAAAGTTTGTCCCTGTATCTTTTTCCTGTGATAGAGAAGGCTAAATTTAGAGAAAATTGCCTCCGCTTAACAATCAGTGGTTTGTCAACATTTCCAAATCTATTCTTGAAAGAAAAAAAAAAAGAAAAAAAAAACGCAACACGTTCTTCCTGAAGCTGACGCCACCAGAATTTCTGCATGAATAGTATTTTTGTCTAGCTTTACCACAGACAAACTCGTCCCGCTATTTATGTGTAGATTTTTGATGTATTTCCTAAGTTCGTACGTTCATTTTTGTAGCTACTCCTTTCAACATCTCAAACTCAAATAATACTGAATCCTTGTATTTACTGTTATTATAGTAACATGATCAATAACAGGCAGTAATCGGTCTATAATATTGTAGCCCAAACAATATGGCGGTCACGCGTGTACGTTGGCTTCAGTTTGAGCTGCACATTGGTGAGGTGCTCTATAGTGTCTTATTCTATGCTAGTTGGCTTGTAAATTTCTTTAAGAAGTACCAAATTCCTGGTTGTGAAGTTTCGTTGCCTTTTTCTTGTAAACAACATTATCTGGTTGAAATTTCAGCTGCTGAGATAGTTTCGTTTCTTGACAATCAGTGTGAATGACAGAGGGAAAAGGACATTATAGGTATGCATTATAGATATGCACATTATAAAGAACAAAATTTGTAAACGAATAACAAAGTGGTATTCAAAAATGAAAAAAATACACAAAAAACAAACGTGATTAAATAATACAACTAAATTAGTACGCTTGTTGTCCGCACCAGCATATTATATTTAGTATAAATATTAATATTATTATACAGAAATACAATTGTTCTAATATATTTTAATAGAAATCAGTAATACATTTTTTAATTTACGCTAACTACTAATTAATGATACAGGCCGACTCGTTGGCTGAATGGTCAGCGTACTGGTCTTCGGTTCAGAGGGTCACGAGTTCGATTCCGCGCCACGTTGGGGATTTTAATCGCTTCTGATTAATTCATCTGGCTCGGGGACTGAGTATATGTGTCGGTCCCAATACTCTCCTCATCATATTCAGACAACATGCCACACTACTAACCATCACAGAAACATGCAATAGTGATTACATCCCTCCATATAGGGTTGGCGTCAGGAAGGGTATCTGGCCGTAAAACAGGGCCAAATCCACATGTGCGACACAGTTCGCACCTGTGACCCCACAGGTGTGGAGAAAAGCGGTAGGAAAAGAAGAATAAATAATGATACAGTATTTGATTTTTGATCAGAAGATGAGGTCTGTATGAAACTAGAGTTTCCAGAGTTTTAATTAATTTTGTACGGTAAACAACAAATATGTCTCTGTATCTTTTACATGCCCACATCCAGAGCTGGGGAGTAATTGAAGTAAATGTAATCGAATTACTTGTAGTTAATTCTAAGTAATTTTTTACTTACAATCATAATATTCTTCAAATTAAACACAGGTATTCCTTATTAAAGTGCCCCACAAAGGCCTCTTTCCAGTAAATGCAAAAGATGTACTAACCTTCCTAAGACACCGAGAATTAGTGATGAGAACTTTAAGAACCAATTAATTTATTTGCGAAGTAAATGAAAAAAATTTCAAACACTAAAATTCATGAACTAAAATAAAAATTATGAAAAAAATATCATTTTGAAAATTCCAAGGTATCGTGTTTAGTCTCACCTAGTGACGAGAGCCACTTAATGTCTCTGTGCTAAGAAAAAAAACACACACACAAAGAAATATATTCCTTTTCCTTGCAAACTTTCGTATTATTCCAGCCCCACGCGGAAAAAAAAACCAGTGATCTCCTCAAGACTGAAATTCTGTAAAGTAATTGTAATTTTACTGATTTCTTTTTGAAAAAGCAATTTGTAATCGTAATCGTAGCCTAATTGTAATCGAGGCCAGTTACTTTTTTATTGTATTCTTCCCATCACTTCCAACTTCGCACAATATGGAGTGTCAAATGTGCTTTTCTTTTCCCGCTCTCTATGGGTGAGGACATATACGGTATCCCCTGCCTGTCGTACTAGGTGACTCAATGTGGGGGACCAGAGGCTCTCAACTTGGAAGCGTGAGTTGGTGATCAGTTCCCCTAGCTGAGTCTGGCAATAATTTTTCATATCTTTATTCTCTCCCATACGACCTCCCTTGGTCAACTCCTTTTCTTTTATTTCTTTTTCGACCCGGACGGTATTCGGATTGCGAGGCCTAGGGAGTCCACGCCCATCCAGTTTCTTTGATTAGTGGTAATAGAGAATGGTTACCAAGTTGTACTTCCTCTTTAAACAGTAATCACTACCACCACATGTGCCGGGTTTGAACTCGCGATCTTGGGGTCGGAAGGCCGACACTACATCTGATCCACAGAGGACGCATAACTTTGAAATTTGATCTTTGAACTTGCTCTACAGTGGATCGAGGATCAAGTTTACTGTGCCATCTAGTAGGCCTAGAATAAAACGGAACGTCGAAATTGACGAGCAGACAGCCAGATTAAAATGTCTGCACACGCTAGCTGAGCCTATAGGTTTATTATTATTTTTATTGTTATTATTATTAAAATACTTTCTCATTTTTTAATTTGAATGCTAATGTAATTCCCATCCTGGGCGTTGTGACCTCGCTATCTGTCCTGAAGATAACAGCTCTATTTGAAAAGTTGGGGCGCATTTAATTATAGGGGATGAAATTGTTCTCATTGTGGTGGGCGTCGCCCGTCCTTTGGGATGGGATGTCCTGTCATTCCAGGAATGGGTGTGGCATATTGGTCTAGTTCATATTATGAAGTATTTATTAATCATATCACCCCTTGTTTGACAGCATTTTATTAAACCTGAGTTATTTCTAGCATTCAATCGTCCCCAGTCTGTTTCCTCTTTTCCATTAATAATCCTACTAATACAATGACCGGCTCCATGGCCGAGTGGTCATCGGTCATTGGAAGGTCCCGGGTTTGATTCTCGGCCATGTCGGGGATTTTAACTACGGACGTTTAATTTTTCAGACTCGCCTTAATGCATTTCACTTAATCTACATATCCCACACGTTGCTCATGAGTAGTACCCGTATGTGAGGAACCCCATGAGTCTGCGTTGCTTGCGAGTAGTACCCTTATGTGAGGAACCTCATGGGTCTGTGTTGCTTGTGAATCCCTCAATTCCCTCCCCCCTTCCCCTGCGTACGCTCCCGACCACGTATTATACTCGAACCTTTTCTTGAACCCGATTTTTACGGGGTGAGGAGTAAGGAGGGAGCGCTGCCGGTTCCGGTTATACTGCCAACTGGATCGATAATATGATCGATCGATATGAATTTTCTAAACATTTATTATCTTACGTCAACAATTGTGTCGCACTTAGGCCTACATTATTTAACATTATATAACATTTCTCGATGCGAATCTTGTTACTAGCATGAATTATATAGTTTGGCTTTGCTGTGTAAACAACAGTACTACTTCGTAAAGTGTACGCCAGATGTCGCACAGCGATGAATAAGCGATTCATAGTTTGTGTTTCAAAGGTTGCCTATATGGATGTCGAAGATAACCGAGGTCAACCGACTCATCACTAGGGAGCTCAGGGCTCAAGAAAAGATTCGCGTATAGTACGCATGAACATGAACTCTGAGCTGACCTGGGCAAGTGCTTGGGCATTAGAACACAATTATTATTATTATTATTATTATTATTATTATTATTATTATTATTATTATTATTATTATTATTTCTTCGTTATGCCCGTTTACAGAGCGCGTTGAAACTTGTTAGCTTGATGAAGGTTTTCCTTTCTTCTTCTTCTTCTTCTTCTTCTTCTTCTTCTTCTTCTTCGTCTTCTTCTTCTTCTTCTTCTCCCAAAATCTCTTCATGAACTCGCTATGCTGTTTCTTGCATTCTTCCGTCCATTGTTTCCCTGCGGTTCTTTTAGCCTTTTCCGTGAACGTGCGCTTTCCAACCAGATTCCCAAAAGCCTTGCGATCCCTGATGATATCTTTTGTGATGTTCGTTTCTTTTAAGTCCTGCTTTATTTCCTCAAACCAGCTTATTCTGACCTTCTTCGAAATTATTATTATTATTATTATTATTATTATTATTATTATTAAGTCTTCATATACGTTGTACAAATATAGTAATGCTCTAAACGGAACGCAAAATCCCAGGTTGAAACGGCAGTGAATTACGGTCTGCGAGATAGACTAGCTTACTTACTCTTGTTCATATTTGAAAGTGTGTGATTGATAACTTGAGCTCCCCTCGCCCGATCTATTTCCGTCTGGACAGGGTGCGGCCTGAGGGAACGATAAACAAGGGTTCCGCTGTGTGCCTCCTGCTTCGGAATGGAGATAACGACAGAAGCCGAAGTAAGGAACCAATAACCTTTTTTATTATTTTTGTTTCCTCTCTCTCTTGTATGTATAGGGTCAGTTTGTAGGTTTGACTTCAGTTTCTGGCTTCACCGGAGGAACATTCACAAAAGCTCACTGGTAAGGTTGATGCACCAAAGCAAAATGCGTGACTGTTTCAACAGATCAAATGGGGAGGCGCAGGTGTGGCTGATCCGGCAGAGCACAATGGTGATGCTGATGCACAAGAGAACACTGCTGAGACTGATGCACCAGAGAACACTGCTGAGACTGATGCACCAGAGCGCACTTGTGAGACTGATACACGACAGCACACCGGTGAGGCTGTCACACAACAGCACAATGGGGACGCTTATACAACAGAGCACACCGGTGAGACTGATTTACGAGAGCACACTGCGGATGCTAATACACGAGAACATACTGGGGAGAATGATGCACCAGACCACACTAGGGAGGCTGATACACCATAGCACAACGGGGAGGATGATTCAACAGAGACGTTGGGGAGGCTGAAGCACCAAAACACACTGGTGGGGCTGTTGCAAAAGTGCACACCGGTGTGGCTGATGAACAAGAACACAGTGTTGTGTCAGATTCAACAAACCACACTGTCGATGGCATAAATGATGCTGGTTAAGTTGATGTACCAAAGTACAACGGGAAGGCTTATGAATCAAGCCACACTTGGGAGGCATATACAATTAGTATCGGGGAATAAAGGGCTTTCCTTGCGAATGCTAGGGTGTTATCTTAATTGTACGCCCCTATTAATATGCACTTAGTACCATACAAGTTACCAACATTCACAATGAACACAACCATCTGATTCTTACACCGGGCAGGCCTCCGTGAGAGGAGAGATGGCGTGGAATGGCATTACTACTACTACTACTACTACTACTACTACTACTCCCCCTGAAGGGGGAGGCGGGCGTCCTAAACGGCGACGCCTTCTCTCAAGCCAGGAGATCTGTTACGGTGAAGGAGATGTGCGTAGGTGAGAGAGTTGGGCGGCCGTTGCCTATACTAGGAACTGTCCCGGCATTCGCCTTGGTGCAGGAGAATGGAAAACCACGGAAAATCATTCTCAGGACAGCCGACGGTGCGGACCAGCCCCTCTCTCGAATTCAGAAGCGTAGAGCCACACAAGGGACCGGTCGAAGTACAGAGCTGTCGGACCACGGACCAGCTCTTCCCTATGGGTGGGGGCGGTAAAATAACACCACGGTATCCCCTGCCTGTCGTAAGAGACGACTAAAAGGGGCCTCAGGGACTCTGAAGTTTGGAGCGTGGGTTGGCGACCACGGGGCCCCTAGCTGAGTCCTGACATTGCTTCCACTTGCTTGTGTCAGGCTCTTCACTTTCATCTATCCTATCCGACCTTTCTTGGTCAACTCTTGTTCTTTTCCGACCCCGACGCTATTAGATTTGCGAAGACTAGGGAGTCTATCATTTTCACGCCTTTCGTAGCCCTTACCTTTCTTTGGCCGATACCTTCATTGTCGGATCCCTTCTCTTTTTCTCTTTGATTAGTGTTATATAGAGGATGGTTGCCTAGTCACTCCCGGTCACTCCATGTGAGATTTGCGCTGGACAATGCGGAGGTGGGACAGGTTTTTCTCCGGGTACTCCGGTTTTCTCTGTCATCTTTCAATCCAGCAACACTCTCCATTAACATCTCATCTCATCTGTCAGTCATTTATCATTGCCCCAGAGGAGTGCGACAGGCTTCGGCAGCCGGCACATTGTCCTATCCTCGCCGCTAGATGGGGGCTTCATTCCATTCATGACCGGTTGAATGACAGGAAACAGGCTGTGGATTTTCATTTGACCATTTTATGGAATTTATTAGACTATTTTGTACCTTTTGAGTATTTTTTACATGTTTTAGGATTTTGAAGCATTTATGCGTGTGGCATTGGAGGATGAATAGGCATACGGCGACTTGAGAATCTTCACAACGCCTTGTCAATCCGAGGACTAAAGAAATTTTGTTCACCACTTCTTAGACATATTCACATTCCAGGAGAGACACCTCCAACTGGAGAAGTCTTCCTCGTGAACAGTCGAGATTTTCCTCTGAAGAGGCGGAGCAAAGTTCTTTGCGAAACGTAAAGAATGTCACCTTGTTTTTTTGATATGGCAAAAGCCCGAAAGCTTATTGTAATGTCTATAACATAAATACAGGCTACACCAACTCGATTAGTAAAGTGATGGTAAAATTACATTTAAAAGTTGTCATTTTTCAGTTTTCGAATCATTTTACTCTATTCTTGCCGTCATTTTACCAGGGGCGGTACGTGGTATTGTTGCACGGTTGCACAACTCCCAATAATTTTGCACTTCATTTGTCGTCTTTTCTTCTAATGTTTTAGTTTAATAAACCTAACATGTATTCGAAAAAATGTTAAAAGCAGCCATCTTCGGTCGTTCGCAGTACTAATCCTTCGTAATGGACCAACAAACGCTGCTGGGTTCGAATCAAACTCAGGGGGTTCGCTTTCCTACGGCAACTCCCTAAGAGACAGCGCGGCGCAATGTACCTCAGCAGGGACGAGCCTAAGCCTACATGGCATCAGGTAGCAAGCTCGTCAGTATCGATCTTAGGGAGTTGCACGAGACTAGCAAGTCCCCTACCGAGAAACAGTTCCAAATGTCTCCGTTAGATTGCTCTACTCTGCGGAGATTACTTCATTCCTACTTTCTCTTCTCTCGCAAAGGTAATTCATTTCCATTTTTTAATTTACAAATTTCATTTACATTGCACCGACGCAGATAGGTTTTACGGCGACGATGGGATAGGAAAGGGCTAGGAGTTTGAAGGAAGCGACCGTGGCTTTAATTAAGGCACGGCCACAGCATTTGTCTGTGAAAATTGGAAACCCCGGAAAACGTTTTTCGGGCTTCCGACAGTGGTGTTCGAACCCACTATACCCCGAATGCAAGCTCACAGCTACGTGACCATAACCGCACGGCCAACTTGCTGGGTATATTCTTTCCCACGCCGTACCAGACCACCCACAATATTACCAACATCTTGCTTCAATGAAAAACATTACGGCAAATTTTCAATGAAAGTGAGGCAAAAGTAACTGTGCCAGGCTGAGTGGCTCAGACGGTTGAGGCGCTGGCCTTCTGACCCCAACGTGGCAGGTTCGATCCTGGCTCAGTCCGGCGGTATTCGAAGGTGCTCAAATACGTCAGCCTCGTGTCAGTAGATTTACTGGCATGTAAAAGAACTCCAGCACCTCGGCGTCTCCGAAAACCTTAAAAAGTCGTTAGTGGGACATAAAGCCAATAACGTTTTCATTAAGAGTAACTATAGTTACAGTGTATAATTAGCCTCTTATTTCCTGGGTTGTAATTGCCAGATATATTACAGTTTTAGTAGGAATGTGGTTCGTTACTTAACGATAATAGTTTCTTGTTATTTCTGTGAGCTATAAAAATGTGACGCTGGAAATGTTGGTGCAACACCCAGCGTCATATACCACCAGCCGCCACTGCATTTTATAGATAATTTTTTGAACATTTTTAGGTCAGCAAAATCCTAGCCCTGTTCATAACGAATCTGCCACCTGGGCGACACTTCTAAATGCAGATTGATTCCAATGTTTAACAGTAGATCAACATGACTGCCATTGTGGTGCACGAATGCCACTGCCCTTAATTGACTTCCATCCATAATTACAGAACAGCCATGCCTGGCTGAGCTAGGCTATCCTGGAATACGGACACGCACCTTGCTGTTTGTTAATTTAATAAGAACAGCAATTGCAGCTCGGTTTCGGCTTCACGTCCCCGCCTACCATGTTCAGATGTAGGTTAACGCCCTACCTACCGCATTTCGTAACAGCCTCGGGCCATCAACTTACGTTATGTAGTAATTGGATTCAAGAACGGTTGCGCTCTCTCTCTCTCTCTCTCTCTCTCTCTCTCTCTCTCTCTCTCTCTCTCTCTCTCTCTCTCTCCATCCGTAGATTTAGATTGCACTTCCTCTGCCAGTGCAAACAAGAAATGACTAAGCTCTCTCATATTACAAACTTCCAGTCATCTTTATACACGAATTTATCATTTTGATCAGATCGTGCTCTGCCTCATAAATTGCGAGACATATATGGCAATCCTGTGGCCCTAGTCCAATTAATTGTCAGACTATTTTCCTGTCCAATCTTCCTTAGCGAATTTTGACATAGTCCCCAGCATACAGAGAATTATCGCCTCGTTTTTATTAGCCTCGTTAAACTCAGTCTCGTATAAATAGAGCCCTGCGCGTGGTGTCGTCTTGGGTGCCTTGGCGGTACTGAACCCGCGGCCGGAATGCAATCGTAGTTATTACCCGGCCAGGACCCGTTTCCAGCGCGGTCCGCACATTTTGACGACGGTCCAGAACATTATTATTATTATTATTATTATTATTATTATTATTATTATTATTATTATTATTATTATTATTATTATTATTATTATTATGATTATTATTATTATTATTATTATTATTGATAGTCTGGAACCCACAGCAAGAAGCAAGACCGCTACTTGGCGGTAAATTACATCTGCTACCATTGTCATTGCTGACCATGTGACCAGCTCCATCGTCGCGCGTAGGCAAGTGCACGAGATAATATCCCCACCCGCTCCGCATCCGCAGTTCCTTCATCCGCAGCCGCGAATGGTTATCCGCATCCGCAAAATGGTTATCCGCGGATAATTTACAGTATATTACACAAGGTAGTGAAACGGATAGATCTGTTAACATTATACACTAGGTCTCATAACTGGCACCGGAATCGCCACAGTCACAGGTTTATAGAGGATTTTCTCTTGCGACAACTACCGACGTATTGACCTTTGGTTCTTACTTCCATTAATTGCGCGCTGGTGCCAGTTAGGCTTAGGTCAGATTTGCGGCTTTTTGGTCTCAAGGCTCTTTATATATCACCATTCTCCCATACCACTGTCAAGTGTCGCCTCACCACAAGCAAAAACAACAGTAGGCCCAGTGTTGCCAACTTAGCGGATTTTCCGCTAAATTTGGCGGAATTGGAAGACTGACGGCGGAGAAATATATCATTTAGCGGGCAGCGGATCTGTTGGCGGAATTCTAGATTTATTATAGCGGAGTTTACTGTTTCATCCATTTCAGTTTTTTTACATTTATACTCCAGTCAATCAGCACATCCCATGAGACATCTTAACGAGGTTCAAGTCGCAAGGGCCGTTACTTTGATCCAGGAAGGATGGACTTTTCGTCGTGTTGCTGTGGATCTCAATGTCTCTCCGTCAGTTATTCAACGCTTGTGGAATCGCTACAATGAGACAGGCCAGTTCACAAGGAGTGTTGGACAAGGTCGTGAACGCATAACAACCCCACAGGATGTGCGTTGCGGCGTCGTTCAGCAACTGCCAGTAAACTGCAGCAGGACCTCAGGAGGGTCAGTGGAGTCACGGTGTCAGACCAGACAGTAAGGAATAGGTTAAGACAAGTGTCCTTACGACCCAGACGTCCTGTTCGAGTGTCCCATTTAACGCAGCAACATCGCGCAGCTCGCCTTCTGTTTGCCCGTACCCACGTCAACTGGCAACTTCGTCAATGGAGACCTGTGTTGTTCATAGACGAGTCCAGATTGTCCCCGACACAGCGTGATGGACATCAACGTGTATAGAGACGCCGTAGTGAGCAGTACATGCCAAATGTCCAGGAAGGCGACCGATCCGGTAAGGTTCTGTGATGGTGTGGGGCGGCATCAGTGTTGATGGCCGTACTGATCTTGTCGTCGTCCGTGCGGTGCATCGAGCAGATACTGCTACAGCATGTGTTGGTTACTGCATACGGTGTTGGCCCTGAATTCGTACACATGCACGACAATACCAAGGCTCGTGTAGCACGCATCACCAGAGCTGTCTTGCGTAATGGACATTCAAGAGATGGAATGCCCATCAGTGAGTCCCGACCTTAATCCCGTCGAGCATGCGTGGGATAGGCTTGATACAAGTGTTCGTGGGCGTCCTGTTCCACCACAGACTCTCAAAGACCTCGAACAGGCTCTCATTGAAGAATGGGACCTGATACTGCAACGTGACCTCCGTCGACTTATGCGGAGCATGCCACGTAGGTGCTAAGCTGTGATAGATACTCGTGAAAAACATACACCATACTGAAGCTCTCCAACTGTGATAAAAATACACCCTGGAGGACTGTTATCACTTTGTTTTCGCCCCTATTTGGGCATTTCCGTGTGTGTTCTGTAAATGAACGCGAATCCATCGATGTTCTTTTATATACTTCAACGGTAAAGAATAACGGTTTAGTTGGTAAGATACATGGGTGTGAGCTATTGTTTTGTGGAGCATGGCATACGTTCAAAAACCTCTCCCCCTAATTTTTTTTTGAACTGTGTACAACATAAAATTGCTTTAAACGATTATTCACAGTGATATTTGAGATTTCGAGTAAAATAACCTCAAGAAAGAAATAGGACTTTTCCTTAACATCCGAACTGTAATCATTGCATTTATGATGGCTTAATTGATCATCTTACGAAGTTTAATTAGAATAGCTGTGGTCCAATGCCTAAAAAGTTTTTTGTTAGATTGGGTAAAACAGTTGTATTTGTTTAACTTAGTAATTTGTGACAGATGGGCATTTTGTTCTTCTGTACCCAGTTTGCGATACTGTAATAAATGGGGATATAATGACATATGGAAACTTCAGAAGTTACGACGCTGGGCAAGCACCTCCTTGTGTGCCTTCTAGAGGTGGACTAGTTGTTGCTTTTGCTAGACTTCCGTGCCTTATCGTTCTGGGTACACGCTGTTGTTCGTCCATCGTAAGATTACTGTTCTAGTTCTGTGCGAGGTCGATGTCCTCCTGAGTCGTCCACCTACACATCTAACCGTATGAGCAGTTATGATTACATCTTTGGTAATTGACCACGGTATAATAACAGGGAGTCGTGATCGTAATTGGTCACCGATCATTTAACCAATCAAATTCTAGTTTAGAAAGTTACCAGTTTGTTTCATCTACAGCTAATACAATGGATTTTTCACGGTTCATAATCATCAAATTTCATGTAGTTTCCTGGCATAACACTGGTAGTTGAAAGTTGTAGTTGAAAGGAAAGACAGGTTCGTGAATTTCATTTCCCCGTGTTCAGTCACAAGGTTTTGAAGTCAGCTGTGATTAAGTTTACAAGTGAATGAATATTCAAGTTAAGTCATCATACTTATCATTGAGCTGAATCAGTTTTCCCATGTTTCGTTGGCTTCGAGGTGGGCACTTCTCTGCCTCTGTAGGTCCTACGTTATTTCCAAACAATGAGATCTTCAGTGTTCAATAAGGATTTTTATCTCTCTTCTTTAGTGTAATCGGTATTCATTACCGTACTCACCAGGATGTACGGGTGTCTGAATTGTCATAGCAGCAATAGTCGATAGGCCACTTGGTGCATATCTTCAAAACCACTTCTTTTCTGTATCCCAGAATTCTTCAACAGTGGTTGAGATTCCAGACATGAGCTATAGGCTCCGTGCGTTAATGGGAGAAATGCAGCCTTGAAGGTGGTTTTCCGTGATTTTTCCATTTTCACTCCACGCAAATGCTGAGGCTGTACCTTAATTAAGGCCACGGCCACTTCCTTCCCACTCCTAGGCCTTTCCTATACCATCGTCGCCATAAGACCTGTCTGTGTCGGTGCGACGTAAAGCCAATTGTAAAAAATACAAAAACATAACATTTCAGCCCATTGTTTAATATTGAAAATTCAGTTTTACTTTCAAGAATGTCTTTTGTGTTATGTGGTCCGGTAAGTCGGGAACACCTGAAGAACAAAGCCAAAAAAAAAAAAAAAAAAGTTGCGATAATATCCAATACGACACGAGTAAATGCTTCAAAATCCTCAAACATGCAAGAGAATCACTCAGAAAGTATAAATCATTCTAAAACATTCAATAGTAATCGGGAGATAGTGGGTTCGAACCCCACTGTCGGCAGCTCTGAAGATGGTCTTCCGTGGTTTCCCATTTTCACACCATGCAAATTCTGGGGCTGTACCTTAAGGCCTCGGCCACTTCCTTCCCATTCCTAGGCCTTTCCTATCCCATCGTCGCCATCAGACATATCTGTGTCGGTGCGACGTAAAGCAAATAGCAAAAAAAAAAAAAAAAAAAAAAATTCCATGAGACGGCCAAATAATGGCCTATAATTTTAGAAAATGACCTAAAAATACAAAATGGCAAGAAATGACCTAATGAATTAGCATGTCTACAATGTGAAAACTATGATCAGGATTTCTGTACAAGTTAGCAGTGTCAGTTGTGAACCAATTCAAAGATGGCATAGCATCATAGCCCTGCTTATTACACAGTCGTAGGTTATTACCGATAGTGTTTTCTAATTATTTATCAATCAGGCTTTCAAATGTCCCAGGTCTTTCGGGTTGGTGGCAAACATACTGTCTTTCATAACTTCCCACATAACAAAGTTGCAAGGTGTAAGATCCGGTGATCTTGTAGGCACTTAGTGTTGCCATGCCTGGCTATCTGTTCAGTGAAATGATCATTAAGGAATTTCGCGAACATTTAATCCATAGCGGGCTTGTTGCCAGATGAGTTGATGTCTCTAGCCTTGAAAAGTAGGACTAATGTCTAGATTCGTAATCATTTCATCCAACATATCCCTGTAGTGAAAAGCGTTCAGAGTATCCTTAAAAAAAATGCTGACCATGTGTCTCACACCAGGAGCATGTAATCAGTTCATTGGCAACGCACATTATTGAGCAGAAATCGTGCATTAAACGAAAAATGACCATGTAGAAATGAAAATTACGGGTTTTAAAGTTAGTTTTTTTAAGCAAATTTGGAAATATTTTAGTTAAAATCACTTGTTCCTCTCCAAAACGCGGGAAAGCAGCCTGTTTCGGTCACATCTTCCGAAATAACGGAAATTATTTGAAGTCCATGATACAACTGATACGGGAAATACAAAATACGTCAATACATCAAAATACGTAGAATAAATCAGTCCATGATAGTCGTCAGTCTTCTGTACGGAGATGGCACTAACACGAGAGTGACCTTAGTTCCTCGAGGCAATGAACGTCGTGTTGTTCGCATTACTCCGCTACTACACCTGTAAGGCCCGGTTTCACAGTTTGAGTTTAAGCCGAAGCTTTAGTAAGCCACGCACGCCGCTTAAGCAAGGCTTACTCTTTGGCTTAAACACTACGAGTTTCACAGTAGGGGGACCATGTGCAGCTTTACTAAGCTGAACATCTCCGAAGTTGGTAGTGCTTGCGCATGCGCAATGATTCAATTCTCATCTTTGTTTACATCCGTAGCCTATGATTGATTGACTTGTAGGTTATACATCGTCTATCAGTCAAGATCATTTAGAAAAATGAACGGAAAATGTGATTCCAATAATAGTAACAAAAATAAAGTTTAAAAATGGTCACTCGCCCGTCCTGCTGACACGTATTACCACTACAGTCTAAAATGGCCATAACTTCTGAACCATTCATGCAAATAATGTCCTGACAAGGTTATTGCAATCCTTATAAAATACTGGAGGAGGTCAAACAATTTATTTCGATGAGGAATTCGAGGATAATATCGAAATATTTATTTATTTAAGGAGTTATATTTTTTTACCGCTGAGTATAGCATAAAATCGCTTCTAGAGGGCAAACGGTTGGAATTAGGTATATACCATCGCGGACTTTTTTGTAGAGGTTTCTATGCTCTACAATTCGTACACTTACACTTGGGGTCTATCGTTGACGGTTCACGCAGCTTAAGCCAAGAAAGCAAGTGACCGACCGACATTTTTGTCTCTTTACTGTATATCGGAACACGGAAACTCTATTATTTCACGAGCTTCGAAATATATTCAGAAATATAAGTGTTAATGTTGTTGGTTTTACGTCCCACTTACTATGAATTTGAGCACCTTCACCACAGGACTGAGACGGGATCGAATCTGCCAAGTTGGGCTATAAGAAGGCCAGCGCTCTACCATCTGAACTGAATCCTTAGCTTAAACCTCAGTTTCATACAGCTTAAGCCAGTCACAGAAGTCTCCTTTCACCCATTCGCCTCACATAACGAAGTGTTCATTTGCGCCTTGCAGTACGTACCCATGGCCAGTAGGTAGTAATGTTCGGTCTTTGAATGTTAAAACCTTAGCGTAAAATCGTGAAAAATCGTATATATATTCAACTATGACAATCCACATCACATATGAGTGTTAAGCTATTAGCCCCAGTTAAGAATTGCTGGTACATCGAATACACTGAACGTATGTTGAACATTAAAGCTTGAAATTTTCTTCACCAAACGAAAACGAAAAATAATTCATGCAGTAGAGGGTTAAAAAACCTCCCGTAAATGGTTAAGTGCGTTACAGCTGTTAACGCCCCAGGCGAGAATATTGGCTGAACGATAAGTTCTGGGACAGTGATGTTTACATTTTCCGATTCTTCATCTGACGTCATTCTACAGTAATAACATTGGAAAGGAAATGTTGGAGCTCTGATTATTTTTTTAACAATATGTTTCACGTCGCACCGACACAAATAGGTATTTTGGCGACGATGGTGTAGGAAAGGCCTAGGAATGGGAAGGAAGCGGCCGTGGCCTTAAGGTACAGCCCCAGCATTTGCCTGGTGTGAAAATGGGAAACCACGGAAAAATCATCCTCAGGGCTGCCGACATTGGGGTTGGAACCCACTATCTCCCGGATGCAAGCTTACACCTGCGCGCCCGTAACCGAACGACCAACTGGCGCGGTGCTCTAATTCTTATCGCTACTCTCAAAGATGTCAATAGTTTCGATAAAGAAATGTCATCATTCTGTACTGTTCACTGCTAAAACCACGGAGGTAAAATAAATTTCGTATGACTATTTCTAGCGGAGTGCAGCCCTTGTAAGGCAGACCCTCCAGTTAACCAATGAAGGTTAAAATCCCCGACCCGGCCGGGAATCGAACCTGGGACCCTCTGAACCGAAGGCCAGTACGCTGACCATTCAGACGAGTCGGACACCAGGGAGGTACTTCGATACTACAAAGCCAGTGATATGATGAATACTCTAAAACGCCGCCTAAATATCATAGAACTGGCGAACGTTGATGCCATTTTTGAGTCCTCTGTTCGGTATGACTTTCCATTCTCTTTTTAACGTATTCTTAAATTCGTTGACAACGGGTACACGGGAAGAAAATTTTAAAGACGCTTTTAGTGCTGGGTGGAACGCGTATATCACCGAGAGTATCTAAAGCCTACCTGTTAAAAAAAAAAAAAAACTGTAAGGCTGTCTTCATGAAATAGCGCTTCAAAGAAAGGCAACATTTGTGCTAAATATGTGACGTCATATGCATACTCTGTTATAAGATGGCGCTGAGTTGACTCGCCCGCTGAGTTGGAGGTTAGCTGTCGTTGTGAATACGTAGTGATCGCTTTCTAATAAGTCTACGAAACCCTCATAATCCTGCGGTCGTTACAATAGTGACCGCCTATCGCCAAATTTGTGTTGCTGTAGATGGAATATGACTTCCGTTGCTAAATGGTGTGGTATTTTCAGATTGCAGCTTACGTATGGGACGTACCTAAATGAACTATTAACGATTTATCGTATGATGAACAACTGAAGCTCCATATGAGTGTTGGAGATAGTGATGGGATAATCGAATACTTTTAATAATCTAATAACCTCCATTCGAATAATTGAATAAAATAATCGAACGAGTTTCAAATACCATTCAGTTATAGTGATGGCATAATCAATACTTTTAATATTCGAATAACCTCCATCCGATTATTTAAATACGCATGAATCAATTTTTCGTTTTAATGAAAAATAGAAATACGCCTTTTTCCAAACGTATCTCCAGTTGTTGAAACTAATTGAGTTTAATTAACTGTCTTAATAACATCACTTTTCATTTGATTATTTCTAAAGCATTCACTATTCAGTTGCCTCATTCATTCGAATATAGTTCCGAGTGAATAATCGACACCATAATCGAATGGAAAAAATTTACTATTCGATTGCCTTATTCATTCGAATGGGGTTTTGAACGAATAATCGAAAAAATAATCAGATGGAAAAAAATATTCATTACGGCATTCGATTGCCTAATTCATTCGAATGAATATTCGAAAAATATTATATAAGTCAAAGAGCGTTAAAACCAAATATAATCGAGTAAAATGAAATAATCGAATAAGCGATTATTTTGTATTCGATGGGAGTCAGAGAAGAGCTTCGCTTGAGACACAGTGTAAGTCCTCTGTAGAGTCTCTGTAACCATGTAAAGGACACTCAAATGCAGTATGGTTGATTGTTTGTTCCTCTTTTCTGCGGTAACGTCGGGGTGAAGTCTTCATTTCCCATTTAAATAGGGTAGCTCCACATCTACCTTGGCAAGTCCAAACTCTGTTTAGCGTCCTCCACTGTCGTGTGGGAAGGAAAAAACCATCTGGGCGCTCGCAAGAATTTTTAATTAGTAAATAATTACGATTTCAATCAGTAAATAAAAATAAATAAATTCTTCGTTTTCTTTGATATCCGGTTTCACCTGGAATACCTCGTGATTTCTCTTCTCAAAAATCTTCCTTTCTCAGGAGCGTGTGCTCTTGTATTATGCACGCGGGATTGGACAAGTAACAAATTACTTGTTTTAAATATAAAAGTTAAAAAGTATAGTGAACTTCGTATAGTGTGTTCCGAAAAGTAACGTGTAAATTAGTATGAAAATTGACCGTAAACTACCTCTGTTACGATAAGAGGTATAGTCAGCTCCACCACAAAACCTGTTTTCGTAGTGTTAGTTCCGCCACACAAAGATATCAAATATTTCCTGTCCAATTTTTAATTTACAATTTTCTTACGTTAAACTGTAATGTGCGAGATGATGTAATTTTTAAATGAAATAACATTTCTACGAAATAACGGTGAATTATTCCTAATTGCAATCATGGTTACGCATTATAACATTTAAAGTACCATAAAATTATTAGTTATCTATACAGCATAATGATGAATTATTATTATTATTATTATTATTAAGTAATTCTTAAACACTGTAATAATTGAGGTTCTGTGGCGGAGTTAACACGATTCTTCTTGTCCGGCTCCATGGCTAAATGGTTAGCGTGCTGGCCTTTGGTCACATGGGTTCATCTAAACCATTCAACCAGGGAGTCGGATGGAGTTAACACACGCCGGCCTGAATGGTGCAGACGGTTGAGGGGCTGGCCTTCTGACCCCAACTTGGTAGGTTCGATCTAGCTCAGTGGGCCGATGACCTTCGATGTTAGGCCCCTTTAAACAACAAGCAAGCATCTAGCTCAGTCTGGTGGTATTTGAAGAGGCTCTGATATGTCAGCCGCGTGTCGATAGGTCTCCTGACACGTAAAAGAACTCCTGCGGGGTAAAATACCGGCACCTCGGCGTCTCTGAAAACCGCCAAAAGTAGTGGGACGTAAAGTATTATTATTATTTATTTATTTATTTATTTATTTATGTATTTATTTATTTATTTATTTATTTATTTATTTATTTATTTATTTATTTATTTATTTATTTATTTATTTATTTATTTATTTATTTATTTATTTATTTATTTATTTATTTATTTATTTATTTATTTATTTATTTATTTATTTATTTATTTGGAGTTATCACGATCTTTGGAGATATTGTGAGGATGACGGATACCGGCATTTCCTCGAAAATGAGTCCCTCTGTTAATAGCTGTGCTTTTAGCCCACTGACTAGTGGAAGTCGCTGAGTTGTAGTACGGGTTCTGTTGGAAGGAGAGTGGTCATGTTGATGGCTTGCTAATAGCAGGTGACTTGTCTGACCTACAAGTTTCGGACAAGGTCTGGCAGCTGGCGTGGGCCGGCTTTCCTTTGTTCGTTGTTTATGTTCTGTGTTTCTCATCCTCCAGCTTTCTGGTCACCGCATACTTCGCCTTCTAGTGTTCTCAAGAGTTAAACAATTGCTTTTTTTTTTGGTTGCTTCATATTAGGTGGTTAGATTTTATGGCCAAGAGTCCTATATTTAATCTGTCGATTGTGTGTCTATACCGGTTTAATGATGGCGGTGGATCATACGTGTTGATGGAGTAGTCTCCAAAACGCATTTTGAAGTGAACTTCTTAATAACACTTCAAAAAGGAACAGGTAACAGTGATTTATTATTCCATGAAGAATTTATTTCACTCACGGACAGACTCTACCTAAAAAAAAAACTAAAAAAAACAATAAAAAAACCACCTACACTAAATTGTCTCCCGTAACACTAAAATTAAGCACTACCAGACAGTCATCCACCCTGAAACCTTATATGCTTCAGAATGTCTAATATTCAACAGGAAGGGACTCACGGACAAGCTCGAAATCCAGGAGAGTAAAATTTTGAGGAAGATTTTAGGACCACTCAAGGAAGGGAATAAATACAAATAAAAAATCACGGAAGTGGCCAGGAAGAGACGCCTAGCATTTTCATGGACAAGTCTACAGGAGGCATCATGCCAGGTTGACCAACCAGCTTCGCGTTTACTATCAAAATAGGAAAACCAAGACAGTCGCCATAGTTGACGGAAGTAAACAAAGATCCGCAGGAACCTTGAGGAACAGAAAGAGACTTAAAAGACCGGACATCTCTCAGAAGGATGTTTAAACAAATCAGGATCCAGGACAACCACAAGAGAGAAGACAGGTACCTTCTGGACAAAGGAGAAGGAACTACACAGCCAGAGGATGCGCAATTACTGGGCAAGTATCAAAACCCACCCCAAAGCAATAGTTGATTATCGTAGTCTTTACAGAAGACACGACCATATTTTCCACGGCCCGCTACTGACTGGACTTGGGGATCGTCCTTTCAAGAATCTCTATGCCCACTGTCAGAAGCAGTCCTTCAAATGCCATGATGAAGGCCAAGGTAATTTGGCGGAAATTTCGGCTCTGTTTATTCTTGTAAAATATAAATGGCTTTAATCCAGTTATAATATTTATTTATTCATGTATTCATTTACTTATTTTAATATCGTGAGCCACGAAAACCTACGTTCATTAGTTACCATACTGGTCTCTTCCTCAGTTCTTTCTCTAGCGGGCCGAAAAACGAGTTATTCTTCTCGTTGAAGCTTTCCTTAGCTTTGGCGATTCGGGCTTTTGTATCTGTTCTAGAGTGATGTAAAAACGAATAAAATGTAAAACTTACCCAATCCCTGACTTCAGGAACTAACCCCACACGGTCATTCCACATAAAATCGAACAAATCTAGACACTTCGTAAAACACTGTCTCCAGTGTGAGAAATATTTTTTCTGGCTCTAAATATCACTTAAGTACCTGTAGTGTCAAAATATTGGATAAAAGTTGGAAAGTAGATGAAGAATAAATATGTTCTTCGAATCGTTTCGGAAGAAATTCGGATTACTACAAACTTTACGAGACGAAATTCTCAGTGGTGCTGAAGAAATCGCCAAATTGTTAACCCATCACGTACATAAATGAAAATTATATATATTAAGAGTATAATGAGTTCGATGGGACTATCTCCAATGGGAGACAGTTTCCAGATAAAATAAATACTGTATTCAATGTTACAGTCATAGAAACTGCAGCAGCCCATTGCCCTACGAAGACGACTAGGGGTTTTACTGGCGTTTTGTTGGTTTTACATCTCGCTCTCTAACAGATATAAAAGCCCGAACTGCCATATCTGAGGAAAGCTTTAACGAGAAGAAAAGCCTGACAGATGGCCTACACATCTTCGTTGTTCATGTGAAAAGCGCTATGTGGAATATTTCGGTTTAGAACTTTGGCAGGTAAGGTTTGGTCATCTTAGGTTCAATATTGTGCTGAGTAGTGATGGGGATAATGGAATACTTTTAATAATCGAATAACCTCCATCCTATTATTTAAATAATCGAATAAAATAATCGAAATAGTTTCAAATATCATTCAGTTGTAGTGATGGCATAATCGAATACTTTTAATATTCGAATGACCTCCGTCCGGTTATTTAAATAATCGATTGAGTTTCAAATATCATTCAGTTGTATCGCATAGAATATTCTGGTTGCGTCATGAATCAATTTTTCGGTTTAAGTGTGTCGGATGGATAATCGATTGAAATAAGCGAACAGATGAACTCTATGAAAAATAGAAATGCGCATTTTTCCAAACGTATCCCCAAATGTTGAAACTGAATGAGTAAAGTAACTGTCCTAAAAAAAATAACTTTTCATTCCATTATTTCGAAGGAATTCACTATTCGATTGCCTCATTCATTTGAATTCAATTCCGAATGAATATTTGAAAAAATAATTGAATGGAAAAATTCAGTATTAGATTGCCTCATTGATTCTAATGGAGTTTCGGATGGATAGTCAAAAAATAATCGAAAATATAATCTGACGGAAAAAAATATTCACTATTCGATGGCCTTATTCATTCGAATGAATAATCGAAAAGTAATCGAATGGGAATCGAATGAAATGAAATAATGGAATAAGCTATTATTTTGTATTCGATTATCCCTTCAGTAGTCTTGAGTTATCTCAAAGAATTCTTGTTCTTAATGATGTATGTTATGTGGGTCAGTATCTGACATATAGATGTTCTGTGTTTCTCATCCTCCAGCTTTCTGGTCACCGCATACTTCGCTCTCTAGTGTTCTCAAGAGTTTATCAAATGGTAAATGTGTATTGAACAGGTGGACTTTTTACATTTAAATTCTTTTAGAATTTCACTTTGGATATTTAAAGTCAATACGGAACCGGAATGAAGTTCATTGCCCTAGTGATCACAAAGACCATGTGGCATTTCAGATACTGGGTGGGCAGCAGTGGTCGTGGTAAGTCAATGCTCTTCAATAGGATGTTGAGCCAGGTTTGTTTTGGGAACAGCATTTGAAGGGACTTCAAAGAAATGGCATTAATGAATTCATTTGAATTGCTTCTGGTTTGTTTCCGACAACAAGTGTTGTTTATTGCAACCTTTTTCTTATGGAGGAAGTCATAATATAATATAGATCCTCATTCTGTTGTACGCTTGCCCTTCTCAGGAAGCAAGCCACACAAAAAGCCTTGCTGGTAACTGCACCGCGAGGTGTAAAGCATGACCTTGTAGAAGTACGATAGCGCAATCAGAGGGACTGCAATGAATAGTAGCTAATTGTAGCCCATTATGTTAACCGTAACAGTACTCTTTAACGCTTTGTTCACGTGAATACAGAGATAAAGTTCTCAGTTCTTCCGTCCTGACAGGTCTTCAACGGTAGCTCACAACATAGTTAACTTCGTAACAATAGCATGTCAGGTCTAAGGGAACTGTTGTTTTTAATTACTCCCTTATTTCTATACAACAGATATTTAACGTCATTATCAGCATTTGAGATTAATTTTATCTTCCCGGCAGATTCTGCGATAAGCCATTATCTTGTATAAAGAATCTGCCGTGACTTCTGTTATTATCAACAGAATTACCCACACTTGTTTATGCCATTACCTATTAAGGAATGGACACTACCAGACACTATGACGAACGAAGAAAGATTAAACAAAGGTGCATATTTCGTTTGATTTCGAAGGTTCATTACATGAACAATTTGATTTGCTGTTTGCCTTATATATTAAATATGTTGGTTGAGTCGAAATAAAATCCCAGAAGAATACTTATTTTAATATTATTGTAGAACGGAATACATTTGTTTAAAATGTCAAATATCATAAGAAAACGGCATTTATTTTGCGAAATGTTATTTCCCATTTTGAGCCAGTTATGCAACTTATCGTAATTCAAAATATCTAGAGGTTTCCCCATTTCCACACCAGGCAAACGCTGGGGTTGTACCTTAATTTAGGCCATGGTCGCTTCCTTCCCACTCCTAGCCCTTTCCTATCTGATCGTTACCATAAGACCTATCTGTGTCGGTGCGACGTAAAGCAAATTGTAAAAAAAATCTGCGTCTAGTCCATGAAGCCACGTCATGACGACATGCTGAATCGCTTACCTCCCAGGTGCTTCTTCAGCGGTCCGAAGAGTTGGAAATCACTGGCTGCCAGATCGGGACTGAATTGTGGATAGTCCAGTACCTCCAACAGGAAGCCCTGTAACAATTCACGCTTGTTGTTCGCTGCGTGTGGACTGACGTTGTCGTGCAGCAACTCTACGCCTGTTGAGAAGTCCAGGTCATTTTCTACGAATTGCTAACGGGAAACTCTCCACTATGTCACAGTAACTGGCAGTGTTCACTGTCGCTCCTGTGGTGAGGAAATACCCCATCTGGACCATCCTCCATACAACCCTGACCTAGCACCCAGTGATTTCCATCTCTTCCGGAACGTTGTAGAAACACCAGGCCGGGAAGAGTTTCTGAACGATACATGCGTTCAACATGCCCCCATGACGTGGCTTCTGGGACTGGATGTAGATTTCTTCCATGCCGGCATTGATGTCTTGATGTGCCATAGGAATGAGTGCTTGGACGAGAATGGTGACTGTGCTGAATAGTAATGCGTATCAGTGTGTATCCTTATATCTGCCTGTAACTGGAAGTTTCCCCGAGCGAGCTCTTGTTACCTTATTTTTTGTTTAGCAGTTCCCAAGGTCGGTAGATGTCGTTGCAGTTGCACTGCGTAATTAGTTAGCAGAATCAGAATGGCAGCTGAATAAGTATAGTCTTTGATTCAGTTATTATTTAATTTCAAGTTTGATAGTACCGCGCCGCAGCAACTATAACAGTGGGTGGGCTGCATGCGTCCCGCGGACTGCGGTTTGTGCACAGCTGCTCTGCTTCCACCTGACGAAAATAACTCAGCCGTAGGAACTGTCCGGTAGAATCCTGTTTCACTCTCAGATAGCAGCAAATCTGAATGTTGAAATTGGTACATAGGCCACGTATATGACACGACTTAACATGATCTGCAACCCGGTAGCTGAGGCCATAGGAATATTACTAGTCTATTATCTATATTACTGTCCGGCTCCATGGCTAAATGGTTAGCGTGCTGCCCTCTGGTTTGATTCTCGGCAGGGTCGGGAATTTTAACCATAATTGGTTAATTCCCCTGGCACGGGGACTGGGTGTATGTGCCGTCTTCATCATCACTTCGTCCTCCGTACGACGCGGAGGTCGCCTACGGGTGTCATATAAAAAGACCTGCACCAGGCCATACGACATTTCATCTTTATAAAGCTTACTGAATAAAACCTGGGCTTTACAAATAGCCAAGAGTTTTGTGGTGTCAGTTGTGGTGGTTATTGTTTTAAGGAGAAATGAGACATATTCATATTCATCCCCTTTTCGCCGTATTCATAGGAGAAGAGAGATCTGATCCTTCGAAATCTGAAAATTTTGCGGCAATTTTGAATTTGACAAACTTAAAAAACACTTACCCCTGCACAAACTCATAATATAAAAAATGGCATAAAATGTTATTTCATATTTTTCTTGTTGATGTTAGAAAATCGCTGTAAAGTGGCCTGATTACCTAGTGTGTGTTGAGAAAAGAAAAAGAGGCCTCTCCGTACAGGCCATGAGGGCCCTGGGAGGTGAGGAAGGTAAAGGGTTCCACTATTCGTAAACTCAGCACTTGGTGGAATAGAGTAGTTTAGTCTACGCCCGGCCGCTTTTCCCCCAGGGGCGAATACTCATTTATAGGACGAGGAGTAAGGGAATGGACCGGGAGAGTTGGCCGTGCGGTTAGGGGCGCGCGGCTGTGAGCTTGCATCCGGGAGATAGTGGGCTCGAACCCCACTGTCGGCAGCCCTGAAGATGGTTTTTTGTGCTTTCCCATTTTCACACCAAGCAAATGCTGGGGCTGTACCTTAATTACGGCCACGGCCGCTTCCTTCCAATTCCTAGGCCTTTCCTATCCCTTCGTCGCCGTAAGACCTATCTGTGTCGGTGCGACGTAAAGCCAGTTGCATATCGTAAGGGAATGGGAATAAATTATCAAAAGAAATGTTCCATATATATCCAAGTTCTTTGAAAAAATGTTGAAGAAAAAGCTAGGTAAACAACTGATAGGGAATCTGCCACCTGGGCGTCAGCCCTAAATGCAGATCATTGATGATTGATTTATACTTCTTTTTTGCTGTTCAGTCGTAGTCCATTTTCTGCGAGCCTGTCGTTCCACTTCTGAATCTGCTCTTAAATACGTTGACGATCTTCTGCTGTTTCTGACAGAATATTTCCGCTTCCGTGAAAATGAGTAGCGTACTTCGGAATTATTATTATTATTATTATTATTATTATTATTATTATTATTATTATTATTAATACAACTTCACCCATGAGGAGGCTACCACAAAGACGAAGTATATACCTACAAAATATTATGTCTTCCAAGTCATTGGTGAATTTGCTAGAATGTGCCCGATAGAAATAACAAAAATAACAAGGCTCAGAAGTAAATTTGGAAATATAGCATGATGTACAGTTCGTCAAATGCTGTAGAGATAGAAACTGGTTCTAAGGACTGTCACGAGACGCCTGGTTACGTCTACGTCCTAATAATATCGCCACTAACAGATCTAGTAATATTAGTGAGTTATGAACCATTTTGGTAACAGCATTCTGAAGGTGGTTCTTTTTCAGCCTGCAGTCATCCACTTCTGAATGTAGGCCTCTTCCAATTTTCTCAGTTCAGATCGCTGTGTTGCTATCTGGAGCGATTCATTTTATAGGACAGGGAAAGAAGCGGCGTGATCTGTATATTAAATGTCAGTCTGGAGTTGAAACGTGAAACCACGTATCGGATGACCATGGTTATAAATCGAAATAACTTCTCTCCCGATGTATATCTCGAAACTCATTGAACCACGTTTCCGAAGTTCACTGCAGAGTTGAATTCGTGGCAGCGTCTCAACTCCAAAAAATAAAGAAAATAAATATCAACGAGAAGGGTAAGAAGCAGTTCGTCTAAAAGGAGTTCTTTATTTCCTCTTCCATGCAAGTGTGTTAATTGGTTGGACATCTGGACTGAGGAAGTTACACGAGGGCACTGGTTGAGGCTTCATCATTTAACCCGGCACTTGTTTGGAATCAGGTTAAATATTGTGTCTGCTTGTAAGCAAGCAGTTTCTATGCGCACAGGACTGGCGTCAGTAAATATCCAAACCTCTGTGATTCTGCAAACGAGCAATCTATATATATATAAAATAAGAGTTTTGTCTGTACATTGCTCAGAATTTGCAAATAAAGGTATTTCTGTATCGGTCATGTCCATAGTAACAAGAAAACGCACTTTTTACTTTTTCGTAATTTCTGTCTGTCTGTATGTCTGTCTGTATGTATGTACACGCATCACGAGAAAACGGTTGAAGAGAATTTAATGAAAATCGGTATGTGAAGTCGGGGGATGAGCCTCTACAATCTAGGCTGTAAATCATTTTACTCACACTGAGTGAAATGGTAGTTTAGGGGAAGGCCTAAAATTGAATTCTCAACTATTCATGTTATTAGTGGTCTAAAGAAAATCGGTATGTGAAGTCGGGGGATGAGCCTCTACAATCTAGGCTATAAATCATTTTACTCACACTGAGAAAAATGGTAGTTTAGGGGAAGGCCTAAAATTTAATTCTCAAATATTGTTATTAGTAGTCCTATCTTGATGAAAATCGGTATGCAAAGTCAGGAAATAAGTTGCTATAGTCTAGGCTGTAAATTATTTTATTCACGCTCAGTGAAATTGTAGTTTAGGGGAAGGCGTAAAATGAAATTCTCAAATATTTCTTATTAGAGGTGTAATCGATGAATGCTACATAACTAAGGTTACATAGTATTAAATTTCCTATTATTCATGTCTTATACATTGTTACCGTACTGGCTATGATCACAAAGATATTCATGAATTTGGATTTTTGTTACTAAGTCCATATCAGCGCCGAGTAACGAGAAAATGGGTAAACAGTATTTAATGAAAATCGGTATGTAAAGTCGGAGAATAAGAAACTACAGTTTACGGTATAAAATATTTTACAAATCACAGAGTCGAAAGAAAACTAAATGCGTAGGCCTACAATATAGAAAGCTCATAACATTGATCAACAATAACATTACACTGACCATTGTTTGTCGTGATGTGCTTTGTGTCTTCTGTTGCCCCTCATCTCCGGTAGATACGATTACTGCTGGGTACGGAGTACTTTTTATTTGATTTACTTCGCACCGACATAGATAGGTTTTATGGCGACGATGGGATAGGAAAGGGCTAGGAGTGCCTTAGGCCTTAATTAAGGTACAGGCCCAGCATTTGACTGGTGTGAAAGTGGGGAAACCACGGAATACCATCTTCAGCGCTGCCGACAATGGGGGTTCGAATACACTATCTTTCGGATGCAAGCTCACAGCTGCGCAGCGCTAACCACACGGTCAACTCGCCCAGTCGTACAGAGTGTAACAGCCTGCCTGAATATTGATGGGGAGTAGCTGGGGAGTTAGATAACTTTCTTCTTTAGCATGCCATTCCCCTGGTTTATAAATTGTCTGATACTACTGGTACGTAATACACTGGATCATCATAGCATTCGGGCTATTCAACCCCTACTCTGAAGCACTGATTGGAATGAACAGTGTGCATATTTAGCGGAATAATGGCAGATGAGTGTTCATGGCAATCTGCGGCCTGGTCATCCCAGCTCTGGAACTTTGGACTATTAGATTGGCACCGCAATCTAACCGCAGCACTGTTCGTTAAAAGTGATAAAACGTGCGGCTTTCCATTTGATCGAGTATTTTATATGATAGCATTGCTTTTAATCGCTACATTCATACTTACGTTTTTGTAATGACCTATGTTGATTTCAGTAAGGAAAACCACAAAGTCAGTCTTTCTGAGAATTCCGTAGCGAAGCACGGGTACATTAGCTAGTGATTTAATAAATTATCTGACTCACCGTCATGTTCCATTTGTATTCTGAAAAAATACACAGTACTAGCTCTTCAGGCAAGCAACTCAATGTTGAAAACATCCTGGGGATTTGAGTTACGAATTTTAGGTAAATAAAATATAGTAAATTATGATAATATATTCTTCATTTATTCCAAAAAATTACAACCCTTTTCTTAATCATCGTCATCCGGTCGATTAGATTAGCAGTTTGCCTTTTTCTACCACTACGAGCGCTAATGCGAGTCAATGCAGAGTTTCACTTAAGCTCCCCCTGTGGGTGGGAGTGGTAGAATAACACCCACGGTATCCCCTGCCTGTCGTAAGAGGCGACTAAAAGGGGCCCAAGGGGCTCTGAACTTTGGAGCGTGGGTTGGCGACCCTGGGGCCCTTAGCTCAGTGCTGGCATTGCTTCCACTTACCTGAGCCGGGCTCCTCACTTTTATCTATCCTATCCACCCTCCCTTGGTCAACTCTTGTTCTTTTCCGACCCCGACGGTATTACGTATGGAGGCCTAGGGAGTCTTTCATTTTCACGCCTTTTGCGGCCCTTGTCTTCCTTTGGCCGCTATCTTCATTTTTCGAAATGTCGGATCCCTTCCATTATTTCCCTCTGATTAGTGTTATTTAGATGGTGGTTGCTTAGTTGTACTTCCCCTTAAAACAATAACCACCACCACTTTCACTTAAGCCCTTATAACTACGTACATTCGGTGTGGACAGTTTTCAAAAAATCTAAAAACGCCTGAGGGTATTGAAACAAGGAACATATTACAGAAATTATTACGTAAATAAGTTATTTTGGTTAGAATTTGAATAAAAAAGAGGACTAGTAAAAAAAACAAGCGATTTTAGGCTGTTTTTTCCGGAACTGCATTTATGCCGGATGAAAAACCAAACCAAACCCCATGGCACTACAGCCCTTGAAGGGCCTTGGCCTACCAAGCGACCGCTGCTCAGCCCGAAGGCCTGCAGATTACGAGGTGCCTCTCGGTCGTTATTCTTGGCTTTCTAGACCGGGGCCGCTTTCTCACCGTCTGATAGCTCCTCAGTTCTAATCACGTAGGCTGAGTGGACCTCGAACCAGCCCTCAGGTCCGGGCAAAATCCCTGACTTGGCCGAGAATCGAACTCGGGGGGCCTCCAGGTAAGAGGCAGGCACGCTACCCCTACACCACAGGACCGGCAGGCCGGAAGTGATTTTCAAAATTATCTAGTTTGATAGAGCTATCCAAGACTCACAATTTGAAATCTTTCCGGGCTCTTTAGCCCTTCAACTTTCGGCACAATTGAGGAAATCGCTTAATTTTACGATTTTCGTAGTATGAGGACCCCTACTTTGTTAAGAATGGTTTTCGACATTAAAACCCTTTCGAAGTGTTGATTTACCAACCCTCTCACTTCACTTCACGACGTCCGTCGTACAATGTAATACTAAAAGGAATAGACAGTGAATTACAACAGATCGAGAAGATTATGAATGAACATCAACCTATCATAATATCTGACTTACGGTACTATCATAATATCTGAAGAACTCTGAATCCTCTAAGAACAAGGTTTCCAATTACTCAAGTAAAAAGGAAGTGAGAAGAGTACTGGTGCAACTCTGTAAGAGTACTTGTCTCGTACAGGCTATTCCGTTGTAAGGAAGTAGTTTACTCTAAGCGGGACCTTTATTATTATGACCAAGATGCGTTTATACCTCTTGCATGTCGTACAGGAATACCTCGTGGCGTTATGTAAGACCTGTAATATTTCATTACGGTACATTCTACGCTACGCAGTTTACCTCGAAACTTACTGTGGAATTTATATTTTCAGCCTGTGCTTGTTAACATAGCTGGGGCTTTAGGGGTTTCGAGTTAACCTGAAAATACACTGGTCGGCCACTATGCTAACAATACAGTACAACACACGCTTTGCTCCAGGGAATACAATTTTCAAGCGTTCGTAAATTATTCACCAGCTCACAGAACTATCATTCCTTTGTCTGTTTCATAGCCCACAGATTATTATTATTATTATTATTATTATTATTATTATTATTATTATTATTATTATTATTATTATTATTATTATTATTATTATTGCCCGACTGATGGATATGATCGTTCGTTAAGACACCGCGGTTAACCGGTTGGATTACAGTTTGTGGAATAACTTTACAGCATCAGAATGTTCACCAGCAGGATAGGAGACGAGTTGGTATACAATTCCTAACCACTAGATGGCATGCCAAAAGCCTGGATTCCAATTCCAAACCTCTCGACAGTTCGTATGGAGTGAGGGAATTTTACGCTATTGATAGTGATTCGTACAGCGAATGGAAAGGTTAAGCCTTCAAGAGATCCCTTGATGTTATTCGACAGGAATAGGCTATTGTGTGCGGACACTGGATTTCACTCTCTCTCACTATTATCATTACAATTTATTATTATCATCATACCCGTGGAAGCTGTAAGACTACATATATTCAGACATGGCCCGAGACCGAATTAAATGGAGACAACGAATCCACGCAGCGGATCCTGGCACTGGGCGGGGCAAAGGCTAAAAATGATGATGCTTATTCTTTGTCGTCCGGGGCTACCGAGGACGACGGGACTCGTATCTTCTCGACACTTGGGCCTTCTGTTTTCTCCGTTTCCAGTACTTCATTTTCTGGTTGTGAGCTAGTTTTCTTTCCTCCGTCCACGTAAGTTCTAGGATTGTTTTGTGACTTTTCCTCCCTTGTTTTTCTGTGTTTATTATTATTATTATTATTATTATTATTATTATTATTATTATTATTATTATTATTATTATTATTATTATTATTATTATTATTATTACATCCATTAGGTGCTGCTTAAGAGGTGGTCGAGCTGTACTCCGGAAGGACGTGTGTTCAATTTCCCGCCATGCACTTTGAAATCGGATGTGATGGCGTAGAATGAATATTTAGTGTAGTAAAACGCCTTACTCGTTGTTTCTAGTAGAATCTCATTCTCACGAAGAGAAATATCCTCCTTTTTTACGATGCTCATCTCCTGAATTGAACTGTTTGGGATGTAAACATCACAGGTTCTATTACCGGAGAAAAGAGGAAGCAACAAACAACTGTAGTTTGCTCGAGAAGTAACAATAAAGATTGCTGAGGATATGAAACAGTCATAGTATAAAAACTCCTCTCTGCCTTGTTAACATCTTAAAATGTGACATACAAAAGGGCCGTGATGGGAGAGAAATGACTATGCTTACTTCTGTGAGATCTAGTCTCTGAAAAATCTCTTACAGTTAGAATTGAGACTGAAGATTTATAACTACAAGCAGCATTCATATTAAAATTTGTTTCAATTTTGACTCTCGTGTAACTATCATAAATAAAACCGTTTTGCTGAAGAATGTAGTTCAAGAAATTCAAGAAAGAAATTCACATTGACGTGTTGGTGTTGACAAGGTTTCTTCATGATACCTCGCAAGATATTTTCAATTGATGAAAATAAATATTCCTATAGAAATCATTTCTGTCTTAAGTATTTACTTAGTAACTCTTTTTTAAATCAATCAATCACTACTGATCTGCATTTAGGGCAGTCGCCCGGGTGGCAGATTCCCTATCTGTTGTTTTCCTAGCCTCTTCTTAAATGATTGCAAAGAAATTGAAAATTTATTGAACATCTCCCTTGTTAAGTTATTCCAATCCCTAACTCCCCTTCCTATATACGAATATTTGCCCCAATTTGTCCTCTTGAATTCCAACTTTACCATCATATTGTGATCTAACCTACTTTTAAAGACACCATCCAAACTTATTCGTACCGGGCGAGTTGGCCGTGCGTGTAGAGGCGCGCGGCTGTAAGCTTGCATCCGGGAGATGGTAGGTTCGAATCCCACTATCGGCAGCCCTGAAAATGGTTTTCCGTGGTTTCCCATTTTCACACCAGGCAAATGCTGGGGCTGTACCTTAATTAAGGCCACGGCCGCTTCCTTCCAACTCGTAGGCCTTTCCTATCCCATCGTCGCCATAAGACCTATCTGTGTCAGTGCGACGTAAAGCCCCTAGCAAAAAAAAAAAAAAAAACTTACTCGTCTACTGATGTTCTCTCACGCCATCTCTCCACTGACAGCTCGGAACATCCTACTTAGTCGAGCAGCTCGTCTCCTTTCTCCCAAGTCTTCCCAGCCCAAACTTTGCAACATTTTTTGTAACGCTACTCTTTTGTCGGAAATCGCCCAGAACAAATCGAGCTGCTTTTCTTTGGATTTTTTCCAGTTCCTGAATCAAGTAAGGATAAGAGCGTTGAGTATGTTGTTCATATACGAGGTCTGTTTCTTCATTAATGGCAGCTATTAATTCTAGCCGATACAAAAGTGATACCTCTGTGAAACTAGTGCAGTCCCCAGCGTTGTGTAGAACCCGTTGCCAGCGATGTGGAAGTCGTAATGTTCCTGTAGCAGTACCTCTTCTCTGGATGGTTCTACCGCCTGCTTTCTCTCAACCAACCTCCAATTGGAGAAATATTTTGAAAAATTTAAAGAAAAATTAAAATGATTTGTTTTGAAATGTAAAAATAATTAATTATGGCTTCCTTCTTAACAAATTGTTTTGTAATTATGTTTACTTTTCTTTACAGGTAAGTAGATGTGATCCATTCTTCCGACTGATCTCGCTGCTCGGTGTCCTTCCAGCGTAAGTACTGTTAGAGGTTAAATTTCTGATGTGTAATTATCGCATTCTTTAACAAAGCGAACAATTTAGTCTGTTCCAAAAAAATCTACCACCGAAATCCTACAAACATGAATAGCCTTTCCCGGAAACAATAATTCTACAGTTGAAATTCTTCGCTTCTGTCGAATCTGAAACCAAACCAAACCAAATCCAACCCCAAGATGCAACAGCCCCGAAGGCCTGCAGATCACAAGATGTCGTGTGGTCAGCACAACTGATCCTCTCGGCCGTTATTCGTGGCTTTCTAGACCGGGGCTGCATCTCACCGTCAGATAGCTCCTCAATTATAATCACGTAGGCTGAGTGCACCTCGAACTAGTCCTCAGATGCAGGTAAAGATCCCTGATCTGGCCGGGAATCGAACCCGGGGCCTCCGGGTAAGAGGCAGGCAGGCTACCCCTACACCGCGGGGCCTTATCTGAAAATGGAGTGAAAAAAGAAATATATTGCTACGTGGACAGAAATATTTCCCGTTCACTTTGCCTTAGAATCGTTGTATTCCGTATTCTTCTTATTATTCTACCGTTTTCTTCCACATCTGTGAGGTTGCGAGTACGAAATGCGTAGCACGCGTGGATTTGTCCCTGTTTTACGGCCGGATGCCCTTCCTGACGCCAACCCTATGTAGAGGTATGCAGTCACTATTGCGTGTTTCTGCGGTGGTTGGTAGTGTGGTGTGTTCTCTGAATATGAAGAGGAAAGTGTTGGGACAAACAAACACAAACAAACAACCAGTCCCCGAGCCAGAAGAATTAATCAGACGTGTTTAAAATTCTCGCCCCTGCCGGTAATCGAACCCGGGACCATCTGAACCGAAGGCCTCTACGCTGACCATCAGCCAATGAGTTTCCGTATTCCGTATTGGCGTTACATAAAAGGGACGAGTATCCTAGATAGCGAATCTTCATGGTTGCCGACAGTGGGGTTCGAACCCACCCTCTGTCTCCCGAATGCAAGCTCACAGCACTTCTAACTCGCTCTGTACTCGAAGTTTTATACGCGTCTCAATTTAACATTCCTGGATACTGACATTTTGTTGTATATATTCATCGTTGCGTCATAAGCTATTTATGTCTGGCTCCATGACTAAATGGTTAGCGTGCTGGCCTTTGGTCACAGGGGTCCCGGGTTCGATTCCCGGCAGGGTCGGGAATTTTAACCTTAATTGGTTAATTTCGCTGGCACGGGGGCTGGGTGTATGTGTCGTCTACATCATCATTTCATCCTCATCATGACGCGCAGGTCACCTACGGGTGTCAAATCAAAAGACCTGCATCTGGCGAGCCGAACCTGTCCTCGGACACTCCCGGCACTAAAAGCCATACGCCATTTCATTTTTTCCATTATCAGCGGCAGAGTGTCGGCCTCCGGATCCCAAGATAGCGGGTTCAAACCCGGCAGAGGTAGTCGGATTTTTGAAGGGCGGAAAGAAGTCCATTCGACACTCCATGTCGTACGATGTCGGCATGTAAAAGATCTCTGGTGACACATTTGGTGTTTACCCGACAAAATTAATTAAATCTCAGCCATAGACGCCCAAGAGAGTTTCGGTTTACTCGGTCTGCCATCTAGTGGGGGTCTAGAGTAAAACGGAACGTCGAAATTGACGAGCAGACAGCCAGATGGCGTCAAATTGAAATGTCTGCACACGGTAGCTGAGGCCATACGATTATTATTATTATTATTATTATTATTATTATTATTATTATTATTATTATTATTATTATTATTATTATTATTATTATTATTATTATTATTCCAGTCCGGCTGGGGTCGAACCCATTTCGCTGGCCATTCAGCAAGGAATAGAACTCGGCAGTTACTCAAAGATTCGTAGTTAATTGTTCCCGACGTATCACTGGGCGACACTCTTGTTTGCTGGTAATTGGATATCTTTGTACAGACTGTAACATGTCGTCGCTTCCGTCCGCTCCCTTCTGATGAAGTAATAGCATGGACAAGAGTTAATTATGGTTATTTGTCTCTCACTCACAAGTTCTTCGACGGCTTCTTCATGTCTAGGGTTACAAGTGACGACCGGCGACAAGAACATTATGTTGAGGACTAACCGGTTTATTCTTTTACTGTGTCTTTCTTTCCTGCGCACTATATACAGTAGATTTTTTTTTTTCACGTTTCGAAAATAGTAGTACCCACGGTATGTGAACGTTGAAGGAATCGCACGGGATTTTGTTTATATCTTCCGTTGTACAGCATCACTTTTAGCCTCACAGTATTGTGATACATCTCCTCCTATTCATCAACCCTTCCATAACAGTCCTGAATCTCTTAACCACAGAGAGGATGTTCCCTTCAGGTGGCCCACTCCACCCCCTTAGAGTGAAGAATGGAGGAATTTCGTTCGTTCCTTCGAGGAGACTCATGTTCAGTGTTGAGATGTTCTCAGACGTATCATTCGGCTTTCTTGTATTGTGAGCTGGGTTGGGTAACATTCAGACTCGTTTATACACGCGAAACTCTGGTTCAGCTTCTTGGTGTATAAACAACAGTGTTGAAAATCCACAACCTGTTTCCAGTCATTCGACCGGGTCAGGAATGGAATGAATGAAGCCCCATCGAGCGGCGAGGGTAGGAAGTGTGCCAGCTGCCGAAGCATGTCGCACTCCTTTGGGCGCAATGATTAATGAAATGAAATTTTATTGGAGAGCGTTGCTGGAATGAAAGATGACAGGGAAAACCGGAGTACCCGGAGAAAAACCTTTACTTCCTCCGCTTTGTCCAGTACAAATCTCACATGGAGTGATACTTCCTCCGCTTTGTCCAGTACAAATCTCACATGGAGTGACCGGGATTTAAACCACGCAACCCAGCCGTGAGAGGTCGGCGCGCTGCCGCCTGAACCGCGGAGGCTCTTCCAAATAATAATAATAATAATAATAATAATAATAATAATAATAATAATAATAATAAATAGCCCTCGTACAACCACCTAACAAACCACACAAACAGGAAGAATGGCACTGGTTCTAAAGCTATTAACCAATCTCGTCATGGTTCTGTTAAGGCAACGCCGAATCTCTGCACGCCTCACAGAGACCTTCATGGCACTGTCGGAGCATATTCACTTTTAAGCCAACTGCGCTGTTCTTATTTCGAAATTATCTTTCTCTTTCTCATACGACGAATGTTATTCTACATGTCCGAAAGTATATATTTATTGAATTCATTTTAAATTTGGAGTAAGTTGCACCAGCCCTCCTTACCGTTAATTCCACTGCAGCGCGCGCTATTCTTTCGATTCACTCCCTTTCAAACTAGAGCACCGTTGCAACACTAATCTCCATGTACAAGAATAATCGAACTAAGGACCTGTGGTTGAGAGACATTGTTCCTAAAATTCTGGCTTGACGTTCTTGTATTGCAGTTACCTTAATGTTTTCGCATGTATTCTGCAATCTACATACACAATGCGAAGAATAAGCTTCATCGCTCAGACGTCTATTTCACTTCCTTCAATAGTTTTGTCGACCGATTGTTTCGTTAAAAGGGAAAACCAAGGTTTCTTAGAACAAGGTTTTCTTGAGCTGTGATTAAGATTGTCTGAAGCATCCCACGTCAAATTCTGCAACAGCTGCAGCTTTGAACTCCAGCAAACGGGAAGGAAAGAGAACTATAGATACGTATGAAGGCTGCACTACTGTACTGTCACTTCCTGAAATATAAATTCACCTGGTGGTAGCTCGTCCGGATTGAATAGGCAGTTCTGAGACTCGGCTGATCATTCTCAGTAAACTGGCAAATCTACATGTAGTCTAAACAGACTCAAGTGTCTGATATTTCCTCAATATTAATTTCATACAAGAAAAATCTGTCAAGAATCCAGTCACTTTCTAAAGAATAAAAGATATCAGAAAACAGTTTGTAACATAATATGATTCCTCGTGTTAAATCCCCCTCAACACTTTTTCTTACAAACCTTCATTTATTTAGAAGAAAGACTACATGTATATGAATATTGAATTTTTCACGACCGCATTGTAATCGAAACAGACTCTCAACCTATTAGGTCGTGTTACGTACATTTAGTACGTGTTGAAGAGAACATCTTGACAGATTTTTCTTGTATGAAATTAATATTGAGGAAATATCAGACACTTGAGGCGCTGGCCTTCTGACCTAACTTGGCAGGTTCGATCCTGACTCAGTCAGGTGGTATTTGAAGGTGCTGAAATACGTCAGCCTCGCGTCGGCACATTTTCTGGAACGTAAAATAACTCCCGCGGGACAAAATTCCGGCACCTCGGTTTCTCTGAAAAACGTCAAAGTAGTTAGTGGTACTTAAAAACAATAATATTATAATTAATATTGAGGAAATAAATTAAATGCCAAGAAAAGTTTACTTATCTTCTAAAACTGACTTAGAAAATATCTGTTCAGTGAGTCATCCTTCCTAATTAACAACGAAAAAACATTGGATACGTACCTTTGAGTTGTGTTGGGGAAAGAATGTCTGGCATAATATTACTGCTCAAGATCCAGTAACATACTAATTCACCAGTCTTAAAGTAAATGAAACTATTTAATAAATTTAACAATGGGTACAGTCTGAATATATCTGCAGATACATACTCTTCCATATAAAAACAATGTAAACAAATTACTTAATCGTTATTTACTCTAAATTGAGATCACATCCTGTTAATTGTTATTGTTAAGTTCATAGTTTTAGTTCACTTCCATGTTTATATCGATTCAGTCTACCTCATCATAATTATCGTCTTCGATTCACATCACAACCATAATCATTCATAATTATGGTAATAATACAGGTTTAGAATTGTTAGGGAATACCTTGTTAAATGACATATAATACTGAATATTTGTAATATTGTTTTCGATTGTCGATATTGCACTACTAAAGAAATGTTAGCTTATATATGATTTTTTACGTCTGTATTTTTACCAGGGCTTTCATAGGAGTTATTATTTCAAGTTGATTCATTTAATGTAATCGTGTGTGTGTTTCACATCATTAGGTTTGTACTTGTCTGTACCACAGTAAATAAATAAATAAATAAATAAATAAATAAATAAATAAATGGTTCTGATTGGCAATAGAGACAGGGCTCAGTGGTTCGTGAGTAAAACCTTTAAATATTTCCTTATACACGGCAGTTTCGCACTCGTGGAGATTCTATCAAATTTATTTATTTATTTATTTATTTATTTATTTATTTATTAAAATTACGTTTAGTAAATTCACAGAGGCTTACAGACTGAACGCTGAAAGGCATAACAGTCTATAATGAAAATGTATGTATGTATGTATGTATGTATGTATGTATGTATTATTTATTTGTCTTAAGCAGTGACGAAATTAGGGCTCGTTGGCCCATTTTTACACTTAACCACGTAAATTACAAGATTATTATAGAAGAGTACATCTCTTATGTATATATAAAATCAAGGATAACTAAGGTAAATAACACATATGGAGAACATATAATGAAGAATGAAAGCAAGCTCAACATATAAAAATAAGATAAAAGGAAATCCGGAGTATAAAAGTAAAAGAGAATGAGAAAAGGTCATAATGAAAAAGTTACATACAAACTGAAAAATACAGTATAAGCAATGCATAAACAAAACACAATACATAGTAAAGTAACGGAAATACAAGTTTGACCATGAACAGTGACCTATGTACATGAGATACAAGCTAAATATTATGTACATTTACTATATAACAATAAAAATATAATAATAATCTAATATTAATTATAAGAGAAGCCTCCGTGGCTCAGGCGGCAGCGCGTCGGCCTCTCACCGCTGAATACCGTGGTTCAAATCCCGGTTACTCCATGTGAGATTTGTGCTGGACAAAGCGGGGGTGGGATAGGTTTTCCATCAACACTCTCCATTAACATTTCATTTCATCTGTCAGCCATTAATCATTGCCCCAGAGAAGTGCGATAGGCTTCGGCAGCCGGCACATTTCCTATCCTCGCCGCTATATGGGGCTTCATTCATTCCATTCCTGACCTCCTCGAATGACTGGGAACAGGCTGTGAATTTTCATTTTATAAGAACAGCAGTGTTCTTCTACCATTGAAGGTGAATATACTGCATAAAACATCGCTCTTTGTTCAACAAGCAGGTTACGACATTCATCGCCGTTCATTACTCATTTGTAAGACAAACTTCTACAAATTATTTATTTTTGAACATTTGCAAATCAGGGAAATGCTACACCAATGAAATGTCTCGGCATAGAAGCCTTTGCTTACATTGCTGATGACAATCATTTTTCAGTATCAGACGGCATCTCACTATAAAATACTGTAATTGCTTATTAGTCCGCCTCTGTGGTGCAGTGGATAGTGTGATTAGCTGCCACCCCGGGGGCCGGGGTTCGATTTCCACCTCATGGTTCGATTCCCGGTTCTGCCAAATTTGAAATGAGGTACGAGGGTTGGATCGGGGTCCACTCAGCCTCGGGGGGTTCGATTTTCACCTCAGCCATTCTCGATGTGGTTTTCCGTGGTTTTCCACTTTTCCTCCAGTCAACTGTCGGGATGGTACCTATCTTAAGGCCACGGCCGCTTCCTTTCCAATTCCTTGTCTATCCTTTCCAGTCCCCCCATCCCTCCGACATGACCCGTGTTCAGGATAGCAGGTGAGGCCGCATGGGCGAAGTACTGGTCCTTCTTCCCATTTGTACCCCGTCCCAAAGTCTCACCTTTGAGGGTACTGCCCCTCGCTGAGCCCGAAGGAAATATAAACCCGGGGGGGGGGGGTAAACCGATTAAGAAAGAAAGAAAGAAAGAAAGAAAGAAATACAGTTGCTTATTAACTTCAAAGGGATTGTTATTCATTTTGCAAGGCAAATTCCACTCGTGCTATAAATCAGCACACGCGTAGTTTAACGGCCTGTTAACGGTGTCTATAATAGCCTATTACAAATAAAACTTCAATCTCTCTGACCAGTTATCGCCACGAACACACAAAGTGGACGTTTAATAGCTATTCTTAGAATGACTCTTGTTCTGAATATAACCATTATTCTTAGAAGGGCTGATTATTTACCTGTTTATATAAAAGACATTGCTCACATTGCCAGCTCAGCGATAAACGCAGCACCAAGGAGTTGGGGCAGGCGTCTACTGGAGCCTAACGCTTTCTCGAAGTAAGTGAAACCTTCGTGAATGGATAATTTTCCTTATTATGATCCATACTATTAAAACCATATCAAAGTATGAAAACGTAATCAATGAAATGCATGTTATTGAAAATCTTCTATAACTGATAATGTACCGGAAAGAAAGATTATACCCAAGTACCCAATTATATGCTGAAGCAAATATATTTAATGTAAATCAGCTGTATGCCCTTAAAATATAGAAAGATATTAACAAAAACAGAAATATAATTGAGAACATTAAACATGAATATTCAACACACAGTAAGATATACCGCCGTTGTATGTTATATAAACCGAAAGTTAGCATAACAAAACGCAATTTCTTGTACTTCATTCCAGAATTCTTTAATGTCTTTACAGATTTTTTACAAACTACTTCATTAAGCCAGAAAATGAGTCTGAAGCGACTTAAATCCTTTGTCATGGATAATAAAACCGTTACTGAAGAACTAATTAATGAAAATATCACAATCATCATATTCATTTTCTATTCGATGCTTTACCATGTGCTGTTGATCATATCCATCATACTTATACCCATACTCCTACTCCAGGCATCATTGTTAAATATACAGGGTTATTCACCTAAGATGTTTCACGGAAATAAACCTTTAAAGATAGCGGTATTCTGTTTTCATACTCGTAAATCATACCCAGGGGCTTATAAAATAATGTGCTACTTATTATAATGAGGTGATTAATAACCTAGATATTGATACTTACTCAATATTTTTAAAATGGAACGGTACGAATACATACAACTGGCCTAAAATTTTAACTGCGTACATGTTCAAATATGTAAGTATTTTCAAAATCGGACAGTTACTTTTTTGAGATATCAATAAACACCGCATTTGGGCTTTTGCGTGCCGCATCAGACAGCGAGCGGTCGGCCAAGGACGTATTGGCACGCAAGCTGTTTCCTGGCATTGATTCAAGCCACAGAACGGATACCAGGCGTGTACTATAAACTATTGTACACATAATGTGACGTACCGTATCATACCCTGCGTGTGCAACGTTATTGTATGACTGACGAACACGACGGGGAAGGGAGATTGAAGTTTTGTTTTGTTTTTTGTTTGGTTTTGTTTTGTTTTTGTTTCTGTTTTTTATATCCATGTGTAACAGGTTGCGTTCAGTTTAGCGTCTTTCCCCACAGATGGGAATGGGAAGGATTTGGCCTATCTCAAAGATACCAATCCGGCATTTAACTGGTGTTGAACATGGGACACCATGAAAATCACTTCCATGAGTTCGCCTGTCACACATACTTTGCATATCTATCACATGTGTATGATATGCTTACATGCCTGGTATCCGTTCTGTGGCTGGAATGACACCCAGGAAACTGCTTGCGCGTCAATATGTCCTTGCCCGACTGCACGCTGTCTGATGCGGCATGCAAAACCGCGCATGCTGTTCTTATGGATATCTCAAAAAGTAACTGTCCGATTTCGAAAATACATATTTGAACTTGTACGCCACTGAACTTTCAGGTCAGCTGTATGAATTTGTGTCGTTCCATTTAAAAATATTGAGTTAGTGTCAGTATCTCGGTTATTAATCACCCCATGAGAATACATAACATATTATTTTACAAGCCCCTGGGTATCATTTACGAATATGAAAGCAGAATGCCGATATCTTTAATGGTTCAGACATTTCCGTGTAACATCTTAGGTGAATAACCCTGTATATATTCCTTTTTAATTAACATTACGTGGTCTTGCTGATATCCTGATTCGACTCTATTGAGATTGGTGTGATTTTGATATGAATAGTATATAATAATAATAATAATAATAATAATAATAATAATAATAATAATAATAATAATAATAATGTATTTAATGAGTGAAAGGGATAGTTTCGTAATTTATTTTATGTATTATGATACTACTACTACAGACTGTTTGTAATAGTATTTTAAAATGTTTGTAAGTGTAGTAGGACTATTTACAAACACAAAATTTAAGTTTCTTCGCTTTATTATGAACTTGTCTGGCATTTTGGCTGAATAGTCATCGTTGTGGGACTCAAAGGGGTTCGATTCTCGACTGGGCCAGAAATTTTAACTGCGCTTAGTTGATCCCTCTAGCTCGGGAATTGAGTATTTGTGATCACCTTAATATTCATCTTTATGTACACATAACACATCACACAACCAGCCACCACAAAAAAAAACCGCGATAGGGAATTTCTTCCATAAAGGTTCGACGTTAGTAAAACTGAGTTTAATCCACGTTAGTGTTGACCGCAGATAATTAGAGAAATGACCAGGAAAGGAGCAGCCTTACGAGGAGCTGATAGTTAGTTTTTATTCAAGATTGTATTACATATGAGTTTGTGCTTTTTAAAAAAATATTCCAGCATCGTCTGGAGTTCAAAGACACGTAAAGAATCGCCGATTGTGAATTTAAAACCTACTTGTCTCCTGAACCATTGGGTTGGCCTACTTGGGAACTCATGTATGTTTCTTTCCTGTTACTTTAAAATTACTTCACTTGCGGTTAATAATATTTTCAAGATGATTTTCTACTCGTACGTCTCAATTTCGCGGAGTTGTTTCTTCATTTTCTTTATCAAGGATTCTATTTTAGTTCACGTTAAGGTGGTGTGTGGCGAGTCAAGTTTACTAACAGACCATAACAACTCACTTGCTCGCATAGCGAAGCCATTTATACCTGTTCCCTATAGATCTCGGCAGTTTCGCCTAGTGGAGATTTCACATTCAAATCCTGGCATTTACAGATGCTTTCATCAGTGAACTTTCTCTCCCATATTTTCCATGTACACTTAGGTAGAACCGGGCTTAGTAACTCAGACGGTTGATGCTCTGGCCTTCTGAGCTCAAGTTGGCGGGTTCAGTTCTTCCTCAGTCCGGTGGTATATTTGAAAGTGCTAAATTACGACAGCCTTGTGATAGATTTGCAGGCATGTAAAAAGAACTCTTGAGTATCAAAATTTCAGCTCCTTGGCTTCTGTGAAAACTGTAAGAGTAGTTAGTTGGACGTAAAAACTATGACACTTCGGTAGGCATTGCAATAGTTCTTCACTCTCTTTAGTGGTTAAGCTCATGCCTGAGCATCGCTATCACAAGTTTGTTAACATATTATGAGACAGGAAATACTGGATGCCTCCATTAGTTTCTATCCTGTCTTCCTATAGAGTTTCTAAGAGGTAAGTGGTTGATTTGTTGCACCTGGACAATCCACTTTTTGGCCGACATTTCCCCTGACCCTTTGGCTTTTCCTTGGACGAGTACCTTTCTCCAAATGTTCTCCTTTCCTCCTAGTTATGTGGCCGAAGAAGTGTAAAATCTTCTGGTCCCCAAGTGGAGATTCTCTATTCCTAGATATTTGATTATGAAATCAATCGTACTTCTTTTTTTTTGCCCGAAGAATCCGAAACATTCTTGTCCAGTACGATGTTTCTCTTGCTTTGATTGTCCTGTTTTCACAATTGGCTTTTCGTCGCACCGACAACAAGAGGTCTTATGGTGACGGTGGGATTGGAAAGGGCTACGAGCGGGAAAGAAGTGGCCATGGACTTAAGGTACAGTCCTAGCATTTGCTTGGTGTGAAAATGGGAAACCATCTTCAGGGCTGCCGACAGTGGGGTTCGAACCCACTATCTCCCAAACGCAGGCTTACAGTTGCGCACCCCTGACCACACGGCCAACTCGTCCGGTTTAACATTTAGGAAATAGGCAGTCAAATAATTAAATAGGCATTTATAATGACAAAAATGGGCACTAAAACGATAAAGATGCTTTAATGTAAGCTGCATAACACACATCTGCATCACGTTTTAGTACCCACTGTGGGCACCCCTGTCTGTACCTTAATTAAGGCCACGGCCGCTTCCTTCCCATTCCTAGGCCTTTCCTGTCCCATCGTCGCCATAAGACCTATCTGTGTCGTAAAGCAAAATAGCAACAAAAAGGGGCATGAAGTGCTTATTCGCCTGCCTATTTTATCAAAAATAAATGCCTGAACTCCCGGGCTCTTATTATTATTATTATTATTATTATTATTATTATTATTATTATTATTATTATTATTATTATTATTATTATTATTATTATTATTACGTCCATCTGATTACCTTTACGGTTTATGAAGACGCCGAGGTTCCGAAATTTTGTCCAGCACGCGGCTGGCGTATTTGAGAAACTTCACATAACCACCGGACTGAGCCAAAATTGAACCTGCCATCTTGAGCTCAGAAGGCCAGCTCTCTATGGTCTGAGCTACTCAGCACGGCGGAAATCTTCGTTTGAAGATTTTCGAGTTGTACTATTGAAAAACAACTCAAAAATCTTACTGATCCGTAGATGAGCTGTAATAGGAAGCGGCACCATGACAATAATCTGTTGTTGTTGTTGTTGTTGTTGTTGTTGTTTGAGTCATCAGTCCGTAGACCGGTTTGATGCAGCTCTTCATGCGACCCTATCTTACGCTAATATTTTCGTTTCTGCTTAACTACAAACTACATTTGCTCTAATCTGCTTGTCATTCATACCTTGCCCTACCCCTACTGTTCTTACCTCCTACACTTCCATCAAAAACCAGCTGAACAAGTTCGGGGTGTCTTAAGAAATGTCCTATTGTTCTATCTCTTCATCTGGTCAAATTGAACCAAGATCTATCACTATTTCGATTCAGATCTCTTCATTCGTGATTCGATCTTCCCATCTCACCTTCAACATTCTTCTGTCACCACATTTCAAAAGTTTACATTTTCTTTCTTCCTAAGCTTGTTATCGTCCATGTTTCACTTCCATACAATGCCACGTTCCAGACGAAAGTCTTCAAAAACATCTTTCTAATTCCTATATCAATCTTCGAAGTGAGCAATTTTGTTTCCTTAAGAAAGACCTTCCTTGCTTGCGTTAGTGTGTATTTTATGTCCTCCTTACTTCTGCCACAGTTAGTTATTTTCCTAGCCAAGTAACAATATTCATCTACTTCCTTTAAGACTTCATTTCCTAATTTAATATTTCCTGCATCCCCTGACTTCGACAGCACGCTATTACTTTTGTTGTGGACTTACTTATCTTCATCTTGTACTCCTTCCCCAAGGCTCTGTCCATACCATTCAGAATTTTTTCCAAATCTTCTGTAGTCTCAGATAAAATAATAATATCATCGTTAAATCTCAGTGTTTCTGGTTTCCTCTCCTTGGATTGTGATTCCCTTTCTGAATTCCTCTGATTTCCATTACTGCCTGTTCTGTGTAAATGACAATAATAATACTATTGAATTGGAGTTTAATATGTGTTAACGAACTAACGAATTATTACAAATTGTTCTGAAATAACATGCTCGGTGTTTTGGAGTTGTGATCCAGTGGAACCTAGAAGATTTTACTTTAATTGCTAGCTGTGAAAGCAAACACAACCGTACGGTTTGTTTATAGCTATAGTATTTTGTAATGTTGCGCATTGCGCTTGTAACATTCCCCACAAGATACCGGTCGTGCTTTGTAGTCACTATCTTCAGTAAATCTTTTCCAGTATATCACCGCTCCTAGACCTCGTGTTCGGGAGCTATTAAAGTAAAGCGAGAATTGACGTGCCTTGCATGTCTGACCGCTATAAAGGGGGGTGTTGCTCCCTCAGTGTTGTCAATTTCAGTAACGATCAGGTCCGTTCTGTAAATTTAACATTTTAATGTAGTTCATCCCGTCCGAACATTGCTATGCGGTAATATTTTTTAATCGTGGTGTATGATACACATTTAGTGATTAATGGTGTGTAATAATAGCGTGACATCTAACCGTTTGGACCGCACTCCACTGCCCTCTACAGTGATCTATGACTTTATTCCATCTCAGATATTTCATTAAGACTAGCATTTAGAAAAACAGTTGGGAGGATGAATGTTAAATGGCTTTGTAATGCTCGTATTGTTGTTGACTGTTTAGATTCACGAGGGTTTCTGTTTTGATTTAAGGACTAGGTGTCGTTACAAAACTAAGTCTAGTAGGAAGTAACTTACCTTTTCGAGTTGTTGTACTGTTGAACTGAACGGTCGATATGCTCCAAGCTGTAATACGAGTCATCAATAAAAACAATAACAATATTGAATATTAGTTTAGAAAGTGTATAGTTTATTTCGATTTTTTTTGTGCTATTTGCTTTACGTCGCACCGACACATATGTCTTATGGCGACGATGGGATAGGAAAGGCCTAGGAATGGGAAGGAAGTGGCCGTGGCCTTAATTAAGGTACAGCCCCAGCATTTGCCTGGTGTGAAAATGGGAAACCACGGAAAACCATCTTCAGGGCTACCGACAGTGGGGCTCGAACCCACTATCTCCCGATTACTGGATACTGGCCGCACTTAAGCGACTGCAGCTATCGAGCTCGGTATTTTTCGATTATTATTATTATTATTGTTAATAATAATAATAATAATAATAATAATAATAATAATAATAATAATAATAATAATAGTAAAAATTTCTCCCAGTATCTGAAGACTTGAAGCAAATAACTGCCATTTCTTCTGTTGATCCTCCTTGTTTTTCCAATACGTTTTCATATTTTCCCAGAAGGCCTCTTTTACGTTCTGCTGATTACTTTGTTCTGTACTGTTTTTGTTGTAGTTGCTCTGATGTAGCTTCTCAGTTGTTTTCTTTGTGCCTAAAGATGTCTCTTTCTAGGATGTCTGTTGAATTTGTTTGTGTTTTTGAGGTCCTTTCGAAGTTCGTTAAGCTAGGGTGTGGAGTTCTTAAGCGAGGTTACATAATCTATTATCCTTTGTGTCAATCGATTTTCTGGTAACCTAGTCGGATGGCCGAAAAATTTCATTCGTCTTTCCCTAATGTCAATAATAATAATAATAATAATAATAATAATAATAATAATATTAATACACAATAGAATAGAATAAAGTTTTCTTTCCTCCCCTGAAGGGGGAAGAGGGCCAGCTAGAAGGTAACTCCTTCTCTCTGGGCAAGATTCAGACGGGTTATTTCGAGGCACGTAGTAAATTGTTACAAATTATATTGAAGTAACATCTTCGCTGTTTGGTTGTTTGGTTGCGATTACCAGAGGTCATTTATTTATTAGATCTACCATATTGATTTCTTATTAACAGAAACATTACGAAATCTCGAATATTTTCTTCTGAGTGTCACTTGAAAAAAGGTAGAGAAAAGAAAATCCACAACCCGTTTCCAGTCATTCGACTGAGTCAGGAATGGAATGAAGCCCCCATCTACGGCGTGGATAGGAATTGTGGTGGCTGCTGAAGCCTGTCGCACTCATCTGGGGCAATGATTAATGACTAACATGAAATTAAATGATATTGGAGAGTTTTGCTGGAATGAAAGATGACGGGGAAAACCGCAGTACCCGGAGAAAACCTGTCCCGCCTCCAGCACAAATCTCTCATGCAGTAACCGGGATTTGAACCACGGAACCCAACGGTGAGAGGCCGACGCTCTTGCGCCTGAATCACGGAAGCTCTACTCCAAATGTAACTTACGGTAATAAATTATTTATGGCATTGGCCACATGTATGGTCATACCTAGTGTCTCCGCCCTCTTAACATTGTCGTTGGTGGCCCCGCTGGAGTGTGGCGCTGGAGTTGCTACGAACCAGCTGCAACAACACGAGCGCCAAATTGTTAACGAATGTAATAGCGTGAGCGCTTGAAGTCATAGTAATAATTTTAACGCCTATCGAGGGAATTTATTTTGAAAAGTCTGCATTAATATCTGTGCAGTGCTTTGTTTGCGCAATCAACTCGTTTTCTATTATTTCGAGAAAATGTCGTACTTTTTCGTTCCTGGTTGTTACGGAAGGAAGACTAGTGCTAAACGATTTTTTACACCGCTAAAAGAAACCAATCTGTTTGCGAAGTGGACGAGAGTTATTCCGCGGAAAGATATGCAATTGTCACCCAAAAGCAGAAAATGTGACCTGCATTTTTCTGCGTATTTAATTAACTTAAAAAAGGCGGACTGTTTAGTTGTGAACGGTAAAAACGTTGAACTTCCTCGTGTGAGGTAGAAGTTAAAACCAGGAGAGATGCCTCATATTTTTCCAAATTTACCGAAATACCTATCCACTGAGGTAAAATCGCGAATGGCATCCAGTAGGAGAAGGAATGAAGAGAGTATCAAGAGGATAAGGTACAAAAATCACGATGCGAGTGCAACAGTAAGTGGTAAGGTTCAAGGAGTTGTAGTGAAATTCACGGCGTGTACTGTAGTTCTCTTACTGATGTCCAAAAGCCAATAGTATGTCTCAAAAGGCGACTAAAGAACGCAACTCATAAATGTCTCTCTCCTCAGTCAAAGCTAGGATTAATTTCCTACAGGGGAAGATTAAGAACACGGAATGTTGAATGTTACATGTTTAAAAAGTTTTCCTTTTAGTATGTAAAAAGCACAATATTGTTTTCGCTGTTCGTAATGTTCCATTTTATCTCGTGTGTTCTCTTATTAAAGTCGTGGCGACTGAGAATATTATTTACAATTCTCTCACAGTATTATTTATGTCTAAACAATTGGGTGTTGTATTTGGTTATTTGCGTATCAGTGTCACCTCCATTACAACAGCTGACCGTGTAGCGTTGGTGATTGGCTCCTCTAGCGCCGTTCTGCTATTCGTCATGGTCATACTGTTCTTCTGTGGCTGGTTTGATAAGAAACTGCAAAGCGCAGTAAAATCTGGGGCAAGGTCACATGTTGTGATAGCTGCGTACGCCTCAACCTCTGCATCTTCTTGAAGGTGTTCTTTTGGCATAAGATGGGGAAAACAGTTTCTCTGTCAAAGTGTTGATCATGTTCAGATCTCCTTAACAACAATTGAGGGATAAGTCTTTGGATTTCCTTTCATATAAAACCAAATATTGAAAGAATTGTGACGTTAAAATAGTGGGGGGGGGGGAAATAAAAATGATCGCAATAGAGTATATCCAAGATTCAAGGGAAAGGTTAGTTTCATTGCATTTTTGTTTTTGTTTACGAATGTGGTGAGCTATGGACCGCATAGAACTTAAGGCTGCTTGACCTTACTTCTCTTCTCTTCTCTTCTCTTCTCTTCTCTTCTCTTCTCTTCTCTTCTCTTCTCTTCTCTTCTCTTCTCTTCTCTTCTCTTCTCTTCCCCAAACTTCTTCATTCTTTCGCTGTCTTCGTAAATTATCCGTTCGGGCCTCCGTTTTAGTGGTTTCTCCTCAAATCATTTTAGACTGTCGACTCTTTCTCTGAACTCTCTTCTCTTGTGATCATCTTTAGTGTCATTCCAATTTCTTCCTCATCCTTCTTGATCTCTTCTACCCACCTGGAAGTGGCCTTTAACCCCCATGATTTATCTGAAGATCTTTTTGCTCTGTCGTTTGTCATCCATTCTTACCAGGTGTCCGTAGAATTTCAGCGTTCGTTTCCGCAATTCTGACTGTGATATATTCAGTGTACTTGTAGAGCTCTTCATTTCTTCTTTTCTTCCAAGTCCCATTAGGAGTCTTGTGCGGTCCCAGAATTTTCCTCAGAATCTTCCTTTCCTTCTTCAGTTCTTGCAGCTCTCCTTAAAAAAAAAAAAAAAATGGCACTCTGAAGCGTACATTCCTTCCGGTTCTCTTACGGAGTTATGTTGGGTTTTGGCCTTGTACGATATTGCCCGTTTGTTCTACCTATTCTGTGTTAGCTCGTAGGCCAGATCTATTTTTCTGACTCTTGCCTTGTATGCCTAGTCCATTGAGTTGGATCCATTCTCCCAGGTATTTCAACTTGTCTTTCCTGTTTATTTTTGTTCATTGTTATAAATTCCATGTATTAATCTGTATTTGCTGTACCTGACACTGAATAAAAATAAATTATCAAAGGCCATTTTTTATTACCGTATTGATTTCTTGTTAAACCTCGAATATTTTCTCTTGAATGTAACTTACGGTAATAAAATATTTGTTACTGATGAATTATCATTTCGTACGATGCCGACATGTAGATCTTCGTTGTCACATTTAATGTTTACCCTATAAACATAATTAAAACTCAGGCGTAGGTCGCCCAACGGAGATTGGTTTATCTGTCATCTGGCAGAATAAAGCGGAACGTCGAAATTGGCATGCAGGCAGCGTAAATGGCAACAATTTAAAAAAAGTTTGCTCACGGTAGCTGAAGTTGTCGTCATTGCGACGAATCCTCTCGGGTGTTATTCTTGGCTTTCTAGACCGGGGCACCTTCTCAATTGTAATCAAGCAGGCTGAGTGGTTCTGGTACCAGTCTTCAGATCCAGGTCAACATCCCTGACCTGGCGGGGTATCGAACCGCTACGCCGGCAATAATAATAATAATAATAATAATAATAATAATAACGTGGGAACTCCGGAGAGGCCTAGTGCCGGTCTTTCGAATTGACACACATGTTCAACTGTAATATTAAGAAAATGTGTAGAAATTACACAGTAGAGGCCACTGCTAAATATTCTTACGAGTGAATCACCAAATTTACATTTGTTCAAATGTATATTTTTCTTAGAATAGCATTTTACTTGATTTAATACATCGAGCGATGCCTCTTTAACGTCTGCCATTTCTTCTCTCCGGTAATGTGCTCACTCAGCTGGAATACGCTTCTCCTTTCAATCCGACTGTATTAAATCAGCTTACTGAGGTGTTTTAAATACCCCTTTCATATGAAGCTCGTAAGTTTTTTTAAATATTCCTGCGTATCGATGTAAAAGGCTGATGCATTATCCAGTCGATGGAGTTTTGAACTTTTAAAAAAAATATTGTGTTCATCTGTGTTTCGTCAAGCGGTAAAAATAATGTTAAGGAGTACGGCTCCATGGCTAAATGGTTAGCGTGCTGGCCTTTGGTCACAGGGGCCCCGGGTTCGATTCCCGGCAGGGTCGGGAATTTTAACCTTAATTGGTTAATTTCGCTGGCACGGGGGCTGGGTGTGTGTGTCGTCTTCATCATCATTTCATCCTCATCACGACGCGCAGGTCACCTACGGGTGTCAAATCAAAAGACCTGCATCTGGCGAGCCGAACATGTCCTCGGACACTCCCGGCACTAAAAGCCATACGCCATTTCATTTCAATGTTAAGGAAAACTTGTATTTCACTACATTTGTTACTACTCATTGCAATTTTCAATTGGTGTCTGTCATTCTTATTTTTTAATGGGAAGTTGATATATTGAACAATAATTTCGATTTCTTTGCAGTTGCTGAATATTCTTGGGTTCATAGTTCTGAAGAACTTTGCTAATTTCAACAACAAATTTCTCGATGTCCGACTCGGTGATGTAGTGACTAGTGTAATTAGCTGCCACCCCCGGAGGCTCGGGTTCGATCCCGATTCTGCCACGAAATTTAGAAAGTGGTAGGAGGGCTGGACGGGGTCTACTCAGCCTCGGAGGTCAACTGGGTAGATTGGAGTGGGGAGTCGATTCTCACCTCAGACATCCTCGAAGTGGTTTTTCCTTGGTTTCCCACTTGTCCTCCAGGCAAATGCCAGGATGGTACCTAACTTAAGGCAACAGCCGCTTCCTTTCCTCTTCCTTGTCTATCCCTTCCGATCTTCCCGTCCTCCCTCAGTGGCCCCTGTTCAGCGTAGCAGGTGAGACCGCCTGGGTGTGGAACTTGTCTTCCTTCCCGGTTTTATTCCCCCGACCCAAAGTCTCACGCTCCAGGCATGACACTGCCCCTGAGGCGATAGAGGCAGGATCCCTGGCTGAGTCCGAGGGAAAAAACAACGCTGGAGGGTAAACGGATTAAGAAAGAGAGAAAGAAAGAATAATTTCTCAGTTTCAGTCCCTAAATCAGGGGACTTGCGCTTGTGATCTTCCATGTTTGAGAAGTAGTCGAAATTGTTTTGTTGAAGGCGAGTCATTAGTTTAGCTTGGTTTTGATTGGCAGAAATCAAGTCAAATGTATACAGTCGTCTTCTGTCTTCCTTTCGGCTATTTGAATATTTCTCGCTCATAAAATGCTTGGCTATCGACCAAACATGTTCAGGTCTGATCCAAAATAATCTAGTAATCTAATAATTACTGAGCGAGTTGGCCGTGCAGTTAGAGGCACGTAACTGTGAGCTTGCATTGGCGAGATTGTAGGTGCGAACTCCACTGTCGGCAGCCCCGAAGGTTTCCAGTGGTTTCCCATTTTCACACCAGGCAAATGCTGGAGCTGTACCCTAATTAAGGCCACGGCCGCTTCCTTCCCATTGTCATAAGACCTATGTGTGTCAGTGCGACGTAAAGCAACTTGTAAAATTTAAAAGATCTAATTATTAGTTATTATCTTGGAGTTATGCAAGAAGAGTGGTGGAACTATGGTGATATTGCCATTCTTGTATCACCATGAAATCCTGAATAAGGAAACTGTTTGGAATGTGTCTAAAGAAACGGGCTGCAGTTGGTGAAAGGAGTTTCTTACCCTCGATCTTGCAGACTATTTCTTTCACAGTTGATCCAGTTTCCATCAGAAAGGAGAAATTGTCAGTGCCATTTACGGCAAAGACAAGTGCATTTACGAATTCAGCAATTCCCTTCTGCGTGTCATGTTTATTGATGCGTGTAATTATGGAGAAATCAACTTCATTAATGAACTGAGGAAGTTACCACTGCATGTCTCCATGTGGTCATTAGGAGAACGGGGACATTACAATAGCCGTTCACATACAACGGTTTTGAGCTGTAAAGTTTTACTGTTTGCTGAGCCACTCTACGGCGTCTAGAAACAATCCTTATTAATCCAAGATTTTAGATCAGTGTGCCGGTCAATAAGTCCTGTTCTATCATTGCCTGTCCAATATTGTAGTTGGCGATCACTTGTCATGATTGCGTTCGGTCAGAAGCTGCATGGAGGAGTTCGCCAGCTGTTCTCATTGATGCCCAGTCTTGTACAGTATGTTTTTGAACCAAGACATTATATTCTTCCTGTACTTCTGTGGTCATATTAAGTGGTTTGAAGAATTAGTTAAAGCATTTCATATTTGGGATTCTTCATTATGTGTTCTAAATAAAGATGATTTTCTGTGTTTAATTTTCAGGATTAATTCTGTTTCCTCATTCTTATTACACAAAATTTGATTTTTTTGTTCACCTTTTCAATACTTTATTGACGAACACTTAAACAATTTAAAGAATAATAAGTTTAGCAATGTTTATTTTAGGTACCTGTTTCGACCATTTGGCGGTCATTATCAGGTTTGTATGGTTAGTAAAACGTTGGAAAACATCTTAAAATATATGATGCATGGACAGATAATGACTGAAATGATGGCTGAACTATTCTTTAAAACACTCGGTGAAGAGTCCCCAATCTTCTCAAAATATGATCATTCTATACTCGATCAGTTCAGGAAACTTTCAGTATGTCCGCGTTACAAATGCTTTAAATATTTTTGACATAAATGTCTTACCGCTGGGAATCATATAAAAATATACACCACCAAATTTGCGATACAAAATGTGCGACGTGATATTACCTAGCAGCCGTGCAGTCTGTAATGTGAAGTATTGATGAATGGCCATGACTAAGAGACACGTAGAAGGCTCTTTAATCAAAGAGGTCTCATCGTACTCGAGAGAAATTATTTCATAGGCCCTGAGTCGGTTACCCCCTTCCGATGCACTGAATAAATTCAATCACTTGTCGACTTCAAATTCAATACAGATGTGTCTCGAAAACGATTCGTTAGGTGAAAATAAATTAATCGTTGTCACTTTGAGTTTCATTTGTTGAGACATACTTATGATCAATTGTTTTTCTCCAAAGGAAAATTTGACATCATTTTTATTATTGAAGCTTTCAGCGTCCAGATCTCCATACCGTAGAGTAACACAGAGCAGGCATCGCATCGCACATACTACTGCCTTCTGTTTCTTCTTCTTCTTCTTGGCTTTTTTGCCCGTTTGTTGTTGTTAATGTGTATTTGTTCCAGTTTTGCGGCCGGATGCCCTTCCTGATGCCCACCCGATGTGAGGGGTGTATTTTTCAGTGGGTGTTTCTCTGGTGGTTGGTAATGCTGTGTGTTGTATGTAGATGAAGAGACCTACGTTTTGTACCTCAAGCCTACTTGAACTTTTCATTTGAGATTTTTAAAATTCTTTAAACCAGAGCTGTACAGAACGTGGCACAGGTGAGGCTTTTGACGGCACATCCCACCACGCGCCTCGGTGGTAGCTTCCACTCGTGTGTCGCTCACACACTCGTTGCTCTGCTGCTTTTTTGTTTTTTGTAACCCTCGTAGCGATTATATTTTTCCCAATGAAACCTATGAAGTCTCGACTGAGAACAAATAATTCTGGTATAAACTTTAAGGCTTCAGTTTGTGCAATGTGCTCAACCTTCATAACTATATTATTCAGGTATACTGAAGGAACATGGTGTGAATAGCTTGCGCCACAGACATTCCTGTATAAAAGAATTAATTTTGTAATTGATGACTCAAATGTATTGAAGCCAATAACATTCTATGTGCCACATAAACTAAGTCGTCCTAGAAATACATTCTTTCTATCAAAGGCTAAGACTGAAATCCATAAGGACTCCCCAATTAACAGAGCAATGGGACTCTACAATAATATTCACCCCTATGTTGATATTTTTAGTATAACCGAAGCCACATTCACTTCGACTTGTAACACTATACTTCTGAATATAGCTTATTAGATTATGAAGAAATTAAAAAAAAACTGCTATAAACTAGTATAAATGTTGTAAACCATGTTATTAAATGTATTACATTCCAAGTGGAAATCCTGTTAAGAAAATTGTTTTAAATATTACACTAATTTTAATTAGAATTAATTAATACTGTAATATAATATTAGTTGTATTATCCTTAATGATTTTGTTTCTTGGTAATGTGACTTTGTCACTGGAATTCATCTTTAAGTTTATTCTAGCTATAGGTTTTGTTTTTAATTTATATTTTTTAACGTCTAAATAACAATTGTCGTGAACATTGTAATTGAGAGTCATGACCTGTTATGTTCACAATAAATAAATAAATAAATAAATAAATAAATAAATAAATAAATAAATAAATAAATAAATAAATAAATACATAATTTAATTAATTAATTAATAAAAATAAACGTCCTCACAGCAGATGATGAACCATGGGCTTAAGGTAAAATAGTTAAAATTTAAACACAGGTATACCTGATCCGCTGTTTAGCCCAGATATGATTTCAATGTTGAAAATGTGATCTTTAGTGCCTGTCACTATCTTTTTTCAAAGAAGGAAGCCATACTTTCCAGTGTTGACTTGGTTAAATGTACCCTAAATGCTTTTCAATCTGTCGAACACACAAGTTCAGTATAAATTTTACACTATAACATACTTGTAAAAAAAACACTATTAAACAAGGAATAAAAATGCACACTATTGAATATGACACGTTTCGTTCTTAAAAGAACATTATCAGGTTCTATCAAGTTACACTCAATATTTGGAAATATTTGTATATTTCCATCCCAACACCTATGAAGTTGAAATCTGAAACTTCTCTTGATGAAATCCTGCTTTTTGCCCACTCTAGCTTATAATGCGAGGCGTTTGGAAAAAACCGTTGCTTTGGCTGTAAATGTTATTTTTGGATGAAGACGACGTCTGATAAAAGTGTAGTTATTACAGCACGACCTGCTGTCTGCTGCACAGTCTTCTCCACAGTGGAGCATGTATGATCATTACAGCCCGGATTTTTATGCAGTAACAGGTTAGATTGCAAACAAATTTGGTTAGTAGGAAGTTTCAGACAGCCGCTCTTCCATAATGTAGCAAGAGTAACATAAATTTTAGGGGTCATGATGGGCCGTACCCCTATGTTCATTCAAACTCCATAGCTTAATCGTTGTGAAGGTAGACTATACTTGCTACACGCTTCAGTAAGTTTGCATTCTAACCTATTTATGCATCAGAATCCGGGCTCTAATTTGATCGTTAACATGAACGTACAAATTCGATAGCTCTTACATTTTTTTTATGCACGAGTACCTTACCCGTTTGTTAAAAATCCAGTTCTAGCCCTTCGGGCAAGCAACTCAATGTTGTAAACATCCTAGGGATATGAGCTATGAATTTTATAAATAAAATTGAATGAAGTATGATAATATATTCTTTATTTCTTCCTAAAAATTACAATCCTTAATCATTGTTATCCGGTCGATTAGATTAGCAATTTGCCTTTTTCTACCACTACAGGTTGAGTTGGCCGTGCGATTAGGGGCGCGAAGCTGTGAGCTTGCGTCCGGGAGATATGGGTTCGAGCCCCACTGTCGGCAGCCCTGAAGATGGTTTTCCGTGGTTTACCAACCATTTTCACACCAGACAAATGCTGGTGCTGCACCTTAATTAAGGCCACAGCCGCTTCCTTTCCCTTCTAGGCATTTCCCATCTCATCGGCACCATAAGACCTACCTGCGTCGGTGTGACGTAAAAAAAAACCCACTACGAGCCCTAACGTGAGTCAGTGCAGAGTTTCACTGAAGTCCTTATAATTAAAATACGTGTGGATATTTAAAAAAAAACGCCTGAGGGTATTGAACCAAGGAACATATTACAGAAAAAAATATGTAAATAAGTTAATTTGGCTAGGATTTGAATAAAAAAGGAAAGAGTAAAGAAACAAGCGATTTTAAGCTGTTTTTCCGGAACTGCATTTACGCCGGAAGTGATTTTCGATTATTATTATTATTATTATTATTATTATTATTATTATTATTATTATTATTATTTAAAGTTTGATAGAGGTATTCAAGACTCACAACTTGAAACCTTTTCGGACCCTTTAGCCCTTCGACTTTCGGCACCATTGAAGAAATTGCTTAATTTTAGGATTTTCATAGTCTGGGGACCTCTACTTGCAACATTAAAACACCGCGCGCTGCCACGGCTCTTAGTACTACAGAGATAAAGCAGCTGCGAACGCACAGTGATTGATGGCTACTAATGAGAATGAGTGCAAACCCTGCTTTAAACAAACTCGTGCCGGGCTGAGTGGCTCGGGCGGTTGAGATGCTGGCCTTCTGACCCCAACTTGGCTCGTTCGATCCTGGCTCAGTCCGGTGGTATTTGAACGTGCTCAAATACGTCAGCCTCGTGTTGGTAGATTTACTGGCACGTCCTGCGGGACTAAATTCCACGGCACCTTGGCGTCTCCGAAAATCGTAAAAGTAGTTAGTGGGACGTAAAGCAAATAACATTATTTACTGTTATTAAACAAACTCGTAGCTATACTATCACTGTTGAGATTACGATCATCGCCAATAAGGCTTCCACTTTCTCTTGAAATTCGAACTACAGGGACTTGATCTTTCATTTCAAATATTCAGCATGGATTGTCCGGAATTCGATCCGCGGCTGTCTTGAGGAGAAGTCAGTGACACTGCCATTCGCCTGTAATTCTCCTGCTTCCTTTCCCCCCTACTTCTTACTTCATAAATGTCTCTCTCATGTTATTACAGTATAAGAATAGGCATCGCAGTTTTCCTGGGTGGAATGTCAGAGTTTTTTTGACAGAACTTGCAAAAGGGCTAGTAAAGAGTAAACATTCATTTTACAAGCTTTCAGAAGCTGTTTCTCTCTCCACGTAATGAACAAGTTGGTGGTTCAGAAAGTAATAATGTTGTTGGAGGCTCGGTATGTTATTTCTGGCGTGTGCTCAATAAACTTGTACAGTTGTTAAAGGATGTTCTGCGGTGAGGAAATCGTTCGATACAGCAGTCTATTTCTGGCCAGGACGCAAGCCTCGGTATGCAGAAATTATGTTGTGTACATTTCGTATTGACTAGTTCTTGATACAGTGGAGAGGGAAATGAAGTGATCAATAAACTGCTATCCTTAGCGGCGCTACATTTTCCTTTTTGTTCTTAAGACAGCAGTTCAATCGTGGCTATTATCGGTGGTATGTAAGAAAGTTTAAGTGCGACAAGTAAATGTCGTTTGCTTCCGGCACGTTAACGAATTCTTGGCGTCGTTAAGCCACTAGCAAAAAAAAAAAAAAAAAAAAAAAAAAAAAAAAAAAAAAAAAAAAAAAGTCTTCAGCGACAAAATTCAACAAAACTTGTAAACTTGTTTAGCTGAGGAATTTGCTTTTGTGTTCTTTTATTCAGGTTTTGTTGGTTGTAATTTTGAGTTTATCTGCAAATTGGTGTTTGTCAGCTAGTGTTCTGATTGTAGATCTGAACGATATAGTTTTCCTCGTGATGTCGATTCACTGGAGGTCTCGTTCCACTTCACTAAGCCAATTGTTTCTGTCTTACAGTGAGAGATTTTTGATTTCGTTTCGACCACCGATGAACCACATTTGACAATCTTTACATTACTTTTACCATTCTCTGTCTTCACTTTCTGCCAGTAGTAGATTCGCTTCATCAGTCTGTTACTGTCCATCCACAATAAGTGTCCATGGAACTGTATTCTTCTCTTCCTCATCAATTCAACCGCTCCTCCTGTTCTTTGGTACAATTATTTGTTACATTTTCGTCTCCTCTCCTCATTCTTTTACATTTTATCCTAGAATGTTTCTGTACATTCTTTGTCTTATCATTAGCTATCACTAAAGCCCGGATTTTTATGCAGTAACAGGTTAGATTGCAAACTAATTTGGTTAGTAGGAAGTGTCGGCCACCCGCTCTTCCATAATGTAGCAAGAGTAACATAAATTATAGGGGTTCTGATGGGCCGTACCCCTCATGTTTATGCAAACCCCATAGCACAATCGTTGTGAATGTAGACTATACTTGCTACTCGCTTCAGTAAGTTTGCATTCTAACCTATTAATGCATAAAAATCTTGGCTCTAGCTATCACTTTTCAACAAAACTACCGCCAATTTCATGATTATTCTTAGCGTTCGAAAAGCAGCCGGTATTTATTACCCGATTATTGTAGTTCACATCACGTCGTTGCAACTCGTAAAGCAGGTAAAGCTTTGAGAATCTCTGTTTTTATGAGCACAAGATTTGAATGCACGTACACCAGCTTCCCTTGCTAGCTTGTTCGCATGTCCTTGTCTGGTCCCTTATGGCACAGGAACGAGAAGAGCATGTTTAATGCGAGTCACGAAGGTCCTTGATGGGAGCTCCACTGTCCTTAAAGTCTCTCACTATTTAACTATGCTGAGTGTATCCTGTGCAACGTTGTTGCTTGCCTTGTGTGAAATCCAAATGGCATATTAAAAGTGCTCTGTGACGGGGACAAGTGAAGTAATTCGTTATAGAGCCTAACCAAATGAAAGAATACATAGTAATATATGACCGAGCTCGATAGCTGCAGTCGCTTAAGTGCGGCCAGTATCCAGTATTCGGGAGATACTAGGTTCGAACCCCACTGTCGGCAGCCCTGAAGATGGTTTTCCGTGGTTTCCCATTTTCACACCAGGCAAATGCTGGGGCTGTACCTTAAGGCCATGGCCGCTTCCTTCCCAGTCCTAGCCCCTTCCTGTCCCATCGTCGCCATAAGACCTATCTGTGTCGGTGCGACGTAAAGCCAATAGCAAAAAAAAAAGTAATACATGGATTACTACAAATAGGATCCGCTCAAACCCCCGGTAGACGTGCTGACATGTTCTTCAATCGGGATAAGGTTCTCTGTTCAGAGTGTAATTACGGAAATGACAGACGAGCCATTCATTACGTCGTCCCAGAGTGATCGTATCAAGGATGCTTTGCTGAACTCAACGTAACGAATTATGAAAACGGCTATATGTGTAGATTGGATATTTGTTAGTAATTATGTGTAATAGTGAGATATTCATTGCTATCTCTATCATTATTTTGATCAGTATTGTGATTTTTTAAAATAATTGTTAGGTTCTTCAGTCTGCAGAGACTAATTTTGTATATTAAATTTATGAGCTATCTGAAAAGTAAAACATAATTATGTTTTTGCTCGACGATGCCGAAATATAATATTACAAGCCAGAAAACTGACTCTTAATTAGGCTAATTATAGTTCAAATTTCATTATGATACAGATTCTCCACCAGTCAAGAGTACAGATTTTCATTATGATACAACTGTTTGACCATTTAGGCAAGGATAGCAAAATCAAACATGTCGGACACGCATATTAACATCAATGCACCTTCTGTTTCCAATATTCCACAACCACACGGCACATTCCCGCAAATTCATTTCACCAACTGTACAATAAACAATTTGTATTTGAAATAACCTATCAAAGCTTTGAAAACATACGACATTGTCAAGGCCTTTGAACCACTCAAGGAAAATCAATAACCCAGCGCATGCGCTCTGCTCTGCGCTCAATTGTCAACTCATTTTAGGTTCTTCACTCAGCCGAAACTAATTTTGAATAATAAATTTATAAACTACCAGAAAAAAACGTATAACAGAATTATACCTTACTCGCGTCAGTTCACAGAGAGCCGAGTCAATTTTCTTTTTATCAATTTTCTTTGATATATAGTAATAAAAATTGTTGCTAGCGCTATGCAATTTCATCTGCTGTTGAGGTACTTGTCATAGTGCGGTACGGGTCATTGTGAACAATAATTTCTTGCGCATCTGAATGGTTATGAGGTTTGACCCAACGCGAGTGTGTGTTTTCTGAAGAAAATCTGCGTAGAAATGACTAGAAAATGAGTAAGCGACTAAACAAATTTCATATTTTATGTGTAAATGTTATTGTATGGTGATGCACCTGGTTTAACTCAGGGCCTCTCAGGGCGCGTGCACCTCGTGCATGCGCTGTGCACGGTGCAAAAGACGACTTCGCTTGGTTGACCAGAGTGCAGACCCCCACTCCTCGATTTGGGGCAATAGCGCTGTATATCTCTCTTTCCCCACGCCTGTCTCGCTCGCTCCCACTGTCTCCTTCTTCCTCACTTGCTCCGTAGCGCTCCAAATCCGAGCCGAGTTGAGCTGAGCTTAGCCGAGTAGCCCAGAGACGAAGCGTTGGTCCGAGCTCAGCCGAGCGGGACCGATGCACAGTGCACGGAGCTCTTGCGCCTCGATTTGCACGCGTGAGATATTGGGCGTTTGAGAGGCCCTGGTTTAACTGGTTAGCATGCTGATCTTTAGTCCAGGAGTTCCTGTGTTCGATTCTCGGCTGGGTCGGAGATTTTGACCTTAATTGGTCATTTCCTCCAGTTCGGAACTGGCGTTTGTGCCCCCTTCAACATTATGTTTCATCGCATGTATTGCCCCACTCTTACAAGTGACAGGTCTCCCATGGGAGTCAACTCGGAATATCTGCGCAGGCCTCTCCGAAGTCCATACGACATTATAATGTATAACGTTCTGTAATAGTCGGGAGAGTGTTGTATTGTATGTGTATTAAGACTGACACACAAACATCCAGTCGCCGATCGAGAAGAATCAACCACACGAAGTTAACATCCTCGGCCCGGCCAAGAATCGAACGCAGAGCCCTTTGTACCGAACATCATTACTGCGATCATTCAGTCAAGGATCAGGACTTCATATTATGCATAAGAATTAATAATTTCCCTCGTATTATACCTATACTTTTTCATTTGCAACTGCGGGTCAAAAAGATCCGACAAGAGTGTTTATGTACCTCTCTGTAACACGTGTAGTTCTTGTTTACTACCTGGCGAGTTGGCCGTGCGGTTAGGGGCGCGTAGCTATGAGCTTGCATCCGGGAGATGGTGGGTTCGAACCCCACTGTCGGCAGCCCGGAAGATTGTTTTCCGTAGTTTCCCATTTTCGCACCAGGCAAATGCTGGGTCTGTATCTTAAGGCCACGGCCGCTTCCTTCCCATTCCTAGGCCCTTCCTACCCCATCCTCGCCATAAGACCTACCTATCTGTGTCGGTGCGACGCAAAAAAAAAAAAAAAAAAAAAAAAAAGCTTCTTCTATATGCGTTGCCCAGTCTCCCGGACGTTGGCGATCAGTATGGACAGTGTTCTTCGATCTTCAGCAACACGGTTCGTATTCCAGCCAAGTCTTCAATGTTCTTGAGAAATGACGTTCTTTTTCTGCCTACTCTTCGATATCCTGCGATTTTGCCCTTTAAAATGTGGTGTAAGACTGCATATCTTTCACCACGTAACACATACCCCAAGTACGCAATTTTCTTGCATTTGATGTTGATCAGTGAGTTCTCTTTTAGAGTTTGCTCTCTGTTTAATTTGTTCCTTAGAGACGTGCTGTCCAGGAGACTCTTAGCATTCGTCTATGAAACAGTGTTGCCAACTTATATTTTCAAGATCCGCTAAGTACTACTAAAAATCCGCTAGAATTCCGCCAAGAAATCCGATCTCAAATAATGGGCAATGATAATAATAATAATAATAATAATAATAATAATAATAATAATAATGTGAGTAAAATTCTCGGCCCCCGAAAAACAGAAGATGGATATAGACTGAGGTCACGCAAAGTGACAAGATCTTTCCAGCATTGCAGCAGACATCCGAAAAAGACGTCTGAAATTTTATGGGCACGTCCGCAGACTGCCGGCAAGTAGGCTGACACACAAGATTCTCACCTACATAGAACATCTAAAAAATATTCCATGGGTACTAGACGTGAAGAATGATCTGGAAAAAGCCTAGATGAACTCAAATGACACCGCGGACAGAAACTTCTATAGGAAAAGAATTAATGGATGGAAAGTGCAACCAGAGAACGAAGTGAAAAAGGAGACTGGAGCAAAGTGGACAGAAGAACGAAAAAGGATCCACGGAAAAAGGATGAGAGCTGTTTGGCAACTCAGAAAACAGAATCGTTAGAGCTTTGCATGATCCATTGGGTCCATACACACATAATAATAATAATAATAATAATAATAATAATAATAATAATAATAATATAAATATCTGTACTCACCTGATCTGTGAGTTTCACTAGTATTAACCCCCTGCCTGCAAGCCGGCGAGCTAAAACTTGTAGGCGTTTTAGTGCGGGGTGCAAACTAGGTGAATCTCCTACCTCAAGGGCCACACACAGATAAGGCCAGTTCATTAAACGGTCTTCCTTCGTAGCATAAATATAAATGCTACTCTCTCACAGTTTCATTATCTGTCGTCATTCGTCAGCTAAGAGATAAGTACCTTTCCCCACGCATTACAAATTTGATACCATGATCTCATAACATCAAATCCAAATAACATGTTTTCCTCATGTGACTGCTAGCTCCGGACAAGAAATACGGAATAGCTCAGGGACAGACTGGATTACACATTTTTTTAAATGTAATATAGATAAAACGCTAAATTCCACTATAATAAATCTAGAATTCCGCCAAAACATCCGCTGTCCGCTAAATGATATATTTCTCCGCCGACAGTCTTCTAGTTCCGCCAAATTTAGCGGAAAATCCGCTAAGTTGGCAACACTGCTCATTATGAAACCACATTTCTAGAGCTTTCAGCCTTTTTTATGGCGGTCGTTTGTAAGGTCCAAGCTTCAGCTCCATAAAGCAAAATTGACCAAACGTAACATTTAACCATGCGTTGTCTCAGTTTTAAGTTTAAAGCGTCATCGCACAGTCTTGAATGCTGATCTTACCATTTCTGCACGGGTGTTAATATCTAGATCTGGGTTTAAATCATCTGATATCCAACAACCAAGGTATTTAAATAAGTCAGCTTGTTGGGTTTGTTGACGTTTCAGTTTTAGAATAAATTTAACTCTTCCTCGACTGAAAACCATTGGTTTAGTTTTCTTAGTGTTGATCGTGAGACCCATTTCTTCTCCAACTGTATTAACCATGCACAACAAACCTCTAGAAGTAGTGCCGAAATTCAAGTACCTTGGAGTCACCCTCCAAACTACATCCTACAATATCCACGTCAAAGAAAGAGCAGCCGCAGCAATAAAAGCCATCTACAACATTCAACAACCTCAACAAATATCATTGGGTACAGCAATGCTATTATTCAGGACAGCCATATCACCAATAGCAACCTATGGGATTAGCATCACCTGGGGAAAACTCACAATCAGCGACCTGATGACAACAGAAAAAGTCAAATCACGATCTCAAGAGAATTCTGGGCATTGGGAAGTCAGCCCCTTCAAGGTTAACATATGTTCTAACCAAAGAGGACTACTTCATTGACGATATCAAAACACAGTTTTGTCTACCAAACACCAAGCCCTACGAGAATGCACGCCAAACTTTAAACGAGAAACGAAATGCTATTTGGTCCGACTTCTATTCCACGGACGCCATATTGACGGAAGAGTGGAAGCAAGCAAATTACGAGCTACGGCACGTAATTACACGTTACGCCACTCATGGATTTCACCACAGATTCTGCCAAACCAAAAACTTCCACCAGCCGAACGAAGACTGTATATGTAACCTGTGCAACGATCGTTGTGAAGGATACCATGCACAAAACTGCAAAATGAGGACAACCTCAATAATAAGAATGGCATTAGCATAGTTGACCATCTGTACAAAAACTGTTTTTGCACATTGTGCGCTTTTCATTTAATAATAATAAAATTAGTTTCGGTACTCTGAAGAACCTAAGTTATAAATTAACTGAAAAGGGATGGCTTCATACAGTGAGTCAAAGTGAAACTCATACGGTCCTACATGGGCAGACAAGAGGGCAGTACAAAAGTTGTATGTTTGTGTTTTGACATCACATTAAAAGTACACGCAGCATCAGAAATAAAGAAAAAGTGAGTGGAAGAAAAATTTTCAACCTCAGGGAGGAACGTTGGATAGTAAGAAAAGTGAAGAAAAATCCAGCGATTAGTGCTCTGAAACTGGCTGTGATGGCTGAGGAACATACCAACAAGAGAGCACATCCAGAAACTATTCGAGTTATCCTAAAGAAAAGTAACAGGCATGGACGAATAGCTAGGAAAAAACATTTGTTAACAAGATTAATAGGAAGTTGAGCTTCGTTAAGGAGTAAATAGAATAAAGATTTTGGCTTCTGGAAGACCGTTATTTCTGCAAATGAAAGCAAATACAATCTCTTCGGATCAGATGGAAAGGTTAATGTCTGGAGGAAGCCAAATGAGGAGTTGAAACCTATCAATCTACGTCCAAGTGTCACACATTGTGGAGGTAGTGTAACTGTGTGGGGAGTGCTAGTGGGCCAGGAGAGTTGACTTTTATTGATGGGACCATGGACCAACATGTGTATCTAAATATACTGATGGAAAATTTACGACCTAATGCTCGAAAGCTTGGAATACTTGATCGATTTATGTATTTTCAAGATAACGACCCGAAGCACAAAGCTCATAAAGTACGTATGTGGCTGCCGTAGAATTCCCTGAAAGTAGGCCACTCGAGACACCTCAACGGTCACCAGACTTAAATGTGTTAGAAAATCTATGGCATTACTTGGAAGTAGCGATATGAAAACACCAGATTTCCAACAAGATGGTCTGAAAATGGCTTCATGTGAAGTATGGACGAAAATAGATCCATCTTATTGCGAAAAGTTGGTGCAATCTATGCATAACAGTTCAAGAGCCATGTAAAGTGCTAAAGGGTATCCTACAAAGTATTGACTGCTAAAAAACATTGTATTATTAGAGATCGTTCAGGAACTAGTTGAAGGTGTATGAGTTTTACTTTGACCTGTTTCATGCATGTTTAAGAATAATGTATTCATTTTCTTTGTAAATATAAGAAATAGGAGTTGATTTACTATGTATCTTAGTAGAGAAATGTGTATTTGTTAAACCAGAACCAAGACTAAAATAAAATAATAGTTATATTTTTTGTTGAATCAAAATAAACAAGCTTTCCTCCAGTGTATGAGTTTCATTTTGACTCACTGTATATTACAAATTGTTTAGTTAATTTATTGATAATGCTTAGGAAATACGCACAGTTATTGTCAGTGTGAAATAAAGCTAGAAAAATCACGTGTGTGGTGTTACGTAAGTTGGGGAATGCTACAATCTGTCCACCGTAACACCTTGTGGCTCGTACTGAAGCCTTATTTCTCAAGAGAATGGGGGCTTTGTGTCGGTGAGATGTGTACAGGTGGGAATGAAGAAAGGAGCTTGTTGTTAGCCCTGGGCGTGGACCGAGCTAATAGCCTTGAGTTTTCTCGGAGCTGACCTGATGTTGAGTCACAGCTAGCAGGCTATTCTCATCCCACCCTGTCGCGGAAACGAACTCCTGTGCCCACCATTACGCCTGTTTACTCAGACTGAGTGACGTCAGTCTGAGAGGTAAAATCCGCATCTGGTGTTAAATGGCTTAAAGTCTACCATTGGGGAGTGTCAGCCCGGTTGACTCGGGTTCAGCTCCTTACTGGGAGAAAATGGGACAGGCTCCAGTCACAAGGAAACTGTTAGTGTTGTGTCAGACATATTTCATGGACGCTTGGGTGGCCAAATAAAACTGGCCCAAAATATATTTACAATAAGCCTGACGCGGGATTGACCCTTGTTAATGCACAATACAGAAGATGCTAGAAATGGCCTCCGGAAAGGCCTGGTGCAGGTCTTTTTCTAGTAGACGGCCTATTAGGCGACCTGCATGTCTGTGAAGATGAGGGCCCTACCTAGGCTGATTTCTAATGTTGAATACGCCACACACACCCAGCCCCCGAGCCATTGGAATTAACAAATTAAGGTTAAAATCCCCGACCCGGCCGGGAATCGAACCCGGGACCCTCTGAACCGAAGGCCAGTACGCTGACCATTCAGCCAACGAGTCGGACATCTGAAGAAATGAAAATCCGATAATCCAAAAGTCCTGACTCCACTTCACTCACACGCTTTAACTCATGCACAAGAGTAAATTTGTAAGGATACAGGTGCAGGTCCTTTTTTGTTAAATGTTTTGACACGACGATCTCTTAATGCCCACTTGCACAGATAAACGGCGTTCAGATTTCGTCGGACTTCGTTCCAGGCTTTCCTTCACTTGAGCCGGCCCCGTGGTGTAGGGGTAGCGTGCCCGCCTCTTATCCGGAGGCTCCAGGTTCGATTTCCGACCAGGTCAGGAATTTTTACCTGGATCTGAGCTCCACTCAGTCTATGTGATTAGAATTGAGGAGCTATCTGACGGCGAGACAGCGGCCCCGGTCTAGAAAGCCAAGAATAACGGCCGAGATGAATCGTCGTGCTGACCACAAGACACCTCGTAATATGCAGCCCTTCAGGCTGAGCAGCGGTCGCTTGGTAGGCCAAAGCCCTTCAAGGGCCAAGGGGTTAGGTTAGTTTTTCCTTCACCTGAGCAATGAAAAAAAAACGGCGTATGGCTTTTAGTGCCGGGAGTGTCCGAGGACAAGTTCGGCTCGCCGGATGCAGGTCTTTTTTTATTTGACTCCCGTAGGCGACCAGCGCGTCGTGATGAGGATGAACTGATGATGAAGACAACACATACACCCAGCCCCCGTGCCAGCGAATTTAACTAATTAAGGTTAAAATTCCCTACCCTGCCGGGAATCGAACCCGGGACCCCTGTGACCAAAGGCCAGCACGCTAACCATTTAGCCATGGAGCCGGACACCTGAGCAATGTTTTCTGGTGATCGAACTCTTTTCGGATATTTATGACATTTTTTGGCTACAGAGCCCGTTTCACGCCATTTTACCACTAAGTTTTGCATTGCAGACTTCGCTGGAGGTTTTGTCAAAACACTTCCAGTCTTAAACTCTTGCTGCGCAAACACTTCCGCACAAGTTTTCCTCGAATCGTGCTTCGCATAACACGCGCTGTTTGATCGTGAGCACCATTTTGTGTTGCATTTAACTGGTCACTAAACACGTCTGATCCTCTCGCTCACTCAGACGTAATGCCACGGCGACGTACTCGGGAGAGCCCTTAGCCGAGTCCTAGCATTGCTTCCACTTACTTGTGCCAGGCTCCTCACTTTCATCTATCCTATCCGACCTCTCTTGGTCAACTCTTGTTCTTTTCCTACCCCGACGGTGTCAGGTTCCCGAGGCCTAGGGAGTCTTTCATTTTCACACACTTCGTGGCCCTTGTCTTTCCTTGGCCGATACCTTCATTATTCGAAGAGTCGGATCCCTTTCATTTTTTTCTCTCTGATTAGTGTTATATAGAGGATGGTTGCCCAGTTGTACTTCCTCTTAAAACAATAATCACCACCACCACCATCACGACCGTACTCGGGAGATGCGCACGCGCAGACATGTGACAGCAAGCGATTGGTGCATCGAAATTACGGTTTCCAGCATTTCCTGTGACGGGCACATCTGTTAATTAACAAGGGTCAATTCCGCGTCAATCTTCTAAATATTCTAACGCTCATATGCCGTGTTCACGTTGGTATGGCTGCCTGTGAGATATTGAAGATTCGTAAGAAATGATGTGACGCTTTTCTGTGAGTAACAAGGCTTTTAACAGAGGAAAATATTTTAAGGGAAGAAAGTAACGTTCCTAAACCTTTAAAGATAGCTCCTTTGAACTTCTCATGTGTCATGTCTTGCATGAAGTGACAGGCTTATGGATAGAAACATACAGTCTACTTATCGAGTCCTCTTGGTATTGGATTTCGATATTCCTTTCACGTATGCTGAAAGGTTATATATGGGATATACTTTCCTCCAACTGCTCCGTGACAGTGTATTATCAAGCCATTGCAGTACATTTGTGTGAAAAATATAGTACTATAAAAAAAACCTTGCCAGGATTACATAGTCGAGATGGAAAAGCCTTGCTGTGTTCACGCGGAAAGACGTGGGTTCGATTCCCCATCAGGAAGTTAAGAAATTGAGAAACGAGATTTCCATTGAGTGCCGAGATTACGAATAGTTTTACCATCTACTGCTCAAACGGTCTTCATGGCCTCTATAGAGATTAAAAAATCTAAAGCCATGTCTTTTCAGGTCTGACCACCGAGCTCGATAGCTGCAGTCGCTTAAGTGCGGCCAGTATCCAGTATTCGGGAGATAGTAGGTTCGAACCCCACTGTCGGCAGCCCTGAAAATGGTTTTCCGTGGTTTCCCATTTTCACACCAGGCAAATGCCGGGGCTGTACCTTAATTAAGGCCACGGCCGCTTCCTTCCAATTCCTATCCCATCGTCGCCATAAGACCTATCTGTGTCGGGGCGACGCAAAAAAAAAAAAAAATTAGCATGGGAAAACATACCAAGGCAGGAGGAAGACTGCTCTTGATGCTTCCAGCATGACATTCCCAGAATAAGTTAGTGTTAATAGGACATTCCTGCAGAAAGTGGAATTATTGCTCCTACCATTTACTGCGTAGGAAGCCGCCGGAGAGTTTTTGATGACTCATAAACATTCCTAGCTAGAAACTCTCCATTGTATGTGTGTGCAGGCCATTGGAAAAGCATGGTCAACTTGTTCTGCCAATGTGAATCGTAACTAGTATGCTAAAGAAATACAATGGGTTCTAAAGCAAAGTAAAGCCTCCTCTGTACAAGCCATGAAGGACATTAGACTAGTGGAAGATAAAGGCTTTTACTATTCGTAAACTCGGCATTAAAAAGGAGACACTATGGGTTGGACCAGGCATATTTCATCAAGTGCGTAATTGACCATTGAACGATTTAGTAATAACACTGGTTTATATATTTATTTAATGTCTCTATGAAAGTACACACGCTGTAGGTCAAGTACAGTACCTCCTTGTTATAAACCTGAGCATACGGTTGGCCATTATTTTTAAGCCGGGGAGCTGATGTAAGGCACCTAAAAGCAAGCAACATTCGATACTCGGTTGTTCTTTACCTAAAAGTCAAGGAAAATAGGCAGAAAATACTCCAAGAAGTAAAGGTATTAAAACACCAAACTACATTAAATGGAATAAGTATACATTTGCTTACAATAATGTTAACTCGTGTTCATCCTGAAGTGGTGCATCTCTTTTTCAGGCACACTCCCACTGGACGTGAGCTTCATGTACAATTTTAACCACATACCAGCCCTCTTGCCAGTCTTCAGTTTCTGGCAGTACTGGGAGTCGAACCCGGTCCCCGAGGACGGCAGCTAATAACGCTAATAATTTCTCTACGGAGGTGGTGTATAATAATAATAATAATAATAATAATAATAATAATAATAATAATAATAATAATAATAATAAAACGTGCCGCCCTGTTCGACATAGCTGTCCCGAACACCGGGAACCACCATGAAAAGTATACAGAGAAAATGAACAAGTATACACCACTGGAAAAACATATTCAAAGATTATGACACTGTGAAGAGGTGATAATTGTACCAATCATCCTTTCGAGTACAGATACTATAACTGAAACTCGGGTAGGACTGAAGAAGTTGGATGTCAACACCAATATCTACAAGACCATGCAGAAGACGGTGGTCATTGCCACGACTGGAATTGTTCGGAAATTTATGAGTTCGAATTCTGCGTACAACTATAGTGTAATTTAAGATTTATTGTGCTTTGGTTTCCTAAAATCTGTAATAATAATAATAAGAATAATAATAATCGTATGGCCTCAGCACCGGGCGAGTTGGCCGTGCGCGTAGAGGGGCGCGGCTGTGAGCTTGCATCCGGGAGATAGTAGGTTCGAATCCCACTATCGGCAGCCCTGAAGATGGTTTTCCGTGGTTTCCCATTTTCACACCAGTCAAATGCTGGGGCTGTACCTTAATTAAGGCCTCGGCCGCTTCCTTCCAACTCCTAGCCCTTTCCTATCCTATCGTCGCCATAAGACCTATCTGTGCCGGTGCGACGTAAAACCCCTAGCAAAAAAAAAAAAAATGGCCTCAGCTACCGTCTGCAGACATTTCGATTTGACGCCATCTGGCTGTCTGCTCGTCAATTTTGACGTTCCGTTTTACTCTCGGCCCACTAGATGGCAGACCGAGTAAACCGAAACTCTCTTGGGCGTCTATGGCTGAGATTTTATGAATTTTGTCGGGTAAATACCAAATGTATCACCAGAGATCATTACCACAAAAATGTGCAAAATAAATAAATAAATAAATAAATAAATAAATAAATAAATAAATAAATAAAAATTAATTAATTAATGTCGTTTGTTGTCCGACTCTTTGGCTGAATGGTCAGCGTACTGGCCTTCAGTTCAGAGGGTCCCGGTTTCGATTCCCGGTCTGGTCGGGTATTTTAACCACTTCTGATTAATAATAATAATAATAATAATAATAATAATAATAATAATAATAATAATAATAATAATAATGTCGTTTGTACTTCGAATATGTGGAACATGGACATCCTAAGTAATACGGACTGTTTCAGCTGGAACTCCAGGGAAAAGTGACTGGTAAAAGTGGATCTGGGAAACACTGGCTTTTCTGATTGAAAAATCTGAGGTCCTGGTTTGACATTTCATCTTCAAACTATTTCAGGCCAGAGTAACACAAAGACGTCATTGCCACGTGAATTGCCAACATCTCAATCAATCAATCAGTCAATCAATACTGATCTGCATTTAGGGCAGTCGCCCAGGTGGCATATTCCCTATCTGTTGCTTTCCTAGCCTTTTCCGAAATGATTTCAAAGAAATTGGAAATTTATTCCAATCCCTAACTCCCCTTCCTATAAATGAATATTTACCCCAGTTTGTCCTCTTGAATTCCAACTTTATCTTCATATTGTGATCTTTTCTACTTTTATAGACGCCATTCAAACCTATTCGTCTACTAATGTCATTCCACGCCATCTCTCCGCTGACAGCTCGGAACATACCACTTAGTCGAGCAGCTCTTCTTCTTTCTCTCAGTTCTTCCCAACCCAAACATTGCAACATTTTTGTAACGCTACTCTTTTGTCGGAAGTCGCCCAGAACAAATCGAGCTGCTTTTCTTTGGATTTTTTCCAGTTCTTGAATAAGGTAATCCTGGTGAGGGTCCCATACACTGGAACCATACTCTAGTTGGGGTCTTACCATCTGGGAACGGATCGGCACTTGAAGACCTTTCGAGGGATCAATACCAATACCACCATTACTGCCCCTCCCACCCGTGCTGCTGGTTGGCTAGACTATCATTCTGAGAACAACAGAATATATTCTGTAAAAGTTATCATAGCACGAATTGGCACGTGCTCTGGTATTTGCCTGTTACAGGAAATTGTTAATATTCATGGAGATTGCTGGAGGAAACGCGCTGAATTGCTTGTAATGGCTGAATTAATTGACGTTTGTCTCTTGTTCCTATACCAATGCTTCCATTCCTCTTGCTGCAAGAACGTGTAGTTCACGTCCAAGTTATGGTCGAGGAGTACGGCCCTGGGAAGAGGGGGCAGGGATAGTTCCGTTTCTGTGGAATGGTGTTGGAGTAGAATTAGCCTGAACGGTGCATGTGTGAGCTAGAAAAAAATAGACGAGAAAGGTGGAATGGCAAACTTATAGATTGCAAGCTCGGTTCCGATGAATTAATATTACTCAGCCGGATTGTGTTTCAATACTATCACTATCACTACTGATCTGCTTTTAGGGCAGTCGCCCGGGTGGCAAATTCCCTATCTGTTGTTTTCTTAGCCTTTTCTTAAATTATCGCAAAGAAATTGGAAAATTATTGATCATTTTTCCCTTGGTAAGTTATTCCAATCCCTAACTCCCCTTTCTATAAACGAATATTTGCCCCAATTTGTCCTCTTGAATTCCAACTTTATCTTTATATTGTGATCTTTCCTACTTTTAAAGACACCACTCAAACTTAATCGTCTACTGGTGTCCTCCCACGCCATCTCTCCACTGACAGCTCAGAACATACCACTTAATCGAGCAGCTCGTCTCCTTTCTCCCAAATCTTCCCAGCCCACCTATCCCATGGCTATTTCTTGATGGATACAGTACTGTAGCTTCCTCTGAAACCTGTCTTATTTATGACCGTGACTGTATGGAAGTTGTGGTATTTGATTTGATGCTGTATTGACATGTCTAAATCTATTAAAATAGTTTGTGTTGGGTCCACCTTGTCAATACTCTTTTAATAATTGAAAATTATTTATTCATTCGTACATGTTTCCCTTCATCAGTGAAGTCAAATAAAAGAATAAAAACTAATATATATATTAGTCTTTTGTTTAGTCCACAATTTAAAGAAGTATTATATCCTGATTCACCATATCAATGAATAAACAAATCTTAGTGACATATTATGAAAAATACCATTACATAAAACTTTTATATTTTGATGAAGTTGAATGAGAATGTCCGCCTCTGTGGTGTAGTGGTTAGCGTGATTAGCTGCCACCCCCGGAGGCCCGGGTTCGATTCCCGACTCTGCCACGAAATTTGAAAAGTGGTACGAGGGCTGGAACAGGGTCCACTCAGCCTCGGGAGGTCAACTGAGTAGAGGTGGGTTCGATTCCCATCTCAGCCATCCTGGAAGTGGTTTTCCGTGGTTTCCCACTTCTCCTCCAGGCGAATGTCGGGATGGTACCTAACTTAAGGCCACGGCCGCTTCCTTGCCTATCCCTTCCAATCTTCCCATCCCTCCACAAGGCCCCTGTTCAGCATAGCAGGTGAGGCAGCCTGGGCGAGGTACTGGTCATACTCCCCAGTTGTATCCCCCGACCAAGGGTCTGAAACTCCAGGACACTGCCCTTGAGGCGGTAGAGGTGAGATCCCTCGCAAAGTCCGAGGGAAAAACCGAACCTGGAGGGTAAACAGATGATGATGATGATGATGATGATGATGATGATGATGATGAATGAGAATACTTAAATAAATTTAAGATCTTCAAGTTTTTTTTTTCCTTCCTTAAATGATCATGTCTTGAATGGATGGATGGAAGCTGTTGAAGTATGGGTGGTGCTGAGTATTGTTATGTACAGTACAGCTAATACGGCTGGACGTTATAAAAGCTGCTATTCATAGGGTACTCGTGGTTTATTAGCACGTTGTGACTTAGTGAGGAAAGCAATGGGAAACTGTCTCGCTCATCATACTGTCTAGTAGGAATGTTTATGGCACTATCATAGGTTCTTGCGTTCTCCTTGCAACTGTACACCCTCAGTGGTGCTGTTCGAAAATCCAACCCGTCTTCGGGCTGGTGGCTTGAGAGACAGTCTGCCTTAATAGACACTTATAATATACTACGGGTGATTGCCAACGACCGTAGCCGTGTTAAAACACCGGATCCCGTGAGGTCTCCGAAGTTAAGCAACGTCGGGCGTGGTCAAGATTTGGATGGGTTGCCACTCTGTTGGTGGGGGATAAGGGAATGGAGAAGCGGAAAAGAACTGGCCTCCCTCAGGCACACCTCTGCGGAGGTTCGGACCTGCTTTCGGGCAAAATACACCCTTACCTTACCTTTACGGGTGATTGTTTCCTTCGACCTGTCAATGTATTATCAATTCCAAATTTTGTACAATGTTTTACCCGTAGTATATTATATAAACCTAGTCAACTAAGGGACCCAAAATGGTCAAATTTGTCGAATCTTGATAGACACTTATGAACATTTTAAATAATTTTTTTATTTAATTTATTTTCCGGGTTGAACCGTGTTGTACTTGTACGCATATCACGTACAGTTTGCCTGGGAGACTGATTACCTCGGATCGAGTAGGGGTATTTCAGTCGCCTTGACAAAGAATACTGCAATGTATTCGAAACGTCGGCAAACTGTACGTGATATGCGTACAACACGGTTCAACCCGGAAAATAAATTAAATAATTCTTCACACCGTGGAAGCTTCACTTCTAAGATTTATATATATATATATATTTTGTCTACTACTGAGCATTAAATTTGTGCTAGAACTCGCTTCAAATAAATGTGTCGTGCGAAGCGCGAGAGGGTACGTATACATTCGCTGCTACTGTGGTTCCTCCAAACAGCCCCCCCCCCCCCTGTGGGTGGCGGACGAAGATGAAGAATACACCCACGGTATCCCCTGCCTGTCGTAAGAGGCGACTAAAAGGGACAACCAAGAAATGACGAAGTTACAACCATGAGACTACTTGTGATTAGTTTTTTTTTTTTACAATTTGTTTTACGTCGCCCCGACACACAAGTCTTATTGTGACAACAGGGTAGGAAAGTCCAAGGAGTGGGAAGGAAGCGGCCGTGGCCTTAATTAAGGTGGTGTGAAAATGGGAAACCACAGAAAACCATTTTCAGGGCTGCTGACAATGGGGCTCGAACCACCTATCTCCCGGATATAAGCTTCACAGCTGCGCGCCCCTAACCGCACGGCCAAATCGGCCGGTACTTGTGATTAGTACCACCGTGTGAGGAACACATTGGATCTACGTTACCTAGGAGTAGTACCATTACGTAAGGAACACCAGGGGTCTGGGCGTTAGTACCATCGTATGTATACTACCGTGAGGAGGGGGTGGGGGTTGGGAGGGGGGCATTCAGTTGCGCGAACTAATGTCCATGCGAGGGAAGGTGCCGTACGCTGCTCTGGAATGAGTCGGTTCCTCTCAGAATGGGTCTGCGTTATCTTTGAATAGTACCATTATATGAAGAACACCATGGGTCTACGTTGCTTCTGATTAATACCACTATGTGAGGAACAACACGGGTTTGGCTGTTGCCCGTGATTAGCACCACTATGTGAGGAGTACCATGGATCCGCGTTACCTGATAATAGTACCATTATGTGAGGAACACCATAGGTCTGTGTTGCCTGTGGGTGGTACCAAAATATGTGATTCGCCGTGGGTGTGCATTGCCTATGATTAGTACCACCAGATGAGCGGCGCTTAGAGTATACGTGGCCTGTAATTGGTTCCACTGTGTGATTAACACCACGGGAATACCGGCGCCCGTGATTAGTCCCACTATGTGAGGAGCACCATGGGTCAATATGTTACCTGCGAGTGGTGCCCTTATGTGAAAAACACCCTGGGTCTGTGTTGCCTGCGAGTGGTGCCCTTATGTGAAAAACACCCTGGGTCTGTGTTGCCTGCGAGTGGTGCCCTTATGTGAAAAATACCCTGGGTCTGTGTTGCCTGCGAGTGGTGCCCTTATGTGAAGAACACCATGGTTCTGCTTTACCAGTGATCAGTACTATTACGAGGGGCCGTTGACTTAGATATTGGACGCCTTTTTATAACAAGCATTATCGTCGCCAGAAGACCTGTGTCGGTCCGATGTAAAGCAACTTGCAAAAAAAAAAAAAAAAAAAAAAAAAAAAAACAACCCAACGTCTCAGAAAAGAATTGTTTTGGATTTATGGTCATTTTTTCATCATTCGTTTTATATGTTACTCAGTGGATACATTTTGAAGTTCCGATCATTATCTCTACTGTTTCGATTTCCTGAAGGTGGCATTTAGGTTTGTAGTAAGGGATAGTGGGATCGTATTTTTTTTAAAAAAAAAAATATTTTCTAGATTGACCCCTTGCGGACCGAAATTAACAAAATTAGTGGGCTTTAATTGAAAAACAAGAACAAATTCAAATGCTCGATATTTCTCAAGAAACTCATTACATTGTTATTCAAAAGCGACACAGTAAACTTCTGATACCGGCTATTAACTTTCACTCTTGTGAACAAGTGGGAACCTGTTCCTAGGCGGACAGGACAGATAGAGAGGATAGTCTCATTCAAGCATGGCCAGTCTAGTTCCGGTGTATCTTCATTCCTATACTCACGTCGACTTTGATTTTCCTATGTAGTTATTCTTTAGGCCGTGAACTACATCAATATATTAACAGTTTTTACAGTACCGGATGTTTCACCCATGCGATATTATCATTGACGAGGATAATACTGTTGACCCTGTAGACAACCCATAAAATAAAGAAGTATTAAACAATAATAGTTAATAAGATTTAATGTGAACATATCCTAAACACTTTTTGTGCGTTTTAAAATATAAGGTATTTGAAGTAGGAGTTTTGTTGACCACGGCGGTGATCGAATAGAGATGTTAACACGCAGTTATTGAACGTGAAATGACTGTCTTTCATTGGTAGGTATTTGAGTTCTGCCACTACTTGACCAAGCAACAAAAGTCCATTACTGGAAAGGGTCCTGCTGCGATGGTGGCAGTAGTGGGTAGTTCACGCAATTATTGCAAGGGAACCGACTTAGCTCGAAATACATACTTCTCTCAGAGCAACCACATTGAAAGCTTTAGATAGCGAAGAATGGCGGAGTATGGTTCATCGGCTAGATGGCTGAATATTATGACAGTCACGACGCCTCAGTCATGAGACAAAAAGAAGAAGAAGAAGAAGAAGAAGAGGAAGAAGATCCTTACTGCTCCGCACCATTCGCTATAAGTAGGTCAAATAACGCGTCTTTTTGATACGAATTTGTTTCATGCGCTGCCCCATTGATTTTGTTTTTCAATGTTTACTTTTAAGATTTGTATTACCTGTTAATTATGTTGATAAACTTACTCATACGTATTTGTATTTGTTAATTATGTGTCAAGATATTTTTTGTAGATTTATTTATTGTGGCATTGATTTATATTTTACGAATTATCTTCTAGTTTTGGAAATATTGTTGTGTTTTAATTAATTGTAGGTTATTTTGTTTCGCTAAAAAATGTGTCACTTTTACTGCCTATATTGTCTGGAAAGCTGCTAATCATTTTAAGTACATAATAAAAATAAGTTGTAAGTGTATTTTAGCGTCGCGCTGGAGATATGATGTACACGATTCCAACTGTCATTTAAGACTGTCACCAACCGAAAAGAAAATGTTGATTCGACACTAATCTCGGTCATTTTGGACATTTTCATTTTCACCCCTTCCGGCCCTCCTGCTGATTGAGAATGAAATTAGACTTAAACGGCATCCAGAGTGTCGCATTTCATCTCAGCGACCCCAAAAAGTATGGATTCGACACGAATATTGGTCGTTTTCGATTATTATTATTATTATTATTATTATTATTATTATTATTATTATTATTATTATTATTGTACCGGGCGGTACACCTCTACTCTGTTTATTTAAAAGTTGCGCCAGTTGAAACTCCTCTTCTGGAGGAAGGTTGAACTTTATCTATTCTATTAATTCTCTACTTTCTCAGAAGATGTCACCACGTGGAAAATTTTGAGTTTTTGAACTGTGTCACTTTGATGTGTTTTTGTTTCGCTTGAAGTAAGAAGTGTGAACTTTCTCTTCTAGAGGACACTACTGAAGAATTACAATAGTGCAACCTAGTGCGAAATCAAAGAACTAGTTTGTTGGAGAAATTTTTATTTCAAAAGTTTGTTTCTTGTTAAATTTCTTTCTGTTATTGTTTAAGTTGGCTGTATACCCCTCTTTTTCCCCTTAGTTTGGATCTAGCCAATCCCGAATTTCTTTAATTAATTTTCCACTAATAATGTGTTTCTTTTTCCTCTATGTAGGGGTTTCTTTTCCCGAACCAATAAAGATTTTGTGGGAGGGTGTTTTATTTCCCCTAACGCCTAGAATCTTCCGCGAGAGGATATAAACTGCTGATTTTGGGGTCTCCGGGCCACTTCTGTTCCATCTTTCAGTGTATTAAGTACATTGCAGGAGGCGGGAAGCGCCTCTTTCCTCGGCAGCGATCTACTACCAGGTAATGGCCTATTAATATCTTCTTTTCTTGCTAGGTCGGCAGTTTAACTCTCGCGGCGGGTTCGAAGCGTTTTCCATCATGTAACCTTTTCCTAAAATGTAACTACTCTTTTCTTCTTTTCTTGTAAAGTTACATATTGGGATAGAGAGTGCTAACCCTCTCGAGCTCCCACTCACATTTGTTTTGAGGTGAACTTATTTTCTCAAACTTTTCTTCGTTTATGTAATGTAAAGTGTTCTTCTCTAAGTCACCTCTGTAGTATGGGATTAGCCCTTGCGTTAGTGGCCCAGAGCCAGATTAGGTTTTAAAAGCAAAGTTTATTAGGAGTGCAAGTTCGCCTCCTCTCAAGTTGTATTTTAGAGGTCATGTATTAATCTTTTCTCACCTAATAGACCTCAGTAGGTTGGGTATTTTACCCCTGTGTATATGTCCTTTGAGGACGACTTGAAAGTTGAGTTTGGTGTGGCCTGGGAGAGGCTTAACTTTAAGAGCGAGTGGCTCTTTTCTAAAACTGAGAGTTGTATGCCTCGAGGAGGCTTTGCTGTGTAATTTGGAGCAAGGGCTCCAGGGTTTGAGTGGGGTCTTCTGCCCCTTTTGTTGAAATTGGTATATCGTAAAGTTGAGCTAGTTGCTCAAGAATTGTGTTTTCAGGGCTCGAAGCCCAAATTCTTTAATCCCTGTAATTGTACATTTCAAGTTGTATTTCGGCTACTAAGTACCTGTTCTATTTGTTGTTACCTAATTTTGAAAAGAAAATATAACCTTGTTAAATTTTAAAATTTAATTTCTCTTTAGTAGCTTGAGACCTATTCACCACCCAGCACCTTCTTTCATGCTTAACTACCACAAAAACTCGGTAACAAGTGGTAGCAGAGCGTGGTTGAATGGGTCTCAATTTAGCCCCTTTTGACGGCTAAACATTGCTTTGATTCGAACTCTAACAATTTTCTCAGTTGCTGGAATTTTTTGAGTTTTTCAAAATTGTTCTGTCATCATGCCCGGCCCTCGCGATGTTCTCCTCCTTAACTACTTGCGCAAAGAGGAGTTGATATATGAGTTAACTATCAGAAACGTTCAATCTGGAGGCACGGTTGCAATAGACACTAACAAGCTTAGAGAGTCCCTTGATTTGCCCATTTCCATCCCCAATTTGGGAGAGAAAGAAATTGACGACTCTCTTTCCACGATTGTCGAGAATATTACTGGGCTAGCATCGGTAGTCAGCTTTTTTGATGAAAACGATCCATCTCCTAATCAAATTAAGCGTGTGCAAGGCAGGCTGTATCACTTTGCAAATAGAGTTAATGATCTATTGTCTCTAAAGGTGAATGACGTTCAGAGGAAGCAAGCTAATACGCTCCTTGAAACTATTTCTGAATTGTCTAATAAGGTCACTCAATTGCTAACCGGCGAAGCTCCTCCCAAAACTGATCAACCCGCCACGGTGAATGTAGGTAACGAGGAAGAGCCTCCTCAGGGAGAAGTCAATAGGATAACCGTTGCTGCTCAAACTATCTCTGCCCCATCGAACAACGAATCTGAACGCCGTGCGTCATTGAGTAACATCCGCTCTGAATTAACTTCCTTGCCCTTGAAACCTTTAACGACTATGACACCTGGGTTCAGCAGCTTGCCTCATCCATTGGCAATGTTGCTTAGAGGTATCTCTAAGTTTTCCGTCAACACCACCAGTGACGTAATTTCATTTTTAAGATTTCTAGTGGAATTTCAGGATCATGCCCTTGTGTTTTCTCTTTCCCCATGTCAAATTTTGCAAATTATCTATCCTTATGCTATTGGTGTTCTATCTGACAAAATAGTTAGAGCCATTGCCGAGCAATCTTCTATTGAGGATTTCCACGCCCATTTGCTAGCTAACTTCATCCCGGCTAGGGCCAGGTCCTCCCTTATTCAGAAATACTATTATCGGGTACAGCGCTTGGATGAAAACCTGGCAGACTTCATCCAAGATATTAAGTTTTATACTAGGGTGTTTGCTCTCCACTTCCCTGAGGATCAGATCGTGCAAGCTATTGTTGAAGGGATTTCACCACCCTACAGGTCATATTTGTGTTTCGCGGCGTGCCCGCAAACCTTCTCTGAACTGGAAGCATTAGCCGTCTCTGCGGAAGGAGTTAGGTATGCCGATTCCTTGCGTGTGGCGAAAGAACCCCCGCCTTCCTTTAGTAACACTCGGCCTCCACCTCGCCGACCAGTCAATCCCCGTAAATGTTATGCTTGTGGGTCGCCTGACCATCTGCGGAATAAGTGTCCTCTGATCAAGTCAAGTGGGACAAGGAATGGAGTAGGGTCATCACAAGGCTGTTTTAAGTGTGGGGCCTTCTCACATATCGCCAAGAATTGCCCAAACTCAAATAGCACCCCCTCCTGCTCAACTTCTGGTGCAAATTCCAGCTATTCCAATAATAAAAAGTGACTAGTGGCGTCGGCTGAGCCGACTAATCCATCTTCCCGAGATTTAGCCCCTAGTAAACAGGTTGTAAATGCAGAGAACGACCAGCCTTCAAATTCATCTTTTGAATGCCCTAAAGAGTGTCTTAGGATTGCGGCGGATACCCCCGCACCTGTTCCTTTTCTTAAGATTGAGTTAAATAACGAGCCTATAACAGCTCTCTTAGATTCAGGCAGTGTTTGTTCCATTATTTCGGCTGATTGGTATTCTAAATTGAAATCTGTTTGTAAACTCCCTGACTATGTCTCTTCTCCTGTTCAATATGTTTCGGCTAATTCATCTCCATTAGAAATTCTAGGTTCCATACATGTCAAAATTCGGGTTTTTAAGTTTACATGGAAGATCAAATTGTTTGTGGCCAAGCGTTTGTCTTGCCCCATCATATTGGGAGCGGACTTCATTTCTCACACTGGTCTTGTGCTCGATCTCCAGTGTAGGTCGTGCATATTCAAATTTGCGTCCAATTCTAGAATTCCCTTGTTAAAGTGTAATTCTGTATCATGTTCATCTATTTCGCCTACCCAGGATGAGATGTTGTTAGACCTTAGACATCTACCTGAGGAGCAGGCTGATAGTATTCGGAAACTGTGTCAGTCGTTTCCCGAGGTGTTCTCTGATACTCTTGGTGTTACTGACCTTATTGAATACAAAATTGAGGTCACGGATTCAATTCCTGTCCGTTTTCCACCGTATAGGCTATCTCCACCTAAAATGAAGGCTCTGAAAGAAATCATCGATCAGATGTTGAAGGATGGTATTATTAGGCCCTCTAAGTCAGCGTATTCTTCGCCTATTTTTCTAGTCCCGAAACCCCAAGGAGGCTTCAGGCCTGTCATTGATTACAGGGCTCTCAATCGGAAGGTGGTGTTGCAATCTGTGCCCCTTCCCGACCTTCATTCTTGCTTTTCATGGTTTCGTAAGGCCAAGTTCTTCACCATCTTGGACTTGAATCAGGCCTATAATCAAATTCCCCTTGCCGAAGAGTCTAAACATCTTACAGCGTTTGCCACGGACTGGAATTTATATGAATATAACCGCGTGCCTTTCGGGCTCCCCACGGGGGCAGCTGTGCTCACTAGGCTACTAGATAGGGTCTTTTCCGACATCAAATTTGAGTACTTATATCACTACTTGGATGATGTCGTCGTATTTTCCGAAACCTTTGAAGAACATCTAGATCATTTGCGAGAAGTTCTCAATCGCCTTCGTAAGGCTGGGTTAACTGTTAAGTTGTCCAAGGTTGCCTTTGCTAAGCCCTCTATGTCATTCCTAGGGCATATTGTGTCACCTGATGGGGTAGCTGTCGATCATTCTAGAACACAGGCCATCCGTGATTTTAAACCTCCTAAGGACATCAAAGGTATCGCTAGATTTATTGGTATGGTGAATTTCTTCAGGAAGTTTATTCCTAACTTCGCTAATAGAGCGGCGCCCTTAAACCTTCTTCGTAGGAAAGGCATCAAATTCGAGTGGGGACCTTCTCAACAAGCCGCTTTCGAAGATCTTAAATTAGCTCTCTGTAATGCCCCTGTACTTGCTATGCCTGATTTCTCGAAGAAATTCATCGTCCAAACGGACGCGTCGTCGTCAGCTGTAGCTGCAGTCCTTCTTCAAGAGACTGAACTAGGGAGGCGTCCCATCGCCTATGCATCTAGGACTCTATCGGCTCAAGAAGCCAAGTATTCCATCTATGAGCTCGAAGGGTTGGCAGTCTTATTCGCCTTAGAAAAGTTCCGTCTCTATCTGGAACATGTCAAATTCGACCTGGAGACAGATAATCAAGCCTTAAGCTGGGTCTTAGGTAGGCCGCGTCGTACTGGTCGTATAGCCCGTTGGGCCATCCGTATTTCTGCCTTCCAATTTGATGTACGACATATCAGAGGTACCGAAAATGTTGTGGCTGATGGACTCAGCCGTATGTTTTCAAACGAGGTCGAGACCCATGAACCGGTCGACAGTTCATCACCTTCCGAGTCCATGCTATCCGAGGTTAATGCCATCCTAACCGATGCTCCCATGCTCTTTAGGGATATTGAGAAATACCAACGTGAAGATCCGACGCTGGCTCCGATAATGGAAACCCTTTCTTCTGGGGAACATGTCGTCCCTTATGTTCTGAGGAATGGTGTTTTATGTTGCCCTTCGAGGCATGATAAGATGATGAAGGTTGTCGTGCCAGCGGTTCTTGTGCCTATGATATTCAAGTATTATCATGAGACCCCATTAGGAGGGCATCTTGGAATCTTTAAAACCCGTGAAAAAATTCGTGAAATGTTCATTTGGAAAGGTATGGACGGTGAAATCCGTGAACTTGTAAAAGCTTGTAAACCTTGTTTGCTTAGTAAACCCACCATGTCCACCAAGGTAGGCCTTTTGTCTTCGCATCAAGCGTCGCGCCCCATGGAACGCCTGTATATCGATTATGTAGGACCCTTCCCCCAGTCAAAGGGTAATGCTAACAAGTTCATCTTTGTGTGCGTAGATGGCTTTACTAGATTTTCTTGGTTATTTCCGACTAAGCTGGCTACCGCTCAGTCCACCATTACTTGCCTAAATTCTATTTTTGCTTCTTTTGGTCCGTGCCAATACATTGTATCTGATAATGCTAAAGCTTTTACATCAAATCTGTTTTGTAAATTCTGTTTTGACTTGTCCATCTCTCATGTAACTACATCTGCTTATTACCCTCAACCATCTCTGGCTGAACGGGTTAACCGCAATCTCAGGTCCGCACTTATTGCCTATCATCATGAAGATCATTCTAGGTGGGACACGTCCCTGCATTGGTTAGCTTTTGCTTTGAATTCGGCGGTTCATGAATCTCACAAATTTACTCCAGCTTCTTTGATGTTTAAGTTCGTTCCCAACACGCCGCTCTCTAACCTCTGGTCTCTGAATGACATTCTGCCCGAGACAATAGATCCGGACAACATTAAAGATCTTTGGAAGAAGGCTAAAGCTAATCTTAAAGTGTCTCATGAAAAGGTTAGGGAAAGGTATGATCGTGGACGGAGACCCACCACTTTGAAGGTAGGTGACCAGGTTATGGTCAAAAATTTTGTTCCCGCGGGCAAGCTTGCCCCCAGATTTCATGGGCCTTGTATCATTCTCGATTTTCTTACGCCGGTTACCTTATTGCTAAGTAATCCAGCCACCGAGAGGATATTTAGAGTTCACCTGTCCCAGGTGAAACCGGTGTAATTTCTGTGTTAACTTGCTCCATATTATTTTGAAAGGATATGAAGGTTATATATTTTTTGAGTTTCACTTTTAAGGCATTCTGCCCCTTCTGTAATATTTTGGTTTTAGATGTAAGCCTTATGTAAAACCTGCCCCGACCCGTTAAACTGCCATCCTGTTCTTGCCACGGCCATTACCACGCTCCCGTCTCCTGCTCCACTCTACACAGTGGCTTAATGAATACCATGAATATCTGCACGCCGCTGGCCCCTCACTCTCTCTACAAGCCTGTACCCTCAAAGAAAATAATTGTCCAACACAATTCTGCCGCCTAGCTTTAATGTTTCAGCGCCCCCGCAGCCGCGCAGCGCCGCGCAGCGACTGGGGAGGGGGATGGGCCCCCTCCTCTCCAGCGAGGACGACATGTGCACGGCGAGCCGGAGCTCACCTCCCGGCCAAGGCTGATGTGCGGCGCACGACCTGCTACATGCCCGCAGCCTGTATCTGTTCACCGCGGGCGCGGCGTACTTCAACACCTCTGCTCCCCTCATAGTGCGGGCGAGCGGTATCTCAGGGTACTTGAGGGGTCCGAGCGGCCTCCGTTGGACGCAAGCTGCAACGGCCGGTCTGGCCATCCGACTCAATCTACATCAACTACATGGACAGTCACCTTAAGCGATAACTACATATGGGAATTTAACAACAATATTTGGTGGACATTGCAAAAACTTTTCTTCACCTTTTAAGCATTAAAGGTTTATCTTCAGAAATTCAACTTCTACAAACATAAAAACTTTACTGCACCGGCAACAACAAAATTTTGAAATTGCAACCAACCAAATTACTAAAATCTTATAAATGCTTCCCCAATTAATCTTAATATCAACATCAAAACTTGGACCTTATTTTGGAAACAAAGCATATGTTCTTCTGTGTTACCCCTTGGAGGAACTTTTGGGGGGGGAGGTCTGTACCGCGCGGTACACCTCTACTCTGTTTATTTAAAAGTTGCGCCAGTTGAAACTCCTCTTCTGGAGGAAGGTTGAACTTTATCTATTCTATTAATTCTCTACTTTCTCAGAAGATGTCACCACGTGGAAAATTTTGAGTTTTTGAACTGTGTCACTTTTGATGTGTTTTTGTTTCGCTTGAAGTAAGAAGTGTGAACTTTCTCTTCTAGAGGACACTACTGAAGAATTACAATAGTGCAACCTAGTGCGAAATCAAAGAACTAGTTTGTTGGAGAAATTTTTATTTCAAAAGTTTGTTTCTTGTTAAATTTCTTTCTGTTATTGTTTAAGTTGGCTGTATACCCCTCTTTTTCCCCTTAGTTTGGATCTAGCCAATCCCGAATTTCTTTAATTAATTTTCCACCAATAATGTGTTTCTTTTTCCTCTATGTAGGGGTTTCTTTTCCCGAACCAATAAAGATTTTGTGGGAGGGTGTTTTATTTCCCCTAACGCCTAGAATCTTCCGCGAGAGGATATAAACTGCTGATTTTGGGGTCTCCGGGCCACTTCTGTTCCATCTTTCAGTGTATTAAGTACATTGCAGGAGGCGGGAAGCGCCTCTTTCCTCGGCAGCGATCTACTACCAGGTAATGGCCTATTAATATCTTCTTTTCTTGCTAGGTCGGCAGTTTAACTCTCGCGGCGGGTTCGAAGCGTTTTCCATCATGTAACCTTTTCCTAAAATGTAACTACTCTTTTCTTCTTTTCTTGTAAAGTTACATATTGGGATAGAGAGTGCTAACCCTCTCGAGCTCCCACTCACATTTGTTTTGAGGTGAACTTATTTTCTCAAACTTTTCTTCGTTTATGTAATGTAAAGTGTTCTTCTCTAAGTCACCTCTGTAGTATGGGATTAGCCCTTGCGTTAGTGGCCCAGAGCCAGATTAGGTTTTAAAAGCAAAGTGTATTAGGAGTGCAAGTTCGCCTCCTCTCAAGTTGTATTTTAGAGGTCATGTATTAATCTTTTCTCACCTAATAGACCTCAGTAGGTTGGGTATTTTACCCCTGTGTATATGTCCTTTGAGGACGACTTGAAAGTTGAGTTTGGTGTGGCCTGGGAGAGGCTTAACTTTAAGAGCGAGTGGCTCTTTTCTAAAACTGAGAGTTGTATGCCTCGAGGAGGCTTTGCTGTGTAATTTGGAGCAAGGGCTCCAGGGTTTGAGTGGGGTCTTCTGCCCCTTTTGTTGAAATTGGTATATCGTAAAGTTGAGCTAGTTGCTCAAGAATTGTGTTTTCAGGGCTCGAAGCCCAAATTCTTTAATCCCTGTAATTGTACATTTCAAGTTGTATTTCGGCTACTAAGTACCTGTTCTATTTGTTGTTACCTAATTTTGAAAAGAAAATATAACCTTGTTAAATTTTAAAATTTAATTTCTCTTTAGTAGCTTGAGACCTATTCACCACCCAGCACCTTCTTTCATGCTTAACTACCACAAAAACTCGGTAACAATTATTATTATTATTATTATTATTATTGTTACCGGGTTTTTGTGGTAGTTAAGCATGAAAGAAGGTGCTGGGTGGTGAATAGGTCTCAAGCTACTAAAGAGAAATTAAATTTTAAAATTTAACAAGGTTATATTTTCTTTTCAAAATTAGGTAACAACAAATAGAACAGGTACTTAGTAGCCGAAATACAACTTGAAATGTACAATTACAGGGATTAAAGAATTTGGGCTTCGAGCCCTGAAAATACAATTCTTGAGCAACTAGCTCAACTTTACGATATACCAATTTCAACAAAAGGGGCAGAAGACCCCACTCAAACCCTGGAGCCCTTGCTCCAAATTACACAGCAAAGCCTCCTCGAGGCATACAACTCTCAGTCTTAGAAAAGAGCCACTCGCTCTTAAAGTTAAGCCTCTCCCAGGCCACACCAAACTCAACTTTCAAGTTGTCCTCAAAGGACATATACACAGGGGTAAAATACCCAACCTACTGAGGTCTATTAGGTGAGAAAAGATTAATACATGACCTCAAAATACAACTTGAGAGGAGGCGAACTTGCACTCCTAATACACTTTGCTTAAGACCTACTTGGCACTAGGCCGTTAATACAAGGGCTAATCCCATACTACAGAGGTGACTTAATGGCAATTTACATTACATTACGGGAGAATTGGTTGAGAGAAATAAGTTCACCTCAAGACGATGTGAGTGGGAACTCGAGAGGGTTAGCACTCTCTATCCCATAATGTATCTTTACAAGAGAATAGAAGAAAAGAGTAGTTACATTTTAGGAAAAGGTTACATGTTGGAAAACGCTTCGAACCCGCCGCGAGAGTTAAACTGCCGACCTAGCAAGAAAAGAAGATATTAATAGGCCATTACCTGGTAGTAGATCGCTGCCGAGGAAAGAGGCGCTTCCCGCCTCCTGCTATGTACTTAATACACTGAAAGATGGAACAGAAGTGGCCCGGAGACCCCAAAATCAGCAGTTTATATCCTCTCGCGGAAGATTCTAGGCGTTAGGGGAAATAAAACACCCTCCCACAAAATCTTTATTGGTTCGGGAAAAGAAACCCCTACATAGAGGAAAAAGAAACACATTATTGGTGGAAAATTAATTAAAGAAATTCGGGATTGGCTAGATCCAAACTAAGGGGAAAAAGAGGGGTATACAGCCAACTTAAACAATAACAGAAAGAAATTTAACAAGAAACAAACTTTTGAAATAAAAATTTCTCCAACAAAATAGTTCTTTGATTTCGCACTAGGTCGCACTATTGTTGATCTTCAGTAGTGTCCTCTAGAAGAGAAAGTTCGCACTTCTTACTTCAAGCGGAACAAAAACACATCAAAAGTGACACAGTTCAAAAACTCAAAATTTTCCATGTGGTGACATCTTCTGAGTAAGTAGAGAATTAATAGAATAGATAAAGTTCAACCTTCCTCCAGAAGAGGAGTTTCAACTGGCGCAACTTTTAAATAAACGGTGTAGAGGTGTACCGCCCGGTACAATTATTATTATTATTATTATTAATGTCACTCCCAATCTCCGTAGGCACGCTAGGTGTGTCCTGCCCCACAGTATTTTACTCCACATAGTAAGTCATACGTGTACCAAGTTTTGTTGATAGGTATGCTGGTACATACATACATACATACATACATAGACTCGGTCGTTTTAGACTTTTTTCATCCCTTCTCACCCCCATGCCGGTATTGACTGAATTTGAACTTAAATGTCATCCGCATCAACCCCGAAAAGTATGGATTCGACACTAATATAGGTAGTTTTCGATTACTTATGCCTTTGCTGGTGGGACCTAGTGTTTACAGTGCACTAAGTCTTCTGGTATGGGCTAGAGCAATTTTGTTACTTTCATTGATCTGTCTCTGTCTTATCCTTGGCTTTGACAAAATGAAAGTGACTGAGGTATGAGCGATGCTAGTAATGCCATTCCTTACGCAGCCAGTCCCTGCTATGAATGGTGTGAAAATATTGCTCATAGGGTCGGTTGGTGCATGCATTTCGGTGGGCTTGGCAGACTGATATGTAATAGCAACTTCTGGCTCGGTGAGGAAAGCAACGGGAAACTACCTCACTCCTCATTTCCCTAGTACATCTCTTCAGTGATGCCTAGGCCATCTATGACAGCTCATGGCGGAACTGTTGAGGATTCAACCAGCCTTCGGGCTGATGACTAAACATACATACATTCGATTACTTCTACTCCCCACTCCACCCCTAGAAGTGCTAGATGCGTTTTAACCCCACAATAATTATCTCTGGATAGTATTAAGTCATATGTGTATCAGGTTTGGTTGAAATGGCAGGTCTGTAGACACCGATATCTTGACGTACAGATATTGCTCCTTAACTGAGTGCGACCCGCTAAGTACAGCCTGTATTGCGGGCTAGAGCATGCCTTCGCCTGAAATTTATTGGAGTGCTCATTCAGGAATTTGATTTTGGGATTACTCAAAGTTGATTTTACTTGGAGACCTTTCATTTCAATGCCTGAAAATTCACAGTCAGGTAATTCCGGAGAGATTAAAAAAAACTGGTCCAGTTGAACAGCCGGACGGACCGAAGTCGCGAGTGTAGTTTTGCATTTATCGAGAGTCATGCACTTAGAACTATGTCCTCATAATGGAGTTACGCAACAGGAAAGACTAGCATATTAGTGGCGAATGATTTGAAGAGACGCTCGTGATAACATGGGGCCCAAGTTGGGAATCATTTTTCCACGCCTCATGTTTCTTCATACATTCATTATTCCAAGCCAAACCCCATGGTGCAACAGCCCCGAAGGACCATGGCCTACCAAGCGACCGCTGCTCAGTCCGAAGGCCTGCAGATTACGAGATGTCGTGTGGTCAGCACGACGGATTCTCTCGCCTGTAAGAGGCAGGCACGCTACTCCTACACGCGGGGTCGGCATACCTTCTTTATTCGACACACTTATCCCATGAGATGAAAGCTTTACTTGTATTTTTATAACGGGGATTTGATAATACTAATGAGTCACCACTGTCAGAACTTTCTGGGACTTCAAAATGAAGCTATTCAGTTACTTAAACTTACCCCGCTGTGGGTGGGAGACGCAGACGAAGAATACACCCACGGTATCCCCTGCCTGTTGTAAGAGGCGACTAAAAGTGGCAACCAAGGGATGATGATATTAGAACCATGAATTACTTCGGATTAGTACCATTACATGCGGAACACCATGGGTCGACGTTACTCGCGACTAGTACCACCTTGCGAGGAAAACAGTGGGTCTACGTTGTGACTAGTGCCACTAAGTGAGGAACACCACGGGAATACCGGCGTTGCTTGTTAGTAGTACCCTTATGTGCGAAAAACCATAGGTTTGTGTTACCTGCGAGTGGTGCCATTATGTGTGACATACTATGAGTCTACATTACTTGTGATAAATACCGCCTTGCGAGAAACACCATGATTCTACGTTGTAACTGTTCGCTCTCCTAAGCTTCACAATTGAGGAGACGAAATTTAATACCTGGGGACACATGAATATAAATATAAACTATATGTAGCTTGCCCGCAAATTGCCACGCAAATAGAATCAATTATCATTCCATGGTTTCCCATTTCTCTATGTAATGTTTGGGCGCCAGAAAGCAAAATTTATATTTACTAGCATAGAGACTTATACTTAAATCACAGCGGTAGGATTTTAAATAATTAACCATTAAGTATCGCCTGAGAAAGAAAATTAACGCAATATAAAATAAAATGAATTTATTATACAAAAATGAGATGAATCGGAAAAGTTCCTTAAAGCTTGGAGGGATTTTAGAATTCACAGTTACTGAAATTAACTGTTTCTTGCATTATCTAATTGAGGCTCACCAAGCTGTCGTTGAGGTCATCTGGATTCCGTGGTTACTCGTTCCCCTCTTCTCATTGTAGAATTGGCTCCATGGACTTCCTTCCTTCCTTCCTTCCTTCCTTCCTTCCTTCCTTCCTTCCTTCCTTGCTTCCGTGATATGGTTTGGGCTATGTGGACTACCACTCCCTAATTGCCTAGTCTTTAAATTAGACATTGGCCCTGTACTTATGAAAATTGATCACCGTTTGTACTTCTGCAAATTGATCACCGTTGATCGTAGGAGAAAATTCAGAGATATAATTATTTCCATGTTAGCAGTAAGTCTCAATCCAACTTAGCTATTCTACTGATACAATAGACTTCTACCAAATTCCGTGGACTTGAACTAAACGTAGTTCTTCATACAGAATCATTGCTGAATATATCACAAGCCGTAAGCTTGTTTCGTCTCACCCTGATCCAACAACATCACAGCAGCTAAGTACTGTGTCGAAGCGACAACACACTGTACGAAAAATAACTGTCTCGAAGTGACCACTCACTGTCTCAAAAATAATAAAGTAGATGTGGTTTTGGTAGTCATGACAAGGGTTGCTCCGCGCTAGATAATATATCCCCGGGTTCTCACCACTCTTGGTAGAAGCTCAATACCAAATCTCAGTAAAACGAAGCATCTGATTCGTAGATCGCATTATCATCTCCCTCTCTTCATTCTTCACAAGTAACCAGTAGGCGTGGCGATGATGTAGATGCCTGGCTTGTTAGCCTCGCGCGCGGGTCGCTGTATACTACCTTTGCTCATGAGTTAAACCCGTGCGTCATCCAACTTCCCCGCTTCAAGAATACTTTTCCGTGTACACAAGTAGGAGATGAAATTACACCAAATCTGTCTCAACATTGACCATATATACAGTACATAATGAATTCCTATCCTACATAATATAATAATTTAAATAATAAATGATGTTCTAATATATACAATATGATTCCAAAACCCTTATTTACACATGATTGAAGTTAAATTTATATCTCATTGTGAATGATTTTCGATGGAGGATAATCTTGATATCGAGTGATATCGCGTAAAAGGGTTGTACACTAATTTAATATGGCTGGAGAAGCCTGGACGGTTACAACGTTACCCGTGATTTGTATCACTAAAGGAGGAACACCATGGTACTGCTTGACCAGTGATTGGTACAATTGTGAGGGGCCGGTGATCTGGATTTTGGACTCTTTTTGATAATGAGTATCATCCCACTAATGAAGGCATTGTGAACAGGATCCACTGATTGTTTTATTTCATGATGATTATTTCATCACCGTTCGTTTTAGATTCTAGTCAATGGATACATTTTGAAGTTTTAAATTTTGTTTCGTTCACGTCGTACCATTAGGGGCCGTTGATCTAGCTGTTAGGCCCTTTAAACAAAAAAACATAGTCATCATCATCATCAGTTAACGTAAACTGGAAAAGACAATAAAAATGTATTCAAACCGGGTGGTCCCAAGCTACTCAAACCTTTTCGCTGTCTTCGTGACTTCTTGTTTGAGAATATATTTATTTATTTATTTATTTATTTATTTATTTATTTATTTATTTATTTATTCATTCACGAAGCACAAGATACAGCTGCACTGAGCAAATTTCACTTGCACTGTCAACAGACTATTTAACAAACGTAAACTTTCATAACAAAATATAACAAACATAACAAAATATAACAAGATCAGGTACACATGCTACTAATAACTGTCCAAATCGAAAACCATGAGAATGTCCATGTTCATAGCCAAGTCGTCGTGGGTCAAGATGGCGGTATAATCCCTTCACATCAACTTATCTTTAAGATACTATTTACACACCTCTCGAATACACTTTTATTTGATGCTGTATCAAGCTCTTGTCTCCTATTAATATTGTTAAAGAGTGTTGGGAGGCGGATTAGGAAAGATCGTTGAAGTATTGAGTGCTGAGTGTGGGGAATGTGGAGAAGTGCTTTGGTTCTGGTGGAGCGGGAAGGAACGCGGAGAGAGAAGAGAGATAAAAGATGTTCCAAGCGGTAATGTCCATTTAAGATCTCGTGGAGGAAACTCAGGTCAGCTACCTGTCGCCTGATGTGCAGCGGTGGCACATTAATTGCCATTAATATCTGCTGCGTAGACAGATTTCTGAGCTTGGGGTTTCTGTTCCTTACAATTGCAGCAAAGAAGGACACTGCTCTGTCTAACTGCTTGGTATTGGAGGGGGCGGCTGTTGTCCAAATTGGAGAGCAGTAGTTTAAGAGAGGTTGAACGATCGTGAGGAAGAAGTGGCGAAGAGCAACGGGGTCAGAAATTTCTGTGAAGCGATAGAGAATGCCTAGTAATTTCATAGCCTTGGTTGTATATGTTTCTATATGGGTCTTAAATTGTAATTTTGTATCGAATATTACACCTAGGTCACGCTGTTGCGTAACCACGGTGATGGGCTTGTCGAGTAGGTAATATGATGTCGGTAGAGGAGATTTACGCAGTGTTATGGTCATGTGGCTGCATTTTTGTGGATTGGGGATAAGTTTCCAAGTACGGCACCAGTTCGAGGGGGCATTAAGCGATGACTGTAGCAGAGCTGCATCTGCTGGATTCCTGATCTCCCTAAATATCTTGCAGTCATCAGCAAAGAGTAGGGTATTCGCTGTTTCGTTGAGTTCGGACGGCAGATCGTCCATAAACAAAGAAAACAGCAAGGGGCCAAGAGTACTGCCTTGTGGGACACCGGAGGTGACTGGTAACCGTGAGGATACGTTATATTAGATAAATCGGAGTTAGGGTTGGTTCCAGTTAGTTTTGGGCAGGGCCTCTGAGTGCATGCGCCGGTGAATTGCGCGGTGCAAAGTGTACTGCATAAGACGACTTCGCTAGGTTCACCTGTCTCGTTCGCTCCGCCTGTTTCCCCCTTCCTCACTCGCTCTGCAGGGCTCACCATCCGAGCCGACTTGAGACAGAACGCTGGTCGGAACGTAGCCGAGTAGGACTGATGCACGATGCACAGAACCTCTGCGTCTGTTTCCGAATGTCAAATCGGTTTTCAGGCACGGAGAGTTTAACATAAAATGATCCATACATTTACAATGTTAGGCTCGTGCAACATGGATTTCACTACCATGATCAGTGAAAAGTGTAAAATACTCTTTCTTCTTGGTGGGCACAAGTTCCAGTTGAGAAATGCCCCCAGGGAAAATCAGTGTGGCACGTACATCAAATTAAGGAGCAAGGAGGAAACCAGGCCTAAAAAGAAATTTTCTGAAGGAGGTTATGTGCAGAAGTTCATTGAGAGGTAAAAAGAACGCAGTATAACTAGATATTCATTCTTGCAACACTTTTAAATGTTGACCATGCACCACTTGAACATAAACTTAAGTTCATTTTAATATACAAGTTATTTTTATCTTGAAACGGGGGAATTACTTTTGATAATGTACAGAGTGGCTGCGAAGTACGCGGGAGAAGTGTTTGATAATGGATAAAATAATTACAACTAAGAATTATAATATTAAATAATTTGAAAAACGTCGACTTCCCAGTCATGAATTTGAGTTCCATTCAAGTTGATGCATGCTTGAAGTCTTAACTTGACGTTTTCACGTTCTTTTCTGCAGAACTCGATGGGAATTAAATTGAACTCCTCAGTTGTAATCTGGTACAGATGAGCTTCGTTTGGGATAGCACTTTATCCCTTAAATAACCCAAAGGAAAAACATCTGGTGGTGTTAGGTCGGGGGATATTGCAGGCCATTCAATAGGACCCCGACGTCTCATCCACTTGTTTGGAAACCCCTCGCCAAGTCATTCCTGTACCGCCATGCGGCGAAGCTCCGTTTTGCTGCCACTGCAAGTGTTCGAAGTCATACTGTGTCAGTAAGAGTGCACCAACGTAGTTTCACACCACTTCCTAGCAAGTTTCTCCCGTAATATTCTCATCGATAAAAAACGCCACAGTATGTCATTTTCACCCACACCATTACTCCAGGAGATAGGTAATTGGACTGAACAGTACAATTTGGGTTTTCACTTCGCCAGTAAACACAGTTAAATGAAATTTGGCCTCATTTGACCACACGGCGTGTTGTTCGAAGTCATTACCATCTTCCAGCATTTGCGGCCAGGTGTCAACAAATTGCAGGGCTCCGATCGAAATTATCATCGTTTAGTGCGTGTAATAGCCTCGAACGATAAAGATACAGTTTCAAGTCAATCACAGTGTTCTGAATACTGGTTTGCTTGATACCTAGCATGATGGACAGACGACGTTGCGACTTCGATTTTTGAAAAGAACTTGCCAATCCTCAGCCATACATTCTTGATTCGTTTTTTACGAACTGACTTGGGTAGTCCTGGCTTCATCGTATAAACACTTTTTGCTTCATTGAACAGCTTATTTATCCTAATGATTGCATGAAGTTTAGGTCCTGGAGTTCCATACAATTTCGTCAGTTAGCATCGTAACTTCGGAAGCATTTTTTGACACAGAATACAGTCGGACACATTGCACTCTACAAAGACAGCCTGACTTCCACTATTTTCTTTAACAATATACAGCGACAAACGATGGATATGGAAATAAAACCCAAGACTCGCGAAATATAATCGAGCGAGCGTCGTAAAAAAAAATAATAAAAAAGACCACACACATACTCGCGCCAGTTAATAATAAGATGGATGTTGTCCTAGACAATAAAACACTGTTGATGTCTAGGACAAAAAATTAAAACAGTTACAGTTTAGAGATTAGGTGTAATTAGTAATTAGGTGTAAGTGTAATTTTGAAGGTAGTAGTAGATACATTTAAATATAACAAGAAAAGCATTCATGTATCCAAATAACATGAATTGAAATAAATGATTACTCTCTCGTCAGTTCCAGGCGATCCTGAACTACGGGAAGGGAGTATTCTATTCTATAAACGAGCGTAGTTCACATACATGCTCAAACACATTTTAAAAAAATTCTGAGCATTTGAGCTTTTATGTCGCACATTCACAGCAATTCTGCGGCTTCTCCGGTAACTTCTTGACGATAGCTAATACTTCAGGGTGAATTTCCAATTAAAACTTTAGCGCGCACTCTGTTATTAGGATATTACTTCATAATTACAAAGTTACATTTTTCCTCCCTCGATAAAACTTTGCCAGTTCTTCATCACGAAAGGACTAATTGTATGAACTCAGAACAACTTCGAAGTCGACAAAAGTAAGAAATGCCAAATTGCTGTATTATCTAAGTCGCACTGACACAGATAGGTCTTATGGCGACGATGGTAAGGAAGCGACCGTGGCCTTAATTAAGGTACAGCCCCAGCATTTGGCTGCTGTGGTAATGGGAAACCACGGAAAACCATCTTCAGGGCTGCCAACAGTGGGCTTCGAACCCATTATCTCCCGAATTCAATCGGATAGCTACGTAACTAACCGCGTAGCCAACTCGCTCTGTGCCAAATTACTAATGGCAAATTACGAATTGCACGCTGAAGAAAACCTTTCACAGGCGGGATGTTAGGAGAGGGGCTTATGGTATTAGTGGATACAATTGATTAAAAATTAAAGGAAGTATAATTAACAGTACAAACTTATGTATCTTTAAATGGAAACCCCGTATTATCTTTGGCATAATTGAAAGCGGGAAAAATGTATTGGATTACGGGTTTTCAGCACAATCGGCCATTAAGACGGAAGTTATTGATATAAGCCAAATTGCTTATTGCATTTCCACCCAACTAAATCCTTCCCCGCCATTTTATTACCTTTTAGTAAATTATCCATGTACTGTAGGCCTATACTATGAACAAGAAAGGTAAATGATTAGAGCCTTGTCTAACCCTTCTAAATAAATACAGAAAAATAGTTCTGCAGGACCACAATTAGATGATGATGATGATGATGATGATGATCAAAAAGGAATATCGACATCCTGTTTCCAGTCATTCGGCCTGGTCAGGAATAGAATCAATCGGTGAGGGTAGGAATTGTGGCGGCTGCTGAAGCCTGTCGCACTTCTCTAGGACAATGATTAATGACTCTACAGGTGAAATGCAATTATACTGGTGAGTGTCGCTGGAATGAAAGATGACGGGGAAAGCCGATGTACCCGGAGAAAAACCTGCCCCGCCTCTGCTTTGTCCAGTACAAATCTCGCATGGAGTGACCGGGATTTGAACCATGCAACCCAGCGGGGAGAGGCCGACGCGCTGCCGCCTGAGCTACAGTAGCTGTTAATAATAATAATAATAATAATAATAATAATAATAATAATAATAATAATAATTGTTACGGAGCTTTCCGTGGTAGTTAGAGGTAAAAGAAGGTGCGGGGGGTGAACAGGTCTCAGGCTACGAAATTAAAGTGAATTTAAAATTTAACAAGGTTATATTTTCTTAGCAAAAAACAAGAAATAACAATAATGGCAGGTACAGAGTAGCAAAACCACTAATCGAGAATGTACAAGTACAGGATTTGGGCTCCGAGAGCCACACACACAATTCTGAGCAATTAGCCCAACTTTACGATATACAGAATTCAACAAAGGGGCAGAAGACCCCAATCAAGCCCAGGAGCACTTGCTCCAAATTACACAGTAAAGCCTCCTCGAGGCATACAACACTCAATTTTCGAAAAAGAGCCACTCGCTCTCAACTTTAAGCCTATCAAAGGCCACACCAAACTCCACCTTCAAGTTGTCCTCTAAGGACATATACACAGGGGTAACATACCCAACCTACTGAGGTCTATTAAGTGAGAAAAAAGGTTAATTACCTGACATCTAAAATAACAATTGAGAGGAGGCGATCTGCACTCCTAATACATTTGTTTAAAACCTACTTGGCACTAGGCCGTTAATGCAAGGGCTAATCCCATACTAAAGAGGTGACTTTTAGAAGGAAACAATTTACGTTACATTAGAAGGGAAGAAACGGTTGTGAAAATAAGTTCACCTCAATGCAATATGAGTGGGAGATCGAGAGGGTTAAGCACTCTCTATCCCAATATGTAGTTCTGAAAGAGAATAGAGGCTAAGAGTCTTTACATTTTAGGGAAAGTTACATGGTAGAAAACGCTTCGGACCCGCCCCGAGAGTTAAACTGCTGAGCTAGCAAGAAAAGAAGTTATTAAAAGGCCATTACCTTGGTGTTGAACTGCTCCCCGAAGAAAGAGGCGCTTCCCGCCCCCTGCTATGCACTTTACACACTGAAAGATGGTACTGAAGTGGCACCGAGACCCGAAAATCAGCAGTTTATATACTCTCGCGGAAAGTTCGAGGCGTTTTTGGAATGAGAACACCCTCCCACAAGGATTTTATTGGTTCACCAAGAAACCCCCTACACAATACGAATAAGAAACATATTATTGGTGGAAAATTAATTCGAGAAATTCGGGATTGGCTAAAATCAAAACAAGGGGAAAGAAAGGGTTAATATTGCCAACTTAAACAATGACTGAAAGAAATTTAGCAAAGAACAAACTTTTGAAATTAAATTTTCTCAAAAAAAAACCAGTTCTTTCACTTCGCACTAGGGTGCACCGTTGTAGTTCTTGAGTAGTGTCCTCTAGAAGAGAATGTTCACACTTCTTACTACAAGCAAAACAAAAATACATCGAAAACAACACAGTTCAGAAACTTCAAAATTTCCAAGTAGTGGCATCTTCAGGGTAACTTGAAAATTAACACATAGGACAAAGTTCAGACTTCTTCCAGTAGGGGAGTTTCAACTGGCGCAAAGTTTAAATAAGTGGCGTGGAGGTGTACCGCCCGGTACAGACCTCCCCCCCCCAAAAAAAGTTCCTCCAAGGGGGTAACACGGAAGAACATAAACTTTTGTTTGAAAACAAGGTCCAAGTTATGATGTTGCTATGGAGATTAATTGCAGAAGCATTTATCAAAATAGTGAAAATTTGATTTGATCCAGTTTCAAAAATTCTCGTAGTAACTGCTGAAGTAATGTCTTTATGTTTGTAGAAGTTGAATTCAGAAGAAAAACTTTTAATACTTGAAAGTGAAGAAAAATTTTCAAAGTCCACCAAATATTGCTGTTGAATTCCCAAGTGTAGTAATTGCTGATAGTAAATGTCCATGTAGTTGATTAAATATTTCGATTTTGATTAAGTTGGATGGCCAGACCGGCCGTTGCAGCTTGCGTCCAAAGGCGGCCGCTCGGACCCCTCAAGTACCCTGAGATACCGCTCGCCCGCACTATGAGGGGAGCAGTGGTGTTGAAGCACGCCGCGCCCGCGGTGAACATGCAGGTCGCGGGCCAGTTACAGTTTGTGCGCCGCACATCAGCCTTGGCCGGGAGGAGGGCTCCGGCTCGCCGTGCACCTGTCGTCCTCGCTGGAGTAGAGGGGGCCCTTCCTCTATCCCAGACGCGGCTCGGCGCCGCGCGGCTGCGGGGGCACTGAAACATTAAAGCTAGGCGGCAGAATTTTGTTAGACCATCATCATTTTTGAGGGCATAGGCTTTGTGGAGAGGTTGAGGGGCCAGCGGCGTGCAGATATCCATGACATTTTATAAGCCACAGTGTGTGGGGAGCAGGAGACGGGAGCGTGGTAATGGCCATGGCAAGTACAGGATGGCAGTTCAACTGATCGGGGGAGGTTTACAAAAAATAATTACGCTTAAAGGAAACAGATTGCAAGGGCAGAAGGCCTAAAAGTGAAACCTCTCAGAGAAAAAAAAATATAACCTTCCTATTTCTTTCAAAATAATATGAAGCAAGTTAACACAGAAATTACACCGGTTTCACCTGTGACAGGTGAACCCTAAATATCCTCTCGGTGGCTGGATTACTTAATAACAACGTAACCGGCGTAAGGAAATCGAGAATGATACACGGCCCATGAAATCTGGGGGCAAGCTTGCCCGCGGGAACAAAGTTCTTGACCATCACCTGGTCACCTACCTTCAAATTGGTGGGTCTCCGTCCACGATCATATCTTTCCGTAACCTTTTCATGAGACACTTTAAGATTGGCTTTAGCCTTCTTCCAAAGATCTTTAATATTGTCCGGGTCTATTGTCTCGGGTAGAATGTCACTCGCCGGGCTGAGTGGCTCAGACGGTTAAGGCGCTGGCCTTCTAACCCCAACTTGGCAGGTTCGATCCTGGCTCAGTCCGGTGGTATTTGAAGGTGCTCAAATACGACAGCCCCGTGTCGGTAGATTTACTGGCACGTAAAAGAACTCCTGTGGGACTAAATTCCGGCACCTCGGCGTCTCCGAAGACCTTAAAAAGTAGTTAGTGGGACGTAAAGCAAATAACATTAATTAATTAATTAATTAATTAATTAAGAATGTCAGAGACCAGAGGTTAGAGAGCGGCGTGTTGGGAACAAACTTGAACATCAAAGACGCTGGAGTAAATTTATGTGATTCATGAACCGCCGAATTCAAAGCAAAAGCTAACCAATGCAGGGACGTGTCCCATCTAGAATGATCTTCATGATGATAGGCAATAAGCGCGGACCTGAGATTACGATTAACCCGTTCAGCCAGAGATGGTTGAGGGTAATAAGCAGAAGTCGTCACATGAGATATGGATAGGTCAAAGCAGAATTTACGAAATAAATTAGATATGAAAGCCTTAGCATTATCAGATACAATATATTGACACGGACCAAAAGAAGCAAAGATAGAATTTAGACAAGTAATGGTGGACTGAGCGGTAGCCAGCTTAGTCGGAAATAACCAGGAAAATCTTGTAAAACCATCTACGCATACAAAGATGAACTTGTTGGCATTTCCCTTTGACTGGGGGAAGGGTCCTACATAATCAATATACAGGCGTTCCATGGGGCGCGACGCTTGATGAGAAGACAAAAGGCCTACCTTTGTGGACATGGTTGGTTTACTAAGCAAACAGGATTTACAAGCCTTTACTAGTTCACGGATTTCACCGTCCATACCCTTCCAGATGAACATTTCACGAATCTTCTCACGAGTTTTAAAGATGCCTAGATGCCCTCCTAATGGGGTCTCATGATAATACTTGAAGATCATAGGTACAAGAACAGCTGGAACGACAACTTTCATCATCTTATCATGCCTCGATGGGCAACATAAAACACCATTCCTCAAAACATAAGGGACGACATGTTCCCCAGAAGAAAGGGTTTCCATTATCGGAGCCAGCGTCGGATCTTCACGTTGGTATTTCTCGATATCCCTAAAGAGCATGGGAGCATCTGTTAAGATGGCATTAACATCAGATAGCATGGACTCGGGACGAGATGAACTATCGACCGGTTCATGGTTCTCAACGTCGTTGGAAAACATACGGCTGAGTCCGTCAGCGACAACATTTTCGGTACCTCTGATATGCCTGACATCGAATTGGAAGGCAGAGATTCGGATGGCCCAACGGGCTATACGCCCAGTACGACGCGGCCTACCTAAGACCCAGCTTAAGGCTTGATTATCTGTCTCCAGGTCGAATTTGACATGTTCCAGATAGAGACGGAACTTTTCTAAGGCAAATAAGACTGCCAAACCTTCGAGCTCATGTATGGAATACTTTGCTTCTTGAGCCGATAGAGTCCTAGATGCATAGGCGATGGGTCGCCTCCCTAGTTCAGTCTCTTGAAGAAGGACTGCAGCTACTGCTGACGACGACGCGTCAGTTTGGACGATGAATTTCTTTGAGAAATCAGGCATAGCAAGGACAGGGGCATTACAGAGAGCTAATTTAAGATCTTCAAAAGCGGCTTGTTGAGAAGGTCCCCACTCGAATTTGATGCCTTTCCTACGAAGAAGGTTTAAGGGCGCCGCTCTATTAGCGAAGTTAGGAATAAACTTCCTGAAGAAATTCGCCATACCAATGAACCTGGCGATACCTTTAATGTCCATGGGAGGTTTAAAATCACCGATGGCCTGTGTTCTAGAATGATCGACGGCAACACCATCAGGTGACACAATATGCCCTAGGAATGACGTAGAGGGCTTAGCAAAGGCAACCTTGGACAACTTGACAGTTAACCCAGCCTTACGAAGGCGATTGAGAACTTCTCGCAGATGATCTAGATGTTCTTCAAAGGTCTCCGAAAATACGACATCATCCAAGTAGTGATACAAGTACTCAAATTTGATGTCGGAGAAGACCCTATCTAGCAGCCTAGTGAGTACAGCTGCTCCCGTGGGGAGCCCGAAAGGCACGCGGTTGTATTCATACAAATTCCAATCCGTGGCAAACTCTGTAAGATGTTTAGACTCTTCGGCAAGGGGAATTTGATTGTAGGCCTGATTCAAATCCAAGATGGTGAAGAACTTGGCCTTACGGAACCATGAAAAACAGGAATGAAGGTCGGGAAGGGGCACAGATTGTAACACCACCTTCCGATTGAGAGCCCTATAATCAATGACAGGCCTGAAGCCCCCTTGGGGTTTCGGGACTAGAAAAATAGGGGAAGAATACGCCGACTTAGAGGGCCTAATAATACCATCCTTCAACATCTGATCGATGATTTCTTTCAGAGCCTTCATTTTAGGTGGAGATAGCCTATAAGGTGGAAAACGGACAGGAATCGAATCCGTGACCTCAATTTTGTATTCGATAAGGTCAGTAACACCAAGAGTATCAGAGAACACCTCTGGGAACGACTGACACAACTTACGAATACTATCAGCCTGCTCCTCAGGTAGATGTCTAAGGTCTAAGAACATCTCATCCTGGGTAGGCGAAATAGATGAACATGACGCAGAATTACATTTTAACAAGGGGATTTTACAATTGGAAGCAAATTTGAATGTGCACGACTTACTCTGAAGATGGAGCACAAGACCAGTGTGAGAAATAAAGTCGGCTCCCAATATGATGGGGCAAGACAAGTGCTTAGCCACAAACAATTTGATTTTCCATGTAAATTTAAAATACGAATTTTGACCTGTAAAGAACCTAGAATTTCTAAGGGAGATGAATTAGCCGAAACATATTGGATCGAAGAGGAACAATAGTCAGGAAGTTTACAAACAGATTTCAATTTTGCATACCATTCAGCCGAAATAATAGAACAAACACTGCCTGAATCTAATAGGGCTGTTATAGGCTCATTATTTAACTCAATTTTGAGAAAGGGGACCGGTGCGGGGGTACCGCCGCAATCCTAAGACACTCTTTGGGGCATTCAAAAGATGGATTTGCAGATTGAACGTTCCCTGAAGTTTCGATCTCTTTACCAGGGGCTGAGCCTCGGAAAGATGGATTAGTCGACTCAGCCGAAGCCGCTAGTCACTTATTAGTGACATTGGTGGAAGTTGCACCAGAAGTTGAGCAGGAGGGGTTGCTATTTGAATTTGGGCAATTCTTGGCGATATGTGAGAAAGCCCCACATTTAAAACAGCCTTGTGATGAGCCAGCTCCATTATTTGCCCTACTAGATTTGATCAATGGACACTTGTTCCGAAGATGGTCAGGCGACCCGCAAGTGTAACATTTACGAGGTGTGACTGATCGGCGAGGTGGAGGCCGAGTATTACTAAACGAAGGAGGGGGTACTTCGCGACACGCAAGGAATCGGCGTATCTAACTCCTTCCGCTGAGACGGCCAATGCTTCAAGTTCAGAGAAGGTTTGCGGGCACGCCGCGAAACACAAATATGACCTATAGGATGGTGAAATTCCTTCTACAATAGCCTGTACAATCTGATCTTCAGGAAAATGAAGAGCAAAAACCCTAGTATAAAACTTAATGTCTTGTATGAAATCAGCCAGATTTTCATCCAATCTCTGTACTCGATAATAGTACTTCTGAATCAGAGATGACCTTGCCCTAGCCGGGATGAAGTTAGCTAGCAAGTGGGCGTGGAAGTCTTCAATAGATGATTGCTCGGCAATGGCTCTTACTATTTTGTCTGAGAGAATACCTATTGCATAGGGATAGATGATTTGCAAAATCTGACATGGAGAAAGAGAAAAAACAAGGGCATGATCCTGAAATTCAACTAAAAACCTTAAGAAAGAAATAACTTCACTGGTAGTGTTAACCGAAAAGTTCGAGATACCTCTGAGCAACATTGCCAATGGATGAGGCAAGCTGATGAACCCAGGTGACATAGTAGGTAAAGGTTTCAGTGGCAAAGAAGTTAATTCAGAACGTACATTATTCAACGATGCACGGCGTTCAGACTCGTTGTCCAATGGGGCAGAGATCGTTTGAGCTCCAACGGTTATCCTATTGACTTCTCCCTTAGGAGGCTCTTCCTCACTACCTACATTCACCGTGGTGGGTTGATCGATTTTGGGAGGAACTTCCCCAGTTAACAATTGAGTTACCTTATTAGATAATTCAGAAATATTTTCAAGCACCGTACTAGCTTCCTTCCTCTGAACGTCATTCAACTTCAGAGACAACAGATCGTTAACTCTATTTGAAAAATGAAATAGGCTGGCTTGCACACGCTTAATTTGATTAGGAGAAGGATCATTTTCGTCAAAAAAACTAACTACAGATGCTAGCCCAGTAATATTCTCGATGATCGTGGAAAGAGAGTCGTCAATTTCTTTCTCTCCCAAAGTGGGGATGGAAATGGGCAAATCAAGGGACTCTCTAAGCTTGTTTGTGTCTACCGCAACCGTGCCTCCAGATTGCACATTTCTAATAGTCAATTCATAGATCAACTCCTCCTTGCGCAAATAGTTAAGATGGAGAACATCGCGAGGGCCGGGCATGATGACAGAACAATTTTGAAAAAGGAAAATTAAAAATTCCAGCAACTGAGAAAATTGTTGGAGTTCGAATCAAAACAATGTTTAGCCGTCAAAAGGGGCTAAGTTGAGACCCATTCAACCACGCTCTGCTACCACTTGTTACGGAGCTTTCCGTGGTAGTTAGAGGTAAAAGAAGGTGCGGGGGGGGGGGTGAACAGGTCTCAGGCTACGAAATTAAAGTGAATTTAAAATTTAACAAGGTTATATTTTCTTAGCAAAAAACAAGAAATAACAATAATGGCAGGTACAGGGTAGCAAAACCACTAATCGAGAATGTACAATTACAGGATTTGGGCTCCGAGAGCCAGACACACAATTCTGAGCAATTAGCCCAACTTTACGATATACAGAATTCAACAAAGGGGCAGAAGACCCCAATCAAGCCCAGGAGCACTTGCTCCAAATTACACAGTAACGCCTCCTCGAGGCATACAACACTCAATTTTCGAAAAAGAGCCACTCGCTCTCAACTTTAAGCCTATCAAAGGCCACACCAAACTCCACCTTCAAGTTGTCCTCTAAGGACATATACACAGGGGTAACATACCCAACCTACTGAGGTCTATTAAGTGAGAAAAAAGGTTAATTACCTGACATCTAAAATAACAATTGAGAGGAGGCGATCTGCACTCCTAATACATTTGTTTAAAACCTACTTGGCACTAGGCCGTTAATGCAAGGGCTAATCCCATACTAAAGAGGTGACTTTTAGAAGGAAACAATTTACGTTACATTAGAAGGGAAGAAACGGTTGTGAAAATAAGTTCACCTCAATGCAATATGAGTGGGAGATCGAGAGGGTTAAGCACTCTCTATCCCAATATGTAGTTCTGAAAGAGAATAGAGGCTAAGAGTCTTTACATTTTAGGAAAAGTTACGTGGTAGAAAACGCTTCGGACCCGCCCCGAGAGTTAAACTGCTGAGCTAGCAAGAAAAGAAGTTATTAAAAGGCCATTACCTTGGTGTTGAACTGCTCCCCGAAGAAAGAGGCGCTTCCCGCCCCCTGCTATGTACTTTACACACTGAAAGATGGTACTGAAGTGGTACCGAGACCCGAAAATCAGCAGTTTATATACTCTCGCGGAAAGTTCGAGGCGTTTTTGGAATGAGAACACCCTCCCACAAGGATTTTATTGGTTCACCAAGAAACCCCCTACACAATACGAAGAAGAAACATATTATTGGTGGAAAATTAATTCGAGAAATTCGGGATTGGCTAAAATCAAAACAAGGGGAAAGAAAGGGTTAATGTTGCCAACTTAAACAATGACTGAAAGAAATTTAGCAAAGAACAAACTTTTGAAATTAAATTTTCTCAAAAAAAAACCAGTTCTTTCACTTCGCACTAGGGTGCACCGTTGTAGTTCTTGAGTAGTGTCCTCTAGAAGAGAATGTTCACACTTCTTACTACAAGCAAAACAAAAATACATCGAAAACAACACAGTTCAGAAACTTCAAAATTTCCAAGTAGTGGCATCTTCAGGGTAACTTGAAAATTAACACATAGGACAAAGTTCAGACTTCTTCCAGTAGGGGAGTTTCAACTGGCGCAAAGTTTAAATAAGCGGCGTGGAGGTGTACCGCCCGGTACAATAATAATAATAATAATAATAATAATAATAATAATAATAATAATAATAATAATAATATGGAGCGGAATGCCTTGCTATGAGCAATAAAGACCTGATAGAAAAATTGGAACTTAAGGAAGGAAAGAACCAAACAAAAAATGATCTTAACGAACATTCTTCGCCCAATTAAGGTGGAGAATTGCATTTTATGGCCTTTTGCTAAGAATGAAATAATCACGATTATCGAACCAGATCTTTGCCTATTTCAAGAAGACCCAGCCAATTTGGTTCGAGGAGATGGAAAGGTACCCACAGGAGATGAAATCACTTATGAAGATATACAAGAACGCAAGCCACTTAGGAGGAAATAAAAGACCACCGAGCCTTTCCAGAAAGACGAAAGACCAAAGTTGAAGAGGGAAAGACGTGAACGGAGGAAGGAAAAGACCACTACCGGCAACGAATGGAGCACTGGCCAATGATCAAAGCTCGGGGAAAACAGCTGAAATAACGTGGTCACTAATAGACCGATATAAACATAATAATAATAATAATAATAATAATAATAATAATAATAATAATAAATACGTATACCGGGCTAGTTTCCGAGCGGTTCGGGGCGCGCAGCTGTGAGCTTGCGTCCGAAAGATAGTGGGTTCGAACCCCCACTGTCGGTAGCCCTGAGGATGGTTTTCCGTGGTTTCCCCATTTTCACACCGGCCAAATGCTGGGACTGAACCTTGATTAAAGTCACCGCCGCATCCTTTCCACTCCTAGGCCTTTCCCATCCCATCGTCGCCATAAGGCCTATCTGTGTCGGTGCGACGTAAAGCAACTTGTAAAAATACATGCATACATATTCATTATAGTCTGGTATGCCTTTCAGGGTTCAGTCTGCAAGCCTCTGTGAATTTACTGATCGCCGCCACAATCCTCTATTTGTAACTACAGTAGTTATGTGGCCTCTTTTAGTTATTCCAAGGTGTCCTTCGCCTGTCAAATGGGAGTGGGACTCCGTTACTCCCACAGGTCCGAGACTTGCTCAAAACGTTTTGAGCGTGCTGTATGAAAATTATGAAAAGCAGGATGCTACCCTTACTTACACATAGTCCAGGTGAGGATCTCTCCTCTAACGGGTTAGGGACCACCGGTGGATTGCGTAGTCCTAGCCGCCTGAGCACAGGGAGGGCCATAATTCAGTAGTAATAATAATAATAATAATAATAATAATAATAATCTCGTGCCTGAATTGTGTCCCGCAGGAGTTCTTTGAATTGCAAGCGAAATCTACCGGCACGAGGCCGACTTATTTGAGCAGCTTCAAATCGACTAAACCGGGATCGAACCGGCCAACTTGAGCTCACAATGCCGTCTGAGCCACTCAGGCCGGCACTATGACTAAGTTATCACTTCTGAAGACATTCAAGTGTCTTGGCAGGGAACAGATCCTAATGTAAACGTCTTGGCAAACATCTGCAACGGAGAACGATTCCGCACAATGTAGCCGCATGCGTGGGGCAGAAAAGAAGGCAACAAAAACTGTCGAATGCAAATGGAATGTCAAGCAAGAAGGGAAAAGAAAGACGTACAGTATGCTCAACTCTTTCCTCAGGCACAAAAAAATGCAGTAATATAATATTATAATGCATGTTATGTAGTAGCCAGCTGCTACAGCGGAATGTTCAGCGAGCCTGGCACGCGATGACACCTGTTCAGAGCAGTGACGTCACCTGCTGTAGGCCAGTGGGTCACGCGGTGTGGGTGAACCAGCCCACCGGTCCAATTCCACTAATACCCTGCGGCTTTGCATCTCAATATTTATTGGCAGTTCAATAAAATGAAAAAAAACCCACCACATTTGCTATCCATTACAGCCGAACGATTGGAGAGTTTATTATGGGACCTAAAGTAAGTGTACGAATATTTAAAACCGTACAACCGAAATTTAGTACTCCAATGCCATTTCTACATACTTTAAGAAAGTAATAATAATAATAATAATAATAATAATAATAATAATAATAATAATAATAATATAACAGCAAAAGATAAGTTTACTTATGTCGTACGTAGGGGGCTCTTGAAATTCTGTGGTCACTTCTATAGAATGGACAATAATAGATTTACTAAAAAAAAATCTATATGCATCCTCTGTGGATCCGTGGTAGAGTGTCGGCCTCCGGATCCCAAGATAGCGGGTTCAAACCCGGCAGAGGTAGTCGGATTTTTGAAGGGCGGGAAAAAGTCCATTCGACACTCCATGTCGTACGATGTCGGCATGTAAAAGATCTCTGGTGATACATTTGGTATTTACCCGACAAAATTAATTAAATCTCAGCCATAGACGCCCAAGAGAGATCCGGTTTACTCTGTTTGCCGTCTATCGGACCTAGAGTAAAACGGAACGTCGAAATTGACAGCCAGATGGCGTCAAATCGAAATGTCTGCACACGGTAGCTGAGGCCATACGATTATTATTATTATTATTATTATTATTATTATTATTATTATTATTATTATTATAATCACTTCAAAGAAGGTCAAGGTCATCTGGTTGGAAGAAGTTAAGCAGGATATACAAGAAATAACTTTACAGACGGTGCCATAAAAAATTCGTGAAGTCTTTGGAATTCAGATTGAAAATCAGGGATTCGTGAAGAAAGAACTAAAAAATACCACCGGAAAACAGTGGACTAGATTTGACGCAGTATGGGCTGCCTGGATCTGAATTTCGATGTTCCGTTTTACGGATCGATATTGGGTGATCATTGGCTGAGGTTTAAATAATTTTTCGGGTTAAATACTGAACGTATCACCGGAAACCATTTACTTAACGACATCTTACAATATGGAGTGCGGAGTGGATTTGTTCTGTCCTTCAAAGTCCGACTACCTCTGCCTGGTTTGTACCCATGGTCTTGGAATCCAGAATCACACTCTTATTACTAAACTACAGAGGGATTTTTTGTGTTTCATTCAATTCCCTGCGTACCGCTTTGATTCTTCGGAGCAAATAGGAGTTTTGGTTGGAAATTGTTTGTCGCCACTGATGGCTCTGTAAACGGAGACATGAACCCACGTCGTAACGACCGGGTCATTTATTTCCTAAACAACAACAACACAACTTGGCAAAGTTCCCGTACGGTGTTAGTAATTATGCAATTATGAGGCGCTATAGTTTAAAGGAGAGGAGATAGTTATTTCGTAACGCGTAAGCTTAACCGTGTCATGGCCTGTGAGAACTGTAGGGTAGGCCATATCCAGTGACCGGACGCTTATCTGCATCGCTATGGTATTAATGTCAAGGATAGCGCTCTGATGTACGGCTGAGAATGTTCACGAGCAAGCAGTATGCACTCTCAGACTGTGTGATTTTAGTACTTTCAATTTTTTGGTGGAATTTATACTTTTATTAATAATTTACATATATATATATATATATATGCAGCCAGAATTTTTATGTGGGGAAAGCTTTAATGTGATGTCAACGGCTACATATCGTGTGCAACCAGTGAACTGTTCGCTAGGAGGAAATGGAATTAAGGTACGTTTATGATATCTGATGTTTTAAAGTCTTTGTTGATTAAAACTATTAATTATTGCTTATGTTATACAAGATCTTACTAATATCAGACACAATAAACTTGATTCCATGTTTGAAATTGACGTAAGTGTATATAGAAGTATACAATATCCAAGCGAATGTGCCCTAAAAACTAGCTAAATAGGACTTAGAAAAGTAAAATATGACTTAGGGCCTATGCATTTTAGGGATAGCTAATAAGTAGAGCTCGGAAGTTATGCAAAATGCCTTTTTCTTTATCTGGGTGGGTATATCGTAGTGCCAAATAGAGAAAAATGTTTCCGTACGTTTGGGAACGGTAAGACTAGATACTATTTTGCCTTTTATTTTCCTATTTTAGCTTCCGTAGCCTAATTTGAAAGTGTAATGCCTTTTCTTCCATTTCAAGTTGTTGTGGATATTTTCTGTTATTTGCGTATTCAAATTAATGAATGGAAAGAAAAATAATATAATTTCAATGTACTGTATTATTAATAATCTGAACAGTTATAAAATAACATTTACATAAAGGATATTTTCTTCATTTCATCGTTCAGAGTTCCCAGGTCCCGTCCTTGCTGCGTAGAATTAAGTGCTGGTGGTGATTATTATTTTAAAAGGAAGAACAACATAGTAAACACTAATTAGAAGGAAAATGGAAGAGGCCCGATACTTCGAAAAATGACGGTATCGGCAAAAGAAAGGGAAGGCCCGCGAAGAGCGTGAAAATGACCAAGGGAGGTCAGACAAGAAAGTAAGAGCGAGGAAGCTGACACAAGTAAGTTCACCGGGCGAGTTGACCGTGCGTGTAGAGGCGCGCGGCTGTGAGCTTGCATTCGGGAGATAGTAGGTTCGAATCCCACTATCGGCAGCCCTGAAGATGGTTTTCCGTGGTTTCCCATTTTCACACCAGGCAAATGCTGGGGCTGTACCTTAAGGCCGCGGCCGCTTCCTTCCAACTCCTAGGCCTTTCCTATCCCATCGTCGCCATAAGACCTATCTGTGTCGGTGCGACGTAAAGCCCCTAGCAAAAAAAAAAAAAAGTAAGTTCATCGAAGTGGAAGCGACACCAGACTCAGATAGAGGAACCGTGGTCGCCAACCCACACTCCCTGGTCCCCCTTTAAGTCGCCTACTCTTACGACAGACAGGGGATACCGCTGACACCATTCTATCACCACTACCGACATAGGGATGTAAGATTAAGTACTAAAATGTGATGCAGATGTGCGCTATGCAGCTTACATTAAAGCATCTTTATTATTATTTTAGTGTCCATTTTTATCATTATAAATGCCTATTTATTTTACTGCATTTTTCCTGAATGTTAAGTGCTTATTTGCCTATTTTATCAAAAATAAATGCCTGAACTTCCGGGCTCTTGTTTTAAGTATTAGAGTATTACTAACATTGAACGTGCCAAAACGTTATCAGCGATACTACAACAGACACATTTATCATACAACCTGACAGCGCTACAATAGGTACCGGTACATTAAAACTTAATTCATTAATTCAGTAGCACGGCCCTGAGGTACAGTTCTCCCTCTGTTCTCCGAAACAAGGACCAAGAATTAAGTGTTAACTATCTTTTTGGTATCTGTCGGCGTACATTCGTACAGCATCATGTTCTCGGAATCATGTCTTCTAACCTGTTACCTATTTGTTTCGGGGAAAAGAAAGAAAAATACATAAACTCCTGTATTTTGAAATTCTATGGTTGAAACTTCACCCACATAATATTTGCCGTGTTAAAAAGTGCTCAAAATATAAACAAATATGACTTTATATCACTAAAATGACAGGAATATGATAAAAAATAAAAATGGCCGAAATATGCTTTTAAATGCAACGTAAAATTGCGTCAAACGGGGTCCGGGACCCATCACTCAGTTATTTTTCATATTTAGGGTAAAATTATCACAGAAATGAAATTAGACTTTTCCTTAACATCCGAACCATGGTAGTCAGTATGAACAGTGTTATTTCCATGTGAAAGTAATTTGAAGAGTTTTGTTTTTAAGACCGTTCATTTTGAAGTCTCCAGCAGAGAAATATAATGCAGTCGACAACGTCGACAGTTATATCAAGCTTTGTTGTATGCTGAGTGGTGACAGTATTCGCTTATTGCCAAGTTCTTAAATTGATGCTACAAATCATTCGATACATTAGTGCCACCATGCAAGAGGACGAGTTTACGGTACCTAAACAAATGAGCATGAGAGGGTATGCGATATGGAAGATAGTGTCAAAATAGCAGGATGCTGTCGACAATTGAGGAGGATGGTAGAATTTACTACATGGAGGATAGTGTCAGAACAGCAGGAAGCTACTAAGAAATGGGGGTGGCAGAATATATGATATGGGGGACATTATCAGGATAGCTGGAAGCTATCGACAATTGAGGAGGAGGAAGAGGGTAGAATATACGATGTAGAGCATAGTGTCAGGATAGGTGGAAGCTATTGACAAATGGGGAGGAGGATGACAGATAATACGATATGGAGGATAGTATCAGGAGAGCAGGAAGCTATCAACATATGAGGAGGAGGGGGGTAGAATACGCAATATGGAGGATAGTACCAGGATACCAGGAATCTATTGTCAGTTCAGGAGGAGGAGGGTATAATATACAATGTGGAGGATAGTGTGAGGATAGCAGGAAGCTGTCGACAGTCGAGGAGGAGGAGGATAGAATATACGATATGGAGTATAGTGTCAGGAAGTTATAAAAAACGAGGAGGATGGCAGAATATACCGTCTGGAGGATTGTGTCAGGATAGCTGGAAGCTATCGACAAATGAGGAGGAGGAGGAGGAGGAGAATATAAGATATGAGGGGTAGTGTCAGGATAGCAGGAGGCTAACAACAAATGGAGAGGATGGCTGAAGATAAGATATGAGGGGTAGTGTCAGGATAGCAGGAGGCTAACAACAAATGGAGAGGATGGCTGAAGATAAGATATGAGGGGTAGTATCAGGATAGCAGGAGGCTAACAACAAATGGAGAGGATGGCTGAAGATAAGATATGAGGGGTAGTGTCAGGATAGCAGGAGGCTAACAACAAATGGAGAGGATGGCTGAAAATAAGAAAGGATGTTTAGCTGCTATTTGAAGGCTACATATTGCAGATGATGGGCTTTTAACTCCACTTAGTTCGTAGAAATAGAACAGTGTTTTTCTTATTTCATATGCATATAAAATGAGATTTTGCGTAACTTTTCAGTCCGTGATTTATATATTTTAGTGCAAGATTACATGTTTTGTCATTTTTACTCGCCTAGATAATGGAAGCCTATGGCATTGCTATTTGTAAATGACTATTTCAGTCACCCATACTGACCTTACCGTGGTTTTAATCATCAACGATACAATCCTACGCAGTCAGTAGGTGTGTGTTCTGGACCGGCACAGCTAACGATATTCATAACTCGTTTTTGGGTACGTGCTTAGACTGCAGTCTGGGACCTCGGAACGAGTGTGAATGTGTAACTAGCGCGAACTTTACAGCTCGCAAGGCTTTGACTTGTCCACAGCTCTGTGGTTGTAACGAGCAGTTTTGTAGTTTGAACAACTCTCCTTTTTATACGCGATTGGTCTTGAATAGCAGTTAAACTTTCGTGAAAATTGCAGCGATAAAATTAGAAAGCTGAATCATCGTAGTGCAAGTTTTTAGAAAATATTGAGCATGAAGTAAAATATATTTGCGTATAGTATTTAAAAAAATTAAATATCTCGGTGAATGGATCCAGCCGAATGGTCTTGATAAAGAAGTGAGTAAGAGAAGGACCAGAAAGATAGTTACCTTAGAGATTAATACAAAATAGGTACAGTAAAAGAACTATATCATACAGAACAAAGATCAGACACTATACCACGGTTATCAAGCCAGAGGGACTTCACAGTTCAGAATGTCTGATACTGAATAAGAAAGGGGAAATCAATGGGGTAGAGAAGAAAGAAAAATCTTGAGAAAGATCTTAGGACCCAAAAAAAAGGATGGTACGTGGAGGAAGAGAGGAAATGAAGATCCAGACAGACAGACAGACAGACAGACAGACAGACAGACAGACAGACAGACAGACAGACAGACAGACAGACAGACAGACATTGAAGTTTTATGGGCGCCTCACAAGAATGAACGAGGAGTCAACTAACAAAGAAAATCTTTAACTAAATCATCATATTAAAAGCAACTACTAAATGGGTAAAAGAAACAAGAAAAGACAAGGAGGAAGTTGGCATAAACCCAAAAGAAATCTTTAATGGGGATATGTTTCAAGCTAAAATTGATAAATTCAAGGGGTTCGAGGAGAAGTGAAATAGAAAGTCCAAGAACATTTGATCAGAGGAGAGGGAGAGGAACAACAGCAAAATGATGAAATTCTGGGAGAAGAAAAAAAAAAGACTAACCAGAAATTCAATTGTTTACCGTGGTCCAAAGTAAACCAAAACCGAAGAAAGAATAATGACGATATTGTCTGAGTTTAGCTTGTATTGAAATCGCAGTTTTCTTGTACATATCGTGCGATCTGCGAAACACTGCGGCCATCCTACCTCGCCTACTGTTTTACTCGTAGCTTCTCTTTCATTGGATCCTATCTGCACAACATCACCGAGATATCTGAAGCTGTTAACTCGTTCAATCCTACCATACATTGTCTTTAGTTGTAAGGATATTATCAATTACTTTGTTTTTCCAAAGGAGATTCTCAGTCCAGCCTTTTTCTGCTTGTTGTTTCAAAATATTTATCCGTTCTACAGCTACATTGTGTTTGTAAGAAATGATCGCTAAATCATCAGCAAAAGCTGGGCAGTTGCTCTTGACACCATACTTTGAACCTCCAAAGTATACTTGGTTCAGTAAACCTTTGTTGTAAAATTCATTTTTCCTATTCACGGATAACCTTCTCCAACACACAATTAATGAGTGTCGGCGATAGTCCATCGCCCTGTCTTACTCCTGTTTTAATTTTAAACTCCTTGGAGAATTCATCCACGAATTTTACTTTCGAGTGGGTGAAAGTTAGGGTCTGCTTGATAATTTCTGCCGTTTCATCATCCACTCCAAATTCACTCAAGATGTCAATTAACACTTCGCGGTCGACTGAATCATACGCTTTGTGAAAATCTACAAAGGCGACTGCCAGATCTTTTGAATAATTTTTCATGCCTCAGAGTTACTGGAAAGGCTGGTCTGAGAGAAGCTGTGAAGATTGAGAGGAAGATCCTTAGAAAGATAATGGGCCCAAAGACGTGGCTGGACAATACGGGTTGCGAGGACTAGAGGAACTATATCAGAAAACCGAACGACTGATGGAATCCATCGAGAAGCGATGACTCAAGTTCTATGACCACCTGATTAGAAGAAATGGCAAACGGTTGATTAAGAACATTATGATGATGATGATGATGATGCTTGTAATTTAAAGGGGCCTAATATCGAGGTCATCGGCCCCAAGAACATTTTTACCATACTTGATACTAGACCTAACACATGTGATTAGTGGTTCATGGGAGTTTAGGAAGGATCTGAAAAAATGGACTAAATCATGAAGCCGTTGTTAACAGAACCAAGTACCGACACCAGATTAATAACTTCAAGGACTTTCGTGAAGAACAGCAGAAGAGCGGGTGGACAGCAGAAAGGAGCCAGGCTGCCAGAGAGCATGAAACGAGACTGGGCTGCAAAGAAAGCTTCTAAAAATGTGTAATAGTTGCGTATTGTGGTCTGTAACGGCCGTAAACGTCATCAAAAAAAATATTGGCTTGACATTTTGCTCTAAATGTTTGAGAGATGCCAAGCGATCGTATTTTTGTCTCGCAGAAGCTGTTTAACGTTCCAGAAGACGATAACACGGAGTTGTTGCATAAAACCCCCTCAAATGCCACCGACCAGAAGAACGATCGAACCCGTCTTCTTGAGAATAGTAGTAGACGACGCACCTACTGCGCCACTGAGGTTGACAATAAACGACCGCTTTATCTCAGTTTTTAAGGAGACATCGAGAAATATATTGACAGATTAATGCACATAGTTCGGGGAAGATTCTTATGTTCTCTAAATATTCTGGGGCTCCTCCATGTGCACCACGTTTCCTGTCAAAACTTTTGCAAAAGTAGAGGGAGCTTGTCGCTTATGCTAAGGGGTAGCAATTTTTAGCATTTTGAAATAATAAATTAAGGATTTTGAATTATGCATGAAGAATTATGCAGCGTATTTGCATTTGTAATTTAGTGTTTTATAGCCTTTTTTAAGTCATACTAGAATTAAAGTTAATTCTGATAAAATAGGTAATGTATTTGAATAATGTTCATGTGAAATTAAAATCACAGTACGTGAAGCTAATAATAAAATGTAAAAAGTATAAAAAAACGTCCACTTATTTTTAATTGATCTAGCTCAAGCATAATATAGGGAAAAAATAAAACTGAAATATACGAAATTAAGTCATATACATGAATCAGTGGCACTGGTGAAGGAAATTGTGGACATTAATTGAACATTTTGTCCTGCCATTCGTGTTCTACTACCACATACAATTCGGTCATATTTACTGAAATAACTTCCAACATCTACAGTCTTAGTATGATTCCAGATACATTGCAGCGCTGCTTAGGCAAACTCTGGGTATTTGAGCTTGGTAGCCAATAGCATTTGCTAGCAGACCAAGGAGTCCACAAACTCCTCGGTTTTGAGTGACCAGAAGAAAAATCAATAACATTGATAAAATTTAAATTGGAGAAATATTTGCAGGTTGTAAAAAATGAAAATACAAAAGTATATAAGCATTTCTTGTGGTATCGCTATTGCGAAAAATTCACTTATTTGTTTAGTCGTTTATATATTTATTTATCTATTTACTGAATCGAATAGCACTTTTACAGAGTATGTTAAATCAGTACTTCAATTCTTGCTGCTGTGGTCCTTCTTCCTCTCAACCCACATCTATTACATTCGTTCTGATCTCTGTTTCTGGTGCTGTTCTAGGTTACGTGGCTACTTTAATTTTCTTTCTTGTTCATCCCTGGAGATCATTTTTTGAATTTTGCCCCGAAATAACTTCCTGTTATGTGTATCCTGCTACTTATGGTACATAAAAAACGCAACTACTCCAAAAAATTGAATATACAAATTCACCGTGCAGTGCATAACACTAAATTACTCTTTACAAGATTACTTTGAATAAACCAGCTTTTGTTTGCCATGGAGACTGCTGAAGCACTCATGATGGAATGTTGTGTGGGTAGGATTGTATATGCTCTGGGGCTCTTCTAGCTTGTTAACAGCGCCACCATATTTTACAGTTTCATAGTTACTGGTGCGAATTGTTGTGTGAGCACGTATTGGTTAAATATAACATGATCATTATTCATAGCAGTGAAAATATCTTTCTTTGGCACATTATTTGCGTTCTCTACCAAATACATTGAAATGGAAAATAAATTGTAGATTTTCGGACTTCTGGGGTTGACGTATTTCAGCGGCAAGCAACCCTCAGGAAATGTCCAAACTGTTCCGCTGCTGCTGAACTTGCTCGTTCTATGATGTCGGATTCAAGAGACCGGTTCTTTGTTCACAGACAGACACCATATTTATTTTCTTTATGTATTTGCCTTTGAGTAAATGAATCAGTGATCAAACTGTCTACTATGCCTTCAAAGTCGTTCTAAGTCCATCATCATCATCATCATCATCATAATGTATTCAGCCCAAAGACTGGTCTTCTGTAAACAGAATGCTCCCACGTCGCTCATCTTTGGCAATCCTCTTCATTGTTACATAGCTGCTTACACCAGTAACTTGTAAAACGTATCTGAGGAATGATATCCTTAGTTTTCCGCGAATCCTTTCGCCATCAGTTTAATCCTCAGCAGTAGTTGTCATCCTCTGGGAACGGAGTAGTGTGACCTCACAAAGTAAGACAGTTCTTCTGCGTATCAATTTCACCAGAGGTTTACCCTTCGTTTTACTTGGTGTAGAACTTCAGCATTGTCATTTTATCTCTCTAGCTCACTTTAATCATCCACCAGAAACACTAACGTTCAAAAGCCTAAAGGTATTTTGACGTCAGTCTTGTTCATCGTCCAGGTTTCTGAGGCATTCCGAAAAACTGTCCATACAAATGCACGCAGAATTCTGGTACGGAGGAAGAGACTAAGCTTGTTTGTGCTCAACAATTTGTTCTTTTGCATGAAAGTAATCTTAGCTTGTGCAATCCTGTTATTAATTTCAATTGTTCATCTTGCACCCTCAGTTATTTTTTGGTACCAAAGTTCTGCTGTGTCATCATTTGTCTCCAATCTCTGCCAGTATTACCCAGCAATTTTTCCGATAGGCACTTTTGTTTTAACTTGTTTCATTAGTCCAAATTTTTGTTCCTGGCTGTAGTTACCATTTATCTAATGTTAAAGAAACCGATATGTATGTAACTGGTCATGTCTTGCACATTTCACAGTAGAGAGGCCCTTTAATTCCCATCAGGACCTCGAGTGCTGTTCACCGGTACGCATACAAATGTGTACGGCTCACGGGCTACACTTTACGATGTTACATAGCTGTGTTTTGTTATTCTGTTCTGTGGAGGGCTTAGGATGAAATATTGGTGGGTGAACAGTTGTGCCCAGGGCTGCGCAGTTTTGCATTACCGTAAAGATGCTTCACACTTTCTCGTTTCCTAACCTACGTGTGCGCGGTATCCTTCCTCAAAAACAGGATAAAGAGATCAGAAAAACAACATTGTTCCTTTACCTAAATATCCGTCCAGTATTCTTCATCTGTAGTGGAAAATTAGCGGTAAGCTGTATTCAGAAATGAAAAATACAACTTAATTTAATATGATGATATTATGATGATGATTAGCCCTCGGATTTTAGGCAAAAGCCTATTTTGTTTCTGAAGAGATGACCTAAAATGAAGTTTTATTTACAAGTTTCGTGTATTTATAAAGTTAGAAACGGTGGTCCTATGGTGCCTAAAAATGCCTAAATTGCCTGTAAAACCTATATTCTTGTAATTCCTATTTTTAAATCCCTAAATCGACTGAAAATATATTTTTATTCTAAGACTATTTGTCGATTAGTTGTCGGTATCTTGAGAGACTTTTCAGACAAAATCTTTAAATCTGGAATCTGTAAACCATGCTCCCGGGAAGCACTTTCCTTAAGAACCTCCCGCAGTTCACGCCCGTAGTCTGTGTTACGAGTGAAAGCGAGGAAGTGTCACCTTCCAAGTCATCTTTAATTAAAAGTTTACAGGAGTTTCCCCGCATCATATTGGATGGTAAAATTATATTCTGCGATGTTTGTAACAAAGAGGCGAGTGATAATTGTTTTATATTTCCCCGTGAAGACGAGATGACGAGCAGTCAACAGACCTCGTCACCCATTTTGTGAGGGATAGTGGCCTGTTTTATCGTATATAGTATATTGTTAACTACGTTTTATTCTATTGACTTTGTTTTAGTTTGTGTTTGTGCATTTTAACTTATAATATTAATGATGTACAGTATATTATTGCACTTCAAACGAATGCCTTATTGTACCGTAATCTGTATTTTCTATAATTTTATCAAAAAATAAGGCATTGCGAATTATATCCACTGATAATTTTCATTTCATAATCATTTTTCATTATCATTCGTTTTAAGTTCTAATTAGTGGATACATTTTAAAATTTGAATAATTATTTCATTTCGAACCATTAGGGGCCGATGACCAGATGTTAGGCCCCTTTAAACACCAAGCAGCAGCATCATCATCCCCATAAAGAGTTAATATAAATTTAGCAAAATACAAAAGCTATTCTAATTGGTAAATGCCTATAAAAATACGTAGAATTTAAGTTGCCTAATATATATTTCTACTAGAATGTATTTTTTCACATTTAAGAGCCTATTTTAGGCACATAAAATAACATTTTAGCACCTAAAAATCATAGGTCTGATGATGATGATGATGATGATGCCGGCGGATAACGTCCGGAGATGCGAACTGCAAATCTTTCGAGTTGACGCCGATGGGTGACGTCCGCACCTATAATGATAGGGCCCTACCTAGGATGAAATACGATGAAGACGGCATTCACACCTAATCCCTGACCCAGAGACATTAACCAATGAAAGTTAAGATTCTTCACCCGGCCGTGAATCGAACCCAGGCCCTTTTTGACCAAAGGGCGGCATGCTGACCAGTTAACCATGGGACTAGAGATGTTGCAGATCATAGAAGCCAAAATAGAACGGAAATATCCTGGACACGGAACTTCCAATAGTGGTTCGACGTCCCCGATACGGCATCTCTGATGCGGGAAACAGGATGGTTACCAACATTCTGGAAGAAGTGGAGTTTTTTTTTTCAGCTCCCAATCTGGAAGGCGAGGGACTATTCTGGTGGGGTTATTATAACTTATCTAAGAGGACCAAGTTTTAAAGGAGCAAGGTACATCAAGTCAAGCAAACAGAATCGAGATGATTTGATTTTTTCTTCTTCACGGAAGTATTTATTATTATTACAAATTGCTGTTGATTAGGCTGGATTCTGTACGAATTCAAGATTAGTTCGAGGTCTTGATGCACAACAAAATATTTATTGTATTCGCCCGTCATTGGGGGAGGAAGATGGCAATTAGTACCTCTTTTAATATTAATCGAAGGAGAAAATGGTACTGCTCCGACCTGTCAGAAGATGAGGAAGGAAGATAGACTGTCATAAAAAGCGTGAAAGTGACTTCGTAATTCTAATACCGGCGTGTTTTGAAGAGGACAGATTTGAACCAAGTGCGGCCCGGCATGAAAGTGTAAAGATAGAAGCCTAGTTCCTTTAAGTGCAAACAGTTCCAAACTCGGTCAAAATGCCATATTTCCCATTTCACGTTCATGACATGTGAGCCTCTGGCAAGAGAAAGAAGGGTAGAAAGTGTGCGCTCTTCGTGAAATCGTCATTTCAACTGCTATCGTTCTTATGAAACAGAATTTTCACTTGAAAAGTGCTTCGCTGGGCTGAATGGCTCAGGCGGTTGAGGCGCTGATCTTCTGACCCCAACTTGGCAGGTTTGATCCTGGCTCAGAGTGGTTGTATTTGAAGGTGCTCGAATGCATCAGCCTCGTGTCAGTAGATTTACAGGCACGTAAAAGATCTGCGGAACAAAATTATAGCACCTCGGCAGCCTATGAAAACCGGCTAAAAGTAGTTAGCGCGACGTAAAAACAATAACATTATTATTAAAATGTAGTTCTCTAATACGCCACGAGAACTGCTACCCCAGGTCTCTCACATTTTGCACTTCTAGATTTCGAACTACTGCAGTCCTCAGCGAGACATTGTAAACCCCTGAATGTGTTCAGCGTGGTCACGTCTGGTGTCGTTGACAATTTTCTGTTATAACTGCTGCAGCAGCACGCTACCAGAACGATGACCCATTACGGTCTGTCAATATTGATGTCGGGATAAATACTGGACATTTGTGTGTGCCCATAATGTGGGGTTAATTTCTCGCGTCGGCTCGCAAATTTTGACGTCCTGTTTTACTCAGCTGCATTTACACACAGAACCATGTTCTTCAATTCCTTTTATTATTATTATTATTATTAGTAGTAGTAGTAGTAGTAGTAGTAGTAGTAGTAGTAGTAGTAGTAGTAGTATGTCAGACCATTTGTTCACCTGAGTTTTGTGTGTGGATTCTTTAAAATTATTTTGCATTTTTATTTTCTTAATACACCCGTTCAACATTAGAATTTCCTATCCACAGATACATTATAATTAAAGCCCGTATTTTTATGCAGTAACAGGTTACATTGCAAAGTAATTTGGTAGTACGAAGTGTCGGCCACCCGCTCTTCCATAATGTAGCAAGAGTAACATAAATTATAGGGGTTTTGATGGGCCGTACCCCTAATGTTTATGCAAACCTCATAGCATGATCGCTTGAAGGTAGACTATACTTGGTACTCGCTTCAGTAAGTTTGCATTCTATCATATTAACACATCAAAATCCGGGCTCTAATTGCAATATTGTAATGTATTGCTTATTGTTACTTTTGTGTATTATTTTTCTTGTAGACATTTCGGGTGAGTCGATTCGCTGTTTCCCTTTTTTTTTTTATTTGGCATATTAATTTTGTTGGCTTTTTTTTCAGTGCACTATACCTTAATTCTTACACGGAGGTATTTGAATTGTAGGACTTGTTTGATTTGGCCGTATTTTGTTGCTTGTTTGTTTGTTCCGGTTTTTGCCAATGATACTTGAACAGCGACTTTCTCCGCTGTTTCTTGTAGGTGATTGATCGGTTTTGGGCCTGATTGGATGTCGTGAGTTAAGTTTACTAGGTCTTCTGCAAATGCTATTATTTTACCAGAGGCGAGAACTAGTAGTCCAAAATAACAGAAGGGCTTAATGGTTTACTTTCTTATTATATAATGTATGTCTTAACCTTACTGGATTTGGTATCTGTATTTTCATTTTTTTATGTTTCATGTTTAGTTTAATACTTTAATATTATAAAAATGTAGTTACTGTGATCATAAATCTGTATTGTATTATAAGACGACGCTACATAAAGGGGCTTTTCAGCCTCAGTGGCATGTAAATCATGATCAATAAATTCAATTCAATTCAATAAGAAAATGAAAAATTGTCTTAACACTTGCCGTAGATTGTGCTACTTTGTAAAAGACTTTTCGATAGTCGATGAAACATATGTACAATAAAGAACATCCTGTTGACTTCATCAACTGTCGTTGGTTCAGCAGGTGTTCTGGAGTGCCCCTTCCTTTCATGAAGCCCGCTTGTCAGGTCGTATTTCCACTTACATACGCAATCTCATTAATAATATTGGGGCATTAACTTAAATGCTTGTGAAATGAGGGTAATGGTTCAGTAATTGTCACATTTATGGTGATTTTATTTTCTGTGGATGGGGATGTTTGTGCACTTTGTCTAGTCTTTGAGCCATTTTCTGGTGTGCCATATTTTATTGCAGGAGGAGGTGTAGAAGTTTTATTCCAATGTCGTTTGTGGCCTTCAGTATCTCTTTCGTTATTAGATCTGGACCAGATGTCTTCGTTTTCTTTTAGCTGCTTCATTGCTGCTTGGATTTCACTCTCAAGGATGTCAGGTTCTTCTGTGTTTCCATCGCAATGATAATCATCTTACTCACGTTGTTGGTCACCTTTATGACAGGTTGTGGCAGTATACGCTCCATACTTCTACTGTTTCATCCACATTTGTTTTCAAGTTACCGCTGCAGTCTTCAACAGCCCATGTTTTTGGCCTAAATTACCTTGTAATTAAAGTTATATTGAATTAGATTCTCCTAGCGAGATCTCTTCGCTGGATTTTCTATTCATGGATTTACATATCTCTGAGTAAAAATTTTGTTTGTCCAGTTTACATTGGTCAGTCTAGCTACTCCTGTATAAACCTAACAGTGTGACTCTCCCACCGACATAAGAATTTCATTTATGTAAATGTTCTGCCATCCAACCTTTATAGCTTGAATGGGTCTCGTGCAGAGTGGCTATATTCTGTAAAGTAGCTTCTATCTGTAAAGCAGAATGGCTGTCTCTCCCTTATACAAATCCATACCGTTCAACCAATCCATACCAAATATTGTATACGTACCTTTAAGGTTTCTGCGGGTAACCCTGTCTTCAAGAAATGTTAACATCTCCCTTTATTCCCTATATTTAGGCCCTTTGGCTCAATAACATAGACGAAATATCGAATTTGTTGTAAAAGGACGAGACAAAGCTCATTTTAAGCCTCACGATGCGGATAAAGAAACGACCGGCCGTAACCGTGACAACGTGAGCTCGAGGATTCTACAGTAGCGAGATGGATGTGTGTTCCAGCATAGCTGTCAATAAAAAATGGTACACATATGACTATCTGGAGAAAAACATACTGTGAGTGGGGTAAGACATTCATTTTGGTTGAGGATGGAAAGGGGGTGAATTATAAAAATAATAGAAAACGACCTGTATTAGTGTAGAATCCATAGTTTTGGGGGATGAAGGGATGAAAAAGAAGATTAAGGAAACTTGTAAAACTTCGTGCTCTTGGATAAGGTATGCTAACTCAGAGAGCATAGTCCCCCCCTTCTTCCAGATTTTTTGGGAGCTGTGCGAGGCGGGTGGGGGGGTGGGGTGAAGGAGGTCTTATTCTCACAAAAGGTTGGTGACCATCGTACAGTATTGTTTCCCGTATCAAGAGTTGCCGAATCCTGGATGTCAAACCACATTCTTTTACAATTGGCTTTACGTCGCGTGAAGAACAAAACTGTCTACGGGTCTGAAAACTATGTGTGTTGACGGATTTTACTCTAGGACCCACAATATTTGGAGAGCAGCAACGACGGTGTGAGTCCGATAAAAGTGATTGTAGAAAAGAGAATCAGAGAACATGGACCTTTAACAGATTTGTGCCAGTATTGCAGCAGAACGTATGGTTCTAAAAGTGATCTTTCTAGCCATTAAGAACACACAATCGACCACCTTGATGCACGCTAAAGAAATCGTGATTCTCACAAACGAGTATGTTGATGAGTAAGTAGTTCAATGAACATTTAATGATGCAGAATGGTCGTCTGTATCCAGTCTTGATGTGTCCGTATTTTACAAGTTGGAGAACAATGCACCGTTAAGGGCCACATGCTGACTCCTTACATTCTCCTCAGACTAAACTTCCTGAGACTTCTTGCATACTTCCGGCCTTGGAACAACACTTCATTTAAAGTTCACTTCCCGCTCATGTGGCCCACAGGCGCTACAACATTAATAAACATGCAGAACTGCACCAATGGCACGTGGCATGCCGTTCTGTAATTAAAAGAGGAACTGTAAATCTTTGTTATTGCATTCCAAATGAAGTGTCCGGCCACGTGCAGCAGCCTTCCAGCAGCAAACGATCATTTATATTTCTTTTCTTCTCTCTTGTAATTATACATTTAAAAGTTTAAATTACACATAAGGAAACAATCAATTAGAGAACATAGTACGCCGGCTGTCAAGGTCGACATGCAGACCTCTTATATTCTTATCTTTAGTCATTTCCGTGACAGCTCAGGGCTTCGAATCTCAAATCGGATGATAATGATAATCATATAATTCAATTTATTCATCTTTACTAGTACAATCTCGGTTAGGGATATTGCATTTTCATTTGATGCTAATTTATTGTCCTAAATCCCATCCGCTCGTCAGAAATAATAGTAATTATAATCAATATGATCACAAATTACTTGGTATTTACATACTTGTAGAAAATAATTATTATATTAAAATGTATACATAATTCTTAACAATTTAATTAATTTAAATTATTTATTTTTTCACAAGTTCTTGATACAATTCAGGGATGGTGAATGGAGAAAGGGCATAGCCCCACATACATGAAGTTGCCTCCATCCCCACTTGAAATTACCATATTAAAAGAATACAATTATAGGCTACAGAAAGTGTTATATACAGTTGTTGTATTTATATAGACTTTCGATTTACATAATATTCACTGGACCTATTCAACATTCAAGTAATTCTACACAACAAAAACACACACACACAATTAAGTCCCTGACTATTAATAGGTCCCTTATATATTTCCTATAATGAATTATTTGAGTTTTTTCAGACTTGTTCTTGAATTTAGATTTTTAACATTTGGCAGTTTGGTTAGAAAACGTGTTATATATTAAACTTCCTTTCCACTTTTCATCAATTTTGAGAAACGCAGAGTGATGGAATTCTGTCCCACTGCAGTTCTTTAACGCGTCAAAAGCAAATAACCTTACCTACGATCAAATTCACCATCTTAAAAACAGAAGTACTACTACTAATAGACTACGTTACTGAGGTCGGCAGTAATAATTATTCTCTTCTTCTGAGTCCCTCCGTGGCAGTATATGTTACTGTCTTACTGATGTAATAAGAATTTAGTGTCTGTCCATACATCGATCTTGTTTCATTTTTCCCTTCCATTATGAGAGGTTAGATGCGGAGACGATATCTATAATTTTTGACACTTTTGTTTGTCATTTTGTTTGTATTGCAAAAAAAAAACTTGCTAACCTGTTTTAACGCGGATTTAGGTTCCTCGATAATGGGTACATTGAAAGAAATATTTTAAGACGCATTTAGTGTTTGGGTAGAACACGTATATTATAGAGAGTATTTATCTTACGATTGCTTAATGACGCAACTGACAGATAAAATAGGGGGCTACCTGGGTCAAAAATACGAAACGTGTTTTTCATGAAATATTGATTCAAATTTAGGTAAAATTTATGCATACTCTGTTATAAGATGTCGCTGTGTTGACTCGCGCGCTCAGTTGGAGGTTAGCTCTCGTTGTGAATACATCGTGGTTAGTTTCTAATAAGTAAGTCTAAGAAACCCGCAAAACCATGCGAGCCTTACAATAGCGACAGCCTACCAACATTTTTATTTTATTTTATGAAACCTGCCAGTATTGAATGCTCGGCTTTCCCGTAAGGGCGTTGGTTCGAATCCCCGTCAGGAAGTCGTAAAATTTATGAAATGAGATTTCCACTTCCGGAGGTACATATGACCCTGAGGTTCACTCAGCCTACACCAAAAATGAGTACCAGGGTAATTCCTGAGGGCAAAGGCGGCCGGGCGTAGAGCTAACCACTCTACCCCATCAATTGCCGAGATTACGGATAGTGGAAGCCTTTACCTTCCACCCCTCCAAGGACCTTCATGGCCTGTAGGGAGATGACTTTGCTCCTCTTTGCTTTGCTTTGGCAGTATTGAAGAAGAGGGGTAGAACGGAACTGGTCCGACGGACAAAACATTCCAAATATATTTTTGTTCCATAACGAAAGGTCGCGTTCGAACTGGTGCGATGGGCTGGTATAGGAAGGAATTCTCGAATGGGTTACTAACCTAACACCCCCTACCCATCAACAACTGCCTCAATTCACTGGACTGTGTCAGTAATCAGACAGTCTCACTGCAGTGTAGTACTAGCAGCAGTGTACAATGGTTTCCATGTTAGGTGAAAGGTGCTTGAAGTTTGTCGATTTTGAGGGATTTAAATTTGCAGAAGGCGACAAGACACAATCGGCTTAAAAGTGCCTAAACCTAACCTAACCTAACCTAACCTAACGTAGAGGCCACTACATTACTATGTCATTTGACGAGGCCGAAAAGCCGCTACATATATTTACTATATTGTCGTGTCATTTGATGATGATGCTTGTAGTTTAAAGGGGCCTAACATCTAGGTCATCGGCCCCATTAAGTAGTTGATATCCAAATTCCTATAATCATAGGACCAAATCGACAACATCCGAAGAAGTGGCATCCAGAATTTCTCTGCTCTTTGTTTTATCTCAGGCCATTTAGTAGAAGCTGAAAAATAACATTGTTAACTTCGAGATAGCAGTCTCTCAGAGAGAGAAAAGTGACTTTCATCATGGTCCACTGATTCCATCCCCAGGTCCATTATTGATTTCTTGCTAACAATAGCGGTTATGTTTGATACTACTTGCCGTCTGCTCGCCGGGTAAAATGCGAAGCTATTCGAAATAGGCTACTCTGTAACGTTCTTCACATGTGCACTGACTAAGATTTTGTCTTGTGGTTGAAGTGGAGTTAACATACCAGGTGTGTGCATAAGTCTTTTCCGGTTTCATTAAGAGATGGCGCTAGCGAGCAGTACGCAGCGTATGAATTTGACACAAATGTCAGTTTGTTCGTCTGACATTAACCTACCAACACACACAAGTTGAGTCCGCCAAACACAGAGATTGAGACGGCGGTGGCCAAACACTAGCGTCTGTGTTGTATCGTTCAGTGATCATGTCGACGTTTGTGCCTGAAAAAGATCATTTACGGCACGCATTGCTTTTCTTATTTAATCAAAAGGAAAAGGCTGTGGAATGTCATCGTTCGCAATCATTACGCAGGAAATACGACGATTAGGACTCAACCTAAAGAAAGCAGCTAGGATCCACAACACAGCCGGGCCCACCTACATGGTGCGGCTCCTTCTCCATCAACCCAAGATGCACAAAGGCTCATACAGCAGGGGATCCAGCTCTTCGGGAAACAACACCGGGTGGAACCATCTCGCTCCAATCCTCAACCACCCACCCGCCCTAACCCACCACGGAACCATCCCCGTCTCCCCACCAACCTAACACACCTAATAACTCTAACCTTCTCCTCTTATTACTCACTTCCCTCGTCAATATCACCTCCTCCTATCAACAAATCATTCACCTACTCCTCTCCCAACAACCCCACTATTAATTAAAATCTTTGTAACTTGTAACTAAATTGAAATCTGTATTGTAATCAACCAAAATTTGTAAACCATTGTAATAACCAATCTATGTAATAAGAATCAATAAAAAGCACAAGAGCAGAGACTGCACCCTTAGCCAAGAGGCCAATCCCCCACATCACCAAATTAAAAAGCACCCTCTTTTTTTATCATCCAACCCATTAAATCTCCAAACCCCGCCAAATCTCCTGGCAGAGAGAAGGCGTAACCTTCTAGGTGGCCCGCCCCTTCCCTTCGGGAAGGGGAATGAAAACATCCCCCTTGGTCCTTGGTCATCGTTCGCTGGTAGAAACATACGGTGAACACGCTCCATCGATTAGAACGTGTGAGAAATGGTTTCGACAATTTAAACGTGGTGATTTCGATGTGAAAGACAGTAGACCACAAAAGTGCGAAGACGAGCAATTGCAGGCGAAGCCCGGCGAAACCGTTCATGCGCAGCGCTATCGCCAAAAAATGATTAATTTAAATCACGCATTGATCGAAAGACGACCGGAATGGACCAGAAGACGTGGCAAAGTGATTTTGTTCCATGACAATGCACCGTCTCACACAGCAAAACCAGTGAAAGACGCTTTGAAATCGTTTGGATGCGACATCCTTCCGCACCCGCCGTATTCTCCCGACTTGGTGCAATCTATCACTTCTTCGCATCAATGGGGCACGCGCTCGCAGAGCAGCACTTCAGCAATATTTCGAGGAAGTTTATAAATGGTTCGACGAATGGTTTGCCACAAAAAAAATAAAAAAAATAAAAATTAAAAAAAGCAATTTTTCTGGCATGGTATTAATAACTTACTTGAAAGATGGGCGAAGTGTGTAGAAGCCGATGGCCAATATGTTGAATTAAAAAAATAATTTCCCTTGTAAATGACCCCCTGTGTGTGGGGGAGGCAGACGAAGAATTCACCCACGGTATCCCCTGCCTGTCGTAAGAGGCGACTAAAAGGGGCGACCAAGGGCTGACTGAATTAGAATCATGAAACTAATTTTGAATCGTACCATCACGCGGGGAACACCATAGGTTGCCTGTACTTGCGAGTAGTACCACTAAATTCGGTACGAAATAGGTTTGTAATTAGTAGCAGTAAAAGCCTGGCCTGGTGGATTCCAGTACCCGTGCGTCGTACCCATGTGAGCAACACCGCGGGTCTGGGCGTAGCCTGTGAGTTGTACCACTATATGAGCAGCACCGTGGGTCTGCGTTGCCTGTGATTAGTACCCACTATGTGAGGAACACCACGGGAATACCGGCGCCCGTGTTTAGTACACCTAGGTGGGGAACCTTCTCGGTTTGCGTTGGCTATGAGTTGCGCTATTGTGTGAGACCCACCATAGGTCTGCGTTACTTCTACGTATTGCAATACTTGTGAGTAGTACCATCTTTTGTGGAACACCGTGAGTCTTCGCTACTTCTGATTAATACCCCAACATGACACATACCATGGTTCTATTTTACTCGCGACATGTACCATTCTGTGGGGCCTTAGACGTGGATTTTGCACCCCTTTAGACACCAAGCATCATTTTGCTTTATAAGTGGTTCCTTGGTCGGTAATAATGTTATTTTCGATCTGTTTTGAGTCTGATCCACTGGTTTTTGTTAGTTTTTGTTTTTTTGTTTTTTGGGTTCCTGTCCACCCATCCATTCATTCTTCATGCCATTTTTTATTTTTATTTTGGTCAGTGGATGCCTTTAAAATTTTTTGTTATTTCATTTCGTACCATTAGGGGCCGATGACCTTCGATGTTAGGCCCCTTAAAACAACAAGCATCATCATCATCAACCTTGTAAATGACGTGTTTTCTTTAGCACAAAAACCGACAGAAACTTATGCATACGCCTGGTATTGCCCCTAGTGCACCGTCACTGCATTGTCCTGCAAGGGACGCTCGCAGTGGTGTATCAACGGCGCACTAACCGCCAGTCTCGGAAAGGTGTGGCAATACAACTGACGAGCCCACTGCCAAGCTGGAATGTAACGCTGCTAATTTCACAGTCGAAAAAGCCTACATATCTTGAATGTAAACATCTTGCTGTAAGCAATATATTAACCTGGTTAGATATAAGGGAAGGCCACCTGGCAAAGTACATAATAAGTGGTCAGAAAATTAATTTTCATGCTTTCAAAGCTCCGGGCAAAAACTAGTTTCTAATATGTCTCGTATTTCAAACACTATATCTTAGCTGATCAATATTTTCTTGTTTAGAGACGAGTACACGACGTGGACATAGCTTTTTGTGTTTTCTCTTCAAACAGAGCGGGAGTAAATCGAATGTACATGTAAGCTAAAGAGTAAATTGGTTTATGCAAACTATATGCAGACATGCAGCTTAGTCTTCCTGCTCCGGGAACGCTGCATAGGAGATGAGGTTTAAGAGGATAATAAATTTAGGATGTAGTTGGGGGTCTGGAACACGACTTAGATTTTGTCATAAACAGATGGTTTTTTTTATTTTATCAAAGTACAAAGTTTTGTACTTTTGTTAGCGAGGAATTTAATATACGCCAGTGGTGGTATGGATATACAGTATTTTGTCTTCGAAAATAAATGTTCATTCCGATTATGAGATCAGACTTTCTTGTTATTCACATAAGCAAGCATGAACTATTTATTTATTTATTTATTTATTTATTTAATTAATTAATTATTTAATTATTTATCCTCCAGGGTTGGTTTCTCCCTCGGACTCAGCGAGGGATCCAACCTCTGCTGCCTCAAGGGCATTGTCCTGGAGCGTGAGATATTTGGTTGGGGATACATCTGGAGAGGATGACCAGTACCTCGCCCAGGAGCCGTCTCCTGCTATGCTGAACAGGGGATTGTGGTTGGGGGGGGGGGGCGGGGAGATTGGATGAGGACGGAAGGAAGCAGCCGTGGAATTCAGTTAGGTACCATCCCGGCATTTGCCTGGAGAAGTGGGAAACCGCGGAAAACCACTTCGAAGACGGCTGAGGTGGGAATCGAACCCTATTCTACTCAGTTGACCTCCCGAGACCGAGTGGACCCCGTTCCATCCCTCGTACCATTTTTCAAATTTGGTGGCAGAGCCGGAAATCGAACCCGCGCCTCCAGGGGTGACAACTAATCACAGAAGTGGATATCAAGTTCAAATTAAAATCCACTTGTCCTCTCAAGAATTAAAGTTTTATAAGTTTCTGCAAATATGGTCCAGACATTCAACTGAATTTCGATCATTATTCCTGGTTAACCTTACAATATTCTGCTGCTAAGATGTTTCTCTTCAATTGTGTCTCCTTTGGTTTTTGTTTCTGTTACAACAGAATTTGCTTTCTATATTCGCCTGACACAAATGATACTGTCCAGTCGGATCTTTGCCTTCTTTCTGGATAAGAAGACCAAAGAAGTCTGGTTCGTGGAGGTGGAGAATGACTTAAAAGAAGTGGAGATAGCACGTGATGGCATCCTGGAACGTGATCCTTTTCGAAAGAAACTTGGAGGACACCATGGTTTCCAGATGGAGCCGAAACTGAAAGCAGGCAAGAAGTAGACTGAAGAAAGAAAAGACGCCCAACGCTGACGAATGAGGGAATACAGGGCAAAGAATTCAAAGAAAACAGGTCGTCCATAGCTGGCCGAATCAAAATAAATAAATAAAAAATAATCGAAATAATTTATTTTGCCGGGCTGCGTAGCTCAGGTAGTAGAGTGGTAGCTTACTGAACATAAATTGGCAGGTTCGATCCCAGCTCAGTCCTCTGGTATTTGAAGGTGCTCAAATGCGTCAACCTCATGTCGTAGATTATTTCCGTCCTTCGAAAATCGACTCTTTCTAGCAGGTTTGAACCTACAGTCTTGCGATTCGAAGGCATAAACTTGATAATATAATTGACTAGGTAATGTTTTGATTTAAAAAAAAACAGATGACCTGTTAGTTGTAGATTGGTACGTCTTTCAGTGCTCAGTTTGTAAGCCTCTGTCGATGACTGTTCCTTTTTTTAACTGACACTGTGGGATTTTAGGATTATACACCTCCTCCCCATCTTCCTCTTCTTCAGAAGACCCCACTCCATTATTTTATAGGCCATACATTCACCCATTGAGTTAATTTCTAACTTAGCCTCTTTTCGCCACATATTGTAGTGTCCTGTTATTGTTCCCACACATTTGTAACTGCAATACATCTCGCTACTTTCTTGTGTGTTACCTTCAGTTTGAGGAAGATATCTTTCACTCATTATTACACCGGACGAGTTGGCCGTGGGTTAGGGCCGCGCAGCTGTGAGCTTGCATCCGGGAGATAGTGGGTTCGAATTCCACTTTCGGCAGCCCTGAAGATGGTTGTCCGTGGTTTCCTATTTTCACACCAGGCATATGCTGGGGCTGTACCTTAAGGCCACGGCCGCTTCTTTCTCACTCCTAGGCCTTTCCTATCCCGTCGTCGCCATGAGACCTACCTATGTCGGTGCGACGTAAAGCAAATTGTAAATATTATTATTATTATTATTATTATTATTATTATTATTATTATTATTATTATTATTATTATTATTATTATTTACCTGTTTATCCTCCAGGGTCGATTTTTCCCTCGGACTCAGCGAGGCATCCCACCTCTACCGCCTCAAGGGCAGTGTCCTCGAGCTTCAGACATTGGGTTGGGGGATACAACTGGGGAGGATGACCAGTGCCTCGCCCAGGCGGCCTCACCTGCTATGCTGAACAGGGGCATTGCAGGGGGATGGGAAGTTTGGAAGGGATAGACAAGGAAGAGGGAAGGAAGCGACCGTGGCCTTAAGTTAGGTACCATCCCGGCATTTGCCTGGAGGAGAAGTGGGAAACCACGGAAAACCACTTCCAGGTTGGCTGAGGTTGGAATGGAACCCACCTTCACTCATTTGACCTCCCGAGGCTGAGTGGATCTTGTTCCATCCCCCGTACCACTTTTCAAATTTCGTGGCAGAGCCGAGAATCGAACCCGGTGCTACGGGGGTGGCAGCTAATCACTACACGACAGAGGCGGATTATTATTATTATTATTATTATTATTATTATTATTATTATTATTATTATTATTATTATTATTATTTTTTCTTCGTTTCGGCCTGCTGTGGACCACGTTATTTCAACTGTTTGCATCCTTGAGCTTTAATTCTTCCCAGTACTCACGCATTCTCGTTCTGTGAGCCTCCTTCCTTTCATCAGTCCACTTCTTGCCTGTTTTCAACTTTGGCCTTTCTTGGAACCTCTTGTATCCCTGGAGCTTTTTCTGGAGAGGAGCACGTTTCTGGATGTCTTCGAGTGTGATTCCTATTTCTTGAAGGTCTTTTTCAACTTCGATAAACCAGGGTCCCTTGGTTTTCTTGTTAAGAAAGTAGGAAAAGATCCTATTGGTTTGTCTCTGTGTGCTCATGCGTGCTATATGGTCATAAAAATTAATCCTCCTTTTCCGAATCGTGTCCGTTATCCTCTCCATATCCTGGTACAGATCGCTGTTGTGTCGTCTCCTGTACTCACCATTTTCGTTGATTGGTCCAAGAATCTTTCTCAGGATTTTTCTTTCTTTAGCTTCTAGCTTCTCCATCAGACCTTTTCTATTAATTGCAAGGCATTCTGCTGCGCACAGTGCTTCCGGGCGTACAACCGAACAATAATGCCTAAGCTTGGCGTTGATGGACACTGATCTTTTGTTGTAGACATTCCTAGACAGCTGATATGCCACCTCCATCTTGTTGATTCTGCACATGATTGCTTCTTTCTCAGAGTTGTTAGGTACTATCCACTCGCCTAAGTACTTAAATTTTCCACCTGCTTGATTTTTCCCTGTTCCACAATGAGCTCTCTGGGGGCTGGCTTGATGTTGGTTATAAACTCTGTTTTTTGGGAAGAGATTTGGAGGCCAGCTTTTGCTGCTTCGATTCTCAGTTGGTTAATTTGTTTTTCAGCAGTATCTAGGGAATCAGAAAAGATCGCTAGGTCATCTGCAAAAGCTAGGCAGTCTATGATAAGATCATCTTTCTTATATCCTATTCTAAGGCCATTCTCAACCTCTTCCTTGCACATCTCCTTGCGCCATTCCCGAATGATTTTCTCCAGAGCGCAGTTGAAGAGAAGCGGTGATAGTCCATCCCCTTGCCTAACACCAGTCTTGATTTCAAAGACGTTCGAAATTTCCCCCCTGAATACCTCGCCCAGGTGGCCTCACCTGCTATGCTGAACAGGGGCCTTGCGGGGAGATAGGGAGATTGTATAAAAGTACCTACTCATTGCTTGGGTTAAGTTGCTCTGACAGCACTAGCAGTAGAGTACGGTGTCCAGCAGGATTATCTTCTCACAGTTGATGTGCACCAAGATTCAGCACTTTCTTCTTTCCTTTTCGCCTTCGTCATCGAAACCATAGTCCGAGCCCTACATAGGCAAGTGTCATGGAGTTTGTTGTGCACTAGACGATATGATGCTTTGCTTCCCTTTCGCGAGAATGTCGCCAAGGATAAGTAGGAGGATGGTGTGATCGTCTTTACCAGTTTGGCCTGCGTCTTAATATTCATAAGACAGAGTATCCCAAGTTGATGGAAATATCTCAAAGAAGATAAACATCTTCCGTTAGGAAATCTCGCCTACATAACTATGGAAGTACATGCGAGAATCACCGCAACATGGATGAGGTGTCCTCTGTGACAAACAATTGCTAACCCCTTTTGAAGTCCAAGATTTATCGGACTTTAATAAGGCCCGTATTCACAAACGTCAGTTCCTTTTGCTCGGATAATGTCATTAGCTCGGATAACGCTTGCTTCTGTGTTCACCGCAGATTTTATTATCTGAGTTTGAAACTTATTTGTTTTTCCGTGCGTCAGTATGAAAAATTTGACTACTTGCTGTCGCCACTATCGAAATGTAAACAAGTTCTTAATTCCATTCGGTGTATGCAAATATAATTAATTATAAGTTATGTCACTATTAACCAGAAACAGAGCATGACGTTCAAAGAGAAGGAATTGTTATTGAATTTGGTGGCAGAAAGCATTAACATCATAGAAAATAGGAAAACAAATTATAGCGTACACATCGTGTATTTAACTAAAAAATTAAATATGTCTGCCTCTGTGGTGTAATGGTTAGTGTGATTAGCTGCCACTTCCAGGGGCCTGGGTTCGATTCCCGGCTCTGCCACGAAATTTCAGAAGTGTTACGAGGGCTGGAACAGGGTCCACTCAGCTTCGGGAGGTCAAGTGAGTAGAGGTCGGTTCGATTCCCACCTCATCCACCCTGAAGTGGTTTCCGTGGTTTCCCACTTCTCCAGGCAAATGTCGGGATGTTACCTAACTTAAGGCCACGGCCACTTGCTTCGCTCTTCCTTGTCTATCCCTTCCAATCTTCCTATCCCCCCGCAAGGCCCCTGTTCAGCATAGCAGGTGAGGCCGCCTGAGCGAGGTATTGGTCATCCTCCCCAGTTGTATCCGTCGACCCAATGTCTGACGCTCCAGGACACTGCCCTTGATGCGGTAGAGGTGGGATTCCTCGCTAAGTTAGAGTCGAGAAACCGACCCTGGAGGTAAACAGGTAAAGAAGAAGAAGAAATAAGGCAATATTTCTTAAGTTCATTAAAAAAATCATCCAGTCATATACTGTACAAGAATTCATTTTAGGCCGGCCTATGTGTTGGAAAATACAGTTTATGTTCGATCATGTATAACACTGACAGTGTCGAAACTTTAGATCAGTGGTATTCAAAGTGTGGTGCGCGTACCGCTATGGGTACGCGAGGTCGCCTCACAAGGGGTACGCAAATTTATCGTAGCTTCTGTTTTCGGTGTGCACCTTAGAAAAGAGTTGTTTCTCTATAAAAATCTTGTTTTGATGTACTGTTTTTGTCAAACACTACACAGTCCCCTTTCCGAACTATTCATTCCAAAATGTTTCAGTAACTAGGTATGTAAGAATGCTTACTCATGCTGCATTGGTCTTTTTAATTTTTTGTTTCGAATTCCATTCGTTTACTACAATTTTTTTCAGCAGCAGTCTGTTATAGTACAATAGTTATCGTTGCATTAATAATCATCCTCGTATTATATCGTTCGTAGGCAATGAAAACCTCGTAATTTCACTTAAGAGAAAACCACTTTTCTCCATCTCCCTTGCCAAGGGTTGCCGCGTTGCGTGAGAAGGGAACAGAAGACTCCGATGGTCGAATAATTGGACCATCATTGAGCACTGAAAATGCCAGGAACAGTTCTCCGGCCATAGCTCACCGGTCAGTTTAAGGCTTCTGTAAATTTCACTCCGAAGGAATTAACGAGGTTTCCTTTGGCCAACGACGATAAATATACAATACATTATTCCTATTTTTGTAGAACAGAGCGGCTAAGCTGATTGCCTTAATCTCGGCGACCTTGATTTGATTCTCAATGTTGCTGGGATAGGATTTTCAGTTGAAAATTCCGTGGTGTCAGGAAGGGCATGCGATCTTAAATCCCCGGCCACAACTCGTTCATGCTTCAGTGCGTGCAGCGATCCTAAGCAAGCGGGATAAGTTACGGAAGAAGAAGAAGAACTATCCAGCAACAATCTTTTGGGGTTTCTGGTATAATCGAAATATAGGCTACTCGTACTTCGGGGGGTACGAAAGTAAAATAATTGGATTTTGGTGGTATGCCAACCGAAAAGTTTGAATACCACTGCTTTAGATAACCTAAAATGCTTTTCAAGATTAGTGCTGTCGTAGCCCTCAAAGTATGTAGCGCGCGCGATCTTTTTATCCACCTACGGTGTTTTATTGCATAATCTTAGGTCATATTCCTCGCCGCTGTGATTTGCTCTTTCAGTTAAAATATTCCAGCCGTCTCCGAGCTGCCATCATGCAAGGCTATTTATTATCTTGAATTTCCTCTTTTACCGGCCAACCTTTCTCCAGTAGATTTTTAAACCGAGATAATGTTGTTGGTGAATACAAATGTAACTGTTATCTTGGTTTTCGTAGCTTTAAACCTAATACCGGTTCCACTTTACAGCACAGAATGTTGGGTCTCCTGAAAAGAGCTTAACATCGTCTCCATACTACGGGAATGCCCGGCTCCATGGCTAAATGGTTAGTGTGCTGGCCTTTGGTCACAGGGGCCCCGGGTTCGATTCCCGGCAGGGTCGGGAATTTGAACCATAATTGGTTAATTTCCCCACCACGGTGCCTGGGTGTATGTCGTGGTCTTCATCATTTCATCATCACCACCATCACCACCACCACGATGCCCAGGTCGCCTACAGGAGTCAAACCAGGAGACCTGCATCTGGGGAGCCGAACTTGTCCTCGGATACTCTCGGCACTTAAAGCCATACACCGTTTCATTTCAGTTTTTACTATGGGAATGAGTTTGCTAACGCAGCACATTGGTAATTTCCCTACGCGATCATGTTTGCAACACAATCATCAGGCAGGGAATCGGGTTGGCACCCTTTCAGGAAAAGAAACGGGAGTGTAGACTTCGTTGATATGGTCATGGGAAATCCCCCTGTGGGTAGGGACAGTAGAATAAAACCCACGGTATTCCTTGCCTGTCGTAGGAGGCGACTAAACGGGGCCCCAGGGGCTCTGAAATTTGGAGCGTGGGTTGGCGACCACGGGTTCCTTAGCTGAGTCCTGGCATTGCTTCCACTTGTGCCAGGTCCTCTCTTTCATCTATCCTATCCGACTTCTCTTGGTCATCTCTTGTTCTTAACCGACCCCGATGCTATTAGGTTTCCGAGGGCTAGAAAGTCTTTCATTTTCACGCCCTTCGTGGTTCTTGTCTTCCTTTGGCCGATACCTTCAATTTTTTTCTCTCTCATTAGTGTTTTGTACTTCCTCTTAAAACAATAATCACCACCACCACCACATGGTCATGTGAAAGCAGCACTTGACACGGTTTGCAACACTGCAGACCACCTAAATGTTGAGTGGTCAAAGACCATGCGGGCGACCAAAGTTGCTCTGGTTGGTCACTTGTCAGTAGTGACCTGAAGTTCCTAAACGTACGCCTGGCAGGTCTGAGCAGCTCAGGCAGCAGAACGCTGGCCTTCTGAGCCCAACCTGGCAGATTCGATCCTGGCTCAATCGGGTCTCCGAAAACCATAAAAATATAATTAATGGGACGCGAAATAATAATAATAATAATAATAATAATAATAATAATAATAATAATAATAATAATAATAATAATAAACAAATCTTTGACTTCTTCCGTAACCGCAAAACAAAACCCAACTGCTTTAAAGAAACTGAAAAAGACCTTAATTCAGTCTAATGACTGGTTTGCCCCTACGATGAGTCTTCTCCAGCTGGGTTGATCTTGTGCAGTACATTTTGTGTCTGCATAGCTCCTGCATCCTGAGTTCACAAGAAATGTCATCTTGAATGTATTTCTTGGTCTTCCACGAGGGCGTTCCCCTGGTATTTTACCTGCCAAAATGTCCATCAACACATTACTCTGTCGAAGCCTATGTCTCATTCCAGAAAGTTCTCTCTTCCGAATTTGACTCAACAGCTGTCGCTTTTCTTGAAAAATGTTCAATACCTTATTGTTCGTCTTCTTCTCTACCCAACATATCCGTTGCAGCCGACGCCAACACCACATCTCAAAAGCTTCTAGCTTCTTAATATCACTCTTGGTTAACCTCCAGATCTCAGCACAATACAGAGCAACAGACCGAACATAAGATTTCATTATTTTGTTCATTATTATTGTTTTGTGACATAGAAGGGAGCGTTTATAGCTGAAGACTGCTTTGCTATTGCTATTTGTGTCTTTATTTTTTTATTTTTTTGCTAGTTGTTTTTACGTCGCACCGACACAGATAGGTCTTCGGCGACGATGGGACAGGAAAGGGCTAGGAGTGGGAAGGAAGCGGCCGTGGCCTTAAGGTACAGCCCCAGCATTTCCCTGGTGTGAAAATGGGAAACCACGGAAAACCATTTTCAGGGCTGCCGACAGTGGGGTTCGAACCTACTATCTCCCGAGTACTGGATACTGGCCGCACTTAAGCGACTGCAGCTATCGAGCTCGGTATGTCTTTATTTCATTGTGACACTGAAGGTTTTCCGTTATGATCTGGCCAAGGTATTTGAACTGTGCTACCTGTTGTACAGGATCACCACTGATCATCACGTGCAATGGACGTGGATTCCTACTAAAGAAAAAGACCTAGTAGAATTAAAAATTACAGTAAATTCAGTATTCGATCGTTCAGCTAAATCAAGAACAGGCCACGGCAGGTGCCGATATATGATGAAAAAGTAGGGATATTGTAAAAGTGCTGCGTGTGAGAAGCAGGCATTGCTTCATATTGTTGACAGCTGTCCACTGTCAGCATTTAAGGACGGTTCACGGGCTCTGCATGAAGTGACACCAAGTGCGGTGGACTGGTTTTCGAAGCTGGACATTCTGGTATAATTATTTCTATATTTTAACGTATATGTTCATTGTATACTTTTGCACATTATGGTTGTAAATGCCATACGATAATATAATAATAATAATAATAATAATAATAATAATAATAATAATAATAATAATAATTAAAGACGGAAGTAAAAGGGTCCAAATACAAATCTACATTAAAAGCCAAACCTATTATCTCGGAAGACGAGACGAAACGAAGATAAGAAAGAATGAAGAAATACTGGGAACTAAGAAAAGAACAACACAGAGAGAAATGCCTGATTCAGCGTAGCCCAAAAAGAGTGAAACGAAAGAAGAAGAAGCGTTCAACTTCGAGGTAAATGGGGTGGGGGGAAGATCTCGAGGAAGGCTGAAACACAGATGGATGGACACAATCAGTAGCGATATAAAAGCATCAAAGCTAAGGTTCTCTGATGTGTACAACGAGAGGAAGAGAAGACATTCTAGAAGAGCAGACCCTAAAGCCTGAAGTGAGTAGTAGTCACCAAATTCATTTGTTTTCTGGAGTTTCCTTGCTAGCAGTTACCTGACTTCGTCGTTTGGTGTGTACTTACTGAATGACGCGCAAAGATTCTATCTGAGCATGCAAACTTGGTGCATTAAATGAGAAAGGAGGGAAATTTGTTGACCTTTGCGTGACATGCCAAGAGTTACATTGTGTTGTGAAAGTGACGGGCTCGAAAATAAAAGTGTACCCTGTGGGAACTGACCACAAATTAGTTTCAGAAGAACAATCCGCTCTAGTCTTTGCATGCATCTTTATTTTACGCGAGCCGTTTTTTTTATCTTATTGTACTTTCTGCAAGGAGTGCTATGTCACAATTTAGCATCAGTCTCATCCTTTCCTTAGTTGAAACTGACTAGATAACACTCACCTTGTGGTAAAGATTGCTAGATTGCATCCCAAACAGAGTCGGTTGGCATTTAAGTGTTTGAATACCTGAGACCTTTGTTTGCAGGTTTTCTAATACGTTAAAGAATGTTTCTCTTAATAAATATGGTGATTGTTTTTAATTACTTATTTGACGGCCTTCGGAGACGCCGAAGTGCCGGAATGTTGTCCCGCGGGAGTTCTTGTATGTGCCAGTAAATCTACCGACACGAGGCTGACGTATTTGAACACTTTCAGATACCACCGGACTGAGCCAGGATCGAACCTGCCAAGTTGGGTTCAGAAGGCCAGCGCCTCAAACGTCTGAGCCACTCAGCCCGAAGAAAGTTTCTCTAAAAACTGCATTCTAGTTTAGGGGTTATTATTATTATTATTATTATTATTCCTTACCTTTCATTGTTTTATATGGGATGAGTTGGCCGCGCGGTTAGGGCGTGAAGCTGTGAGCTCGCATCCGGGAGAAAGTGTGTTCGAACCCCACTGCCCTGAAGATGGTTCTCCGTGGTTTCCCATTTTCACACCAGACAATGCCGGGGCTGTACCTTAAATAAGGCCACAGCCGCTTCCGTCCCACTCATAGGCCTTTCCTGTTCCATCGTCGCCATAAGACCTATCTGTGTCGGTGCGACGTAAAGCAAATTGTCAACAAATCATTGTTTTATCTTATTTCAGTTACAGTTTTTGTAATTCTTAAATTTTACGAGTTATAAATAATAATTTAGAAATCTTTTTTTGGCTTGAGTTAGTTTTTTTCTGATCTAATTTCTTACCCTAGTTAATTTTCTGAATTCTTTAAAAAAAATGTTTCAGTGCAGGTTCAATGTAGTTTCTAAAACATATTTGCACTAACATATTATCATCATCATATATCATAAAGAAGTATACGAGTTTAATGTGGTTTTTAAAACTTGTTTTCGCAGCAACGTATCATAATCATCATATCATAAAGGAAAAGGAGATTGCTGTCTTTCAGCTCGGTTGACTTTAGATGTTCCCAGGGAAATGTGTTCAGTGGTCAGCAACACTTTTCCTTCGCGTTGCTGGTCGTCGTATAAAATATTTTGAATGGCAGAACGTTAACATTATGTTTCTTCTTCGGAGGTGGTGGTGGTGGTGGGGGCATAGCAGAATCACGATTTGCACACTCTCTCTCTCTCTCTCTCTCTCTCTCTCTCTCTCTCTCTCTCTCTTTTGTTCACCGTTAGATAAAAAATCAGTTATGAAAAGTCAGAACAATAAATAAATGGCTGGAATTAATTGCAACTATTTGTTGCTTAGTGGATTCATCCGAAAATACAGATTAGTTAATGTAAATTTACTTCCACAACTCGGTGCTAACTGATCGGGCGCTATGAAGTTGCCGTTTACCCTCCTTGGGCAGTACGTAGACATGCTAACGATCATAAAGATGACAGTCGTCTTCCTATGACGCTGTTCCACACTTCTTGCATGACCTGACTTACGGCGCAGGTCGTCGATCTGCCATGCCCTTCACTCATTGAACTGAGGAGAGGTTCAGTGTCGAACATTCTTGCTGATCATATTCAATGGAACTGGTAGCAAGTGGACAGTATCCTTAATAGAACAGATCACATTCACGGAACATGTTCGTGATGTACCTGTACCAATCGAAGTTAACGTGACTCGAGGTTTAGACCTAAATATCATAGGCGAATGCACTGTTGACGATGAGACTCCTTAGATCTACCTCGCATGTGTAGACAACTATACCTTGTATGGGCCACTCGATACTCTGACTTGTTCTGAGAACATCTTAGTGGTCAGGCTAGTCGTAGGCACACTTTGTACTGGGACTTGTTCATAGAACATCTTAGTGATCAGGCCAGTCTTTAGGGTACGTTTATGCTGCAGCTTCGCTGCTGGCACATCTCTAAGCATCGCTGCTCGATGTTAGGCGATAGTAATGAAACAAACCAATGGATCTCAATCGGTGCTTTTACCCTGGAGCTCGGCTTATCGCTACGCTGCTCGCTGCTATCCTCGACACATCGATGGTCTCCAACATGTTTTTCGAGCCTGGCACATCGCCGGCTGTCCTGTAACTTGGACTGTGATCGGTTATTTCATGGTCACACGCTCTCCCACTCTTCCTCTCTTCGCACTCTATACAGATGTTCTATTATCTGGCCAGAGTCGGCGTAACCCACTAGGTGGCCCGCCCCTCACCATCAGGGAGGGAAAGAATTTTTTTTTAATGATCTGTGATCACTTGATATTTGAACGAAATGCGATTTGGAACCAGCTACATGCAGATCATCATATATGAGGTTTAAATTGGATAAATGGAGTGACGAGATGACGAGCGGCCAGGAGATTTCTTTCTACGCTTCATTTTATTTTTAATGACCTGTTTTATAGTGTTCAAAAGTGAGGTTTCTGTTTTTAAAATTTTTCTTTTATTGTTAATTACTCTTTTATTCTATTCACTATCTATTGACTATCTTCGTGTATTTTAATTTGAATTAAATATATGATTTTACTTCCATGTCGGTGCCTTATTCACTTTTGTTACATTTTACTCTGTTTAATTTTAGAGGAAAATAACGCATTACGAATTAGATCCATTGAATATTTTAAATTCATAATAATTTTCCTAATCATTATAATTTTTAAAATCTTAGTCAGTGGGTTAATTATAAAGTATAATCCATTTCGTCTCATCTCGTACCATCGGGGACCGATGACCTAGATGTTAAACAACAAACATCACCATTATCGAACTAAGGAATGAATTTGCAAGAGAATGTGGAGCGATTATGTCAACTTCGTTTTTTCTTACTATTCAGGGGACCTCTATCATTACAAGCAGGTTATTTATATGAAATACCTCGTTTTTCATGGAAAGTTCGATATTTATTTTTTCAAACTGTAAATAGTTTGTTTAGGAGACCTAACTAAAGTCAAAATTTGGTACTCCATAACCCCTTATTTTACATTATTCAGAAGCAAGTAGACTATTAAATTACAAAATGAAGCATTTGTAACTTATTTTTTCTGTCTACTGCCGCAGTAGAAAAGCACTGAAAACTCCAGGTGAGGTATTGTACACTTTTTATTATACATTCATTACACCAAATTATTGTAAGATACACACGCCAACAAAACTGTGACTCACTCGTTAAAAAAAAATCTCTGAATTTATTCCGTACTTCAGAGCCTCAGCTGGAGCTGCGTTGTTCCTCCTTGATGGGGTAGCTTTTGGAAGTACGTCTTTGTAGTCCAAATGTTCAGCCCCTTTATCTCTCTAATCACATGACGCAAAATACAAACAGCCTTAAGTATCAGTTCCGCTGTTCTGAATTTTTGACTACAACTGAGAGGTGCCAGCAGCGTGAGCACGGGACTGACTACTGCAGGGTAAAAGCTCCATGAGGAGCAGCCTGGCTATCAGTGAGGTGCTAGGGCGAGCATCCATGTGTCATGTGCGTATATGTCGGTAAACACTCCAAAATGTGTTTCGTGTTGAGAACGGAGGCGTGGTCGCACTGTTTTGGTCGACCCTACTACCGTGTAGTGTGGCATGTCGCGCGCTGCCTATCTCGCTGGAGCACGCATTAATGCCCTCTGGTATGCGCTGCTATGCTATGTATCGACCGAGCTGTCTGCTCACACAAAGTACCAGCATTTCTCTTGCCACATGAAAGCATCGTCAGCTGCACAAAAACAGTTGAATACTTGCCTCTACTACAAAGTGGACAAGGCAAGTCGTTGTGAAGTGGTGGTAGTTTTAAAATGGACTTGAGTAAAATACCGTTTCCAAGTTCGGTTTTAGGAAATTTCCATAGTAGCTTCAATGGCCCTTTTACCTGTGGACAGTTTGGCTCCATGGCTAAATGGTTAGCGTGCTGGCCTTTGGTCACAGGAGTCCCGGGTTCGATTCCCGGCAGGGTCGGGAATTTTAACCTTAATTGGTTAATTTCGCTGGCACGGGGGCTGGGTGTATGTGTCGTCTTCATCATCATTTCATCCACATCACGACGCGCAGGTCGCCTACGGGAGTCGAATCAAAAGACCTGCATCTGGCGAGCCGAACTTGTCCTCGGACACTCCCGGCACTAAAAGCCATACGCCATTTCATTTCACCTGTGGACAACGTATAAAAATGAAATGTTACTTAATTCTGACAGATAACTTACCGACAACTTATGCTACAATCAATGGGTACCCATAACTATTAGTCTAATAATCTTATTTTTCGCCCACGCATTTAAAATATTTATTTATTTATTTATTTATTTATTTGTTTTTAATAAACTTTATTCCCTAGGTTGAAACAAGTTTACAATAAAGTTAGTTTAAGATATGAACTGATATTTAAAAAAAACGCAACAAAGCAATAGGGCCGTTACAACTAAATATAATTTTATATAATCGTTAATTTACATTAATTTGATACAGAAATATTAAAACTACAATGCATTCAAATAGATTTAATTAGTAGACTATTAGGCGTATGAATTCTATGTTAGCTGTATAAATGGTCCCTGAGAGTTCCTACCTGTGAAAACTTTCACAGCACAGCGTTTAGACACACTTCAAATTGTGTCTCAGACCGAATTTGATTGATTTTGTTCCTCTAAGCCTATGATGTAATAGATGTTAATTTTAATTTTTCTGTGTAGCATAGGATGGTGGAATTGTAGATTTGAAACTTTTTTAACACGTTGTTTTATGTCGCACCAACACCGATAGGTCTTATGGCGACGATGGGGCGGGGAAGGGATAGAAGTGGGAAGGAAGCGGCCGCGGTCTTAATTAAGGTACTGCCCCAGCATTTCCCTGGTGTGAAAGTGGGGAAATCACGGAAAACCATCTTCAGGGCTGCCGACAATGGGGTTCGAACCCACTATCTCCCGAATACTGGATACCAGCCGCACTTAAGCGACTGCATTTTGAAACTTCTTTTCATGTACTTCTGCATACTGATTTTTCACTCTGAACCATTAGTTCATCCCTCCCGGATAGCAGTCATATCAGTACATCCAGTTGATCCGTTCTTTGCTAAGCCATGCACCTCCTCTTCCATCTGGTAGTTACTACCACGCAGGGCTGATGTTATTACGGATCAATTTCTACGGTGACCGATGTTTCTTAGTAGCCTAATTCTCCTCAAGGACAGGCTCCCAAAAAGTAAGGATTTCTTTACCACTCCGGCAGTGCTGACAGTGGGTTCCATTCTGGGCCCTGCCAGAAAAAGCACGCTCAGGGCAAACGTTGAGTCATCTTATTAGCATCCTTCCATTCGCTGCTTGTCAAGCCATGAATCTTTGCCAGTTACTTATTACCTGGAGTGTATTCTTTGTCCTGAGGCAGCGAAAAACATGAGTTACACCTTTTCTCAAAGTTGTTTTCGTATAAGAAGGTACGCTTTTGCAACCAGGAGGGTGAACAGTGGTTAGTCCAATCTGACCCCATCTACCGGGTCGCAGGTCATCTAAGCGGGTGCCCCTTTAAGCGACGTGTTTCCATTGTGGACGTTCCGATTGCCGCTATACAGCAGCAAAGCAAAACTGCTGAGTGGTTCCTAACTTACACCATTAATACCGAAAGAATGCACTTCGTGTATATATAGAAAGAGAGATTCGTCACACAGTGATGGGGAAACAAATGAGGAAGATAAGGAAATGGACAAATAATTGCGGGAAATATCTCTGGAACTGACTGTATATGTAGAATACGAACGCAACTATTCCTTGAATTCCTTCTTACGGATGCAGTAAAATAACCTACAAGCATGTATGGTACGATCAATGGAACTTGGATGATGTGGCATTACCAGTGTGAGGGTGGGGGTGTTTTCCATAGAGTGAAAGTGGCTCTATTCTTAAGATGCACAGAAATGTTGGTAAGGACGGATACAAGGACGTTCGACCATTTGCGCTCTTGTCTTCAGTGGAACACTAGTTCGATAGTGACAACACACTTAATAGTTCACAAAAATTAGCAAAATGGAAGGGTGTTTCAAGGAGATGAAGGATTTATTAAATATTGTGTTGGATTTCCCTGTGACTCTGCCATGGCAGAGCGAAGTTCCTCAAAACTGAAACTTATCAAAACATTCATGTGAGCGACCATGACCGGTGAACGCTTTAGTAACCTAGCAGTGATTTCAGTAGAGAAGGAAAAGCTACATATGAAAATTTGTGAACTAATTGACGAGTTCTCCTTACAGAAAACACGCCGTCTTTAATTCACCACATCGCATAAACATGAGAGTATTTAATCAGTAATGTTATTTTATGAGTTTATGATACAGCATAATCAAATTAGGCAATACATTGTTTAGAAACAATTTGGATGATTCCGTTAAATACCATTTTAACGTGAACGCAAAAATGATATTTTGAACATTATGCTGCTTTTGAATTTGTGCGAAAATGGGCATGCAAATAACTTCACTTTTGGCCCCATACAAAATATTTCTCCTAGAACCGCCACTAAGTCCTCGCTTATCTTCTCCCCTACAGTTCCACGTTAGTAGAAAACAAGCCCTGTGACATCACTATCAAAGGAATTCTGGTGTTCCATTTTCCTGAAAGAATTAGGTTTAAACAAGCAGTCCTTGTGCCAGACCGCCCTATTAGCCGTAAAAGGCTCAATCTCTACGTTGAGGAACCACCTCTATGGACATGGCAGAAGTGGTTTTAAGGAACCATTTTAAACAGAACAAGAAGTGATCGGTACACTTTGTTTTCTGGCAGCCTATAATGCTACTACTCGTCACCACCGATTCGCTCAAATTTACAGAACATGTAGGGCTTGGCCAAAACCTCACGCGGGCATTAATGACATTTTTAATATTATGCTGCTTTTGAAAAAGACTAAAAGTAGCATACAATAACTAAGTTGGGCGTTTGAGAGGCCCTGTGTTACAGTATTAGTATTGATAAGTTTCATATATTTCCCATTATCACATACAAATATAACTTTTTAAAAGCATACCGGTATTAAGTAAAATCGTCGGTTTAACACACATTAAAAACGCATGTGTGTACGACCCAATGCACGGGTTATATTGAAATTAACGATAAAAAGAGAATTACAGGTACGCCTAAGTAAAAAGTCTGATTTAAATATAATTTAAGTAAGGAACATGATAAACTGGATAAAACAACACTTTACTTAACCAACCTTGTTACTACTACTACTACTACTACTACTACTACTACTACTACTACTACTACTACTACTGCCCGAAACATTTACCATGGATCTATCGAATTTACACTATCTCTGCCAGTCAGCCAGTCTCTGCTGATGTAACAAATTGGATATTAATTAGAGCTTTGTTCAGATAATACTTGCGTGTGAATAGCTACCATAATTGCATGGGCAATCAATAAAATGCATTTACTATTATTTTGACAATTTTCCAGAAATCAGTAATATTCGATAGTACGTGTTCGTTAATGTGTGCAAGCTGATGACAAGTGTTCTCGAAATGTCATCAATTATAAATCAGTTTTCAGCTCCGAAGAGGATTACAAAAATAATTGGTCGTATATACACCACCGTACGATCGACTAATCTGGGCTGTGTGATTCGTAGTTTTATAGCAGAAAAGTAATAAGTACCTCGACAGTGTACGCGGTAATGCTCTGCTGTTGAGTTTATCGACCGTGCTGTCGGCTCGACCTGGGCTTCAGCACCTGTCTTACAGATCTGGGTACTCCACTTGGAACTGTACGATAACCAAACCTTGCCTGTGGTAATCTCACTTGTAAGCTATGGCGGCTCAAGGATAAATATTTTGAGGGAGGCTAGAAATGAAAGTACCCAAAGTGGGAACTCCAGATGGCCAAGCGTATAGAAAATAAAAATAAAAACAAATGTTGACGCGGCTCTCGCACCGTATAAGCCACTTACGTTAGTGCAGACGCCGAACAGTAGTTGGCGTAGCGGTAAGAGCTAGGACTAGTAATTCGATGGTCGTGGGTTCGACTCCCCGTGTGGAGAATATTTTTCTCAAGTTTTATATTATTAATTTATTATAATTTATTTTATTTATATGCAAACGGCATATAGGTCATTTTTTAAATGAACGCACAATTGTAGAAAATTTGGAGTTGCGAACTTTCCCTACGTGTTCAAACAGAAATTATTCTTTTTTTTTTCCTTTATTGTCTATCTCCCCTCCTTGGGGAATGCGCCATAAACGTGAATAGTCGTTTCGCTGTAAGATTTGTTTTCATCTAACAAGTGAAGGTTGCTCCTGGGGGCTGTACACAAACAATAGATTCTTGGCGCAGGCAGAAAAAAGTCTGACAACGAAATCCCGATTTGTTACCTTTTCCATGCCTTTTGCGTATAAATAAATAAATAAATAAATAAATAAATAAATAAATAAATAAATAAATAAAATGAATTATTCGCCTCTTTGCTTAATTGGAAAATGAATAATATAAAAGTTGACACAGGAAACAGTCTCCACACGGGGAGTCGAACCCACGACCATCGGATTACTAGTCCTAGCTCTTACCGCTACGCCAACTACTGCTCCGCGTGCGCACTAACGTATGTGGCTAATACGATGCGAGAGCCGCGTCAACATTTTTATTTTTATTTTCTATACGCTTGGCCATCTGGAGTTCCCACTTCGGGCACTTTCATGTCTAGCCAAGCCCTGCATGTTCTAGAAATTTGTGCGAAATCGGTGGTGACGAGTAGGGAATGCCCCCTTGTTAGACTGAATAAACCGATAGATTTATGGTCCGTATCACTTTATTATTTACTTTGTGTAAAAGGATATGTACTCTAGTTCTCCGAAACTGAAATTGTAAATGAATCTATCATAAATGTGCCAATGCAGACAAATTAGTCAACTTGAGATATTGTTCGATATATAGTAGCGAATTATACATCCTCCTACTATTCACAGTGTACTGTATATTACGTAATAGGTCGCTAAGTTCAAAAACAGTTATAATTTAAATAGTTGATGGTCTACATCGTTCTTTTACGAGCGGTTGAAATGCATTCTGTGGAGCTAGCTGTTGCAACAAATCTCTTTGGGCATAATTTACCTTCAGGATATTTTACAGTTATTGTTAGACCATAAAGGTTTGAATTGCACGTCCAAGGAATTATTACCGTAGATATTGATATTTTTATGACTAGTAATGTGAAGCGGCGTCCAAGGGAGAATTTAGAATGTCTTTACTGTGACATTTTCTTTCTGTGAAATGGAGGTTATGCATCGGTAAACTGCGGATAGGAACGGCGTTAAGACAGTAAAATCGATATGATATTCTCGGGTTAAAATATCCAGCGATCACATTACTTCCTTGTTCCCCTCCCCAATTTTTTTCTTGTGTATATTAGAAATGAGCCTTAGGGCTGAAGACTGCACATATTAGAAATGGATTTAGAGCAGTTATTGCTGAACTGTTACAATATTTGAATTCCCGTAAAGTAAGCGAACACATTAATTTATTACCTAGAAGTCTCGATTTCGATTCTTCACATGTTCAGAGTCTGGGGGATTGAAGTGGAATACACCCTGACTCGTGAAGTTAATTAACGCGTTGTTAGATGTGAGCGACAGCAAAACTGGGCATAGTGCTCAAAGTATACGGCTACGGAAATCGCAGCTTGATCAAGTGTCACTCCAATATTTGTTCATCACCTGGCTGGACAGCAGGCGTCTTGGCAGGATCGAGATCCTCAAAGGACTGAAACAGCCGTGGGTTCTTACTTTCTCCGTTCCCTAGTTGATGACAGGTCTGCTCCGAAGCTAGTAGTGGGTTTTCGAACTTCATTGATCGTGTATTGCCAGGCCTGTCAAATAGCAGTGACTCGAGCTTGGATTACACAAAGAGTTCGAAGGGAGAAACTTTCAAACCGTATATATGGATAAACATTAGCGGGGCACTGATACGCAAAACAATTCAACAGGGCCTTTCAGACGCCCAAAATCTCACGCGTGCAAACCAAGGCGCAGAGATTCTGTGCACCGTGATACTGTCCGACTCGGCTCGGTTCGGACCAGCGTTTTGTCTCGGGGCGACTTGGATAAGGTCGGCTGAATTCTGCTCCCATGGTGGAGCGCTGCAGAGCAAGTGAGGAAGCGGGAGACTCGCCGAGTGAAAAAGGAGTATTGAAAGACACAGACAGCGCTATTGTAGAAAATCGATAAGTGAGGGTCTGCACTCTGGTCAACCTAGCGAAGTCGTCTTTTGCACCTTGCGCCGCGCACTGCACCGGTGCATGCACCCTGAGAGGCCCTGCTATTCAACATAGTCACCGTCAAATCGAAATAAACTTCCAGCCTATTAGGTCCTGTTCAGTACAGAACCAAAAATGGCCAACTGGACGCCAGTGGGATCCGAACCCACAACCTCCCGATTTCGCTTCGGCGGTGAGTGAATAGTACTAGGAGAATAGAAAACTAAATAATGGAAGGAGGACAGGGCGGTAATAGCGCAATCCATAATTTTCGCTAGCCCCACAGTGTAATGGTAGCGAACCCCTTGGGTTTTATGCCTGATTCGACATCCGCTCAGCCTACGTGAGAACAGTCCAGGAGCTATATTGTAACCGTGACGGCTTGATTGCACATATACAATAATAATAATAATAATAATAATAATAATAATAATAATAATAATAATTTAAATACATTAAAAGAAAAACTTAATGTTCAAACCAAAGCATCGGAACACAAAACGTAAACAAACGTAGCCTTTTGCGAAGAAAGAAAACGTAGAGGGTAATTGCCCTTCGATTACACACATTTAAAAAAGGAAAAAATCAAAACTCATACTAGAAGAAACAAATCAAAAACACAAAATAGATCTTTACAAGGAAATTTAGGATTTAACCGCACCTGCTGACATGCGCAGTGCACCAAAAGAAATTGAATAACTTAATTTGAATTGAAAGAAAATTATCCCCAACGATACATGATAATTAAATGAGGGCCAATCCCAATCTACACAAAAGTAGAAATAAGACCAAAGACAGAGGTACAGAAAACTTGCATGCATCACTACCTAAAACACTTCAAGTAAACTAATGAAATGGCGTATGACTTTTATTGCCGGGAGTGTCCGAGGACAAGTTCGGCTCCCCAGGTGCAGGTCTTTTGATTTGACACCCGTAGGTGACCTCCGCGTCATGATGAGGATGAAATTATGATGAAGACGACACATAGACCCAACCCCAGTGCCAGCGAAATTAACCAATTAAAGTTAAAATTCCCGACTCCTGTGACCAAAGGCCAGCACGCTAACCATTCAGCCATGGAGCCGGACAACACTTCAAGTAATTTGCATAGATTTTAAATACTTACGTAAGCAAAGCAAAAGCAAAGTCATCTCCGTATAGGCCATGAAGGCCCTTGGATGGGTGGAAGGTAAAGGTTAATTCCTGGTACTCATTTTTGGTGTAGGCTGAATGAACCTCAGGGCCATATGCACCCTCGGAAGTGGAAATCTCGTTTCTTAAATTTTACGACCTCCTGACGGGGATTCGAACCCACGTCCTTCCGGGAGAACCGAGAACGCCTTTACCGCCTCGGCCAGGCAGCCCCTTTACTTATGTAAGGCGACACAGAAATACGGGGAGGCAAATCCGAGGGATATTACATTATAAGCTACAAAGTTAAGGAAAAGGGTATTGCCTCTGAAACAACAGGTACAATTCAGTTGAAAAGGTAAGTCATTTCGACAAATTTAGCAGTGAACGTGAAACTCGAGGATAAACTCCTGCGTAAGAAAAAGAAATTATTACCTTTAGCAGAAAACCGAAATAAACCTAGAAACAGTGCTTACCCTGAGACCGGGTTTCCCACAAGGGTACCGAAGGAGGAGCACGACCTATTGCTACGATGGTCAGATGATCAAAGACCCAGATCGTACCTCGCTCCCACCGAAGGAGCGAGTTAAGATCCAGAAACAGGAAATGGTGCAACCACCAAAGAGAACCAATAAGAAAACAGACCTCACCATCGACTTTCACATTCACCAATTACATTTAATCTTATTTTCTCCAATCAAAAGTCTCTTCGTTCTTGCTGTCAAATGTTCAAGAAAAGTCTTTGTTTACACAACAAGAAATGTGCTTCCAGAACTGCGCGTGTAAGTATATGCCGTGTCACAAATTTTGACAACAAAAATTATAACAATTCACAGGTAAATGATAATTTTGATACAACACATTAAAAAGAGTTTCTAAAACAGAATTCTTCAAAATCCAAAGCAAAGCAAAGCAAAGCAAAGCAAAGTCGCCTTCGTAGAGGCCATGAAGGCCCTTGGAGGAGTGGAAGGTAAAGGCTTCCACCATTGTTAACCTCGCCACGTGATGGGGTAGAGTGGTTAACTCTACGCCCGGCCGCCCTTGCCCCCAGGAATTAACCTGGTACTCAATTTTGGTGTAGGCTGAGTGAACCTCAGGGCCATATGCACCTCCGGTCAAAAGTCCAAAGGTCCAAACAAAAAAAAAATAGAAACAATAAATTAAGAAATTTCAGTCAATTCCCACTGCTGTCTTAATACTGCCACAGCATGACAGTGAGATAGCGGCCTCTATCAAGAAATCCAAGAATAGCTGCCGATGTGTGGGGCTTGACCATACGTCCTCTCGGAATCTTGGTATGACACAGCCTATCAGGGCTGCTGTACCATGGGATTTAATTGATATTTGGTTAAGTTACATTTATAGGTTACGGCTAACTTTACCGTATTTTATCTTATTCTTCTCTTCCAAATAGCTGTCATTTTACGTTATCACAGACAAGCGTGGCATTCAAGAAAGGTTCCTGAGAATGACGAGGAGGTTGTTTTTTGAAGGAAGGTTCAATATCGATGTTATAAAAAGAAATTGCATTCTCCCTCCATAGCGCTTATTCAGCTTGGACTGAAGACAACGGAATGGTTTATGACTTGATCTACCAAGATTATGCATCTCCTTTTATGGTCCCGTAATAACACTAAACCAACTGACTCGATTTATGATTCTCATAATATTCCGTTATCCCATGCTAACCGTAGGACAGTGATGTTATATTTCAATCGTTTCTTTACCGACAATTGGTCGTGCAGTTTCTAACTTGTCCTCACTAATCTTAGGGTGTCTACGTATTTTCACGGAAGCATTCAGCACCTGATGGACTTACAGCTTGTGTAACATGCGTGCCAATTTCTCAGTCCCACGGAAGGTTACGTCGCGCATTCCTATCTACGAAATGCCACTGTAAAATTTGTCACACCGGGCGAGTTGGCCGTGCGCGTAGAGGCGCGCGGCTGTGAGCTTGCATCCGGGAGATCGTGGGTTCGAGCCCCACGGTCGGCAGCCCTGAAGATGGTTTTCCGTGGTTTCCCATTTTCACACCAGGCAAATGCTGGGGCTGTACCTTAATTAAAGGCCACGGCTGCTTCCTTCCACTTCCTATGCCTTTCCTGTCCCATCGTCGCCATAAGACCTATCTATGTCGGTGCGACGTAAAGCAAATAGCAAAAATAGCAAAATTTGTCACAAATGGAACATAATAATTGCTTTTACACAGTTTAAGTCTAAAATCTGCGGTAAATTAAGAAATATTTTATTTTTGGAGAATATTATGTACACCTACTTTACTACTTTACAAATACCTTTGGTGCGACGCTCACAGTAACACACGTATGTCTTTTGTTTGTCTTACACTTTCAACAATTTCGTGTGTGATGTCTGTGTTCACTGAAGTTCTTTGCTTTCGTTTCATTGCTTCAGTTGTCAATGACATCATTTTCTGAATTGTATCGCGATATGCAAGATTTAATAGGCGACAAAAAGCTATGGCCAATGTGCATAAGAATATTCTGTGGACTAATGATTTTTTGGTCCAGGGATCATGCTATTTTCGTCCGAACAAAAATAAAAAAATATTTATTGGTCCAGGGATCATGCTATTTTTCTTTCAACAAAAATCATTTTTGTGGTACCTGCGATATTTCTCTGTAATGTGCAGCACCAAGTTGTTGAATGCGTCCTTAGTTTTTTTTCCGTAGTGTTCCAGCCACATCACTATATGCCTCATTGAAGAACGAAATAACATCGTGAATGCTGTTGACCTCCAGTTTGCTGTTTGAACTGGCCACTCTAGTCATATGGACAAAGATAATGAGAATCCACAGACATAGCACTCCCATTCCTTGGTGCTAGCCCTGGACCTCAAGAAATTAACAAAAGACGGCACCAGCAGCGGAATACCACATAAAGGAGTCTTGTCTGCAGGCCTTAAGTATGTATTCATATTTCTCTAATAACGACGGTATTTCTTCATTTACCGCAGATTTTTCACTTCATTTAAGTAAAAGCAATTATTATGTTCCATTTGTGACAAATTTTACAGTGGCATTTCGTAGATAGGAATGCGCGATGTAACCCCCACGGAAAACTAACGAGGAAGTACACTGACGGATGGTTTAAAAGTGGAGTTCTCCTGACAACCATCAAAGACAGGAAGCTCCAGATACTTCTCCATTTTATTATTGAGGAGTAAACTGAAGGAAGATGATCTGTGGGAGACGTAGGATTTTCTGGCTTCATGAAATCTTCAGAGCCGCTTTTCAACGGCTGATCATCAGTTGGATCAATAAAGATGACATCCTAGGAAGAAGAATTGGGTGTTATCTTGCTTTTATTAATTTGTGCTAGACTCCTTCCTTTATTTTTTGCCCGAATTATTTTGGTTAAAATGCCTTTGTTTTCCGATCCGTACTATATTTGGTTTGAGAGGCCTCTCTGTGTGTGGGGGATGCGTACGAAGAATACACTCACGGTATCCCTTGTCTGTCGTAAGAGGCGACTAAAAGGGGCGATATAGGGATGATATTAGAACAGTGTGATTACTTGTGATTAGTACCATTACGTGCGGAACATTACTATTACTTGCTACTAGTACCACCTTGCGAGGAAAACCATGTTTCTAAGTTACATAGAAGCAGTACCATTATGCGGAAAACACTACGGGTCTGGGCGTTGTTTGTGATAAGTGTCATTGTGTGCATTCCATCGGTCGGTTCCACTGTGTTAAGAATGGGTCTGCGTTTCCTATGAGTAGTACCACTTTGTAAGAAACACCATGGGTCTACGTTGCCTGTGGTTGGCACCACTTCGTGAAAACAACCACGGGTTTGACTGGCGCCCGTGATAAGTACCACTGTGATGAAAACCATGGCTCTGCGTTGTCTGAGAGTAATACCATTATGTGCGGAACACCGTAGGTGTGTGTTGCCTGTGGGCGTTACCATAATGTGTTATACACCGTGGGTCTACATTGCCTATGATTAGTACCACAATTTGCGCAACAACATGAGCATACGTGGCCTGTGATTAGTTCCTCTAAGTTGAGGAACTCCACGGGAATACCGGCGCCCTTGATTAGTCCCACTATGTGAGGAACACCATGGTCCTACGTTGCTTGTACGTCGTACCTTATGTGCGAAACATCTTGAGCCTACGTTACCTGTGATTAGTACCAATATACGAGGAACACCATCGTTGTGCTTTCCCAGTGATTAGCAGCATTATGAGGGGCCGGTGACATGGATTTTGGAACCCTTTAGGTGGCATTATCCCAGTACTTAAGGCATTGTGAATAGGATTCACTGTTTTTTTTTCACGGCCATTTTTTCATCGTGATTCGTTTTAGGCTCCAGTCAGTGGATACATTTTGAAGTTTTAATTTTCATTTAGTTTACCTCGTACCATTAGGCGCAGACAACCTAGCCGTTAGCCCATTTAAACAACAACAACAATCATCATCATCATCATCATGTATTTCAGTTTCTCACCTTCCAAGGGCCTTCTTTAAACCGTTGTCTTCACCCTTCGAGACCCCAGACGTGCAAGTCGTCCATGGGAATCAGCTAGAAAGACCTGCACGATACCTCTCCGGAGGCCGCACATATCTATGTGTTCAGTCTTTAGCCCTAAAGCTGGTTGCATCCTCAACAGCTATGCCATCAGCTGTCATAGATGGCCCAGGCATCACTGAAGAGGCGTGCGTACTAGGGAAATGAGAAGTGAGATAGTTTCCCGTTGCTTTTCTCATCGAGCCAGAAGTTGCTATTACAGTACATATCAGTGGGACAAGCCCACTGGCTGCAAAAGGAATGGCATTGCTAGCATCGCTCATACCTCAGTCACTTGCATATTGTCAAAGACAGAGACAGGTCTATGAAAGTAAGAAAATATGTAATAATAATAATAATAATAATAATAATAATAATAATAATAATAATAATAATCACCATTCCATCATCCTTCGAGACGTCGGAACAATAACTATCATTCATTATGGGGTACCGAATAACTTTCACGTTAATATTCGAATTGAATCGATGAAACCTGCTACTTGGAGCGATCTATGAGGCACAGTCGGTAGGTCACGGACATTAAAATATTATTATTATTATTATTATTATTATTATTATTATTATTATTATTATTATTATTATTATTATTATTATTATTATTATTATTATTATTATTATTATTATTATACATCTTCATTATAGACTGTTATGCCTTTATGCGTTCAGTCTGCAAGCATTTATTTGTAACTAGTTCTGTGGCCTCGTTTAGTTCTATACCTATAGAAACTGAATCCAACCATCGTCGTCTTAGTCTCTTCCCTCTACATCTTTTACCCTCCATAGTCATTATTCTCCTAGGTAACCTATCCTCCATTCGCCTTACATGACCACACCACTGAATTCGGTTTATTCGTACAGCTTCATCCATAGAATTCATTCCTAACTTATCCTTTATCTCCTCATTTCGAGTACTCTCCTGTCATTGTTCCCATCTGTTTGTACCAGCAATCATTTTTGCTACTCTCATGTCGCCTGATACTTCTAACTTGTGATTAAGATATCTTGAGTTCACCTAGCTTTCACTACCGTAGAGCAAAGTTGGTCTGAAAACAGATCTATGAGAAGATAGTTAACGTCCGGGAGGTGACTTACCTCTTACAGAATACTGTTGATCGCAACTGCGAGCTCACTGCATTAGCTTTGTTGCACCTTGATTCAGTCTTACTATACTACCATCCTGGTAGAATATACATCCTGAAAATGAACACCTACAACTGTTTTCCAGTCATTGACCGGGTCAGGGATAGGATGAATGAAGCCCGCAACTTGCGGCGAGGATAGGAATTGTGCCGGCTGCTGAGGTCTGTCGCACTCCTCTGGGACAATGATTGATGAATGACAGATGAAATGAAATGATAGTGGAGAGTGTTGCTGGAATGAAAGATGACAGGGAAACCGGAGTACCCGGAGAAAAATCTGTCTTGCCTCCGCTTTGTCCAGCACAAATCTCACATGGAGTGACCGGGATTTGATCCACGCTATCCAGCGGTGAGAGGCCGGAGCGCTGCCGCCTGAGCCACGGAGGCTTTTTGGAACATCCATCCTAAATACTTGAAATGTTCTACCTCTTCCAGCTTTGTACCCCAATCTGACATTCCATTCTTTTACATTTCTTACCTTCTTACCAACTGACATCAATTTTATTATTATTGTTATTATTTAAGACTTTTACGAACATTAGAAACCACAATTAACGACTGTTACACATTTTTTTTTTTTTTTTTGTTATTTGCTTTACGTCGCACTGACACAGATAGGTCTTATGGCGACGATGGGGCAGGAAGGGGCTAGGAGTGGGAAGGAAGCGGCCGTGGCCTTAATTAAGGTACAGTACCAGCATTTGCCTGGTGTGAAAATGGGAAACCACGGAAAACCATCTTCAGTGCTGCCGACAGTGGGGTTCGAACCCACGATCTCCCGAATACTGGATACTGGCCGCACTTAAGCGACTGCAGCTATCGAGCTCGGTGCACATTTTTAGAAGCTTTCTTTGCAGCCCGGTATCGTTCCATTTTCTCTGGCAGCCTATCTCCTTTCTGCTGTCCACCCGCTGTTTTGCTGTTCTTCTTCACGAGAGCCCTTGAAGTTATTGATCTGGTGTCAGTAGTTCGTTCTGTTAAAAATGTCCTCATGATTTAGTCCAGTTTTTTTTTCAGATCTTTCCTGACTTCCCTGAACCACTTATCACATGTTATCTCTACTGTCGAGTATGGTAAAGAATGTTCTCAGTCAACCGTTTGTCATCCATTCTCAGTATGACCATAGAACTTTAGGTCGTCACTTCTTGATGGATTCCATCAGTCGTTCGGTTTTCTGATATTGTTCCTATCGTCCTCGCAACCTGTATTATCCAACCACGATCTTTGGGCCCATTATCTTTCGAAGGACCACGATCTTTGGGCCCATTATCTTTCGAAGGATCTTCCTCTGTCTTCTCAGCTTCTATCAGACTAGCCTTTTCAATAACTCGGAGGCATTCAATTCCATAGTGACATTCGGGTTTAATCACCGTGTTGTAATGTATGAGTTTAGCTTGCATTGAAATTACCTTTTTCTTGTACAGGTTGTGAGTTCTGCGCAACGCTGCGGCCATCCTATATTATTATTATTATTATTATTATTATTATTATTATTATTATTATTATTATTATTATTATTATTATTATTATTATTATTATTATTATTATTATTATTATACCGGGTGGTACACCTCCATGCCGCTAATCCAAACTTTGCGCCAGTTAAAACTCCCCTACTGGAGGAAGCCTGAACTTTATCTACTGGGTTAATTTTCAAGTTTCTCAGAAGATGTCACTACTTGTAAATTTTGAAGTTTCTGAACTGGGTCGTTTTCGGTGTATTTTTGTTTTGCCTGTAGTAAGAAGTGCGGACATTCTCTTCCAGATGGCACTACTGAAGAAATACAATTATGCACCCTAGTGCGAAGTGCAAGAACTATGTTTTTGGAGAAATTTTGTGTTCATAAGTTTGTTCTTTGTTAAATTTCTTTCAGTTATTGTTTATGTTGGCAATATTAACCCCTTCCTTCCGCCAGGTTTGAATTTAGCCAATCCCGAATTTCTTTAATTAATTTATGACCAATCCGGTGTATCTTCTTCAACTTGGATATGTTGCTTAACCCTAGCCAATAACATTCTTGTGGGAGGGTGTTCTCATTCCTGAAACGCCTCGAACTTTCCGCGAGGGTTTATAAACTGCTGATTTTCGGGTCTCCAGGCCACTTCAGTAACATCTTTCAGTGTGTAAAGTACGTAGCAGGGGGCGGGAAGCGCCTCTTTCTTCGGGCAGCAGTTCATCCACAAGGTAATGGCCGTTTAATAACTTCTTTCTTGCTAGCTCAGCAGTTTAACTCTCGGGGCAGGTCCGAAGCCTTTTACCATGTAACATTCCCTTAAAATGTAAAGACACTCGGTATCAGTTCTATCTGTTTAAACTATAAATTGGGATAGAGAGTGCTTAACCCTCTCAAGCTCCCACTCATATTGCTTTGAGGTGAACTTATTTTCTCAACCGTTTCTTCCAGTCTAGCGTAATGTAAATTGTCTTCTCATATAAGTCACCTCTTTAGTATGGGATTAGCCCTTGCATTAACGGCCTAGTGCCAAGTAGGTTTTAAACAAAAGGTATTAGGAGTGCAGCTTCGCCTCCTCTCAATTGGTATTGTCGAGGCCATGTAATATTTCTGTTTCTTCATTTAATAGGCCTCAGTAGGTTGGGTATCTTTTTACCCCTGTGTCTGTGTCCTTGGAGGACAGCTTGAAAGTCGAGTTTGGTGTGGCCTTTGATAGGGTTAAACTTTGAGAGCGGATTGCTCTTTTGAAATTGATTTTGGGTGCCTCAAGGAGGCTTTATTTGTAATTGGGAGCAAGTGCTCCTGAACATGATTGGGGTCTTCTGCCCCTTTGTCGAATCTTGTTTTTTGGGTAAAGTTGGGCTAATTGCTCAAGAATTGTGAGTCCGGGGCTCGAAGCCCAAATCCTGTGAATACTGTAATTGTACAGTTGGTGCCTTGCTACTCTGTACCTGCCATTCTTGTTATTTCTTGATTTTGCTAAGAAAATATAACCTTGTTAAATTTTATCTTAACTTTAATTTCGTACTTTGAGACCTGTTCACCCCCCGCACCTTTTTTCACCTCTGCAAATCCACGATACTCCGTAACAATTATTATTATTATTATTGTTATTATTATTCATACACTTCTCCACAGGAAATATGGGCAGTAATGGGGCCCGGGATGCACCAAGTGCCTTACATAATTAAAGTATTTACACATTATAATACAAACGTTGATGTACAGGTATATACAAAACTGTAGAGCACGGGATCTTCATTCTTGCGAGAGGAACGATCGCTCAATGTTGCATGTTGACAGGAGGACAGAATGTTGCATAATTTTGTAGATGTTCGGTGGAAGACCCAGTTCTCGCAGACTCTTGTGAAGTGTGTGTGGAATGAGGCCGTTGACTGACAGAATCACAGGAACTATTCGTACCAGTTTCATCTTCCAGATCCTGTTTATCTCTTCTGCAAGTTCTTTGTACTTGGAGATTTTTTCACTGTACTTCCTGTCAATGTTGGTGTCATTGGGGATAGCGATGTCAATAATGAAAGTCGTCCCAGTTTTCTTGTTTACCAGTATGATGTCTGGCCTGTTATGGTTGACTGTTTTGTCTGTCACTACAGCAGTGTCCCAATAAAGCTTAATCGACTCTCTCTCCAGGAATGGTGTTGGATGGTACTTGTAAAAAGGGATACGCTCCTGAATTAATTGGTTTTCCTGAGCAAGTGCCTGGTGTATGATTCCCGAGACATGATTGTGTCGTCTCTGCATTCTACGGTGCCAAGTACTGGGCAGCCCTCAGTGATATGGTCGATGGTCTCGAAATGAACGGAGCATCGTCTGCATTTGTCGGAGAGTACGCTGGTGTCTATGATGATGTACTTTTTGTAATTGTTTGTAGCTATTACTTGTATAGCAACTGCAAATCCCTCTGTCTTCCCAAATAAGCGCCCACTTTGTAACCACATACACGGCGCATTCTTGTCTATGCTCTGTTGGTTTAGATTGCTGTAGTATTTTCCGTGGGGGGTCTTCTCTCGCCATGTCATTTCTTTCTCCTGCAGGGATGCTTGGTGATTTGTATGTGGGTCAGAGGCATTGTATGGATACAGAACAGTGTACTTGTCAGCAAGTACTACAGCTTTATGGAGAAGGCTGTTTTCTTGCTTTTTATGGAAGTATCTCCGTGGGTTCTTTATCTGATTCAGGAGCATGACTTGAAGATCCTGTACTCCTCGGCCTCCCGATTTTCGTGGGAGAGTGACCCTTTTCATGCAAGAATTGGGATGATGTAATCTATAGGTGGTGAGCGAAGTTCTCGTTTTTCTTTGTATGCTGTCTATTTCTGTAGCAGACCATTTATTATTATTATTATTATTATTATTATTATTATTATTATTATTATTATTATTATTATTATTATTCCGGGGTTATCCGTGGAGCAGAAAGAGGTGAAAGAAGGTGCTGGGTTTGAATGGGTCTAACTACGATATCAAAATTTGAATTAAAACTTGAAATAAAGGTTATATTTCTTTCAAAAAACAAACTTAACAGATGTTCACTAGGTGAAATAACAATGAAATCTCAGGTACAATGTCAATTCAGTTGCAACGGTGGAACATTAAAACTTTTGGGCTTCGAGCCCTCAGTTTACAAGTTTACAATTTCAGAACAGGTATCGTTTAGACAAAGATAGAAATCTCCCAAATTCAAGAGCACTTGCTCCAAAGTTACAATATTTAGCCCTCCAGAGGCACCCCTCACTATAACAAAAACTTAGAAAAGAGCTTACATGCCCTCAATTTCTTACAGCGTACTCAAGGCAACATTACACAAAAAATTTAAGATCTCTGGCATCTCTGGGTGCAATTTACAGTTGATAAGTTAGTATACAGGGGTATCTAGTACCCAACCTACTGGGCCTTCGTGGAAAAGGAATAGCAGGTTAAATCAATGGCCCGAACACAAAATGAATGGAGGCGTATACTTGTACTCCTAAATGAAAAATAAAATCCTAACGGGACTCTGGCCCAGTGATACAGGGGCTAATCCCAAGCTACTGAGGTGACTCGAATGAAAGTTACTTTAAGGCATTGCAGAAAAGAAGAAAAACAGTTACAAAATCTTAGTCACCTCGAACCAAGTTAAAGGGGAACTCGAGAGGGTAACGCACTCTCTATCCCCGAATTACATTTAAAGATTTTATGAAATTTTTACATTAGCCGAACGAAAATTTACATTTTACAAAAGGTTGGTTACATAGTTAGAAATTCGGACCTTCCCATCGGATAAATTTGCGGAGAGAACAAGAAAATAGAATTTACGTGGCCATTACCTGGCTGTAGTTCTGCCTGCCGAAGAATGAGGCGCCCCGCCTCCTGCCTTAACACACACACTCAGAAAGACGACGATCAATGAGACAAAGTAGCCGGAAAAGCTTCAGCTTGTATACCCGAAGGGAAGGTTCGAGAGGATTCTGGACTAGTCCGGACGCACCCTCTCAATTTTATTGGTAAATTCAAAAGTTTACATCCAAAAACCAAGAAGAAGCCTGTGATAGGCTGAAAAATAAGTACAGAAAATTAGTGATTGGTCACACTCGAAAACTGCGAAATGTGAGAGAAGTGTTGCAAACCTTGAAATATGTATTAAAAATGAACGTTGATTTACTTGAGAAAACCTATAAACACAAAATTTCTTTCAATAACAAATAATTCTTTCTTGCACCAGAGTGCGGGACCTTAGTTTTTGCACTGCCACTGTGGAGAAATGTCCAAAGTTCTTGAAGTAAACCACGGCCGACTTGATGCGTCACTCTAGCTAGTTCCAGCGCAGCGAGAGATCCAGTCTGCCGTGAGTAAACAAACACAAAGCAACTAAATCCAGTCAGTTTAGGGAACTTCACAATAACACAATTCCTTAATACTTCAGCGGTGACATCATGTGATTAAAGTTCCAACTTTATGTACCGGGCGAGTTGGCCGTGCGCGTAGAGGCGCGCGGCTGTGAGCTTGCATCCGGGAGATAGTAGGTTCGAATCCCACTATCGGCAGCCCTGAAGATGGTTTTCCGTGGTTTCCCATTTTCACACCAGGCAAATGCTGGGGCTGTACCTTAATTAAGGCCACGGCCGCTTCCTTCCATCTCCTAGGCCTTTCCTATCCCATCGTCGCCATAAGACCTATCTGTGTCGGTGCGACGTAAAGCCTCTAGCAACTTTATGTAGTAGCAGTTTCACGCTTGGTGAGTTGAGGTGTACCTCCCGGTACAATTATAATAATAATAATAATAATAATAATAATAATAATAATAATAATAATTATTATTATTATTATTATTATTATTATTATTATTATTATTATTATTATTATGACATCTTGTAACCTGACAAACCCCGGTCAGATATTATTATTATTATTATTATTTATTCATGTGTATATTTCAATTATGTGTGTATTTAGCCGTCGCGGCTTAGTAACTCTTTTTGGAACTCTCGTTATTATGGATACTCTCTATATTTTATTTGGGACTAGTGTGTTTCGATCACTCAGTTTATCTCCCGGTTGTGTACGTGACGAGTCTCCGAGCGGGGGTTTACGTGTTGACGGAGCTGAGGTGGAAAATTCCAGGAACTGGGCTATTTTAAGATGCTGTTGTGTTGGCTTGGGCTAGTGTGGTGCAAGCACGCGTCAGTAGTTGGAAGTTGCAGCTTGCAGTGTGCAGATGTGATACTGGTGGTAATCTGAGAGGTGTTTTGTACGAGTTGTGGGAAGATGTCCCATGCCATGTTGGGAGTTCGAGATCTGCTGTTGAAGGAACCAGGGAGAAAGATGCTGGAGTGTAACAACATTCTATGGTTATGAGTGTTAGCCATATATAATTCTACGGAGAGTCTACGTAAGGTAACGTGTTGGGCCTTTTCAAACTATACCAACGCCATCAGCAAAGTGGAGTCCATTCTTGAAAAATGAGTCATGACTGCGTGTGAATATTTTGCGTTGCGGAATAAACTGAGTACCAGTTATTGAGAGAGAGTTATTTCATAAATTAAGACATTTATTATTTATATCAATATTCTCTTTATTTTGTTATATATGTTCAAGGGTGTATCACGACGAGCTCTGCTCGGATTTCTAGGTAAATACAGGTTTAATTGACTAAGTAAATTGTATGAGATTAATATATATTCTGTTTAATTTCTATGGGTGGGGGAAATTACCAGATGGACTCCTTTTCCAATATTAATTTTTTAGGTATCAAGTGATTCAGATCTCCTTGTCACAAGGCAACGACCCTGAAGATGAGTTTCAACAGCCGGCAAAGTTTAAGAATTATTTATTTGTATATTTATGGCTCCCAAATTCCATTAGTCATTATTATTTATATTTATATTTAATAGAAAGATTTCAATCTGTACATTTTCCTGTAGCATCTCATATATTCGTGACAATGAGCATTTGTTTTCGATAATACAGGTCTTTTCCGCTAGAAGGTGCTGATCATAATATTTTGACTCGTCGGTGTAGAAGTCCTTGTGCATCAAACGGTATTAGCTTAAAATATTACTCTGCTATACTCTGCTACCGACACAATATCACGTAGTCAGCTTATCAAATATATATATATACAGGGTGGTGGGAAGAAACGTAAACCGGGTATATGAGCGCTAGAGGGTTTGTCTTACAATAAGTAATTGGGGGAAAAGAAAGTTGATATCCAGCACCGCTGTCATTTTATGAGGTGATCAATTTAGCCAGTCAGATAGACTTCAGATGGACTTTGCGAGGCGGTGTTGCTAAATCTGTACGTGGTTTATGACCGAATTGAGAGCGCCAATAGAAGAAATAAACTCCTCCAAGGGAGGGACTTGAACAAGGATCTTCTTGCTGATAGGCTTGGCCTATAGCAAGCACGTTACGGTAGCATTGGCTAAAACCCACGGTGTGTTATTGTTTGATGCTAATGTCTCGGGATTGCTCTCAAGCCCGACGAAGTCATGTGCAGATTTAGCAACACAACCTCGTAAAGCCCACTTGAAGCGATCAGATTGGCTAACAGCAGCACTTCTTACGGATAAAAGGACTCATAGGAATACAACACAATGAACGAGCCGATCATCTTGCAAAACTGAGTATTACTGAAGGTCTGTTTAACGGAATCCAGCTTCCCTATACGGACGTCTTTCCATCACTACGTCAACAATCGTAAAGTGGTCGGCTGAGTGGACAGATTCACAGACTCAAAGAGGAATCATCCAACCAGAAGTTCCCACAAGACCCTGGTTTCAATATTTGCGTCTTCAGAGGCGCCACCTGACGTCCATCATCCGCATGCATTTGGGATACGGCTATTACCCCAGCCATTTACATAGAATCCGTGTGTTGAACTCTCTCATGTGTGATTGTGATCCGTCGTGTGTTGCAGGTCTGAACCAGATAATATTGACTTGTAAACACCATCAATTTGCTCAAAACCGCTTATATAAAAGGCTCCACGCGAACTTCGAATCACCATACCTACCAGTGTTACAGTGCTATTATCCCGTTTTAAGCGTGAAGTGTATTTAGTTCTAGTTCAGTATCTTCGTGAAACAAATCTACGATATGAAGCTTTCTCGGACCATCCCAGTGTTGAATGTTTCTTTAATATGTTTCTACGTGTTTTTTCTTTGTCATGACTGTTTTATTTATCATATGCTTCTCTTATGTCTCCCATTCATTATCTTATTCATGTATATGTGTATGGTGGCTGCATGGTCGCAAGACCGAAAGCCAAGAATAAAATAATTAAAATTAAAAAAAAAGTTCAGTCGCTGATCAAGTGATGATTTTATTTATTTATTTATTTATCGTATGATGAATCCATGTACACACATGCATATAGTTCAGGATAAATGTGCGTAGTCACAAGTCCGTACAATACTACAACTCTAGGTCTAGCATTTTGACCTAATCAACTGCTTCATCCCATGTGCGGTGAATGTCCATTAGCGTTCCTTTGACAGCTCGAATTGGGCAGTCAGCAACAATGTGGTGGATTGACTGAGAAGAGACACCACAATCACAATCTGCAGAGCTAGTCCAACCCCATTTGCACAACAGATAACCACATCTGCCTTGTCCAGTTCTTATTCGATTGATGATTCTCCACTGTCGTCTTGGAAGATCAAATCCTTGTACTCGTTTGGAAGGATTCTCAACTACACTGCCCTACACGTGTCCCCCGGGTGGTGCTAAGAAAGCAACAGTGATAAGATGAGACCGAACTGTCGGAAACGACCTCTCGGTCAAAGAGCGAACAAGGAGGAGATGTGTGGTCCTTTTCAGGACCTTCAAGTGATGATGGCGCGAGATATCGACATATTGTTTCCAAATTACGTATCAGTATGACCAAACTCTAACGCTCATACACTCGGTTCACGTTATTTACGACCACCCTGTGTATTAAAGATGACATCATTACACAAATTGTGAATGAATGACCACGACGATTCTGAATTCTAAACGAATGTCACATTATTGGAAGAGTACACACTACAGAATAAAATGACTCACAGCAATATTGTCAATAGCACAAATGACAATCTGTATAATGCCGTGATCTATGTGTAATAGAGTTGGTGATTTAGGATGCTGACCGAGTCTTTCATGATATTTACTATGATGTTCTCTAACGTAGGGGCAGAGCTAAATGTTATTAGGTTATGTTCGAAGTTAGAACAAAGGTAAAACATACGAAAGTCCCATAATTTTAGTTGTAGTATTCTCCTTCCTAACACGTAATGGCTGTTCATTTCCTCCCAGCATCTTTGTGTGGTACAGCTATGGACCGTTGACTGTGTGTGAGAGAGTTTCCAATTGAATCGCGCTTTATGCACGGTTGATCTCGTAGGCTCGCCCGACCTACCCCAAGGACAGACCGAAATCGATACTACGTTTCCAATGGTCACGTGCTCGGCTGGCTTGCGCTGTGTGTGATCGTAACAAAGCCAGCTCGTACGTGCGCCCTCGGGCAAGGATCGCCTCGCCTCGCCATGATTCATGCTGCTGGCTAGCATTAGCCCCGGTTTGATGCCTCTCTTTCAGCCGAATATTCTGCTAGTGCTTACAGGAAATGCTTCTCACTCTAATAATTATCTGTGCTTCACTACACGCGATGGTCCTACCTCTTGCTCCATTTCTCTCACTATGAATACTGACTGCTGCTGCAAGATGCAACACCTTATCTCCACAGCTGTACAGCTTGGGACTTTCCCTCACTACGAGAAAATTTCCTGTATTACACCACGCCTTGTGCCTTCATTTCTCGTTATTTAATCACTATTTTGTATATAAAAAAACATATCTATATACCGGTATATATGACAACCATATTTTAATCTGATTAAATGTAATAAACTAAACTAAAATAAAATTAATGCCATGTACTACTTTTCTTCGAGCTCGCATACAGTCGAGTGAGTGCGACGGTTGCTTCTCCAATCAACTACGTGTATGTCCACGTGCAAAGGCAACGTGCTCCGCCTATGTGTTTACATCAGGATCAAACTCTCGTGAAAAGACGTATAACATATTTGACTATTTTTAACATGTAATAAATAGGTCGGAAATCTAGTAACACAGCGTATGCTAATATTACGTTTTAATAGAGAAGTATGTCTCAATTAATTGATGGCCATATTTTTTTATAAATTTTACTAGGTTAGACCAACATCCGTGCCCGTGTTGAACCATCGGATCCCGTAAGATCTCCGAAGTTAAGCAACATTGGGCGTGGTCAAGATTTGGATCGGTTGCCATGTGCTATTAGTGGGGGCTAAGGGAATGGAGGAATGGAAAGGAACTGACCACCCTACCGTACGTAAACTCCGCCTGAGGCACACCACTGCGGAGATTCGGACCTGCCTTCGGGCGGAATACACCCTTACCTTATTAGGTTAGAGCAAGAAATATACCTTATTCTTAAAATTTACCGGTTTAAAAATTTAATTTTCAATGATGTTTGCAAAATAAAATAATGAAACGTTGCATCCAATGAATTAAGTTTGTAATGCAATATAATACCTAAATTAAGTCAGATGATGGGTTTCATGGTGATTTTAAAGGAAAATAACCGATGGCACGCTAGACAGTGAAAAGTAATAAACAAGACCTTAATTAACACGCTAGTCGGTAAATGTTTGCTATCCCTGTTCTAAGGTAAAACGAAACGTGGAATGTCGAATAGACTTTATTCCGCCGTTCAAACATCCGACTACCTTTACCGGGATCCGTAGACCGACACTCTACCACTGATCCACAGAGGCAGCTAATGATGTAGTGAAATACTGACATTCCACTTTTTTTTTATATTAAGAAGCTATTTGTAATATTTATTTGCATTGTGAGATGCTTTTGTCATGTAATTATTTCGTTCACGCTTCCTTTATTTATAATCATTAAAACCCGGATTTTTATGCAGTAACATGTTAGATTGCAAACTAATTTGGTTAGTAGGAAGTGTCGGCCACCCGTTCTTCCATAATGTAGCGGGAGGAACATAAATTATAGGGGTTCTGATGGACCGTACCCCTAATGTTTATGCAAACCTCATAGCATGATCGTTGTGAAGGTAGACTATATAGTACGCGAACCTTTTCTTGAGCCCTGAGCTCCATAGTGCTGAATGGGAACTAATGCTCAAGAAAAGGTTCGTGTACTGTACTTGCTACTCGCTTCAGTAAGTTTGCATTCTAACCTATTAATGCATAAAAATCCGGGCTCTAATAATCATACATCTCATGGCCTTTTTCAAAACTACTTAAAGCACTGGAGAGAAGACATTCCTGTACTTGCAGTGAAATGGCCAGTTTCGTATACAATTCCCACGCAAAAACTGAGCAGGCTCTTGTACGGCAGATCCATTGTCTGATTTTGTATAGGCCTATCTTATCGCGTGTTACGGTCTTCTTTGATTTCTTCTTTCATTTACATTTATATAATACTATATGCCGAGGATGCCTTTGCTGGCGAGATGTAGTGTTTACAGTGCACTACGTCTTCTGGTATGGGCTATATCAAATTTGTTACTGTCACTGACCTGTCTGTCTCAGTCTCATCCTTGGCTTTGACAATATGAAAGCGACTGAGGTATGAGTGATGCTAATAATACCATTCCTTATGCAGCCAGTCCCTGTTATGAATAGTGTGAAAATATCGCTCATAGGGACGGTTGGTGCATGCATTTCAGTGGGCTTGGCAGACTGATATGTAATAGCAACGGCTGGCTCGGTGAGGAAAGCAACGGGAAACTACCTCACTCCTCATTTCCCTAGTACGTCTCGTCAGTAACGCCTAGGCTATTTATGACAGCTGTTGGCGGAGCTGCAGAGGATCAAACCAGCCTTCGGGCTGAATATCCAACATACATATGCCGAGGAACTTGTGTAGTTCTATTACGTTAGGAAAGTGATAAAAAGTACTTAATGCAATCTGGAGAGAATGTTTATTATTTAATCTTTCTTTCTCTCTATCTTAATCCGTTTACTCTCCAGGCTTGTGGTTTTCCCTCGGACTCGGCGAAGGATCCCACCTCTACCGCCTCAAGGCCAGTGTCCGGGAGCGTGAGACTTTGGGTCGGGAGATACGACTGGGGAGGAGGACCAGTACCTCGACCAGGTGGCCTCACTTGCTGTGCTGAACAGCGGCCGTGTGGGGTGGGGAAATGGGAAAATTGGAAGGGATAGACAAGGAAGAGGGAAGGAAGTGTCCGTAAGTTAGTTACCATTCCGGCATTTGGCTGAAGAAGTGGGAAACCACTTAAAACCACTTCGAGGATGGCTGAGGTGGCAATCGAATCCTCCTTTACTCAGTTGACGTCCCGAGGCTGAGTGGACCCCATTGCAGCCCTCGTACCACATTTCATATTTCGTGGCAGAGCCGGAATTCCAACACGGGACTCATGCGGTGGCAGCTAATCACTCACCACTACACCACAGAGTTGTCATTTAATAATACAGGCGAGTGGACAGAACTATTTCTGAGAAGGGAGGCATTCAAATCAAGAATCAACAAGAATGGCCTACCACCTCACCAAAAATATCTATCATAAAAGGTTAAAACTTTCAAATCCGAGCCTAGACATCACTGTACAGTAATTCGACCTGAAGCTCTATATGCAACACAGTGTCTTTCAGTGAACATAATAAAGGTCTGTCAGAACAATTAGAAACGAAAGAAAGAAAGAAAGATTCTAAGGAAGATATTGAGCCCAGTAAACTATATGTGCATTTGGAGAAAATGTCACACTATCAGGAAAAGGACGTTTTCTTTTTATGACCACTTAACACGAATGAATTATTATTTTGCAATTTTCTTTACGTCGCACCGACACAGATAGATCTTACGGCGACGATGGGATAGGAAAGGCCTAGGAGTGGGAAGGAAGCGGTCGTGTCCTTATTAAGGTACAGTCCCAGCATTAATAAATAATAATGTTATTTGTTTTACGTCCCACTAACTACTCTTTTACGTTTTTAGGAGACGCCGAGGTGCCGGAATTTAGTCCCGCAGGAGTTCTTTTACGTGCCAGTAAATCTACCGATACGAGGCTGACGTATTTGAGCACCTTCAAATACCTCCGGACTGAGCCAGGATCGAACCTGCCAAGTTGGTGTCAGAAGGCCAGCGCCTTAACCCTCTGAGCCACTCAGCCCGGCAGTCCCAGCATTTGCCTGGTGTGAAAATGTGAAACCACGGGAAACCATCTTCAGGGCCACCGACAGTGGGGTTCGAACCCACTATCTCCCGGATGGAAGCTCACAGCTGCGTGCCCCTAACCGCACAGCCAGCTCGCCTGGTAAACACGAATGAGGCCAAAAAGATTGTCCACTTAAGTCCCACTAATTACATTATTTAATGGTTTTCGGAGGTGCCTATGTGTCGTAATTTTGTTCCGCAAGATTTCTTTTACGTACCGGTAAATCTACCGACACGAGGCAAACGTATTTGAGCACCTTCAAATACCACCGGACTGAGCCAGGATCGAACCTGCCAAGTTGGAATCAGAAGGCTAACACTTCAACCGTCTTAGCCACTCAGCCCGGTTACTTCTACGGTACGTGATTGACATATCATTCTTTCGTAAAGATTTGTGTTCATTTTCTGCGTGGGTGATTTCGTTGGTTATACTTCTTAGTCGCTTTCAGAAATAAAATACGAAGCTGCGTTCTGTCTTATTTTTAGAATCTCTACGGTAAAACAGATCCACATTCATATCTTGAACGCGATGAAGTGTAAGAACTACTGTATGTGTGTTTTCTTTGTTAGCTGCAGATAAAGGTTTGGAGAAGAAAGGAATTGTTGTTATTACTCCCTTCAGAGCCCGTTAGCTCTCTGGTGTACTTCTCTCCAAAGAGCCATATCTCCTCATAAAGATGACGGCTATGGCTGCACGTTCTCTCTCTGGAGTTCTACTGCTCAAGATCACACAACCTCAGACTTTTGCTCTCATTGAAAGTAAAGTTGAAATTCTTCCCGAAATCACATTCAAAGCAATTTAATGTATTAGATGCGAATAAAGCCTATTTATATCTAAATATGTACTTACAAAGGAACTGTTTGGATCAATTGTAATGAAACTTGATCATTTAAGATATCATAAACTTGTGACGTAAAATGATATTTATTTATTTATTTATTTATTTATTTATTTATTTATTTATTTATTTATTTATTTATTTACTGGAGATTGCCCCCTCAGGACAGAGTATACAGTAAGGCAAGATACATTTTAAAAGTAATATTGTGAGGAGTTGATTTCATAATCCGGCCTAGAAAACCAAGAATAACGGCCGAGAGGCTTCATCGTCCTGACCACTTGACACCTCATAATCTGCAGGCCTTCGGGCTGAGCAGCGGTCGCTTGGTAGGCCAGGGTTCTTCGGGGCTCGTGCGCCATGGGGTTAGAGGTTTGATTTCATAATACATAGTACATTTGATATCATTCTGTGGTTTCATTGAAGGTAAGGTAAGGGTAATTCTGCCCGAAGGCAGGTCCGAACCTCCGCAGAGGTGTTCCTGAGCCGGAGTTTACGTGCGGTAGGGTGGCCAGTTCCTTTCCGCTCCTCCATTCTCTTACCCCCCACCAACAGCGCGTGGCAACCCATCCAACTCCCGACCACGCCCAATGTTCCTTAACTTCGGAGATCTCACGGGATCCGGTGTTTCAACAGGGCTACGGCCGTTGGCGTTTCATTAAAAAGTTAGGGAGATATGGCTCTTCAGGGCTTGAATTGAATAATTCTAGGCAGTCACGGCAACTTCTCTCTTATTAATGCCTGATCTAGGTTAAATGATTATGTAGAACTTGGCGAAGGAAAGAGGAATGATTACTCTAGCTCCAACCATTAATCCGTTAACTTCGATATCATCCAGCTTGTATTCTTGTTGATAGAATGGGATGGTTGGTTCATATGTTGCTTTACTTTCCTCATGAACCTCATTGGGTTGTGTTTCGGACGTTTCGAAATCTCATCGTACGTCTTTGAAGGCTATCATGTCAGTGCGACGAGTGCTGCCTACAACGGAGAGACCGTGAACCTCCTCGAAGACCGTAAAATCCCGATTCCCTTAACACTTGAGATCGTACATAAAAGATGATTTTTATGGCATACCTTTGGTAAACTCAGCCACTTCCTAAAAAAAAAAAAAAACGCCGAAGTTCCTGTCAACTTTAAGCGTAAGGTTTACGAGACATGCATACTGCCAGTCGCGACACGGTTTTGAAACAGTCACGCTGTCTCGAAACTGTGCTGAGAAACAACGTGCGAAACGCTGAAATATTTCGCAGGAATGAGTGGTGGTGGGGGTGGGGGATGTAGGCAGAGGTCAGAGGGAAAATGGACCAAGCGGCTCCTATTCCGGTGTCCCATAGCAAACTCGAGGAGTGTAGGACGTCCCCAACTCCTTATAAGAAAATGAGCCGGAGTAAACTGGATGCAGACTACCTAGAAAAGAACGAGATGGAAAAGACTGGCGGTGGCCTATGTCCAGGAGTGGACGTCCTAGGCTGAAGAAGAAAAAGAAGTCAAAGCCATTGTATCAGATTATATAGATCATACCAGTTTCTATCTGAAACTTTACTTTCATCATCAAATGTCTAAAAGCAATGCCTTGTCTGTATAACCGGCCGATGACCTAAATGTTAGGCCCCTTTAAAGAACAAGCGTGTCTATGTAACCCTTCTTCTCTGTCCCCATTTTTCCCTTCCAACAGATTAGTAAGAAAGGTATTATGTCGCAAGATGTGGCCAGTGAATTTAGCTCTTCTTCTCTGTATCGTTGTTGTAAGTTCTCTGTTCCTTTGAATTTCTTGCAGAATGCTTTTGTTTGTTCTCTTTTCAATCCATTGAATCCGTAACATTCGTCTCCAGACCCGCGTCTCAATCCTGATCTCTGATTGTCCAAAATTCACATCCATATAATAGCACACCCCATACAAAAATTATCACATTTTTTTACAAAATCTAAATTTGCACTGTTCAAAAGATGTATAAACTTCCTAGATAAGGGAAACAGGTTACTTGTTCCACTTTCACCTTAATTAAAATAAATTACTTAACAAACTAGTACACATACCCAGGTCATCAAACTTCAGAAATACCCAAAATACACGGAACTGTACTGGGTTGTCGTTCTTTATCCACTATCGCTATAGTAATGAGTATTGGAAAATACGTCTACATCTACCGGAGAACTTGTTGAAATGTATTCGCTAATCTGAATATGGTGCTATAGATTTTGGTGTTAACTTGCATATGGTTACTCCAGGTGTCGAGGCTAACAAGAACTCCTTGGTATTAGACTTGCAGATGAAATGTGACCGTTCAGCGACCCGACCCAGTTAAGATTGGAGAGTATGATTATGCAAGTAGACAGCAGATCAACAGTTCCATCGTGTTATATGAAACCTTCAAGCCCTGCCTCTTCTTCTTATACTCTTTCTTTCTTTTTATTCTGCTTCCCGGGGTGAGTGGCTCAGGCGCTGGCATTCTGACCCCAACTGACCAACCCCGTTTGTATTTGAAGGTGCTGAAATACGTGAGCCTCGTGTCGGTAGATTTACTGGCACGTAAAAGAACTCCTACGGGACTAAATTCCGGCACCTCGGCGTCTCCGAAAACTTTCAGAGTAGTGCGTGGGACGTAATAGAACCATTAACATTCTTTTTTTTTTGCTAGTTGTTTTACGTCGCACCGACACAGATAGGTCTTACGGCGACGATGGGACAGGAAAGGGTTAGGAGTGGGAAGGAAGCGGCCGTGGCCTTAATTAAGGTACAGCCCCAGCATTTGCCTGGTGTGAAAATGGCACACCACGGAAAACCATTTTCAAGGCTGCCGACAGTGGGGTTCGAACCTACTATCTCCCGAATACTGTATACTGGCCGCACTTAAGCGACTGCAGCTATCGAGCTCGGTAACATTCTTCTTCAAGTGCCATAGCCAGTCCTCCAGACGGTGGCGATCACTCTGGAGAAAGCACCCGTTTCTTTAGCTAACTTGAAGAGTTGTTCGGTGTTGTTGTTGTTGCAAATTCAGTCTTTCATGTTTTGGAGCCATGACATCGGTTGTCTACCAGCTCCTCACTTTGCCTTCTACTTTCCTTGTAATATGAGTTGTAGAAGCCTACACTTTCTACCTCGCTGAACATGGCCCAAACAAGCTGCTTTCCTGGCTTTGATGATGTTTACCAGCTTACGCTCAGCTCTAGCTTTCCTTATCCCTTCGTTATTGATTATAAAATCTCTCCATGCTACTCTGAGCGTTCTATGGAACCACATTTCAAAGGCCTCTGACTTTTCATGGAAGAAACTTTGAAAGTCCAGGTCTCCCCTCCATAAAGCAGCGTTGACCAGACGTAACTTCTCAACAGCTAATGCCTGAGTTTGAGGTTTCGATTATCATCTCAAAAGAATGACATCATCGTTTGGAAAGATGATCTGGAAATCTCAGTACGGCGTCTGATCCTTTTTCAGGGTCCTTTGTCGGTGCTCCCAAGGTACGTGAACTTGACTTACTCGTTCAATATTTCTTTGAAGTGACAGGAATTGTGGCTGTGATTATTGTCGTATTTTGCGTGACTCCTTTAAAGGTAGCCGAATCGATTGTTTGACACGTATTTTTTATATCTAGACATAGTTCAGAATTATAATTGTTGCATCATTTGTTTAAAAACTAGATCTACAAATATATCTCCTTACGTTTACTTAAGTTATTATGTATATATGGTTAAATATTACTAATTGTCCGGCGCTATGGCTGAAGGATCAACGTACTTGGCTTCGTTTGAGAGGCTGCTGGGTTCGATTCTCTGCCGGTCCGGAGATTTTAATAGCATCTCTTTAATTCCTCGAGCTCGGGGCTGGGTGTTTGTGTTTGTCTTAATGCAAATCTTCATTTGCATACAAGTTACCACAGAAACACGCAATAGTGAATATATCATGCAATTGGAATAGGAAGAAGGAGAAGGAGAAGAAGAAGAACTTAGGATGTCCTAATTGGAAACTGCAAGAGTTAACCAAGGGAAGTGAGATACGAAGCGGAGGGTTTTGGCGCGACGTGATGCTGAGCCCGATACCGAAAACATGCACCGTTTCTGATCTTTTCCGTTGAACTGGGGTAACTTACGTAATCAATACAGCCCGGAAGTTAGTCGAAATGCCTTTTTTCTTATCCGAGTGGCTATATGGAAGTGTCAGAGATAAACCTCATTTAGTTCATTTGGTAACAGGAAGATCAGTTATCTTTTTCGTCTATTTTAAGCTTCAGTTGTCTGTTTGTAGGAAGTTTAATGCCTCTCTTTTGCCTTTTTTGAGTTATTATGGCTATTTTCTGCTTTTACATAGGCTGACGTTTTAGTAGTGGTAACTAATTATTTTCTAGATATTAAACATGTATACAAGGTTCTAGCTTTTACAGGCCTACGATGTAGCCAGCAGCGTTGCGTACAGCGTGTTTTCTCTCGCGGAAGCCTTTGGATACCGTCAGCACTGCCTAATTTCTGGATGATGTGAATAGAGCGATCGATTTCCGGCAGAACACCGTCAGCTGTTCAGAAGTGAATTCCTCGCAGTGGTTCCTTCTTGTTAGGGATTAGATCAAAGTCCTGTGAAATCTAGAACCTTGTACGTATGCTAAATATCTAAATAATAAATAGGTGTCACTACAAAAAATAATCAACCCATGTATTTACTGTACATATTCAAGTTACTCAGTGGATATAAAAAATCGCCATCCCCGTCGTGTAGGGGTAGCATGCCTGCCTCTTACCCGGAGATCCCGAGTTCGATTCCCGGCCAGTTCAGGGATTTTTACCTGGATCTGAAAGCTGGTTCGAGGTCCACTCAGCCTACGTGATTAGAATTGAGGAGCTATCTGACCGTGAGATTACGGCCTGGTCTAGAAAGCTAAGAATAATGGCCGAGAGGATCCGTCGTGCTGACCACACGACACCTCGTAATCTGCAGGCCCAGGGGCTGAGCAGCGGTCGCTTGGTAGGCTAAGGCCCTTCAGGGCTGTAGTGCCATGGGGTTAGTTAGCAGTTAGTTATATAAAAAAATACATAATTACAATGTGCTATATATAAAAAGGCAACGGCTGTAGCCGTATTGACACACCGGATCCCGTGAGATCTCCGAAGTTAAGCAACATTGGGCGTGGTCAAGAGGTGAATGGGTTGCCACGCGCTGTTGGCGAGGGGTAAGGGAATGGCGGAGCGGAAAGAAACCTCCAGGCCCTTCGGAGGCCACGTAATCAATCTTTAATAAGAATATAATCATAGAATATTTTTATGTATAATTCTTGAAATATATACTTTAACATATTGTTAATAACTAAATAGATAATGTATATAGTTTATTATATGTAAACAAAGGATGTTTCCTAAGCAGTAGCACTGTTTCATTGTGAATACGTTCTTTGAACCACACTGTACCTGGGACAGGTTAATCGCTCGCTTGTTGAGTGAAGAGCGTGTGCTAAATTGTTAACTTTGTGTGATAATGAGATGATGTTAAAGATCTTGAGTACGGAAGTGTGTAGAGTAGCTGGGTGCGTGGAGGAATGCCACTTCAGAGAAAGCTACTCCACCGCACATTCATTCGTTCAGCGCCGGAGAAATGAACCCGGAACTTATAAGTTGTGTGCTAATGATCCCGAACAGAAGAGTGACAGTTCAGTGGTGATTGTTAAGTTCTTTCTGCATTCGGCTCTGAAGTACTACTTTGTCCAGACACAGCTTAATATGTACACTATTGCTCTCAACAAAGGGAAAATTATGAATAACTTCAGAACGATATCAAAATAATATAAATCATTGCGCCTACAAAAACCGCTATGTGATAATATTTCAGCTTAGAACTCTGGCCAGAAAGGTCCTGTCTTCTAAGGTTCAGCATTGCATGACCTGCCGGGTGGAAAAAAATAACACTGGCTTGGAAAATATTTAAAACTGACGCGGGTAGGCCAAGGCCCTGCAGGGCTGTAGTGCCAGGGGGTTAGTTAGTAGTTAGTTATATAAAAATACATAATTAAAATGTGCCATATATAAAAATGTATATAGGTTATTATTATTATTATTATTATTATTATTATTATTATTATTATTATTATTATTATTATTATATTTAAACAAAGGATGTTTCTTAAGCAGAAGCACTGTTTCATTGTGAATACGTTCTTTGAACCACACTGTACCTGGGACAGGTTAATAACAAGCTTGTTGAGTGAAGAGCTGGAAATGGGCTCATCTGAAGAAATGAAAAACTGAGAATCCAAAAGTCCTGACTCCACTTCGCTCAGAAACCACCGGAAGAACTCAACACGCGAAGGTTCATCTGGACGCTTTAACGCATGCACAACAGTACATTTTCGTCTAGACGCTTGAACGCATGCACAATAGTACATTTTCGTCTAGATGCTTTAAGGCATGCACAACAGTACATTTTCGTCTAGATGCTTTAAGGCATGCACAACAGTACATTTTCGTCTAGGCGCTTTAACGCAAGCGCAGCAGTACATTTTCATCTAGATGCCTTAACGCATGCACAATAGAACATTTTCATCTGGACGCTTTAACGCATGTACAGCAGTACATTTTCGTCTGGACGCTTTAACGCATGTGCAGCAGTACATTTTCGTCTGGACGCTTTAACGCATGTACAGCAGTACATTTTCGTCTGGACGCTTTAATGCATGTACAGCAGTACATTTTCGTCCAGACGCTTTAACGCATGCACAACAGTACATTTTCGTCCAGACGCTTTAACGCATGCACAGCAGTACATTTTCGTCCAGACGCTTTAACGCATGCACAACAGTACATTTTCGTCCAGACGCTTTAACGCATGCACAGCAGTACATTTTCGTCCAGACGCTTTAACGCAAGCACAGCAGTACATTTTCATCTAGATGCCTTAACGCATGCACAATAGAACATTTTCGTCTGGACGCTTTAACGCATGTACAGCAGTACATTTTCGTCTGGACGCTTTAACGCATGTACAGCAGTACATTTTCGTCTGGACGCTTTAACGCAAGCACAGCAGTACATTTTCGTCTGGACGCTTTAACGCATGCACAACAGTACATTTTCGTCCAGACGCTTTAACGCATGCACAGCAGTACATTTTCGTCCAGACGCTTTAACGCATGCACAACAGTACATTTTCGTCCAGACGCTTTAACGCAAGCACAGCAGTACATTTTCATCTAGATGCCTTAACGTATGCACAATAGAACATTTTCGTCTGGACGCTTTAACGCAAGCACAGCAGTACATTTTCGTCCAGACGCTTTAACGCAAGCACAGCAGTACATTTTCATCTAGATGCCTTAACGTATGCACAATAGAACATTTTCGTCTGGACGCTTTAACGCATGTACAGCAGTACATTTTCGTCTGGACGCTTTAACGCATGCACAGCAGTACATTTTCATCTAGATGCCTTAACGTATGCACAATAGAACATTTTCGTCCAGACGCTTTAACGCATGTACAGCAGTACATTTTCATCTAGATGCCTTAACGTATGCACAACAGTACATTTTCGTCTGGACGCTTTAACGCATGTACAGCAGTACATTTTCGTCCAGACGCTTTAACGCATGCACAACAGTACATTTTCGTCTGGACGCTTTAACGCATGTACAGCAGTACATTTTCGTCCAGACGCTTTAACGCATGCACAACAGTACATTTTCGTCTGGACGCTTTAACGCATGTACAGCAGTACATTTTCGTCTAGGCGCTTTAACGCATGTACAGTAGTACATTTTCGTCCAGACGCTTTAACGCATGCACAACAGTACATTTTCGTCTGGACGCTTTAACGCATGTACAGCAGTACATTTTCGTCTGGACGTTTTAACGCATGCACAACAGTACATTTTCGTCCAGACGCTTTAACGCATGTACAGTAGTACATTTTCGTCTGGACGCTTTAACGCATGCACAACAGTACATTTTCGTCCAGACGCTTTAACGCATGTACAGTAGTACATTTTCGTCCAGACGCTTTAACGCATGCACAACAGTACATTTTCGTCTGGACGCTTTAACGCATGCACAACAGTACATTTTCGTCTGGACGCTTTAACGCATGTACAGTAGTACACTTTCGTCTGGACGCTTTAACGCATGCACAACAGTACATTTTCGTCTGGACGCTTTAACGCATGCACAACAGTACATTTGTAAGGATACAGATCAGGTCCATTTTGATGATGTTTTTTCACGACGATCTCTTAATTCCCTGTTGCACAGATAAACGGCGTTGAGATTTAGTTGGACTTCGTTCCAGGCTTTACTTCACTCGAGCCGTGTGTTCTGGTGTTCGAACTTTTTCCGGATAGGTACTGTTTATATTCGTTTCAGGTCATTTTGCCACTATGTTTTGCACTGCAGACTTTGCTGGAGATTTTGCCAAAACACTTCCATCCTAAACTCTTGTGCAGACAGTTCCACACAGGTTTTCCACGAATCGTGCTTCGCATAACACTCGACAATGAACACGCGCCGTTTGATCGTGAGCACCATTTTGTGTTACATTCAACTGGTCACTAAACATGTCTGCTCCTCTCACTCACGCGTAATGACCAGCGAGGTACTCGGGAGATGCGCACACGCAGACATGTGACGCATTGAAATCACGGTTTCCAGCATTTCCTGTATTGGGCAGTTCTCCTGTTCATTAACAAGGCTCAGAGTCTTATAAATATTTTCCGTGTCAGTTTTATTTTGCCCATCCTGTATATCAACAAATTTTGTTATACATGTGGTGCGGGTTAGTATTCTCCCTGGTAGTCCTGGTATATTGCCCATTGGCAGACGATGGCAGTAGCGTTAGGGATGGCTTAGGTTAAGTCTTCCATAGTGGATGGTGTAGGTACAAAGTACGCTGATTGCTCCCCATAATCACAAAGTGTTTCGGATACAAGGAACCTATGCAGATTCAGTTTGGTTCTGCCAACTTCTATTCGAGGTGCCTTCCATATTAACTTGTTCTTCTTCTGACTACGTGGGAGGCATTCTTTTATTGTTACCACATTTCAGAGATATCAGTTATTTCCTTCCACATTTTGATTCTGGGAGTATCTGAACTCTCTTGAAGATGCACAAACCTTTCTTGGATTATGTCTCGTTGAGGGAGGGAGGTACTCAAATAATGAGGGTGCTTCTGATGTAGATGTCCTAAGGTTGTTCGCAAGGCCAGCTAAGTATTGCATTTGCTCACTGGGATTAGGTTTCAGGTGGCTAATAATGATTCTGTAGCTGCAGCTCTATCAACCTGCTTGTGCCACACTGGCCTGACATTCTCCCGCAGAGTACAGTAACGTTAATGTACATTTTTACACCAGTTACACTTCATATTTTGATGAAACGATTCTGTGTATTTTTCTTGTCTAATTATCGTTCATATTCAATTTTCGATTATTTCATGAGTAAGCAGTATAAGAGAGGACTGGTGGGTAGCCATAATCTTAAGTTTTGCAAAAGCAAAACAACGTTATTATAAACCTCGCTCTTTTCTCATTTCTGTCCAGAGTTTCGGTTTATTTTGTACTCCGCTTCCAAATTCCTTCGTTGAATAAATAATTTTGTTTTATTTTAAATGTCTTTTCCACTTCATTTCTTACCTAGTTGTACTTCCTCTTAAAACAAAAATCACCACCACTACCACCACTTTGAATTTATGTTCATATGGCTATCTGACATTTTTTTAAATTCAGGAGAGGTATCTTAATATCTTGATCTTACACTTGCCGATGGCGAGAATTCTGCTCAATTTTTTTTATTATTTATTATTCTTCTTTCTCCGTTAGGGTTTTCTTGGCACCACGTGCCAATTTCAATGCTTCATTCTTTGTAGTTCCTTCTTCTTCCAATACTCATTCATCTTCTCACTATGCCTCATTTTCCTCTCCTCGGCCCATTTTGAGCCTGTTTTCTTTCCCTTCCGCCCTTGGAATCCTTCCGTTTTTAACATTTTCTTCCTAAACCTTCTTCTCCTCCTCGTCCTATATTTTTTCTTTCCGAATCTTCCTTGACTTCTTGTTCCAAAGATATTTGAAAATATGTTTGGTCAGCCTGTTGTCATCCATTCTGTATAAATGTAAAAAAATATATCAATCGCCTCTTCAATATAGTTTGTTTTCTGTGTTCCGATATATTTCATCGTTACTTCATAGTATCCAGACTTCTTAGTGGACAGAGCATTTTCCGTATAATTCTTCTTTCCAATACTACTTTATTCAACTTGAAATTCAGTACTAGAAATTATTATAATTCCGATTTATGCATATGAATTTCTAGAACCAGGATATCACATGCTTGAAAATGAAAACCTACAACCTGTTTTCCAGTCTTTGACCGGGTCAGGGATGTAATGAATGAATCGTATATAGGCTGTTATTACGATGGGGTCGCCACTCCCAAAGTGATTTATATTAATGAGTGATAGATGGTATGAAATGAGAATGGAGAGTGTTGCTGGAATGAAATACGACAGGGAAAACCGGAGTACCCGGAGAAAAACCTGTCCCGCCTCCGCTTTGTCCAGCACAAATCTCACATGGAGTGGTCGGGATTTGAACCACGGTATCCAGCGGTGAGAGGCCGACGCGATGCCGTCTGAGCCACGGAGGCTCCATCACATGCTTATATGTTGTAATTTATTGTTGATCTCGTGATTTAGAAGATTGACAGTCACGTAATACTCCAAGCTTGCTGTTTGTTGCACAGTTTGGTTTCTTAATGTATTGATTCATTTGTATCAGCAACGCTCTATGTATAGTTTAAGTTATTTAGAGAGTTAAGAGTGCATACATCCTACCTAACATTTACCTCCACTTCTAAACAAGCTGAAAATATTCGTGTTCTGTTTGCTTAACTCCAATGTGTCAGAAGACACAACTTACCGATACGTAACAACTTTCTAGAATTTAAAAAGGAAGCTTAAAGAAATGGAATACTGAAAAGTTATACTCTATCATATAACAACTTCTGCCTTCTTACAAAGTCGTGTACATGTGTTTCTGAACAGTGGCCACAGTGTTAGCAATAATGCCTTCTACCAGAGAGTTCAGACTTTCCTTAGTTAATTTCCCTAGGCACGAAGATTTTTACTTGAGAAGTGAAACATGTAAACTTTTAATATGAAACTTTCTCTTCGAGAAACTTCAAGGGGTCATTTATTTCATCCTTCACATTCCTCTATAACTTTAATTTCAATTTCTCGTCGATTTATCGAACAATCGACTTTACTATATTAGTTTGTATGCTTTCTTTTTAACTTTTTCAAATTCATCACCTACAAAAAAAAAGTATCTTCTATCGATTGACATGAAAGACCAAGTAATTATAAGATTATCTTAATACCATCTTCTGCCTTGTTTGTATCATTCTTCTTATATTTAAAATCGAACTTTTCACCTGATTTTTTGATCTAATCGTGTGATTAATGATGTTTCGTTTCTTTCTTTTTAGGTAAGTATCATTGGAGTGATCCACTTCAGAAAGTAAAGATTGCACGTGAGTACTACAGCTCTTGTTTCTTGTCAGACTTGTTCTTTTAAGAAAGTTGTAAGATCTTATATCGTTTCTATTTATAGAAATGGTTCAGTACAATAACATAGCATTAGAAATAGCGATTTTGTTAGATGGATAGTTGATCGTTAAAATGTGTATAGACATATGAATGTTTCCATTTTCCTCTCTTTTATATTACTAATTTTCCATTCTCTCCCACTTCGATGACTTTCTCTTCCAAGTAGCTAACAGAAGAATAAGAATATCAGTAGCGAGTTTTCAGAGCTCAAATCTGATTCTAAAAAAATGTAAGTTTTTATGCATATGACATCGAAAATTAGAGCCTAGTGCAACATTTATCATTGGAAATGTTTTCGAAAAGAGAGATCATCCGTGAGCTCCCACTCGCTAATCCAATATTATCAACTGTAGAAATGGGTTGATCCTCTTTCTGGCCGAAAACCACAAGATGAGTTGTTGTTTGTTTTGAAAGCGCTATGCGTCGTTCGTTTCACGTGTCCAGTATTAACTGTTAATGCAAAAACCACAAGAGAACGATGGAAAGGTTACCTTAGAGTGATATGAATAGCATTAACCTCTGAATACGAATTATAAGAAATTTAACTGAGTACGCAATAACATCTCCGTTTGTGAATTACTCCAATCCCCAGTTCCTCTTCCTAAAAAAGAGTATTCGGATTAGAGTAGGTGAAGCCGTGTCTGATCCTGCAGTGATTAAGAGGGGGTTCCGCAAGGTACTGTTATTGGCCCATTGTTTTTACTTATATATACATACGACATGAGTATTCGTCCCAGGTGTATTTTTCAAAATATTAAATACTCTCTTCAGCATGGTGGATAGTTGGTTGGGTGATCATATGTTATTGGAAGGAGAAGAATGAATTTGAGCGTGAGCTCGCCTCCCGATTACCTAAATATTCTGACTAGGGGAAGCGACCTCGAAATTCACAATAACCACTAAGGTAATGTAGATTTGAAACTGGTTGCCAAAGTGTTTTGACACGTTACATGAAATAAGTGAAAATACTTTTTTTTAATGGAATCTCAAATTAATTAGTTTTGTGTGCAGCCCTTACCTTCGATTTGAAACACATCGGCGTGTCGTGAAGCGTTATTTATTACTGGTGCTGTTTTACGGTGTCGAAGGATGGGCATTACAGGGTTCGTCAGTGAAGTGATTGCACGCTTTTGACATGCGGAGATGTATCGCAGAATGTTGAAGATCCTATGGGTAGACCACGTCATTAACGAGAAGGTTCTCCGTCTTAGCGGGAAATCATGTGAAGTATTAATCCTCGCAAAACGCAGGAAAGCATCATTTCAGTTACATCTAGCAAAATGACAAATATCGCCTGATACAATTGATCATAGAATGCAAGACAGAAGAGAAACGTGAAGATCATTATCCTGGACGTGGAATCTCGGACAATCGTTCGATATCGACGATACGGAAACATTGATACGGGAAACATCAACTAGGAAAAACAATACTTTATGATAGTCGCCAACCTTCTGTAAAGAAACGGCACAAAATGGAACATACTTCCCTGATCAGAACGTAAGTGTTTAGGATTAGAGTAGGTGAAGTATTGTCCGATCCTGTAATGTTTAAAATGGGTTTCCGCAAGGCACTATTATAGGCCCATTATTTTTACTTATATATACGAGATGAGTAAAGAACTGGCTTTTTGCGAATGGCATTATGCTTATAGAGAAACTAGCAAGATACCCGTGCTTCGCTACGGTATTATAATGAAATTTATAATTGAATGCTTAACGTTTTATATATAATCCGCCAAAATTTGCGATCTGACTGGTTATCTGTCAGAATCCGCCAAAATTCGCGATCTGACTCGTTTTCTAATATATTACGGCAAGTTTCCTTCCATTTTTCAATCTTTCTTTCCAGCAATCGATTTCGTACTTCCCGGGCTAGGTCCATGTATTCCACCCGGTCAGTTGGGTCCCTAAATCTTTGCCATCTTTTTCTATAAGAATTTTTAATATGGACAAATCCTTGAGGAGGTCCGGCGTGGTGTCCTCTTGGGTGCCATGGCGGTACTGAACGCGCAGCTGGATTGCATTCTTAGTCATTACCCGTCCAGGACCCGTTTCCCGCGCGGTCTGCACATTTGACGACGGTCCAGAACATTATTATTATTATTATTATTATTATTATTATTATTATTATTATTATTATTATTATTATTATTATTATTATAGATGTTCTGGACCCCATAGCAAGATGCAAGATCGCTACTTGGCGGTAAATTACATCTGCTGCCACTGTCATTGTTAACAATGTGACCAGCACCATTGCCGCGCGTAGCCAAGTGTGCGGTATTTCTGGTAATACGAATGACATACTCCGTGCATTGTTGACCTTATTATAGAGATGAAAAATTGGACGGTCAATCTCATTCCTATCGTTTATTCCAAAGGTGTTTAAATTTTTATTTATATGCCAGGAGAATCTGCTGTATTCTAAGAACGTTCTCCGAAGAAAAAATGGCTATTGAAAACGAACCCAGGAACGATAAAAAATGATGGTTTATGATCAGAATAAGTACATCGGAAATCTACAGCCTGTATCCAGTCATTCGACAGGGTCAGGAATGGAATGAATAAAGCCCCCATCTGGCGGCGGCAATAGGAATTGTGCCGGCTGCCGAAGCCTGTCGCACTCCTCTGGGGCAATGGATAATGAATGACAAATGAAATTAAATGATATTGGACAGTGTTGCTGGAATGAATGATGACAGGGAAAACCGGAGTATCCGGAGAAAACCCTGTCCCGCCTCCGATTTGTCCAGCACGAATGTCTCGTGGAGTGACCGGGATTTGAACCACATAACCCAGCTGTGAGAGGCATGCGCGCTGCCACCTGAGCAACGGAGGGTCCTTATAAGTACATTGTGAACAGTAAAATCAACAATTCTCACCTCCTTTTACACCCCACCGCCGTTAAGTTTATTTAACCCCCCCCCCAAAAAAAAAATAACAGAAAGGCATGTTTCTTTATGTTTAAAGGAGATTCCAAACACCAATGTTCACGTCTATTACCTTCTGTTTTGAGATATAAGTATCCCCATAAAAATAATTCACTTTTTTCACTTCCTTTCACACTCCTCCCCCCGCCCCAATTTTATTTTCCGGCAAAAACCTTGTTTCTTTAATAGTAAAGGATCTTCTAAGTACCAATTATCACGACTCTAACTTCCTCAGTTTTTGATTTGTGTGACCTCATGAAAGGAATTCAACTCCTTTTAAATCCCGCCCCCCAAGATGATCCCCCCCCCCAAAAAAACACGTATTTCTTTGTTTCTAAAGGAGATCCAAATACCAATTTTCACGTCTGTAACAACTTTAGTTTTTATTAGACGTTAGTATTCTCATACAATTAAATCAATTTTTCATTCCTTTCAGCCCCCCCCCCCCCCTCATTGGATTTTTCGAGAATACGTGTTTCTTTACTTTTAAAGCAGAATCCAAGTATCAAATTTCACGTCTGTAACATCTTCATTTTTGAGATATCAGTAGCTTAATTAAAATAATCCAACACCATTTTCAGTCAATTTACACCCCCCCCCCCCCCAATCAGCCAAGTGGTATTTCGGAAAACTAAAAATACACGTTTCTTGAATTTTAATAGAGATAAAAGGTACCATTTTTCACTTCTGTAATATGTTAAGTTTTTGAGATATACTGTAGAAATCCTCATTTTAAAATTTCACCCCGTTTTTAGTTTCCCTTAAATGGAGTTTCCAAAAAAAAAAATCACCTATGTTTCTTTACATTTACAGGAGATTCCAAATACCAATTTTTACGTCTGTAACATTTTACGTTTCTCAGGTATTCTGTGGATATAGTCTTTCAAAAATTTAACCCCAATTTGTCACTCCTGTTTAACCGCCAGAAATTGAATTTTCCGAAAACAAAAAAATACATGTTACTTTATTTTTAAAGGAGATCCCATGTACAAATGTTCAGTTCTGTAATATCTTCAGTTTCTGAGATATATGTATCCTCATTAATGACATTCAACCCATTATTCACCCTTATACATCCCTCCTATTGGGATTTTCCGAAAACAAAAAATGCATGTTTCTTTATTTTTAAAGGAGGTTTTAAATACCAATTTTTACAACTGTAAACGTTTCAAGTTTTAAGATGTAGATATACTCATTTTAAAAATTCACGCCCCTTTTCCCCCTCCCATTAATTGGATTTTCCAAAAACAAAAAAATACGTGTTTCCTTATTTTTAAAAGAGATCAAAAGTACCAATTTTCAGGTCTGTCATTTCTACAGTTTCTGAGATATAAGTACCGGTATCCTGATTAAAGGCATTCAATCCCTTTTTTCACCCTTTTTCACCCGTCCTATTGAGATTTTCTGAAAACAAAAAAATACGTGTTTATTTTTAATGATGATTCTAAATACCAAATTTTACATCTGTAAACTTTCAAAGTTTGGAGATATAGATACACTCATTTTAAAAATTCACCCGATTTTCACCCCCCGATTAATTGGATTTTCCAAAAACAGAAACATACGTGTTTCTTTATTTTTAAAGATCCCAAACACCAATTTTCAGATCTGTAATATCTTCAGGTTCTGAAATATAAGTACTGTAGACTCATGAAAGGCATTCGACCCATTTTTCAACCTTTTCCACCCTTCCTATTAGGATTTTCCGAAAACAAAATATACGTGTTTCTTTATTTTTAAAGGAGATTCTAAATAAAAATTTTCACATCTATAACCTTTAAAAGTTTTGAGATATAGATACACTCATTTTAAAATATTACCCCCCTTTTCACCCCCCTCAATTGGATTTTCCACAAACAAAAAAATTCGTGTTTCTTTATTTTTAAAGGAGATCCCAAACACCAATTTTCAGGTCTGTAATATCTTCAGTTTCTGAGATATAAGTAGCCTCATTAAAGGCATTCAACCCCTTTTTCACCCCTTTTCACTCCTCCTATTGCGATTTTCTGAAAACAAAAAAATACGTGTTTCTTTATTTTTAATGAAGATTCTAAATACCAATTTTTACATCTGTAAACTTTTAAAGTTTTGAGATATAGATACACTAATTTTAACATTTCACCCCCCTTTTCACCCCCTTAGCGATGGAATATCCAAAAATCCTCTCTTAGCGAGCACCTACATCTTAATATGAATATATCCCCAAAATTTCATTTCTTTATGTCCAGTAGTTTTGGCTCGGCGATGATGAATCAGTCAGTCAGTCAGGACAAGTTATTTTATATATATAGATAATTACAGGATTGCGATAGACTGCTAAAAAAGCCTCGACATAGTTGTGAAATGGACACCAGACTTTGGTATGATGGAAAACGGTTTCACAAAGAGGAAGAATCTTATGTTTTAATTGCTGTGTTGATGGTGTGAAGGTACCTAATGGTGATCATTGTAAATATCTAGGTGTTAATATAAGGAAAATATATTTATTGGAGTAATCACGTAAACGGAATTGTAAATGAATCGTTGATTGCAGAAAGGGCTTAAATCCACATTTTTATGAAGATGAGGTAAGACTATTTTCCGAACCCGTGAAGATAGACGCATCTATGAGCACAGAAAGGAACCCGAGTCCGGCATGTCTAATGTATTAAATGCTACGCTCATTTTCCTGTTGAGTGCAGAAAGGTCTGCAGTCCAGGACTGGAGTACTTTTCTGCAATCAATTGTTGGCATCCATGTAAATACAATTATTTACTCTCTTATAATAATACCCGGTTTCGCTGTTGGTATTTTTCTTACTTCGTAATTTCATTGTTAGTTATAATTCTATTTCAATAGGTGATCGATATGCAACAGTGCTAACGTTATCATATCTCCCTTTCACCAGTTCGAATTCTGTTCTGATAAGAAAGGCATTGTCGTGGCATCTCAATACATCCTTGCTACGATTATCAAACTACCTACTCAGTTTGCCTATCCTGAAAAGTATGTACCCATTAATACCAAAAAGATGCCAGATATAAAGAAGTCAGTCCAGAATGTTCCAGAAGAAGAAGAAGAAGAAGAAGAAGAAGAACCGCAATAATTCTGGCGCTCTATTCTACAGTGTCCAACAGTGGAATAAACAACATGCGGGTGAATCATGCTTGACTGCTGTACATTTGTTCTTTTTTGTTCTAGCAATTTATGTTTTTATATTCCTCGAATTTTATAGATATTCAACATTGGACACTGCTGGGTCAAAGTGTTTGTGTTCAAGATAATACTTGGTATTAATATTGCATTTTGTGTCCATTTTTATTTAAAGTTTGTATCAACATTGAAAAATAAATATTTTATTGTGTGTGGTGGACAAAAGTACCTATTAACGTTAGAGAACAATGTGTTGAATTAGCTACATTATTAAAAAAGGATTTATTATGGTTCAATAAATTTTCATTGGATATTTCATGACACTTAATATCTTACATAATCAATTAACTGAGCAGTTTAAACTGTTGACGGCTGTTGATTTCAGAAAGGACTTAAGTCCAGCGGTCTTAAAAATGAATAGCACATACATTATGATTTTGTGTATATTTAGTGAGTGTAATATATATGTATATTAAAAAGCTAATGACAACAAAGTAATTTTAATGTGATCCAGAAATTGCTAAACAGTTAATTTTTAGTTTTCTCAAAAGTAGGTTTTCCGGATTTAAGTCCTTTCTGCAATCCAAGATTCAAATGGAGGTTGTAGATCACCTCATGTGGTGATGAAGGTTTTAAGGATTTTACAATGTAAAGGAGATTACTTTATTAAAAAAAATATAATAGATCAAAGGAGAGCAACACGAGTTGTTTCGGGCGATTGCCTACAAAAGAGGAGGGTTAAGAAAATGTTTCCGACTTTGAGCTGAGACGACTTAGGAGTAAGGTGAAGAACTGCTCGAAGAAGCGTGATGTCTCGAGCTTTCAGCGGAGACAGGAATGGCATTAGACGAAGGAGCCTGAGTGGAGGTTTTAAAAATAAGATAGTTCTTAATATGATGATAAAGTTTGAATTCAAGAAGATACATTGGGACGAATACAAGTTTATAGGAAGAGGAATTGGGCATTCGAGTAATTCACCAAGGGAGATGTTCTTTGAAACCATTTAAGAAATTACTAAAATACTAGATGAACAACTGACAGGCGGCAGCCCTAAATGCAGATCAGCAGTGATTGATGGATTGAACATGAAGAGTTAGGAAACTATCCCATCTCCTTTAAATACAAAATCGCTCACTGAGTGCTTGGAGATAAAAGAACAAATATTATTTATCCACAAAAATCCATTTAAAGACTGGAGTTTTATTTACGCGCGGCAGTAGTTAGTGGACTGTATTGATGTGATTTATTACGGTTAGCTCCAGATTATACCCGCAGACCTTCTAAAGACTTGCATTAGAGCTTAATGCTGTTATCTTTTATTTATCAGGCTCGTTGCCGCATTGTTGAAAAGCTGTGGCAGGATAATTCCCCAATCTCCATTAGAACTCTGCGCTGCAGCGTGTATTCGACAGAAGGAGATTTATTTATCAGGATGGATTGGTGGGAGGTCTGGGCTTCTACCCTGGCAGGTACTTACCTAGAGTGCCACTATTTTCTACTATTGATCTTCTGGTTAGGTAGATTGATTGGCCAGGGATGTGAAAAGAGTATATTCTTCTGATTTCCAGTAATATGTGGGTCGTTTAGTAAGTTTATTTTATCTGTCTCTGTGGATATACTGTAGTTGCCTTGGAGGATGAGAGGTAGTGTGTCAACTCGTAATCCCAAGTTCTCGATATCAATTGTTACCGAGATAGTGAGCAAAAACCTTGCCACTCAATAATAATAATAATAATATAATAATAATAATAATGCTATTTGCTTTACGTCCCACTAACTACTCTTTTACGGTTTTCGGAGACGCCGAGGTGCCGGAATTTAGTCCCGCAGGAGTTCTTTTACGTGCCAGTAAATCTACCGACACGAGGCTGGCGTATTTGAACACCTTCAAATACCACCGGACTGAGCCAGGATCGAACCTGTCACGTTGGGGTCAGAAGGCCAGCGCCTCAACCGTCTGAGCCACTCAGCCCGGTAATAATAATAATAATAATAATAATAATAATAATAATAATAATAATAATAATAATAATAATCTGCGGGCACTATTAGAAAAAGGTGACAAATTTTATGTCCGTATTCGAAGAATGGGCAATGAAAGACTTGCTAAAAATATATTCAATTATGCCTCCTCAATAAAAGTAAAAAATAATATTGGATAATCGAAATTTAAAAAAGACCTGCAAGAAATCAGCATGACAGGTGAAATGATATAGAAATTGAGACAATAACATTGGTGAACAAACACCATTTTGCTGAAAAACCCAAGATAAAAACCACCACTGCATGGCTGGAAGAATGGAGCAGTAACACAGCGGACGGATGAAGACTGCGGGCAGAGAAGCAAGCGAATTCATCTGCTAAATAAGGTCAATCGCACTACTTAATTGAGCACAGCGTTGTGAAAACATATGTACCAGAACACTGAATAGGAAGGGCCCGATTGAAATGTTAGAAGTGAAAGAAAGGGGAACATCGTAAGACCAGTCAGAGAAAATGGTGAGTACAGGAGACAGTATAACAACGAACTGTGGAAAAGTTAGTGTATACCATTCGGAGAAGGATTAATTTTATGGCTACTTAATACATATGAGCTGTCGGAAATTGACCAACCGGATTTATTTTCTTTCTTTGTAAACAAGGAAGTCAAGGGACCCTGGTTCACGGAAGTTGACAAAGACCTTCGAGAAATAGGGATCGCACATGAAGACATTCAGCAACGTGTTCCTCTCCAGGAAAGCCTAAGTTGAAAACAGGCAAGATGTGGAATGAAAAAAAAAATAGGCTCACATAAAGCGAATGAGGGAATACTGGGGAAGAATCAAAGATCAAGGATGCAAACGGTTGAAATAACGTGTCCAAGGAGGCCGAAGCGATTAATAACAATAATAATAATTTCGTGTGGTTATTATTACACTGCGAGCCTCAGTCGAGTTGCCGCTTATTCGCTGTGCCGTGTCTGGGCGAGTGGATGAAGAATTAGCCACCTGACTCATATAGCTCGTCCAGTGAGGTCAATCATGGTCTCTGCTACTGTAGTCTTTGATAAGCTTCCGTAGAACGTTAGGCGTGATTGCTTCTTATACAGCAATAATTGATCAGTTTAATGTATTTCATGGCTTCTGAATTAAGTGTTGAACAGCGTATTTTCCTGTGTAGTAGATTTTCAAATTCAATTCGCCCAGAAATTGTGAAGATTCATAAAGCTTGTATTGCAGAGAACGAACCGGAATATCAACTCACGCTACAACGCTTGTCTACCGGCTCAGAGAGCCTTTTCAACTCTTACTGTAATGGTATAAGTTTTCTTGCTTTTCTGACTGGTTTTAAATCTGATTATCCGTTCATCGAAGTTGATCAGTTTTCTCCGGGCGTATGGGAACTGTGTGAATGTGAGTGCACTATCGGTCACCGATACGGGGCATGCAGGAAGGGTGCCAACCCTTACAGGACTGACCCTGTAGTTTGCCGTGTATAGGAGACTTCATGTTTGTATGGCGGAGAATAGTGTATGTGGTGCGAGGTACAGGTACGTTGTTGACAACAAAATCCCTCGATCCGGACAGGGATCGAAGCCGATGACCGAAGACCAAGAGAATGACCACTCAGCCATGGAACATCTGTCATGTACAGGCTGTAACAATACGGTACTGCAAAACCTTCAGGACACATTCCTCACAGGAGGAAGAACAAAATATGTCATATGGACATGAGTCCAGAAACGCTTTATTTCCATGTTAGAACATATTTTCTACAACTCTACATCGAACATTAATGATGCGAAACACGCAGGAACAGAGTGTACCAGCATAAAACATGAAACTACATGACATGTTCCAAATGCATTAGGATACATTGCGACGCAATGAGCTCAGACTTGCTCATCGCACACCTATGTTTGGCATTCCGATATATCCTGTTCCGGGAAAAATACTATGTTCCACATAACAGTTACAAAATAGCAGTGGCGTGCGGGGAACAAATTCATTACCCCAGCTGCAAAAAGGTTCTTTAAAAAAATATAAACAACCATAGCCCCACTAAACTCTCTAAAGTCAACATTTCCATTTTATAAGGCTGCGTTTTTCGTGGAAAGGTCTACCTGAGAAAGATAATTTAAAAATATTTTCAACCACACGCTAGCACATACTTCCAAATCGATATTCACGGGAGTGACGACACCATCATAACTTAATCTATAGCAAATTTTAAACAGTGTGCTTATAGTTTCATCCGGTGATGCTTCGTAATAGTGCAGTCATAGTTTTCCCCAAAATACACTGGGACTATTTGTTTTTAACTTAAAAAGCGTAATCTAAACTAATCAGCAAAATTTAACTGGATTTTGTCGTCGCTGAGGTTTTATAATTTCACTCGCATACTGAGTGTGCGTGCATCAACGACAAACGAGGGAAAATATTTTTCACGAGGTATAACACATGTTATATTCATGAAGAATGCCACTGAACTCGCGATACCTTCGCCTATAATCCAAGAGGAACACTACAAAAATTCACTATATACCACCATCACAGACAACTGTGTTCATGCTGGGCAACCTAAATATTTTTCTGCGGCTATCGGAACACATACTCTACATGTACCATCAATGAATTGCTCGAAAAAAACTGTATACATGCTGAAACCCAAGACTAAAAAATATTCTTCTATATTACAATGGATTTCATATACTGGCTCTATTTTTATTAGCAAGACGATGTGCAAGTGACTATACTGTTAAGATCTAGATATTTTTCTTGCAGTCTCTAGTGTGTGGCGCTGAAGACTTCTCGTGTCAAGTATTAAAACTAACATTAGCTTACATAAGCTAGCTGGCCTGTCGCCGTAAATTGCTGTCGGGGAAGGGCCTAAGCTCCGCCCAGCCCCCACGACAAGGAAGCTTCAAGTGCATGCTTCACCCAAACATCCTTAAATTTCGCTGGGGCAGCTTCTCTTTTGCGCCGGCAAGGAAACCCAGCTCGCTGGGGAAGCTGAACTGCGGTAGTGCGAGCAGATTGTCGAGACAGCTCTATTGGGCTTGGCTTAGATGTTCGCAATTGTTTTTAAACATTATAAAAATCGTTCTAAGGAATAATTAGAAAATGTTAATGCAAAGTTCTCTACCCCAGCAGCGCTGGGGTAGATGGGGTTCAATGCACGCCACTGCAGAATAGCTGTCCGCGGTCTAGGAGGTGGGATAATTAGCAAATTGTCAACAATCCTCGCATTCTTGTGTGCTAATTCAAAAATTGTCTCCTCATTGTGAGTTTCATGCTTTTGTTTTCATTGGAATGTAGCTGCGGTGTCCCTAAGCAAACAGTTCGTTATATAGTGAGTGCTTATCAGGGTAACCCAAAAGACTTTCTTGACCCAAATCCTTCTTGTATATACTATTTGCAGAGCTTGAAGGTGAAATTGTGTAACCTACATAGTGTATTGTATATTTAATTTATGATTGTGTGTTTTTATTTTTAATGTCATACGCTAAATAAATATTTTTTTGTTTTCATTGGATGAGCTTTAGGGTAGTTAATCATAAACAAGATAAACTGGTACCGGAGATAACTAGGAGCAATATTAGCAGTATCGCAGGAATTTAGAGCGAGTAATTAGTTGATGATGTGATGACTTAGAGACTTGCGTTCACAGGCGGCGCTGAATCTGTGGACCAAGAAATATGCATTGAGTGACATACAGCCTTTCACATAATTATGTTTATTCATTTGACGATATTTGTACATTTACAGCAATTGTTACGATATCTTTTAACACCTCTAAATTACAAGTTGCTGCAGATAACACAACACAAAAGGCCGTGAACTGCGGTAAAAGAAAACAAAACAACTAGTTGCTGACGATGCACGTGATCAAACGCAGTGAAAATTAAAATAGTCTAAGACACCCGAAAACATATTGATTCGAAATATGCAAACAATTTGTCGTAATCACACACCGTTATTGAGATACACGACATCAGCCATGTACATATTTTTAACATAGTACCAAGGAAAACAACTCACAGACAGAACTTTTACTAGAACAGTGATTGTTGCATGGAGTACTAATGAACATGGACTTATCTAATATTAGTGCTAATGCACCAACATAGCACTTACTGGATTTGTTTGTAACACAGCCGCACAAGTAGCAAAACAATTTGGTGAATTTATATGCAACTTCTGGACGCCATAATGTTCACTTTCTTGGACATTAAAAAGGTAGCAAATGAGATTGTTTGGCTTTGTATGAAAAATAACAAAAAGCAATGAAGAGTTCTCGACGGACGCTGTTAATGAAAAATAAAGCTATGCCAACATCTTCAAAACCTGACGTGATAGAGAAAAACAGTCTTCGGATTTGATATCAGCATGAAAAACTGCACCAAATACAGTAAACATCATACCAAATATCTACCTCTTGCAAATCATTGTAATCACTGTCATGCTTACTTACCACGGATTCGATGTCTGTCGAATTGCTGACTAAGACGTGCCCCTCTTACAAATTAATATTTCGCGAGTTCCCTTTCATGGTCTCTTAGTGCCCACTGCTGTTCATTGCACACCGTGACTAGTTCCATAGAATATCGAAGACAGTGTACTCCCTGAGTCGGAACTATCAGCCAACCAACAGAGCTTCCGAGGTTCTCAAACACCCAGACCAGTTCCGCTGGATTGCAGGCTGTTATTTCGGAACAGGATGTTGCGGTGCAGAACAGTTCCGAATGCGGATCAGTTCCCAAAATAACAGGTAATTTTTTGCCTCTCTCGACTTTCCTTGGGTCGCAGTAGAAAGAGTTGAGAACACTCTGAATGTCTTGTGGGAACTGTTGTGGTAAACGACACGGTGTAATGTACAATGGCGCTTCTAAGATTACAGCTTAATTATTCAGTGGATCTATAAATGTATTATACTCCGGCTCTTAATGGAATAATGGAGCTTCTCTCCCTTAATTCGTCGACGAGATCCGCAGTGTGTAGAAGTTATCGATGTGAAGACATTGAGCAGGCGATTGAGGTTGATCCATACCTCCCATTTTTCAGCAAACATCGGGCTTGAACAATGGTCAGTTAAAGGATTACTATTTGGTACCAGCAGAGGTACTACAACATACGCCTGCAACGTTTTGAAAGGGTTAGGTACCCCTCTCCCCACCCCCTCCCAAAATTACACTCATATCATAATATGCATTGTCAAAGACTCGTTAAGCATTCTGCACCACCACCTTTAAGGCAGGTGGGAGGGGGCAACTTCCGCCCAGCATCTAATTTCGTCCCCCTAGGGATTTCCAGTTCGCAAGGTTGGTATTTAATGTTCAGCCGCGCATACGCGAAACCTCATCCCGTTGTCTTGTGAGAGTTGTGTGCACCATGTTTAGTTTCCGCGTACGAGGAAGATTCATTTTTCTTGCTGAGCTGTGTTACTGCAGCATTCAAATTAAGAGCTTGTTATTCCTAGAGTGAGCACGGATATGTGTATGAAACACTGGACTGCATTTCAGTCGCGTGGTGTAGTTCCTGGCGTGTAATCGCTACATTGAGGTGGTAGGCGTGATTTACTGTAGTGGCCATTATAACAAATCAGGGAATGTTCGTAATTTCGCCCCTTTCATGTTATTTGTTATTTATGAAATTTATTATTATTTTCAGATGGGAAAACACAAGCAGTGGAATAAGGAGGCTATGAAAAAGGCTATAGGGCAGTGAGGGACACGATGATGGGTTACAAACGTGCAAGTAAAGTGATCAAAATCCCACGAGCAGTGCTGGAAGACTGTGTTAAAAAGAATGCCAAGAAACTTTTTTCATAAATGGCCTTAAAATAATTCACTAAAACAAAAGTGTTTGGTAAGGTTAGAAAGGAAATATATATCAAAATTAATTGTACTTTTCATAAATTCGCTGGGGGACGAAATTACGCCCACACATTTTGGTGCGGTGGCTTACTTTTTGTAGTGTTTGTCAAATATTGACTACCTTATGTTATAATAGTTTAATTGTAAGTTGCCCGTAAGTGGAGAATATATTCAGTAATATATATATACATGTCGTCCTCTGTAGTGTAGTGGTTCGTGTGATTACCTGCTACCCCCGGAGGCCCGGGTTCAATTCCCGGCTATGCTACGAAATTCGAAAAGTAGTACGAGGGCTGGAACGGGGTCCACTCAGCTTCGGGAGGTCAACTGAGTAGAGGTGGGTTCGATTCCCACCTCAGCCATCCTGGAAGTGGTTTTCCGTGGTTTCCCACTTCTCCTCCAGGCAAATGCCGGAATGGTCCCTAATTCAAGGCCACGGCCGCTTCCTTCCCTCTTCCTTGTCTATCCCTTCCAATCTTCACATCCCCCCGCAAGGCCCCTGTTCAGCATAGCAGGTGAGGCCGCCTGGGCGAGACACTGAAGCTCCAGGACACTGCCCTTGGGGCGGTAGAGGTGGGATCCCTCGCAGAGTCCGACGGAAACCTGGAGGATAACTAGATTAAGAAGAATATATAGGCCTACACCAATTTCTAGCCTTGTCCATAATATTTCTGAATTTCTGCAAGTCCAGATCTGCTATGTTGACGAAATATGGCCCCTCTACCTTATATTTCATAATTGGCAATCTAGGCCAATTTGTGTGACAATCCCCTGTGAATCTGTTGTATTTTCCATCCGTGGAGTAAGAGTCCAAGTAATTATTTATTTGTGCATTCTCAGAGTTGTCCAAGTACCGGTTCTTCGGATGTTCCATAGTTTCTACGATTTTCTCTTATATTCTACGTAGTCTTTACGATAGAGCGCAAAAGAAAGGACACCATGCGATAGGCCGTGATGTCACGGTCACGCAGCTGTGAACTTGCATTCGGAAAATAGTGGGTTCGAACCCCACTGTTGGCACCCCTGAAGATAATTTTCATAGTTTCCCATTTTCACACCAGGCAATTGCTGGGTATGTACCTTAATTAAGGCCACGGTCGCTTCCTTCCCACTCCTAGCCCTTCCCTATCCCACCGTCGCCCTAAGGTCTATCTTTGTCGGTGCAACGTAAAGCAGAATTGTAATTTAAATGGAAAAAAGACTACTCGTCGTTTGCCATTTCGTCAAGCCCGCAGTAATAATGATTTTCACTTCTTCGAAAAGATGGACGTTACCGGGTGAGTTGGCCGTGCGGTTAGGGGCGCGCAGCTGTGAGCTTGCATCCGGGAGATAATGGATTCGAATCCCACTGTCGGCAGCCCTGAAGATGGTTTTCCGTTGTTTTGCATTTTCACACCAGGCAAATGCTAGGGCTGTACCTTAATTAAGGCCACGGCCGCTTCCTTCCAACTCCTAGGCCTTTCCTATCCCATCGTCGCCATAAGACTTATCTGTGTCGGTGCGACGTAAAGCCACTAGCAAAAGTTGGGCATTGCGAAATTTACACTTACGTCACTCGCTCCAGGTCATCACCATCAACTTGGATTGTTCAACATTTCTTTTGCGTCTGACGTCATACAGCATATTTGATTTTCTTTCTGTCGGATCGGAGCCCATATTGCCACGTTTAATGGCTTTGTTTATTAGATTAAAAGCCTTTAAAAGGCTTTACGGGTTACTGAAAATTGAAACAGAATAGGAAGATACGGCACGAAAGGGTTCCGGTGGATTGAGAAGCATTTATCTTCATTTCTGCAGTCGTAGTTTGTTTTTCCTCTTTCAGTATCGGTCCGGTATAACATCCATCATGACAAAGTAGGCTGTAGGCAAGGAAAGAATGGCGTGGAGAGGGAGGTAATTAACCAGGGGCGTGGAGAGTCCAATCAAAAGCGGTTAGCTACCGGGAGCCAGTCTGCTAGACTCCTCTGAGGGCGACACGTGGTTCAATTAGTCGTACAGTACTAGCCTCTGAATCTCCGACAGTGTAACAGGACTCACAACCAGTGAACATTTTGTAACAATATCATCTCATCCCTGGAAATGTTTAGTTGGAACTAGTCAAATTAAAAAGATCTGTATTTCCAATTTTGTGCGTACACATTCGACAGAAGAAGAAACAGATTACAATTAAGGACATTTTCATTTATAGAACACTGTTTTAACTTTCAGACCCCCCTGTGGGTGGGAGACGAAGACGAACAATACACTCACGGTATCCCCTGCCTGACGTAAGAGGCGACTAAAAGGGGCGACACCCCCTGTGGGTGGGGGACGCAAACGAAGAATACTCCCACTGTTTCCCCTGCCTGTCGTAAGAGGCGACTAAAAGGGGCGACCAAGAGATGATGGACTTAGAACCATCATACTACTTGTTATTAGTACCATTACGTGAGGAATACAAGGGGTCATCCCCCGGTGAGGAAAGCAACGGGAAACTACCTCACTCCTCATTTCCCTAGTATGCCTTTTCAGTAATGCCTAGGCTATTTATGACAGCTGTTGGCGGAACTGTGGAGGATCAAACCAGCCTTCGGGCTGAATACCCAACATACCCCCCCCGCCTGCGGGTGAGGGACTCAGGTGAAGAGTACACCCACGGTATCCCCTGCCTGCTGTAAGGGGCGACTAAAAGGGGCGACCAGGGGATGATCAAATTAGAACCATGATACTACTTGTAATTAGTACCACCACGCAGGGAACACCATGGGTCGCTTTTACTTGCGCGTGGTACCACTATGTTAGGTACACAATAGGTTTGTGATTTGTAGCGACAGTGTGTGCTCAGGATGCATTTTACAGTACCTGTGATTCGTACCACTATATGAGCGACACCATGTTTCTGCCTTGCCTACCCACTATGTGAGGAACACCATAGGTTTGCGTTGCTTGTCTAGGTTTGCGTTGCCTGTAAATAGCGACACAATGCGCGATACCATAGGTCTGTGTTACATGTGCGCATTACATTACCTGTGAGTTAGTAGACTACCATAATGTGTGGAATACCGCGAGTCTACGCTACTTTTGATTAGTACCGCAACATGACAAATACCATGGTTCTACTTTCCTAGCGGTAAGTACACTTATGAGGGGCCGATCACCTGGATTTTTGATCCATTTCGACTACATGCATCATCGATTCAGTATTGTGCTTTAGAAGCAGTCTCTTGGTCAGTAATACTATTGTTTAATGCTAGTTTCTGGCAATGTGGGGCATTGCTGGTAGGTTCCACTGATTGTTTTTTCATATCCATCCATTCAGTCTTCGTCCTCACGTTTTGAATTCTGGTCAGTAGAGGATTATGGATTTTTAATTGTCCTTACATTTCGTCTCATTTCGTGCCATTAGGGGCCGATGACCTAGATGTTAGGCCCCTTTATACAACAAGCATCATCATCATCATCACACAGTGGGTCGACGTTACTTGCGATTAGTACCACCATGTAAGGGACACCGCGGGTCTACGTTACCTATGACCAGTACCATTATGGGAGAAACACCACGGGCCTGGGCGTTGCCTGTGATTAGTACCGGCATGCCAGGAACACCACGAGTCTACATTACCTGTGATTAGTACCGCCATGCCAGGAACACCACGGGTCTGCATTGCATGTTATTAGTACCGCCATACCAAGAACCCCACGAGCCTACATTGCCTGTGATTAGTACCGCCATGCGAGGAACCCCACGAGTCTACATTGCCTGTGATTAGTACCGCCATGCGGGGAACCCCACGGGTCTACATTACCTGTGATTAGTACCGCCATGCGGGGAACCCCACGGGTCTACATTGCCTGTGATTAGTACCGCCATGCGATGAAGCCCACGGGTCTACTTTGCCTGTGATTAGTACCGCTTTGCGAGGAACCCCACGGGTCTACATTGCCTGTGATTAGTACCGCCTTGCGAGGAACCCCACGGGTCTACATTGCCTGTGATTAGTACCGCCATGCGAGGAACCCCACGAGTCTACATTGCCTGTGATTAGTACCGCAATGCGGGGAACCCCACGGGTCTACATTGCCTGTGATTAGTACCGCCATGCGATGAAGCCCACGGGTCTACATTGCCTGTGATTAGTATCACTAAAGGAGGAACACCATGGTTCTGTTTTACCAGTGACGTACTATTAGGGGCCGGTGGCCTGGACAACGAGCTTCATCTCAGAAAATAAGGCACTGTGAATTGGATCCGCTGATTGTTTTGGATTCATGGTAATTTTTTCATCATCATTCGTTTTAGATTCTAGTCAGTGGATACATTTTGAAGTTTTAATTATCGCGTCATTTCGTTGCACCTCACACTATTAAGGATCGATGAACTAGTTGTCAGGCCCCCTTTAAACAACACTCATCATCATCTGCCTTTCAGCGTTCAGTCAGCAAGGCTCCGTGAATTAGCTAAACGCCTTCGCAATTCTCTATATGTTACTAGCTTTGTAGCCTCGAAAATCAGAAACCGAATCTAACCATCTAACCTTGGTCTCCCACTCCGATGGTTGAGGCGCTGGCCTTCTGACCCCAACTTGGCACGTTCGATCCTGGCTTAGTCCGGTGGTATTTGAAGGTGTTCAAATACGTCAGTCTCGTGTCGGCAGATTTAGTGACACGTAAAAGAACTCCTGTGGGACTAAATTCCGGCACCTATGCGCCTTCTAAAACAGTCAAAAACTAGTTAGTCGAACGTAACTTAGCCTTTATCTCATTCAGAGATTGTACCAGCATTCATTTCCGCTAGTTTTACGCTGCGGTGGCCTTAATTTACACCCCCAGCATTTACCTGGTGTGAAAATGGGAAACCATGAAAATCCCACTTTAGGATCACCGACGGTGGGATTCGAACCCACCATCCTTCGAATGAGACCTTACAGCTACGCAACTCTACTTAACACCTCTTTGGCATGTACCTACTATACCAGACTAGTTCAAGTAAAATGCGATCGTGAAAGCTCATGTTCAATTCGAAGCAGGCAACTTATGCGCACTCGACAGCTGTGCTGGCCGCAGTAACTCAGATCCCTGCCAACAGAACATGATTCATACGCACATTTACGTTAAACGTGATCTACATTGTGTTTCTTAAATACGAATTCCCAAATGCCACATACTCCAACCAGCAGTCACGGTGGCTGCCTTCATGTCTCTTTCCTGTTCATTTTCCTATTCATCAGTTTAGTTACAATGCAAATAACTTGGCCAAATGGTACGGCAGTTCAAAACAAAGGAGAGAGTTTAAAACGTGTTCGCTGGAATGAAATGGCGTATGACATTTAGTGCCGAGAGTGTCCGAGGACAGGTTCGGTTCGCCAGGCACAGTTCTTTTGATGCGACGCCCGTAGCCGACCTGCGCGTCGTGATAAGGATTAATTGGTGATGAACACAACACATACACCCAACCCCGTGCCAGCGAAATTAACCAGTGATGGTTAGAACTCTCGACCCTACCGGGAATCGAACCCGGGACCCCTGTTATTAAAGGCTAGCACGCTAACCATTTAGCCATGAAGCCGGACACGTGTTCGCTATTATGATTCGATGATTTTATTTTCTCGCTATTTTGTTTTCGACTCCTCAGCGTCAGCTGGCTTCTTGTTAACGACAGAGCACGGCGACAGGAAGTAATAACACTGCAGCCGTCATTAATACTCCCAAAATTCTCTGACTTTATTATTATTTTATGGCCTAATGCACACATATGCCTATTTTACCATTAATAGAAACTACCACTTTATTGCAATAAATTATAGAAGGGAAGAAGGAGAAAAAGAACTAAGTTACTTGTGGTCTAGCTCAGACCTCCGACACTAGAATCTAGAATTTTCTCTAAAGCAGGGAGAAAAATGGGTCGTCTTATTTTCCGATTCTTCAGACATGTACAAAGAAGACAATGCAGCAACATCATTTTTTTAATTATTATTACAACTTCCCCATGCGGAGGCTGCCACAAGGACAAAGTATGTCGGCTAAAGTATAATGGTGGTTTTAAGTAAGTCTGCAAGGACGAAATAAAATACGACATTATGTGTCAATAATCTGTAGGCTACTATTGCGACAAAATGTGCGGAGTCATTTTCAGCAGAATGGCCAACTAAGTTATACTGATTGATGGCTGATTTAATATTTCATAATTTATTATTTTTTAATTATTTATGCCCAACTATGGAGCACGTTTGAACTAATTAGCACTTTTTTCTTCTTCTCTTTCCGCTCTCTTCATTATCTTCCTGTATTTTTTTTATATTGTTCAATCCCTCCTGTATTTAGGCTAGTCCGATGGACTTTACAAAACATTTGTGTTTGTGAATTAAGGTTCTGAATTTTATTCTATCTTGAATGGTTACATCATTAATGTCAATTGTATTTAGATCTTCAGTGATTTCTTTTAGCCAATTGTTGTAATTTTTCATTGATAAGGCGAAGTTGAAAATTTTCTTTGTGAGCCTATTATTATTATTATTATTATTGTTGTTGTTGTTGTTGTTGTTGTTGTTACGGAGTTTTTCGTGGAAGGCAGAGGTGAAAGAAGGTGCGGGCTGGAATGGGTCTAACTACAAGTCCGAAAGATGAATTAAAATTTAAATAAAGGTTATATTTTCAATAGACAACAAGATTTAACAGATTTTCAGTAGGTGAAATAACAATGAAAATTCAGGTACAATAATAATTTTACAAGCGAAAACACAAGTTTTTAGGGGATCATTACAAAATCTGGGCTACGAGCCCCAAGATCTATAATTCCTGAGCTCTCAGCTCACAACCACAATTTACCAAAGGGCAGAAAAACCCTAATTACATGGAGCACTTGCTCCCACCTAGTAATGTCAAGCCTCCTAGAGGCACCTTTCAAAATACCAGAAAGAGCTGACCTCCTCTCAGTCTTTCAAGCCTATTAAAGGCAATACCAGACTTTTACACATGATTGCCATCAAGGCACAACTTATAATGAAAATGGGGTATCTAGTACCCAGCTTACTGGGCCTCAGTGGAAAAGAACAGATTAATTAAATGGCCCAAAAATACCAAGGTGAATGGAGGCGTTGCTTGCACTCCTACATGAATACTAGTTAAAACCTAAGGGGCACTAGGCCGATTAAACAGGGGCTATTCCCACACTAAGGAGGTGACTCGTATAAGAAAATTTTAATACATTAAGAGTAGAAAATCGGTTAAGAAAACGTCACCTCAACTCAAAAATGAAGGGGAGTTCGAGAGGGTAAAGCACTCTCTATCCCCGATTTACAGTCAAAGTAATAAGAAAATTTTACATAAGCCGGCACTAAGTTACATTTTTCGAATGGTAGGTTACATTGAAAATGTTTCGGACCTTCCCCGAGGGCTAAACTGCTGAGCTAGCACGAAATAAAGATGTTAAAAGGCCATTACCTTGTAGAAGAGCTGCTGGCGGATGAAAGAGGCACTTCCCGCCTCCTGCTATACTTCCATACACTAAGCTAGATGTTGTACGAGTGGCCGAGAGCCAGGAAAATCAGCAGTTTTTATACTCTCGAGGAAGATTCGAGACCTTTCATGAATGATTAAGACACACCCACAGTCGTTTATTGGGTAGCTTACAGTTACATATCAACATTGGGGAAGAAAAACGCCATTGGCTGAAAATTATGACAGAAATTTACGATTGGCTAATTTCAAAACTGGCGGAAAGAAAGATTAATATTGCCAACCCACAAATGAAAGAACAACATTTAGTAAAGAACAAACTTATGAATACAAAATATCTTCAAAAAAGTTCCTTCACTTCGCACCAGGGTGCATGATCATAGTTTTTGCTAGAGACATCTGTGAGAGAATGTCCACACTTTTTGATAATTAGTAAACAAAAACAATTCGAAATTAACTCAGTGACATCTTCTGATAAACGGTTGAATTAATTCAGTTTTAAAGTTCAGAGTTTCAACTTTAGAGGAGTACCTTAAGACGGAAAATTCAAATGTGCGGCGTATAGGTGTACCAACCGGTACAATTATTATTATTATTATTATTATTATTATTATTATTATTATTATTATTATTATTATTATTATTTCGTGTGGCTATTCCTAGCCTGGTGCAGCCCTTGTAAGGCAGACCCTCCGATGAGGGTGGACGGCATCTTCCGTGCATAGGAAACAGCGTGTTAGCGTGGTGGAGGATAGTTGCAGGAATGTTAGACACGGCACAAACATACTGTCCCCGAGGCAAGGGAGTTAACTATTTAAGACGAAAATGCCTGACTCAGCCGGGAATTGAACCCAGGGCCTCTGAACCGCTGACAATTCAACCAAGGAGCCGGCCAGTTTGTTAATGTACAGACAAGACATAAATTTCATTTATTTCATTAAAACTGTGAAACTCTTGTGATGGTCTGGAACCATTGTAGTACGTATCTGCGAGTGTGTGCTGGAGTGCAATATTGTTGGCCATTAATGGAACTGTATAATTTCAATTGCTGGGCAGAGCTCTTCAGATCGTCCATAGCGAACAGTAAATGCGTTCTACCACTACATCTGGGTATTGTCATGTGAGGCGAGGGGTTCTATAACTTACAATGGGATTAGCTAAATCAGAGCTCGGGTGAGCGGCAAACATGTGATGGCACCGCAGTAATGCTGTAATACAACGCCAGTAATTGAGCATCTGAGGCGTCTAGTATCAAAACCGGCCAAGTCACTCAAGGCATATTTTTCAATATGGACGAAAAACCTGTAGAGACAAAGCAATGATGGTCAGAAAAGATTTTTTTTCACAGTTATATCCTTAATGGTTTAATATTTAAGTTCCGCTGTTTTGAGAAATCTAACTCATAATTAACCCATCTTTTTTGTTAATTTAAATTTTGACTTGGCCGTTTTTGTTGCAATTTTGTACAATTTCACAAGGTATGAAAGTAAATCTTTCAGTTCTCCACTCAGAACAATATCCACGTTACAGCACACAATGACAAAATACGAGTACACCGGAAATAGGATTGCTTTGGCGCCAATGACGGTAAGAAGCCCGCGAATACGTAAATCAGTGTTGCAAACGAACAAAAAACAAAATATAATGACTTCAAAGAATATACTTTACAAGGAACGATTTTGCCTACTGGTATTATCACATTGTTGCTTAATGTAACAACACAAGATTCCAGACAATAATGCTGCATCATAAAGATTGTCGCTCGTTCCTTGACTTGGCCGGTTTTGAATTCACTGGCTGCATGACTTGGCCGATTCTGTTGCACGACCGAGAATTCAGTGGTCTATAACATGAAGACATGGGCGATTTTAAAGCATATTCTTGTTTCACCTGATAGTGCTATACTTCTACTTCAAATTGATAACCTTAACTCATTTTCGTAAATTTTGTGACTTGGCCGGTTTTGATTCTAGACGCCTCATCTATTTGGGAGAAAGTTCTGCAGTTATGATTTAAAATAGAGAATATCTAAACATATGTTCTGGTTTATCTTACAGCTAATATGCCCTTGTGAGCCTAGAATATTAGGCGCGTACGCTCAAATATAGTGGGAGGCGAAGTTTTGTGGCTTGATCACGATGCACGACGTTTTTTCTGCAGGTATTATATCTCACAAATTCAAGTAATCATCATTAATCCCTCTGTTTATCGAATAATCTTTTTTTTTTTGCTATTTTGTTATACGTAACACCGACACAGATATGTCTTATGGTGACGATGGGATAGGAAATGCCTAGGAAGTGGAAGGAAGCGGCCGTGGCCTTAATTAAGGTACAGCCCCGGCATTTGCCTGGTGTGAAAATGGGAAACCACGGAAAACCATCTTCAGGGCTGCCGACAGTGGGGCTCGAACCCACTATCTCCCGATTACTGGATACTGGCCGCACTTAACCGATTGCAGCTATCGAGCTCGGTATCGAATAATCAGGCACGTTCCGCTTCGACAAAGTTTGGAGAATAACATGTCTTGGCAATAATAATAATAATAATAATAATAATAATAATAATGACAATGAAAAATCTTCTTGTTGTGGTGTTCAGTCCGAAGGTTGGTTTGTAGCGGCTTCCCATGAACTCCGGTCCGTGGCTACTCTCTTGAAGTCCAAGTAATTATCGCAACCCTTGTCGTGAATGATTTTTAAAAAATTCTAGCCTTGGTATACCTCTACAGTTATTTCCTTCCACACTGCCCTCCAGTATTGTGTGCAGAAGACTTTTATGCCTCAAGTTATGTCCAATCCAGTTGTCTCTTCGATGGGTAAGCATATTCCATAAACACGGCTTCTCTCCAATCCTTTTCAGGGTTTCTTCATTAGTGATTTTGTCCACCCGTGGAATTTTCAGTATTTTCCTGTAACACCTTATTTCCAAGGCTACTATACGCTTATCAGCCAAGCTAAGAGTCCAGGTTTCACCAGCATACAACAGTACGCTTCACACATATATCTTCACGTTTCCTGAGGCTCATTAGAGCTTTCCTTTTTTGCTGACCGCTATTTTGGCGTGGTTAATGCGGCTGACTATTTATCTTCTACTTCTTCCATCTGCTGTTATTTTGCTACCAAAATAAGTGAACTCCTGTGTCCGACACATTGGCTGAATAGTCAGCGCTGAGGCCTTCGGTTCATAGAGTCCCGGGTTCGATTCCCGGCCGATTTGGAGATTTTAATCGCCTTTAGTTCATTCTTCTGGCCCGGGAACTGAGTGTTTGTTTGTTTGTTTGTTTGTTTGTTTGTTTGTTTGTTTGTCCCAACACTCTCCTCTTCATATTCAGACAACACACTACACTGTCAACCACCACAGAAATACGTAATAGTGATTACATCCCTCCATATAGGGTTGGCGTCAGAAAGGGCATCCGGCCGTAAAACCAGGCCAAATCCACATGTGTGACACAGTTTGTATCCGCGACCCCACAGGTGTGGGACAGTTGATACAACGTTGTGAAAAGTAACAATAATAAAAATAATAATGATAATAATAATCATTCTATGGACTCGGTTATCGTGGTCAGGCATTTCAATTTTACGTCATTTAGGCTACTTTCGTGTCAGTTTCAATGTTCCGTTTTATTCTAAAATCCTTTGCCATTCTTTAAGGTGATTTTCCATGGTTTCCCATTTACACACCAAGCAAATGCTGCGGTTACTGACAAGCGACCAGTGCTCTGCCCGAATACCTGCTGAACACGACGAATCCTCTCTGCCATTATTCTTGGCTTTCTAGACCAGGGCCACTAGCTCACCATCAGATAGCTCCTAAATTGTTCTCATGTAGGCTGAGTAGACCTCGAACTAGCACTCAGATCCAGGTAAGAGACATGCTGGCTACCATCAAACTGCGCGGAGGTGAAGAGGAGCAACCTTGGAGAACAGTTACTACTAGAATGGCTTAAAGTACGATTTTCACTAATTTCACTTCTCATTATTAGTCTTCTGCTTCAAAAGACAGCTTAACATAATTAGTACATTGGAAACAGCCATGTGCGGTTTACAAATATATCAACTCTCTCCCGTGCTGATTCCACCATTCATTTGAGTTATATTCATATGCGCTTGCTTTCAAATTCGTTGCAACGTATCGTGTTCGCTTCACTTCAATAAGCGAGAAAATTACGGGCTATTCACCGTTCATTCCCCTTAGCAATGAGAGGTGCCGTTCGGTTTCCATATTGTGCTCATATGGGTAGATAAAATATAATTTTAAAAACGTTTCTATAGCTGATCGTGACAAATACAGCTTAATGACCGAAATATATATTCTTTAAGAAGGTCGACATGCGAGGACATAGGATGGAGGGAGTAGTCATTGACGGTAGTGGTTGTTATTGTTTTTAAGCGGAAGACAGCTGCGCAACCATATTACCTCCCCCCCCCCCAATGGCACTACAGGCCTTGAAGGGCCTTGGCCTACCAAGCGATCGCTGCTCAGCCTGAAGGCCTGCAGATTACGAGGTGTCGTGTGGTCAACACGACGAATCCTCTCGACCGTCATTCTTGGCTTTCTAGACCGCGGGGCCGCTATCTCACCGCCAGAAAGCTGAAGTTTAATCACGCAGGCTGAGTGGACCTCGAACCAGTCCTCAGATCCAGGTAAAAATCCCTGTCCTGGCTAGGAATCGAACCCGGAGCCTCCGGGTAAGAGGCTACCCCTACACCACGGGGCCAGCGCGCAACCACATTATTCTGAGAAAAAAAATGGAAGCGTTCCGATTGTTTAAAGAGTGGTGAGGGTGGTTATTGTTTTAAGAGGGAAGTACAACTGGCCAACCAAGAGCGCTCCTAGATGAAACCTACCGACTGAAAGCGAACTCTGAACTGTTCCAACAGTTGGAAACGGCTAACACTAGCATGCGACGTAGGCGGCTGAAGTTTTACGGCCAACTTATGAAAATGGGCAACGGCAGGCTTCTGAAGAAGATCTCACTCACTGGAAGCATGTGGCTCATTGAAGTAGCTTCCGCAGGGACTTCTTGTACTGATGTCACAGACCGCCCTAAATTTTGTAAAATGGTCAACTCGTGGTCCCCTCTACGAAAGGTTGTTAAATCTCGCAAATCTCTTTCACAGGAAAGAAATAACAGGGCTCAAGAGGTACTGGAAACGAAAGCAGGCATCCAAAAAACTAGTCATAAGCGCTCCCTAATCACTAATAAACAACTGGGCAGACATCCTCCCTTAAGGCGGCTTTAACTGGAAAAAATAGGGGGAAATGTTTATCTGTTTTTCATCCAGTTTTATTTCGAAGGGTGTCCGACACGTTGGCTGAATGGTCAGCGTACTGGGCTTCGGTTCAGAGGTTCCCAGGTTCGATTCCCGGCCGGGTTGGGGATTTTAACCTCCATTGGTTAATTCCAATGGCCCGGGGGCTGGGTGTTTGTGCTGTCCCCAACATCCCTGCAACTCGGACACCACACATAACACTATCCTCCACCACACTAACACGCAGTTACCTACACATGGCAGGTGCCGCCCATCCTCATCGGAAGGTCTGCCTTACAAGGGCTGCACTCGGCTAGAAATAGCCACACGAAATTCAATTAAAATTTCGAAGGGTCTAAAGCACCTCTGCATGCAATTTCACACGAAAATCTTTATTTTTCACGTTCTATGCATTTGTCACCTCAGCATTTTTTATTGAAATCTGGTTAACGCCCGCTTAACATTAATCAGAGCGGAAATGAAAGAATTCCATCAATTCTATATTTAAAAAAGGGAGGGCCACGATGTGTGTTAAAATGAGACTTCCTAGGCTTCGCAAACCTAATACCGTCGGGGTCGGAAGAGAACAAGAATCGACCAAGGGAGGTCGGAAAGGAGAGATATAAGTGAGCCGCTTGACACAGGTAACTCAGCAAGGATCCCCTAGTCACCAACACACGCTCCAAGTAGAGTGCTCAAATACGTCAGCCTCGTGTCGGTAGATATACCTGCACGTAAAAGAAATCCTGTGGGACTAAATTCCGACGTCTCGACGTCTCCGAAAACTGCAAAAGTAGTTAGTGGAACGTAAACCAAATAATAATATTATTAAATTAGACAGATGATCGAAAGGTTTGAAATGCAATCAGGACTCAGAAGACGGAAAGTTCTCTGCATGCAGAGTGATAGAAGGCACTTGGAGATAACCGGCAGGATGACAAACTCGGCAGACGAAGATGACGTGACGCTAATAATGTCAGGAATTGCCTTGCCATGTCCTGTCCCATCGTTACCGAAAACCTATGTTATGCTGTCAGTAACAAGAATCTAACTTATTTATGAGTCACTGCGGCCCGACTCCTAGTCTGAATGGTCAGCTCCACGTCCTTCTGTTCAGAGGAACTTGGGTTCTGTTCCTCGATAGTTTAGCCTAATTCGTCGGGTTCTTGGACTGGTTATGTTTTTTTTAAATCTGCTTTACGTCGCACCGACATAGATGGTCTTACGGCTTCGGTGGGATAGGAAAAGAGCTATTAGTGGGAAGGAAGGGGTCTTGGCCTTACTGAAGATACAGTCCCAGCATTTGGCTGGTGTGAAAATGGCAAACCCCGGAAAGCCGTCTTCAGGACTGTCGACTGTGGGGGGGGGGGTTCGAATCCACTATCTCCCGAATGCAAGCTGCGCGCCCCTAACCGCACGGCCAACTGGCCCTGTGGACTGGGTGTTCTTGTTCATAGAAACACGCAGCAGTGAACACATCCCTTCCTATCAGAAGTCTCGTTCAGTACCCGGAAAGGAAGTTCAGGGCACAGACATATATTTGTTCTTCCGATTTCTGAAACAATATTCTACAGAAACTCGCCACATTTCACAGTTTACACTAAATATAACATAACGGTCCATAAATTTCGTGATTTTGATTTATATTTTGCTGTTGGTTACAATCATTGCATGAAATTATTGAGGAGAGCGCACAATCATAGTAATGGCTACTCGACCATGTTAATCACGTTGATAACAGATGGCGTACTATTTCTAAAGCTAAGTTCTGTGTGTTTTTTCACTTTATTATTAGTTTACTTTTTTGTATCAATATTTGGGTATAATTTGTAGATTATATAAAAAGTATATTTTAATTTATTTAAATTAACGAATCATTTTAACATCTTAACATTTTATCGTAAGATTATGGTAACATTCATTTCTGTACAAACTCTATTTGTTTGTACTGTAAAGTGTTATTAACAGTTTCTCTGGTGTTAATATTTTATTATTTCTTTTGCCTTGTTTTATATTCTACATTGAGAATATGTACTATGTAAACCACATGCAATTAAATACAGAATTATTAGTTACTAAAGTGTAAAAGAAAATTGAAAAAAAAATCTGTTCCGGTCTCCCTATAAACCACCAGTCTGTTCAGTGATTTTTAAACAATATGCATAAAGAAACCTGCTCCTGGATAAGTAGACTCTAAATATGAAGTTTGGACGAGATATATTCAGCCGTTTGCCCTTGATGGTGAAACAAAAACACGAAAGCTAAAAACTGCTGATATGATCTTGAGTTGTCGTAAAACGGATAAATATATCAAAATATGGCGAAATAAATGAATTACAGACAGCGGACTCCTTACAACTTTATTTATCGACGCAACCATAATCTCCTTTCTTCAGCTTCATGTTTCATCTCATGGTAGGTCTTATATCTAAGATTTAAAAACAATTTTTCTTTGCAGGTAGGTCTTATGGGACAGGAAAGGTCTAGGAGTGGGAAGGAAACGGCAGTGGCCTTAATTAAGGTACAGCCCCAGCATTTGGTTGGTGTGAAAATGGGAAACCATCTTCGGGGTTGCCGACAGTGGGGTTCGAACCCACTATCTCCCGGATGCAAGCTGACAGCTGCGCGCCCGTAACCTCACGGTATCTACGATTTAGCATCAGATCGTGAAGATATTTGGTCTTTGGTCTTCCTCTCCCTTTCTTTCCTAGAGCTTTCCCCTCAATGATGTTGATCACGAAGCTGTTATGTCTCAGGGTGTACCGAAGGAATTTGGCCGTCCTTTTCCTCCTCATGGTGAGTAGATCTATCTTGCCTTTGATTTCATCCAGTACGCTTTCATTATTTGATCTCTTTTCCGTCCAGCTAATCCTTAGCATTCGTCTCCATATCCACATTTCAATAGCTTCTAATCATTGTGCAGGATTCAGAAATAAATAAATCCTTCCACATGGAGTTGGCGTCAAGGAAAGGCATCCGGCCGTAAAACTAGGTTTAAACCACGCCTAGTACATACCCAAAGTAGCTGAAGTAATTCTTGAAAAGTCCAGGAATAATGAGGCGGTTTGTCATCTCAGAAAAGGTCCGTAACGCAGCGTAAGATAGACCAGTTTAGAGCGGAACTGAATGTATTGCACGATACAAGGATCTAGAACGATGGCGTGAAGGCCGTACAAGGCAGTCTAGTCCAGTCCGGTTTACTTTTGTATTTATATCATGTCTGTGTTTTGCAATCCCTCAAAGAACGAGATTAATTGGCCTCTTACCGCGCCGTGCCATTCACTAGGACAACATCTGTGCCAGTTCACTTCTCGAGTATGCCCTTTAAATGGATGATTATTAAACTTCATTCTCTACTGGTGGGGCTTTCAGTTTGGAAACGTGACAACGATACCCCTACTGTCGACCAAAATATTCTGTGTACTCTAGTTTGGAGGTTGTTTGTAAAATAGGAAATGGTCCTACAGAAAATCCACTAACACCATTTTCCACATTTTAGTTCATTTTGGGTCATGTAGGTTTCGGATATTTGTTGTGGTAGGTGGAACACAAAAGGTGCCAGTTTTTAAACGAGGTTCAACCAGAAGACATTGTTTCTCAAAAACCTGTCATCTGACCGATAACCAGTTTGTGACATTTCACAGGTACAAGTGTAATAGGGGTTCCGGATATTAATTCGAAAACTCTCAAAATAGGATCCAGATTTTCCATGGTCTGACATAAACTGTGTTGAAATGAAATTAAATGGCGTATGGCTTTTAGTGCCGGGAGTGTCCGAGGACAAGTTCGGCTCGCCAGATACAGGTCTTTTTGATTCGACTCCCGTAGGCGACCTGCGCATCGTGATGAAGATGAAATGTGTTAAAATATGGACATGTGTTGATCTACTTTTCAGTTTATCTTGAATCTTCGGAAAGAACAAATTTATTATAAACTGACCTCCTAAGCTAATCCATAGATTATTCCATATATTCTCCGTATACGTTTTCAGTTCCTTTTTGATAATATGATATAGGGCACTTTTCATATTTTAGCAGAGTGTCTCGGGAGTGGTTGCAGCTTCTTTGGCAAGGGCTCTTTGCTCCAAAACCTCAATTAAATTATGCTACGCACAGCAGAATATTCTGCTATTTGCTAGACCTAGGTTGTCCTTCGTTTTCACACCCTTCTTTACTTTTCCTATGCCTTCATTCTCCATTATTGTCCTCTGATTAGTGGTAAAAGTGAATGGATTATTGCCTAGTTGTATTTCCCAAACAAACCATCCCCACTTTCAACATTGTTTCTTGCCATTTGTCTTTAGATTGTATCTAATGAATTTTTATATTATTAACACCTAAAGCACACCACCTACTGTAGATTTGTCTCCGAAATCTGTAACAGTAGTTAGCAGGACGTACAACGAATGATATTCTACTTACATTTCCGCATGTTGGCTTGTAGTAATGTGGGTGTATTCCATTTCTTCACGTTGTGGGATGAATAGCCTTTTAATGCTTCGAGGAACTGTTGTAGTGTAGTAATAATTCCACTTCTTCGATCGCATCTGTGTTATTGCACTCATATTCGTGGAAGAGATGTCATCGTTCTGCTATAGTACATTGTTTGGCGCGCTGCTTTGCGTGCTCTTCGTACGGAGTTGTAAGAAGCAGTTTGTTTGTCAAATTGTACGAGGAAATCAGTCAGTCAGTGCAAGATCAGTAGCCATGCTGAGATTAGTGGTCTAGGAACTTCCCCGCGTGTTTGAGTAGTGTATATTCTTATATCGATTGAAACACGTGATATGTTGTATTCTCTTCCTAACTTTCCTTCAGTAGAATTTGCTTACAATTGATGTTATGATGTATGTCTGGCGGCGATCGAACCTATTGTTTTAAGTGGAAACAAATCAACTCCCACGCTACAGCTCTGATGACCCCCTGTGGTTGGGGAACGCAGACGAAGAATACACCCACGGTATCCCTGCCTGTCTTAAGGGGCGACCAAAGGGTGATTGAATTTGATCCATGAAACTACTTGCGATTAATACCATCACGCGGGGAACACCATGGGTCGCCTTTACTTGCAAGTAGTACCACTATGTTAGGTACACAGTAGGTTTGTGATTAGAGCAGCAGAGAGTGGTTTACTGTGGGTTTCCAGTATCTGTGATTAGTGCCACTATATGCGGAACATGACGGGCTTACGTTGACTGTGATTGGTGCCATTATGTGAGGAACACCACGGGTCTGGGCGTTGCCTGTGATTGGTACCATTATATGAGCGACACCGTGGGGTCTGTCTTTCCTGTGATTAGTACCCACTATGTGAACACCGTGAGTTTGCGTTGCCTATGAGTGGCGTCATTATGTGAGAAACACCATAGGTCTGCGTTGCCTGTGCAACGTACATTATTCGTAAGTACGTGTAGTACCATAATCTGTGGAAACCGTGAGTCTACGCTACTTTTGATTAGTGCCGTTACATGAGAAATACCATGGTTCTACTTCACTAGCGATAAGTAGCATCATCGATTCAGGATTGTGGTCAGTAATACTATTGTTTTAAATATAGTTTCTGGGAAGGTGGACATTGCTGGTCGGATCCACTGATTGTTTTAAGTTCATAATCATTGTTCATCGTAGTATTTTTGAATTCTAGTCAGTTGATCGATTTTGGAATTAATTTTAACTTTTAGTGTTGTGAGTTGGATCCGCTGATTATTTTACATCCATTCATTCTTCTTCATTACGTTTTGAATTCTGGTCAGTGGATGACTTTTCGACTCTTAATTGAATTGCCATTACATTTAGTCTCATTTAGTACCATTAGGGGCATTTGACCTAGATATTAGGCCCCTTTAAACAACAAGCATCATCATCAGCTCTGATGGACTTTGGCCTACCAAGCGACCGCTGCTCAGCAGATAACGGGGTGAAGCGTACCAGTGCGACGATTCCTCTCCGCAATTATATGTGACTTTCTGGACAGGGCCAGCTATACAGGGCGAAGCCGAACTCAACCGACAAACATTCGGAGGTTGTTCAGGGATTCCTTCTAAGTATATTGGAATAGGGGACCCGTGGGACCATTAATAAACTGTACTTAAGCAAGTTTTGAAGAATGACAATTCGTGTAGCGTCATCGTTAGTCACTGATTTAAAATTGTCAAAATTATCTGTGTTATATATTACTGCTTCTACCCCGCAATGAGTAATTTTTGGTGTAGGTAGAAATGCAAGATTAAGAGTTTTGGTTTAACAAATAAGTTCTTGCAAATAATCAACTTCATGATCCGTATCGATGTGTAGCGTAATTTAACAAATTGACGGTAATGATTGTTCCACCTTATCAATACAATTTGCTGTGTGCCTTAATTAGTAGCAAGTAGTACACGTTTCGTTTTATTATAAACATCATCAAGCAAGAATTCAAGAATGGCGCGTCAGGAGTCAACATACGAGGATCAGTCAATGGATGACCCCAAAAGAGGAACTCCCTCCTGGCCATGTCACAGATTGGGTGAATTGGAGAGCACTGAACAGACTGCGCTCTGGTGTTAAGCGGTTTAGGGTAAACCAGAAGAAATGGGATTTCGAAGTGGACAGTACCTTGTGTGTATGTGGAGAAGAGCAGACCACAGCCCATTTGCTGCAATGCAGTTCATGCCCATTCAGCTGCACAACAGAAGACCTGGTTAAAGCGAAGCCAAATGTACTTGATGTTGCAAGGTTTTGGGCTCACATAGTTTAATGTGGCTCTTCGCCATTGGAGTATTTATATTATGTTTTATGTTTTTCCTTATCTTTAATTTTAAACTTATGTATGCTTCTGACACGATATAAATAAATTCAACGACAGATATCTTTGTTTGGTAAAAACATTGAATGTACAAAGACATAGTCTTCTGAAGATGATCTTAAAAACATATTTGACTACTTAGAAATATTAGTCAATCACTACCTTTTTCTAATATTTTTAAGTAGTCAAGTATGGTTTTTAACAGCATCTTGAGAAGACTAAGTCTTTGCACATTCATTTTTTTAAAATCTAAATAAAGATATCTATGGTTGATTGATGTTTATAATAAAACAAAACATGTTCTCCAGCTAATTTATGAACTTGCTTAAGACACACAACATAATGTATCGATTTCGTGGAACAATGATTACCGTCAGTTAAATTAGTTCTTGCTGGGACTTGCACGAACACTTTTGCCATTCGAAATCAATTTGTTCGCTTCGGGATGTAAGGTACGAACCTGCTCAGATACTCTTGTGTAAATTATGTTCTTAATATATGCAAGTGATATAAATAATGTTCGGGAAGCTAAAGACGTTCTTCTGTTTGTATTCATTTTAACACTTACAGTAAATAAAAAGCAGCTTGTGCATTGCTAGTAAGATTATTTTAAATATTAACTTGTGGACCTGTAGTGCTCCACAGCATTCCTTATAAGTAGGTCAGATAACTCGCCTTGATATGCCTGCCGCAGTCATATGGTTTTGCCTGCCCTCTTCAATAGTTTCATGAACATTTAATACCGGTAATGTAGTTTATAACACTACTTTCGATCATTCGGCCATATCTGGATGTTTAGATTTTCAAACGATCTGGTCCGGGATAGTGCAACCGACAATTGGCTGTGGCTGAATACTACCCTCTTTTTCAAGAGTTTGTCCCTGCGCTTTATTGATGGTCATACAGAAGACTATTCGACTTGATAACTTCCCGTCTGTTCGTACGTAAACTGCTTTCTCTGAGCAGCATGCACGTTATTAGGAACGTTCTGCCATCTGTTGAGTATATTCAGAAACTGGGGAAGGTCAAAGAATCGAAGAGTATCTAGCAGACAACAGTATTCTTCCATCATCAAAGTGTGTACTCTCTGGCTTGACAGCTAGTAATCAAACATGGGTCCATGCAATGACATTACTAAGGATGAAAATCACATATATCAGAATATTAATGAAAGTGTTAGTCGCTTAGCAATCTGCTAAGTACAGAATGTATTGCAGGTTAGGGTAAGCTTTCGCCTGCTATTACTGGAGTGATGATTTAATGATTCGATTTTATGATAACTCAAAGTTGGCTGAACTTAGAGAGCTAGCATTGCTTCATGATTCATCGGCAGGTAATTCCGGAGAGAATAGAACAAAAATGTAGTAAATCGGTTCAATAGATCGCATGGACGGATTTGCCAAAGCTGTTTTAGTAAACTATTTTAATATATAGATTTAGGCCTTCATAAAAATGTAGGAAAACAATGGCAAACTACCTCACTCCTGTTTGTCCGTTATTTATTTATTTATTTATTTATTTATTTATTTATTTATTTATTTATTTATTTATTTATTTATTTATTTATTTATTCCTGACTTACATTTGTGGCGAAGTTAGGGCTCACGGCCCTCTCTTACACTTAACCACTATAAACAGGATTTAAAAATGTAAACATAAAAGTAAGACATAGACATTCTAAAAAGAAATAATACTACAGACAGATAATTCTAAGACTACCGGTAAGTTAGGCCTACATATCAGTACAGCAATTAATATGACAATACTAACATTAATAATAATAATAATAATAATAATAAATGAAGAAAACGCATTCACACAACATACACACAATGACTCACACAACTCAGTTTTATGTTCCCAGGAAAATCTTTCGGCAGGCAGATTTGAATTTATGAGAGGAAGTAAGGTGCCGAATGTCCATTGGGAGTGTATTCCAGAGTCTCGATGCGGTAACTAAAAAGGAATGATTGTAGGAATTCGTTCGACTTAGTGGAATTTCAAGTATGGAACCAGAACGGGTACTAATTTCATGGAATGAGGAAAGGAAACGAAAATTAGAAGAGAGGTAAGTAGGAGTGTTCGTCGAGAGCACTTGGTAAACGAGTGTCATTAGGTGAAAATTCCTTCGTTCATTTATGCATAGCCATTCCAATGTTTTGAAATATGGTGTAACATGAGCGTCATGTCGCAGTTGGAAGGCATATCGTATGCATGAGTTTTGTGCTCGCTGACGTCTCAAAGCTTGTTCAGCATTAGGTCGACTAGTACCGTATCACAGTACTCTAAAATTGGGAATAGTAGTGCTTGGATTAATTTTAATTTAAGTTTTTGAGGAAAAGAATTCTTGTGACGTTTCAGGGGATAGAGAGCTGCATGAACCTTTCTACATACATTTGTTACGTGTTCATTCCAGGTCAGATTCTCATTGATGGAGATTCCAAGATTAGTTACATTTTTAAGCTACCGTACAGCAATGTCATTGATTATGATTGGAGGAGGATTGATATTGCTTATTACATGTAATTCTACTTGTTAAACTGAATTCAAATAGAAGAATGCCGTTAGCTTCCCAAATATGATTTATGTTACTTGTATAATAAGTACAGTTATTATTATTATTATTATTATTATTATTATTATTATTATTATTATTATTATTATTATTATTATTATTATTATACAATCTTCCTGCAACAGCTGCAGGTTGCCCAAGGACAAAGAGTACCTTAACAACAGTAATGGATATAGATACAGTAGATAATGCGATCGTATGATAAGTGTAGGCAATCGAGTGACGCGTGTCAAACATTTATTTGATGTCCACAAGCATGGTTCTTGAAGATCATGATGGACTTCTTGAGTGTGGTAATCGCGATATTATAGATGAAATCTCTATTCAGCCCAAAGGTATTGCAGAAGTTGACAAAAAATATAGGTATAGCTCCTCGAGCACATAACATCAAGCCGATTACGGAGATGGATGAGAGCTTATACTTTCGCTTATATCCCGAAGCCTAGTATGCCTCGTTTTGGTGCTGCCATTGGTTTTGTGATTTTCTTATAGCCTTTGGTGGTGCTTTCTGAGGATCCAACCAGCCTCTGGGCTGATCTAAGACAGACACAAATGTATTTATTTATATAAAAATCCGTTCCCTGGTAATAGTTGGTATGAAAAGCTATGTGATGTGTGAGCAAGGCTCCTGTACTTGTCGAGGCTGTGTCTTACAGCGTTCATTATCTTGCCGTTATTATTCCAGTAGAAAAGAAGGAAAAAAATGAGGTACGTGCTGCGAAGCTGGCGCATTATTCACAGCAGGCTGAAGAGGCGCGTGGGACGTTGTCAATAATGCAACAGACGGTCGGTACGTGAAGTGGCAATTCAGTTCGCCTGTCACTCTGTCCCGGGAACTGGGGCTGTGTCTGTAAAGAGTGGAGTTTGAAGAAGGGTTGCTCTATTGCTAAGACATCCAGTTCACCAGTTCATTAGCAGGACGCTCGAGATGAGAAGCAGGATTTCGAACTTTGAGAACGATTGGGTAAGTAGTTCGGGTGAATCCTGGGAAGTTTTCAAAGATGCAGACTATTAATTTTTGCCTTTCTGCTGTCAAGATGGCGGATTCTGTCCCCGCTGAGATATGTCGTTTGAAGATGTTCAAACGTGTCAACTCTCGAGTCCTTGTCTTCCACCACGTGGGACAAAATTGTCACCTCGGCGTCTCTTAAAATCTATAGTTGAAGGGACGTTTAAAATAATAATAGTGATAATAGGCTAATAATAATAATAATATATTATTATTATTATTATTATTATTATTATTATTCGAGGCAATGCTTGATGTGTATTTAATCCAATGTTTATGGCCGGATTCCCTTCCTGACTCCAGTCCTATGTAGCGGGATGTAGTCACTGGACATTTCTCAGTCATCTCAAGGCTCAAACCAAGGCTTTCCTCGGAAAACCTCAAAGAAGCCGATCATAAATAAATTCCGCGTAACAATGACTGCAGTAGGTGGATGGATGTTACCATATAATCATAATGCCCCTTTTCTAAGGATTTCATCATGCGAACGCGGAGTGGCGACTGCGGGACTCCAGTTGAGTCGATCATTTTTTCACTTGTTTTTCTTTCTGGGCTCTTCTTCGCCTTGTTCTTTCCTCTCTAACTTCCTTTGGCTAACTTTTTCTTCTTCTGATTCTGATGGAAATAGGTTTTACAAGACGTAGGGTGTCTTCCTGATCCATACACCCTTCGTAATACTTACGTCGATACATTCCTTCTCCAAAGGGTGGGATATTATCTTACACCCGTATTTAGAGGGAATGTATTTCCCCTTCAAATCACCACCACCGTTTCGAAGGAAGTTGTATGGCTTTGCAAACAGTCAGTGGTGTTAATCTCGTTGCTTTCAGGTTGAATCCGGTAACGTGTGTTTCAGAAGTACTCATCCATGCGACAGTTGAAATTTATCTCACGAAATATTGGTCACAGCGAGGCTTTTTTTTTTTTTCCTTTTCTTTTCTCATACAGTTATTCAGCCTCTTGGCAGGTCTTGTCATGGGATAAAACTCTTCCACTTTTACCTGTCCATAACCAAGTTTTTTTAATCTCCGAATACAGTATTTATTTTCTCTGATGTCCAGCATTTGATATCTTTTCCTTCCTCTTCACCTTTTGCCTTTCACCATCCCTTCTTCCCTCCTCAAACAGTGACCAATCCCGTTCATTTTTCTCCTTCTAATTATTTGTAACATAGCTCGTTCTTCATTCTTTACCCGGTCTTCCCATTTCACTTGTTCTTTTCTCCTCTATATCCACATCTCTAATGCCTCCAATCTTCTTTCATCATTCTTCCGTACGGTCCAAGTCTCTGCACCACACAGCGCAATGCTCTAGATATAACACTTGGCAAGTCTTTTCTTCAAATCTTTGTTTAGTGGCCCTCAAAGGTTTCCCTTGAAACTTCCTTTTGTCATGGCAATTATTTTCTTAATTTCTGATGTGCGGTAATCTTCCCTGATCATACTTCCCAAATATTTAATTTATTGACTAGCTCTATTTCTTTACCCCCTATTGTAACACATTTTCCACCTCTTCCTCCAGTTATCATACTTCTTATTAATTCTCATTCCTTATTCCTCTAGTTTCGTGTTGAGTTCATCTAACATTTGTATCGTTTCTCGTGCGCTTTCTGCCATCACAACCGTATCATCTGCAAATGTTATACACTCTGCTCTCCGACCCACAACACAAATTCCATCTTTCCTGTGACAACTTTCATTATTATTTCCTCGAGATAGTTGTTGAACGGTTTCGGTGTAAGTTACATATAGTACTATCATGTTGTTAAATGATTGTAATGTATAGACTTAACTTATCAAATACACACATTTTTGCAAATCAAACGTTCGAGATCAAAATGGTATAAGCAAGTAGAGAAAGACCTCACTTAATTAGGATCACCAGATCTGCAGGATAGAGATGTAATCAGGAAAATTGTTCACACAAGGGGATTTCAGGAAGACGAGAGGAAACCAACACGATGTACTTGGTCGGAGAAACAGAAGTTACAACAATTAACGAAAATGAAGAACTATTGGCCAAAGAGGAAAGCTCAACAAATGTTGATTCCGCGTGGTCCTAAGTGATCCATTGAAGAAGGAGAAGAATTTTTTTTTTCTTTACATGATTTTATGTTTGGTGCTTCTGACTGGATGAACGAAAATATATTCACTTCCCTGACTAACTGATGGTGCAGTCGACAGTTATTTAAGGCTTTGTTATTTATTTGTGCTGCTTCCTTAATTCATAATATGAAGGATTCTTAAGACATTAGCTTTCCCCCCTACTTAGAGATTTGTTGGTAGCTGATTTGAGTCTTTAGTAAGATTTGCTCACTCATCTCTATAAATATGCGAAAAATCCTCAGCATATCAGAGGACTGTGAAGATATTCCACACCTGACAACGGTCTGCTTGAGATCTTCGTAAGTTCAACCATAAAATATGAACGTATAATTGAAAGAGGAAACGAAGATATAAAGTCGTCTGCTTGGAACGTGAGTGGCAATTGGATATGCCGAGCACACATCTCACTCGGTTGATTGAAAGAGGATGAACAGGAGGACGGAGGGGCTTGATTTATGTTAGTCACTCCTTGTGTAGAAATCCTATTAACATACAAATGAGACGACAGATACGTTTCGTTTATTCGTGGAGCTGCTATTAAGCTTGGTTAATACCGTTGTTCGAGTTCCTTTTGTTGCTTGCTCAATGTAAGGTTCGATGAACATCGTAAGGAGGCCATCAAATTTGTTCTCTTCTTCCAAATGATTCTTCTTGTGAAATGAACACATACTGCTGCTGTCATGTCTTCAAGGACATTTATGAACTTCATTAATGAGGTTATTTAAAAAACAAATTATACCGGGCGAGTTGGTCGTGCGGTTAGAGGCGCTCGGCTGTGAGCTTGCATCCGGGAGTTAGTGGGTTCGACTCCCACTGTTGGCAGCCTTGAAGATGGTTTTCCGTGGTTTCCCATTTCACACCAGGCAAATGCTGGGGCTGTACCTTAATTAAGGCCACGGACGCTTCTTTCCAATTCCTAGGCCTTTCGTATCCCATCGTCGCCATTAGACATACCTGTGTCGGTGCGACGTAAAGCCACTAGCAAAAAAAGAAAATATTTGAGTAAAAATTCCCATGGTGCGCCTCTGTGGTGTAGTGGTTAGTGTGATTAACTGCCATCCCCAGAGGCGCGGGTTCTATTCCCGGCTCTGCCATGAAATTTGAAAAGTGGTACGAGGACTGGAACGGGGTCCGCTCATCCATCCTCGAAGTAGTTTTCCGTGGTGTCCCATTTCTCCTCCAGGCAAATGCCGGGATGGTACCTAACTTAAGGCCACGGCCGCTTCCTTCCCTCTTCCTTGTCTATCCCTTCCAATATTCCCATTCCCCCCCCCCCAGTTCCCTGTTCAGCGTAATGGTGAGGCCGCCTCACGCTCCAGGACACTGCCCTTGGGGCGGTAGAGGTGGGATCCCTCGCCGAAAGGAATTACATACTTTATCGTGGCAAATGTATGTTTACGGTATCGGGAATATGGTGAATTTATATGGCATGTTTTTACGACCGGATGCCCTTCCTGACGCGAACCTCAGTTCAGGAGCTAATAAAGATGACTGATGGTGAATAGAAATTGGGCAAGGAGATGGAAGGAATCTGCTGTGGCATATGAATAGGAAGTGTCCCGCCATTTGGCTGGAAGTGAAAATGGGAAGCCATTCTTAAGACAGCCGACGGTGGGGTTCGAACCCACGCGTCTCCCGAATGCAGAGCTTGCCTTCGTAGCTGTAGTGCAGGGCCTCTCAGAGTGCATGCACCGGTGCATTGCGCGGCGCAAGATGCAAAAAAGACTTGGCTAGGTTGACCAGAGTGCAGACCCCCACTCTTCGATTTTGACCAATAGCTTTGTCTCTCTCTTTCCCTACGCCTGTCTCGCTCGTTCTTCCGGTCTCCTCCTTCCTTCCTTCCTTCCTTCCTTCCTTCCTTCCTTCCTTCCTTACTTGCTCTGCAGCGCTCCACCATCCGAGCAGAGTTGAGCCGAGTCGGCCCGAGACAAAACGTTGGTCCGAACAGAGCCGAGTCGGACCGATGCACGGTGCACAGAACCTCTACGCCTTGGTTTGCACGCGTGAGATTTTGGGCGTTTGAGAGGCCCTGTTGTAGTGCGTTAACACTTGCGACCACACCGCTCGATGGCTAATATCATTTATTATATTGTACTGATGAATTTCTATAGACGGCAGAAAATTAACCCCATCCTTTCAGAGACTGAATTCTTTCACAAGCAATTCTTCTTCCCCTTCTTCTTCTTCTTCTTCTTCTTCTTTTTTTTTCTTCTTCAGAGAAGGCTGGCAACCATCATGGCGTAATTATCTCTATATTGTACTTGAAACGTATCACTATTCCAGCACTTGAATGAGTGTCCGAAAACATGAAAGGAGACGCACGTGTAGAAGATAGCCTATATGTCCGAGCTGCGAACTTTGGAATTTCCAAGTCTAGTCTCCTCAGACTACCGTATTCGTGGGCGGAATTTCTAATTGAGGATGTATGTATCGATCGGAAACGCCACTATTGAAAAGTAAATCAGACAGAAAATGTTGGGGAAAAAGAACGTCAGGACAATTCTAGGTCCAAAACTCATAGGCGAGCAATACAGACTCAGGTACAAACAAGAACTCAAGCAATACGCACACGTTTATAATGTTTTACAGAACGAGTTTCACGGACTCGTCGGAAGAATGGCCCCTGACGGTCTCTCAAAACAAATAGTCAAATTCTGTAATATTTGGTGCGTTCAAAAATGATTGACAGTAATTATATTTTCTTCTCAGTAAGCATTTATTGAAACAAAAATATATACATGTTATATTAGAGGTATTCCCCGCCACTGTCTGTGCACATATGCCGTCGTTTGGATAGTTTTCGTTGGACGGTAGGCTGCAGTACGACCTCTTTCATCTCGTAGTCACTGTGGGCAATATCCGGCGAGTATGGTGGATGAGGCAGCACGGTATACCTTAGACCTAGAGTACCCAGGAGGGCAACAGCCTGACAACTCCCATGTGGCCGCATATTGTTATGGATCTGTGACTAGGTGCTGCTTCTCTTGCATACGGCTGCTGATCTCTTGTGGACATGTGAAGCAGTCACTCCTTCCCTCCGGGGAAACCACACAGTCCACCGTTACTCTCGATAATCTGCTTCTACGTTGTCTGGGCTTTGTCGAGGAATTCACCCGCACACCAACACAAATGACTCAGCAATGTTCTAGCTTGGCGCAGTAACGTCATTTTGGTGGCCAGAGGTGGCTCCGTTGTATATGTTCCAACGTATTCCGGGCATGCATTTCAAACTACTACTTTTCCGGAATTATAAAGGGACTCTGTCAGTCCTATTGGAACGTCCTAATAATACTACTACTAATAATAATAACGTTGACCAACACCACATCGAAAGTGAAGTTCAGGGGAGAGATAACTTTCGCCAATTTTCAGAGGTGACTTAATTCTGCGTGGCCTAAATGGTGAAAATTGCTACAGTTTTACGCTGTTTGCTTGCTTTTAAACATGTATAAAAGAATACTGTTATCCCGAGATTGAGTTTACAAACAACGGCCTATTCATGTAGCAAAATTAATGGAATTTAGTATTTCTTTGTGCACACTAAGTGAATAAATTTTGTAAATGATTTCGAAAATGTTTGTGTCTCAAACTGTTGCATTGGGAGTTAACTAAGATGTATATTTTTTATCCAGTGTTTGTCCAAAAAAGGCTCACTGTGTAATTTCTGAATACTCTCTCCATTGGTGAATTACATTAAATTCCTTGTTCTGTTACGAATAAGTAAATATCGATAGCGAAACAAAAAAAAACAAAAAAAAACACCGATCGCGCGAAATCTTGTTGTCATCGACATAAGCATAAATTTCTAAAACTACGACATCATAACAACCAGTATATTCTTCATCTATCTGTACGTTACACACCTCTTAACAAAATACAGGGATTTTTTCAATGAAGAATTTGTTATTTCTTATCGTGTCCTACATTCTGTCTTGATATTTCTCACGTAACTTCATTTTTTCCTTCTGGCTCTTTCCTGTCTCTTATCTTGTATTTAAGTGAATTTTCCTTTGATTATGTAAATATGCAAAGTATAGGTTTGTACAGATTGTATTGTGTATGTTTATGTCATTTGTTAACGTTTGTATTATTTTAATTTTAGATTAATAGCTATTACATATGTTGCGGATCTTTGTAATTCGAGTTTATGCTGTTGCTGATCCCCAGTAAATAAATAAATAAATAAATAAATAAATAAATAAATAAATGAATAAATAAAATCTTTTGTCTTGCTTTTTGTCTTATTTCGAAATTTGAGTTGGATGTCGAAATGTAGTGTTTCTACCCCAGTAAATTAGCATCACATCTGATTTTTGGGCCAGCATTTTTTTTTTTCTGTAGTGCATCATTGTACAGTAAATTTTTTAGCTTTGGAGTTTTACTTGGGTCATCGGTCTTTCGTGTACTTTGCGGTGAGTACCCATCCTCTACATCGGCGCCTTCTTACGCGACAGCAGACAGGTTGTGTTCTGCTCTGTGTCTGAGTACTCACATCCTGCCGTTCTCAATTAGGAGGAGCATTGCTAATACCACTTCATTGTCTAGCTCCATATGTTGCCTTGAGGGGATCTTAACTTTATTACTCTGGAGAGCGTAACTGTTGGGGCTACAAAGGGTTTCAGAGGAAGCTTTCTAACACATCTCATTGAATACTGATTTTGTTACACCGGTATTTTAGAGATGTGTGCCATTTCTCTCAGTTCTGAATCCTATGAAGCCTTTTCCAAAAGGAAAGTTGTACTACAGTAGTTTCGTCATACCTGCTTCTCCTCGGCCTTTCATCACTCATTTAAGGATTTAAACATAAATCTGATGATGTTCTTTCAAGAACGGAACGGTTATTTTCCTTTCCACGTATAATTCTGTTATATGTTTTGTTTATAAGGTAGTTTGTAAATGTATTTATTCTTCGTAAATTGAGGCATTTACATGGGAAAGGTAGTAAGTAGCAAAACGTGAATTTTACAGAAGAGAAAATAGTCTTGCCAACATTGTGAAGCAGATGATACTGAACAAATATCGTGTACAATCAAGGATCTATTCATTTATCAGTTTAACACAGTTATTTGAGTTATGTTTGAACACAAATTATACGATAAAAATACATTGACCGAGCTCGATAGCTGCAGTCGCTTAAGTGTGGCCAGTATTCAGTATTCGGGAGATAGTTGGTTTGAACCCCACTGTCGGCGGCCCTGAAGATGGTTTTCCGTGGTTTCCCATTTTCACACCAGGCCAATGCTGGAGCTGTACCTTAATTAAAGCTACGGCCGCTTCCTTCCCAGTCCTAGCACTTTCCTGTACCATCGTCGCCATAAGACCTATCTGTGTCGGTGCGACGTAAAGCCAATAGCAGAAAAAAAAATACATTGCGATTAATCATTGTCTAATCAGTTTGTCACTTGACGTTTGACTCAAGCAAAAATTTCACGAAAAAATTGTACCGGGAGGTACACCTCTATGTCGCGCGTTGAAAATGAGCGCCTAACAGAACTCCTCTATCTACCAAATGTGAAACCAATAATACAACAAGTTAGAACTTTACTCAGAAGATGTCGCCATAGGAATTTGATGTAATTTTGTTATTGTGAAGTTTCTTGTACTGTGTGAATTTCTACTTGCTTTGTTTACCCTTCATCAAGAATTTTGGACATTCTTCCATAGATGTCATTGCTGAAAAACTACGATCACGCACCCTGGTGCGAATTGAAAGAACTTTTGATTTGAAGAAGTTTTGTATTCATAAGTTTTTTTACTAATTTATGTTCATTTAATTTTGGGTTGGCAATATTGATATTTTCTTTCCGCCAGTTTTGAATCCAACCAATCAAGAATTTCTGTAATTAATTTTCCTCCTATCATAACCTTCTTCTTCGATTTTGAGTGTAACTTTTAAAATAACCAATAAAACTGAGAGGGGATGGCTGGTTTATTCGTGAAAGGTCTCGAACTTTCCCCGAGGGTTTATAAACTGCGGATTTTCACGTCTCTTGGCCAATTGATCGTCATCTAACTAAGTGTGTGTGTCAAGCAGGAGGCGGGAGGCGCCTCTTTCATCAGGCAGCAGTACACCGACCAGGTAATGGCCACTTAACATCTTTATTTCTTGCTAGCTCCGCAGTTTAACCTGAGGGAAAGGGCTCCGCAGTTTAACCTGAGGGAAAGGTCCGATACTTTAACTATGTAACCTACTTTTCCTACAAATGTAATTTTCTGCCGGCTAATGTAAAAACATAAAATCCTTAACTGTAAATCGGGGATAGAGAGTGAAGTGCCCTCTCGAGCTCCCCTTCATATTGGTTTGAGGTGGCTACGCTTTGGAACAGGTTTTCTTCCTTTCTGTAATGTCTTAATTTATTCTTATACGAGTACCGAGCTCGATAGCTGCAGTCGCTTAAGTGCGCTCAGTATCCAGTATTCGGGAGATAGTAGGTTCGAACCCCACTGTCGGCAGCCCTGAAAATGGTTTTCCGTGGTTTCCCATTTTCACACCAGGCAAATGCTGGGGCTGTACCTTAATTAAGGCCACGGCCGCTTCCTTCCCACTCCTAGCCCTTCCCTGTCCCATCGTCGCCATAAGACCTATCTGTGTCGGTGCGACATTAAGCAACTAGCAAAAAAAAAATTCTTATACGAGTCACCTCCATAGTTTGGGAATAGCCCCTGTTTCATCGGCCTAGTGCCCTTTAGGTTTTAAGAATTCATATCTAGGAGTGCAAGTACACGCCTCCATTCAATTTGTGTTTCGGGCCATTTACTTAACCTGTTCTTTTCCGCTAAGGCCCTGTAGGTTGGGTAGTAAATACCTCTGTGTAATAAGATTTCTATCTGTAAATAGTGCCTTGTAAGGCCAGTGTTTATTGGATTTTCATGTTATGTCGCCTTGAGTAGGCTGGGAATACGGAGAGCACCTTAGCTCTTTTTCAAGTGTTGTAAAAGTGCCTTTGGGAGGCCTGATATTGTAGTTTAAGGAGCAAGCGCTCCATGTGTGGAGGGATTTCTGCCCTTGTGTAAATTTTGCTTTTGTAAATTTGAGCTGGGAGCTTGAGAAATTGTAAGACTAGGGGCTTGAAGCCCAAGAGAGTTAAAGTTCTGAAATCTAGGATTTTTCTATTTTTGTCATTGTTATCTCACTAAGTGAGAATTTGCTAACTTCTTGCTTTTCAAAAATATAACCTTCAATTTCAATTTTAAATTCTTTCTTGACATTGTAGTTAGACCCATTCCCCCCGGCACCTTCTTTCACCTCGGCGTTCCACGGGTAACTCCGTAACAAAAATATTTTTCTTCGAAGAAATCCAGCATAGTCAAAAAGTACTTTTCTTTCGGTTCGCTTGAACTTTTGCGCAAAGAGTTCCGCACAGGTTTTCCACAAATCGTGCTCTGCTTAACACTCGACAATGAACACACGCTATTTTATCGTAAGCACCATTTTGTGTTGCATTCAACTGGTCACTAAACACGTCCTCCTCCTCTCACTCACCCACACGTAATAACACTCGGGAGATGCGCACGCACAGACATGTGACAGCAACTGATTGATGCATCGAAATCACGGTTTCCAACAATTCCTGTGATGGACAGTTCTCCTGTTCCGTGCCAGTCTTATAAACATTTTCCGGGCCACCTTTCTTTTTTTTTTATTTTACCGGGTGAGTTGACCGTGCGGTTAGGGGCACGCAGCTGTGAGCTCGCACCCGGGAGATAGTGAGTTCGAATCCCACGGTCGGAAGCCCTGAAGATGGTTTTTCGTGGTTTCCCATTTTCACACCAGGCAAATGCTGGGGCTGTACCTTAAGGCCACGGCCGCTTCCTCTCCATTCCTAGGCCGTCCCTGTTCCATCGTCGCCATAAGACCTTTGTCGGTGCGACGTAAAAGCAAATAGCAAAAGAACTTTTATTTTGTCCACCCTATCTATACATTTTAAAAAATTATGAAAACTCAAGTCAGTCCGGCTATTCCATCCGGTCGATTTCCTTCATTCTTTCTTAACAGAAAGGTATTCATGCACAGATTTGTCATCAGGTACTATAAATCACTTAACTTTCGCCTTCCTCAAATTATTTGATTTTTCAATTTTTTTGTTTCTTTGAAGCAATTATATCTTTGGTTCTAATTGAGTTACGGAGTTCGTTTTGGCCTAAGAACACTCAGTGGATCAAGCTCTTTCATTTCAGCTCCTAACTATTCAAATAGGTTAATTCTGAGGAAAGTTATGAGTGCACATTCAATTTGATGTCTCATTTCTTCAACATTTTTTCTCATTGAAGCTATCATATCTTTGGTTCTAATTGAGGTACGCAGTTAGTTTTTGGCTAAAAACACTCAGTAAATCAAGCGCTTTCTTTTGAGGTAATAACTACTTAAATTGATAGATTCTGAGAAAAGTTATGAGTACATTTGTCTCCATGACGAAGATCTTTGAAGAACTTTTTAACAGTTCGGCGCGTAGTGTTGTTCCAAGGAACGTTTAATTCAATTTCTTTGTGTGATGTATTTTCAAGTGTTTTGTCGACATAATATTACATTCTATTACCACAGCAGATCATGTGCTTTATCCGTGAGAATAGTAACGAACACCACCATACTTTGTACATTGCGGGCGGAGCCAGCGGGAAACTGATAGTGCTACGTTAAATTAAATAACCATTCCCATACGAATCATTGCCGTACGTTTCGCATTGTACATATGAAAAATATTATATTATTAGCTACGCAGGAGGAATTTAAACAGAAGGGTATGAAATTTGACCGTGAACTTCTGATACGAAATAAATTAGGTCCTCAGTTGGTTCACAGGAAAAATATGAATGCTTGTACCAGTAAAGGAGGCCCGGCCTCCCATGTCTCCGCCCAAAAACCGCCCCTGCTTAAAAGTTATAAATGAACTGAGTTGAAACTAAAAAAGAAACTACTTCAAATGACACAAAATACGGTATGTTGCTCAGTAAGGAAAAATTGCACTGTACTCGCGGTTATTGAAGTCTTGTATACTGTTTTAATTAAAGTCTCCTTGGAAGGAGGAGGATGCAGGCAGAAGCCATCATTGGACAGCTCTCCTTCTTCCCTGCCCGGTGACCCAGATGTGTCCAGTATGGTCAATACACTGACAAGGGCAGAATTTATGACTTGGAGGACAGAGGTTTGTCTTTTCCCAGCGAGAGGTTGTCGTTTGTTCGGAGATTAGTAGGGTGTGTCTCTCTCTCCCCTCGTCTCCCGGAGCACCATCTGTTCGTAATTTTAACAAAAGGAGGAAGACTAGAACGATTTTCTTCTCTAAACCAACTTTATGCAGAAAGAAGGCATTATTTTAGAGTACAATCTTGTTCTGCATCTGCGTGAATGGGTCATTTTGAGGACCACACGGAATCAACAGTTGTTGAGCTTTCCTCCTTGCCTAATAGTTTATTTTCATTGTTGTAATGTCTGTTCCTACGGCCATGTACGTCGTGTTGGTTTCTTCTCATCTTTCTCAAATACTCTTGTTTGAACAGTTGTCCTGGTTACATTTCTATCCTGCAGATTTGGTGATCCTAATTCCAGTGGTTTAGTTGGACCGGAACGGGCCGGAACGCCGTTCCGGAAAATATTTTCCCGATTTACAATGACGTAAGATTTTTACATTCAGTAAGAAAATCTTATAATCTATTCATAGCACTGAAACGTCATGGGTGTACTCTGGCGGACTACTATCGAAACTTACGGTTTTATATTCATAAGATACGGTCGATTTTACACTCCTGGGCGGTTTTCTGGTTCTCTAATGTTGGCTACACTGCTGTTGGATTCGGAGAGCGGGAAGTGAGCACAACCACCTTCTTCCACTTATCATGTTTGCGTGAATCCAAGTGAATCCAAAATATTTACAATAAGATGGGTAGCATCGAGCCAGAGAACTGTAAAAGCTGTCTGGGGAAACTATAGTGCACTAGTAAGACATTTCAGTGAGCCCAAAAATGACCACCAGAGAGACTCCAAAGAAAGGGCAAAATTCCAAGGCCTAGAAAATATGTTAACCATGTATAGAATTCCTAGGAAATATTGCAATTATGTATGATGCTCTTGTTGAGTTAGCTGATTTGTCATTAGAGTTGCAGAAAAGAGAGACAAGTCTGACAGAGGCTCAAAATGCAATCAAGCACACTATACAAGTGTTTGAATCTGTGTGTAACTCAGCTTCTGGAGAATACTACACAACAGTTCTTAAAGCAGCAGAAAACAAAATGTTTAGAAACATAGGATTACATGATTCTAAAAAAGAAGTTGTAAAAATTGACAGAAAGCAGTTTTTCAGAAGTCTTGTGAACAATTTAAATAACAGGCTTATGGAAAATGTGTCCACATAATCTCATCTTGGTTCCAGCTCTAGTCAGCAGAGACATGAGAGAATGACAACAGTTATCGGTGATTCAAAGGTACTATACAAAATTAACTGGCCCTCCACTTCTACTTTGGACATGGTGATGAGAGTGTTGGCAACCTTTGTGACTTTTTCTACATGTCAGACAAGACGAGGTACATTAATGCTTTTAGAAAGTATGTCGAGACCAAGGAAATTCCAGTGGAACTGATGCCTTTAATCAAGACTGTACAGACCATTCCCATCTCTTCAACAGAAGCTGAAATAGCTTTCAGTACCATGAATGAGATCCTCACCGAAAAGAGAAATAGGCTGCTGGTTGCAAGATGAAGCGGACTTATCTTCATAAGCAGCGTTGAACCTCCTGTGCATATATTTAACCCACAACTGAATGTCAAGTCATGGCTACGAAAGGGGAGACGTTCAGCTGATGAAACAACTTGTCGGAAAGATGAGGCTGCTGATTTTGACACCGAATCCGAGTCCATTTGGAAATTGCTAAGGTGAGTTCCTGTAAATATTTCGTTCCAACTAAATCACTGCCTAATTCAGTGCGGCCCTCTACTTGTTTATACCATTCTCATCTCGTACGTTTGATTTTCAGAGATTTGTGTATTCGGTAAGTAGGTCTGGTGTCATTCATTTTTTCCAAATGGCTTTAAAATGTATTTCATCGCAACTCATTTTATCAGTAAGTTTATACATTTTTAAATATAATTCCGAGTTGGGTTTGTAATTTTGGGCCCCTAAGATTTTTCTCATGATTTTTCTTTATTTTCCTTTAAGTTTTCATTTTGTAAATTCAGTGTTTCTGAAACATAAAGAGGTTCAGGTTTGATTACTGTTAAATAATGACAAATTTTACTGTTCCAGGACTAGCATTTTTGTTACAAACATTCCTTGTGTGATGAAAGGCAATTTCCATTTTCTGTTTGTGGCGGTACCCCGGGACAGCGCCTGTTCCACATCTTAGTGGCGGCTGACTTATAACACTCTGAAGTCGAACTCTGACTGACATGCCAGTCATAACTTCAAAACCTCAAATACATTAACATGGACAGTGCAACTTCTAAAGCAATTTACCCCTGCAGTTTCAGTCCCCAAGTGGTCTATTCCGATTCTGGGGAGACCATAGATGAGTGCATGGATGTAATTCGGAGTACCTCAAATCCCAATAAGAACAATGCACTGTATAACACACATTTTACCCGGCGAGTTGGCCGTGCGTTTAGGGGCGCGCAGCTGTGAACTTGCATCCGGGAGATAATGGGTTCGAATCCCACTATCGGCAGCCCTGAATATGGTTTTCCGTGGTTTCCCATTTTCACATCAGGCAACAAAAAACACATTTTTAAAAATAGTATGCATTATAATGTATGTGAATCGCGACCATACGTTTAGGTTCACTTTAGCCGAATGTTTATAACCGACTTCACTATGTCCAGAGCTGATTGTATTATTATTATTATTATTATTATTATTATTATGCTATTTGCTTTACAGCGACACAGTTAGGTCTTATTGCGACGATAGGACAGGAAAGGCCTAGGAGTAGAAAGGAAGCGGCCATGGCCTTAATTAAGGTACAGCCCCAGCATTTGCCTGTTGTGAAAATAGGAAACCATGGAAAACCATCTTCAGGGCTGCCGACAGTGGGGTTCGAACCCACTGTCTCCGGATGAAAGCTTACAGCTGCGCGACCCTAACAGCACAGCCAACTCGCCCGGCGTATTATTATTATTATTATTATTATTATTATTATTATTATTATTATTATTATTATTTATTTGGATCATGAGTCCATAGACCGGTTTGATGCAGCTCCCCATGCCATCGTATCCTGTGCTAATTTTTAAAATTATTATTGCTAGGTAACTAGTACAGCCTACATCTGTTCTAATTTGTTTGTCATATTTATACCGTGGTCTACCCCTACCGTTCTTACTGCCCACACTTCGTGAAAAGCCAACTGAACAAGTCCTGGGAGTCTCTAAGATGTGCCCTATCATTCTCTCTGTCAAATATAGCCAAATCAATCTCTTCTAACCAGTTCGATTCAGTATCTCTTCATTCGTAATTCGATCTATCCATCTCACCTTCGGCATTCTTCTGTAACACCGCATTTCAAAAGCTTCTGTTATCTTTATTTCTGAGCTAGTTATCGTCCATATTTCACTTCCATACAATGCTACGCTTCATACGAAAGTCTTCAAAGACACCTTTCTAATTCCCATATATATTTAGAAGTGAGCAAATCTCTTTTCTTAAGAAAGTCCTACCTTGCTTTTGATAGTCGGCATTGTATGTCCTCCTTACTTCTGCCATCGTTGGCTACTATACTACGCAAGTAACAGTATTCATCTACTTCCTTTAAGATTTTATTTCACCGGGCGAGTTGGCCGTGCGTGTAGAGGCGCGCGGCTGTGAGCTTGCATCCGGGAGATCGTGGGTTCGAGCCCCACTGTCGGCAGCCCTGAAGATGGTTTTCCGTGGTTTCCCATTTTCACACCAGGCAAATGCTGGGGCTGTACCTTAATTAAGGCCACGGCCGCTTCCTTCCAACTCCTAGGCCTTTCCCATCCCATCGTCGCCATAAGACCTATCTGTGTCGGTGCGACGTAAAGCAAATAGCAAAAAAAAAAAAAAAAAAAAAAAAAAAAAAAAAAAAAAAAAAAAAAAAAGATTTTATTTCCTAATCTAATATTTCCTGGATCACATGACTCCATTACTTTTGTTTTGAACTTATTTTCATCGTGTAAGACTCCGTCCGTGCCATTCAGCAATTTCTCCAGATCTTCTGCAGTCTCCGGTAAAATAACAATATCATCGGCAAATCTCAGGGTTTTGATTTCCTCTCCTTGGATTGTGATTCCCTTTCCAAATTCCTCCTTGATTCCCTTTACAAATTCCTCTTTGATTTTCTTTTTTTAGTACGAAAAATAAATTCGGACATTTGAATTCAAAATAAATTTATGCATTTTAGGTATAAAGCCATTGTTAGTCAAGAGACAAATTTATTGAACTAGTTATTTAGTGTAAAACATCTCGGGTCCAAAGTTTTATTTTTGTTCCTCCCGTTTTTTCTTACGGTAATTGGAATTCTGTTCCTGTGCCCTTCAAAGGTACTCGATTAGTTTACAAAGGTTTAGATTTTTCTACAGCTGTTATTTATTTGTGGTTAAGGATACATATGTCTGCTCGCGACGTCTATTTCTTTAATCCAGCATCTAGAAAGTACTCAAGTCTCTCCTTTTTCCTTTGTCTGTCGTTCCTCCTCCTCTTTCCTTCTCTTAATCTCGCTCTTTTGTTCCATCCACGAGTTTTGTGAAGGTTCTTGGCACGACCGAGTTTGTGCAGTGAAGGAAGTATCGATTGTATGCTTGTCCTTGCCTGTGATCCATTGGGGCAATTCTAGGCTAAGTGCTGGTTCAATCTCTAGTCGCTGCCCCTTTCTTGTACTACCACTGTTCTTTCGTCTCCAGTCCTCCGCAGTTCTCGACATACAAAGGACACTTTATAAGTCCCATTTGTATAATTTCTTCGTCAAATTCCGACGTATATGATATCACAAGTCTCCAGTTTTTAGTAGAATGGAGGAAATAACAGCATACCACTGTAAGCTCATAAGAAACATAGAAGGAAAAATCACCATCTATATAGGGTGTATAAAATGTCTTCACTTCAAATGCTTGCCTCATTCTTCGTTTTTTTTTTTTTTTTTTTTTTTTTTAAGTCTCAAAAGTCCAGAATAGGTTCATTTCAGTTTTTGTCTGTTTCTTCACGGACAAACCGCTCAACACAATCTCATGACACGAAGTCCAGAGATAGTCGGGATGTGCACTAGGCTATCTATTATTTTATTAGCATGCAGTGGCGTAGTTTATTTTATTTATTTATTTATTTATTTATTTATTTATTTATTTATTTATTTATTTATTTATTTATTTATTTATTTATTCGCGTTAGAAATACTAAATATGAAGCATGAAAACATTAAGAAAAACAAACATGAAATGGACACAAGTACACAAATGTGTTTATCAAATGACTTCAAACGGTTCCCGCCGAAAACTTAGCCACTTCGAGAGCACTTGAATTAGCTTGAGTCAAATCACTCATTGTACATCTGGATGGGCACAACGGACAACATAAGAAATATTGTGTTGTTTGAAATTCGCCACAATCACGTTGGTCGGAAAATGCCACTTATACAAGTTGTCCCTTGTTCTTGCAACTTCAGCTCGTAGTCTGTTCAGGGACTTCCCAGATTGGCCAGTTCTCTGTGGGGCTAGGAGGTAGAGATTCCTTTAGTTCCATCCATTCGGACAAATTACTAGTTCTCTCCTTCCACAGGGCAACTCGTGCTTCTGCAACTGTTCCTCGTAACGGTTGAGTAGTTGTTAGGAAGCTCTTTCTCGATTTTAATCTCCTTTCAACGGGGTGATATTCGTCGAGTTGGTGTGAGGTCATAGTAGATATTGTTGGCAGCCACTTCTCTTCTGATATCAGATGGAACAATCCCAGCTAGATAGTTCACTTTATTGGTGGGAGTTGGCCTCAAACACCTGAAATAATCCTGCAACTCTCTTTTAAGGCAACATAACCTGTTTTGCAAGGGATGATTTATACCACGCAGGACAGGCATATTCTCCTGCTGAATAGCATGAGGCCAGTACTGTTGTTCTTAACGTTTGGGGATGGGTGCCCCAGTTAGTTCTTGAGTGGCGTAGTAATATCAAGGGAAAAAACAGGAAATGTAAAATTGCTTCATGAATATTACCTGTATCGATTATTTTTTTTTATATAATTCATGTAATGCAAAATGTAACTTCTGATCTTTTGTATTTCATAGATGTTTGCTATGCGGGAAATAATTAGGAGATATTCGCTATTATATTAGGATTGTTCACAAACTCTGGAAATATTAGTCCTTTGTAAAATAAAATACTCCCATCGCCTGGTTTCAGATCACCTGACACTGGAGAGAAAGTATTAATTTATTGAAATCCATTGTTTATGATACATAGATTTGAGTTTTCTTATTACAATTAATTGTCTTTATAACTCCATTAAACATTAAAATTAAACCTTAAAAATGTTTATACCCGTCTAACAAATTATCCCTTTTTGTCCTAGATTTTATACAATATTATACTAGGACAAACGTGTATCCTATCCGTCTTTGGTTAAGTCAGTGCTTCTTTTTTGCCACACATTTTTTAAATACAGAAAAAATGCTGTTCTTCCCATTTCATTACCCTATTTGTCTAATAATTTTACAATTGTATGCAATTATTTCTCTTTCTATTTTTGCTCTATGTTCATTACCCAGTTAATTGGCCTGAAGTGAGTCTGTTTCCTTACTAATTCTCAATAGATGTGCCTCTTACATTGTTTCTCCACATAACAAACGATTATTTTCTATTTGACCCTTACTCTTCTACAGAATGAAGTGAACTCCACCGACAGACTTTCGGAGGTTGTTCAGGGATACTTTGTAAGTATATTGGTATAAGGGACCCGTGGTCTCCGGTGGCTCGGTACAGAATAATTACATTTCATTTGGTTTGTTGCCCCAATTAGCTTTGAATTTGTTCTGCACGGAAATAATAAATGGTAGTTCTTGACAAACGCCAGGGTGTTGGAATTTTGTACCGTCGGAGTTTTTTAATACCGTAAGCCAATGGTGCTGTGATCATGGTGTTAGACGTTTTAATAGTACCTGTAAAGAGACAGTTCTGCATTTGTTACGTACTGTACAATATAGTACTCTGTCAGAATAGATTGAACACATTGTGATGAAAGTGTACGTGTTTAGTCTTAGGGTTTTTGCATCTCTCTGTGTTTTGTGTTGTATGGTTTAGTTATTTGATGTTACAGGCTTGATATAGATGTTGATTCCCAAAGGGAACCTGAAATATTTTTCCTGAATGAGTAAATTTACAGGCTTCACAGAAACAAGGGTGATTGGGATAACAAACCGAATAAATCAGTATTACAGTATTACTCTGTAATCAGCCACCGGAGACCACGGGTCCCATATACCATATACTCGGAAGGTCTCCCTGAACACCTTTCGAAAACTTATCGGTGGAGTTCGGCTTTCCTCTGTAGTTACACATTAACCACTACACCATACCGCTTACTTCTCTATCCGCAAGTCTTTCTTTCTTTCTTTCTTTCTTTCTTTCTTTCTTTCTTTCTTTCTTTCTTTCTTCACAACTTTTGGATAGTTTCACAGACTTTTAGTACTGCTCTCTTGGTTTTACATTCTGACATGATCATCTGTTCCTCAAAATTTTCCACTCTAATAGTCACTTTCTTTCTCATTTTCTGTTCTTCGTCTGAATCTTTATCCCAGCAGCCTCCCATTCCTATTCTATCAAGCATTCTTCTTACCCAGTAATCATCATGCAGATGTTTAATCTGATGTTTATATGCTAAAGTATGCATTTCCCTCCCCTTCTTAATATTTTATTATCCTTGTGGCTGTGTGTGCTTGTGTACTTGTCTCTTCACATAGAATTCGAACTCCTCTCTTAGTTGTACATAGTTCTGTGTAAAAGATATACATAACAAGAAATATAGTTAATATAATTTCCCACCTTTTATATCAGATACATTTTTACCGTATTTGGTTATTTTTTGTTTATAATAATGTTATTGGCTTTACGTCCCACTAACTACTTTTTTGGTTTTCGGAGACGCCGAGGTGCCGTAAGTTTATCCCGCAGGAGTTCTTTTACGTGCCAGTAAATCTACCGGCACGAGCACCTTCAAATACCACCGGACTGAGCCAGGATCGAACCTGCCATGTTGAGGTCAGAAGGCCAGCCACTCAGCCCGGCTATTTTTTGTTTAATTCTCCTTCGATTTGAAACTCGTTGGGTGTCGGCAAGTGTTACTTGCTACCAGTACTGCATTATGGTGTAGAAGGATGGACACTAAAGGCTTCATCATTGAACGGACTGTGCAAATTTGAAATGTGACAATATCGCATGTATGAAATCGAACCTAGGGTCGATAGTCATAGTTACTACAGTAGATTATTTTAATGTTGCCTCTCGCACCAAAAATGACAATATGCCTCACTGAATCGGGGATTTTGTTGAGAATGAACTAAGCATGCGGAATTCCACGTTGCCCGAATCATATTTCTACCATGGAAAAACTACAACGAAACATCCATGATCAAAATTTGTTAGATGTCACTCCACAAACTCAGATGCAAGAGGTTTCATGGCTATGAGATGGAAGTAATTTTGCATACGCTAGAATGGTGAAGATTCATTTATTCACTCACCACTGCTCTGCATTTAGGGCTGTCACCCAAATGGGAGATTTCCTACTAACTGTTAACCTAGTCTTTTCTTCACTGACAGAATGTATTTTTCACTAAACTGTACAGATATGATGGTCATCATTGTATTGCTTTTGGTGCCAAGGTTAGCCTTCTAAACGTCTTCTTTAAAAGGTTGAAACATTGTATTTTTCTTTTATAGAGGAGGGGTAATAAGCTATATCTGGTGGCAATTTCAACTGTTCAAACATTCTCATTTTCTCAATATAGCTGTGAAAGACAGACAGAAATAGGGATTTTATATAGATACAAAGGGCATGAGGAAAGTTTTGCAATGTAAGTGAACGCTTTAGACTTTTTCGAAATAATTTCCACCACACTCAGTACATTTCTCCATACGTCGAAACCAACTCGCCACTTTTCTTCGGTTACATTTTCACACTCTTGATCCCATGCTGCCAGAAGCTCCTCGTCGGATGCAAAACGCCACCCTTTCAGCTTCATCTTCATTTCTGGGAAGAGTGCAAAGTCACATGGGGCAAGATCAGGACTGTATGGAGGGTGATCAAGCACAGTCAACCCTGATCTGGCAAGAAAATCCACTGTTACATTAGCACGATGTGCTGGAGCATTGTCGTGATGCAAGAGCCAAGTGTTGAGCCGTGACCTTGGACGGAGCTGCTTGAGAGCCTGAATGACCTGAGGCAGACAAGTCTCACTGACCTTGACTTTCGCACAGCACAGGAGTACCCTCATCTTCAAACAACCACACCTTGTTCTGGGATTTTGTTGGGACATCATAATAATAAAACCAAGTTTTGTCACCTGTAACGATGCTATTGACGTTACGCGAAGTCCCATTTTCAAACTGTTTTAGCATTTTTCGGCACCATTTCACTCGATGTGCCCTTTGTTCCTCTGAAAGTGAATGGGGCACCCAAAGGGAACAAACCTTTCTAACATGGAGATGGTTGTGTAGAACTGAATGAATAGCTGGTGAAGGGATGTGGAGGGTCTCTTCTACCTGCCGATATGTCAACCGCCTCTCTTGCTGCAGCATTTTCCTCACAGCTTCAATGTTTTCCTCAGTCACTGATTCAGACGGTCGCCCAGAACGAGGATCGTCTTCAATCCCAAAATTTCCCCTCTGGAACTCTTTGTACCAGCGGAAAATTGTTGTCCAATGTGGACAGTCTTTCCCCAGCACAGGAGTCATTTCCTCCAGGCACTGGTCAGCAGTTAATCTACGAGCAACATTGTAGCGGATAATTGCGTGATATTCACCTTTAGACCACACTGACACCTTAACTTGCTTTCATACCGACTGCTTGGTAACAACTGGTGTGAAGGTTGCGCTTTTGTATGTATGTATGTATGTATGTATGTATGTATGTATGTATGTATGTAATGTTGCTCACCGTTGTGTACATCATGCTCCAATATCTTTACTCTGTATTTATTTTGAGAGTTATGCTAGCCTGTTGTTCTACGAATTGCTCAGCATATTGTCCCATCCGCTGCGAGCGTATCATTAACTTAGCCGTGGAGATTGAATTGGTGCTCATCAGTCCGTGCAGGCAACAAATAATTAGCTAATTTGTGCACACAACACACTTGCACCAGTCCATTTAGTAACTTCATTTTACTTAGTTATCGGTAAACCTTTTGCCAATATTTAATGACAAACTCAATCGCGTTCTTTTCTTTACGGTATAAACCATTTGCCATAAAGAACAACTATGTTGTTGTTTGAGTCATCAGTCCATAGACTGGTTTGATGCAGCTCTCCATGCCACCCTATCCTGTGCTAACCTTTTCATTTCTACGTAACTATTGCATCCTACATCTGCTCTGATCTGTTTGTCATATTCATACCTTGGTCTACCCCTACCGTTCTTACCACTTACACTTCCTTCTAAAACCAACTGAACAAGTCCTGGGTGTCTCAAGACGTGTCCTATCATTCTATCTCTTCTTCTCGTCAAATTTAGCCAAATCGATCTCCTCTCACCAATTCGATTCAGTATCTCTTCATTCGTGATTCGATCTATCCATCTCACCTTCAGCATTCTTCTGTAACACCACATTTTAAAAGCTTCTATTCTCTTTCTTTCTGAGCTAGTTATCGTCCATGTTTCACTTCCATACAATGCCACGCTCCACACGAAAGTCTTCAAAAACATCTGTCTAATTCCGATATCAATGTTTGAAGTGAGCAAATTTCTTTTCTTAAGAAAGCTCTTCCTTGCTTGTGCTAGTCTGCATTTTATATCCTCCTTACTTCTGCCATCGTTAGTTATTTTACTACCCAAGTAACAATATTCATCTACTTCCTTTAAGACTTCGTTTCCTAATCTAATATTTCCTATATCACCTGCCTTAGAACAACTATATTGTAATGGAAATAATTGTAGAATCAGCCTTCAATACTCACAGCTATTGTATTCACTTTCACTATGATCAGTTGCCACTGTTTTAATCAGAACACTAGTGCGTTCTTTTTGTGTCGTAACAGGTCAACGTGAAGTTGGCGCTCACTACGACGAATGCCAGACAGAACAGTTCTTCTGAGGTGAAAATTACTGGCCACTTTTTATGTTATAAATCCAGTTTGTTACCTTTTTTACATCTTCGCCCTCTAGTTTAGTTCCCGGCCGGACCGGGGATTTTGATCGCGTCTGGTTTACTCCTCCACATCTTCATTGACATACATTACATTGCACTACGAACAATAATAGAAATGCGCAGTATTGAATAAATCACTCCAGCCCGCGAGTTGGCCGTGCGGTTAAGGGCGCGCAGCTGTGAGCTTGCATCCGGGAGATAGTGGGTTCGAACTCCACTGTCGGCTGCCCTGAAAATTGTTTTCCGTGGTTCCCCATTTTCACACCAGGCAGATGCTGGGGCTGTACCTTAATTAAGGCCACGGCCGTCGCCATAAGACCTATCTATGTCGGTGCGACGTAAAGCAACTAGCAAAACAAAACAAAAAAATAATACATCACTCCACATAGGGAAAGACAACCGGTCGTAAAACTGTTCTTAATCCACACATAGCGCCTACCCCAGACACTTGGGTAAATACCAAGAAGAAGAAGAATTTGAAGAATAATAATTTAATTCCAATAAAGAGGCAGAAAAAAATATTTTTAAAATTCTATTTCGGGATAATGTTTAAGAATACATTCGGTCACTGCGATGATACTTTCTTGTGTTTCTACCGGAAGTCTTGAGAGTAGCGGTACGCCGTTCCGGTACGTTCCGGCTCAACGTCGCCACTAGGTCTGTAGAGTTATTTATTAAGAACAGCAGAACATATGCCTAGAGAGAGAAATTATAAAGCTTGTTGTTAATACACACTTACATAAATGGCTGAAAAATCATATCTTGAGTCCTCAAGTCTTCTTAATCAACTGTCTGATAAAGATAATTGCGTCATTTGCGCCCAGTTTTTACTTCATTAGTTACTTAAATTAAGATTTTTAAGGCTTCACAGAAACTGTGCTAATTACTTCTTCTTGCTTGCAGATTGAGTTGAATTTCTCAAGAAATTAGCATTTTAAATGAGTGTTTTAGAATTGGGCAATCTCTAGTATTGCACACAATGTTGCTAATTTACGTTTTGATGCTATCATCTTTAGTATTCTTTCAACTCCAAGCTCCTATTTCACGCTTGTTTGTTTGTTGTTTAAAGGGGCCTAACATCTAGGTCATCGGCCTGCTCCTATTTCATGACTACTTGCTGCTGGTCGACTAATCATATATAATACGGTAAGGGCCGTTTCGACGTGTACAGTAAGTCAGTGCGTATATAATTATATAAAGCGATATCACTCGTCAGAATGAATACGAATTCTTCTAATAGGCTACTACATTATAGTATACCAGGTGATATATACTATATTTGGGTAGCATTATGTCTTAGGTTGGAAATTTGGATGGAGAAATTAATTTAATACAGCAATCTACAAGTTTATAGCTGTGTGTGAGAGATAGAACAAGGATGTGCCAATTTATATCCATCCTATTTTAGACAGATATTGACCTTTGCTTCAGCAGCCTGAACCTTGAATAAGTGGAACCAAAGTTGGATCCAAGCACCCGAATTGAGGTTTTTGACAAGCATACAGGAATAAACAAGGTGAGATAGAAGACGAAATGAGGAAGTAAGGAGAAAAGTGAAAGTTTGTAAAAGAAGATATTGACATAGCAAGGCTGAAATTGCTTGGACACATGATGAGAATGGCAGAGGAGAGAATTCCAAAGAGAACACATGGATACAGTGACTGCAAAGAGGCGAAAGGACCTAGAATTAGATGGAGGAACTTTGTAGTGGACTCTATTGAAACTAGTGGAGTCGATAGCAGCAGTATAGTGCTAGAAGAAGAGTGGTGGAATGATGGAACAAGGTGGAGCGCTTTGGTACACTACCCTATCCAGAGTGAATCTGAAAGAGAAAAAGAAGGGAAAAAAAAAGCAGCGTACTTGACAGTATACTTATTATTTCACGTTCAAAAATCCAGAACATCTCATCACTTGCTTTCACAGTTTATTAAAATGTTACCTTTTTACAACACATTTGCTGCAGGAAGAGATTTATTTTCAGAATCACACACTGCCAGTAATAAACATTTAAAGGCCTGTGTTTCTGATGTATAAATTCACTCTTTTTAAAAATTTATTATCTGTGCTCCATTACGTATTTATTATTGTAGTCACTTATTACTTAAGTTATATATTTGTTTTAATGACTGTATTTTCATATCATAGGATTATCATTGATGAACTTTAGATCGTTATTTTCTCTGATCGTCTATTTTCTTCTTTTTTATTCTTCTTCCTTGTCTTTAATTGTTTTTCTTTTTCTTTTGTATTTTTGTTTTCATAGTATTAGAAGTATTGGTGTGTTAAGAAGGTATTGTATTGGGTCTACTGCCCACGTACTTTCGAAGAGACAAATACATAATATGGGCGACCTGCGTGTGTATGAGAATGGGGCCCTATCTGTGATGAATTCTAATGCTGAAGACGGCACACACACCCAGCCCCCGAGCCATTGGAATTAACCAATGAAGGTTATAATCCCCGACCCGGCCGGGACCCTCTAGATCAAAGGCCAGCAAGCTAACCCTTTAGCCATGGAGCCGGACGTAATAATAATAATAATAATAATAATAATAATAATAATAATAATAATAATAATAATAATAATAATAATAATAGTACCGGGAGCTACACCTCATCCCGTACATTTAAATGAAGCGCCTTGAGGAACGCTATCTAACATACAAAACTTGAAGTATTTAGTGCAAGAAGCTGGGAGGTTGATCAAAAGATGTCACTGCTAAATGATAGAGTAATATGTTATTTTAAAGTTTCCTAAACTGACTGCATTTCTTTGTTTTGTTTTGGCGTATCACTGGTTGCAAAAACTATTTCAAGAAATTTGGACTTTCCTCCATAGATGTTTCTGTTAAAGAACTGAGGTCATGCACTCTGGTACAAAGTAAAATAACTAGAAATTTAAAGAAGTTTTGTGCTTACAGCTTTTCAGAACTGAATCGACTTCCCTTATTTTTGATACTTCAAGGTTTGCAACACTTCCTTCTCACCCAGCCAGCTTTGGAGTCTGGCTAATCACAAATTTTCTGTTTTTCTTTTTCAGCCAATCATAGGCTTCTTGTAATTTTTTGCCTATCCAATAAAATGAGAGGGTGTGCCTGGATTTAGTCCAGAGCCTTCTCGAAGCTTCCTCTCAGGTATAAAAGCTATCGCTTTTTGGAGTTAACTTGTCTTACTGATATTCACGTTATTGAGTGTGTGTGTGTGTGTGTGTGTGTGTGTGTGTGTGTGTGTGTGTGTGTGTGTGTGTGTGTTTGCTAAGAGAGGAGACGGGGGTCCTAATTTTTCAGCATACAGAACATCAGCCCAGGTAATGACCACCAATTTTCTATCTCTGTAATTATCTTCGCAAGCTGAACTCGAAGGGAAGGTTCCAGTCTTTAACTATGTGACTGTCAATTTCCTAAGATATAAACTTTCTTCCTTCCCATGTAAAATTTCATGTAAGCCCTGAGGACTTAAACTGTAAATCGGGGATAGAGAGTGCGTTACCCTCTCGAATTCCCCTTCATTTAATCTTGAGTAGACGTAAGATTTTGTAACTGCTCTTCTCTTGTCATTCTGAAAAAAATAATAATAATAATAATAAAGTACTGAATATTGGGTGTAGTATTAAGTAATCAATTAATTTCGGCGAAAAGCAGGAACTCAATATTTCTGACCAACAGTGTGAATTTCAGCTGTCGTATAAAATTGACTTCATTGATTTTATGGTGACAATTCAGCCAATTGTTGCATCCATTTCCTCTTTGTTGTCAGGAGAGAGACGAAGACCGCCGTGCTAAGATTAATGTTTGGGGAAGTGCCTGGCGTCAGATTGATTCACTTGCTAGCTTGCTGTATCAAGCGAACATTTTGTGTAAATTGCGGTTCAATCCTCTCAAGATCAAAGACGTCAGTTCCATTCTCTCCAGAGTCTCCACCAACACGCTCAATAGAATAACTGGAATTAACGCCTGTCTTTGGCAAGCGCGTGTACTGACAGTCAAGATACTTACCTTGTGTTAGTTTCTATACTGTAGCGTCAGAAACCGCTCGCTTTGTGTTCAGGGTAATTCAGGTACTACGAGACGCGGAAATCACCCCTGCAGTTTTGAAGTGAAAATGGGTGATTCTGTTGGGTTTATTTGAAATGATAAGGAAGGTAATTTGATATCAATTTAATTCAAATTTCAACTAATATATTTTATCTTGAACCAACTCGTACACCTGGGCTTACCTGGGAGATTAATTGAAGCTATAGAAACGCAGTAAATGCGTAACACCACCTATCAGGGGAAAAGTTACTTTACACGAAAATAAAATAAAGTAAAATGTTTCAGTTGCCTTATTTTTATTTCTACGTTACTCTTTTACTGAGCTTGCATCCGGGAGATCGTGGGTTCGAGCCCCACGATCGGCAGCCCTGAAGATGGTTTTCCGTGGTTTTCCATTTTCACACCAGGCAAATGCTGGGGCTGTACCTTAATTAAGGCCACGGCCGCTTCCTTCCAACTCATTTCCTGTCCCATCGTCGCCATAAGACCTATCTGTGTCGGTGTGACGTATAGCAACTAGCAAAAAAAAAAACTCTTTTACTGATTTATGACGCAATTGAAAAATTGATATTACAAAATATAAAAATCAAATCAGATAAATTTTTTATCAAAATATGTACCGGTACGTGTATTTCTAGGTTTAGGTTTTATGAATATCGTTACGGAAAAAATAATAAGCGTTTGGACTAAATTATGTAGTCAATTGTTTATACAAGATTTTGTTCCGTTCAAGTATTAAAATATTTTATCTTTTTGTTTATGAACAGTATGCATGTAGCAGGTGTGTTGGGTAAAAGATTAAACCATACATTTTTTTTGCTAGTGGCTTTGTGTCGCACCGACACAGATAGGTCTTGTGGCGACGATGGGATAGGAAAGGCGTAGGAGTTGGAAGGAAGCGGCCGTGGCCTTAATTAAGGTACTCGTACATCCCCAGCATTTGCCTAGTGTAAAAATGGGAAACCACAAAAAATCATCTTCAGAGCTGCCGACAGTGGGATTCGAAAACCATACATTTACTTAAAGACAAAACATGAACTATTTTTTAAACAAATACGGTTGAACAAAATTAACAATACACCGAAATCACTTTTAAGACTGTTAAATGGATCACACAATAAACTATAAACAAGCCACCTGATTGTTTGAACTATAATGGCGCATCGTCCTTCAGCATAGACACTTTCAGCGTTCACCGTAATCAGTCGAGTGCGACATTCGGCGCCGAACAAACCTTACAACAAATATTGTAACTAAATCCGATGATTTTGGCACTTCACACATTTGCCAGGATATAACACATGACATATACTAACATACTATCGTTCGATGGATAAAAGCGGGAATTGGAGTTTGTGTGGTGATGGCGGAGATACATGAAAATTCCTATGAGAGAGAGAGAGAGAGAGAGAGAGAGAGAGAGAGAGAATGAATATGTTTCCTGGGGCTAGAAACTGGTCTTTAAAATGTGCAATAGCGAATGTTCTAAAGGGAGATACAATGGAACGCCTGAAGAGTTTTATTAGACTGCATTTTTGTTTACAGTATTGAGAGAGAGAGCGTACTATAAATGTTGTTCTCCTCTTTGTTTCTAGGTGAGTATCGGCGCCGCTTCATGGCTGTGATTACCTAGGGGTATCTACTGGCTGTGAGTTAAATGTTATCGTCTGCCATCTCTTTACTGCGTTGGCTTAAAATTCTTGTTTTCTTAGCCTATTATTTTAACTGAACAATTAGGGTAAATTTATTAGCATGTTCAAGAACTCTTACTGCACTACGTGTTAAGAATGACATATTTGATGATGATGATGATGATGATGATGATATGCTAACTCGAAAAACCAGCACCAGGCCTCTCCAGGAGCCCCACGATATTATTATTATTATTATTATTGAAAATTGAAAAATGCGTCTCAGCACACAAAGAAAGTTTATTAAAAATGCTTGTCCTAGAACAGTAACATTCATTATTAGTACTAAGAGTGGTCAAACGTGAAGCTCTTGAGACTTCAGAAACGCTCAGTGTACATCATAAAAATGTAAAGAAACAATTAGAAATTAAAGAAAGGAAAATTATGAGGAAAGTCTCAGAGCCAAGAATTAAAAATGGCCATTTCGGAAATATATTAAAAATATGTAAACTTTCTGATACAATGAGACTGTGACGAATTCGGTTTTTAAGCCATTTGGAAAGAATGAATAACAACGGACTTACTTATCGAATACACAATTTTTTGCAAATCAAACTTACGAGATCAAAATGGTATAATGAACTAGAATTAGGATCACTAAATCTGCAGGATAGAAATGTAATCAGGAAAATTGTTCACACAAGGGGATATGAGGAAGAAGAGAAGAAACCAACATATCTACTTGGTCAGAGGAACAGAAATTACAACAATCGTTGGGAATGAAGAACTAATGGGCAAGGAGGAAAGCTCATATAAATGTTAATTCCGTGTGGTCCTAAGTGAACCATTCGTGCAGAAGATTATTATTATTATTATTATTATTATTATTATTATTATTATTATTATTATTATTATTATTATTATTGTACCGGGCGGTACACCTCCACGCCGCTAATTCAAACTTTGCGCCAGTTGAAAATCCTCTGCTGGAGGAAGTACGAACTTCATCTAATGTATTAATTTTCAAATTACCCAGAAGATGTCACTACTTGGAAATTTTGAAGTTTCTGAACTGGGTCGTTTTTTATGTGTTTTTGTTTTACTTGTAGTAAGAAGTGTGAACTTTCTCTTCTAGAGGACACTACTGAAGAACTACAATAGTGCACCCTGGTGCGAAGTGAAAGAACTGTTTTTTTTGGTGAAATTTTTATTTCAAAAGTTTGTTTCTTGTTAAATTTCTTTCTGGTATTATTTAAGTTGGCTGTATACCCCTTTCTTTCCCCTTGTTTCGAATTTAGCCAATCCCGAATTTCTTTAATTAATTTATGACCAATAAGGGGTTTCTTCTTCAAATTGGATATGCTGCTTAGCCCTAACCAATAAAATGATTGTGGGAGGGTGTTCTCATTCCAAAAACGCCTCGAACTTTCCGCGAGAGTATATAAACTGCTGATTTTCGGGTCTCTGCGCCACTTCTGTTCCATCTTTCAGTGTGTAAAGTACCTTGCAGGGGGCGGGAAGCGCCTCTTTCTTCGGGCAGCAGTTCATCAACCAGGTAATGGCCGTTTAATAACTTCTTTTCTTGCTAGCTCAGCAGTTTAACTCTCGGGGCGGGTCCGAAGTTTTTTTATCATGTAACCTTTCCCTAAAATGTAAAGACTCTTAGTATCTATTCTATCTTTGAAACCACATATTGGGATAGAGAGTGCTTAACCCCCTCGAGCTCCCACTCATATTGTTTTGAGGTGAACTTATTTATCACAACCTATTCTTCCTTAATGTAATGTAAATTGTTCTTTTCTAAAGTCACCTCTGTAGTATGGGATTAGCCCTTGCATTAGCGGCCTAGTGCCAGATTAGGTTTTTAAACAAGTGTATTAGGAGTGCAGATCGCCTCCTCTCAAGTGGTTATTTTAGAGGTCATGTAATTAACCTTTTTCTCACTTAATAGGCCTCAGTAGGTTGGGTATTTTACCCCTGTGTCTATGTCCTTAGAGGACAGCTTGAAAGTAGAATTTGGAGTGGCCTATGGTAGGCTTGGATTTTAAGAGCGGGTTGCTCTTTCTTAAAAATTTGTTTTTGCGTGCCTCTAGGAGGCTTTACTGTGTGAAGGGGAGCAAGAGCTCCTGGGCATGAATGGGGTTTCTGCCCCTCTGTTGAAACTTGTTTTGGGGTAAAACTGGGCTAATTGCTCAAGAATTGTTAATTTGGGGCTCGAAGCCCAAATCCTGTAAATACTGTAATTGTACCTTATTGCCTTGCTACTCTGTACCTGCCATTCTTGTTATTTCGTGATTTTGCAAAGAAAATATAACCTTGTTAAATTTTACATTAACTTTAATTTCGTAGTTTGAGACCCGTTCACGCCCGCACCTTCTTTCACCTCTACCTACCACAAAAACTCGGTAACAATTATTATTATTCGGGAAAGGATTTTATGTTCTGGTAGGTTAGAATGCATACATTTTTAATCAAGGCGCAAGTGTCTTCTACCCGCACAACAGGACAGTTCTGCAATGAGACTTGCATAACTATCAGCGATCTGAACTCTCAGAACCCCTAAAATGTATGCAACTCACCTAACGTAACTGTAGAGCGGCTAGTTGATACTTGCGCCTTGTTCAAATACGTTTGCATTCTAACCTACTAGTGTCTAAACATCATTTCACTATTTATTACCATCTGTTACCACTTCTGTATTGCGCGTGCCTCTCCTCGTTCGTTATCTTCACTTGTCCAGTGGCAATTGAGATGTTCCACCATCATATAAGGAATAAGAATTATGCTTTCCTTCTTGTTCTTTTCCGACCCCGATGGCATTAGGTTTCCGACATGTAGGGAGTCTTTCATTTTCAGGTCCTTCGTGGCCCTCGTCTTTCTTTCGCCGATACCTTCATTTTTTCAAAGTGTCGGACACCTACTTTTTCCCTCCGGTTAGTGTTATGACTATAGCGGATGGTTGCAAAATTGTACTTCCTCTTCAGACAATAATCACCACCACCAATAGGCTGATTGGATCATATTGGGGCATATAAACCAAAATGTTTCGTGGATGTGACATACAATGTTCAATCAATACCTTCATGCACTAATGTTAGACTTTTCGCATTTGATAATCAAATGTAATGACAGAAGATTAGAATGAAGTCGGTATTTTTTTAAACATGCTGATTTTTAATTTATCTAGTAATGAGCAGTGGCTCACTGATTCCCTACACCCACCCACCCACCCACACTAAGTTCAGCTGAAATGACAGTTGTGCTCATATAGCCCAAACCCAAATGAAATACTACTGTATGTCATGACGAAAGACAGCGGAATCCTATCTTCTAAATGCAACCAAACAGTTATAGGTCAACTTGAAATTACTAAGTATAGCATCATAACTGGCAAGGGCTCCTGCTATATATTGCAGAGCTTGTGAAGTTCAAGACTTGGAGCCAGTAGTAAAATCGGCTTACTTCCCTAGCTGTGTCATATTTTAGGATGTGAATCCCGTGCTTCCTTCCTGTCTTCTCGTAGCAGTCCCCTGGGTCCATGTATTCCACCTGAACTAACAGACCTGGGCCTCCTTCGGGAAGAAGTGAGCTCTTACGATACGGTTACTAAACTTCGATAATATCAGTCACATTAATGTTCCGAATTTAATTTAATCATGCTTATCCAATATTTGTACCTCAATCTGTATACGCCACCCTGCTTCATCGGGCTATTGTCTTTTTTATCAAGTCTATCGCATATCAATAATTCGATCGCTACTGATCTGCATTTAGGGCTGTCGCTTAGGTGACAGAGTGGTGGTGGTGGTGGTGATTATTGTCTTAAGAGGAAGTATAACTTGGCAACCACCCTCTGTATAATACTAATCAGGGAGAAAAAATGGAAGGGATCCGACACTTCCAAAAATGAAGGTATCGGCTAAGGAAAGACAAGGGTCACGAAGGGCATGAAATGAAAGACTCACTAGGCCTCGGAAACTTAATTTTGTCGGGGTCGGAAAAGAACAAGAGTTGACCAAGGGAGGTCGGATCGGATAAATGAAAGTGTGGAACCTGGCACAAGCAAGTGGAAGCAATGCCAGAACTCGGCTAAAGGACCCGTGGTCGCCAATCCACGCTCCAGAGTTCAGAGCCTCTGGGGCCCTTTTAGCCGCCTCTTACGACAGGCAGGGTATACCATGGGTGTTATTCTACTGCTCCTACCCACAGGGGGTTAGGTGACAGATTCTCTATCAATTATTTACCTAGTCTATGCTTTCAAGACCGTTCGAAATCATAAAATATCCCCCTTGACAAATTACTCCATTCCCTAATTTCTCTTCCTATAAACGGGCATTTATCCCAATTTGTCCTCTTGAATTCCAACTTTATCCTCATATACTTTTAAAAACTCCACTCATGTTTATTCGTCCAAGCCGTCTCTCCACTGAGAACTCGGAATATAGCCTACCGCTTAGTCGATCTGTTTGTCTCCTTACTTCTAAGTCTTAGGCTGCCTCTGTGGATCAGCGGTCGAGTGTCGGCCTCCAGATCCCAAGATAACTGGTTCAAACTCGGCGGAGGTAGTCTGATTTTTGAAGGGCGGAGGGAAAAAGTCCATTCTGACACTACATGTTGTACGATATCGGCATGTGAAATATCTCTGGTGACACATTTGATGTCTACCCGACAAAATTAATTAAAACTCAGCCATAGACGCCCAAGACAGATTTAGTTTCCTCTGCCATCTACTAGGCTTACAGGTAGAGTAAAACGGAACGTCGAAACTGATGAGCGGACAGCCAGATAGCGTCGAATTAAAATATCTGCAGACGGTAGCTGAGGCCTTACGATGATTATTTATTTATTTTTTATTTATTTATTTATTTATTTATTTATTTATTTATTTATTTATTTATTTATTTATTTATTTTCTCCCAAAATCTCTTCAATTTCTCGCTGTGGCTTTTCTTGAGATCTTCCGAACAGGTTTTGTTGATGAAAGTGCTTGGATGGTGTTTAAAGCGATGATTGTCAACTAATTTTCTGAACTTAGATCTGTCTAACACAATGTCATCAGTGATGCTTATTTCCTGAAAATCTTTTCCAACTTCGAGCAGCCAGTTGTTTTTTACTTTCACCGATAGGGCAAGGTTCAGAATTCTTGTGGTCAGTCCCTGATTTCTCATTCTGAGATGATTATTATTCGCTAATCGGCCAGCAATCTGGCGTGTACTCACGTTTTCGTTAGATCCAGTAGGTTTTCATTAGCTTGCTTTTTCGAGCACAGCGTTCATCCGACCCACTTCACATCAGTTGTCCACTTCACATCCCGGAAAGTACCAAAAGTCACGATTCTTCTGCTTTTTAGCAGCCAGGTAGCGTGCATGTATTTTATTCCAAGGCCCTGTGGGGTTCATTTTCTGGCCAGTTCAGGGATTTTAATTCAGTTGCTCAAGATCTTAGTTACAAGAAAAAAAACGCACAGTGAAAAGATGCCGTACTGACCTAGTATACGAACACTAGTTGCCATGGTTAGAATGGTGTGCGGACATTGGTGATGCTAATTCCAGATACACCGAATGCTAGAAGCATATCCATATTGAAATGAAAATCGTCCTGAATTCATGAGATATTCGCAGACATCCCTAGAAAAATACAATTCACAAAGGGGTCAGCTGGAATGGTTGAAAATTGGAGCACAGAATCAAAACAGCATTAGTAAGCAAGCTCAACAGATTTTCGTCCAGTGAGAAATGCTAACAAAGTACACTGACTGAGCAAATGTCATGGGACGGAGCACTGATGCGCAGGTGTGTTGTCTGCGCACCACACGCCCCCTGTGCCAGCGGCAGTTGTATAGGAATCCTTGTGAGCAGTGGCTGTGCATGTGACAGGTGTAACATGGAACGTCGTCGTGAGCTGACACCGTTCGAATGGGGTATGGTGGTCGGTGCCAAACGGATGGGAAGTGCGATTTCGGAAGTGGTGCGGGAATTCGGCTTCACACGATCAACCGTGTCCAGGGTGTATCGTGAATGGTTGAATGCTGGTGTCACCGCCCACAACAGACGAATGACCGGCCGTCCAGCCACCGTCGATGATCGTGACCGGCGACATTTGATACGGATTATCAATAGTAACAGACGGGTAACCGTGCAACAAATCGCTGCTCAATTCAACACAGGCCGTGCTAGACACGTCTCCCAGTGGACAATCCGTAGGAACATGGGTTCTATGGGGTATGGGAGCCGGCGCCGCACACGAGGGCTACTGTTAACCCAACGTCATCGGGCACAACGACGCGCATTTGTTGCCAGTCACCAGGGATGGACAATGGAACAATGGCGTAACGTGATATGGTCGGACGAATCACGATTTCAACTGCACCATGCCGATGGGAGGCACCGTGTACTGCGCAGATCACATGAAGCGATGGATCCCGCCTGAATCGTAGGTGTGGTCCAGGGCGCTGGTGTGTCTGTTATGGTCTGGGGTGCATTTACCTGGTATGGAATGGGCCCCTTAGTTGTTCTGGAAGAGACTTTGAATGGTACGCGGTATGTTGAGCTGCTCGGAGACCATCTCCACCCATTTCTGGCCTTCCAGCGCCCAGACGGTTCTGCGGTGTTTCAAGATGATAACGCGCCGCCACATCGCTCTCACGTCGCCCGGGAATGGTTCCAGGAACATGCAGCAGAGGTCCAACGACTGCCATGGCCACCCAGGAGCCCCGATATGAACCCTATCGAGCATATCTGGGATGTCCTGGAACGCAGGCTCCGTGCCATGGATCCTGCACCCACGAACAGAACAGCATTGGCGGCCGCTCTGCAAACAATTTGGTATCAGCTGCGTCCAGAGGACTACCAGGGACTTGTCGACTCACTTCCACGGCGTCTCACTGTAGTTCGCAGACCCAGAGGAGGCCCCACACGCTATTAGGTGACTATCCCGTGACATTTGCTAAGTCCGTATATTTCTAACGGCAAACACTTCTCCATATTGTGAACGCAAGTTGCGGTGCTATCCTGGTAGTTGGAGTGTCTTTCTGGAACCAACATCTGAAGTTCAACAGTGGATCAAGGAATTGGACATTCAAATTTGATACGATGCCCTAAGATTCATGATTCATGTTTCTTGTTTATGTATATAATTTTGTATATTTGTGTAACTTATTGCCATTAAATAAATAAATAAATAAATAAATAAATAAATAAATAAAGATCTTTCAATAATTGAAATCTTAACCCCCTCTGGGTGGGAGACGCAGACGAAGAATACACCCACGGTATCCCCTGTCTGTCGTAAGAGGCGACTAAAAGGGGCGACCAAGGGATGACGACATTAGAACCATGAGACCACTTGTGATTAGTACCACATTGCAAGGAAAACCATGGGTCTACGTAGGAGCAGTACCATTATGCGAGAAACACTGCGGGTCTGGGTATTGCTTGTGATAAGTGTCATCGTGTCTATTCCACCGGTCGATTCCACTGTGTCCAGAATGGGTCTGCGTTACCTATGAGTTGCACCACATTCTGAGAAACACCATGGGTCTACGTTGCCTGTGATTAGTACCACTGTGAGAAACACGACGGGTTTGACTGTCGCCCGTGATTAGTCCACAGTGTGATGAAAACCAGGGGTGTGCGTTGCCTGAGTGTAACACCATTATGTGAGGAACACCATGGGTCTACGTTACCTTTGATTAGTACCACTATAGGATTAGTATTATTATGAGGGGTCGGTGACCTGGGTTTCGACCGACTGATTGTTTTGTATTTTTTAATAATCATTCGTTTTAGGTCCTTGTCAGTAGATACATCGTGAAGTTTTAATTACCGTGTCATTTCGTTGCACATCGTACAATGAGATGCCGATAACCTAGTTGTTAAGCCCCTTTAAACAACAAACATCAATTCAGATCTTTTATTGAGAGAAAGAATTTCTGAGCCATTGTTGTATGCTGGCTGCTCAACATTCCTAGTTGCGCGGAGCCGTTTCATATCTTGTGTACTGTAATCCAGTCATCTTCTGCCGTGGCAGATGGAGCCTATATCTGGTTGTGTGAGGATCACGTCGACTCGTAAATATAGAAGAGCTTCTAGTTTGTAGTTTATATACATGCAAGCCAGTCCCGTAAATCAAGAGTACGTACGCCTGCCCAATCGATAACAAGAGTAGCGCCTGGGTAAATCCGTCCTCTAGGGATACAGCGTTATCTATATATAACCTTTTGTATGGAGAGTCTCCCAGTTTACTTCACACCGTTGGCTGGCCTTGGACAACTGACCTGCGTAATGATTATCTTCCTCTCCTAAACCACTTAACGCGTTGCTTCAGGGAAACCTTGTTTCATCTCATGGCACAGAAAGTTGGGCGGAAGTTTATTTTGGTCTTGTACGGAAGTACACTGCGTAGTTAAGAGCAGAGCATGACAGGTAAGAAAAAATTAAGAAACCATCCAGAATGCAGAAAGAGTGGCGGCTGGTGCATAAAATCAGTTGTGTGCTGTAACCCATCCCCCCCCCCTCCAAAAATAAAAATATTGAGAAACATATGCGGTTTTCAAGAAGCTTTCCACTGAGTTTTCTATACTGAACAAATACGCAAATAACCCCAACACAATAACACCTGCAATGGCAAAACCTTCACGAGCTCAGAAACACTTAGTGTGAGCGTGCATTTTTTTTTTTTTTTGCTAGGGGCTTTACGTCGCACCGACACAGATAGGTCTTATGGCGACGATGGGATAGGAAAGGCCTAGGAGTTGGAAGGAAGCGGCCGTGGCGTTAATTAAGGTACAGCCCCAGCATTTGCCTTGTGTGAAAATGAGAAACCACGGAAAACAGTCTCAGGGCTTTCGGGGTTCGAACCCACCATCTCCCGTATGCAAGCTGATAGCTACGTGACCCAAACCGCGCATCCAGTCGCTCGGTTCACCCTCTTTTACGTCCAGTCCTAGTATGTGGTGAGGTGTCAATCACCACTGATCTGCATTTACATCCCGATTTCTCTTGGGACTGTCCAAGATAACAAACCGAAATGTTGATAGGATACAGAATCATATCTAATACATTTACTGGCGTACTTTCTTCGATCTACCTTATTACAAATCAAGATATAGATTCTTTAGATTAAGTTCCTAATTTTTAAATTTACTTATTTTTGAAAAATATTTATGATCAAACTATGTATGATATCTCTACCATTGTAGATGCACATAAACACAATAATGCTGCTAGTGAGAGGAAAACATTTTCAGAGCTCTATCTTTAGTCGATTATGAGAAAATGGGAAACATTTGCAAAAATATGTAGTTTTTCACAAATCACACTTGCAAAAGTGTAATGCCACTCACAAAACGTGGGTGCTACCATGTTTCTTACTGCGTAAATACCCGATAGGTAGTGATATCATAGCAACCAATGTAGCCAACTTACGCAGCAGAACGTTTACTATAAATCATCACAAATTACCGCCTTCTAGAGCAAATAGTTTCCGGGATATCTTGTTCTAACTGTTCAAGTATTACGAAATCTGGAGAAATGGCTTCTGCAGTAACAAATCTCTTTTAAAATTTATAAATACTTGCAGCCATCCAAAATCAATTATACACTCATCAAATTAAAGAGGAAACTCCTAATAATAGTTTTCCCTAAAAAACTAAAACCATCATTTTTAATCAATACCTCTTTTTGCACTCCCCTTATATGTTACCGAAATTTTACTGTTATCCACGGAATACTGAAGTGGAAATATAAATATCACTCTTTAGTTATTTTCACTGCCGATTTTTCTTTCAGTCAATACCTTGTGTTGACATCCAACGTTCACTCCGTAGAAGGTACGTTTAATTTTTAAAATGTAATGTTTTTAATATCTTCATACACCTTAGTTTAAATTGATGGATTCTGTATTTATGCAACAAGAATTATATTTTTCTGTTTTAGTCCGAGGATGGTTTTGAATGAAATTGAAACTTAAGTCCCTGAGTGGGATTAATTTGTGGTGCGATGTATATTTCAAACTTGTCATATACTTGATTGATCGTTGCACTAAGTTATGACCACAAACGCTGAGTGTAAATTTTTGTAGCCGGGCTGAGTGGCTCAGACGGTTAAGGCGCTGGCCTTCTAACCCCAGCTTGGCAGGTTCGATCCTGGCTTAGTCCGGTGGTATTTGAAGGTGCTCAAATACGACAGCCCCGTGTCGGTAGATTTACTGGCACGTTAAAGAACTCCTGCGGGACTAAATTCCGGCACCTCGGCGTCTCCGAAGACCTTAAAAAGTAGTTAGTGGGACGTAAAACAAATAACATTATTATTATTATTATTATTATTATTATTATTATTATTAAATTTTTGTAAATCATGCTATTTTTAAAGTGTACGTATTCCGGAAGAACACAAAGACAGGTTACGGATATGTCTGTTTTGATGATTGGCTTCTTATGTTGTTACAGTTATCAAGCTGACGACGAGGATGGCTTATTCAATTAACCTGCTGCGGTCAAAGACAGGAACATAATGAAACCGTGGGAATGTTCGTTCTCATTTATCTTCTTGGTGGCGCCGCAAGGTCCGGAAATGCCTTGAGAATTCACGAAGGAATCGCCTTTGTCGACAAGTTTTGGACTTCACAATAGACATTATTATATTAGTTATCAGTTCCCAAGCCATGGGCTCTTACAGGTCTTTGTGCAAGATAAAGAAAGGATGGGTCGGCCTTTCAGTAGTATACGAATATATATATACATACACAAGCTGTTCTCAAAAACGCGGGAAGAAATCGGGATGTATGTACAGTGCGTTCTCAGAAATGTGGGAAGAAATTGGTTTGTGGATAGGACACGACAAAACAACACACACACACAAAAAAAGCCCTGTGAATGTGCGTCATATGGTCGATCGTTTACGAGTTGCATTCCGAAGTTGTACTGGAATGTGATGGACGCTACCAAGGAACCATGTAAATTGGCCGCTTACTGGTCACACCACATTTAATTAATTTTGTATTTATGGAGAGCTTAAATCACATCGTTACCTGCCATCATCAGAAATGATTAATGATTATAGTACCAGATTTGTTATTGTCCTGTTATTATTATTGTAAGTATAATGTATGTTTCTGACACGATTAAATAAATAAAACTGGAATTATTGGTAACAGCCCTCAAACTCTGAGCTGGCAAGCTGACCTAATAGTTTCGCTCAGGAACGACAAATCTGTTACTGTAGTCTGTTTTACTTTCTTGAACACCGGGCGAGTTGGCCGTGCGCGTAGAGGCGCGCGGCTGTGAGCTTGCATCCGGGAGATAGTAGGTTCGAATCCCACTATCGGCAGCCCTGAAGATGGTTTTCCGTGGTTTCCCATTTTCACACCAGGCAAATGCTGTGGCTGTACCTTAATTAAGGCCACGGCCGCTTCCTTCCAACTCCTAGGCCTTTCCTATCCCATCGTCGCCATAAGACCTATCTGTGTCGGTGCGACGTAAAGCCCCTAGCAAAAAAAAAAAAAAACTTTCTTGAACACACTACTAAACCTTGCCATTCTGAACCACCTAACTTTCATAGGGTGAAATGAAAAGCTGGATCAAACCTTCTATCGACTGATGACTCAAAAATAAAAACACCACCACACAGATTTAATAATTAAATTATTTAATCTAAGTGACATGAAGATTATGCTACTATTTTCACAAGAAAACAAAACAACCAAAAAGAAACTGAACACTGGACTTAGAAGGCAGTGACTGTCAGTTTGTCACACGGATCAAAGCATGTCTATTGAATAAGTAAGCATTTGTTCGACTCGTTGGCTGAATGGTCAGCGTACTGGGCTTCGGTTAAGAGGGTCCCGGGTTCGATTCCCGGCAGGGTCGGGAATTTTAACCTTAATTGGTTAATTTCGCTAGCACGGGGCTGGGTATGTGTGTCATTTTCATCATCATTTCATGCTCATCACGACGTGGAGGTCGCCTACGGGCGTCAAATCGAAAGACCTGCATCTGACGAGCCGAGCTTTTCCTCGGACACTGCCGGCACTAAAAGCCATACGCCATTTCATTTCATCGTACCGGGCGAGTTGGCCGTGCGGTTAGGGGCGCCCAGCTGTGATCTCGCATCCGGGAGATAGTGGGTTCGAACCCCACTGTCGGCAGCCCGGAAGGTGGTTTTCCGTGGTTTCCTATTTTCACACCAGGCAAATGCTGGGGCTGTAACTTAAGACCACGGCCGCTTCCTTCCAACTCCTAGCCCTTTCCTATCCCATCGTCGCCATAAGACCTTAGTGTGTCGGTGCGATGTAAAGCAAATAGCAAAAAAAAAAAAAAAAAAAAATCAACAACATAATTGTAAGTTAAATACTCTGAGATATACGCGTTCTACTCACACTAAAAGCGTCTTTTAATTTTTCTTTCCATCTACCCGTTGTCGAGAAACGGAAGTCTACGTTAGAATAGGAGTTAAATTCTGTTCTGCGCCACGGCATTTTCGGTTACAATTAGTTTAATGTATGCAACCAGCATTACATACCCATGCGAGTGAGGATCTACAGTACGTCGCGTCGTTCTGTCTCACGCTTGACCTTGATGTCAAGTTCTTTAAATTGCTTGCACTACGTCAAGGCGCGAATGCATGAAATAGTGGAGCGGGAAAGGAGGGCGGTGGGATGAGCACAATTAGCACAAACGCCTGTGGACTACACATTTGATGAGCTTCGTGCCGATAAGTATCTGGTGCTTTTTGTGATTTATAAAGGGTGGGCGGAAGTTAACTAGGTAGGTATTGAAATAGTTTTTGTACGCATCAGCTACGGAAGGTGATCTTTTACATACCCCTTCTCACGGCCAGCGTCTTCACTTCCGATGCGCGAAAGTGCAAATCCTATTTAATGATGTACACACTATTTTCATTATTTATTTATTTATTTATTTATTTATTTGTTAATTTTCTTCTTGGTTAGAATAGGCCTACTTTGGACCATGCTTGTTCAACTATTGGGCTTTGATCTTCACCCATTATTGTCGCATTTTCTTCCGGTGTAAATTCTTTCTTTCATCTGTCCAGCGGGGACCTTTCTTCCAGGTTTTTTCCTGAAATCCATGGACTTCTTTCAGGGCATGTCGTACAGACCGTCTATTTTATTTATTTATTTATTTATTTATTTATATATTTATTTATATATTTATTTATTTATTTATTTATTTATTTATTTATTTATTTATTTATTTATTTATTTATTCGACATGAATAAGAAGATAAAACTGTGGAATAATAAGTCTTTAACAAGGCACACGGTTAAGATCTTTGATATCCAATCCATTTCACCTTTCCTTGTGATAGAAACAATGCCCGAGAACTCCGCACACTGCTTTTGGAAAAAGTATTTCAGGTGGCCACTGTTCGCTTCCTCCAAGCATTTTTCATAATTTTGTCAAGAGTTTCTGGCTGTAACATATGATTTTCCCCTCGAATATTGTTCTTGATTCTCTTCACATACTACTACTACTCGATGGCCTCGGCTACCGAGAGCAGGCAATTTTATTTGACATTTAGGCTTCCCGCGTGTCAATTTCAGCATTGCATTTTGCATTTTGTTCTACTTGCTGGACATGTACGGCCGAGATATTACTTTTGTCAGATCAGTACCCAGTACGTCGTCAGATATCTTTAATAATAATGCTATTTGCTTTACGTCCCACTAACTACTCTTTTACGGTTGTCGGAGACGCCGAGGTGCCGGAATTCAGTCCCGCAGGAGTTCTTTTACGTGCCAGTAAATCTACCGAAACGAGGCTGACGTATTTGAGCACCTTCAAATACCACCGGTCTGAGCGATGATCGAACTTGCCAAGTTGAGGTTAGAAGGCCAGCGCCTCAACCGTCTGAGCCACTCAGCCCAGCTCGTCTGTTGTTAGATTCTCAACTATTGTATAGCTACTTTTAGAGATGTCCTTCAGAAAAGTACAATAGGGAAAATAATGTCGTTGTTGAAAAAGTAAAGTTTCAACCCACGCATATAGAGCCATATTGTAAGATCCTCTACTAGATGTATGGCTTTTATAAGATACCAATTCTTGACGGTTTCATTGTGAGTAGATTAAGTTTTCATCACGAACCTATGTCAGAAAGCCTACGTGATCTTGGGTCGTAAGTTGTCAACAGACCTGCACGCAACCTTTCTCTGCTCGTTTGTGTGCTGTTCTGGCAAGCACGAGTCATCTCGGAAGAATCTCACGGTAGACAGAAAGAAAAAGAGAATAAATGGCAGTGAGATATCTTTATTTACAAAATGTAAATACTCTGTCAAAGACTGTTGTATTTACCGCTGTTGAATCGAGAGCAGATGAGCTCATTATAAACAAACACCACAAAAATGATTCTGTCAGTTCTTCTTCAGAAATTCTTACATTTCTATGAGAAATGTAATAAAAATGTTACTTTACTGTTGAGTGTTGGATGGGGTTTAAAATCTAACTAGCGCATATGAGACATGTAACCCGTAGAGTTGGTTCAGTGACCTAAGTTATGATTCAAGTAGCATAGAGTTCTCCGATGTTGATGTAATAATGATGATGATTTAAATTATTTATTTATTTATTTACTTATTTATTTATTTATTTATTTATTTATTTACGTCGCACCGACACAGGTTTGTCTTATGGCGACGATGGGATAGGAAAGACCTAGGAAGTGGAAGGAAGCGGCCGTGGCCTTAATTAAGGTACAGCCCCGGCATTTGCCTGGTGTGAAAATGAGAAACCACGGTAAACCATCTTCAGGGCTGCCGACAGTGGGGCTCGAACCCACTATCTCCCGATTAATGGATACTAGCCGCACTTAAGCGACTGCAGCTATCGAGCTCGGTTATTTATTTATTAGCATTCATAATAGAAATATTTCCCAATTTACATCGACGACAGATTTCTTCTGCATAATAATAATAATAATAATAATAATAATAATAATAATAATACAGACATTAAGAAGAAATATTATTTTACGTTATGATTTTAATATAAAGCTATATAACTATGTATACACGTCTTTCACAGTTCATACATTCGTTGCTGTACCGATGTACGAAGTTAATCTATAATACTTTAATAATGAAATCATTTGAAGAGAAATCACTAAAACGGAGAGGAGACAAAGATGAGAAGCGAAAGAATGAAGAAGTTTTGGGAAGAGAATAGAAGAAACAAAGGCCAAGAAGCCTTAAGTTCTATGCGGTCCTTAGTTGACAAAATTCGGGGGGAAAATTAAAATGGTGAAAAATAATACACAAATGCTGGACAGTTACTAGTGAAACAAGAAAGACTAAGCCAGAATTGATGACAGTATATATGTTGTTGTAATTTACCATCTCAGTATCACTAATATCTGTACTGGTAATATTTTTGTGCAGTTGTGAACATCGTTTTTTATGCCGCGTATATATTTTGAAAAATTGTCTTAGATGAATGAGGTATACATTTAGTCCAGCTCCTGTGCAAATGGTCAGCACTCGGCAGAATACAGAAGACCATTTTTCTTGGAAAACTGTTAGCAAGAAAATTAATATAATTTTTTATTCTAAGAAATTCAGTTTTGAGTGCACGTGGTAGGCTTCATTTTTAATAGAATTTACCATTTAGGCATCATATTCACTTCAAAGTCTTCAGGAAGAAAATTTTCCCTGGACTTGCTTCACAATTTTCTTCGTTACATGGCCCCTTTAAAAGGCTGCATGTAGCAAGTTGCCTGAATATTGTACTACCTATTGGCTCCTCAAATTTGAGCCCAGTCAGTCAAGTAGCTAACGTGAAAGAAAGACAAATATATATGTTAGGATGAACAGGCCTAATTAGTCCAACGCTTTGTCTTAAAACAATGCCCCTGGGCGTGGGGGTGTCTGTCATAGGAGGTGACTAAAAGGGGCTCCAGGGGCTCTTAACTTGGGAGCGTGGGTTGGCGACCACGGGGCCCTTAACTGAGTCCTGGCATTTGGTTACACTTATTTGTGTCAGGCTCCTCCCTTTCATCTATCCTATCCGACCTCCCTTGGTCAACTCATCTTTTCAGACCCCGACGGTATTAGGTATAGAGACTTAGGGAGTCTCAATTTCACGCCCTTTGTGGCCGTTATCTTTCTTTGGCCGACACCTTCATTTTTGGTAGTGTCGAACCACTTCCGTTTTTTCCTCTGATTTGTGTTTATAGAGAATGGTTGTCTAGTTGTACTTCCTCTTAAAACAATCACCACCACCTGTCTCAAAACTGTTTCTAGATTTAAAACTAGTAATAATGGCCACTATTGTCCGGCTCCATGGCTAAATAGTTCCCGAGTTCGATTCCCGGTTGGGTCGGGGATTTTAATCGCGTTTGATTAATTCTTCTGGCTCGGGGACTGGTTGTTTGTGTTTCTCCCAAAAACTCTCTTTTTCAAATCCAGACAACACACTACGCTACCAACCACCACATAGGGTTGGCGTCAGGAAGGGCATCCGGTCGTGAAACATGTGCTGCACGGATCGCACCCGCGACCCGACATGTGTGAGAAAAGCGATGGAAGAAGAAGAAGAAGGAGGAGGAGGAAAAAATAATGGCCACTATTGCACATTTAGCTGGGTGCTTGGAACACTCAGTGTTGAGATCGCGTGTCAGAGCAGGGCAAGCTAGAATCGCCTCTTGAGCGCAGTTAACTGTCGCCGCCCTTCTCAGCTCCGTGCCAAAGTCATTCGTGGCCACCATCGATTAATGTAAAGCGAGATGCCTCTGCTCGACTTCCACAAAATGAGCTTTTAAATGCTTATAAAATTTTAATCACCGAGAGACGATGAGTTTCCGAGCTGAGACGCTGCGAAAAATGTCATAACCGCTTATCAGACGTATTCATGTTCCGACGTAGAACAGAAATATCTTTCTTGATCTTCCCTATTTCAGATTTGTCCTCAAATTAGAAGCACATCTCATGACATTTCAGTTAAAGTGTTTTAATTGAGAAGAAGTTTAGTCAGGATTTTGAGAGACTGCTCGACGAAGTAGTGAGATTGACAGCAGACAGAGGTATGATAGTAAGCCGGGGTGAAAAGTTGAGTAGCAAGTTTCAGAAAGAGAAATGGTCCTCTCATTTAAAATGACTGTGTCGATGTGGATGGGGATTAAAGTACCTACTTGTTAATTTAAGGAAAGTTCTTCATTGTGGTAATCATATTAACGGGGTTAAATAAAGGTTACAGATCTCTTGATATGGTCTATCAGGGTATTTGGGGGTTATATTTATTTATTGCAAAGCCTCCGTGGCTCGGATGGCAGCGCGTCGGCTTCTCACCACTGGACACCGTGGTTCAAATCCCGGTCACTCCATGTGAGATTTGTGCTGGACAAAGCGGAAGCAGGACAGGTTTTTCTCCGGGTACTCCGGTTTTCCCTGTCATCTTTCATTCCAGCAACACTCTCCATTCTCATTTCATAGCATCTATCATTCATTAATAAATCTCTTTGGGAGTGGCGACCCCATCGTACTAATAGCCTATATCTGCTTCATTCATTCCATCCCTGACCCGGTCAATGACTGGAAAACAGGTTGTAGGTTTTCATTTTCATTTATTTATTGCCAGGCTGAGTGGTTCAGACGGTTGAGGCACTGCCCTTCTGACCCCCCTAACTTGGCAGGTTCTATCCTGGCTCAGTCAGTGGTATTTGATTGTGCTCAAATACGTCAGCCTCGTGTCGGTAGATTTACTGGCACGTGAAAGAACTCCTGCGGCACAAAAATTCCGGCACTTCAGCTTCTCCAAAAACCGTAATAGTAACAGTAGAACGTCGAGTTAACATTATTATTATTATTATTATTATTATTATTATTATTATTATTATTATTATACTGCCTGCTGTCATTTCTTGATGGATGCAGTACTTTTGCTTCCATCTCTTGGCACAGGCCAGAGTAAAGTGTAGCTTCCACCGAAGTCCCAGTCAACATCCATGGCTGTGACAATATGGAAGTTGCTGGGGTATGGGTAGTGCTGAGTAATGACATTCAGAGCACGACTAGTGCATCTGAGTGTTATGAAAGGTACTACTCATAGCGTCAGCCGTGCTGCAATAGTACTTTCTGACCCAGTGAGGAAAGCAATGGCAAACTACCTCACTCCTCGTCTTGCCTAGTACGTCTCATGTTGGTGCTGCCATTGGTTTTTGGGGTTTCCTTATAACCGCATAACCGTTGGTGGTGCTATTTGAGGATCCAACCAGCCTCTGGGCTGATGACCTAACAGACAGATTATTATTATTATTATTATTATTATTATTATTATTATTATTATTATTATTATTATTATTATTATTATTATTATCGTACGACTTTTAGTGCCGGGAATGTCCGAGGACATGTTCGGTTCGCTTGCTGCAGGTCTTTCTATTTGATACCCATGGGTGACCCGCGCGTCTTGGTGTGATATGTGGTAGGGAAAGGGTGAAACCCGGTGTCGGCATGTAGCATACTTCTGTCGAATAAAACCAAGAGCTCTGCTCAAAGCTTTGTCCCCATCCGACGGATGAATCACCATCAACAGCTTCATATGGTCTCACTCCATATGAGCACTGTGGAGAAGTTTGTAATTCAATCCATGCTTTTGGCACAAAATCTAGTGATTGGAAATTGTATACCACCACCTCCCCTACCCTGCCGGCCAGCATTCTGATGGTGAATTGTTTTCGACCAACGGGACTCGAACCGGCTAACCTCTGTGTCAGACCATACATACTTCAATGCCTTAGAGATCATGGCCACCAGGCGGGCTTAGGGGTTATATTAAGAATGTGATGGGAGAACGTACAAGTCGCTGCTAAGACCCCAACTACCGAGTTCGATAGCTGCAGTCGCTTAAGTGCAGCGAGTATCCAGTATTCGGGAGATAGTAGGTTCGAACCCCACTGTCGGCAGCCCTGAAAATGGTTTTCCGTGGTTTCCCATTTTCACACCAGGCAAATGCTGGTGTTGTACCTTAATTAAGGCCACGGCCGCTTCCTTCCCACTCCTAGCCCTTTCCTGTCCCATCGTCGCCGTAAGACCTATCTGTGTCCGTGCGACGTAAAACAACTAGGAAAAAAAAACCAACTAGTGTGTACGGAGCGTTCACCAGGATTACCTGATTCGAGAACTGGAGACGATCCAATGGAAAGCTACACGGTTTGTTCTGGAAATAGAGGTTTTAAAAGTAGAAATGTTCATTTAAAAAAGGTAGGAATTCAGGAGGATAAACTGGCGTAAATATTTGTTTATAAGGGGAGGAATTAGGGATTGGAATAATTTACCAAATGAGTTGCTCAATAAATATCCAACTTTTTAAAAAATCATATAAGAAAAGACTAGGCATTTCGGCAACAGCCCTAAATGCAGATTGATGGTGACTGTTGGTAATCACTCGCTTATCCTAGAAGCAGCTCCGATAATTTACTGGAGTATTAAAAAATGTTCACAAAGGTACCTATTATCGTGTAGAAGCACAGGCTTTGTTAGCTCCATGTTTCATGAAATACTTACGTATAATTTTCTGCGTATAGAAGAGAATGTGGGGGAAAGAAAAGTACAGTATACATTTTAACTGGATTCTCAGTCCGTTATATTAGTTTAGACCGTGTGCTGGGTTGTATCTTCGTAAACTCAGGAGATAACAAGCTAATGAAAACAGTGCGAATGAGCTGAACAATATTATAAATCACACCGCGGAGATAGTATGCAAATTAAATTGCAACTGTGTTGACTGTGAATACAGCATATAGTAATGTAAACGAAACCATTTCTCTGAGCCTTTGTTCTCCGTGTAACTGAAAAACCTTTTTTTCTGTACCATGCAGGAGCATAAAGAGAACTAAAAAATTAGTAGCGAACACTGATAAACTGGGGATGTTTTTCAATCTTCTTCTTCTTCTTCTCCTTCTTGTGCCATCTCCTCACAGAATTTGTATCATGGATGTTGAACCACTCATGGAAGTTCCCCGCTGACGATATTCTTCTCCACTCACATCCAGGTTTCCCTTCCATCTCGCCGTCTATGATCGGTTTTATCAGGCTATATTTGGAAGATGCGACCGAAATAGGCTACTTTCCTATCTTATTTATTTAGTTAGAGTATGGCAAAACAACTAGAAACAGGAATACAAAAATATACAGAATATACACAAAAATAAAATATATACAGAGACAAGAATGTTGGTAGCATTCACAGAGCAGAGTTAAATTGATTCAGCCAAACGAGGAAAGGAGGTGCAGCGTCAATGATATCCTGGAATGGTCCATCGTACTTCCTTAGCGGACATTCCTTCACGATGTGCTTCACAGTCTGGGAAGGAGCTCCGAAGTCACAGGCAGGAGAATCCCGAAGTCCCCACTTACGTAACATGGCGTTAACTCTGTAGTTTAACCCACTGATGTCTTTTTAGATGGAATCCTGGTAGGGCAGTAGTAGGGTCTTTGACGATTTGATATTCTATAGGTGCAGAATTACAGCTTTCACGCCATTTTTCTTTGATATTGAAGTCGGTATCGCTGAGCCATATTGAGTTCCTTGAGCTAACACGAGTTGGTGGTAGGTCTTTAATGACCTCATGAATTGGGAGGTCTTGGGAATGATTAGGATGGTGAAATGTTGTCCACTCACGTACTGAAAATCTGATATGAGAAGCACAAAATAGGAAGAATTACTCCATGAAGATCACCAAATTTGTGAGGTGACAACAGGAGAACTGGAGAAATTGCTAAATGTCATGAACAGGGTCTTGAAATAGTAAAAGATGAAAATTAATAAATCCCAAACACAAAAGTAATGTCATACAGTGGAACAAAGTTATTTGATGCAGGATATTATGAAATCTTAAACAAAGATTGTTTGTTTGTTTGTTAAGGGCATAATGCCGCACTAGCTCATCGAAGGGTTTTGGCGACGTTTGGATAGAACAGGGCTAATATTGGAAAGGAATCGGCCATCGTCTTAATAAATGCCTCGTGTGAAAATTAGAAATCATGTAAAATCATCTTCAGAGTTGCCGATGGAAGAGTTCGAACACCCATCTCCCGAAAGCAAGCTCACAGTTACGTGGTCCGAAACTGCAGCCAACTCGCTCTGAGATCACACTTTTGGTGGCATTTTAAGTGAGAGGAGATGGTAGCGAAAGGTGGAACGCATGTCATATTGTAGGCCAAACTATTTTGGTGTGGGATGAGCAGAGAGAAATGCACAGGAGTGCAGGATTGCGGGTGGGAGCATCGGCACGTTGCATAGGCCAAAACATATTGCTTGCGTTTTTGTGGAGCTGAATCACTATTTCTTGTCTTGTGACACCATACCATACACCCAGCTGCTAACCTCATTAATCGCATTCTCCTCCTTCCCTCCCGCCTATTTCCTCCTCGTTCTCGTTCTTATCTCAGTATAATTATAATCCAGCAAAAGACTGGTCGAAATCTTATGATCTTTTCGAGTGATATGAGAGCAAGGAAATAATAATCATTTCGGATTCTTCCTTTCGATCCTGTTTTAGTAACTCTTGCATTACATACGATAAGGGATACTAAATATCATCTATATATACAATAACATGTGCTGACTGACTGACTGACTGACTGACTGACTGACTGACTGACTGACTGACTGACTGACTGATTCATCATTATTGAGTCAAAACTGAAAAATGAAAATCCAAAGCCTGTGTCCAGTCATTCGACCGGGTCAGGAATAGAATGAATGAAGCCTCCATCTAGCGGCGAGGATAGGAATTGTGCCGGCTGTCGAAGCCTGTTGCACTCCTCTGGGGCAATGATTAATGAATGCCAAATGAAATGATATTGAAGAGTGTTGCTGGAATGAAAGATGGCAGGAAAAACTGGAGTACCCGGAGAAAAACCTGTCCCGCCTCCGCTTTGTCCAGCACAAATCTCACATGGATTGACTGGGAACTCAGCCAAAACTAGTGGACGTATAGAAATTAAATTTTGGGGACCCGTTACTATTACAGTGCAGGTGCTCACTAAGGGAGGATTTTTGGATATTCCCTCTCTAAGGGGTTGAAAAGGGGGGTGAATTTTAAAATGATTATATCTATATCTCAAAAACTGAACAGTTTAAAGACGTAATCTCCTTTAAAAATAAAGGAATACGTATTTATTTGTTTTCGGAGAAGCCAGTTAACGGGGTGAAAATATGTGAAGGAGTCGAATTCTTTCTATGAGGATAAAAACTGAAGATGTTACAGACGTGGAAATAGGTTTCTGGAATGTCTCTTAAAAATATAGAACCACATTTTTTTTTCCGACTTGAGAGAGGACTGTTTCTCACATTTCCACGTCGCATGTTCCAGAATAAGCTCTGCCAGTAACTTGGTCATCTTAGCCCCAAAAGGCAATGCCACAAACGTGGTTAACAAAGAGGTTCTGTGGTAAATGAAGCGCATGTTATCGATGAGTTTTTATACTATAGGGATTTTCATATAGCCTTATGGCTAAGTGCACGAACCTTGTTTACCCTAATCAGCGTTTAAGATTCTTCCTAAAAGTTGTTTAAATGAAACTGCGGAGCATCATTCCTGATTATCTAAATCCCTGATTATTGTCTGTTAAACAGTCAAGTTCGAGCGGTTACCAAACATAAACAGTGATTAGGAGTGAAGGTAAAATGGATGCCAGATTTGGAGATGATTTTGAAGATGAACTGTTATATCTGGGATATCTGGAATAGAATGGAAATGGGCGCGAATGTATATTAGTAAAGAGAGGTGATCCTTTTGAAGAACTTAATGATAGAAAATACGTGGAAAGGTTTTGCTTATCTAAAAGAAAAAGTTTCATGCAAAATAACCTAGAATTTCCAACGCAGAGAAATCATTCTGTTTCTGCTATCAACAGATCTCACTACATTGAAGTGTTACGCCACTCGTTCCTTTAACAATTGTATGTGATACTATTAATATCCACAGAACAGCAGCAGCTTGGATTATACACGACGTGAGCAATATCTAAAGGCAAAAGTTTATAAGAGTGTGGTACGGCCAGCAGCGATCTATGGGACTGAATGTCGCCCCATGACGAAACAACAGGAGCAAATGTTGACAACCATGGAGATGAAGATGCTGACCCGATGTGACCACATAAGGAACACGGACGTCCGGCAAAGGTTTGGTGTCGCGCCCATCATAGACAAAGTGAGGGAAGCCCGTCTCCGCTGGTACGGCCACGTCATGAGAAAACAGGACGACTCAGTTGCCAAAACAGCGCTCCACATCAACCCAGAGGGAACAAGACCACGAGGAAGACCGGCAAAGAGATGGACTGACAACATCAGGGCAGACATGCACAGTGTTGGCTTAACACCAGAAGATGTCAACGACAGACAGAAATGGAGGAGATGTAGCAAAGCAGCAGACCCTGCAAGTCGGGATTAATGCTAAGAAAGAGAGATCGGTTTCAAAATACGAAAAATTGGACGACCTCTTACACTTTTGTTGTTCCATGTTTCTAATATGTACTGTCAGCGAAGAAAAATGAATATTCCTCCTTGTAACAAAAGAAACACGAAATCACCGAAGCGCGTTCACTATTCTTCATTAACGAGTTAAACATCGCGCTAGTGTTTAATTCCACTGTCAGCTAAACATGCGTAACTAAACATTGAATAAGAATGGTGCTTCACGCTTCCCTCTAACCAGTCCTTAAATTTAAACCACGTTTGCATACACACTGGTTAGCCGAATCTTAAACAAGGTTGGTGCACTTGGCCATTAGTGCAGTACCGGGGAACGGTTGATTTTATCAAATTACGAAGTACTCGCGAGCGAAGCCGCGGGTAACAGTTAGTCTAGTATATAGACACCACATCTTTTGGCAGTAACAGGTTAGAATGTCCTTTGGTTATTAGGAAGTGTTGTCTAGCCCATTCTTCCGTAATTCGATTTGAGCTGGACTTGGCATTAATTTGTCGCATAGCACAGCACTGAATTCCTATCGACGCATCCTGGCTTCATTAACACTTGCTCACATGTCCCTGCTGATACTACCACCTTGGAGATGAGCCAAGATCCTGGAAGGTGAGCACCTTTTCAAACTTTTGTCCATTGATTTGGAGTATTTTATGAGTCGCAGGCATATTCAGGTGGAGTCCGAAATGGTGGAGGTAATCATTTCATGACTGGACTTGACCCCGCAGTTCAATTCTAGCTGTGGTGGCATGCATAATGATTGTCCCTAGGAATATATTTTGTTACATAGCGCCTAACCCCGCTCAAATTATTCATCACGGTGTGATTTACGAACAATAAATAGTGTCAAGTTACTCTTTGACGCCTGGTAGGTTTCAGATGAACTTGGATGAAGTGTATCAGGTATCAGCCTATATAGCGGATCACTTGGTTTCCTGCATCCCTCTCAGGCTACACTATTTCTTCACAGTATAGCACAGGCCTGAACAACATGTCGATCGCAGTATTATTTTTTGGTCGATCGCTAAACGTTTTGTAAGTTAGAAATATTCAAATTCCCGAAAATGCAGTCGTTATTTTTCCAGCGAGCTTTTATTGTTCTCGTCGACATTAAACTGGGTTGCTGCGTCACACAAACGATGATAAGAGCACCGCAGGGATTCAGCATTATGTTTTGTTTGTATGGTGGGGTCCTCAACAGATCCACCATCAGCTGTCATAGGTGTCAGAGGTGTACTATGCAAACGAGGAGTGAGGTAGTTTCCTGAACCAGACAGTGATATTACATATCAGCCTGCCAGGCCCACTGAAGTGCATACAGCGGCTGACCCAATGAGTAACATTTTCACACCATCGTCACAGGGACTGGGGTGCAGAAGCAATGGTTTTGCCTGTTGCTCACGGTAAAATTTTCTGTCAAATTTATTGTACAATAATTTAATTTTATAAAATTTCTGTTGCTCAGGTCAAATTCAAGTTTTACAAAACCTTTGATAAAACTTTTCATAAAATAGGATATGTTCTATTCCGTAAAATTAATTTTACGAAACGAACGAATCAGCGAAGCTGACATCACGATGATGCTGGCGCTACGTCGTAAGAAGATTGTGAAGCTCTATTGTAAACAAACACTTCTTTGTAAAATGGCAGGACCTGGGTGGACTAAGGAAGCTGTTAGTGTTTTATTGGACGAATACCACAAATATCCATATTTTTACGAGGTTAAAACGCCACTTTACCATAATAGAAATACAAGAAGAGAGGCAGAAAACACAATCGCCGAATTCCTGTATGAATGTTGGTCTTCTAACCTCAACTAATTTTCGACCAAGGACAGCAATCCTCTACCTTCTTCTCTTCTTTTGATCCAATCCCGAGTCCAGCATTTCCTGGCATTTCTTTTCTTCCTTTTTACCACCGTACAACATATAATTGCAGCTAAAGCAGCAAGTGTTGCTTTGTTTGTTGGAGCCATACTCTCAAACACACTTTAAGTTGAACAGCTGATTCTTGGTTTATAAGTTTATCGATAGATGGCAGCACCTATACATCTTAGTTCAGAAGTGAGTTCATAGATGGTCATCCCGATGTTTCCACGGATTTTATAAAATAATTTTTCCGTGAGCAACACAACTTGTTTTCACCAAATTTTTATAAAATTAATTGTACAACAAATTTTACGAAACATTTTACCGTGAGCAATAGGCATAATACTCGTACCTCACTCACTTTAATTCATATCATCAAACTCAAGGATGAGACTGAGACAAGTTAATGAAAGTTCTAATAAACTTAATCTAGCCCGTGCCGTGGCAGGAGACACAGTGTACCCTGAACAATGTATTTCACCATAGATGGATGGGAGCATGAATCGACATATTTGTGTATCTGCATTTTCGCATTTGAAACATGAAGACAAAATATCGCCTCAATTTAATTGATCTGCACTTCGTAAGTTCTTTTGATTCTGGCTCTGCAACAGCATAGGCCTGATTCAAAATCACATGGAACCACAATATTCTCGTTCTTTCAGTGTTGTTAGTATCTAAAAATATTTTGTTATTCCTACATCCCAATCACTATTTTGTACTGGTTATAATGCATTAATAAACCTATTTTATATTATACTGTACGTAGATTTCTTTTGTATTTGTGGTACCAAGAAAGGGCCGGCCCCGCGGTGTAGGGTTAGTGTGCCGGGTTCACTTTCCGGTCAGGTCAGGGATTATTATCTGGATCTGAGGGCTGGTTTAAGGTCCTCTCAGCCTACGTGGTTACAATTGAGGAGCTATCTGACGGCGAGATAGTGGCCCCGATTTAGAAAGCCAAAAATAACGGGCGGGAAGATTCGTCGTGCTGACCACACGACACCTCGTAATCTGCATGCCTTCGAGCTGAGCAGCGGTCACGTAATAGGCCATGGTCGTTCGGGGCTGTTGCGCCATAATAATAATAATATTAATAATAATAATAATAACAATAACAATAATGTATTCACGCCTAGTTGTGAATTACAGTTGAGAAAAATTGGAAGTACTGCAAAGAAGAATCGTGAGAAAAATCTTACGACCAATGAAAACAACAGAACAGTGGAATATAAAAAGTAATAGGGAAATTTGTCCGCCTCTGTGGTGTAGTGGTTAGCGTGATTAGCTGCCACCCTCGTAGGTCCGGGTTCGATTCGCGGCTCTGCCACGAAATTTGAAAAGTGGTACGTGGGCTGGAACGGGGTCCACTAGCCTCGGGAGGTCAATTGAGTAGAGGTGGGTTCGATCCCCACCTCAGCCATTCTGGAAGTTGTTTTCCGTGGTTTCCCACTTCTCCTCCAGGCAAATGCCGGAATGGTACCTAACATAAGGCCACGGCCGCTTCCTTCCCTCTTCCTTACCTGTCCCATCCAATCTTCACATCCCTCCACAAGGCCCCTGTTCAGCATAGCAGGCGAGGCCGCCTGGGCGAGGTACTGGTCATTCTCTCCAGTTGTATCCGTGGCCCAAAGTCTGAATCTCCAGGACACTGCCCTTGAGGCGGTAGAGGTGGAATCCCTCGCTGAGTCCGAGGGAAAAACCGACCCTGGAGGGTAAACAGATTACGAAGGAACGTATAGGGAAATTCACCAGAACATAGAAAAATAACAGAAACAATAAGAAAAATGAATTGTTCTAAAGGAAACCCGGTCCAAAGTGGTCTGAGGAGAGAAGAATAAAGCATCGTGAGCATGAACGGAAAGAACGGAAAAGGAAACAACAGGAAGGATGAATTGAAATTGACACGTGGCCCCTAGCAAACCCATCCAAATCTTGACCACGCCCAATGTTGCTTAACTTCGGAGATCTCACGGGATCCGGTGTTTCACACGGGATCCGGTGTTTCAACACGGTTACGGCCGTTGGCATTGTAGAAAAGAAATAATAATAATAATAATAATAATAATAATAATAATAATAATATGCAAGTGAATGTCTATTGTGAACTATAGTTCAGATAAACTGGAAGTGCTAGAAAGAAGAATTCTGAGAAACATTTTACGACCAATGAAAACAACAGAACAGTGAGTGTCTAGTACTTTACCTACTGAATAAATTAGAAGTACTAGGAAGAAAAATTATACGGAAAATACTTGACCCGTTAAGAACTACAGAACTCTGGAAATCAAGAAGTAATGATGAAATATACCGGAACATAGAAAACATAACAGATACAATGCGGAAGAGGCGATTGATAATTTTTGGACATTTATACAGAATGGATGACAAAAGGTTAACCAAACAGATCTTCAAATATCTTTGGAACAAGAAGTCAACAACAACCTGGATTCATGAAGTCAAGAAAGATTTGGAAAGAAACAGTATAAGGGAAGAAGAAGCAATAGGGAAAGAGAGAGAGATTTTTAGAAAGAAAGTGTTAAAAATGGAAGGATTCCAAGGTCGCGAGGGAAAGAAAACAGGCTCAGAATTGTTTGAGGAGAGGAAAAGGTGGCATAATGAGCAGATGGAGTATTGGAGGAAGAAGGAGCAACAAAGGATGAAGCAATGAAATTGTCTCGTTGTTCCTAGAAGACCCTGACGGAGAAAGAATAATAATAATAATAATAATAATAATAATAATAATCGTATGGCCTAAGTTACCGTGTGTTGACATTTTAATTTGACATCAGTTTGGCTGTGTCTGTCAGTTTTGACGTTACATATGTAGAACTCTTCGAGATGGTATAATAAGCCGGATCGCTATTGGGCGATCTGTGGCTGAGTTTTAATTATTTTGTCGGCTAAACACCTAATGTGTCATCAAGAGGTCTTTGACGTGGAGTCACCGTAGACGTGGAGTGTCGAATCGATTTCTTCCCGCCCTACAAAAATCCGCTTACCTCTGTAGGGTTTGAGCCCACGAGCTTGGAATCCGGAGAGCGACGCTCTGACAAAGATCCTGCAAGGGTGTAAATGTATTATACATGCGAGGGCGAGTCAGATGGAAACTATAAAAGTGTAGTAAAGTTAGAAATATCGCGCCACGCTTTTGTCCGTTGGCAGTACTGTTACCTGCACAGGCTAAAAGTAAAGTGTCGGGCCCACAGAACAAACTTTCAAAAAAAAATGGCGCCCAACGTGGTAAGGATTATCCTATAGATGGCAGCACCTTGTGGTCAAGCAAACACCATCAGAGTGGCCGTCCCACTTCAGACATGAAGAACAGCAGCGGTCTCTTATTCGGTTTTTGAGTAGTGAAAACGTGAAATCTGTTGACATTTATCGACGAATGTTAATCATTATGGTGCAGCGGCGGCGGTAAGGACCCCGCGGGGCGGTGGCATGACTTGAGGGGCCCACGACTTTCTTAATTCAGTAGCTGAAGAGTGATTTTACATATTGATAAAGCTACAGCACACAACTCAGTATCATTTGTATTACAGAGGGTTCTTTCAAACTTAGGCCGTCGTAGTGCAGAGCATCTTTCATAACTCGGAGTACGGTAGTTATTTCTGATATAATGTGGGTTTCTCAAACTTTTCCAATAATAACGATCCCTTGCTGCCACTCACAACAATCAACAAGACTTTTGAAGTAATTAGTCAGTTCTAAGGACCCAGTAGTCGGCAAAGATGTGATAACAAAGACATCCTCCTTATATAAACTCTAAATACAGAAGTTTCGAGCCTGTTTATAACTCTCGGCAGCTAGTGTACCTAAGTAGCCCTACTATAGACGGTTGAGTTGTAAATAGTAGTCAATTATCTGTTCCTAGGAACGAGATTATTTCTTAGTATTGTGATGGTCAGCGTGTTTTGGTTACTATAATTGTAATATGCATTTCTTGTGTGTGTTCGTACCGTGTAAGTGTATTATTTTAATTCATTCGGATTTGAAAACTAAATTGTGTAACTTATTATTATTGTCGCCGTTGCTGTTCATTGTAATAATATACAACCTTGTACTACAGCTTTCCGTATCAGGAAACGAAGGGCCCAGTTTCAATAATTGCGCGTGGGCGGGGATTTGCTAGCTTCTTAGCAGCGCTACTGGTATGGTGATTCATGTTTGTCACAGCAGCAAAATGACAGTGCTTGGCCTTATACTGCCCGTGCAACAGTGCAGTAAGATGTACATTTTGAGCGTCTTCGAAATCCACCGTATTCAACAGACCTCGCCCCTCGTCATTACATGTTTTCGACTTCTTTTCCCTAAAGGAATCCATGCACTTTGTGAGCGAGAAAATTGCTTTGAACGTAACGAAATACAGAGAAAAATGATAACTCATTTTAACACTTTCGCTCAGTTAAATAGATTGAAAAATGTCTAAGGTTTTCATTTGACTCTCCACCGTAGTGGCCTCGCGTCTGGTCTTCACGGGAAAAAGAAATAGATAATATCATGAAAGAAGTTGACCAGGTATGATTGTGTTGTTCGATAAACCGTACCGACGTTTTGTTCTCCGTGGTTCAGTCAGTCAATCATTCATCAATGTTCTGAATTTAGTACTGTCGTCCAGGTGGCATATTCCCAATCACTTGTTTACCGAGCTTTATCTTAAACATTTTCAAACAACTTGGACATTTAACGAATATTTCCCTTGATCATTTATTCCAGTCTCTTACTTGTCGTCCTATAAATTTGTCCTCTTGAATTCCAACTTTATCTTCATTATGATCTTTCCTACTTTAAAAAACTCGTTTCAAGCTTATTCGTCTAATTATGTCTTTCCATGCCAACTCTCCACTGACATACCACATAGTCGAGCATCACTTCTCCTGACTTCCAAGTCATTCCAGCCCAAAGTTTGCAACTTTTCCGTAACACTACAGTACTCCTTAATCAGAATCACCCGGAACAAATCGTGCGGCTTCTCTTTGATTTTTGTTTTCCAGTTCTCGTATCAAGAAGTCCTGGTGAGATTCTCATACACAGGAACAATACTCTTATCACGTACATTGGGTTTTCATCATCCACTTAGTCCCAAATGGAAAAATTGTGTTTCACATGTGAGTTGCGAAAATAAATTAATTTCTTCACATAATGTCACTTGCCTCTTTTTTTGTGCAACTAAAATGTACAACTGCATGAAGCCGAAATGGAAATACCATGTTGAACTTAGCCGTTCATAATACAAAGCAATTTACCTGGGATGCGATGCGTTACTGTTCCTCATTTTCCAGTCGATTCCCCTACTCGTTATATATGTACCGTGTACATTAGCCTCGCCTCTCGGCTTCCCCCTCTCAGATTAAGCAATAATTAAATTCTTGTTAACGGAGGAAGCTACCGCGTCACAAATTGAGCTCGTGCGTCTACAGGGCTGCCATTTGTGACTTGGTCGTCCTGGTTTATACCAGGCATAGGACAAGTCCTTGGAGACTCCAAGAAATGACCTTTAAGGCCTGTTCTAAATTCCAAGTCGGCTCTTCTCACTTGAACGAATTCTAAAGTCGGCGGCACGAACACACAGAAAACACACACACACACACTCAGAGAGAGAGAGAGAGAGAGACAGAGCGAAGTGACGTCAAAACAAGTAAGTATTGTGCAACGTTGCCACACATTATGTACAAGGAGAAGACTATGGGGACACGTGATTGACTACCTACTGGTCTGCATGACAACATTGCCTGATGCATGTCTCTCTCTGAGTGAAAAGAGTGACAAGTTAGATAATAAACTGGATTCAATATTAAGTTGTCATTTACACTTGACTGATGGATGATACAGTCTCCTGCGAATTACTCGGAACGCGGCAATCTAGTACACATGTTTAATTTTTGTAATTTATTTACACTAGGGGACCCGTGCGAGAAATCTCGCATGTTCATAATGTATGTAGGCCCTGGTGAACTATTGATGAACTAAGAAATACATAAATCAGTACAATATTAGACAGTGTTACTTACCACTTAATGTAATCTTTGATTTATTAACATTTATGGTATACGCTAGAACGGAAGCAAAAGCAAGAGCATTATTATACTGGCGAATGTTCCGGAAGTAATTTTTGGTTTTACTATCATTCTTTTCTTAACTGTTAATTACAGCATATTATAATGATATAAAACAGGCGTCCCAGTGGCCAAAATGTGAAGTGGACAGCAATGACGGCGCGTATTGTCCTACAGCAACAGTATTTGCAAATCGCACACTTCGTACAATTTTTTAAAACTCTTTTTTAAAAAGAAAGTATCGATATTTATGAAATGAGAGTGTGATTCTTCACTGCTAATGTCTATTCTATTTCTTTTGAATGCTCATTTGTCACGATCGGTTACTTGTGAGCGCCGCAAAAGGGGTCTATAGTACTGAAATAATATATACCTTGAATACCTTCTAATAGCCAATATGTCCTCCTTAGTATTTTATAAGTTCTTTCACACGATTTGGCATTGATTCCATAAGCTTTGAGCACCTATTTTTCAATTCATCATCATGAAACTACAATTTACGGGAAGTCGTGACAGCTTGTGGGTTGCACGAGTAACATTTTGCTATTTGCCATCTGTGTCAGTGCGACATAAAGCAAATAGCAAAAATTAAGGTACAGCCCCAGCATTTGCCTGGTGTGAAAATGGGAAACCACAGAAAACCATCTTCAGGGCTGCCGACAGTGGGGTTCGAACCCACTATCTCTCGGATGCAGGCTCACAGCCGCGCATCCCTGAGCGCACGGCGAACTCGCCCGGTAGTAACAAATTTGCACTAACTACAAACATTAGTCGTGATAAACAGTGCGATCTCTCTCAGAGAGATGCGTGTTCGTTATTAAAAGACTAAAAGGGGCGACCAAGGGTTGATTGTATTAGAATCATGGAACTACTTGTGATTAGTACCGTCACGCGGGGAACACCATGAGTCGCCTTTACTTGCGAGAAGTACCACTATTTTAAGTACACAGTAAGTTTGTGATTAGTAGCAACAAAGGGTGAATCAGTATAAGTTTTACTAGTATCCGTGATTAGTAGTCTACCATTGTGAGAAACACCACAGGTCTGGGAGTTGTCTGTGATTAGTACCACTATATCAGCGGCAGCGTGGGTCTGCGTTGCCTGTGATTAGTACCCACTACGTGAGGAACACCACAGGTCTGGGCGTTGTCTATGATTAGTACCACTATATCAGCGACAGCGTGGGTCTGCGTTGCCTGTGATTAGTACCCACTATGTGAGGAACACCACAAGAAGACCGGCGCTCGTGATTATTACACGTAGGCGAGGAACACCATGGGTTTACGTTGCCTATGAGTGGCGCCATTATGTGAGAAACACCATAGGTCTGCGTTACTTGTGCGAGGTACGATACTTGTGGGTAGAACCTTAAATGTGTGAAACACCGTGAGTCGATGCTACTTTTGATTAGTACCGCAACATGACAAATATCATGGTTCTACTTTACTAGCCATGAATACCTTCATGAGGGGCCGTTGACCTGGATTTTGGACCCATTCGGGGAACAAGCATCCTCGATTCAGGATTGTGCTTTAGAAGCAGTCCCTTGGTCAGTAATACTATTGTTTTTGATAGTTTTTGGGTCGGATCCACTGATTGTTTTAAATTCATATCCATCCATTCATTCTTCATCACGTTTTTTATTCTGGTCATTCGATGATTTTGAACTTTTAAATTATCATTATATTTTGTCTCATTTCGTATCATTAGCCAACGGCCGTGGCCGTGTTGAAACACCGGATCCCGTGAGATCTCCGAAGTTAAGCAACATTGGGCGTGGTCAAGATTTGGATGGGTTGCCACGCGCTGTTGGGGGCGGGGGGTAAGGGAATGGAGAAGCGAAAAGGAACTGGCCACCCTACCGTACGTACACGCCGGCTGAGGCATACCTCTGCGGAGGTTCGGACCTGCCTTCGGGCAAAATACACCCTTACCTTACGTATCATTAGGGGCCGATGACCTCGATGTTAGGCCCCTTTGAACAGACAGCGTCATCGTCATCATTATCATCATCATCATCATCATCATCATCATCGTGTCCCCTGGCCACTCTAAAACACAAACATTGTTCTCATTGAATTTGTTTTTTCAGCCGGGAGTCAGCTGTCGCTGTTGATGTTGAGAACGTCCGTCCAGTTAAAAACGAAACCTTGACTTTGAATATTAACAAATGCAATCCAGTGGATTTTCCTAATTATTTTAAGGATATTGGATGGTGTTACTGACAGCTTAAAATTAAACATACTTTGAACTTTGCTCAAGGCTTCGTACAATTCTCGAGTGCATTTCTGCTAATTCTGTGCCTCTTCTCTTGCGGTAAGTCTTCTGGGAAAATGTATGCCCTCAATCCCCAATGAGAGAGTGAAGGGAAATAATGAGGGATGAGGATTGCGGACAAGGGGTAGAAACGAAGATGAATGTAGTTTAGTTAACAAAAGAGCGAGATGACACGCGAATGGCTACTTTGCCGATAGCGCGCTGCTGTTCCTTGTCCTCAGAGATAAAGTGTATCGGGGGAAGATAAATGGAGGGAGAACATTTCACGACCACAGACAAGCGTAATGAACGAGACCAGACAGCTTCTCTGATATACAGAGAATCACACAATATTTGACAGCAAGCTGAAATATCAGCTCCACGGTACTTTTTAAACAAGATAAATGTTATCAAAAATTAAGTTCCCAGAAGGACACCATAATTTTATTTCATCGATTGTAAATGTCAAACATTTAAGCTCTATAGGCCTCCAAGACGCCGGTGCCGGGCTGAGTAGCTCAGACGGTTGAGGCGTTGACCCCAACTGGGCAGGTTCGATCCTGGCTTGTAGTGATCCTAAGGATTCGGCAGGCTGGGGACTTGGGTTCGATTTTTCGGGAGCTTGATCTTAAAATAATAAGATTACATTTTCACACCACACTCTTCCCTTCACCTGTATTGAATAGATAGACATATTTACATATCATACAATTAAAAACATGAAACTCTTTGTACAGATACACTTTTAGCTCGTGGTTAGATAGTCTCTTTCAAAGTCTTTGACTAACCAGTTCAATTGCATTCTATAATAAGATCGTACCATACAAACTTAGTAGTTACTGAGCTTTTGATTGCAGATTTCTTCAATCTTCTGCGTCGTCTTCTCTCTTGATTTCTTTTCTGCGCCCACGATACCGTAGTCGCGTTGACTGATGCGATGTTTAGCTCACGCGGATTGTCAAACATTCTACCAAGGCCAGAGTTTGTGCTGGGTGTTTGGAGTTGAAACGTGGTATTAATGCTCAGGGAAAAACCACATAGGCAGAAAGAGCCTACATCTAAAACCTGACATGTTTTGATAGCACATGCAAGGATGTGGGCTAGAAAAGTCCAGAAATTGTGTTAGTTACGAATATGTGTCATGCAGTCATAACCATTTCTTTGCCGTTGTCAATTATTATGGGGATCAGTCCTTCGTGCGGCTCGGGTCCGCTAGCGTCTGGGCTTTGGGCTACAAGTTAGTCCCATTATCCAGGCGCTGGCGGTCCCTGCTGCCAAGTCTCCGTTTGGAGAAGGGGATTAAGAGCCAAGCCTTACGTGGTGTAAGGGGCTATCTTCCTCCGCCTGGTGATGTCCCTCTCGTGCGGTGTTCCTGGAACACACTCGTCACTGCAGATCTGGAACTATGCTAAGGTTATTACGTACAATATATTTACATATGTACAGACGTCCATTAGAGTGCAGGCTTGCTTGGCTGCTCTCGTGTCCATGATACTACCTAAGTACAGGATAGTGCATACATAGCACAGAACATCTAAATTAGTACGGCTGTCTTCGTTATAGGGCGCGGGCTGGTTTTCCGCTCCCGTGTCTATGTCGGTCGGTAAGCTGCCTTGTGCCTGAGTCGCCCGGAATGAAGACAGCTGTAATCATAGGAACATATTTACATAGATACAAGGTGTCTGCAATATAGTGTGTGCTTTTGTAATGTATAGGTGTCAGCTTAGGGAGGGGGCCGGCTATCGGCCTCCCGCCTCTTAACCCTGTGGCTGAACATAATGTTTTTCGGTGTGGGGTATTGGTGTAAAGGTCAACTTCATAGCGTCCCATCCCACTTACTAGCGGGTTGATCTTGTTACCCTATGACTTTGTGTACATTCGAAGTGTTTGTTTACGAATATGATGTCTTATCGTGCGGGCGTTCGCTATTTTGTAGAGATGTAATGGTGTGTCTCTCGGTGGTTTAGCCGCTGCTCGAATGAATTTGTGTTGTATGTTTTCCAGCTTATCCAGGTTGGTCATCGTAATGAACCCCCACGCAGGGGCTGCATACATTATTATTATTATTGGTCTAATTAAGGCCTTATACATGTTTGCAGCTATATGTGTGTGTTTATACTGGACTTTTTGTTCAGTATTTGATACAGCTGGCTGTCTTATGTGCACTTTTCTCTGGATGGCTTTAATGTGATATAGCATGGTAAGCTTTCCATCTAGGACTACTCCCAGGTATTTGGCTTTGTCATGGCATGCTATATCCTGATTGAACAGCTTTAGTGGTTTAATATTGGCTGGCCTGTGTGTGCGTCTAATCCCTTTGCCTACATGTCTGTGTTTATATGCCCGCACCGGAGTCGCGCTACGTTGCATGTCCGCTGCAACAACGCCCTCAGACGGAAACCTTTTGATCAAGCCTTATATTTAATTTCTTCTGTTTTAGAGTTACTAATTGTCAGTGAAGTTCGTCTTGCAGCCATTATTCAATGCAATTTATTTAATGGTCTGAAATTCTCTATCGGAATGTGACTGATTTTGGGGTACAGGAAGAAGTCTATGAAAAGTCATTTGTGATAAAAACATCTCAAACTTATCATTGAGTAAGTACATCATCTCTGCTAAAACATATTAAATATATGAAACACTTTATTTTCCGTTCGCTGTGATGGTGGTGCCTGTAGCTAGCTAGGGTTGTGTGGAATGTGTGTCGGAATGGCTTATCGACTACATGTCAGTGCCAGCACCTTGCTCTTCACGTGAAAGAGCGTTAGGCGATAATGGGTATGTGAGAATATCTCAGCACCTGATAAACCTGTCTCATATTTTACAAACGTGTATCTCCACCACGTCATAGGTGTAGGTGTAGCGAATTGATGAAAGCTAAGTTACCTCCCGGAGTCTACAAATGATTTATAATAAGCATTAATAGAGAGTAATAAAATTGACTTCGATAACTTCGACAAAGAGCAAAATATAATTATACAAAGCAAACAAGTAGTGATTGGTGGTGATTATTGATTTGATGGGGCGTACTACGAGATAAGCATAGCTTCTTTTTGTGTGCTATAAAAGGAGAAGGTAGAGGAGGAGGAGTACCTTGAATTTTGTTCTTGCCAAAAGCCAACTTAAGACTGTAGCCCTACAAATTATGATCACCAGTTTTCAAACGATGATGACGTAACCACAATACAGATGTCGGCTTTGCACTATTTTGTGGGGGCGGTGGAATACATCAACGGATCCCCTGCCTGTCGTCAGAGGCGACTAAAAGGGACCCTAGGGACTCTCAACTTGGGAGTTGGTTGGTGACCGTAGGCACTTAGCTGAGTCCTGGCATTGCTTCCACTTGTGCCAGGCTCCTCACTTATTGTATCCTCTCTGACCTCCCGTGGTCAACTCTTGCTCTTTTCCGACCCCGACAGACCTGTACAAGATGGCGTCAGCGAAGGATGTAAGTGAAGATAGCTCCCGGTTCTCTTGCGAAATAATCGGGAATAAATGTGGTGTAAACAAGAAGCGAGTGAAGAATGGTATCCAGTGTGAAAAGTGTTTAATTTGGTACCATTTTGAGTGTATATGTAGTGCTGGTTTTGCTGAAAATGAAGATACTTGGACTTGTGTTAGCTGTGGCGAGAGCAATTTGAATAGCGGTAACAAACCTAGCCCTACAACGGTCAACGAATCGATGGCGTCTCATTATTTGGAGGATAGAGGTAATGATAATGTACTTGTAATTCTCTCTTTATTGCAACAGGATTTACAAGCATTAAAAGCGGAGAATGAGATTTTAAAGGAAAAGGTACGTTTACTGGAATCGAAAGTACCGGTACCAGTAAACACTCAGAACACAGGTGGCTCCGAGAATTCTAGCGCGTGGTGTCAAGTTGCTTCAGATTCTAGGAGGAAAAGTGTACAGTTTAATAAGGACAACTTTGTAATTGACACCAAAAATAGATTTTCATCCCTGAGGGAAGTAAGCGATACGCAAGGTATCCGTATAGGAAGCAGTCAAACGTATAGCGCAAAATCCGTTACGAGAAGCGGCAAAGTTAGGCCTAAAATCCCACACAGTGCACCGGCGAAAGTATCGAACGTTCTTATATTTGGTGATAGCCAGGCGAGGGGAATTGCGGAGAAAATGGTCAATGAAGATATTGCAGCATCGGCAGTCATCTATCCTGGGGCCCCAATTAAGAAGGTATTGGAAAACACGGAGCAGGCGGCAAGAAATCTCGGAAGTCGTGATGCAGTAGTGATCATCGGCGGGACGAACGACGTAGCTCACAACGACGCTAAGAATGTTATTTCGGAACTTAAATGTACGCTAGGTAAGCTGACTCACACTAACATTTTTGTAGTGAACGTGCCCCACAGGCATGATTTGATTAGAGACTCGTGTGTGAACACTGAAGTGGACAAAGTTAATACAGATATGGTTAAAATTTGTAAACATTTTCGTAATACACAGGTAATTGATAGCAGCAGTTTCGAGAGACACTGTTACACAAAGCATGGCCTTCATCTAAACAATTCAGGTAAACGAAAGATAGCAAATATTAATCATAAGATATGTACTGTAAAAAAGGCAACTCCCTTGAGTTATAATACTGACCAGGAAAACTAGTAGAAAGAGCCAGCTGTACTTCAAGCTGGCTCAGCCAACTAGTAAATGAAACTCAGGAAAGTAAGGAATTTCAAGTTACCCAATTGCAACAGTCAATTTTTAGGGAGGAAGGGGGTCTGAGATTGCTCTTGGTAAACTGTCAGAGTGTAGTAAATAAACAATTAAAATTCGGTACATTGATGGAATCTTATGAGACTGACGTGGTGATAGGAGTGGAATCGTTGTTGAGAGAAGGGGTGGGTAATAGAGTAGTATTTCCAGAAGGGTACACAGTCTATCGTAGAGACCGAGGAGATAAAAAGGGAGGGGGGCTGTTTATTCTGGTGAAGGAAACATATTGTTCACATGAATGGTTTACCGATGAAAGGGATGAAATATTAGGGATAAAATTAATTTGTGATAATATGAAGGAGGTGGGAATTATAGGAACATACAGGCCAGGAAGAGAAGAAAGAGACATGGAAATATTTGAGAAAATAATAGATTATACTCATAAAAACAATAACAATGATGTGGTAATAATTGGGGGAGATCTAAACTTGCCTGAGGTTGAATGGAATGGAGCTGCAAGTGAAGCCCATGAACAGAAACTGGCAAATAAGTTAATTTGGTGTAACGGTTCAAATCCCGTTACAAGATGATATCTGTATTTTTATTATTGTATGATTTTATCTGTATTTTATTATTATTATTATGTCAGTATTATTATTATGTTATCTGTGATATTGTACTATTATTGTAATTATCCGTTTTACTCAATTTTGCAATTGCCTGTTGCTTGCAAGATTGCACTTAGATGTATACATATATACGTATGTGTAGATTATCATTAAACACCTGTACAGTGAGAATTGTTGTATATATCAGAGATCGGATGTGACGTTGGTGCATTGTGCAATATTGTTGGCGATTCTGCCAAGTCATCGCCGCGCCTTGGCTATGTCATCGTATTTATTTAGAATATGCGCGCACGGTGTCATCGCCGCGGGGCTATTTCACCACTGGATGTAATATCTGTCGCGTAGGTGGGAGTATGTCATTGTTATTTTTGGAGATTACGTAGTTGTGTCAACCAATGTCTATATAAGGTGGGTGCACATTGTAGCGTCAGTCATTACTTATACGGATGCAGTACAGTGAACAAGTCTACTAGATCAAGAGGCCTTAGTTGGCCAGTGAACGAGAGATGGTGAAGACTCAGTGAGCCATTATTGGTCATTGAGAGAGTGAGACCAAATGGTTGGTCCGTCACTTAATGGAAGACGCGGACGCAAGGCTTACCAAGAAGTCAGAGAGGGCAACCCTGGACCTACCAAGAGGTCATACCATATTGACTTACAAAGAAGTCAGATGATATGGAGAAGAAGCAGTCGCAAGGATGTATCACCACGTTAGGCGTGACACATCTACAGTAAACACCAGAGCAATGGATTACGTCGTAATTACACTCAAAGTGTTGAAGGTACAGTCAAGTGAATCAGTGAGGGAAATATTTCGTATAAATTGTTAAATGTCCGGTCAAGAAGAATTCAAATTCATGCCTAGTTTCTTTCAATTGCAATGTCATAATTTCATATTCTCATCTGTTTTATCGCAACAAGACTCACTATTTTTTGATATATTATTTAAAGAATATATATTGTTCTATCAAACGAATTTATGGTTTCATTTCATTGACAGTAAAATATCTTAACCTCAAAATTAATGGGGAAACCGAACGCCAATCTCCTTTTCCCAGAACTTATATGGTATGTTGTCAAAAGTAAGCTTATTACCCCACACCCTAGAGATGGTCAAGAGTCTCATTCTATTACTGCTGTACTGAGTGACAGCTGGCGCCCTTCAAATAACGTATGTGTAAGTAAGCAGGTAACAAGTAAGTGTGAGTACAAGGTTCGACGAGTGTGTATTTTATTTAATGAATGCAGATATTCAGATTTTTCAAGTTAAATCCAGTTTAATATGTTTGTAAAATTAGTCAGACAGTCAGGAACATGTCTCATTGGGAGGGAGGATTTACACAAGTAGTACAAGAACCAACTCGTCTCAATAACTTACTAGATGTATTCTTGGTTAAACCACGGGAAATTGTTGATGAAACTGAGGTAATTGAAGGAATAGGTGACCATAAGGCTGTAATAATGGATGTAGGACTGGTACCAAAAAGGCTTAATAAGAGGGTCACACAAGACAAGAAATTGTACAGAAAAACTAAAGTTGATGAGTTTGGGACTTACGTTAAATCACAATTCAGTTGTTGGATAAGTGAAGGGAGTAATGTGGATACACTTTGGGCTAAATTCAAAGGAATCGTTTGGGAAGGAGAGAAGAGATTTGTACCTGTTAGAAAGGGTAAAATGACCTCAGACCCTGTTTATTATACAAGGGAAATAAGAAAATTAAAAAGAAAATGTAGAATAGTAAAGAGGAAAATCAAAGAAGGTAGGGAGAGTAGAGGAAGTAGAAAACAGCTAATGAGGGAACTGAATAGAGTAAAAAAGGAAGCAAAAGAGAATTGTATGAATGGCATTCTTCAAGTGCGTAATGACCACAAAGGGAAATGGAAAAAGCTGTATTCATATATCAGGAATCAAAAAGGAAATGGAATCCAAATACCTATAATGGTGGGAGAAGGGGGTGAACACTATTTAACAGATACTGAGAAAGCAAACCTCTTTAGTAGGGAATTTAGAGATTCAGTAGATGATTGTCAGGAGTTGGACACCGAAACAGAAGTTACAGAGGGACAGACACAGAGGGAAACAAGAAGCTTCTCGTTCACAAATGAAGATATTTTCAGAGAAATCCAACTGCTTCAGCAAGGAAAAGCAGCAGGAAGTGATCAAATTACTGGGGAGGTGATAAAGGCAATGGGGTGGTACATAGTGCCTTATTTAAAATTTCTCTTTGACAATGTCATAAATAATAGTGTAATACCAAAGGAATGGAAGGAATCTATAATAATACCAATTTATAAAGGAAAGGGTGATAAAAGGAAACCAGAGAACTACAGACCAATCAGCCTGACCAGTATAGTTTGCAAAATACTGGAGAGTTTAATATCAAAGTACATCAGAGGGATATGTGATGATAAAAATTGGTTCATGAGGAGCCAGTATGGATTTAGAAAGAAATATTCTTGTGAGGCACAACTGGTGGGATTTCAGCAGGACATATCAGATCAATTGGATTCAGGAGGCCAGTTAGATTGCATAGCCATAGATCTTTCCAAAGCCTTTGATAGAGTGGAACATGGAATATTATTAAAGAAATTGGAGGGAATAGGATTGGACGTAAGGGTTACACGTTGGGTAAAAACATTTCTAAATTCAAGGGTTCAGAAAGTCAAAGTAGGAATTAACGTATCGCAGGAAGAGAAAGTTTGGAAGGGAATTGCACAGGGTAGTATAATCGGTCCGTTACTTTTCTTAATATACGTAAATGATTTAGGGAACAATATAACATCAAAAATAAGATTGTATGCAGATGACATAATTGTTTGCAGGGAAATAAATACCATTGAGGATTGTTCAGAATTACAAAGGGACCTTGAGAGTATCCAGCAATGGGTTAAAGAGAATAACATGAAAGTTAATGGAGGCAAATCAACTGTTACAACATTTACAAACAGGAGTTTTAAAACTGAATTTGAATATACTTTGGATGGGGTAGTTATCCCAAAAGATGGCAAGTGCAAATACTTAGGTGTAAGATTTGAAAGTAATTTGCATTGGAAGGGTCATGTGGATGACATTGTTGGGAAAGCATACAGATCGTTACATGTCATAATGAGGCTACTTAAAGGATGCAACAAAGAATTAAAAGAGAAAAGTTACTTAAGTATGGTTCGTCCATTATTGGAATATGCAAACAGTGTTTGGGATCCTCACCAAGAATACCTAATAAAAGAAATAGATAGTGTGCAGAGGAAAGCAGCAAGATTTGTAACAGGGGATTTCAGGAGAAAGAGTAGTGTATCAGAAATGTTAAAGAAACTAGGGTGGGAAACTTTAAGTAAGAGAAGGGAGAAAACTAGACTTATAGGTTTATATAGAGCCTATACAGGAGAAGCAGCATGGGGAGATATCCGTGAGAGGCTTCAGTTGGAAAATAATTATATCGGCAGGACTGACCACAAATATAAAATTAGAAGAAATTTTAGCAGAAGCGATTGGGGTAAATTTTCATTCATTGGGAAGGGTGTGAAGGAGTGGAACAGTTTACCAGGGGTAATGTTTGATCCTTTTCCAAAATCTGTACAGATATTCAAAAAGAGAATAAACAGCAACAGAGAAAATAAATGAAGTGTTTGAGGGCATTCGACCAGTGCAGGTTATTTTAAATTAAAAATGTGTGTAAATAAATTAATTCCATCCCCTGGTCTAAGGAGTTTGGACAGCCAAAGTAGGGGACTGCCTGTAGGGGTGAAGTACAGTGGGGACTTCGAGGGCCCTGGGACCGCTACGGTAGCTGTGAAGGCCCTTCAGGAACTCTGAAAAGTGGTGGTAAAAGGGGCTCTGGTTAAGACGCAGCAGGTCGTTATGCTACTTAGGTTCCAGAATGGGTAAAGAAAAGAAAAAGTAAATAAATGCAATGTAAATTTTAATCTTATACCAGTTGTACAGTATCATTTGAAGTAATTCCACATACTGTATATCAGATGACTATATTTGTATGTAGTACAGGAGATATTATAAGTAGAATTTTGTAAACAATGTAAATTTATTAAGGATGAGCTGTGTGTTTAATAGAAAAAATCGTTAGCATAAATTAAATAATATTGTATTATAGGAAAATTTTATTCTCATGTTAATTTAATATTTAGTGCTTGACAATAATGTATTCTAGTGTACCATTTGCCACCGAGGTAAACACCTCATTTGCAAATAAAGAGATTTTGATTTGATTTTGATTAGAGCATTCGAGGCTTAGGGACTCTTCCATTTTCACGAACTTCGTTGCTTTCGTCTTTCTTTGGCCCAGACCTTCATTTTCCGAAGTGTCGGGTCCCTTTCATTTTTCCCTCTGATTAGTGTTAATAGAGGATGGTTGCCGAGTTGTTCTTCCTCTTAAACTAATAATCACCAGCACCACCATTTTGTATTATTATTATTGTTACTAAAAGCAAATCAAACTCCATAGCGCAACAGATCTCAGACGGTCAACGCTGTACCGTTTAAGCAACTCAACATTCCACTAAATATAAGGTGCTCAGTATAAATACTTCACTGAGTTAACTAAAAATGCATTTTTTTTAAAGCTGGGCAGTACAAATACAGGGTGATCCACAATTATATCCCTATTTTTATTTCACTATTATTCTGTCATTAACAATGTTACATGGTTGCATTAAATTCTGTTAAGTACTATGGTCCTTGCCATTTCATATTTCAATGCAGGCACCAGCATTAGCAGCACACCGTTGCAGTCGGGGCCCAACGTTCCTGACAGACCGTTGCAACATGTCGTTTGGTACCCGCGTACACTCTTCCCTAATGACTGCTTCCAAAGTGTCCAAGTCACGCGGTTTTCTGGCACACACCTTCTCTTTCAAATACCCCCAGAGGAAAAATTCGAATGGGGTCAAGTCTGGAGTTATCGGTGGTCACTCAACATTTCCGCGGCGGCCAATAACGCGGCCTGGAAAAGCATTGTCCAGCCATTCTCGCGAAATCAATGCAAATCCTGCATAAAGTGCATATTGTCCACTTCGTCCCAGGTTGAAACAGTGGGATAAACAAACGTTTGTAGCATGTTGCAACGGTGTGTCAGGAACATTGGGCCCCGACTGCAACGGTGTGTTGCTAATGCTGGTGTCTACGTTGAAATATGAAATGACAAGGACCATAGTACATAACAGAATTGAAATCAACCATGTAACATTGTTAATGACAGAAAAATAGTGAAATAAAAATAGGGATATATTGTGGATATAAAGAACCACCTTGCAACCCTTCACAGAAAAACGTCTGTAGTTATTCCTGGTGAACTGTACGTTTTTTCCAGGTTTAATCAGTAAACTAACTAAGAGCCCATTTCTGTCGTGTAATGTAAGCTACAGACGGAATCAAAGGAGGGATTGCTGTTTGTTCAATGTCTAAGTGGAATTGGCTTACAGGCAATTTTCTTCTACTTCTAAGTGGTTTGCTCCGTTATCGTTAAGACTGTTGAACGCGTGTAAGCACTTTGGTAATATATGACATTAGCAGTGGCATTAAAGTTTACTGAACAAGTAAAGTTTAAAATTTATATACGATAAACAAGTAGTTAAAGGGATAAGATAGCCGGAATACCTTTACAAACGAATTCTTTGTTTTCAAGGTTTCAAGTACACGAGTATACTTTCTGCTTATCCACGGAGGAATGTGGTCTGATTTATTGTCATTTTGTCGCTGGAATGTCTTACATTGCCGACTCTGGATTTTTCAGACCGCATATAAAGTTCGGAATGAAGCGTGTCAGTGAGATTTGGAGGAGATAAGGGAATGTTTGTAAAAAGTAATGTGAAGTATCCTGGTTATATGGCTGTGCTCTCCTTCATACAAAAACTTGTTCGAAAGAATCAGCTTGTAACTTAGTAATTATATATTTGTTGTCTTACACTTTGATGTAAGCAGGACCGTATCTATACAAACCATAATGCCCATGGAGGATTGGGAACGGTAGAATACACCCGCAGTTATCTTGCCTTCAGTACGAGTGCTGGTGGTGATTATTGTTTTAAGTAGTAGTACAACTAGGCAACCATCCTCTAAATAACACTTATCAGAGAGAAAATCCTCATTATAGCCCCTCAGGCTAGCAAATCAATGTTGGGAACATCGTAGAGACGTGAGTAGGCCTACGAATTTTAGGTAAATAAAATATAATTAATTAATTTATTTATTTATTAATAAAAATTACGATCGTTTTCTTAATCATCGTTATCCTGTCGATTAGAGTAGCACTTTGCCTTTTTCTACCACTACGAGCGCTAGGGTGTCAATGCATTGTTTCACGTAAGCACTGCAGGAATATACCGATAGTTCTGTTTTAAAGTTACATAAAACACTGTACACAGACGATATTTTGACTACACGAATAGGATTTCACACTCTACAAACAAATTTTACTAGCACGTACAGTTGGAAAAGGGGTCATGTCCATAAAAGTGAAATTGCCAGGGGAAACGAAATCCACTCTGGTTAGGAAATGGTGTCCTAGAGTTATAACGTAGCATTGGGACCTAGAGATGAGCCAATGTACATATCATAAGTTAGCCAGGGAATGTGGTCAGAAATCATGTTTCAGCGTGATGGAGATGATCCGTTTTCGAACTTGGAACTGTGATGAGGCACTAGTGTTCTTTTTGCAGAGCGCTAGGGTGAGTCGATGCAGTTTCACGTAAGCACTGCAGAAATATACCGATAGTTCTGTTTTAAAGTTACATAAAACACTGTACACAGACGATATTTTGACTACACGAATAGGATTTCACACTCTACAAACAAATTTTACTAGCACGTACAGTTGGAAAAGGGGTCATGTCCATAAAAGTGAAATTGCCAGGGGAAACGAAATCCAATCTGCGTTATACAGGTTTATACGATTGTTACGTAAAAAGAGTGTGTCATGTACGTCCATGTTTGACAATTTACCGAAAATACAGCTAAATCCGTACTACAATAATCTAAATAAGAGTTTAATTTTCTTCATGTTCTCCAAACTTTGTTGGTCACGGCAGATGCCATCACGAAATGTCTGATCTTCAGGTTTGTTCTGTAGATTTCTCCGAACATCTTTCATTTTCTTTCTATTTATTTTAACTGGTCATTGGTATGCGTTTGTATCTGGAAGATCTGGCATCGCCTTATATCTGCCTCTTTGATCAATAGAAATTGAAGGGTACAGAATCTGTCTACAAATGTCTTGGCTTCAGTTATTACGGGAAAATTGCTACGGAAATTGAAACGGCTGTACATAGATATCTGAAACTTCACGTTTGTTTCATTGGAGGATACCGAGTTCAAATGATTGTTTTAATAGCTTAGCCACCAGGTTTTTGAAGTCCAGAATATATTTTGTTTCCACATTTATAACTCTGAAGTTCTACTTCTTAGACGGCGAACGTATCAAGTCCTGGACATGGTACCTTCTCCAAACCATTGCCAGTTCTGCGAGAGTTTCTAAAGCACATCCGTTGAAGCCTCATGTCTCATTGACACACCAAACGTTGTGTAGACACTCTAGGACCCTGAAACTCCATTAAGCGCAAATCTGAAACAAAATTTATACGACACATTTACTAACTCACTCATTCAATTATTATCGACATAATCACCATGATGAGACTTCTTCAAGCTGTCGATGGCCGGTTCGATCCCACAGTCTTCTGAATTAAAGCTTACGGCTACGTAACCCGCACAGCGTAACGATTTGGCATCTGGATTACTGAGGACTTAGACCCGAATTTAGAGATCCGTGTACGAATAGAAATGGCTCGTGCCACTGCCTTCGTTATATACAGGCCGTACTGCAGCAAGCGCGGGAAAGCAATCAGCTTATAGTTGGGGGGAAGTTTAGCACGTGAGTTAATTGAGTTACATGTGAATTCTTCGCTGTTTTGTTGAAAGTTTTATCATTGGCCGCATGTTTACTCAGATATGAGATGAGTCGTCATCGACTGCATTATTAAGTGAAAAGTCCTTAATTAGTGAAGAAAACTTAGTGTGAGCGTGTATTCATGTGAGGCTGTAGGTTAATAAGATCGCTCTTCAGTGTTTTAATTTGGTAGTTTATTTGCGTAATGTTATATCCGTTGTGTGAAATTGAGTTAGTAGATTCATTGTTTTATTACCAACCCCGATGTGTATATAATGAAAGGTTATCAATAAGAGAAATCATCGTGCCCAAGAGTTGTTGTGAGCCTGGCTGCAAAGCCAATTATAAACGAGAGTACACTCCAGTATTTGTGTTTCCTTCTGATGATGAAAAAAGTTAGGTTAGGGAAGAAGGCTATGCCTTGGGAAAATTCAGTAGTTAATTACAACACAGTTGTACCAATCACTTTCCTGAAGACCAAATCCTGAGGGAAATACGAGTGTCTTGCCCAGATGGTGACTTAAAATTTCTTATGTCACAAACATGGGTAAGATTAGGTATGTTCGTATGTAATCAGACTTACGTATTATTTGAATTCGGTGTATTTAAAAATTCAAGTCCAGTTTATGCATTTTCCAAATGTATTGTGGAATAACACTGCTGAGATTTTCTTATCAACCTTCATATCATAGGCAATGGTACAGGGTTATTCCATGAAAACTGAATATGAAAAATAATTGTATAGGCGTTATTTGCTGTTTATAAATCTACATTTTTTAACAATAACTTGACTTCATGATAGTGACACTAGCGTAAATGTTTTGTTATTGTTGGCGGTTAGCTTACTCGTAATCTCTCTTGTAGGTACAGAATTGGTGATACAGAATTAACTTACATTTTTAGTATATTGTATTGGTAATTGGTTGCATGTTTTTTATTAGTGTTTATGATGTGAATGTTCCAGTTGACTAGAAAATGGATAGAAATCGCAAGGATATGTCTCGAAGTGTTAGCCTGGGCTCAGAGAAACGAGCGGATATACACGATAAATAGAACGTAACGGGGAAGTATATGCATTGCATCTCAGAGTTAACAAATATTTATGAATAAAATTAACAGTTTCTTAAGTAATTTAAACGAGTGTGTTATTCAAGCGGAGCGGATGCGTATCGCCACCAAGTCCCACCCTAAAACGCGACGTCATCAGAGCTACAGTACGGCCTGGACATCACGAAGGCAGTGCTCGTGCTAGCTTTCTGAAAATGAGGAATCTATTGTGGGACGGAAACCTAATCTTTGAGATGTTATGAACATTCAGTGCTTCTGTACGGCGCTGAAACATGGACTCTGAAATGTAACACCATTAAGAGAATAAATGCCATCGAGATGTGGGTGTTCCGAAGGATGTTACTGATCTCATGGACTGACCACGTCTCTAATGCTTGTCGTACTCAGGCGCATGAGGAGAGAACGAATGTTGATGTGTACAATCAAGAGAAGAAAGAGCCTACTTGGGGCATATTATGAGAAATGAATAGTACAACCTACTAAAATTGATCATGCAGGGTAAAACTGATGGACGTAGAAGTCGCGGTGGAAGGGAACACTCTTGGTTGAGGCACTTACAGGATTGGACGGGACTAGATTCCAGTAGATTGATGAGGACAGCAGAGTATCGTTACAGACTTCGCTGTGATTGTGGCCGACCTTCAGTAATGGAGAAGGAACTAAAATAAGTGATTTATCATCGCACTAACTCAGAAATGCTTTCGGAGACAGAAAGGAGCTAGGACTGGGAAGGAAGTGACTGCGGCTTTAAGGCACAGCCCCAGCATTTGCCTGGTGTGAAAATCGGTAGTCACGTAAAACCATTTTTAGGGCTGCCGACGATGAGGTTAGAACCCACATCTCCTTAATGCATTATTTCAATTTTACGGCAACCCACAGCCAACTCACTAGGTTATGCATTGATACATATATACAGGTAATTGCAGTTTTTTAATTACCTGTTGTAAATCACTTTCCAGGTATCTTATGCTTCCTCCGCGAATACGATAACAGCTCTATGAGCCAGTGACGAGGGCCGTGTTGAAATCGATAAGGCTTTGAATGAAGATATAAAATGTCATGTCGGGGAGGTTGGCTGGATAAGAAAGAAGTCATTTTCTTCAAGTTATTGATCGTGGAAGCAACAACGGCGAAACCCTCTCCGATATCTTCCGGCTCTGTGCTCTTGTAATGAACTTGGCTGGCATTTTGGAGCTGTGCCGTGCCGGTCCAACAGTTTCGTATAGCACAGTCTCTTCTGTGATCTGTGGGTAGCGTATTCGACCGTACAGAATAGACTTCCCTTGGCTTGCTTGGAAGGGGTGTCTATCAGCATTCACTGTCAACAACGTCGGAAGGCTCAAAAGTACAGTAGCGATGGTTGGGTGGGGGGGGGGCAAGGGGGAGGGTGCTGCCTCCTCTCCCTCGCGCAGCCTCTTCCCAATTTGTTAAAAAAATTAACATTTTAATCCGTTTTAGAACCACCTAAAACTAAGAATTATTTTTAAAAACATTTAAGCAAACCCTGTTCTCTATCACATTATTTCCTCTAATTCATTTAAATATTACTTGGCGTAAATACGCACAAAATGCCATTCGGCGCAGCTAACCTATTCGTACAGTGCCACAACAAGTAGTGGCGACTCGCGCAGCTGCGTGTAGAAGCGCGATTTCTAGCCAATGGCACAAAACCTTAATTCCGAGTCCATCAGCGAGAGTGACAGGGGAGGAATGTTCACTTCGAATTGTTTATATCATTTTGCTCCTGGCGACTACGTTAGGATGATAATAGATCAGAGGTAGTTACCCCTCCACTACCTTCCTTCCCCTACTTTCCCCTCCAGGCTCGGGGTTTCGCGCAGGTTTGTGCCATTAGATAGTTATCGCGCTTTTAGCATATGCCAGGGCCCCTCAGGGTGCATGCACCAGTGCATTGTGCGACGCAAGGTGCAAATACGACTTCGCTAAATTGACCACAGTGCAGACCCCTACTCCTGGATTTTAAGAAACAGCGCTGTGTCTCTCTTTCCCTACGCCTGTCTCGCTGGCTCCACCTGTCTCCCCCTTCCTCGCTTGTTCTGCAGCGCTCCATTATCCGAGTCGAGCCGAGCTTAGCCGAGTCGGGGCGATGCACGGTGCACAGAACCTCTGTGCCTCGGTTTGCACGCGTGAGATTTTGAGCGTTTGAGAGGCCGTGGGATATGCTGTGAGGAAGGGAAACAGGGGTATATTTTTGCTTATGTCATGGACACTGAGGTATGATTCATCCGCTTGCCGCGCACATTCGTTAGTCTGCTAGTCTCAGAGAGAGAGAGAGAGAGAGAGAGAAAATTCAAGGTGTCTTCACATCTTCTTAGTGTGTAAAATACTAAATAGCATTTTTGTTGTATAATAATGCCGTATTTCTACTTAATTGTAATTTAATTGTTCTTTTTGGTGAAAGTTGTATTGTAAAGTATTGAATCAAAATTTCAAAAAACTTTTATCATCCCAGTAAAGTTGGTAAACTGTCAACCCCTACTTCTCTGTCGAAGTTCGCTAAGAGAGCATCCATTTTTTTTCAGTTTTGTTGTCCTCCACCCCCACACACACTATATCCTGCAGAATTCAGATACTTTTGTTGTCTCTTCATTTTTCTACCCTTCCCCCCACTTCTAATTCCCAATCGCCACTACTGCACAAGGAAACTGTTTGGATTGGACGGGACATATTTCAGTGAAACTTGGGGGGTTGATAAAGTAACTTGCCCTAAATTTAATAGCAATAAGGAGAAGGATTTTGCTAAGACGAGTTGGTATGGTGGAATTAACTAAGATCTGGACAAACAAGGGAATTACTACTAATAAAAAATCAGTCTCGTTAAAACTCTTGTATTCTGTTTTCTCATATGGCTGTGATACGTGAACCGTAAAGGCCTTGAACAGAAAACGCATCGACGCCTTTGAAATGTGGTGCTACACGTGTCTAGGACCGCAAGAAGAACCAATGCGTCCATTCTTTAGGAACTGAAGATTTTAAAAAGCGTTTTTCCTTTTGTGGACATATTGCGAGATAACCTGGAGAAAATGTAAAGAAGTTAATCATGGAAGGGAAGTTTGAGGGCAGTAGACCACGGGGAATGACTGCAATCAAATGGATAGGACAATCACCGGTTTATCTTTCCAATGGAACCCTGAGGAAAACCAAAAATAGTCCGGGATGGCGAAGCGACAACAGAGGTGTAACCAGCAAAGCCAGTGGATTCACGACACTCAGAAGTAAGTAAATCGATTTGTGATGACGATGATGATTATGGTGGTGGTGGGGTTCGAATCGACCATCTCATACAGCTACGCGGTCCGTATCACGAAGCAGACTTGCACGACCGGCTTTAAATGATTGCATAGTTTAACAACCATATCGATGTTCATTTCCGATACATTTGCAGATATTCCTGATTAACTGTTAATCTGCTTGTGAACGACTTGATCCCTATTTGCCATATCCTTCCTGATTTAAAAAAATTCCAAAATTGCGCGATTCTCTTCATTTGAAACGAAGGTAGTATTACCAAGTTCATATGCAATTCAGTACATAAGTGTTAATTTGCAGAGGGATTGCATTAGTTGTGTAAAACTCGATGTTACCAGGGCCGGGCTTTTATATAATATCAAAATGCGAAATATATACATAAAAATTTAGTAAATATTACTGAAAAATGTAATATTCATAAAATATGTAATAATATGAATGCACTAAATTTACAAAAAATGTATATTCCTTTTATTGTGATATGGTTATGATGTGAGACAATACGTCGCACCGACACAGATAGGTCTTATGGCGACGATGGGATAGGAAAGGGCTAGGAGTTGGAAGGAAGCGGCCGTGGCCTTAATTAAAGTACAGCCCCAGCATTTGCCTGGTGTGAAAATGGGAAACCACGGAAAACCATCTTCAGGGCTGCCGATAGTGGGATTCGAACCTACTATCTCCCGGATGCAAGCTCACAGCCGCGCGCCTCTACGCGCACGGCCAACTCGCCCGGTAAATGAGATGTTGGCAGCACAAGCAGTTACTCTATATGTACTTTATATCAAAATAGTAGGGTTTTAATTTTTCTGTATTCTTTATAATGGAAGCTGAGATAGCATGTAGTATACAATTTCGCGCAAAGTCCGCCTTTCGGTACAGCTTCTGCAACAGTTTGACTGCTTACAATAAATAAAATAATTTAAAAAACTTTATATAAAGCTGCAGTTCGTGTATAATATCAGTTCTATGTATAAAATTATGTCCATTGTGTACTATGATATATTATGCCAGGAGATTCAAAGGATTATGTGGCAACCAATGTATAATGTTTGTTATACGCTAAATAAATAAATAAATAAATAAATATTATGTCCTATGTTTTTCACGACCACATTGAGAAAACTAGAACTTTTCAACTTGAGGGATACAATCACCTTCGCGATTAATTTTAGAACCAAGAAAGAACAATCCGTATTCGCATCTTTTTTTTTAGTTTGTTTGGGCCGCCTGATGACTAAGGTGCTTGCGTTTTAGCTGTGTTGTTATCGATGTTTGCCGCTTCTTGTATTCTTGATGGTAGGTTTAGCTGCTGCTTTCTTCTTGGTATCTTGAGCTTTCCTTAATTCCTTAATTTTCTTGCTGAACTTTATCTTGCGCTCCTTGCACCATTTTCTGGTCTCATTGTGGTTTGCTGTGCGGGATGTTCATAAGAGTCTATTTTTAATAGTTGGATGGGTGTTACTTCCATTAATTATTATGGCATGATTAATACGTTATAAAGTTCTCAGAGATCCTCCTCTACCTGTTGTATTCACAGGGATGTAGTGGCTTTACCCTTGCTGGCTACTTTGAAGATCTTATAGGACAGTCCGTGGGAGTCCATTCTATACAAGTGTCCATAGAAAGCCAGCCGTCTTCTTCTGGTGGCATCTATGAGGGTTGCTTTGTGTAGGCAGAGTTCATTGTTAATTTTAGTGTTGGCATAAATGTTATCCCCGTGATCTTAGTAGTCTTGATATTTAAGAACTTCTCACTTTCGTTCTTTACCTTCCTATCAAATATTCAAGGTCCTCCTAGCGTTCTGTCAACAAGATGGTGGTGGTAGTGGTAATATTTCTGCCATCAATTTTCACTCCTATCCTAGACACGGCTTATTCATAGAACAGAGAACAACTCACTTTTATGAAACTATTTATATGATCAGAGGCTGCCTGGCCGAGGCGGCAAAGGTGTGCTCGGTTCTCCCGGAAGGACGTGGGTTCGAATCCCCATCAGAAAGTCGTAAAATTTAAGAAACCAGATTTCCACTTCCGGAGGTGCATATGGCCCTGAGGTTCACTTAGCCTACACAAAAAAAATGAGTACCAGGTTAATTTCTGGGGGCAAAGGTGGCCGCGCGTAGAGCTAACCACTCTACCCAATCACGTGCCGAGATTAACAATGGTGGAAGCCTTTACCTTCCACTCCTCCAAGGGTCTTCATGGCCTGTACGGAGGTGACTTTGCTTTGCTATTTATATGATCGTTTCAAAACGAAAAATAATTAGTTATTATTGGCATTGATGCTTTCACGGCCCAGACACCGGGACACTGGCTATCAATTAAGTAATACCTGGTTGCCAGCCATTAAGAATTTACGTACGTAGTTCCCTTCCCTGTCCTTTCACTATTGTTATTTCGTCTCGGTGATTTCCAAATTCGTACGTTCCTCGTCGCCAGATGTTTCATTAGAGGCTTGTGTCTATGTCATATGTTTCGTACACACATTATGTGAACCGCTTAGACTGATTCTGATGATTCGGTCAGCTTAGGCTTCGAACGCTAGCGTTGTGCCACGTCCTGGGAGCCATCTGGTGGCGAATGAACGTACCATTTCCACTTCTATTATAACGTCTAAATTTTAAAGAGTCATTGTTTAAGAAGCCTTTCTCGTGGATAGTCGAGATTTCTTCTGAGGATGCAGAGCACAGTTCTCTGCGAAACATAAAGAATTTCACCTTATTTTCTTGACACGGCATAAGCCCAAAAACCTGTACAGTAGCATGTCTAATAATTGCTTTGTTTTGCCGAAAGATGTAACACGGCTAACCTCTTCAAGAGTTTGCGAGTATATTACCAATTCCATGCGTATTACTAATTTTAAAAAATAACATTTGTTGTCAAATTAGCACCAGAAATATCTTCCTTTATACTAGACATCATCAACTGTCCTGTGGTTTTGTTTTATGCGCCGTGTCGACAGCTGATCAGCGGTGTTCGTGCATGCGGGTGGAGACAGCTCATTCACTGCAATGTACAGTGGTGAGTTGGTCGACAGAGCAATAAGGAAAACAAGCTAGTATGGTCTATTGTGTTACTGGAACAACTGTAAGTTATGGCCAGGGGCAGGTTATATATGGAAATTGATTTGATCATTCGTGTTTTTAAATATTGATATCAATAAGGAATTTTGTTATACTTCTGGGGGGATGTATGGAAATTGTGGAAAATGAATTATTTTGGAACTGGCGACTCAATTGAAAAATCCGGCTTCGATGTGCATTTGGACCCACTTCCATCCACCTGTGTTAAAAATGTCAGTTCCCTGCGTGCCGTAGATTTGGCTGGGCATCTCTCATACACACACACATACACACCAGTGGAGGCTCATCAAGGGTTCCGTGTAGGAGGGTCACGTTACGGTTTAAATACGGGCATAGATAATATCTCTAAAATATTCACACATAGACTATCTTCAGGCGCAAGTGTAAGCAGTAAAATAAAATATCACAAAACACACCTAGGTTTACCTTATAATTAATTCCTATGCCAAATCCACTCTTCTTTCTTTAGCTGTAGTAAGTCTCTCGTTCATAGCCCGCACATTTTTACCTCTCTGTTGTTATTGGACTGCTCAGGAATATCTTTATTCTATCTAACGTAAAGAAACTCCTTTCTCTTGCCACAGTAGTCATCGGTATGGTTGTATAATTATTGTTAACAACAGCACATTCGAAAATACAAGTCGCTGAACTGTGTAGCTTTCTCCTTTTTCTGTCCTCGGTCACAGTTTGCTTGTGACCGAGGCGCTCTCATTACAGCAACCCTTTACTCCAAGAAACATAGCCAGCGGCAACGTTTGGAGACCATGTACTTTAAACATCTCCTCCACGGTCACATGGGGGTTGTGCCCGGGAGCTGAGATATACTACTTTACGCTCTATCTTGAAGTCCGATTTGGCGGTTTAGACGCACTAGTCACCTTCCTCATGAGCTTAAAACCTGAATCCTCCTGCGTATAATTTATTGTGAAGTAAAAGTATAGTATTGATGTTTATTGGAAGGGCACGTGACCCTGTGACCTTATGAGCCAGCCGCCACTGACTCTCTCTCTCTCTCTCTCTCTCTCTCTCTCTCTCTCTCTCCGTGTTGTTGTTATTAATATAGACTGCATATTACCATGTAAGAAATGATGAGAAGCCGAAAGGAATAATTGAAGATTGTTATTTCAGATTACCTCCTTCCACCCGTGACAATTCTCCACATCGCTCTTGTTCGGCAAACGTTGGATTACATGTAAGAGACCGCGCTGTGTTACGCTGCTCATCTTCTGACGTAGCCGCAATAGTTAGCTTATACTACCTTCTGCGGTCTCCATTCTCCGCTGGCTCGGAGAGTTTCTGTATCTGCTCTGTGGAATCTACACTGTAGCTGCTGTATGAGTAATGAGACACTGGGATCAGCTGTGACACCTGCCAGAGCTAGTCTCACCCAGATGCTCGCGGCAAGACAAGAACATTTCTGCGGTGAATTTCTGTGCTCTCTGTCTAAGAGTGAACGGTTGTTTGACGTATCATTAAAACATGATATTTTAACGTAGTCATACGTTCCTCGACAATGGAAAGAATTTTTTAAAGACGCTTTTAGTGTTTGGGTGGAAACGCGTATATTGCCTAGAGTATTTAATTTACGGTTATGTTTAATGTCTCAATTGACAGATAAAATATGAGGTTACCTGTTGAAAAATTCCACAGTTCTAGCCCTTCAGGCAAGCAACTCAATTTTGGAAACATCCCAGGGATATGAGCTACGAATTTTAGGTGAATAAAATATAATAAAGTATGAGAATATATTATTTATTTATTTATTCCTAAAAATTGCAATCCTTTTCTTAATCATCGTTATCCGGTCGACTAGATTAGCAGTTCGCCTTTTTCTACCACTGCGAGCGCTAATGTGAGTCATTGCATTGTTTCACGTAAACACCACTACGAGCGCTAATGTGAGTCAACACAGAATTTTACTTAAGCCCTTATAGCTACATTCGGTGTGAACATTTTTCAGAAAATCAAAAAAATGCCTAAGGATATTGAGTCCAGGAACACATTACAGAAAGAATTACGTAAATAAGTTAATTTGGAACGGATTTAAATAAGAAAACTAGTAAAGAAACAAGCGATTGTTGGCTTTTTTTTCAGAACTGCATTTAGGCTGGAAGTGATTTCCGAAATATTAATTTTTTTAAAGTTTGATAGAGCTGTCCAAGACTCACAATTTGAAACCTTTCTGGACCGTTTAGCCCTTCAACTTTCGGCACAATTGAGAAAATTGGTTAATTCTACGTTTTTCATAGTATGGGGAACCCTACTTAGTCTGCTAAGAAATGTTTTCAACATTGAACAAAAAAGGAAAATCTGAAACGTAGCTTTCATGAAATAGGAAATAGGAGGCAAAATTTGTGCTAAATGTGACGTCACACGCACACTCTGTTATAAGATGGCCCTGTGTTGACTCGCGCGCTCAGTTGGAGGTTAGCTGTCGCATTATACTCTGTTAAGATGGCCCTGTGTTGACTCGCGCGCTCAGTTGGAGGTTAGCTGTCGCATTATACTCTGTTAAGATGTCCCTGTGTTGTCTTGCGCGCTCAGTTGGAGGTTAGCTGTCGCATTATACTCTGTTAAGATGGCCCTGTGTTGACTCGCGCGCTCAGTTGGAGGTTAGCTGTCGCATTATACTCTGTTAAGATGGCCCTGTGTTGACTCGCGCGCTCAGTTGGAGGTTAGCTGTCGCATTATACTCTGTTAAGATGGCCCTGTGTTGACTCGCGCGCTCAGTTGGAGGTTAGCTGTCGCATTATACTCTGTTAAGATGTCCCTGTGTTGTCTTGCGCGCTCAGTTGGAGGTTAGCTGTCGCATTATACTCTGTTAAGATGGCCCTGTGTTGACTCGCGCGCTCAGTTGGAGGTTAGCTGTCGCATTATACTCTGTTAAGATGGCCCTGTGTTGACTCGCGCGCTCAGTTGGAGGTTAGCTGTCGCATTATACTCTGTTAAGATGTCCCTGTGTTGTCTTGCGCGCTCAGTTGGAGGTTAGCTGTCGCATTATACTCTGTTAAGATGGCCCTGTGTTGACTCGCGCGCTCAGTTGGAGGTTAGCTGTCGCATTATACTCTGTTAAGATGGCCCTGTGTTGACTCGCGCGCTCAGTTGGAGGTTAGCTGTCGCATTATACTCTGTTAAGATGGCCCTGTGTTGACTCGCGCGCTCAGTTGGAGGTTAGCTGTCGCATTATACTCTGTTAAGATGGCCCTGTGTTGACTCGCGCGCTCAGTTGGAGGTTAGCTGTCGCATTATACTCTGTTAAGATGTCCCTGTGTTGTCTCGCGCGCTCAGTTGGAGGTTAGCTGTCGCATTATACTCTGTTAAGATGGCTCTGTGTTGACTCGCGCGCTCAACTGGAGGTTACTGTTAAGATGGCGCTGTGTTGTCTCGCGCGCTCAACTGGAGGTTAGCTGTCGCATTATACTCTGTTAAGATGGCCCTGTGTTGTCTCGCGCGCTCAGCTGGAGGGTAGCTGTCGCATTATATTCTGTTATAAGATGGCCCTGTGTTGACTCGCGCGCTCAGCTGGAGGTTAGCTGTCGCACGCATACTCTGTTAAGATGTCCCTGTGTTGACTCGCGCGCTCAGTTGGAGGTTAGCTGTCGCATTATACTCTGTTAAGATGTCCCTGTGTTGTCTCGCGCGCTCAGCTGGAGGTTAGCTGTCGCACGCATACTCTGTTAAGATGGCCCTGTGTTGACTCGCGCGCTCAGCTGGAGGTTAGCTGTCGCACGCATACTCTGTTTTAAGATGGCCCTGTGTTGACTCGCGCGCTCAGCTGGAGGTTAGCTGTCGCACGCATACTCTGTTTTAAGATGGCCCTGTGTTGACTCGCGCGCTCAGCTGGAGGGTAGTTGTCGTTGTGAATACATCGTGGTCACTTGTATAGAATGACAACTTTAATAATGTAAAAGAAATATTTGGTTAGGATTCGGCAAGAACTTGCAAAAGAAAGAGTTGAAACGAGAAAAGTGAATGATGAAAGAATTAAAGAAGTTAAACGTTACTATGAGCAATTGAAGCAGCGAAAACCATTTACAATAAGTAACTACTTTGAAGTTACTCGTATTATTACTCCAGAATTCTTAAATTATGTCTGTTATTTCTCATATCGCCGCCTCGGTGGTGCAGTGGTTCATGATTAGCTGCCATCCCGGAGTCCCGGGTTCGATTCCCGGCTCTGCCACGAAATTTGAAAAGTGGTACGAGGGCTGGAACGGGGTCACTCGGCCTCGGGAGGTCAACTGAGTAGAGGTGGGTTCGATTCCCACTCAACCATCCTCGAAATGGTTTTCTGTTGTTTCCCCTTTTTCTTCCAAGCAAATGTCGGGATGGTACGTAACTTAAGGCCGCGGCCGCTTCCTTCCCCCTTCCGATGTCCCCATCCTCCCACAAGGCCCCTGTTCAGCTTAGCAGGTGAGGCCGCCTGGGCGAGGTACTGGTCCTTCCCATTTGTATCCGCCGACCCAAAGTCTCACGCTCCAGGACACTGGCCTTGAGGCGGTAGAGGTGGGATAGCTCGCTGAGTAAGAGGGCAAAACCAACCCTGGAGGTGTAAACAGATTACGAAAGAAAGAAAGAAAGATTTCTCGTATCACGACCCATACTATACGGAATTATTGCCCACATTCGAAGTGTACCACATTGCATTGAATCAAAATTATTATCCACATAATGTTTGTCTTTGGAAGAGATTATCCAGAAATGCATGAATGGAAAAGAAGAGGAGTGAAAGTTGGTGGTAGGTGAATAGAATGTATTCGATTTGCTGATGACATGGTCCTACTGGTAGAAAGTGAACGAGCTATGATGGCGATGCTAACAGATCTAAATGCTGTCTGTGAAGAATTTGGAATGAGAATTAATAAAAAGACAAAATGTATGGTGATAAGTACGAGCAAAGTGAAGACAACCATAAAGTTAGGGCAGGAAATAATAGAACAGGTGGATGCTTTCAAATACTTGGGAAGTGTAATAACAGAGGACATGAGGCGCACTCGAGAGGTGGAAACTCGTACTGCGATTGCGAAGGAAGCGTTTAATAAGAAGAGTAGACTTTTTTGTGGGGTCATGGATAGAGACTTGAGGAAGCGATTCGTGAAGTGCTTTGTATGGAACTGAGATATGGACATTGAGAAAAGAGGACGAAAGAAGACTGGAAGCATTTGAGATGTGGATTTGGAGGAGAACGGAAAGTATACAATGCATAGAAAAAGTACAGAATGAAGTCTTGAAGAGTTGGGGAAGAGAGAAATATATTAAAAGTAATCAAGAAGAGAAAGCACAGTCGGATTGATCATTGGATGTGGAGAGAGATTGCTTGTAGATGCTATAGAAGGAACGGTAAATGGAAAAAGACGAAGAGGATGGAGAAGATATCAGATGCTGGACAGTATCAGGATAGAATACACCTGTGATCTTGTAACAGTTTTGTTCTTTAGAAATAAGAAGTTTATGGAGTGTTAGGTATTATGAAACTCCTCAGCCTGTTTCCATTCAGTCGACCGAGTCAGGAATGGAATGAATGAAGCGGCCGCCACCCCCATCTAGTGGTAAGGATAGGAATTGTGCCGGCTGCCGAAGCCTGTCGCACTCCTGAGATAATCATTAATGACTGACAGATGAAATGAAATTATATTGGAGTGTGTCGCTGGAATGAAGAGAGGGAATACCCGGAGAAAAATCTGTCTCGCCTCCAGTTTGTCCAGCACAAATCTCACATGGAGTGACCGGGATTTGAACCACAGAACCCAGTGGTGAGAGGCCGGCGCGCTGCCGCCTGAGCCATGGAGGCTTTTTAGTATTATAACTATCTAAATTTTGTACTTCAGAGCTTCCAGCATATCATAGAGGCGAGCATTCCATGTCAACTGCCGTCTTAAATTGGCCCTTCAGTTAGCGAATACTTCATCAAAATATTCAGCGTTTCAAACTTCGAAACTTTCTAGTCTTTGATCTTGTAGGACCTCAGTCTGTAGCTTACCTGCTTTGAGCTTGAGCGGCTGCTGCTATAAAGAGAAGTTGTAATATGTTTTGCATATTGCAATTGAAAAAATACAGGTATTAGGTTTCTTGAAGTTCGTTCCCGTGTTTCTGAAGTTTGCGCCGTATCGTCGGGTACGTTTGAACTGGTATAGAATTACAATTTAGGCCTATAAGTAATGTCGTACAGAGAATGCGGTAAAACTGCCAAAATGCGGATACGCTTGAAAAGCTTGAATTAATAATAATAATAATAATAATAATAATAATAATAATAATAATAATAATAACTCTGCTGTCGTGCGAAAGATTTTAGTCTGATGCCATCTAGGCTGCCTGCCTGTCAGTTTCGACGTTCCGTTTTACTCTATCAGATGGCAGAGAAGCCAGATTTCCGTTAGCCGATTCATGCCTGAGTTCTTCTAAATTAATTGTCAGGTATCATGCAAAGTGTCGCCGGATGTCTTTGACATGCCGACATCGAACTTCATGGGAGTTCCGAATGGAACTGTTCCACTGTTCAAAAACCCGACCACCTCTCTCGGAATTGAACTTGCGATCGTAGAATTTAGAGGCCAGAGGGAGTTATAGTAAAATAGGAATAGTGAAAAATGTGTAGAATATCAAACCGGGCATTTTTAGTTTCCTTTACAGATTAGTTATCCCATAGGTTCTCAATACGGGAGCATGAATGGCCACAAAAGGACCCCAGCTGAGTCTGGCAATGATTCTACTGATGTCGGTCTCCTCTACCATATTTCCTACCAGACCTCCCTTAGTCAAATCCTTAGACCTCAGATTTGTAGGTGCAACTTTTTTTAAATGCAGATGCCTAAAATAGGTTCTCAAATGTGATACAGTTATACAAACATATCTTAGATAGCTTCAGTTTACTTATTTTAATAGCCATTTTTCAGTTAAAATACCATTTTTTTATTTTGCTAAATTGCTAACTTTTTGTCTGTTAGGTCATCAGCCCAGAGGCTGGTTGGATCCTCAAATAGCACCATCAAATGTTATGCAGCTACTGTATATGAAAACCACAAAAACCAGTGACAGCACTAAAATGAGGCATACTGGGCAAGACGAGGACTGAGGTAGTTTGCCATTGCTTTCCTCACTGGGCCATACAGTGCTATTGTAGCATGACTAACCCTATGAGCAACACCTTTCACGACCCTCAGATGTGCTCCGAATGTTATTACTCAGCAAAACATACCCCAACAGCTTCCATATTGTCACAGCCATGGATGTGACTGGGACTTCAGTGGAAGTGACACTTTGCTTCTGGCCTGTGCCAAGAGATGGTATGCAAAAGTACTGGTATCCATCAAGAACTGACAGAAGGCGAGGCTAACTCTTTAGGGAGGGGTTAAAAATTTAATATAATTCACCCCTTTGCTACAAATGTCACAGAGCATAATTTTACCAGGCGATGTGCTGTGGGGAAACTCCTGTATCCTTTTAATTAAAGACGACTTGGAAGCTGACACTTTCTTGTTTTCAGTCGTGACACAGACTACGGGCGTGTATTGTAGGGGGTTCTTAAAACACTTCCGAGGTGTATGAAAATCCACAGCGTTACAAATTTTCGATGTTAATATTTTGTTTGAAACGTATTTCAAGTTTTATTCATTTGTACTTCCTACAACGAAAGGCTGCCTAAATCTAACACAGCATACCATAACACTTAAATATTGAATGTATGTTCAACCATGAAGAGTTTTCTGGAGTTAATCCTTCTCCTATTCAGTACTATAGAGGTGATTTCTAACAATTTGGACGGAGTCTTTAATAGCCAAGAGGGATAAATCACAATATAGATTCTTGAGAATTCCCACACTTTTGAAAAACTCAACTAAGAATTTTGATATGGTTCCCCCTTGCTCCGATGAAAAGTCCTACAACCCTTGTACAGTAGATGTTCCAAGATACGAGTCGGAAAATATTTTAGCTCCTCGGAATAAATTGAAAGAATTATTAATCGATTTAGGGATTTAAAAAGGAATTATAGGAATATGTTACAACGTCTATTTGGGCATTTTAGGCACTATAATACCACCGTTTTAATCTTATGAATATATGAAGCGTTAATCTCTTCAGGAACAAAATAGGATTTTGCCTAAAACCCAAGGTCTACTTATCAGACATCACAGCAGTAGTGCTTTCAGAAGCTGTACCAACGTTGAAAATGTACGGTCGCTCAAGGGGATTACTTGGAAGTGTCTGTGCATCAGTGTGTTAAATTATTCACGGTAAGAAACTATACGATACGTTACTGAAATTGCTGGTCCTATCTCCTATGTGCTGGCGACTTTTTAATCTCTCCGCTCGTCAAATACGACTCGTTAGTAGAACGTTGAGGAGCAGTGGTCGTTAGCTTATCGTGAGAACTCCCGGACATCTCTGTGCTTTTCATCTACCAGATGTTTCAGAAAGAACTTGTAAAAATGAGACAGAAAATAAGGGAGTGCTGTGCGGAACATACTGAGATGTGAACCTAAGATTGAGTATTCGTCGGGGTATCCATCTTAAGAAGATCTATCACTATTGCTTTTTTTCAGAATTATTTATATCTAATATTTACAACAACAACAAAAAAGTATCATGATACGCATTTTGTACCTCACAACAGTTGCTCAAAATGATGACCACCAACCTCAGTGCAACCATGACAGTGGCGTACGAGATTCTGCTGTCCTAATTTCACTCAGTTTCTGGGACTTGTCACAAGCGTTCAAATGAAGCAACAGCAGTAATCTCCCCAGGGACTAACAAATTAGAAGATGTTTACTGGTGACCATGAACCAGCATTTAGTCCATCTGAACGCAATTATTCCAGACTTCTCTCTCTGATTTGGCGTTCGTGTTCTTTGCTGCAGGTTGTGGGTTCGAATAGACATGTACATGTACTTCAATATAAGTACTGTATAATTTACTAGAGCAGAGCTGTCCAAACACTGCTCCCGGCGCCAGCGTACGAGTGTTACACGGGTCAGTCTAACTATCGTTGTCTTCCACTTGCTCACCTGGCATTTTCCCAGTGCTTGCAATCGGGTGAAACGTATATGGTTGATGGTCACATTTCAACTGTGGCGAATACTGCAAATAAATGGAGAAGCAGAAAGGCGTTCATCTTCAAACAACTAAATGTCTCCTATGTAGCATTTTCATTTTATAATTAAGGAAATATTTCACAGAATTTAGTTACAATCGAAAACATACAGGGATCATTAGACATTTAAAAGAGGAATTTTCTACACGGTATATTGACGTTGCAGAGCTCAAACCCACTCCTGATTTATTTATGGACAACTTTTCTGTGTTCGGTGAAGACGTTCCTTCCAACTTACAGTTGTAGCTCGTAGAACTACAGGCTGAAAGGTAAGTGCAACAACTCTCCTTCTTGGCAGGAGTTTACGGCAAATTCCCTCAGCAAGCGTATCCGAGACTGCATACGGAGGTGGTGAAAGTGTCAGACAACAACCTCCGCCACTGACTGCGATTGGTGTTTTCATGGTCGCTTGTTCCCGATATAGAAAGAATTGTAAATGGAAATCATAGGCAATAAATTACTGTACGTAACACTCTACTGTATTATTTAAATACACACAAAATGTAAGCATCCACTAAAAAGGACTATTATTGCACAAACCAGTTGCTTCTTGTAGATAATACGTGTATGGTTTGCACGTGATTTAAAGATTATATATGTACCGGGCGAGTTGGCCGTGCGGTTAGTGGCACGCAGCTGTGAGATTGCATCCGGGAGATTGTGGGTTCGAACCCCACTGTCGGCAGCACTAAAGATGGTTTTCCGTGGTTTCCTATTTTCACACCAGACAAATGCTGGGACTGTACCTTTTAATTAAGGCCACGGTCGCTTCCTTCGCACTCCCAGCCCTTTATCGTCGCAATAAGACCTGTATCGGAGCGACGTAAAGCATATTGTAAAAAATAAAAATAAAAATCATATATTTAATGCAAAACCTGAAAAAGAGAAGAAAAGACATTTATTATTACGAGACTTCCGCAAAACGCGTTTGAATGCCGTTCTAGAAAATTGTTCTCACTGTGGCTTTACGTCGCTCTACCTGTGCTGCCAGCGAATAATAATAATAATAATAATAATAATAATAATAATAATAATAATAATAATAATATAATAATAATAATAATAATAATAATAATAATGAAATGTCGTATGGCTTTTAGTGCCAGGATATCCCAGGACGGGTTCGGCTCGGCAGGTGCAGGTCTTTCTATTTGACTCTGATAGGCGACCTGCGCGTCGTGATGAGGATGGAATGATGATGAAGACAACACATACACCCAGCCCCCGTGCCATTGGAATTAAGGTTAAAATCCCCGACCCGGCCGTGAATCGAACCCGGGACCCTCTGAACCGAAGGCCAGTGCACTGACCGTTCAGCCAACGAGTCGGACATAATAATAATGTTTTCATAAAATAATGTATGAATTTCCGTTGCATTGCTATCATATTTTATTCAGTTAATGCGAGAAAATGCAATATAACACACCCTTTGCAAATACATTGCAAAAAAAAAATGTTGAAGATAATCTCATTAATATTTTCCACATGTAAAGTGTGGTTGTGTGGTTTATTGCGCCTCTCCCTTCTGTTTAAGAACATGTCTTACTGCTAGTTCCAAGAAGCACAACTGCTGTTTGCCTTTCCTCCATATTAAAACAAAATGCTGTCAAACGTTGCCAAATCTATTCAAATCTTGCCAAACCTTCAGGAATGTTGAACAGTCTTTGAGAAGATTTGACAACTTTTCTTGTGAGGTATTGAATTGAAAGAAACATTTTGATGGTGTACAACAGGAAAAATTCTTCGTCACTCAGGATAAAGAAAATCAGATCTGAGTATCGCTGCCTGGTAAGTTATCAGCTGTATTGTAACTACAGTATTGTTCTTGTGCGTATAGTTTGTTGGCATCCAGTAGTTGGTATCGTAAAAATATCCTCGTTTTACGAGCGTTTTACGAGACGTAGGCGGCGAGCTCAGTAGAGTTACCTTGAAATGTGAACCAGGGCGTGTGTTATATATTACACACCTTACTGACCTCCAACACCTGCTGCTCTACCCTCACTGCTTCCTTTGTTTGTTCACTGTGTCCTGACAAGTCCTAATCGTCCAATGTTTTGGAGCATGTCGTGTCGTGCTACGGGCAACCGCAGGCTGCTCCCACACATTCGCAGCAGTGACTAGGCTATTGGTTATGAAGTAGACCTACAGTAAAACGTCCATTAACCGAAATGACCGGCTGCCCTTTTAACGGTATAATGTTCGTTGAGTTTTCAGAAGGAAAAAGAGCAAAGACGATGAGAATGAGGCACGGAATTACGTGGTCTTAAATCTCGACCTAGCCACTGTTGAATCCAATAGCGTAACCAACACAGTAAAGGTGCTTGTGCGTGTGTAGTGCGTGCATGCATTACTTATTATAAGGACACTTATAAAAGTGAATTATGTTGATATTAAGATTGCAGTTCACTACAAAATTTTACATCAAAATACAGAACAAGAACAGTACGATCAAGGTCAACAGTTTTTACAGCGAATAGTATGCTCAGTTTACAATCTAAAATCCACCTTTAGAAAATTCTACAGTTATGTCTCTGAATGTTTACTTCGTCACTTTCTGCTTATTTTATTTTCGTAAAAATTCCCTGGGGTGGGGGTTTCTAACTCACAGTACCCCCCTCCCGCTCTGGTTACGTCCCTGGTTTAATCACGTACGAGAGGGCCAGGAAGTCGTGGCACTTGCGCGCGGACTTAGTTTTTTTTTTTTTGCTAGGGGCTTTACGTCGCACCGACACAGATAGGTCTTATGGCGACGATGGGATAGGAAAGGCCTAGGAGTTGGAAGGAAGCGGCCGTGGCCTTAATTAAGGTACAGCCCCAGCATTTGCCTGGTGTGAAAATGGGAAACCACGGAAAACCATCTTCAGGGCTGCCGATAGTGGGATTCGAACCTACTATCTCCCGGATGCTAGCTCACAGCCGCGAGCCTCTACGCGCACGGCCAACTCGCCCGGTCGGACTTAGTTTGGTGCCTACGGAATGGACTCTTCCATCACAGCCAATCAATCAATCAATCAATCAATCAATCAATCAATCAATCAATCAGTCAATCGCAGGGCTGAATGGTTCACACGGTTGAGGTGCTGGCCTTCTGACCTCCACTTGGCAGGTTCGATCCCGGCTCAGTCCGGTGGTAGTTGAAGGTGCTCAAATACATCAGCCTCAAGTCAGTAGAGATTAACGAGCACGTGAAAGAACTCCTGCGGGACTAAATTCTGGCACCTGGGCGTCTCCGAAAAGCGTAACTGTAGTTCGTGGGACGTAAGGCAATTATTATTATTATTATTATTATTATTATTATTATTATTATTATTATTATTATTATTAATCAGTCTATCAGTAATCTGCATTTAGGGTTGTCGCCCAGGTGGCAGATTCCCTATCAATTGTTTTTAGCTTTTAGCTTTGTTTTCAAAGAACTTGGAAATTTATGGTTTTCCCTTGATAATTTATTCTAATCTCTTGCTCCTCGTCCTATAAATGAATATTTGCCCCAAATTATCCTCTTCGATTCCAACTTTATCTTCTTATTATGATATTTCCTACTTTTGTAAAACTCCACTCTAGCTCCTTCGTATAACATTATCATTCTACGCCACCTGTCCACTGACAGCTCGAAACAGCAGCACGTCTCCTTATCCCAGCCCAAAGTTTGGAACATTTTTGTAACACTACTGCTTTGTCGGAAATCACTCAGAACACATCGTGCTGCTTTCCTTTGGATCTTTTCCAGCTCTCGTATCAAGTAATCATGGTGTGGGTCCCATACACTGGAACCATACTCTAATTGGGGTCTTACCAGGGACTTATATGCCCTCTCCTTTACATCTTTACTACAACCCCTAAATATCCTCATAACCATCTGCAGAGGTCTGTGTCCTTTATGTGATTACCCCAAGTACCTAGTTACTTACAGTGATCCTCGTAAGGAATTTTCACCCCATTCACACAGTAATTAAAACTGAGAGGACTTTTCCTATTAGTGAAACTCACAACCTGACTTTTAACCCTGTTCATCATCACACCATTGATGCAAGTGTGCAATGGACTAGTATAATTTGGAAACAATTCTCTAAACCCATGGATAGATGGTGAAACTATCGAGCTCGATTAGCTGTTTATTATTATTATTATTATTATTATTATTATTTATTATCTGCGTAGTTATGTATGACAGGTTGTCAGTACGGACTTTATTTGGCCTAAATCGTGGTCTTATTATTTATAATTTTGTGTTGTATGATCTGTCTTGTGTAACAAAGCATGTGTGGTTGTCACGATACGTCTGCTGTGTGTATATTAATACGACTTTATTTAATGTAAGAACACTTATTTAATAGTATATAATTTATTATTACCTATAAATATGTTTTCTTTATTCTAATGTAATGTTGTGCAACACAGGGTAATAATCTAGAACAACGCACCTTTGTCACTCGAATTTTATAAAATGTTACATCGATTTGTACATATGTTATTGGAGACTCGAGAAGATATGAGAAAGCATGTTGTGTCATACTTTTCTAGAAGCCTGACCAGGCATGGTATATAAAGGTCCGTCTTGGGAGTTGAGAGAACTTGTTAATGAAAGTCGCTAGTCGAATTCAGTGTGTGAACTCATGTTGTGATTTTGTTATATTGGTAGTTGGTTGACATGTTAATGTAGCAGTCAGTTGTTTGGTCAAGATGGCGGTTCATAAATGTATATGTATAATGTGTATATAATTTGTAAATAAAACGGTACACAACTGACAGCATTGCGAGTGTGCGTCTTTGTGAATACGATACCATTACCTGGTGTCCATCTCACAACATTGTCGAGGTCTTTGTGCAGTTGCTCACAATCTTATTTCCCCCTGTGGGTGGGGGCGGTACAGTAACACCCACGGTATCTCCTGCCTGTCGTAAGAGGTGACTAACAGGGGCCTCAGGGACTCTGAACTTTGGAGCGTGAGTTGGCGACCATGGGGCCCTTAGCTGAGACCTGGCATTGTTTCCACTTACTTGTGCCAGACTCCTCACTTTCATCTATCCTATCTGGCCTCTCTTGGTCAACTCTTGTTCTTTTCCGACCCCGACGCTATTAGGTTTGCTAGGGCTAGGGAGTCTTTCATTTTCACGCCCTTCGTGGCCCTTGTCTTCCTTTGGCCGATATCTTCATTTTTCGAAGTGTCGGACCCCTTCCGCTTTTCCCTCTGATTATTGTTATATAGAGGATGGTTGCCTAGTTGTACTTCCTCTTAAAACAATAATCACCACCACCACCACCACCATCACAATCTTGTATCGTATTTATTACTCTGTACCGTTTAATATCATTGCCTTTTACATAGTTATGCCAACTTACAGGATCTTAATTGTTAGATTATTACGGAGTAGGTTAATAACCTGAGCTTGTGATACACTATTGTCAAACATACCAACACGTTGGTAAGTCTTACGTCAGTGCTTCTCAAAACTGTGGTGCGCGTACCTCTACGGGTACACGAGCAGCCTTCAGGGGGAAAAAATGAAGAAAAATAAAATAATTAAGAATAAAGTTAAATATGTATATATGGAGGCACGCTTTGCTTGGAAGTGGCACCTGGACAACGACACATCAGAAAACGGTGTCACGTCATACAGGCACACCCATCCCTTTGAAATTTTGATGGTCCGCATTGTCTGAATTCCAGAATTAAGGTCGAAATTTGTTATCCTTATTTATTAATTTTATATTAACGCTAAAATCTTGCGTTTTGTTTAATTTTCATACACCGAGCTCGATAGTTGCAGTCGCTTAAGTGCGGCCAGTATCCAGTATTCGGGAGACAGTAGGTTCGAACCCCACTGTCGGCAGCCCTGAAAATGGTTTTCCGTGGTTTCCTATTTTCACACCAGGAAAATGCTGGGACTGTACCTTAATTAAGGCCACGGCCGCTTCCTTCCCACTCCTAGCACTTTCCTGTCCCATCGTCGCCACAAGACCGATCTGTGTCGGTGCGACGTAAAGCAACTAACAAAAAAAAATTTCATACAATCCTGTTATTTTATTGTCGTTGTAATATAGCCTACTTGATACAGACACAAATTCTTAAATTTCTTGTGATGTGTTATAAAATGTATTTAATTTCACAATGTCCGACTTCATGGCTAAATGGTTTGCGTGCTGACCTTTGGTCACAGGGTTCCCGGGTTCGATTCCCGGCAGGGTCTGGAATTTTAACCATAATTGGTTAATTTCGCTGACACGGAGGCAGGGTGTATGTGTCATCTTCATCACCATTTCATCCTCATCACGATGCTCAGGTCTCCTATGGGCATCAAATCAGAAGACCTACATCTTTCTGGTGAGCCTCGGACACTCCCGGCACTAAAAGCCATACGCCATTTCATTTTCATTTCACCATCTCGTCTAATTTTAAAGAGTGGTTTATAATCAATATATATTTAATTTCTTGTGGCTATTTCTAGCCGAGTGCAGCCCTTGTAAGGCAGACCCTCCGATGAGGGTCGACGGCATCGGCCATGCGTAGGAAACTGCGTGTTATTGTAGTGGAGGATAGTGTTATGTGCTGTGTGTGAGTTGCAGGGATGTTTGAGACGGCACAGACACCCAACCCCCGGGCCATTGGAATTAACCAAGGAAGGTTAAAATCTCCGACCCGGCCGGGAATTGAACCCGGGACCCTCTGAACCGAACGCCAGTACGCTGACAATTCAGCCAACGAGTCGGACTTATAATCAAATAAAATGCCTTATTAGTCAGGTACCCATAATTTTTAAACTATCATTTAGGGATTTTGTTCGTGAAGAGGGTACATTGAACTTTTAGCCACGAGTGAAGGGTACAGTCCCATAGTAGAGAACCACTGTCTTAAGTTTTAATTTTATTGGGAGTAAATTGTGTTTTTCACCGTGTTAAACAGGTTGTTCTGTGATAATTACTTTGGCTTTTAATTTGGACTATAAAAATATTTTTTAAGTTAAGTTATTTAAAATCACCGCTTCTGCTTTCGTAATTATTAATTAACAATTTCCTTTGGCTTTATATGGTTGTTTATGGTGTATCTGATAGTCTTGATTATGATAAGTTTGAAAAAAAAAATTCCACTGTGCTAGCCAGGGGAGTAACAGTATTCGGCCTATGTTCGCGAAACATTACTTCAAGGCCTACTTTGCTGTCAGCACTCCGATGTATTCCCACTCCTCTTCTTCCTCCCCCACCCGAACTCCATTCAAGCGCATTGGGGTCTTCACTGGTTAGTATTCTCTCAGCTGATAATAAAGTTTCGTTGTAACATTGTTAAAGTGAATCTGTTAGTGTTTTGTGCTCTATTTGCCTGGGTGTCTTGTACTGTCACCGCCGACGATCGATTTAATGTACTGTGTTTAGAACTTAATAATTAATTTTAAAAGTAGGCCTTTTCTGCAATTCTTTCAGATAGTTTTATGCTTGTTGATCAAGGTAATGAAGCTAGGCCATCAGATGTCATAGTTAAACGATGGTGAGATGCTGCCGCAAGAAAACGCTGTGAAAATAAAGTTCAGGAAAAAAATCTTAGATTTTTGGGGGAAAAACTCCACAGTACTTGAGAATAATGTGTCCACACGTTGATTTGACATATTTATTCTGGGAATTAATATTATAATTTATATGTAGTCAACCGAAACATTCATATCAATGTAAATGACTCTGAGTCCACACGTCGAGAATCCCTATTTGGTTATTCCAGATCGTGTACACCCTCCCCCCCCCCCCCCCACCCCCAGTCTGTTTTGGTTAATGCAGGTTTTACTGTGATCTAATTTTTTCTTCTTGTTTCGTTGAGGCCCGCTTGCATCACGTGGTTACTAACTCTGGTGAGCTTTCTCCTTAGCCCAGTGTTCCTTCATCTTTGCTCTGTGGGTTGCTTTCCTTTCCTGAGTCCATATCACTCCCACTCCAGGACGCAGTGTTATATCTCAGTGACTGGAGAGTGTCGGATGTTCTGATCAGCATTCTAAATTTATCCCTTTCGAACCATTTTCGTCCATTTAGCATTTGTCCCCTTCCCTATAGAAATGTTGTTGAATTTTCTTGAGGTCAGATTCTTGTCCATTGTAAGAGACTATAGAAGATACTCTCCTCTTTCTCATGGCTGATGTTATGCTCTCTAAATGTTGGTAAAGCTCGTTGTTATACTTGATTCTGTATTCACCTCCCTCTTTAATGGGGCCCATGATTTTTGTCAGGATCTTTCATTCTTTCACTTCCAAATTCCTTAGTTGTCCATTTTTGACCATGCTCAAGCATTCTGAGGCATACTGTACCGATGGTCTTGCTACGGTTTCTTTCATTTATAATATATTTTTGTCCAAGAGAATTTTTACATGTCATCACCGTTCTTGATAAGGAGGTGAGGTTACTCTGTTTCGCGATATGATGTTCAGCTACATCTGTTTAATTTGATAATAATAATAATAATAATAATAATAATAATAATAATAATAATAATAATAATAATGCCGAGCTGAATAGGTCAGGCGATTTAGCGCTGGCCTTCAAAGCCCAACTTGGCAGGTTTGATTCTAGCTCAGTCCGGCGGGATTCGAAGGTGCTCAAATAAGTCAGTCCCGTGTCACGGAAGATTTACCGGCATCTAAGAGAACTGCTGCGGGAAAAATTTCTGGCACCTCGACATCTCCGAAAACTATTAGAATGTAATTAGTGGGACGTAAAACCAATTTTATTTTTAAGAATCATATGGCTTCATCTGACGTGTGTAGGCATTTTATTTGACTCTATTTAGACTGTCCGTCGTTTTGAAAAAAAATCCCCAGCCTATTTCCAGTCATTTGACCAGGTCAGGAATAGAATGAAGTCCGATCTGGAGGTGAGGATAGTAATTGTACCGGCTGCCGAAGCATGTCATATTCCTCTGGGGCAATGATTAACAACTGACAGATGACAGTGTGTTGCTGGAATGAAAGATGACTGGGAAAGCCGGAGTACCCGGAGAAAAACCTGTACCTCCTCCGCTTTGTCAAACACAAATCTCACACGAAGTAACGGGGATTTGAACCACGGAACCCAGCAGTGAAGGCCGGCGAGCTTCCGCCTGAGCCACGGAGGCGTCATCTTCCTCCACCTAATTCAGTTTGTTAAAATACCAAATTTTCCACCAGAGCTCTTTTGCATGCCAACGTCATGCGACGTGTCGTGCCGAATGGACATTTTTGCGTCCTTCAAAAACATCGGCAACCTTCCGTGGTGGTGGTGATTTTTGTTTTAAGAGGAAGTACAACTAGGCAACCATCCTCTATATAACACTAATCAGAGGGGAAAAATAGAAGGGATCCGGCACTTCGAAAAATGAAGATATCGGTCAAAGAAAGAAAAGGGCCACGAAGGGCGTGAAAATGAAAGACTCCCTAGCCCTCGCAAACCTAATAGCGTCGGGGTCGGAAAAGAACAAGAGTTGACCAAGGGAGGTCGGATAGGATAGTTGAAAGTGAGGAGCCTGGCACAAGTAAGTGGAAGCAATGCCAGGACCCAGCTGAGGACCCCGTGGTCGCCAACCCACGCTCCAAAGTTCAGAGTCCCTGGGGCCACAACCTTCCGTAATCTTGGGATCGATTGGCCAAGGAGCGAGCTAGTGTGGATAATATGGAAAATGGTAGCATTTGACTTCAAAGCTATCCTCTCCTGAGTCCCAAGGACTCTTTCATCGCAGAGAAGTGCTGTATGAGAACTCGTGCTGAGTTGCTGGGGAATCTCTCCTTCCACCCGAGGGTAAGTCTCCACTCAGAAATTCAGAGCAGTTGGTGAACATTTAATTACTTTGGTGGAACTTTGTTTCCAAGTTTGGTTAAATCTGGAGTACATTTCTTTTTAGCTTATGGTAATTAGTTTGCCTGCTTCCAGTGTGCCATGGAATACCCCACTTCTTGAGTTGTTTCGCAGCCGGTGCTCCAGTTGCTTTTGGACGCCTGTGTTACGACCGCGAGATCTGGAAGCTCAAGAAGACAGCCTTGGCAATGCAGTAGGCAGGCCGGCTGGCTGGCTTGCTTTGCTTGGCCCTACTATTGATTTTCACCAGATGTCGGTTAGCGTCGCCTCCCTCTTAGAGGGTCATCTGGGAACATGGAGAAGGCGTCTGGCGTCCCTAGCGCCGTCCTACATCACGTGACAGGAATCAAGGGGAGGTGGGGTGTGATAAAATGTTCCCTGTTCAAGTGTCGGCGAGATTCTCTTCTCAAGTGCTGGATGCTCCACTGAAATAGAATATCTTCCAGATATTTCCAGATGAGGGGACTTAAGGGAGTTTCTTTCAGTCTGCTAAACGTTTTACTTACGACGAGAACTCCCTCCAAAACTAAATAGTAAATACTACACTAGAACTTGGTTATATCCAATGTTTTTAATTCAAATTCACGAATAATTCTCAATCTCTTGTGGTCCTTTGATGTTCCTGAACAATAAAATGTTAATAATTATATTATATAATCAAGAGCTGTATGACAAACGCAATAACATTTCAACCTGGGTAAGAAAAAAGGCAGCTGACTTTCTATGGACATTTGAGAAGAATGGGACCAGAACGCCTGGCAAATAAGATCCTCATCTTCCAGGAAAGAAGAAAGACCCAAGTACCATGACTGAAAGAAGTTAATCAGGATCTTAAAAAAATGTGGCATTGGGGAAGTAGATATCACAAACAGAACAGTGTTCAGAAGGAAAATTGCGGAGGTGACGGGTCTGTTCGTAGAGAAACCCAAGAGAACAAGAGGAACGAGCGAAAGCGAGCCAGAGAATGAAGAAGTATTGGCATAAACAGAAAAATATCAACATTCAAGGAAGTTGTATAGTCGTAACCCATAGAAGGTTGAAACGATCCTAAATAAATGAATAATAAAAGGTAGCTCTCAATAAGCTCGTATTATAATTTGCAGTCAAAAATTAACCTTTAAATTAAAAACCATATTTTGAGGTTAATCATGGAATCCTTATAAAATTAATTTGTTTAATCTTCTCTGTAATCCTATTATGATAATTCCTTTCAGAGTATGTAATTTGCATGAATGGTGCAGGATTTATCGTTAGAGGTAGGCTATATACCATCCCGGACATTCTTTTTGTAGAACTCCGATAAATTAGCTAGCACAGATATCTTCAAGGGATTGGAGAACGTCTCATAAATTCTATACCTTGGTGCAGTCATTTCTAGCCCGGCTGAGTGGCTCAGACGGTTGAGGCGCTGGCCTTCCCTCCCCAACTTGGTAGGTTTGATCCAGACTCAGTCCGGTGGTATTTGAAGATGCTCAAATACGTTAGCCTCGTGTCGGTAGATTTACTGGCACGTAAAAGAACTCCTGCGGGACTAAATTCCGGCACCTCGGCGTCTCCAAAAATCGTAAAAGAGTAGTTAGTGGGACGCAAAGCAAATAACATTATTATTATTATTATTATTATTATTATTATTATTATTATTATTATTATTATTATTATTATTATTATAAAATTATGTTATGCAGTGTAAATCATGGAGTATATTACGCAATTTATTGTTGTAGCTAATTTCCTGTTATGCTCATGCCATAGAATATGTCTTTAAACCTCTATTAACTCAAATAGTACGGCAATTTTCTTTTATCATGATGCGTAGTGTGTCACCAAGTACATCTCCAGTTGTAATGTTTTGGCGCTTATCCGATAAAATTCTCTTGTAGATTAAGAAGGACCATTCAACATCGCAGGAGCTGGCACAATTCTTAAATTTTTTGAATAATTACCCTAGCTATGTACAAAAATGTTACATTCTTCACATGATCTGTACAAATATGCTAAGAATATGTAAAAATATGTAAAAAGAATCATAGGTATAACCATATCAGAACCACAATTCGCCGACATTTTCATATGTCTACAAGTAAAGGAATGGAATATGTAAATTACTTAAGAATCCACTATAAGGGTATTTGCTTTCGAAAGAACTTCAATTAAAACATTATAAAGTGATGGGCATGAGATTCACCGCTAAAATCAAGAAACAAATGCTGCACTTCAGACATTACTGTACGTAATGATGAGCCGTGTACAAGGAAATTGTAACAGTTTCGAATCTCTGTGTGCAGTTGCGTAGAACTTTCCTACTCTCCATACCTGCCTGGTGGCCCGCAGTTCCTTTCATCACTTCACCGTAAAACTATACGAGACAGGACGGGACAAGCGCGATGTAGTGGTGGGCAGGATTGCAAGGACAGCCCGTGTTTCACAACATGATGGGATGGAAAGCCCGTAGCGCATGAATCTGTCAGAATGGGAGAGATAAACGGGACGGATTTACAAACTTCTTGGCCTGGCGGGTCATGTACTTGTCGGGAGACCGTGGATGGGCTTCAGGGGGTCTGCGAAAGTCAAATAAAAAGAATTGTCATCGTATTCAAAACGGCAGAGGGGCATCGGAGAATATTCTTTTAGCGATGCATTGTAATAATAGCATCACCGTTAAACGGCTATGAGTGTGTTTGCCACTACGTACCTTCATGAGGTGAGGTTTTCAGTGCTTGTTTGTATTACAACAAAAAGTCGAAATCGATTGAATATCAAACATGACAAACCTGTTGTCTTGTCAAAGACAGTCCTACATTTCCTTCTCCTTATTCACACCAAACAACGGCAGCAACACTCTCACAGAGATTAACTTTAAATTTGAATTGAACATTTTTTTAAATTAATTTTTTCCTTCATGATCGTATTTCATTTTTGTCCGAAGTGGCCATTAATGTTTGTATGATGAAGACTGAAAAACATGTTTTAAAATTAATATTGTTTAAGTTATTCAGTTTCTGTGTGCTAAACACAGTATGAGACACTCGGTTGCAGTAAAATAAACCATATTCATTGCTCGCAGAGTTGTATCTATGTTCTTATGTTCACGGAGGAGTTCATAAATGTTAACTCAAAGGGGTCCAGAACACAAAACAGGTTGAGGGCCCCAAATCTAGAGAGAAACACTCTTTGCTGAATTCTAACCTCTCGGCTAATGCATGTTGTTTGTTGAAAATGAAATGGCGTTCCTTTGAGGGTTGGATTCTATACAAAACAGGACCTCGTAGCTGTGATAACGATATTAAGAATCATGTAAACCTGCAGTTTAGGAAGCGTCAGACTTCGTTTAGGTGGATGCGACGAACCTCAAGATCGGAATAACTCAGGCAGGAAGTTGGACCAACAGGAAAGCGCATCTACAGACTCCCACCCATTCCCACTACAGTTCGTCTCGTCCAGCGCTAAGTTAACGTTGTTTCGCTAATCGTCATATGTGAGAATGTACAGAGATAAATCTGTGGATATAACATATATTGTAGCCTTAATAATGAACATTATTTCAGTCGGACTTCCGTGGCTCAGACGGCAGCGCGTTGGCCTCTCACCGCTGGGTTCCGTGGTTCAAATTCCGGTCACTCCGTGTGAGATTTGTGCTGGACAAAGCGGAGGTGGGACAGGTTTTTCTCCGGGTACTCCGGTTTTTCCTGTAATCTTTCATTCCAGCAACATTCTCCAATGTCATATCATTTCATTTCATCTGTCAGTCATACATCATTGCCCCAGAGGAGTGCGACAGGCTTCGGCAGCCGGAACAATTCCTATCCTCGCCGCTAGATGGGGCTTCATCCATTCTATCGCTGACCGGGTCAAATGACTGTAAACACGCTGTGGATTTTCATTTCGACTGGACTAATATTAAGCGAGATACTAGCTACTTTCTGTGTCTCTTTGTGTTTAGGCCTTAATCTTAACCCAACCCCTCTCCCATTGTCCCTTCAACGAGAATAGCAAAATGAGCACCTTTCTAATTACTCTTTTATTTTACACTATAACATACCTATAAGAAACACATTATTAAACAGGGAATTAAAATACACTTAAAAGAACATCATCAGATTCTACCAAGCCACATTCAATATATGGAAATATTTGTATGTTTATTTCTGCTAAATACCTATGAATTTAAAATCTGGAACTTCTCTTAATGAAGTGCTGCCTTGTTTCCTTAACACATTACTCTTTACTCAAGTACCAAATTTCACGAAATTCTACCCATTTTTTTCCCGTGATGCTGTAATAGGCATCAACATTGACCGGATATGGCCCCATTACCTACTCTGTCTGATATAAAACCCAAGTATCGGGTTAATATTCAATATGTAGAGAAATAAAATATGTGTGTGTGTGTGTGTGTGTGTCTACGTTGTCAATAATAAAATTCATAATAAAATTAATAATAATAATAATAATAATAATAATAATAATAATAATAATAATAATAATAATAGAGCCTCTGTGGCTCAGACGGTAGCGCGTCGGCCTCTCACCGCTGGATACCGTGGTTCAAATCCCGGTGACTCCATGTGAGATTTGTGCTGGACAAAGCGGAGGCAGGACAGGTTTTTCTCCGGGTACTCCGGTTTTCCCTGTCATCTTTCAATCCAGCAACACTCTCCATTATCATTTCATAGCATTTATCGCTCATTAATAAATCACCTTGGGAGTGGCGACCCCATTGTAATAACAGCCTATATATGTTTCATTCATTATATCCCTGACCCGGTCAATGACTGGAAAACAGGTTGTAGGTTTTCATTTTTCAATAATAATAATAATAATAATAATAATAATAATAATAATAATAATAATAATAATAATAATAATAATCGCATGGCCTCAGCTACCGTGTGGAGGTATTTTAATATGACGCCATCTGGCTGCCTGCTCGTTCCCTTTTACTGTACGCCTATTGGATGGTAGACTAAACCGAACCTGTCTTGGATGGCTGTAGCTGAGATGTAATGAATTTTGTCGTGTAAACACCAGATGTGTCACCGAATATGTTCTACATGCCGACATCGTACATTAAATGTCGAATGGACTTTTGTCCGCCCTTCAAAAATCCGATTACCTCTGCCGGGTTTGAACCTGCTATCTTGGGATCCGGAGGCCGACAATTTACCGCTGTTACACAAAGGCACTTTACGTCTACGTTGGTTGCTATTGACATTCATATGTACTTCCCGCAACTAAACTCGCGCGCAGAAACGTGGTTTTCTTCTAACTACATTGAAAACTGAAACATCGATTGAGAGAAGTTCCACCCTGTGTCCCACGCTTTAAATGGATTACCAAGAAAATATTAAGACATTATTTTGTCCTGTACCATTGTCTCAGTTTCTTCTGCTGTAATTTCTTCTGTTTGTTCAGTGATCTAGCGAGGGTTTCATGTATTTTCTCCCATCCATTGTAGTTTCCCTTTAGTTTCTTTTACAACTTATTCAATTACATTTCATAAGAAGTTCCTTGAAGGACTGTGAATACAATAGATTTCTTTGCCCCAGTTTCAGAAAGTGGCGCATCCCTATGCTTGTAAGTAACCCAATACAATTTCTTGTTCCTCTCGCTTTCCGAATACAAACTGTTCGTGTATTGGGTTACAATATCCGTCTTCTTACTGAGGCTTTCTCTCTGAAGCTTAACTCAATAAGGAGAGACAGAATAGGGAGGACAAAAGACAGTATTTCTTTTCAGATAAAGTTATACTCAGGTTACTATTAAGGTTCACAGATATTGAATTATAGGTTTTGTGATGCCATTGTAACTGTGCATCGTAAATCAATTACCTATGCGTGGGTGGGAACTATAACACACCCAAGGTACCTTTTCTAAGTAGTGGTCATGAAAACGGGAAGAGTAGTTCCACTTTGTTGCGTGCAGACTTAAGCAATTCGCTTAACACTTGCAAATTTGCGAGCATTTTTTTTCTTTCTGTATCATCACAATAATGCAATCACAATGTCATACTTGTTGATTGTGAAGTTTGTAGTCATATATATTACTAGCAAGATACCCGTGCTTCGCTACGGTATTATACTGAAATTTATAATTGAATGCTTATTGTTATAGATATATAATCCACCGAAATTCGCGATCTGACTCGTTTTCTGCGAGAAACCACCAAAATTCCCGATCTGACACGTTTTCTCTTATTTTACGGCACGTTTCCTCCCATTTTCAATCTTCCTTTCCAGCAATCGAGTTCGTACTTCCCGGGCTAGGCTCAGGTATTCTTCCCGGTCAATTGTGTACGTATCTCTTTGCCATCTTTTCCTATAATTATTTTTAATATGGATAAAATCCTTCAGGAGATCCGGCGTGGTGTTATATTGGGTGCCTTGGCGGCACTGAACCGGCGGCCGGACTGCATTCTTAGTCATTACCCGTCCAGTAGCCGTTTCCAGGGCGATCCGCACATTTGATGACGGTCCGGAACATTATTATTATTATTATTATTATTATTATTACTATGATTGTTATTATTATTATTATGTGTTGGTGGAATGGCTGATGACAGGGAAAACCGGAGTATCCGGAGAAAAACCTGTCCCGCCTCCGTTTTGTCCAGCACGAATGTCACATGGAGTGACCGGGATTTGAACCACGGAACCGAGTTGTGAGAGGCCGGCGCGCTGCTGCCTGAGCAACGGAGGATCCTTATAAGTATATTAATAACAGTAAAATCAATTGGTCTCACCTCCTTCTACACCCTACCGCCGTTAAGTTTATTTACCGCCACCCTGCCCCCCCCCCAAAATAAAAATTAAAAGAAGGCTTGTTTCTATATGTTTAAGGGAGATTCCAAACACCAATGTTCACGTCTATTACCTTCAGTTTTGAGATATAAGTATCCCCATAAAAATAATTTACTTTCTTCACTTCATTTCACACTACTCCCCCCCCCCCCCAAGTGAATTTTCCCGCAAAAAATACTTGTTTCTTTAATAGTAAAGGATCCTCTAAATACCAGTTATCACGACTCTAACTTCTTCAGTTTTTGATTTATGTGTCCTCGTGAAAGGAATTCAACTCCTTTACACTCCCGCCCTCCAAGATGGTTTCCTCCCAAAACGCGTTTTTCTTTATTTTTAAAGGAGATCCAAATACGAATTTTCATGTCTGTAACAACTTTAGTTTTTATTAGATGTATGTATTCTCATACAATTAAGTCAATTAATTTTTCAATTCTTTCACACCCCCCCCCCCAACCCTTCATTGGATTTTCTGAGAATACGTGTTTCCTTACTTTGAAAGCAGATTGCAAATATCAAATTTCACGTTTGTAACATCTTCATTTTTGAGATATCAGTAGCCTAATTAAAAGAATTCAACACCATTTTCAGTCACTTTAACCCCTCCCTCCACCCAAGTGGTATTTCCGAAAACTAAAAATACACGTTTCTTTATGTTTAATAGAGATAAAAATACCATTTTTCACTTCTGTAACACGTTAAGTTTTTTTAGATATACTGTAAAAATTCTCATTTTAAAATTTCACCCCTTTTGAGTTCTCCTTAAGTGGAGTTTCCAAAAACAAATCACCTCTGTTTCTTTACATTTACAGGAGATTCCAAACACCCACTTTTTACGTCTGTAACATTTTACGTTTCCAAGATAATCTGTAGATATAGTCTTTCAAAAAATTCACCCCAATTTGTCACTCCTGTTTAACCGCCATTAGTTGGATTTTCCAAAAACTAAAAAACGCGTTTCTTTATTTTTAAAGGAGATCCCATATACAAATTTTCAGTTCTGTAATATCCTTCGTTTCTGAGATATATGTATCCTCATTAAAGGCATTCAACCCATTTTTCACCCTTTTACACCCCTCCTATTAGGATTTACAGGAAACAAAAAAATACGTGTTCCTTTATTTTTAGAGGAGATTCTAACTGCCAATTTTTACATCTGTAAAATTTAAAGTTTTAAGTTGTAGACACACTCATTTTAAAAATTCACCCTCCTTTTCACCCCCCCCCCCCCATTATTTGGATTTTCAAAGAACGAAAAAATACATGTTTCTTTACTTTTAAAGTAGATACAAAATACAAATGTTCAGGTCTGTAATATCTGCAGGTTCTGAAATATAAGTAGCCTCAATAAAGGCATTCAACCCATTATTCACCCTTTTCCACCCTTCCTATTGGGATTTTCCGAAAACAAAATAATATGTTTCTTTATTATTAAAGGAGATTCTAAATACCAATTTTTACATCTATAAACTTTAAAAGTTTTGAGATATAGATACACTCATTTTAAAAAATCACCCCCTTTTCAACCCCCCCCCCATTAATTGGATTTTCCACAAACAAAAAATACGTGTTTCTTTATTTTTAAAGAAGATCCCAAACACCAATTTTCAGGTCTGTAATATCTTCAGGTTCTGAAATATAAGTACTGACTCATGAAATGCATTCGACCCATTTTTCAACCTTTTTCCCCCTTCCTATTAGGATTTTCCGAAAACAAAATATACGTGTTTCTTTATTTTTAAAGAAGATTCTAAATACCAATTTTCACATCTATAACCTTTAATAGTTTTGAGATATAGATACAGTCATTTTAAAATATTACCCCCCTTTTCACCCCCTCTTAATTGGATTTTCCACAAACAAAAAAATTCGTGTTTCTTTATTTTTAAAGGAGATCCCAAACACAAATTTTCAGGTCTGTAATATCTTCATTTTCTGAGATATAAGTAGCCTCATTAAATGCATTCAACCCCTTTTTCACCCTTTCCACTCCTCCTATTGCGATTTACCGAAAACAAAAAATACGTGTTTCTTTATTTTTAAAGGAGATTCTAAATACCAAATTTTACATCTATAAACTTTAAAAGTTTTGAGATATAGATACACTCATTTTAAAAATTTCATCCCCCTTTTCACCCCCCATTATTTGGATTTTCCCAAAACGAAAAAATACCTGCTTCTTTATTTTTAAAGTAGATCCCAAATACCAATTTTCAGGTCTGTAATATATTAAGTTTCTAAGATATAAGTATTCTCTTTAAAGGCATTCAACCCAATTATCACCCCCTTTTCACCCCTCCTATTGGAATTTTCCGAAAACAAAAAACTACGTGTTCCTTGATTTATAATGAAGATTCAAAATACCAATTTTTACATCTCTAAACTTTAAATCTTTTGAGATATAGATGCACTCATTCTAAAAATTCACCCCCCTTTTCACCCTCGCATTAATTGGATTTTCCAAAAAACAAAAAAAATTGTGTTACTTTATTTTTGAAAGCGATCAAAAGTACCAATTTTGAGGTCTGTAATATCTTCAGTTTCTGAGATATAAGTATTCTCTTTAAAGGCATTCAACCCATTTTTCACCCCTTTTTACCCCTCCTATTGGGATTTTCCGAAAACAAAGAAATACGTGTTCCTTTATTTTTAATGAAGATTCTAAATACCAATTTTTACATCTCTAAACTTTAAAACTTTTGAGATATAGATGCACTCATTTTAAAAATTCACCCCCCTTTCACCCTCGCATTAATTGGATTTTCCAAAAACAAAAAAATATGTGTTTCTTTATTTTTGACAGCGATTGAAAGTACCAATTTTGAGGTCTGTAATATCTTCAGTTTCTGAGATATAAGTAGCGGTATCCTGATTAAAGGCATTCAACCCCTTTTTCACCCTTTTTCACCCCTCCTATTGGGATTGTCTGAAAACAAAAAAATACGTGTTTCCTTATTTTTAAAGAAGATTCTAAATACCAATTTTCACATCTGTAAACTTTTAAAGTTTTGAGATATAGACACACTCATTTTAAAATTTCACCCCCCTTTTCACCCCCTTAGCGACGGAATATCCAAAAATCCTCTCTTAGCGAGCACCTACATTATAATATGAATATATCCCCAAAATTTCATTTCTTTATGTCCAGTAGTTTTGGCTCGGCGATGATGAATCAGTCAGTCAGTCAGTCAGTCAGTCATTCAGGACAAGCTACTTTATATATATAGATTGAAGATGTTCCACTGCCGTGTTCTCATGAATTTATAAGGACAAGCGCACATAAATGCGAGAATTAAAAAAAAAAAGCGATAATACTGTAGCGATAGACAAGTGTTGGTACAGCCTAGAGGTGCTCACGCTGGGCATTCCGTCCCGCGGGCGCCCAGCACTGTGTTAAGTGGGCGGACCGGGAGGCGATGAGCGCAGCGTATGCTATTCAGCAACAGTGACGTTGTGGCTACGTCACAGGCCGTGAAAGTTGGGCGAAGTTCTCCAAGCCGTTCTCGATCACTGCGGCGATATCCGAGTCTGAAACGTAGGCAGAAAATAATTGAAGAAAGAGGGCAGAAATCCACGTTATTTTCAATTTACGTGTAAGAAATAATTTAAGTTCATTGCAGTTTACGTATTTTTACCGGATACCATAAAGAGTTAGGTCTACAACCTCAAATATTTTTGTAATGCCCGTAATGGATTACAGTTTTCACTATTAAATTTTAAGAGGTGCTTTAGAAACATTTCTAATACAATGCGAAGTTACGGTGGATAAGCTGTGGCTTGTGGTTGCTTGGGTTTAAATTATCTGATGATAATCTCTCAAACATTCCGTTCATGCTTCCCGGAAATGACACCAGGTACATCTATTTGGTAGATTAATTTACATTATTGTTGTACTTCATTCTTGGATAGTAAATATCTGTCTTCACTCGTGATGATCGCCATTTAGAGGTTAGCTATTATCATCGGACGCTTGATAAGTTTTAAATACTATTTTCAGAAAGTCGGTGAACAGAGAAAGTCACACAACACAACACTACAACACTGTGCAAAAGTAAACAGTAAACTTGTTGAATTATTTAAATGTATAACTTTCTGTTGAATGAATAACAAGAATGTTATATTTTAAAAAAAATGGAAATACTGTTATTCCCATCCAAGGAATTGTAAGTCGTAGCTCGTATGCACCCTGTATCCTTGTAGGCTAAATTATAACAAAAAATTATAACGTGTTAGTTTTTTGAATGTATAAATATAATAAAAGAAAACTGACTGTGTATATCGAGTGCAGTATAAATTAAACCAGTATATCTTGGAAAAGTCAGTTTTCTTGCTATTATAGCGGGTTTTTTAATACTGTACCCCAACCAGTATTTGGCTGAGTATTTGAGGAGAGCTTCGTAATCACAATCGAACGTCACTGTTCCGTTCCCTGCAGTGTGTTCGCTTTCTTGCTTCTCTGTGACGTATGCTTGCTACGTAAGCTGCCCGCATTTACGTCACGCCAGCCCGGCCGCACTGGGCTAGCCTCAGTGGGCGCTCAGCTGAGCACCTCTTGCCAGCCAATCTAACCGATGTACGAACCTCCCGGACAATATGATCGAAATACTCATTCAATACGAAAAAACATTCCGGCGAATTGTTTGTTCCGAAGAAAATGCATATGGACATGATTTTGTCTTCTTCATATGATTATTATTATTATTATTATTATTATTATTATTATTATTATTATTATTATTATTATTATGCCGCTTTTTCTAGACCTGTGGGGTCGCACATGTGGATTTGGCGCTATTTTACGGCCGGATGCCCTTCATGACGCCAACCGCATTTCGAGGGATGTAATCGCTATTGCGTGCTTCTGTTTAATTAGTAGTGTGTTGTCTGAATATAAAGAGGAAAGTGTTGGAACAAACACAAACACCCAATCCTCGAGCCAGAAGAATTAATCAGACGCGATTAAAATATCTGGGAATCGAACCCGAAACGGTCTGAACCGAAGGCCCCAACGCTGACCATTCAGCCAAGGAGTCCTGCTGTAAGACATTTCATTCTACACCGTCCGTGCATGTTTTTTAAATAAATTTATGCGACTAAGAGTTTACTTATTATTTTGTGTTTTTACTTGTTACACCACGCGTCAAAAAGACAACCTATTTCACGGAAAAGTGCTAGTTAGGAAAAAAATGCTTGTGTTTAAAAAAAGGAAGAATCATCTTCTGATGCAGGTCACTCCTATGATCCTATCTCAAAAGTCAATCAAATATGCCAGGGATTGGTCCCGCGAACCTACTGACCTACTAGCAGTCATTGAACGATATATGTTCATTGCTGATGCAGTTGACGTTCGTAATGTAATCATGTAGGGTGCTATGGGCTGCACAGAAATAAAATATTACTTGAACTCGTAAAGATCTTTTCGTGGTCTCTTTACAAATGGAATTGGGCGCCTCAAAGAAAGATATATTTCGTTTTGGGTAAAGAGAATGGGTGGGTGCGCGGTGAGCTATATATGGCACGTGCTAGCGACCGAGCGTGGCTCCTGTTTCACGGGCCCGCAAATAGACTTATTCTGAAAAGAGAAGAAATGGTTCTCCTGCCCTCATTTCCTTTGTGTATGTCAGTGTAAATAGCCTTGCAGCTGCGAGCTCAGGCTTTTCTCTTGGTGTACATTGACAACGAGAATTTGCTACAATTTTAATTCATTTCCTTTATTGCCTACGGTTTTTGCGTGAATTAATCCGATGGTGATAAAGGTCTTTTGTGCTTCGAAATGTTCATTAGGAGAGAGAGCTTGACTATTCGTCATAAGCACTACATACGATTGGTGTACCATAGGGAACAAATGTGGGTCCTCTCGTGTTCTCTCTTTACTTTTTAAATCTTCAACGTCCATTGCTTTCTTGTATGTCATTACGAGGCGTAGTACAGTTACGGACGCTATAGTTCACTTTAATGATCTGCGTCTTCTTCTATTTCCTCTTTGTCCTGGTCTATTTCCAAATTTATTGGAATCGTCACTTGATGGGATTTCGGCCCAGTTTTATGGCTGTAGCGGTATATTCAGTATCGCGTGCTTCTGTGGTGGTTGGTAGTTTAGTGTAGTGTGTTCTGTGTATATTAAGAGGTTTGTGTGGAGACAAAATACAACCAATAAGGAGAATTAACCATACGCAGTAAAACGCTCCTGCGCGGTCGGGAATAGACCCCTCGGGCCTTTGAACCAAAGCTCAGTATGCTAACCATTCAACCAAGCTGTCAAAACATATACAACAAAAAAGTCTATCTCTCGAAATGCAAAAAATTATACATTATCAAACTGTAATTAGACCTGAAGCATCATGTGCAGCCGAACACATGGCCCGCTTAATAAACTGACAATGAAAGAAAGCAGGATTATCCAAATAGTTTTTGGCCCCAACCTCAAAGTTGGTGTTTACAGACTTAGGAGCAACTTAGAAATATACTGTACATCACACCGAAAAGATATCAAGCGTAGTCCGGAACAGGATAACTTTCTACGCTCACCTCTTCATATTGCCAACTGAAAGAATCTGTAAACGGTTTGTTATCCTACTTCAGAAGTCTCAAGACGATAAGGATCTTTTAAAGTATGGGATCACAGAAACAGGCATTCAACTCCGAGCACCACTCTAGCAAGGTTCATCAAGATGTCCCAACTCGACTGAAGCATGTCCATCCTGATGCATGTAAGAAAGCACACTCCGAAAGGATGAAAACCTGGTGGTGCCGCAAAAAGGCAAACAATTGAGATCTCGCGGTTCCCTATGGCACTAACGATAACCAATAATAATAATAATAATAATAATAATAATAATAATAATAATAATAATAATAATAATAATAATAATAATAATAATTCCGTCTCTGTGGTGTAGTGATTAGTATGATTAGCTGCCACCCCCGAAGACCCGGGTTCGATTCTCGTCTCGACCACGAAATTTGAGAAGTGGTACGAGGGCTGGAACGGGGTTCACTCAACCTCGGGAGGTCAGCTGATTAGAGTGGGGTTCGATTCCTACCTCGGCCATCCCCACAGTGGTTTTCCGCGGTTTCCCACTTCTCCTCCAGAAAAATGCCGGGATGGTACCTAACTTAAGGCCACGGCCGCTTCTTCCTTGTCCATTCCTTCCAGTCTTTCCACACCCCCCCCCTCTCGCAAGGCCCCTGTTCATCATAGCAGGTGAGGCCGCCAGGGCGAGGTACTGCTCCTCCTCCTTAGTTGTATTCCACGAACAGATGTCTCACGCTCCAGAACACTGTCCCTGGGGCGGTAGAGGTGTGATCCCTTGTAGAATCCGAGGGAAAAACCACCCTGGAGAGTAAACGGATAAATAAATTAGTCAATAAATACATAAATAAATAAATGATTAAATAAATAAATGAATAATTGAATAAATAATCGTACGGCCGCAGCAGATATTTTAATTTGACGCCATTTCGCTGCCTGCTCGTTAATTTGGATGTTCCGTTTTAATCTAGGCCTACTAGATGGCAGACGAAACCAACTTCTCGAGGTCATCTATGGCTCAGTTTTAATCATTTTGTCAGGTAAACACCAAATGTGTCGCCAGAATTCGTTTGCATGCCCGCATCGTACGACATAGTGTCAAAATACTTTTTTTCCACGGTTTAAAAATTCGACTACCTCTGCCGGGTTTGGGCCAGCTATCTCGGGATCCGGAGGCAGATCGTCGCCATAAGACCTATCGGTGTCGGTGCGACGTAAAGCAAATTGTAAAAATATCGTATTTCTTTATTTCTGTGCAGCCAGATGTAGGCTTCGGGTACACAAGCTGTCCCCCATTTCTTCCTTGAATTGGCAACCTCATAAGTGCCCCCTCCCTCTCCCCTAAGGTATCGCAAGCGGTCATCCTGAACCGCAGTTCACTTGCTCAGAGTACAGACTATTTGCGCTTAATTTCTTCGTCAAGAAACAGCCCACGGTTACTCTTCATATTATAACACGTGACGTAGCGAACCTTCGGAAGTTTCAACGGATCTGGTCTAAGGCTTCAGTTGTATAACATGAAAGTTATTGTTTTGTTGTTTTTTATTCACTCGCTGAGAATGGTCTGTCATAAGAGTAAGATGTGGGGGTAATGTCTGCTTCTGCAGAATGAACATATACCGAGCGAGATTGCATCCCAAAAGCCTGGGTTAAATTCCAAACCTCACCGCAGTGTTCATATGGAGTGAGGGCATATGGCGCTGTTCATGGTGATTCTTCCGTGGTATCAGGACGCAAAGCCTTGAGCAGACCCCTTGGTGATCTTAGACAGGAATAAGCTATGTGCCGGCGCCGGGTTTCACCCTCCCTCTTTTCCTACGATCACATATCACATCATTCATTTCATCTGATTAACTCCTCTCATGAGGTTGACATCGGGAAGGGCATCAGGTCGTAAAAAGTCACTACGAAGATTGATCTCTCTTCACATCCGACCCCGCAGAGAAGGGGGACAAGGATTAGAGATACATAAATTGACATATATTGGGTCGATGCATAAGTTCGTGCAGTTCTTATATTTTATATTTTATTTTGCTGTTACAATCACGCACTGTAACTCACAATCACTCAGTGATGTGTTCACCTCCTCTCTCTCTGAGCTTCTGCAAATGTCCAGATAGCAGTTGAATGTCTCGCATGTAGAACTGTTTTGGTCTTGACTGGAAGAAATCTGTTAGCATTGGTCCAGAGAAGCTTCGTCAGGAAACACTTGCCCCTGAATGTGGTTAGAAAGAGAGCGGAAATGATGGAAGTCTGAGGGGGCAAGGTCAGGGCAATACGGAGCATGAGGAAGAGGTTCCCAGCCTAGTTTAGCAGTCACACCTTTGGTCATTTGCGGTGTATGCGGACGAGCATTATCATGGAGCAATAAGACTGGTTGTTGTCTTTGTCTTTTGTTGTCAATAGCAACAGCAAGCCGTCGTAGCTGGTCATTATACACAGCAGAGGTAATCGTTACGTTTTTCGGAAGAAGTTCATGGTAAAGAATGCCATCTTTGTTCCACCAAATACACATGATTTTCTATGGATGGGCACTATCCTTGGCACGTGCAGTTGCCTTTTTGATGGGTTGAGCTACTCTTTCCTCTTCTTCATGTTGACATACAGGCACCATTTCTCGTCACAGGTGACAGTGTTCGAAAGGAATGCTTCGTGCCTATGACAAGCCATTCGGTGCCGGGAAAACAATGGCTAACACATGTTTACTCGTTGATTTTTGATATTGTCACTTAGCATATGTGGTACCCATATACTCAATTTCTCAATGGCGTACAATAGTTGACTGATCACAGTCAAGAACTTGCGCCATTTTCAGCGTTGTTTGACGAGGAGTCTCATGAAGCAAGACATTCAAGCGATTTTCGTCAACATCTGAAGGTCTTCCAGAATGTGGATCATCAGACAAGTCAAACCGTCCTGCTCGAAAGCGAGAAAACCATTTTTATGCTGTTCTCTCAGCAGTTGTTTCATTCCCGTACACATAACAAATTGTTCTCACAGATCTTGCTGCACTGGATCCTTGCTTAAACTCAAAGAGTAAAATGTTTCGGAAATGCTTACTTTTCTCAACTTGACATTCCATATCCGTTTATAATATACGCAATACGTTCACAATCAAGAAAATCTGTGTTTCACAACATACAAACTCCAAACTCAGTTAAAACAGAATGACGATAAGCAATCCCTTCACGCAACATTGTTGCCAACCCAAAAGAATACCGCTCGAACTTATGTATCGAAACTATAAATAAGGTTAGTACTACCCAATACAAGCAAGATAAAATGAAGTTTGATTTTGAGGCAATATATAATGATGTAAGATTAATTCGTGAAATGAAAAATCCACAGCCTGTTTCCAATTTCAACCGGGTCAGGCATGGAATGAGTGAAATCCCCATCTAGCGGTGAGGATAGGAACTGTGCCTCCTGCCGAAGCCTATCGTACTCCTCTGGGGCAGTGATAAATTACTTACAGATCAAATGAAATGATACTGGAGAGTTTTGCTCGAATGAAAGATGACCGAGAAAACCGGAGTACTCCGAGAAAAAACCTGTTCCACTTCGGCTTTATCCAGCAAAAATCTCACATGGAGTGACTGGGATTTGAACCACGGTACCCAGCGGTGAGAGATGGGCGTGCTGTCGGCTGTGCCACGGAGGCTTCAATGCGTGAAATACACCTAAATAACAATCTCAGGGCTGAACTAGTAAAGTACGAAATATAGTGAGAATATAAAATGTAAAAAAAGCCCTTGAATGTTCTAACCTAAATTATAAATTACCATGACTACGTTCTATTACATACGACAATAAACAACAATTTTCACTGTTATTCAGATTAGACTGGAAGCGTTAATACGATGACGTTCGCAGGTGAGTTTCAATTTCTTTTTAGATGTGGAGTTCGTTCCATCAGCCCTGTTCTATGCTGTAGTTTGATGAACAGATATTTCTGGCTTGCTGTCTGACCGGGTATTGGGCAGGTGTAGAGAACTGTGGTAGCGAATTCTACCGCATTTCTCACATCATGGAGGGGTCGCACACGTGGACTACGTCCTGTTTTATGGAGAGCGATGGTAGTGGGGGTATTATTGTTTGAAGAGGAAGTACAACTTGGGAACCATCCTCTGTTGACATTAATCACAAAGAGAAAAATAGAGTGGGTCCGATACTTCGAAACAAAGGCAAGGGACATGAAGGGCGCGAAATTGACACACTCCCTAGGCTTCTACATCTAATACCATCGGCTTCGGAAAAGAACAAGAGTTGCCGAAGGAATGCCGGAGCGGAAGCAATGCCAGGATTCAACTAAGTGCTCTGTAGTCGCCAACTCAACCCGGCCAGGAATCAAACCCAGACCTTTTGAATCGAAAGTCACGACGCTGGCCGTCCAGTCGAGGAGCCGACAGCATTTCGCTCCATAATCTTCTTCTTATAATAATACTGTTACTGGTTTTACGTCCCACTAACTACTTTTACGGTTTCTGGAGACGCCGAGGTGGCGGAATTTAGTCCTGCAAGAGTTCATTTACGTGCCAGTAAATATGGCCTACCGACAAGAGGCTGACATATTTGAGCATCTTCAAACACTACCGGACTGAGCCAGGATCGAGCCTGCCAATTTCGGGTCAGAAGGCGAGCGCCTCAACCCTTCTTCTTCTTCTTCTTCTTCTTCTCGCTGGGCTTAGTAGCTCGAATGGTACAGTGCTAACATTGTGAGCCCAACTTGGCAGGTTCCATCCTCTCTCAGTCCGGTAGTGTTTGAAGGTGCTCAAATAGCCTACCTCAGTCTCGTGTCAGTAGATTTACTGGTACGTAAAATAACTCCTACGGGACAAAATTCTGGCACCTCGTCGTCTCCGAAACCGTACATGTAGTTAAAGAGACTTGAAAAACAAATAATCATCTTCTCCTTCGGCTTCTTTTTCTTTGCGTTTTTCCGTAGTTGTATGATCCGCACTTCGCCATTTCAGACGAACATATAGAACGTTCGGTGTTTTTTTTCCTACTTGCTTTACGTCGCACCGACACAGTTAGGTCTTACAGCGACGGTGGGACAGGAAAGGCCTAGGAATGGGAAGGAAGTGGCCGTGGCCTTAATTTAGGTACAGCCCCAGCATTTGCCTGGTGTGTAAGTGGGGAAACCACGAAAAACCATCTTCAGGGCTGCCGACAGTGGGGTTCGAGCCCAATATCTCCCGGATACGGGCTGTTCGGTGTTCTAGCTGAGCAATCTTCATATCAGAAAGATGTGTTCAACGCCATAAACTGTGCTTCGGACCGTTTTTGTTATCCATATCCCACCAGCTATGAGCACGGAGGAGATATACAATCAACGTTATTCCTCTCTTAATTTAGCAGACTCTCAAGCTTGCTCTCCCTCTGAAGTAATTAGGGAATATTCTAGACCATCCCCAATAATGTACACTAATGAGATGTGCCTACGGCGACTCGGTTCATATCTCCATGAGCTCAAGCTAAACTTTTCCCTAATGAGATTAGTATGCATGGCAAATTGGCATCATTTAGATCAACTTGGTCGTGGCCTGACGGTAATATAGTTAGTTTTTTGTGGGTGGAGTTTCCTGACACCTGTTGGTCATGTACAGTGTAGCAGATTAACAAACTGTTCCTTGAGTTCTCGTTGTCTGCTCGGAGCTACAACTGTTGTAACCAAGGTTGAAGTTTACAAAACACAACTTTTATTGCTTCACTTTATGATTTTTACACAAATAACTGAAATTTATTTTGAAGCAAAAAAGAATATTGAATCTTGAGAAAAGTCTGTCTTTATACAATATGTACAGGTTTACAGTCTTTATATACACTTCTATCTTGAAAAGATAGTCTTGGTGAATTGACACGTTGATAGTCGAGAACTATCTGGCACACTAACATGAATGTCTTTGAGAGTCCTTGTTTGTTGAAGTGCCTGAATTCCTAAAAAGCAAGTTCAATTGATTGAAGAAATTCCACCTAGCGAAACTAAGGGAGCTTGCGTAACTTAGGGAATGAAAATGGCTTGTAAAAGAATTACGGAACATGGGCAGCGGAAACAGGTAAGGGAGCGGTGACCAGAGGTGAAACCTCGTACTGCCAGAAATTCAGTCCACCTGGTCGAAGCACATTTTCAAGAGGAGTAGCCTCCGTGCTCGATGTAAGGTGTATTCTGGAGCTGGACACCAGGGCAAGTGGGCAAGTGAGCAGGCAGGGAGCTCCTATTTATAGTACACTCGATGGTCAGGCACGCGCACTGAGGGCTGCGCGTCGAAGCTAGCAGAATGATACACAGGCGCGCGTGCAGCTGGCTGGCGGAGCGAGAAGAGAGCGCCGGACATACAACACCCTCCCCTCCTAAATACGCCGGTACGGCGTGAAACGGCGGCGGCGCTGGCGGCGACTGCGATGCTGGGGTGGAGCTGCTGATTTCTCTGTTGTATTGTCCGGAGCTGGAACTGGGCGGAGTGGCGCTGTCTCGTCCTGAAAGGAACCCATTGTTATTAAATGATCTAAAGCGCGTTCAGCAATAGATTTATCTGGTTTAGCAATAGCATCAATAGCTGGACAGGGGCGGTAGCGCAGACGTATCTGATCTTGATGGCGGCAGATACGTTTCTCCGTAGTCTGTATCTCGTATAGACGATGACCCAAAGATTTGCAGATGACTCCAGGTATCCAGAGTGGGTTGGATTTGAATGTCCTGGTGTAGACCTTGTCGTTGAGGGAGAACTTCGTTCGTGAGGTCTTATGCTGGGTCGGAAGAGGCTGTAACAGAGAAAGTAAAGTTCTGTGAGGTCGTCCATGGAGCTTCTGTGCAGGAGTGATATTATCAGCGCCGGGTAGAGTTCTGTAGTTGTTTAAGAGTTGGAGCAAGGCTTGGTCTTTAGTTAAGCCTGAAGAAACAGCTTTCTTCATACTTCTTTTAAATGTTTGTACGAAGCGTTCAGCTTCACCATTAGATTGAGGGTGAAAAGGTGGTGCTAGGATATGACGAATGCCATTATGTGTACAAAAGTTCTGAAAAGCAGTAGCTGTAAATTGAGGTCCGTTGTCTGAAATGAGTACTTGCGGTAAACCTTCTGTAGTAAAGATTTTCTGGAGAGCACGAATGGTAGCTTCGGTTGTAGTAGTCGAATGCATATCCACGACATATGGAAAGTTTGACAGTGAATCGATGACTATTAACCACATGGAATTGAGGAAAGGACCTGCGAAATCGATGTGAACTCGTTCCCATGGAGTAGTAGCAGGAGGCCATGAAGCAAGATCAGAAGACGGGGCGTTCTGATTCGTTTGACATTGCTCACAATGACGTATTAGCTTTTCGATGGCGGCATCAATACCGGGCCAGTAGCAGTGTTGACGGGCGAGTTGCTTTGTTCTGGAGATACCCCAATGGCTTTGGTGTAATAATCCGAGAACTTGTTTCTGTAGGCTAAGTGGGATAACCACTCGGAAGATGGTGCCTGCTTCTAGTAGTACAACTCCGGCACGAGTCGTGAGACGATGCTGCATACGATGATAAGGTGCCAGGTGGGCAGGAAGTGTGCTCTGAAGAGGCCAACCGTTGCGGATGTAAGTACGTACAGTAGCAAGTGTACCGTCCTTATCCGTAGCTTTAGCTATGCAGGTAGCATCAATAGGAAAACTGGATACAGTATCTTCAAGTTCTATGTCCAACTGAAGACATTCAGATTCTTGAGAATCGAAGGCAGTATCAGGACCAACGGGTAAGCGGGAGAGGGCCTCAGCATTACAATGCTGGGATGTGGCTTGATATACAATCTGATAGGAATAATCAGAAAGGAACATGGACCATCTTTGAAGCTTTCTGAGGGAATTCTCTGGGATCTTATTACCAGGCTGGAATAAGTGTACGAGAGGCTTATGATCGGTAATGATCAGGAAATGGTTGCCATAGAGATATTCATTGAAACGGCGAATACCAAAGATGATGGCTAAAGCTTCTTTCTCTATCTGTGAGTATCGACGTTGATGGTCATTAAGTGTTTTCGAAGCGAAGGCGATGGGGCGTTCTTGTCCATGACGATCCTTCTGGGAGAGAACGGCACCGACACCGTAGTCTGAAGCGTCAGTAGCTAGCGTGATGATCTTGTCGGGCTGAAAATGAGTGAGTTGTATAGCTTGAATTAAGGCGTTGTTGATTGTTTTCCATGCTTGTTGGCATTGCGGAGTCCACTGAAACTTAACACCTTTTTTACGTAGAGCGTTTAATGGAGCTGCCACTGTAGCGAAGCGGGGAATGAACTTATTATAATAGTTCGCTTTGCCTATGAAGGACTGAAGCTGCTTGAGGTTCTGAGGTGCTGGCATGTTTACTATCGCTGAGACATTCTGTGTACTAGGACGAATTCCATTCTTATCAAGTATATGTCCGAGGTAGTGAACTTGAGGCTGAAAGAAGGTACATTTAGCGAGATTCGCTCGTAGGCCATTGTCTTTCAATTTCTGGAGAAGGAGGCGTAGATTGGTTAGATGTTCCTGATGATCTTTTCCAGTAACAATAATATCATCCAGGTAGTTAGCACAACCGGGAATGGAGGCGGTGAGTTGAGCCAAATAGCGCTGAAAAATAGCCGCTGAGGATGAAACACCGAATGGGAGCCGCTGGAGCTGAAGCAGTCCGAGAGGAGTGTTGAGTGTGAGAAATTTCTTAGATTCTTCGTCTAAAAGTAGCTGGAGATATGCTTCTTTAAGATCAACTCGAGAGAAGAATTGTCCACCAGAGAGACGACGGAATAAGTCTTCTGGACGTGGAATAGGAAAGATATCTGTGTCGAGTTGTGCGTTGACTGTAGATCGAAAATCGCCACAAAGTCGAACATTACCATCAGGTTTCTTGATTACCACGAGTGGAGTAGCCCATTGACTAGAAGTAACTGGTACAACAATTCCAGTTTGTATCCATCTTTCTAATTCTTTCGTGACCTGGTCTTGAAGTGCTAGGGGTACTGGACGTGCCTTGAAGAAGCGAGGCTTAGCTCCGGATTTCAGCTGTATGTGAGCTGTATAGTCTGTGGCTGTTCCGAGCTGAGAGTCGAAGACTTCAGGAAACTGCGCTAGGAGAGCGGTAACGTCAGAAGTAGGATGCAATGTAGATACGACGTTAATGTTGTCATGTATCTGGAAACCAAATAAGTTAAATAGATCCATGCCCATAATGTTTGATGCAGTGTAGTTGTTAACTACGAGAAGAGGAATGGCCTTCTGAATTCCTTTATAACTAGCCTGAAGCTTGATTTGACCTTTGATGTCAATTTTCTTCTTGTTAAATGTCACGAGCTGGATGTCAGCTGGAGAGCATGAAGGTGAACCTAAGTCGTGGTAGGTAGTCAGGTTAATAATAGAGACAGGTGATCCAGTGTCTAATTGAAAATCGACAGATCGATCAGAGAATGAGAGAGGAATGATGATTTTGTGAGAATCCTTTGTGGGAAGAATAAGATTGATCTGATCAACTTCCATGTCTTGGCGGGGCTGTATATGCTTCCGGCGTGCTGCAGTAGTCTTAGCAGGGCGGAGCGAACTTTGACAGACAGTCTTAATGTGTCCAAGTTTATTACATCGTTCACAAGTAGCTTTGAAAAAACGACAGTCACGACGTTCATGATGCTTGAAACAACCTCGGCAGGAAGGCAGGAGTTTCGAGGTGCTTTTAGAATGGGGCTTCCGTGTAGCATTACGAGAGGGAACCTGGCGCGAATGCTTGGTGGAGAGCGCCTTATCCGTACGGTTCACTGTAGCAGAGGACTTGCGGGCCTGAGGCGAGACTTGTGCAACTTCGTGTGGAGAAGCTATGGCTGCGGCAGTCTTGGTAGTAAGCTCATAAACCGTAGCAATACGCTGGACGTCTTCTAAAGAAGGGTTACTCTGCTTGACAGCGTCAAAACGTATTTTGTCTTCAGGAGTATGTAAAATTATCATGTCCCGAATGAGAGAATCAGTGTAGGATGAACCACAACCGTCCTTGGAGCAGATGAACTGGCAGGGTTTAGCTAGACCACGCAATTCAGTTATCCATTCAGTATGTGTCTGATGGGGTTGCTTTCTGCTCTGAAAAAATTTATAGCGAGCAGCCACGATGTGAGGAGCTTTGGCATAGTGTTCCGTGAGACGGGCCAAGAGCTGCGTGAAAGGTACCTCAGATAAGTGTTCTTCCGGACTTAATTTACGTAGTAATTCACACGTAGCATTGCCAACCGAACTAAGAAATAGTGCGCGGCGGCGTTGATCATCTGTGACAGAATGGCAGATGAAATGCTGTTGTAAACGGGCTAAATAAACTGACCATTCTTCCTTAGCTGGATCAAAAGCAGAGAACGGAGGAATAGCTGATGGCTGTGTAGAGACAGAAATAGCTTGAATAGCCTGAATTAATGCTGCCTGTTGTTGTTGCATAAACTGTTGTTGTTGCTGCTGTAAGGCTTGGAAGACCGTAGCGAGTTGTTCTGCAGTAGCCATTGCGAGATGCGTGCAAGAAAGAGTAAGGTAAGCTGTGAGTCAGAACTGGTTGGAGTGTCGTGGTTGTTTAGCACGTCGCCGTAGAGTTGACAAGTGGGCCTGTTGAATTGCAGTGTCGTGTTTACCTCGTTGCTATAGAGTTGGCGATTGGGGCTGATGACGTGTAGTTTGTTGCTGTTTTTTACCTCGTTGCTATAGAGTTGGCAACTGGGGTCGAAGAATTGTAGGTTGATGCTTTTTTACCTCGTCGCCATAGAGTGGTGTTGTAACCAAGGTTGAAGTTTACAAAACACAACTTTTATTGCTTCACTTTATGATTTTTACACAAATAACTGAAATTTATTTTGAAGCAAAAAAGAATATTGAATCTTGAGAAAAGTCTGTCTTTATACAATATGTACAGGTTTACAGTCTTTATATACACTTCTATCTTGAAAAGATAGTCTTGGTGAATTGACACGTTGATAGTCGAGAACTATCTGGCACACTAACATGAATGTCTTTGAGAGTCCTTGTTTGTTGAAGTGCCTGAATTCCTAAAAAGCAAGTTCAATTGATTGAAGAAATTCCACCTAGCGAAACTAAGGGAGCTTGCGTAACTTAGGGAATGAAAATGGCTTGTAAAAGAATTACGGAACATGGGCAGCGGAAACAGGTAAGGGAGCGGTGACCAGAGGTGAAACCTCGTACTGCCAGAAATTCAGTCCACCTGGTCGAAGCACATTTTCAAGAGGAGTAGCCTCCGTGCTCGATGTAAGGTGTATTCTGGAGCTGGACACCAGGGCAAGTGGGCAAGTGAGCAGGCAGGGAGCTCCTATTTATAGTACACTCGATGGTCAGGCACGCGCACTGAGGGCTGCGCGTCGAAGCTAGCAGAATGATACACAGGCGCGCGTGCAGCTGGCTGGCGGAGCGAGAAGAGAGCGCCGGACATACAACAACAACTCTTCTTTTTTAATTCACACAAAAGTTAAACATGTACGCATAGTTCCGTAATGAACTCCCAAGAACTCTTGTTCCGTACATATTAAAGGAGATACCTGGTAGGGAAATTCTCTCCCGAGCTTCAAGACATCCCCAGGGCTGAGGAGGCTGGAGCTGGGTTCAAAACGACATTCAGAAGATATCCTTTCTTTAGATTTTATTCCCTCTCTGTTATCTATAATAATAATAATAATAATAATAATAATAATAATAATAATAATAATAATAATAATTGGCACCGGGCGAGTTGGCCGTGCGGTTAAGAGCGCGCAGCTGTGAGCTTGCATCCGGGGGATAGTGGTTTCGAACCCCACTGTCGGCAACTCTGAAGATGGTTTTCCGTCGTTTCCCATTTTCACACCAGGCTGTGCCTTAATTAAGGCCACGGACGCTTCCTTCCTATTCCTAGCCCTTTCCTATTCCATCGTCGCCATAAGACCTACCTGTGTCGGTGCGACGTAAAGTAAATAGCAAATGGCTTTACGTCTCAACTTTTACGGTTTTTGAAGACCCCAAGGTGCCACAATTGCGTCCCGCTGAATTTCTTTTAAATTCCGGTAAATCTAACAAGACGCGGTTGGTATACTTGAGCACATTCAAATAAGGAACACTCGACTAAATCATTGTGTTAGGGGAAAATTGGAAAATGACGAATTTTGAGAATAATTAACAAAATGATATTTTAATACTGTATCAACTGTTACTTATTTAGTATTTCGAAACAATATTATAATTGTAATCTCTAGTAGTCGGGTAATTCCGCAGTAGTCTGTCAATTGTTTGCCAGTAACACTGCAAATTAATACTACCTGAAAGTGCTAATACATATTGTAAAGATATTCACCTTAAAGAAGCATATCTTCCAGTCATACTAAACTGGATAAGTAGGCCTACTGATGTTTCTTGATGCTACCGGCGAAAGCATCCACTGAAGAATTTACAACCTTTGCCATCAGATTACAAGATGTTTAGAAAACGTAATAAGCCGATCAAATCTCCTCAAGCTGGGGCAAAGATGCAATGAAGTTATATTTCAGTTGCTGAGAATTGAGACGAGTCTCAGTTTCCACCGGACTGAGCAGGGATCGAGCCCTCCAAGTTCTACTATTTTCTGGGATAGAACTGTTATGTTGACTAGTCCTAGTTTAGGAGATCGTTCATTTTTCGGGGAGAAACGATAATAATATATTCCCCTTGTAAAGAATAACAAAATAAAAAGGAAGAAGTTCAACCGCTCTTTCTGTCGCTTTTTTTCTCACCCTGGTGGGTTAGCGGGTACAAACTGTGCCGCCGATATAGATTTGGCTTTCTGTACGGCCGAATCCCCATCCTGACGCCAACCCTGTGTGGAGAAATCTGTTCATATTGCGTATGTCTGTGGTGGTCGGCATGCGGTTTATTGTGTGAGAATGAAGAGATATGTATCGAGAAAATCACAAACACGCGGTCTCCGGCCGAGAATCGAGCCCAGGGCCGGTAAGAGGGGTTGAACTTTCAGATGTGCCGTTAAATTCCAATTTTCCGCCATAATTCTTAAATGAACTATAATAGTAATGTCTGTTACATCAACGTAATATTCACTATTACTCTAGTAAAAACAAATGTTCGTTATGTGTGAAAGAATGACAATAACGGTAGTTCCTGCGAAGAACTACCCTTTTGATTTGATTTACATGTACACCGTAATACAGGTTACACGAACTTGAGAGTTCAGTAAGACTTAAGTCTGAGACATTAATGCGTTAGCATGCGCTCACATTGATAAGTTGGTGTAGGAAGATGTTAGAGAGAGGATGCAGTATCTATGATCTATCTGTTGTTTTATAACATAAAGTTTGAGAGCGTATAAAGTTATTTTCTTCCTCGTAGTCTCCTTCTGAGAGCTCATGTGTTTATTTTCAAAAGAGGGTGTGGGTTTTGAATGTTTTAATAATTTTTCCCGGTAATGGCAACTCTCCAGTTTCTTCAGCCGTTACGTACATTGCGTATGTAACCCTTCGATCTCATTTGCGCGGCGGGATAGCCTATATTACTCCTGCCAGCTAACTCAACCGTCTAAATGACTCCGGCTATAATCGTACATTGTAATATCGCGCATGAGCTTGGTTTACATAGATAGATACCTGAGCATATATTATAATAGCACAGGTATCTTGATTGATAATTAGCGAAGTTACGATGGGAAATCCTGGTAAATATTCTGCAAATCTCTGACGTGACTAACATCGAGCACGCCAGCCCTCGTCAAATAGCCTGTAGTTTGATTTTGCGCATCTCGTCCACACCTGAGCTATAGTTTTTGTGCAGACACCGCTGGTGGCACTAAAATGAGGCGTACTTGGCAAGATGAGGAAGGAGGTAGTTTGCTATTGGTTGTTGCAATGTGAGTGCCCCTATAGGCAACACTGTTCATAACATTGACACACTGGTCGTGCCCCGAATGTCAGTACTCAGCATCACTCACACATCAGTAGTTTCCATACTGTCACATCCATAAACGCTACATAAATGGGATTCCCGCGGTGGGGTGGTAACTATCAATAAATGTATTTATATTGCCTTGCTGGTTCGCGTTGTCCATTGTTGTACTCCTTACATGACAGCACGTGTGACAAGATATTGGATGCCGTAGTTAGGTAGAGATACAAGGATGGATAGAATGATCATTTATTTATCCTGGCAAAGTTAGGGACATCTGTCCCTGTCTTACATTTAACCATTAACATAATTTGAATGATAAATAACTAATTACGAATCATTAAAAAGAAACCTATAATAGACTTGAAAACTATGTAGAACTACTGAACTGTAACTAGTTTTATGTTGAAAAGTATACAAGTCAAAGGGAAATAGAAAAAAATTACAGAAAATTAGTACAGTTTTGAGGATATACAAAATGGAATTATCCGTGAAATAAAAGTTACTGCTTGTACTGGGAGTTTCCACTAAAGTTCAAAAAGGTACAGGGGAAGGATACAGTAGACGTGGGGAAGAAGATTTAAAACAAAGAGGAAGTAGGAAGGTGATCATGTCTTGCTGCCTTGCCATTTTTATCTTTCCGTCAGATATTTTGTGCATGCACGTTCCAATTTCTTGGACACAAGAATAAGATGGGATAGAGAGCGGTGTCAAACCGGTCCACGCAGTGATGATAACAGTAAAGTCAGTCTTTTGACATTGACTACGGGTTTATTCAAATTGTTTGATTGAAGGTATTTTTCGAAATGTTTAGTTAGAAACTGAGGTCACCTTTTAATTTCAACCTACTCTATTGTATTTTGTATTTTGGAGACCAGAGAGCCTCAGTCGATTATACTTCTGTTCTCAGGTATGAGCTCGATCCCAGTGGAGGTCTGCAACTTCCGAGGGTTGTTATATGCGGCTGTTCCGTTTCGTATGCAGAATTGAATGAAATTGTGTTGTTCACGACAGCTGGAGGTCATACTACTATTATTACGTAACTTACTCGTCGAATTTTTATGTAATATATTTCCAGAGTTGGAATTTTGGTGGGTGAGAACCTAAAGTGTCTTCTTTCAAGTGCCCGGTTGAACGAAATTATCTCCTTCTAAATATATCGACTTTAGGCTGCGAATCACTTACAAATGTATCAAAGAAACTTTAAAATCGATAGCCGGGCTGAGTGGCTCAGACGGTTGAGGCGCTGGCCGTCTGACTCCAACTTGGCGGGTTCGATTCAGGTTCAGTCCGGTGGTACCTGAAGGTTCTCAGATACGTCAGCCTCATGTCGGTACATTTACTGGCACGTAAAGGAACTCCTGCGGGACTAAATTTCGGCACCTTGGCGTCTCCGAAAACCGTAAAAAAATTAGTTAGTGGGACGTAAATCCAATAACATTATCATTATTATTATTATTATTATTATTATTATTATTATTATTATTATTGCAATCGAAGCCTGTCCAGAGTAAGAAGCTGCTATGGTCTTAACTCGTGAGGAGTTCAACGAATTTTCCACTTCCAGAGTGGCACCTGGCTTAGAAAAATGAGAGGATTCCTTAAATGTATTCCATCTCTCACTCAGAGGATGTTAAGGAAGTTGAATGATTATTACTATTCAATTATCTACTTCGTCTTGAAATAACAATCACTTATCACCTCTTTATTGATTAACGTGGATTTTGATACAAAAAATAAAACAAGCTACGTTCCCGCGGTCTAGGGGTCGTGAGCCTGCCTCTTACCGGAAGACCCCGGTTTCGATTCCTGACCGGTCAGGGACTTTTACCTGGATCTGAAGGTTGATCCTAGATCCACTCATCGTACGTGAAAACAGTTGAGGAGCTATCTGTGAGATAGCGGCCCCGGTGTAGAAAGCCAAGTATAACAGCCGAGAGGATTCGTTACGCTGACCACGCGGCACCTCGTAATCTGCAGGCTTTCGGGCTGAACAGCGGTGGCTTGGTTGGCTAAGGTCCGATGTATTCGTTTTGAGTCGCTGTATGAAATTCAGGTAGTGTCTTGTCTTCATTGGTGATTCAGTTCTTCTTACACAGAGGTAAAATCTGCAAGGAATTATTTCAGCATTTTCGAGAGATTCATGTATAGTGATGATATCGAAGTGTAAGCCGACATTGGGCTGACTGCGGTGAGCCGTTTCGTGTGACGATATATTCCTCTATTGATTACTGATACCGTGACGTGAGTACAAGCTACAGTATATACCTTAATTCTCCTCCCTAAAGGAGATTCCTTCGCAGTACACTTCACACGCGCGCACAACTGGCATTAACAATAAAGATCCGTCGTAGTCAGAAAGATACAGCTTTATTTCGGTAATTATCACTTCAAAGCAAGGGCCCTTATAAGGATCCCGTAAGTCCTTACTAGGAATTAAGTTAATCACATTTCTAACTTTTGTGAACACTATAACATGCTTTTCATTAGTCATATAAATGCATATTTTACTATATTATAATTTGTCATATTTAATCAAAATTGTATAAAATGGTATTTTTGGTCATGTTATAGTTTTAGCCGTTCTCGGATATAAGGCGTGATCAAAAAGTTTCCGTTTGAGGGCGTTGCTGCAGCGAACATACAACGTTGCGCGTCTCCGATGCGGGTATACAAGCACGGACATGTAGGCAAAGGGATTAGTGTGACAGTCGTGTCGTGCTGAGGTGCGTGCCTTAAATGTGGCCGCGTGAACTATGGCGACGTTATTACCAAATGCGTCCAAACAGGACCAACGTGCTGTTATTCTGATTTTTGCTACCGAAGGACAAACACTGGTGGACATCCATCGGAGAATGAAGACTGTGTGTGGGGCAGCTTGTCTCTCGAAAACCACCGTTGCGGAATGGTGGATAAAGTTCCGTGCGGGTCGCGTTTCGGCACAAGACGCCGGTCAATCTGCGAGACCACTCAGAAGGAACGCCAATTCAAGTAGGAGACATTCGAGCACCCGCCCTATAGTGCTGATCTCTCCCCATCCGATTATCACGCCTTCGATCCCCTCGAAAAGCCTTAAGGGTCGACGCTTCCTGTCGGATGAGGATTTGCAGCAGGCGGTTACGGACTTCTTCACGCAGCAGGACATGGTGTTCAACGACACGGGGATCTTCAACCTGGAGCGTCGGTGGGACGAGTGCCTCAATGCTTACGGCGAATTTGCCTGATTTGCATCCCGATTCAGGGCTGTACAGCCGTCGAACGGAAACTTCTTGATCGCCCCTTATATTATTACCGTATTCTATGCCGATAATGCAAAGTAATGTGGTTATTTTGAATTTCGGCCCTTTTAGATTTTTTTTCTTTGCGTTTAGGCCATCTGTGGACCACGGTGCTTGTGTTCTAGCTGTGTTTTTGTCGTCGTCTGCCCCTTTTAGCGTACTGGATTTTGTTCTTAGCGGCCTCTTGAGCCTTCCTGTTGGCCCAGTATTCCTTCATTTTATTGCTGAATTCTTTCCTGCGCTCCTCTGACCAATTCCCGGCTCCTTTGTGGCTAGCTGATGTAAGGGATGTTAGGAAAGGTTTAGTTTTGACCATTAAACGGATTTTCTGACAATACCTAGTGTTTGCAGTGCTCTGTCTTGTGGTATGGTCTAGAACAATTTTGTCACTTTCATTGACCCGTCTGTCTCATCCTTGGATTTGACAATATAAAAAAGTGACTGAGGTATGGGTGATATACGTAATACTGTTCCTTCTTCAGCCAGCCCTTGTTATGAACGGTGTTCAAATCTCGCTCATAGGGTCAGATGGTTTGTGAATTTCAGTGGAATTAGCAGACTGGCATGTAAAAGCAAATTCTGACTCGGTGTTGAAAGCAACGGAAAACGACCTAGTATGCCTCTTTAGTGACACCTAGGCCATTTGTGACAGCTGATGGTTGAACTGTTGAGGTTACAACCACCTTCAGGTGGAGGACTCAACATACTGTACATACAGGAATATTCTGTGGTCTGCAGTAATTGGTCAAAATGATGATAGGTATGTGATCAGATTTGTACTAGTTTTCTAAGTACATTTTGGGCAGAATTGAATTTCTTTTGAGTCATAGTGGGAGAGTCCCGCTAGGGTTGCCGTTCTTCCTGGTTGGAGCGTGTCGGTAAGCGAAAGAACTGTCGCTGTCACACGGTCGTAGAAAATCCATCAATTTTGATGAATGTATATTGAGATTGAAAAACAGATAGAAAAACAAGAAAACATAACCTCATTACAGTAAGTGTTGAAAATGCTCTCTCTTAGCCTATATACAAGCATTGTTGCTTGTGTTAATATTCAGATTCACGTCGGCCTCATGAATCTGTAAATTTTCGAAAATTTGCTTTTCAACACTTAGTTCAGAAGCTATGACATGCACGAAACTGATCAATTACTGCTGTGTAAGAAGCAGTCACGTTGTAAGCTGTATACTGGGTGAGCTGTATGGGTCAGGCGGCTATTGCGTCATCCACTCGCCCAGGGAATAACCGGTAACTCGACTGATGCTCGTATTGTATTTCCGAGTTTTTATGTCTCAGAAATCAGAGCTCTAGTCATTTCGGTGTCCGAATCCGTGTTGCAGCGACGCATCGCCGGAACCATGGTCCAACGGACCGCCTGCTTACCGCAGTTGTGTGCTCAAGATTCAATTCAATTCGCAGTGCTTTTGTACTTCCGCCTCGAAAACTGAGTTGACATGTTTTTTATCAATAAAAACCATCAAAACAGGGCCTCTCAAACGCCCAAAATCTCACGCGTGCAAACAGCGGCGCAGAGTTCCTGTACACAGTGCATCGGCCGCTCGGCTCGGCTCGGACCAACGCTTCGTCTGTGGGCTACTCGGCTAAGCTCGGCTCAACTCGGCTCGGATTTGGAGCGCTACGGAGCAAATGAGGAAGAGAGAGACAGGGGGAGCGAGCGAGACTGGGGGAGCGAGCAAGACAGGGGTGGGGAAAGAGATAGACAGCGCTATTGTTCCAAATCGAGGACTGGGGGTTCTGCACCCTGGTCAACCAAGCGAAGTCGTCTTTTGCACCGTGCACAGTGCATGCACCAGGCGCATGCACCCTTAGAGGCCCTGCATCAGAAGCATATGAAATCAGTTGATCGCAAGCTAAATCTTTTCAGTATCAACTTTATTTTTACGTCGTCGCACCGACACAGATAGATATTATGGCGACGATGGGATAGGGAAGAGCTGGGAGTGGGAAGGAAGGGACCGTGACCTTAAGGTACAGCCCCAGGATTTGCCTGGTGTGGAAGTAGGAAACCATGAAAACAGTCTTCAGGACTGTCGACAGTGGGATTCGAACGCACGATCTCCCAAATGCAAGCTCACAGCTGCGCGCCTCCAACCTCACGGCCAGCTCACTCGGTGATTAATAATTTTTTAACTGCTGTTGTACTAGTTATATTCATAATATAATCGACAATTTTATAAATAAATACATACATTTCGTAATCAAAAATTCAATATTTAACTTTATAATTAACCCAGCTTTTATTCTTACAATTATACTGGATACCTATCTTTTGTTCTTAACATGAAGGGACCACGTGGTAACCGCTGCTCGTCTTAAGAAGCGACTCTATAAGGTCTTACGGACTCTTGTGTGGGTTGGCGACCAGGGAGCCCTTAGCTGAGTCGTGAAGTTGCTTCCACTATGCCAGGCTCCTTACTTTCATCTATCCTATCCGACCTACCTTGGTCAGTTCCTGTTCTTTTTCCGAACCCGACGGTATAGGTTCGCGAGGTCTAGAGTGTTTCATTTTCACGCCCTTCGTGGTCCTTTGGTTTCTTTGGCCGATACCGTCACTTTTCGAAGTGTCGGTTCCTTGCCAGTTTTTACCTCTGATATTAGTATTAATAGAGGAAGCACTCAATTAACACGTGTCCGCTGCTGCCGTAATCGAATTATATAGCAAAAAAAAAAAAAAAAAAAAAAAAGCCACATATTTGGGAACACCTTGCATTTCCCCGTGATACTTTCACATGTGTCCCCCCCCCCCCCCGCCCAATAAATATTCGATGTCGGCGCGCCTGTAATCTGCTCATTGGCACATGTAAAATGTTCCTTGGGACAGAGTTCTTATCAGATTCATCTACAATTTTCTGATTAAAAGTACTTCTATATTTTAATACCAGTTGAATATTGCCTCATATTTTTGTTCCTAAAATTGCACCAAACTAGAATTTTGCCTATTGTATAAATAATGAGAAATTGCAAGATTTACTTCTCCAATTGTTTATACCTGACTACAAAACCCAGAGTTATTATTACTATATCTACGAGTATTTTTAATGTCCGACTCATTGGCTGAATGGTCAGCGTATTGGCCTTCGGTTCAGACGGTCGCGTGTTCGGGAATTTTAATTGATTGTGAATAATTCTTCTGGCTCGGGGACAGGGTGCATTTGTCTGTCCCCACACTCTCATCATATTCGGACAACATACCACACTACTAACCACCACAGAAAACCCGCAATATTGATTACATCCCCCCATATAGGGTTTGCGTCAGGAAGGGCATCCTGCCGTAAAACATGGCCAAATCTCATGTGCGACGCAGTTCGCACGCGCGACAGGTGTGGGACAAAGCGGTAGCAAAAGAGGAAGAAGACGACTCGGCATAAGGCGGAAACAGGCCAGGTTTTAAGTATTTATTTTGTCTGTTTGCCGGGCTGAGTGGCTCAGACGGTTAAGGCGCTGGCCTTCTGACCCCAACTTGGCAGGTTCGATCCTGGCTCAGTCCGGTGGTATTTGAAGGTGCTCAAATACGTCGGCCTCGTGTCGGTGGATTTACTGGCACGTAAAAGAACTCCTGCGGTACTAAATTCCGGCACCTCGGCGTCTCCGAAAACCGTAATAGAGTAGTTAGTGGGACGTAAAACAAAATAACATTATTATTTTGTCTGTTAACCTAGTGACATGAATAAGATGAGTGAATCATCTATGCTGTAATTTAATGGTGCGGAAGTATTAGACTCCTTGCTTGTGGTAACCTGTTTTCGTGGTTGTGAATTTTACACTCGTTTGATCCCGTTACTTGGTACTGCCACGGTCCATCGCACTCTTCATTTTCCCATCTTGACAACGTGACAAAATGCTATCGAGACCAAGAATTTTCTATCAAAATCCTTTTCAGTTGAAATTGCTGGATGCCATTCGACATCGCACGCGAAACCATGTGGTAGCTAATAAAGTGCTGTAACCGTGAAAGTCAACCACCGGAAGTCGTAATTTCTACTTGTTCTAGGCCCTTTTTTGTTATAAACATTTCTTGTTCGATCTCTGTTAATTAAATTAGACTGATGTGATGTGGAAGAGGGTTAACACGTTTTATATTTGTCCTTTTTTTTTTAACTATTGGTCGTAATGTGTAATTCTTCTCCGTAGTCCAGCTGATCTGTTGAGCCGCTTCCATTTCCGTCTTGTCTGAGGGACGGAAATGGATTGTAAACTTGCTCTCGACCATCCGACAGTGGAATAGGATGAACTGGATCTAGAATTTGAAAAACGTGACATTTTCGAACATTACTATGAAATGATTTCGTAAGGATAGTGGCATGGTACATCGTAATTGTTTTGAATGCTGAGAAGATCCGTAGAGATACGTAATTTTATATCAAATTAAACGATATTTTATTCACACAATGTAGAGGCATGCAAACTGGAACATCGGCCTCGTGGTGTAGGGGGCAACTCGTTCGCCTGTCACCCGGTGGCCCGGATTCGATTCCCGGCCGGGTCAGGGTTTTTTAATTGTATATGATTAATATCCCTGGCCTGGGCACTGAGTGTTTGTGTCGTCCTTAACGTTCCTTTCCTCACATTCAACACTTTACACTTCCGCCATTTACAAAATACATGCAAGTTCCTCACATATGGTGCAAGTAGGGGCAAGAGATCTTTCTAGGCCGACGCCCCGAACAAATAGCATTTTTATAAAATAAAAGGTTTACTTTCAGCTGCGTTATACTCACATTCTTGTATTTTTATAGTGAATGTGTGCTGAATGTTTTAGTGCTAAAGAAAATTGAAAAAACATTGATTTAGTCATAAAACCGGTAATTTTGCCTCAATGTTATGACGTCTGAGTACGATTTTCGGATTGTATACGTTTTAAATGTTTTTATCTCCAGTCAGTGCAGGCAGAAATAAAACGACCAATTATATATCATTTTTAAGTTCCTGTCGGGACAACAGGAGAGGTACCAAAAGACACTGTTTAAAACGGACCGTCTGGTCTCCCTATCCTAGAAGTATTTATCCGTGGTTTCTCACTTCATTTCCAGGTAAAATGAAATAGCGTGTGGCTTTCAAGTCCAGGAGTGTCTGAGGACATGTTCGGCTCGCCAGGTGCAGGTCATTCGAATTGACGCCGGTAGGCGACCTGCGCGTCGTGACAAGGATGAAATGATGATGAAGACGACACATACACTGAGCCCCCGTGCCAGAGAAATTAACCAATGATGGTTAAAATTTCCGACCCTGCCGGGAATAGAATCCGGGACCCCTATGACCAAAGGCCAGCACGCTAACCATTAGCCATGGAGCCGGACTATTGTCGGTAAAACCTTAGGTAGTGCCGACTAATGGCAACCTCCTTCCCGATGCTAGCCCGACCGTCAGTCTCGCTTATTCCCTTAATTCTGAGGATCGTGATCTCCGAAGAGATTGGTTGCAACTGTCGCACGTGTACGAACTAGCCGAGAATTGTCATGAAACATGCATCTCAATCCTAAATCGTTATTCGTCGATTTAATTTCAGTCTGTTTTACATCTTCACTGCTCAGAATCCGAAGAATAGACGACTGTTCTTCTTTTTGGCATCTCTGAAGTCGGGTGCCTATTGTTACTTAATGTTTTCTTGCTTACAGAATACCGACGATTGCAACTATGAGATCTCTTCATTAACTTTGCTACACCTTCGTTTAATTTCACTAATAATAAATAATGTACACTCATGTTCATGAAAAACAAAACACCTTGAAACACTAGATAGGAGGTTCATATTCACAGAACATGCGCATTAGTAAGTTATGTACAAACGATTAACATTTAAGTCACCTAGGTTCAGCATATGTCCTGTTGCCTAGTAGGCACTGGGTCCTCCATGGGCTCTGGTAACTTGTTCCACGACTGATGGCGTCGACGCGTATAAGGCGCGAATGGCGTTCTGGGGTATAGCCATCCATGCTGCATTCACCTGGTTCCACAGTTCATCGCCGCATCCGTCGTTTCACCATATCCCACACATATTCGATTGGCGACAAATCCGGTGATCGGGCGGGCCAGGGCAACAGTTTGACATCATGTAACAACAAGAAGACACGTGTTCTTGCAGCAACATGTGGTAGCGCATTGTCGTGCTGAAATATAAAGTCTGGGGTGTCGTGCTCAAAGGGTATGGCTATGGGTCGCAGGATGTCGTTCACTTTGGCCAAACTGGTCACAGTGCCCTGGACACACACCAACTGTATTTTGTGTTTGTACCCAATAGCACACCACACCGTAAGGCTTGAGTTGGCGCTGTACGTCTTGTGCGAATTCAGTTCATGTGATGCCTCTCGCCCTGTCTGCGGTGAACCAAAATGCGGTCATCATTTTCAAACAAACAGAACCTGGATTCATCCGAAAACATTATCTGCTGCCATTCCTGTCCCTACTGACGTCGTTCTATACACCATTGCAGCCTAGCATGTTTATGCACATTAGTCAAAGGTAGGCAGAGAAGTGGATGACGCGCCGGTAACCCACACCGTAATAAAAGGCGTCGGACTGTCACTCCTGATAGAGTACGATGTGTTACACTGTTGCGTCAGAGCCGAAGAAGATGCAGATCTACCCTACAATGCCATTCGGATGAGGTGTCGATCTTCTCGGGGGATGGTCTGGGTTGTGTGGCCAGACCCATTTCGTCGTGTTCTACGGCTTTCTGTGAACCATTCTGTACACACCCGTTGCACTGCCGACACACTTCGCCCCACACGAGCAGCCCCACATCTTAAGGGTCGTTTTTCCAGTCAGCATAGGAAAGGCCAAGATTGCAATTTGCAACACAGTTAAATGACACAGAGAGGTGCCGCAGAACTTTTTAATATCTGTATTAGTTATACGTATTACTATAGGAATAACTATGAAAGGAATTAAAAATGATTAAACAGCAACTATTTGTGTTAAACGGCCTGAAGAATACGGGAGAGTCTTAAAAACTAACAACTGGGTCAGTGTACAGGCGTTTAAATGACCTGTAAGTTCCATCTTGCTGGCTGAGTGGCTCAGACGGTTGAGCCAATGTTTTTGCTTTACATCGCACCGACATAGATATGTCTTATGGCGACGATGGGATAGGAAAGGGCTTGGAGTTGGAAGGAAGCGGCCGTGGCCTTAATTAAGGTACAGCCCCGGTATTTGCCTGGTGTAAAAATGGGAAATCACGGAAAACCACCTTCAAGGCTGCCGACAGTGGGGCTCGAACCCACTAATATTATTATTATTATTATTATTATTATTATTATTATTTCCATCTTGTGTGACGATTACATGAATGTTTCTTTTGTTGCAGACGCTGGACTTGGATCGGGACGGTCTCACTAAGATGAAGAAGGCCATCAAGGCGATCCACAATTCAGGCAACTGTAAGTACTGCCTTATACTTCCCTTCTATGCAAATGAATGACCTGACTCTTCCGCAATTGGCGCAGTTTCGTGCTATTCAGCGTTTGACCACGGTGAAGCCACTAATCTGGGCAGAGAGTGCACGCACGAACAATACAAGATTAATGAGCTTGATCAATATGTCTTGTTCTCGGTACAGTCACTGAATATGTTCTACGTGGTCCCCTCATTGAGCTGCTGGCTATTTCACTTGTCCGGTAAAGCTGGATGTGACCAAATCATATTTTGTTTTCTTACCATGAATTTTCAAAAGTAATATTTTCAATTCATATTTCCTGCACCTGTATTTAGGCCTATATTAATTGTTGTATCAGCCCTATATAACTTGTTAAAACAGACGAGTCTCCAGTAAGAGGCAGAATCGCTGCACCTGGACCATGAGTCGACTTAATAATAATAATAATAATAATAATAATAATAATAATAATAATAATAATAATAATAATAATAATAATATCCCCCGAAATGTGCTACAAGCTTCGGCAACCGGTACAATTCTTATCCTCGCCGCTTGATGGGGCTTCATTCATTCATTCATTCCATTCCTGACCCGGTTGAATGACTGAAAACATACTGTGGATTATTGTTATTATTATTATTATTATTATTATTATTATTATTATTATTATATGCCTTTGCTGGCAGGACCTAGTGTTTACAGTGCACTATGTCTTCTGGTATGGACTAGAGCAATTTTGTTACTTACATTAATCTGTCTCTGTCTCATCCTTGGCTTTGACAATATGAAAGTGACTGAGGTATGCCATTCCTAGTGCAGCCAGTCCCTGTTATGAATGGTGTGAAAATGTTGCTCATAGGGTCGGTTGGTGCATGCATTTCAGTGGGCTTGGCAGACTGATATGTAATAGCAACTTCTGGCTCGGTGAGGAAAGCAACGGGAAACTGCCTCACTCCTCATCTCCCTAGTGCGCCTCTTCACTGATGCCCAGGCCATCTATGACAGCTGATGGCAGAGCTGTTGAGGATCCAACTAGCCTTAGGGCTGAATACTGAACATACATTATTATTATTATTATTATTATTGTTACGGAGATTTCCGTGATAGTTAGAGGTGAAAGAAGGTGCGGGGTGGTGAACAGGTCTCAAGCTACGAAAGTAAAATTAATTTAAAAATTTAACGAGGTTATATTTTCTTTTCAAAATAAAGAAATAACAAGTACGGCAGGTACAGAGTAGCAAGTCAACAAAATGTAGTTACAATATTTACTGGATTTGGGCTTCGCGCCCCGACTTCACACTTCTAGGGCAATTAGCCCAACTTTACTCCAAAATAAGTTTTACCAGAGGGGCAGAAAACCCCCATTCATGTTCAAGAGGACTTGCCCCAAATTACACAGAAAGGCCTCCTCGAGGCATACAACACTTAATTTTCAAGAAAGAGCCACACGCTCTCAAACTTTAAGCCTCTCAAAGGCCACACCAAACTCCACCTTCAAGTTGTCCTCTCAGGACATAGACACAGGGGTAACATACCCAACCTACTGAGGTCTATTAAATGAAAAGGGGTAATTACATGACCTCTGAAATAACAATTAGAGAGGAGGCGATCTGCTCTCCTAATGCATTTGTTTTTTTTTAAACCTAATCTGGCTCTAGGCCACTAATACAAGGGCTAATCCCATACTACAGAGGTGACTTAAGAAGGAAACAATTTACATTACGTTAAAGAAGAATAGGTAGAGAAAAAAATAAGTTCACCTCAAAGCAATATGAGTGGGAGCTCGAGAGGGTTAAGCACTCTCTATCCCAATATGTAGTTTAAAAGATAGAATAGATACAAGTTTCTTTACATTTTAAGGAAGGTTACATAATGGAACAACTTCGGACCCGCCCCGAGAGTTAAACTGCTGAGCTAGCAAAGAAAGAAGTTATTAATCGGCCATTACCTTGTTGTTGACCGCTGCCGACGAAAGAGGCGCTTCCCTCCCCCTGCTATGTACTTTACACACTGAAAGATGGAACAGAAGTGGCCCGGAGACCCTAAAATCAGCAGTTTATATACTCTCGCGGAAAGTTCGAGGCGTTTGGGGAATGAGAACACCCTCCCACAAAAACTTTATTGGCTAACCAAGAAAACCCCTACACAATATGAAGAAGAAACACCTAATTGGTGGAAAATTAATTCAAGAAATTCGGGATTGGCTAGATACAAAACAAGGGGAAAGAAAGGGATAATATTGCCAACTTAAATAATGACTGAAAGAAATTTAGCAAAGAACAAACTTTTGAATTCAACATTTCTCCAAAAAAACCAGTTCTTTCACTCCGCACTAGGGTGCACTATTGTTGATCTTCAGTAGTGTCCTCTAGAAGAGAAAGTTCACACTTCTTACTACAAGCAAAACAAAAATACGTCGAAAATGACACAGTTCAAAAACTCCAAAATTTCCAGGTAGTGACATCTTCTGAGAAAGTAGAAAATTAATACCGTAGATAAAGTTCAGACTTCCTCCAGCAGAGGAGTTTCAATTGGCGCACATTTTAAATTAGCGGCGTGGAGGTGTACCGCCCGGTACAATTATTATTATTATTATTATTATTATTAAATGTGTCAAGTACTAACTTTTTCACTTTATTTCGTTATCTTATGTTTACTTTTACTGACTAAAATCATTTGAAAGAGAGCGAAATTTTACATTCGGTCATTTTAACTTGTATTTTACTGTAAACTACGCTTCTATTCTTTTGACTATGTTATCTCTTTGTTGTATGCTTTAATCTGTCTTTTGTGTTTGAGTTGAAGAGTATATATTATGATTCTACTTTTATGAACAATGCGTTTTGTAATTTTATTACATTTTAGTTTGTTTTAATAGTTTTATCGAAAGAAGGCATTATGAATTAGATCCACTGAATATTTTAATTTCATGATAATTATCATCGTTAAGCGAAAGATTGAGTCAGTGAAGATAAGGGGACTGAAATTTTATGGACATCTGTTTAGATTGGCTGACAAAACGGATTTTTAAAATACTTGGCAGTAGACCTAAAGTTTCCGACAGATGGTTCAGGGAGGTACGAAAGGATCTTGAGCAGTCTGGATTAAATCGGGAAGACATCCTAAACCGAGCAATGTATAGATCAGTGATCGACAGCTTCAGAGGCTTCCATGGCGAACAGAAAGGGAGTAGTAGATGGAAAGAGGAAAGAAGACGACGGGCTGCCAGAGAAAGAATACAAAGATTTTGGACTGCAAAAGAGACTTCCAGTAATGTGTAATTATTGCTTAACGTGGTCTCAAATTGCCGTAAACGAATATAATATCATCATTTTTATCATAGTGGGCAAATTTGAATTTTTAAGCTAGCTTTTTATTTCATTTTAAACCATCAGGCGCCGATGACCTTGATGTTGGGCTCCTTTAAATGATGATGACGATAAGAAGAACAAGAATCAGTATTACTATAACATTCGATCGCAGCCATATGGTCACCAAAATAAACCGTACCTGCAGCACTGCTGTGCTTTGTGTCTACTCATTGAATCCGTCAACCGCCATGATGTTGCCATAACTGATTTATGGATGTGTTACTCTAAACTGGGTGTGAAGAAATTCATGATGACGATGATGATGATGATGATGATGATGATATCATCTTCTGTTGGAAGCAGTTAGTAACTACAAAAACAACTCATTTATTATATTATCGACCGTGCAATAATACGGGGAAATATTACTTCGCAACTCTGTAGTAACTTGCAAAGGAGAGAGAATTCTCTATAATTACGTCATTCGACATGGTTTGAATGTCTTGGCAAAGGAAGAAGTTTCTTTTTTTTTTCTTTTTTTGCAAAATTAATAACGAGGTCCGTTTTGAAGATGAAAGGTTTCGTTCTTTACTAAGGCCTCGCGTATGATAACGTCATTAAGAATGCCTCCCAAACTTAGTTTCGAAGTTGGCTCACGTAGACTGGTATTAAGTGTGTAAAGGTCAGAGTGGTCCTCGGAAAGGAGAAAGAAGCTTCAGGAGTTACAATTTGATCCCCTTGTCTTCCCTCGCCTCCACTCCAGAGGTAGTAATTGGACGTTCAGGTCTCTAGATCATTCTAGAATCCGCTTGCTTTCGAAAACTCATCGTTCAGTGATATTCCTCGAACACATCGTATAGTCATCCAGGAACGTTTTTTTCTCTCTTTTATATCGATCGATTACTGGAGCTTCCTATCTGAGGCGTCAAAAGGGGGCTCCGTTCATCTGGAAGAAAGTGAGTTTATGATTAGTTTCTTTCATTTATGTTACCGAGCTCGATAGCTGCAGTCGCTTAAGTGCGGCCAGTATCCAGTATTCGGGAGATAGTAGGTTCGAATTCCACTGTCGGCAGCCCTGAAAATGGTTTTCCGTGGTTTCCCATTTTCACACCAGGAGAATGCTGGGGCTGTACCTTAATTAAGGCCACGGCCGCTTCCTTCCCACTCCTAGCCCTTTCCTGTCCCATCGTCACCGTAAGACCTATCTGTGTCGGTGCGACGTAAAACAACTAGCAGAATTTCATTTATATTATTTATTCTTTGAAAGTCCGACTCGTTGGCTGAATAGTCAGCGTATTGGCCTTCGGTTCAGAGGGTCTCGGGTTCGATTCCCGGCCGGGTCGGGGATTTTAACCTTCATTGGTTAATTCCAATGGCCCGGGGGCTGGGTGTTTGTGCTCCCCAACATCCCTGCAACTCACACACCACACATAACACTATCCTCCACCACAATAACACGCAGTTACCTACACATGGCAGATGCCGCCCACCCTCATCGGAGGGTCTGCCTTACAAGGGCTGCACTCGGCTAGAAATAGCCATACGAAATTATTATTATTATTATTATTCTTTGAAAAATATTGAAAATGAAAACTCTTGGAAAAAATTATACAGAGTATCGCAATATTCACGGATATGACAGGAACGAATATTTGAAGCAAAAAATCTTCATATAGACAGTGCCCTATTTCGAATGGTTTGTCGAGATAGAGTACATTTTATGTACATTTGTTTTGGGCTGGTGGTGAACACGTATGTGTCTCAACACCCAACCTCTTTGATGTTTTGAAATGGGTACAAGTTTCTCGCATATAACGTTCGTGAAACACGTGTTCGTGGGACAGAAAGTTGCCGTGTGCTGGTAGTAGGACTACGTTGCTCCATTTAAACAGTGTGTTTCTGTTGCTGCACAGGTTGCTGAATAACACGTACAGAAGAAAAATGGAAGAAACTGGGAATAATACCTGTTTCGCGCAATGTGCTGAAAACTATGGTAAACACTCTAAGATCAGGAATTCGACATGTCGGAAAGCGCCGACGGCATTCCTCGACAGCAGCAGCAGCAGGAGCACTACCATCGCAGAAGTTGTAAACATACACCACGTCTGCATATTCTTCACTAGTGTAGATGTGTGTCATTTTAGCCCGCGCATGTACAAACACTGTAATCGACATTTCTCTCTGATATACTCTCAGTCCCTCGCATTACTTCACTCACAACACACCATAGACAACTGCGCATTCAGCGGGCTAGTTTAATGGCTCAAAGACATCCCCAGCAAAGAGGTTGAAAGCGACGGCGTAGGTTGTGCTAGAATCAAACGTCAAAGAGGTTGGGTGGGTAAGACACATACGTGCGCACCCCTAACCCAAAAACTAATGTACATTAAGTGGGTTCTATGTCGGAAACAATTCGTAGTTGGGAATATGTCCATATGAAGTTTTTGTTTCAAATTATCGTTTCTGTCATATCCCTGAATATTGACCATTCCTTCTGGGACATCCTATACATATACACTCAACCGCTTAATCATTGGCCCAAAAAGAAACATTGAATTTTATACATTCTCGATACGCGAGTAGGTTCATAAACTGTGGATGGCCGATAGACAAAGAGATTATATTTGGAATCCTACCACCGTACTTCAAATCAGAGGATTTTGAAAATAAAGTCATCCCCGTAGAGAAACGGGGAAGGGTTGTACATGCACACATACACAAATTTATACTTTATATATTTTAATTATTGTAGCTACAGCAGTAGTGAGTACAGTGAAGAATCGTCGAAAACTTTTGATATTTGTGTAATTTATCTAAGAAACGGCTAAACTATGCACATCAAACAACCATTTTGAATAGATGATTTTCTGCAATGATGCACGGTACAAGATATCTGGACATGTTGAGAAAGCATCGAGATTTGCTACATACGGTTTCATATCAGAAACTCATTGGGTTGCTTAGTGAATAAAGGTGGAGTGTACTCTTTTTTTAAGAGGTTCAAGCTGTAAGATTCTCTTATAATAATAGACCCACAGAAAGGTTATTCAATGTGATAAATTCCAAAAACAGGTGAATAAATATTGGCTGTAGGAAACAAGAGGGGACCTGAATGAATTGAACATCGGGGAAGATATAATGAAAAATTACAGTGTCTTCAGGTCCTTAGTAAATAAACACACATTCGTAGTCAAAACTAGCAGCAGGAATGGTACAAAGTGGTCAGAAAGACGGAAGAGACAATACAGTGAGTTCATGAAGATTTTGGAAGAATAGGAAGGCGAAAGTCATCAAGCCAATGGAGAAGTTCCAGCGCGCTCTATGAATGGACATAACGAAACAAGACGACGACGACGACGACGACGACCCTGCACACCCGGTCACTAAAGCAGGCGAGGGTGTAGCCACGTTGACCTTGGACTCTGCAAATGTTTGCAGATTATCTGCTTTGTCAGCAGTCGCCCCACCGGTGGGTTTTTTTTTTTTTTTTTTTTTTTTTTCAAGCAATGTGTTCATTTCTCTAGCGTCATGAACAAGCTTTCGGTTTCCCAATCCCACCAGCCAAGAAGCATGTCTACGGAGAAGAGTGTCTCTGAAAGTTGCACTCTTGACGAGACGTGACAGAAGTGGGGTTGTTTGGAGTAGCCTTGGCTTCAAGTGTTTGATAACCAATCTCTGACCCAATTAACATCGCCGCCTCCTCTCCTCTCCTCTCTGTTCTTACTTCTTCAACAGACTCTTCATCGACCTACCTCTGCGTAGCCATCTCCCCATGAATATCGTTTCCATCGCTACGGGCTAAAACAGATACAGTAAAACCAAAAGTAGTTCCCCCTACCAGCGGGCAAACTTTATTATAAACTAGCAAAATAAGAAGTGCAGTAAATCAGAATGTACAAAACTTTTTTAAGCACTACATATACAATTGTATGCACTATAAATCTTTCCCAGTCGATTTCTCATAACTGAAACAAACTTACGTTACAAGCGCATCTGTTTGTAAAAAAAAATGTTCCACATTCAGGCAAGCGACTCGATGTTGAAAATTTTAGGTATTAGTCTTAAAAATTAAAATCCTTTTCTTAATCATCGTTATCCGGTCGATTGTATTAGCAGTTTGGCTTTTTCCTACAAATACGAACGCTAATGTGAGTCAATGCAGAGTTTCACTTGAGCCCTTAGGCGTGGACATTTTTCAAAAAATCAAAAACGCTTGAGGGTATTGAACCAAGGAACACATTACAGAAGGAATTATGTAAATAAGTTAATTTGGCTAGGGTTTAGTGAAGAAACAAGTGGTTTTATGGCCGTTTTTAGGCCGGAAGTGATTTTCGAATATCCAAGATTCACAATTTGAAACCTTTTCGGGCTCTTTAGCCGTTCAACTTTCGGCACAATTGAGGAAATTGCTTAATTGTACGTTTTTCGCAGTACGCGGACCCATACTTCGTCTGCTAAGACATTTTTTGAACATTCAAAATAAAACATGCGAAAATGTGACAAACTCCCTTTAATGGCCGTATTTGTTTCTCTCCTTTCTTAAATCATACGACTTGAGAATAAGAATGGACGGCGGTATAACATAGGACTGGGATCGTCAGCCTACTAAGTCAGTAAGAAATCAGTGGAATTAGACTGTAATAACAGTATGACCATAGCTAATTTTTTGTCATAACAGCATTCTTCTAATCTTCTATCATGATAGGTCTAGTGGAAAGCAATGTTGCGATAAGGTGAATAAATTTCATAGGTTGTCCGATGAGGAAGGAATAGTTGATGTTAAAATGCCACAGGTAATTACATTACGGAGTGTGATGCAATATCAGTTTTACCATTTCTTATTTGTTAATGCTAAAGAGGCTGTATGCCTAATTGATTTTTATGCTTCAGGTGATTGTCGTAGTGCTATATAACTTGTATTACACGCAGGTAACTAGTTGATGATAACCTCTTAATGAAATGATGCGATGCGTAATATCTCGCAATGCATTTCAGTTATTTTCTTCGGAGCAAGTTTTCTGATGTTACCACATCATTACCGTACTCCGCATATTTGTGAGTTCTACTAAATTGTGGCTTGCCATCTCGAACACGTAATGTTCTCTATGCTTGCAGTTCACATATGTATTTCATGCTGGCGCCTGACCAATATCTTTTAGAACTATGACAGTCAATACGAATGCGTTATACATAACGTATAAGCAGTCTCACGAATATGACATACACGCGTGGTACATTATGAGTGAATTTAATTTTGAGATTTCCTATTCTGGTCGTGATAAGCCTGTACGAATGGACACCAAATCGAACATTTTGCAAAAATTAAATTGAAAGGCTGAACATCATCTGGGGAAAATGGGAAGCTTTTTACGAAATTGTAGTTTTACGGTACTCTTGACATCGTGATCATAGCCATGAGACCTCCCGTTTGACGTGGAATCCCAAACGTATTTTAATTGGAAGCATTCATATAAGAGTAGAGTATTTTATTCGTAACTTACGTACATGGCTGGCATCTGTTGTCGGCTCAACAGTAGCATACTAGCCAACACAGGCGCAGATTACATGGGGGCAAAGGGGTGTATGCCCCCCTCCTCCCCCCAGAAGAACTCATCGTCAGGGAAAATTGTCTATGCTATGTAATTTCGTTTGTTTGGATAAACGTGAAAAGAACAAATTCACCATCAGAATATTGCCCGGTAGGGGAGGAGAGGTCGTGGTATACAATTTCTAATCACTAGATGTTGTGCAAAAAGACTGGATTCAATTCCAAACTCTCCGCAGTCTTCTATGGAGTGAGGGGATATGACAATGTTGATGGTGATTCGTCCGTCGGATGGAGATGTTAAGCCTTGAGCAGATGCCTTTGTGTTATTCGACAGGAGTAGACTATGTGCCGGCATCGGGTTTTATCCTCTCTCTTCGTACTATCATACATCACGGTATTTTATTAATTTTCTCTCATTAACTCTTCTGAGGAGGTTGACGTTAGGAAAGACATCCGGTCGTAAAAACTCCCTACGAAAATTTTCACTTCATACCTAACCCCGTAGAGAAACGGGACAAGGGTTGGAGAAACACACTTTTGCAAAGAAAAACCAACTTCCTTTGTAAATTACAGGTGTAACTTAACTTGGGGAGTACACATAATATTCCTTTTTGATTTGCGTTTCTCAGTTTCTTAAAAAAAATTCTAACTTGACATGTTCTATCGTCCACCATTTAGTTTATTAAGAGAGGCTAATAATCCCACTGTTTCGACCCTTAAAATGATAGTCGCCCCGCCGATGAGCAAGATCTCCTTTAATGCACAACTTAACACGTTCGTCGCTAATGCAAAAAAATGGGATCGTTCTCGATTATTTTAGACGCTATTCGGCTCCTTGGCTGAATGGGAAGCGCAGTATCATTCGGTTCAGAGGACTCCAGATTCGAATCCCGGCCGGCTCAGAGATTTTAAATGCTTAATACCGTTGGCTTGGAGATTGGTTATTGTTGAGACCCAACAACACCCCGGAACTCATACACCACACACTGTACTCCACCACATTATCACGCAGTTTCCTATACACGGCAGATACTGCGCACCCTCGTCGGAGGGTCTGCCTTACAAAGGCTGCAGCAGGCTTGCAATAGCCACATGAAATTATCATTTAGTAATAGTAGTAGTAGTAGTAGTAGTAGTTCGGACGCTAATTATAATTAAGTGTATCTTTCACATTCTTTACTGAAGTATCAATCAGTGAAATGATAGAGCTTATAATTTATTTATTTATTTATTTATTTATTTATTTATTTATTTATTTATTTATTTATTTAACTTTAGCAGTGGCGAAGTTAGGGCTCGTAGCCCTCTCTTACACTTAACCACGTAAATGACAAGATAATACATATATAAAAGAGACGTACTGTTCTATTATAAAATCAAATATAACGAAGCTAAATAACCGATTTTGGAGAACATATAATGAAGAAAGAAAGCAAAGTTCCAGAAATAAAAGAAAAGAAAAAGAAATGCGGAGCCTAAAAGTAAGAAAGAGAAAAATGCCATAATGAAAAAAGTAACATACAAACTGAAAAATATAAGCAGTGCATAAACAGAACCAAATACATAATAAAGTAACGGAAACACAAGTACCGCTATAAACAGTGATCTATGTATATGAGTTAAAATCTAATTATTACTTGCATCTACTCTATAACAAAAATAATTATAACCTGATATTAATTATTGGAAACAACAGTGGTCTTCACCTGTACAGGAAAATGGCAATGGGTACTACTAGCCTACCTACCTCAATCACACAACCTATCATATGTTATTATGATTAGTTTGAAATTTAAGTACTTGTAAGTTCTTCCTACTTTTGCCATTCTATCCGTTGACTAAAACACATTATGTAAACATTACACGGAAATTAATTTGATCTTGGAGTCAAAAAGGAACGTAGTATATTGTAAGGCAAGAGAGCGCATTCTCACAAAAATAGTAGTCGTACTGTAACCCTCCTTTTGCTTCATCCTGTACCTTTGGAACATTTTTATATCTACTTTCCTGGTAAGGAGCTTTCATTTCTTACTCGATAGCTTTTCATATTTACCTTCTATCAGTGATGGAACGGACTGTGTGTAGTGAGTGCTCTCCTCATCTCCCTCTCATCATATCTCTATGGTAACCAGCCAGCCTCCCCATGGGTCATTTGGTAAAAGGGGGATCGCTCTGTAATCAATAGTAGACTTCATATTTGTATGCTCGAGCTCTTCTGACATTTAATATAACTCAGTTTTCACTAAAGTAAATATAGTGCAAGTCTGTTTGTATAGGATACAAAGAGTTTAGGCTCTCATGAAAAAAACTCTCAGATTTTTTTATGTTGTCTATTTAAGGTTTTATGTTAAACTTTCTGAATACGCTCTCGATGTTTAATTTGGATCGGCAAACAGATTACTTCCACTTGTGCTTATATACAGGAAGGTCGGAAACAACGGTAACCGGGTAACTGAGCGTTATAAGGTTGACCATACTGATACATAACTTGAAAAAAGTCGATATCTCACGTCGTTGTCATCTTGTCATTATGTGAAAATTGAATAAATTTCACTGTTGTGTAAGCAAGGAAAGAATTGTACTCTACCTCGATGATAACGATGGTGATGATGGTGAAAACAAAATAATGGGTGGAATGGATATAGTGATAACGAGAAGTCAACGAACAGACTAGATGGAAGTATAAAGGGTAGTCAGATGAAAATGGGTCACCTGTCGAAGAGTATGGTAGAGTTTTTCGTGCCTCTAAAAGTAATCACCAAAATATTCATGATATATATTTTGGGTTTATGCCGTGTAATGAACTACATAAATACACTCAACGTGAGTTTCGAAACTTACATTGCCTTTCTTCATCAGGAGAAAACAGAAAACGTAAACACGACTCATCAGTGGTTGCTAAGAGAAAGCAACAAAGAACTTAAATTAGTGCTCTAAGATGTAATAGGGACCCCATTTTAGCCCCATGCTAGGGACAACGAATGGCAGCAGTAAAGCATCACTTTCTGTTGATAAATAGCCATGATTCACTGAGGTTGTAGCCTGTATCGCGGTTGAAATTATCTGCGTGTTGTAGAAACCGAGGCGCGCCACAAATTCGAAATGCTCAGACATGCTATCGAACGACATTATCCTTCTTCATGATAATGCCCGCCCCCCCAACACAGCCAAATGTGTGAGGAATAAGCTTTAGAGATTTGGGTGGGAAACCCTTCAGAAACGTCCTTACAGCCCACATCCCTCCCCATATGATTCTTGCATATTTTGAGGAGCTGAATAAAAACATAGTGGATATCGGTTTGTATCGGACGACGAAGCGTCGGAGCCCATGGGTTCCCTAACGAGAAGTGTTTGAAATAAAGTTGTCTATCCGAGCCCAGAAATTGCCCATCTAATTTAGTGGATATATACAGTCGAAACAGGTTATAACGGCTCCGAATGGACCACCAATTAACAGACGTTATAGGCGATAGTCGCACAAACCGGTTATAACGACTCCGAACGGAACGCCAATTAATGGTCGTTATAGGCGATAGTCACACAAGCCGGTTACAACGGCTTCGAAGGGACCGCCAAATAACAGTAGTTATAGGCGATGGTCCCGCAAACCGGTTGTAACGGCTCTGAAGCGACCGCCAGTTAACGGTCGTTATAGGTGATAGTCGCACAAACCGGTTATAATGGCTCTGAAGGTACCGCCAATTAACAGTCGTTATAGGTGATTGTCCCGCAAACCGGTTATAACGACTCCGAAGAGGCTACCAATTAACAGTCGTTATAGGCGATAATCATACAAACCGGTTATAACGACTCCGAAGGGACCGCCAGTTAACAGTCGTTATAGGTGATAGTCGCGCAAACCGGTTATAACGACTCCGAAGGGACCGCCAGTTAACGGTCGTTATAGGTGATAGTCGCACAGTTTTCTTTTTTGCTAAAAATGTCATATCTGTAAGTTTTAGGCTGCACACGTACATTGTTAATCTATATGTATAAAATAAGAGTTTTGTCTGTACATTGCTCAGAATTTGAAAAGAATGGTATTTCTGTATCGGTCATTTCCATAGTAACAAAGAAATGCACTTTTTACTTTTGCGTAATTTCTGTCTGTCTGTCTGTCTGTCTGTCTGTCTGTCTGTACACGCATCACGGGAAAATGGCTGAAGAGAATTTAATGAAAATCGGTATGTGAAGTCGGATGATGAGCCACTACAATCTAGGCTATAAATCATTTTACTCACGCTGAGTGAAATGGTAGTTTAGGGGAAGGTCTGCAATGTAATTCTCAAATATTTATATTATTAGTGGTCCTATCGATAAATACTACATAACGTAAGTGTTATAGAATTAAATTTCCAATCATTTGCCATACATTGTTACCGTACAGGCTTTACTAACTCAGATATTCACGCCCGTAAAGATTTGACGAGGCAATATTTCACAGAATATTCGAGGTAGAGAGGTAATAATTGACACACATGATTGGCATGACATGGAGTTTTATTGACACAAAAATGAATTGAAATAATGTTTCACTAGCAGTGCCTTTTCTTGGTAACGTCAACATGCCCCAATCATTGCAGGCGCATCTGACGCCCTCTCCCGACAGCTCCTTTTATACCGTACACGGGTCTCGTGCGGCATCACTGACGTGTTGCGGTCCAGCGCCATCTGTTGTTCATTTTGTGTACTTTATTTTGGTGTCAATAAAACCCCATGTCGTGCCAATCATGTGTGTCAATTATTACTTCCCTACCTCCAATATTCCGTGAAGTATTGCCTCGTCAAATGTTAAGACTTTTGGGCCACCCTGTATTTATTGAACGGATCAGATCAGCGATTTCCTGAAAATTCGGGTTGCCACAATTGACAAAGTATAGCATATCAGGATACAGAAATATAGCCGTAATATGGTTTTTAAATTACGGAGGTATGACTATTTGGGATCTCGGGATTTGTACAGATCCACGTATGGTGGTGGTAACTGTACTTTAAATGTTGTTCAAAGGCAGTTAGAACTTTTTCTAAAATGTCATGAATATTGCTACGAACCTCAACCATTAGGCCGATATGTTATGTTCCGTTTAATTTCGTTATATACATGTATAATCATATTTTTCCCAGTAATTTGTGAAGTGGTATATAAATGTTTTGAGAAAGATGGAGCTTGGCATATCAATAAAATATGCCGTAGATTTTACTGTATTTTTAAGCAGTAGCGTAGCCAGAATCGGCTGATTGTGGGGGAGGGGGTATATACACACAAAATACTGACAGAACACATTGAAGATGCGTGTGTGGTGCGCACATGCAAGACTTACCATTATAAGGACACTGGTACAAGTGAATTATGTTGATATTCAGATTACATTACGCTACTAAACCTTACATTAAAATACAGAACAAGAACATTATTTTCCGAGGTCGACAGTTTTACAGGGAATTGTATGTTCAGTTTACAGTCTAAAATCCAAATTTCGAGGCTTCTCAGAAAATAGATTCAGCAGATCTGTTGGTTTTATAATCATGCTTCTGAATATTTATTTAGTTTCAGTTTGTTTGTTTTTTAAAGTAAAAATTCCATTAAAGGGTCTAACCCCCCAGTAACCCCTACCCCTAGCTACGCCCCTGATTTTAAGATTTGCCCAGCTGTTGAAAAGCATATGTACCGTGTTTGGTCGCAATATGTAGGATAACTCGAGGGATGCGTATTGATTATCCGTCATGATAATGGTTTAATAATTACATTGCATGCCTTCGGTGGTAACGTTTTGTCTTGTTGTAGACTTAAGTGACCATCACTAGATTCAACCAGGTTTTGATATAATTGTGGCAGTGAAAGCCAAACGTATTGCAAATGTTAGTAAAGTGATACCCTTCGTTCATTTCAGATTATTTCATACAATATTTCCAACGCTCATATAAATTGTATGATGTTGGATTAATTAACAATGTCTCGCCACACACGAACCATAATATGATCAATATCTCCAGTAAAATAAAAAAATTAAAAAAATCATGCTCATTCAATGCAATGTGTGAAAATGTAAGCAAATTTAAATGTGACGTAAACAAGGGCACTTTCTCATTGTTCAACACGGTGTAACACCAGTGCTTAACTTACTGCTATTACAATGTCCGGGCCGGATAGAGAGAGAGAGAAATTCGTTAATTAAAATGCTCATAATTATTATTCAGTAATTGCAAAAAAGCTTTCTGTTTGCTTGTTAAATTATTGTTGGTGAAAAATGTCAATCATTATTTTAAATTCACCAGGCGAGTTTGGCCGCGCGGTTTGTGTCGCGTAGCTGTGAGCTTACATTCGAGAGACGGTGGATAAGCAGTTCCGAAGATGTTTTCCCGTGGTTTGCCATTTTCACAATCGGCAAGTGATGTACCTAAGAATACACGGTCGCTTCCTTCCTAATCTCAGACCTGTCCTAACCCGTCGTCGCCATAAGAATTGGCAGTCAGTCAGTCAGTCAGTCAGTCAGTCATTGATCTGCATTTCGGACTGTCACCCACGTGGCCGATTCCTTATCAGTTGTTAACCCAGTCAACCTAGTCTTTTCTTTGAAATAAAGAACTTGGAAATTTCATTGGACATTTATCTTGATAAATGATTCCATCCACTAATTCCGCTTCATATAAATTAATATTTGCCCCAATTTGTCCTCACAGTGTAAACCTATAACAGTGCCTCACTATTACCATCAAAACAAGCGTTGTTTATTTGGTGGACGCTATTGACACACCTGGTCATGATCACACTGCCAGTTATCTGACCAAAGTATCTGTTACCAGCATTAAGAAAATGTGAGAACGTAAAAATTCAAAGTGTGTCCTGTTGTTACAGATAATGCTGTTAATTGTCAAGCTTCAGTCAAAAGTGTCGTCTTTTCAAGAGTTATTTTTTGGAACAGAAGTCAAAAGAATGATGCTGATACATTTCATGACCGACACTTTTCCCATTATTTAATAGTTACTTACAGCACAGGATTCTTCAGCAAATGGTTAAAGAAGCTTTTCGCTTATGGGGTTATTGCGTTCAAAAGTAAGTAATCGATAAGCACAAAGAAAGCCTCTGCGTCGGTGTCGATGCGACGCAAAACGAATGTATAAAAAATGAGCGTAGATAGCTTTAACTGGGAAAATCTGCAGAAATATTTTTAAAAAAATATTTCCCAGCAACTGTAAGATGTATTAATTTCACGTAATTGTTAACCTTGGTTTAGTGTAAGAGAAGGTTTCTTAGTCTTACTACGATAAGTAAAACAAGGTAAATAAAATAAATAAACCGTCATGTAAGCCACCATTCAGAAAAGAATTCACGCAACATAGTAGTCAGAATCCGTACAGAATGGTGGACAGGTTCGATATTTTTAATGCCTAATCAGAGAGAGAAATGAAATATGATGTTTGAAGAGTACATACTACATTAAAACTTTATTTGTATAGATGTGTATTCGAACAATTAAATCTCGCTCGCAATAAGTTTCTAGTTGCAGTAATATTAATCTCCAATTGACCTGGAACTCTGCTTGGAACGGAATCCCAGCAGTTCAACACGTCCCTGACACTGTGTGTACAAGACCTGCGAGGATGACACCATCAATTATTCATGGCTACACCTCTAAATTAATGAATCCTGATAGCAGATGTTGCAGTTTACAACCACTCGTAATTGCTGTTCATGACAGGGGGCGCTGTGCAGGGATTTCTGCCTTCCTCACGTAAGTGAACTAAAGGAGGGTGATTATGGAGTAATGTTTTACTGTATTTGCATAAACTAGCAGGTCCACCGAAAACTATAGTAAGTAATATTTCTTCTTCTTCTGGTGCTCACTCTTCACGGAAGGTTTTCGACCATCGTGGAGTTTTTCTTTCTATTTTGTCTCTCCCGTATCATGAATGTCCAACCACTGTTGAAGGTGCCAGAATTATCTTCTCCCATATCCATGTTCACCTTCTTTCTTACGTTTCACGAGGATTAAGGCTTTACTTGGTTCACAGACACAGAAGAGAACCTCCTCATTGGTGATGTGATCTACCATGGGATCCTAAGGATTCTCCGATACATACACATTTCAAAGATCTGAAGTCGGTTCATTGAAGTTCATCTTTCGACACCGTAAAACACACCGGTAACACACAACACTTCACGACACGCTAACGAGTTTCAGATCGGAGAGCATAGATGCATACCAGAAATACACTTCTTGCAGTGTTTTGTCTGGTTCTGATTTCTACATCCAGGTCCTATTCTTTTGTTAGCCAGTAGCATAGGTACCAGCATTGTGACACCTTTTTAAATGTTTCTTGCGCCCAGGGTGATAACAGCGTTGAGGAATTTCTGTTTCCTAATTGCCATGAATTTTGTTTTCTAAATATTTATTGTAAGATCAAACCCTTGCTTACTTCGTTGATGATGTTCAAAAGGAATTCATTATCTTCTAAATCAGACGTCATTAAGCAGATGCTCTAGGAAGCAGCCGCTGCTTCCTCTCCTTGTGACGGCTGGCTGCCACGTGAGGAGAGAGCAGTGGACAGGCAGGTTGCATACCGTGGCGGTACTTGCAGTAATCGGATGGGGAGTTACCATATGAACGACAACAATTATAATAATAATTTGGAGCATGGATCATGCGGGACGAACAGGACACAGATTATAGAGTTTAACAGGGCAAGAAAAATATTCCTCGTCGAAGGAAAAGACCGCAATGTGCAGTATGTCCTGAATAAATAAATTTTCTCGATTAACTGAAGTTTTGGGAAACGTGCATTAATTGAAAGAAAATACAGGCTTGAACGTCGTGTGGTATGAGAATAACGTGCATCCCCACTGGCCTTAGTACGTATGACGTCATGAACTTCCCCTCCATCCTCGCTAAACTGCTCTCGTTCCTCAACAGCGAGGAGCAAACTGACCCCGAAGTTGTTCCGCTCTGAGTTGACGCTAGCTGTTCTAAGTCAGAGCTGTTCAAACAGCACTCCTGGCGCGCATGAGTTGCACGGATCCCTCGATCTCTTGTTTGCTCCCTGGCATATACTGAGCTCATGTGCCAGTGTGAAGCGTGCATATTTGATGGTAGCATTTAAACTCTTAACGAGTCCAGAAAAGACACTGAAGCAGTGAGGCGTTGATCTCTAAACTTATTTCTTCATTATCCTTAGTGGATGTGCTAAATGTCTTATCATTTTAAATTCAAAGGAGCATTCCCTAGAACGCGATTATGTTCGAAAATGTAGGGAAGGCATTTGTAAACTTTTTTCCTTGTCATATGGTGTTCCTTGTACCTTTCAGTTGAAGCTCTTAGAGCTACAATGCGATACCAGGCTGAGAGATAGGTTTAGCTACTCGTGGTTTGCGTGAGTCTTGCGGCAAATTCCCCCTACAAATACTTCATAACGGGAGTGGTGAAAGTGATCCCCAACTCCAGTTCTACTTTGATCTGTCTTCTGTTGGTTTTGGAGCTCATCAAGCCTAGCTTGTGAGGATGTCTCACAATGATAACGTCCATCACTATGTGCGACGAGCGGTTTCATTGAAATTCGTTCCCGATATGGAAAGAATTGTAAATTACTTTCAGCACAAATAAAAAAGTCAATTACTTCTCGTATTATTCCCGTAACCGGATACATTACGTGTGATTTAGTGCAAAACACGAAGAAAGTCAAGGAAATAAATTTATAATTGAGACTTCCACAAAATGCGTTCGAATGCCGGTCTCCGAAGTCGTTCTCATTATGACTACGCATGGTGCCAGACGAATTGGCGGAGGCTGGTTGCGGTGCGGTGCTGTGCTTGTTCGCGCGGCACACCGGAGTTGTACGCCTGCCGCGCAAATTCTGCACAGGCCTGTATGAAATTGTCAGGGTATGGCGGTTTCATCTGCGTAGCGGATGGTGTTTATTTGCATCACGTTGATTATTGAGGTGAATAAACGATTCATTGTGATGAGGATTTAATGTCAAAACATAAAGTGCTATACCCAGTTTCCCAGAATTGGCGATCACCCTGGAGGAAGCGCCCCTTTCTTCAACTAATTTGAAGAGTAGTAGTTGTTGTTGTTGATGCAAGTCCAGTCTTTGATGTTTTCGGGCCATGGCATCGGTGGTCTACCAGCTCCGCGCAATTCTTTGTAGAGCTGTCAATGCTTAACATTCTTCTACGCATACTTGGGGGTCTGTTGTTGACAGTTAAGGCAGCGTAAGCGAAGAAAGCGCTCGGACAACCGTTCTTTCTTTGATTTCCGCCAGTGCTCACTTTTTTTTTCCGTAGATTAATGCTCTGCGCGCAGTAACCTTTATCAATAAATGCTCTATACAACGGTGAAATCCGCATCAAAATCGGTCCGTTGATTCTCGCGATCACTCGCACAAACACTTTGTCATGTGTTTAGATAGCTGCCTCTGTGGATCAGTGGTAGAGTGTCGGCCTCCGGATCCCAAGATAGCGGGTCCAAACCCGGCAGAGGTAGTCGGATTTTTGAAGGGCGGAAAAAAGTCCATTCGACACTCCATGTCGTACGATGTCGGCATGTAAAAGATCTCTGGTGACACATTTGGTGTTTACCCGACAAAATTCATTTAAACTCAGCCATAGACGCCCAAGAGAGTTTCGGTTTATCCGGTCTGCCATGTAGTGGGCCTAGAGTAAAACGGAACGTCGAAATTGACGAGCAGACAACCAGATGGCGTCAAACTGAAATGTCTGCACACGGTAGCTGAGGCCATACGAGTATTATTATTATTATTATTATTATTATTATTATTATTAGGCCTATTATGTGTTTAGATGCTCAAGGAGTTGATCTTATAACCTTCATCGTTAGAAGGCAGAATGAAACAGAAGCTCCATACGGTTCTTTACTTGAAGCGTGAAGCATAATCAGCCTTCAATTTAACTTGGAAATGTGAATGAACCGCTTGGTGGACTAATTGTTTCCTTCAATCAGTCTCTCATAACTGGTCATTGAGAAGGCGGTGACAGCGATTACGCTGGGCTGTTGGGCAGGATCGTCTCCGTCAAAGTGACGCCGCCAGCCGCATTGTCCGTCATATTATAACACGCTTGAGAGGAGCAGCATACAAGATAAGAATAGCCTTAGTTAATCATTGAAAGCGTGTGAGGGGCAAGGCTAGCTAGGCCTTCGTTAGTGTGTAACTGGGGAATATAATGAAAACGGGAAGATTAATGAAGTTACGGAGTGATTTAACGTCTTTTAAAACCTTTCTCTTAAATGCTATTTGACATTCCAGACTACGGTTAGTTCGCAACGAGTCAGGTAGAGTCTTCGTGATAGTTGCAACCAGTCTAACTTCTGTGTGACCAACCCTTTCCAAAGCAGACACCATTGGGGACAAAATACTTGCATTCGGGAGATGGTGGATTCAACCCCACTGAAGATGGTTTTCTTGGTTCCCAGTTTTCACACTAGGCAATGCTGGGGCTGTATCTTAATTGAAATTACTGAAGAGAGATCAACAAGGGAATCAGCGCAAGTAGATGGAATAATAGACGTAAGTCTGAACCTGTGTATCCCATGTACTTTATATTATACTTGTTTAACGTCTTTCTGATAACTGAACGTTTTTGGACGACGCGATGGTTGTAGGTACGTTCCGTTGTAGGCGTGAAGGAAGTATTGCATTCGTGTTAAAATTAGACCTCCGGTTTTTGACGCCTCTTGGCATTTTATGACAACTAGATATCGAAAAAGTGGCCTTCGTAACACAAATGTGATTTTAGACCTCGTGGGGGCTCTTTTCGAGGCATTTTATGAGATCTTAAACATAACTCTGTTCTGATATAGCTCTTGTCTGTGAAATATTTTTTCATGTAACATTTAAAACACTGGTGCCAGCCACTTGGAAGTTTTATTAATAAGTTAATAAACTAAGTTATGTAAACGGAATGCACGTGTGTTTATACAAAATATTGCAATTTTATTAAGTTATAATTTCCCTTAAAGCTAGCGTGCCGGGCTGAGTGGCTCAGACGATTGAGGCGCTGGCCTTCTGACCCCAACTTGACAGGTCTGATCCTGGCTCAGTCCGGTGGTATTTGATGCGGCATGCAAAACAGCGCATGATGTTCTTACTTATATTTCAAAAAGTAATTGTCCGATTTTGAAAATACTTACATATTTGAACTTGTACGCAGAAAAACTTTTAAATCAGCTGTATAAATTTGTACCGTTCCACTTAAAAATTATGGAGTTAGTATCAATATCTCGGTTGTTAATCACCCCATGAGACTAAGTAGCACGTTATTTTACAAGACCCGGCATACCATTTACGAATATGAAAACAGCATGCTGATATCTTTAAGGGTTTAGAAGTTATTTGCGTGTAACATGTTAGGTGAATAACCCTGTATAATGTATGCCGGTGGAAGACATTTTCAACGTTTTCTTCTGCAGTTACTGTGTAATTCAGAACAGATCGCCCTGCAGAAGAATTTTATGATATGTGGTGACAGGGCTATGCATGTGAACTGTACATTACTTTAAAATCATGATCTTGTTCGTTTCTTTTAGAAATATGAAGTCGTGTGGTATAGGCTGTGAAATAACCCATTTCATCCCCTTAATTAATGGCGTATGGCCTTCGGAAATGCCTTGTGCATGTCTTTCGAGTTGCCGTTGATTGTTTCATCGTCATCATCATCAACACTGGTTGTCTGCCTGTCGGCAGGTCTTGCATGAATTCTCCGCGCTGTTCTGTCTTTAGCCATTCTCTTTGTCTTCCAATAGCTTCTATTTACCTTTACACTGTCTACTAACTGATACCTCTTCCTTCCTCTCTTCAGTTTTTCTTGTATCTTCCCTTCCAATGCTTCGGTTATTAAACAGTTTCGTCGCAAGCAGTGGCCTAACGAATTTTTCTCCCGTCTCTGAATGTATTCCAATATCGTTCTTCTTCCCTCATCCACTCTTTTTATTACTTCCTCATTCCTTACTTTTTCTTGCCAGCTGATTTTCTCCATCTTCCGCCAGATCCACATTTCAAATGCTTCTAGTCTTCTTTCTTCACATATATATATTTTGCTAGTTGCTTTACGTCGCACCGACACAGATAGGTCTTATGGCGACGATGGGACAGGAAACGGCTAGGAGTGGGAAGGAAGCGGCTGTGGCCTTAATTAAGGTACAGCCCCAGCATTTGCCTGGTTTTCAGGGCTGCCGACAGTGGGGTTCGAACCTACTATCTCCCGAATACTGGATACTGGCCGCACTTAAGCGACTGCAGCTATCGAGCTCGGTCATAAACAATTTTAAGGGGCATTTGGGCCACAAAACTCTTCTTAAGTGGTATTACGTTAGTTGCTTCACTTTATTCGAGATGAAAAGTGCGAGTCAATGGGTCGGTTGTCCTCATTCTGGCTGTTTTGGTCTATTTTGTTACGGCCTGTGTTTATGGGGAGATATTTTTGTACATTCTAGATAGAACTCGGATGGTAGTGGTGATTAGATTATTGTTTTAAGAGGAAGTACGACTGGGCAATCATCCTTTATTAACACCAATAAGAGGGGGAAAATGGAAGGGATACGACACTTGTAAACTGTAAAATCTAAGTAATTGCATTTACATATTCTTAAACGTGTAAGTACAGAATAAAAATAAGTGATAAATTGTATGTATTAACGCGTCGCGCTACTGATATGACGTACACGATTCCAATTGTCATTGTGACTGTACTGCATTTCGTATTTCTGTAGAGATGGGTTGTCTGATGGGCAGCAGACAATGGTATGAGCGGCTGGGAAGACGGATGAGTAAGGAGAAGAGCTGCTCGGGTAAGCGGTGTGTTCCGAGTTATCATAGGAAAGATGGTGAATAAACTTAGAGTTTTTAAAACGAAGACATCGGCCAAGGAATGAGAAGGACCACGAACGGCATGAAAATGATAGGATTTGCAAATATAACACCGTCGGGGTCGAAAAAGAACAAGAGTTGACCAAGGGAGGTCGTATACGAGGAGTCTGGGACAAGTAAGGCAGGGGATACCGTGGGTGTTATTCTAACCCCCCTCCCCCATTCTACCTACAGGGGGTATAGAACTCTGAATGGCTCTTGTAGTTTGTACACTCCTGTAACCCGTTAGCTCGAGAGGCGGTGATGCGTACCGCCGTCTTGTGGCTAGTGGGCTTGTTCAGCTTCGCACTAGTCACGTGCTGCCACGGTCCATGTGATCTGCACTCTATGGAACTGTGCATTGCGTTGTACTGATCGACATTGTCGTGGACAAAGGTTTTCGAACTTGCTGCTGACTCAACATCTGCGTATTTCTGCAGAGAGGGGTTGTGAGTTGGACGGGGTGAAAAGTCAGGTTGTAAGTTTCTCCAAGAGGAATTGTAGTTACTGTGTTGATGGATTCATTAACGAGGTTGGTAATACAGGTTACAGATCTCTTCATATGGCTACGAGTAGCTCCCGAATTGTTTGTGGTGGTGGTGGTGATGATGATGATGATGATGATGATGATGATGCTTGTTGTTTAAAGGGGCCTAACATCCAGGTCATCGGCCCCCTTTTTAAAGTTCAATATCAAAGTGCGACCTATCAGTCATTAATAAACCACTATGGGAGTGGCGACCCCATTGTACTAATAGCCTATATCTGCTTCATTCATTCCATCCCTGATCCGGTCTATGACTGGAAAACAGGTTGTAGGTTTTCATTTTCACCAAAGTGCGAAAAATGAAAACACAAAAATATAGTACTGTAAATGTCAGTGAAATGTGTAATTAAATATTTAATTAGATATAAAAAAGGGAAATTGTTTTTAAACACACAAAGAATGTTTATAACAGAAAATGCTTGTCCTCGCCATTACTTAACAATGATCAAACCTGGAGCTCTTTATGCTTCAGAAACGCTCAGTCCTCGAGTCGAGTAATCCTGGTGAGAGCTCCCAGATTCTAATTGGTGTCCTTCTAGAGGCTTATACGCCCTCTGCTTTACATCCCTACTACAACCCCTAAGTATCCTCGTAACTGTGGTCGGGATTTTTATGTAATTACATATTTCTTTACTCGTACAGTGTTGAAAATGAAAAATATCGGCGAATTGAGATTCTGATATGGTTATGCCTGTTTTATTGTACATGTTTTTACATATTCTTGGTAACATCACATACATTTACATATTATGCGAAGAATGTAACATTTTTGTACATATCTAGGTAATTATTTAAAAAAAAGAAAGTTTCCACGAACCTACTGCGCAGGGGGACAGCTCATACTCCCACGTGGCGCGTCCCAAGTGACGGATAGTGGGGTCCTAACCGGCTTGCCAGCGGACTTGAGGGAAAAAAACTACCTCTAGTGGACTAAACACACAACCCCCTGTGGGTGGGGGACGCAGACGAAGAATACCCCCACGGTATCCCCTACCTGTCGAAAGAGGCGACTAAAAGGGGCGACCAAGAGATGATCAAATTAGAACCATGAGACTACTTGTAATTAGTACTATCACGCAGGGAACACCATGGGTCGGATTTGCTTGCGAGTAGTACCACTATGTTAGCTACAAAATGGTTTTGTAATTAGTAGCGACAGTGTATGGCTCAGGATGCATTTTACAGTACCTGTGATTCGTACCCCTATATGAGCGACACCATGGTTCTGCCTTGCCTATGCTAAGTACCCACTATGTGACGAACGCCATAGGTTTGCGTTGGCTGTAAATAGCGCCGCAGTGTGCGAAACACCATAGGTCTGTATTCCATGTGCGCATTACTTTACATTTGAGTAGTACCATAATGTGTGAAATACCTCGAGTGTACGCTACTTTTGATTAGTACCGCCACATGAAAAATACCATGGTTCTACTTTCCTAGCGATAAGTACCATTATGAGGGGCCGATGACCTGGATTTTGGACCCGTTTCGACTACAAGCCTCATCGATTCAGTATTGTGCTTTAGAAGCTGTCCCTTGGTCAGTAATACTATTGTTGAACGCTAGTTTCTGGGAATGTGGGGCATTGTGGGTCGGATCCACTGATTGTTTTAACTTCATATCCATCCATTCATTCTTCGTCCTCACGTTTTCAAATTCTGGTCAGTGGAGGATTATGGATTTTTAAATTGTCATAACATTTCGTACCATTAGGGGCCGATGACCTAGATGTTTGACCCCTTTAAACAACAAGCATCATTATCATCATCATTATCAAAAAGTTTAATCGTGTTTAATCATGTTATTTTCAGTGATTTTGCAAAATAAAATAATCAAACACTCAGTCGAATGGATTTTATATATAATGCAATATAATACCGAAATGAAGTCAAATTAGGAGTTTCTTGATGATTTTATAGAAAAATAACCGATGGCACACCAGGCAGTAAGAAGTAATAAATAAGACCTTAATTGGCACGGTAGTCGGTAAAGGTTGCCATACCTATATAACATTGTTAACGTCTAGGACAAAAATAATATTTCGTATAGTAATAGTCAAACAATTGTAAGAGGAGAATGTAATACATGTATCGAATTTAATGAATTGCAATAAACGAATCGTCTCTTCGCAGTTTCAGGCGGTCCGGAACTAGAGGATGGGAGTTTTCTATTCTTTAATGCGATTATCCCACGGACCTTTTCTTATACGTACGTATTTACAGTGCAACTTCCACGCCATCTTCTCAGTAATTAAAATTGAGAGCACCTTTCTTCTTGGTGAAATCGCCTCCCCCCTCCGCTCCCGTTTACCATCTTACCATTGTCTGCTATCCATCTCACAACGTCGTCGAGGTCTTAGCACCTCCTTTTGCCATTATGATGGCGGCGATGCATGAACTCCACAAGTTATCACATGCATTAGGAACTAGACTGATCCATGACCGCAGCAGAGCCTCCCATAATGTACGGAGATTGTTCGGAGCAAGGTCCAAGACTCGCATATACCTCTCGACTGCACCCCGGGTATGCTCAATAGGATTGAGGTCTGGTGACCTTGAGAGCCAGGCAAGAATCTTCGAATCGCCATGTCCGCGGAGGGTTCATCGAACCAATCGGCCACAATTCAGGAGCGTGCGTCGGCGGATTGTCTTACTGTAGGTACAGGTCTCCTGCAGAGTACTGTAGGTGAACAAATGGGTGGATATTATCTTACGGCAGGTACCTGTATAGTTCGCCGATGAGGGACGTTCGTGGATACGTCAGGGGTTCCATTTTATCCCACATAAATGGCCATCGTATTATTACATTATATTATGCGATTCATCTGCATTCCAAAGAACTACGGTCGATTGACTACATTTTGCTGAAACGCAGCTTCTTTATATTCAATTGCTCATCAGTGTATAAGAAAACACCACCACAATCACCAGCACCATTAACCCCTCATCCCCATTTGATTTAATATCTTTCGGTTTCATTATCATTTTGAGGTAATGCCTGTTTCTCATAGACAGAGATACGACAGAGTCTAATTGCTGGAACGAGGCTGCAGAACGAACTTCATACATATGCATGCAGATGCCGCCCTCCAACGAGTTTTAATTGTCTAATAAAAGTCTATTGAACGTGAACTCATAAAGTGGCGCTGGCAGGGTCAACATTGTGAGGGCGGTATTTAAATAATCTCTAGGTATGAGTACAGAGAGGTCTTGAAGTGCTGCTGGAGGAGAAACAGAGGATGATTTCGCTTTTGTAAGCTTGATAAGGAGTGAAAGGCTCGTTCAATATATGATTGTAGTAAGCCGGCGTATATCGTTACTAAGATTCTTTATATTTTCCCTTTGGATATTGGTAGCTGATGACGAAAAGAAAAAAAATACGTTTTTACTGGTAGAATATTATTCCTCCATTATTATAGACTGTGGACGCTGCAGCCTAGCCAGTGCCCCTAGCTATAGTAATTGCCACGTAAGGAAATACCCCAGAAAGTAAATATCGCCGCCCGATGCTCTTCTTTTCTCTTTTTTGTAATGGCTGATCACTGCTGCCAACCTGCCTGGTTACATATTAAAATCATCAGACATAACCATAACAAACTAACCTCAATGTAAACACCGATAATGAATGTTTCCCTACCCTAGTAAATGATATAAGATGAAATAAATCAAGATAATTATGAATATCTCCTCAATGAGGAATTAAGGAAATAAACACACTTTCTCACTTAAATTATCTGTCTTTATTTTGATATACAGTAGGCGTACTATAACCATATTCTTGAAAAGAGGGGCGTGTTAAACGATGCAATTTATTTAATAAGTCTTTGCAGTGTGATTTTCGAAAGTTTCAGACATCCAATGACTTCCCTTTCTTTTGCGCGAATATTTCCTTCTCTCTTCAATACCGGTAACCAGTAAGGAGAGAGATTATTGGGCATATTTTCAGCCTGCAGGCTGGTTATATCTTCAAGCTTATCAGGAAACATATAGGAATACTAATGTGCCAAGCTCCGTGAACGGAATTTAGGTCAGCTTTCAAGTTCACTGCGGATTTGAAAATAATAATGTTATAAGTTCTACTGCCAAAATTTCGTCCCGCAAGAGTTATTTCATATACCGGTAGATCTAGACATGAGACTGACGTATTTGAGCACTTTCATTATTTCACACAAACTATGTTATTAAATGCATTATCCGAACATGCCACAATCCTACTTACCTGGTATTAGCCAAATAGATTTACAATCCCACAGAAAAAGAAAATATGCTTTAAATATTCTCGCAAATGTATCACTAGTGACTTTAACGGCGATGCGGTGGCAACACGCACTTCACGCTAGAGCAGTGATTGAACGTTGCCAACGTGCCAGATTAACGGTAAATGTAAGACGTCGTATCGGCAAGTAGGGTCCCTAAACTGTATGGTTACCGACACTGAAAAAGACCCAACAGCAAGAAAAGTAACCATAAATCAATATCTTAATATTACAGGGGAGAAAGGGTAAGGTTGCACCCTTAGGGTACGTCGTTACACGGAGAGGACTATAGGCCAGGACGCCAGTAGTTAGGTATTCCCAGCTGGAGTTTACAGGATCTTCAATTCCTTCTCAAGCTTCAACGAAGTAAGCCATACAATGAACAACCAAAATTCATGGTGATTAGCGAACAGAAAATCACCACTGTTGTTATCATCTTGGACGGAAAAGCGATTGAAGCGTGTTACAGTTCACGTAGCTAAGATGCTACGTAACCCAGGAATGGGCTCTAGATGTAGGAATCAAATCAAGAAGTCTTACCATTCATGCTTTCACGGCCCTTACTTATAGACATGATACAGGCTTACGCCCTGTCAAGAAAATAAGGTGAAATTCTTGGAGAAGTCTTTCTCGTGAACAGTCGAGATTTTCTTCTTAAGACGGAGAGCAAAGTTCTTTGCGAAACATAAAGAATTTCACTTGATTTTCTTGACACGGCATAAGCCCAAAATGCCTATATCGTGTCTATAAATCAAGAATTGGCATTGCAAGAAGTATGTTTCTAAAATTAAATCGTTTCACGACATGGCAACGAGTTTCGAATTGGAGGTGGAGAAGGAACAAAGTAATATTGTGGTTTGGTGCCCCATTCCTTTCTATTCCTCCTCTAGCTAATGGCATATGAGTTAACCTTGTAAGTGGTTACCACGCCCAGTTTTCTTACCTTGGCAGATCTCCGGACATAAGTTACTTCAACATAGTTACGGCGTCTGCATAGGATACTTCAGAAAAGATGAATTTGACCGGCAAGATTTTTTTGTTACGTATCTTAAGCTAATGTAGACATACACTGGGATAATCAACAATTTATTTTAAACTTGTTTCCCGTGTCGTGGATGTTGAACTGCTGTCGGAGTTTCTGCACCCAGGTTGATCTCCGCGAACGCCCGCGTTTTTCTTCTAATGGGAGTATAATTTAAGACTTCGTAGTGGAGTTACCGAAGCATAGGAGCGCAGAGAAGCGGTGACGGCGAGCTCTGTGCCCGCAGTGACGAGCGGACGTAGTCGTCTCAAAGAAGCGGCATGATTACGCCTATAGAAACTAAACGAAACTGAACTCACCAGTTATATCCAGCTTCAGGACAAATAAATAAATAAATTATAATTAGTTAACTAGCAAATGAAATTGAACTCACAGGTATTTACAGAAAATGCTGAAAGTGATCTCCCTAAGCTGCGATGCAAACTTCACGTCCTGTAATGATATTAACGAACGCATAATGTTCCTAATTTCGATTTTTAAATACATATTTAGAGAAGCCTTGGAAGATATAGAAGAAGGAATTTTGATAAATGGAGTGAGATTAAACAACATCCGGTATGCTGATGATACAATTGTATTTGCTGATACTATCCAAGTGCTACAATCACTAATGGATAGAATTGTAAGAGTCAGCAGCCAAGGGCTTGAAATAAACACCGCAAAGACAAAACTCATGGTTATAAGTAAGGAAAATATTTCCGGAATAAACTTGGTTATAAATCAAAAGAGTATAGAAAGGGTAAAACAATATACATACCTTGGAACCATAATAAATGAAGACTGGGATTGCTCACAAGAAGTCAAGGTACGCATTGGAAAAGCAAGAAGTGTGTTCCAGAAAATGAGTAATGTGTTTAAAAGCCACAATCTAACTTTAGGGACTAAAATCAGACTTCTGCACTGTTATGTATTTTCTGTTCTTTTATATGGTGTAGAGACATGGACCTTAAATAAAAACACAGAGAAGAAGCTGGAGGCCTTTGAAACATGGCTTTATAGGCGGATCCTAAGAATATCTTGGACCCAGAGAATTACAAACGTGGAAGTAATGAGAAGGATGAACACAACACCTCAGTTGATCAAGATAGTGGAATGCCGGAAGCTGCAGTATCTGGGACATATAATGCGCAACACAGATAGATACAACCTACTCCAAAAAATACTCCAGGGGAAAATCAACAGCAAAAGAGGTCCTGGAAGAAGAAGAATATCTTGGCTTGACAATCTTAGAGGCTGGTGCAATATGTCATCAGTTGAACTGTTCCGCTCTGCCACAAACAAGACGAAAATAGCCATCATGATCGCCAACATCCGAAACGGATAGGCACCGAAAGAAGAAGAATTCTTCGTCAGTTCGAGAATGATTTCTGTAAAAATTTTCTTTATGACTTCTGCGTAGATCTTAAATCAGAGGAACGCGCCGTATGGGCCGTCGCATGAACCTGCTGGAAATAGCCGTACCCATTTTCTTCTCCAGGCAGTTCAGCGAAAAATTGGTTCGAGAATGTTGTGAATGTAACGGTCGGAAGTAATCGTATTCTGAAAAAAATATCGGACCGATAATTCGTCGGGCACTAATACACCCACCTTCACATCGTGCAGAGGTCTCTGCTTTAAAATGTGCGGGTTCTCTCTATCCCAGATCCTATTATTCTGTGAATGGACATATCCACTCAAATGATACCATGCGTCACTCATAAAAAATAAAGTTCGGATCCACGATGATACTATTCATTAGCCATTTGCAAAATCTTATTCTTAGAATGAAATCGATAGGCTGTATGTAACCGAGCTCAGTAGCTGCAGTCGCTTAAATGCGGCTAGTATCCAGTATTCCGGAGATGATGGGTTCGAATCCCACTGTCGGCAGCCCTGAAGATTATTTTCCGTAGTTTCCCATTTTTACACCAGACAAATGCTGGGGATGTTCCGTAATTAAGACCACGGCCGCTTCCTTCCCATTCCTAGCCCCTTCCTTTTCCATCGTTGCCATAAAACCTATCTGTGTTGGTGTGACGTAAAGCAGCTTTAAAAAACGTGCTGGCGAATGTGATATACCACTTTCCTGAGCTGCTCCCTGAAGCAACTTACGTGGAATGTCTTGCAGTCTTGGCTGTGTATCTTCTAACCTCTCCTATGTGGGAGCTGTTTTTTCTTATCAATTACGAACCCAGTACTACGCCAGTTTTGAACGAGATATTGCACGTAACGTTTTGATGGTACTGCAGAACTGGGAACCTATCTACGGAATTTTCGAAGGCACCTTTTAACTGGTGCAAATAGCACTCGATCAAAAATATTCTCTACGCTTTAGTGTAATAACCTCACAACACACCTTAAAAATCCAATAGTTACTACTGAACTTTGCCTGCTGCCATTTCTTGATGGATACAGTGCTTTTGTATCCATCTCTTGGCACAGGCCACAGTAAAGTGTAGCTTCCACCGAGGTCCCAGTCTCATCCATGGCTGTGACAATATGGAAGCTGCTGGGATATGGGTGGTTTGAGTAATGACATTCAGAGCACGACTAGTGCATCTGTGTGTTATGAAAGGTGTTGCTCATAGGGTCAGTCGTGTTGCAATAGCACTTTCTGACCCAGTGAGGAAAGCAATGGCAAACTACCTCACTCCTCGTCTTGCCTAGTACGCCTCATTTTGGTGCTGCCATTGGTTTTTGCGGTTTCCTTATAACCGCATAACCTTTGGTGGTGTTATTTGAGGATCCAACCAGCCTCTGGGCTGATGACCTAACAGACAGACAGACAGACAGACAGACAGACAGACAGACAGACAGACAGACAGACTACTGAACTTCTTTGTCAGCTATCAAGACTTCTAGTTACGCCAAATTTCACGCAAGTCGAGTTCGCTTGGGGATTCCCGCGGTCTGTGAGCAAAACTGTGAAGTGTTAAAATATACTCCCTGTGTATTGCCTATGGGTGGTGGTGGTTGGTGGTGATTATTATTTTAAGAGGAAGTACAACTTGGCAACAGTCCTCTATTAACACTAATCAGAGGAGAAAAAGTAGAAGGGATCAGACACTTCGAAAAATCCAGGTATCGGCCAAACAAAGACTAGGGCCACGAAGGGCCCCTACTGTTATGAAGCCTAATAGTTTCGGGGTGGGAAAAGAACAAGAGTTGACTTACGAAGGTCAGATAGAATAGATGAAAGTGAGGAGCCTGACACAAGGTTGCCAGCCAACGCTCTCAAGTTAAGAGCCGCTGGGTCCCATTTTAGTCGCCTTTTACGACTGGCAGGAGGTACCGTGGATATTATTCTACCGCCCTCATCCGCAGGAGGTTGTGAATATAGTCAATTAAGTCTAGTAGCATTTATTTAAATTGAACATGAAAACAAACCTTTGAGAAAGACATGCCTGTTCGCACGACGAGTTCTAAGAGGCCCTCTTTTCTTCCTCTCAGATGTAAGATAAACTGTAATTGGGTGTGGTTTACTTCACGCTCGTATGTTCCATGAGAGGCTCGACATTGATTCTCAGATCTCAGTCGTGTAATTTCATTTGGCAAGCTACCTTCTCCTCTCTTTCTAACGACTTGATTCACACGACTACTAGAAACAAGTTTTGAATCCTAATAACTCGGAAGTGAAAAATAGCACCCCCCTTGATTCAAAATTCAAATAAAGCTCAGAGGCTTGTACTGTGTCTGAAGTCGTCTTCTTTTTCTCCAGTGTTTGTCCTGCCTGGTGGTGGGATCAGCTATATGAATTCATTGTTTCTACGAAGGCTGATCAACAAAGACTGAGACTGATTTTTTTTCACAATGTTTATTACTCTATTTCAATGTTTGCATGCATTTTTTCAAAGTAGTCCCCTCCTAGTTCAATGCAATTTTTATAGCATCTCTGCCAGTCCTTGAACACATGATGCAGACCATTCTTTGTCAGGTCCTTGAGAATCGCCTCATTTTTCTTGAGCACTGCCCCTAAGCTTTGCTTTTAGTAATGGGAATAAAAAACTCACAGAGTTCAAGATCAGGGCTATAAGGTGGATGCGGTACACAGGTAATATTGAATCGAATTGATTTGTGACGTGAGGCCGTGCATTGTCATGATGAAGTCGCCACTTAGTCCGAGAAAGCTCTGGTCGTTTCTTTGCAATGTGCGTCCTCAGTGTAGCCAATACTCACGTGTAGTAACAGTAGTGTGAGGGGGAACTGCATGCTGGTAAATCGTTCCATTACAGTTAAAAAATGTGTTCACCATCGCTTTCCCTGCAGATGGAACAACTTTTGCCTCTTTTTGGCGATTTCCACACTGTGCTGGCTTGTGTTCTTTCAGGATCATAATGATGCTTCAGCTTTTCGTAAGTTTCAGTGGCTGTATTGTTGAAACGAAAACAGAATTGGATTGCGCTGTACTGCTCCTCTCGCATTACCCCAATTGTCTGGTATGCGAAATGCACGTAGCGTCTACAAAATAGAGCATACTACCAACCTACCGGTACGAGAGTGCTGCCGCCTACCGAAATTATACATAAAAATCCGCTATTTTCAAATATTTATGTTACAGATAGGAAACTCTCTCGGAAGCTACAGGAAGAATCAGTCTGCCTTTGATCAGCCCTCGTACAGTCGAAATCGGTTATAGCGACTCCGAAGGGACCACCAATCACCGGTCGTTATAGCCGATAGTCGCATAAACCGGTTTTATTTTTTGTTGTTAAAAATGTCATATCTGTAAGTTTCAGGCTGTACACTTGCATGGTTAATTAACATAATACGAGGGTTGGAACTTAAATAGTGGCAACACTGCTATGGAGACGCTATGCAACGGAATCTAATATTGTCACTGATAGCACACGTTGGTTACATACCTACCTTACCTCAGAGCAAATGGACTTGCCCTTCCCGATTACCTCCGTGCGCACAAGCGAGAGAAAGACAGTCTCGTGTGAGCTAGCGGTCTAATAACGTAACGTTGTCACTTTGTTTTCCAAACAGGAACAACGGAGTTGGATCAAGATTGAATGTGCCAGAGGTCGTACAGCACGATAGTGTCATCAAGGTCTTCAACAAGCTTGCGGGGAATCTGCATTGCCTTACAGAACAGTGGCACGTTGGGTAAAAGCCTTCAACGATGGTCGGCAAACTGTGGCGGACATTCAACGGGCAAGTCGTCCTATGAGTTCAGTGAAGAAGTGCATGGTCTTGCCGCGTTACTGGACAGTGATCGAAACCAGTCGATTCGTGAGCTCACCCAAGAAACCGGATTAGCGCATACGACTGTGCTTCACATCCTGAAGGAACGCCTGGCCATGCGAAAAATTGCATCACGATGGGTTCCGCATGATTTGACCGAAATGTACAAATGGTTGCGTTACGACGCTGCTAAGACGCACTTGAAGCGCTTTGAGCGCGAAGGAGAGACTTTCTTACGCCGTATCATAACCCAATCGAACGAATGGCGTCATTATGGGTCACCACGAAAGTCGAAAGTTCATCAGAGCCCCAGTACGGTGAAGATTACGGTGATCCTCGTGTACGATTGTGATGGTGTTATCCTAACGCAGAACATTCCTCCACGGCAGACCGTCAATGTAAAATATTACTGTTCGTTTTTGGAGCGCCACCTGCGACCAGCCTTGAGAAAGAATCGGCAACACTTGCTGCAGAATCCACCCATCATTTTGCACGACAATGCTCGGGCGCATACAGCGCAAGCTGTGGCTGATTTTTTTCGGTCGATGGGACTGGGAAGTACTGTGCCATCCACCGTACTGCCCGGACTTAAGTCCTTGTGACTTCGATTTGATTCGAAGATGAAGGAACCAATTCGTGGCATTCGCTTCAGAACTGTTTCAGAGATTCGACAGGCAGTAGAACGCTCCATTCGCACCATCAAGAGAACAGGCTCTACAACATCGCTGGAAACGGGTTATACACAACGCTGGTGACTACATTGAAGGACAGTAAAGGTTGCTAACATGTAACTCTTTTGTATCTGTTGTAAATAAATAGTTGCCACTATTTAAGTTCCAACCTTCGTATTAAGTTACAACTACAAAAATCGTAACTGACATTAGTATTGTATTTACGGTACAGTATTTGTGGAGTGGAACTGCAAAGAACTTCATTAGCTTTCGCTTGAAGAATAGGTCCATTCACCGGCACATTATTTGTTCTTTGTTGTTTAAACCATCTAAGTAAAGATTCTTCAGTATTTTTGTGCTCAAGACGATTTGACCCGCTTGACTTTATTTAAATATTAGAAAAGCTGTATTTTCTCTCTGTTCATCCAAATTGTAGAAATCGTTCGGTGTGATACATCCAATTCCCTCGCGATGTTGACGTTTGTTTCCCCATTTTCCAAATGCCAAATCTTGTATGACTTTTCTCAAATATTAAACACTTTCTCTTTCTTTTGAGTCATCTTCACAGCGATGCTTGCCTCTACTATTTAACAGGGAATAAGCGTCACATTATTTTCAGCAATTCCCAAATACGTTAAAAAATCACCATTGCACGTTATCGTCGATACATTTCTCCGGAAATGAGATAAAAATACATCGTTTCATACGATATGTCGTACTAAGCGATTTTTTAAATACATTGTTTATATAGGATTCAGAGGAACTGTTATATTTCCTCGTTATATCAAATACGTCGTTAAAAGCGATGTCGCAGAAGAGGTTTCGACTGTATTTAGTTCTGTTCTTCTGAATGAGTTGGCTACGCGATTCGATTCACATAGCTGCTAGCTTATGTTCGGGAGATGATGGGTTCGAATCACACAGTCAGCAGCCCTGAAGATGGTTTTCCGCGGTTTTCCCATTTCACACCAGGCAAATGCTGAGGCTATACCGTTAATGAAGTCCACAGTCACTTCCTTCCCAGTCCTAGCCCTGTCCTATCCCATCGTCGTCATAAGACCTGTCTGAGTCAGTAAACGTGATACCAATAGCAAAACTTAACTCTGCCCTGGGCATGTCTGAGTGGTGGTTGATGCTCTTCAGATCGCTGTATAGGTCATCAGTTTGGTCCTCCATCCTTACGATGTTATCGGTTCCTGTCCTTAGCACACGTCCGAACCATCGTAGATGACTCTCACGCATTTTGTCACGGACCAGTCTTCTACTTAGCGTTGTCCCGGTGCTAGAGGGTCCGCTCTTCGGGTCCCTAACCGCCATTTTGCATGGTCGTGGACGTAGTTTGGTCTCCAGCCAACGTCTCCCATTTCCGTTTTTGCCGTGCTTTTACACCGCTTTTTTGGTCTTCCAGGTGGGCGGACACCGTTGACGTCAAAGTGGAAGATGAGTTTGGTAGCTGTGCCAGGCATTGCACGTAGAACATTGCTATACCATCGGAGGCGCATTCTCTGCATTTTCTCCATAATTGATGCGATGCCAATTTGCTGACGAATTGTGTAGTTCCTGATCTGTTGGATTAAGGAGATGCCCATCGAGCAGCGGAGCATACGCATCTCCATGACGTGAAATTGGTGTTCTGTGCTTTTGGTGGCCGGTGGGCATTCAGCACTATTGTTTGGTATACTTCAAGGTGAAGAGGAATTTTTCTTGTCACAGAGTACGCCGGAGACATCTCTCCTATGAGTTACGAATTATCATGAAACAGTGCAATTCCAAATTTTTTCCCTGGTGGTTTAATTGGAGATGCGTTACAGCTTAGTTACGCCAGTTGTCCACTTCAGCGCCTTGATCTCCATTATGCCTAGTTGACGTTCTTCCTCAGCCAACATACGCAACTCTATAGTGCAGAAAGATTTTGGATTTGTGATGACATTTCATCATCAGGTGGCAAGTGACTCCGATTGTTGTTCGTCACTTCGTCCAAGCTGTCCTTATTCTTCCTTTGATCTCTTCAAGTCAGACAGCGTCAGTGATAATGGAGCCAGTGGCTGCGGCTGGTCCTCTCAGTCTACGTGAATAGCTCCGATTGTTTGAGAATCTGACGTAATATATTCAGACTCTACTCCACGTTGCGGCTTCTCTTCCTGCAAAATTGTATATAAATATGGGTACTTACTGATTCACTCTACAGTCTAGACCAGGGCCTCTCAGGGTGCATGCGCCTGGTGCATGCACTGTGCACGGTGCAAAAGCCGACTTCGCTTGGTTGACCAGAGTGCAGACCCCTACTCCTCGATTTGGAGCAATAGCGCTGTGTCTCTCTTTCCCCACGCCTGTCTCGCTCTCTCCGCCTGTCTCCCTCTTCCTCACTTGCTCCGTAGCGCTCGAAATCCGAGCCGAGTTGAGCCGAGCTTAGCCGAGTAGCCCACAGACGAAGCGCTGGTCCGAGCCGAGCGGAGCGGGACCGATGCACTGTGCACAGGAACTCAGCGCCGCTGCTTGCACGCGTGAGATTTTGGACATTTGAGAGGCCCTGGTCTAGGCATTGAACCGTCTCACTTTCACCATTCCAGACAACTGAATAAATTCCTAGGATATCAAAACTTCGGTTCAGATGAAGAAGTGGAATCGGTCATGCGCAGTTGGCTATACTTTCAGGGAACGGAGTTGTATGAACGAGGTATTCTCAACTTGGTATTACGATGGGAGAAATGAGACATGATTCATATGTTGAAAAGTAGGTAAAACCTGTAGAGTTGTTTGCATATTTTTGTTTTTCCTACTAATTAAATATGTTGTTACCGGGCGAGTTGGCCGTGCGCGTAGAGGCGCGCGGCTGTGAGCTTGCATCCGGGAGATAGTAGGTTCGAATCCCACTATCGGCAGCCCTGAAGATGGTTTTCCGTGGTTTCCCATTTTCACACCAGGCAAATGCTGGGGCTGTACCTTAATTAAGGCCACGGCCGCTTCCTTCCAACTCCTAGGCCTTTCCTATCCCATCGTCGCCATAAGACTATCTGTGTCGGTGCGACGTAAAGCCCCTAGCATATATATATATATATATATATATATATATATATATATATATATATATATATATAATTGCTTGGCATTCACATCTGCAGCAATTTAAAATGGAATAAACATGTTGAGGAAATAAGGTGTAAAGCATACAGAGTCCTGGGATTCATCCGCAGATCTCTACTGGGAGCCAGGAAGAAAGCCGTTCAGACAGCCTATCTGTCATTAGTACGGCCAATACTGTTGTACGGGCTTCCTTCCTGGCACCCTACTACAGTGGAGAACATGACGAAACTAGAGAGAGTTCAACGCCGAGCAGAACGACTAATTACTCAACACGGTCATTTAAATACAGCCAGGTCACTGCCCTCCATAACATCCCTCTGTAAACAAATAGATATTACTTTCCTGAGAAAATCCCTCGCAGGTAACATTCATATAAACCCTTTCAACCGCTTACAGCTGAACTATCGTTCCGCTCAAAGAGGTCGAGGTGTGTCCCTTTTCCCTCCATTTGCAAGAACAGCATCATATCAAAGTGGCTTCTTTAGTCGTTCTGCTCGGTTGTGGAATGAACTCCCACCGCAGATAAAAGAACTACCTGCAGAAAATTTCTGTAAAGACGTAAAACGGATGTATATATAACGAAACCCTCTGTACAAAACATAATTTATCTACTGTGAGAATGTTCAGTATGAGTGGGAGGATGGATGAAAGTTATGGGGTCCCGAGTGATTGAGACGGTAAATGTGTATGAGTAAGCCGGCCTAGCTAAAATATATGTGGGGTTTCTAGAGAGAGAGAGAGAGACTCTGTGTGTGTGTGTGTGTGTGTGTGTGTGTGTGTGTGTGTGTGTGTGTGTGTGTGTGTGTGTGTGTGTGTGTGTGTGTGTGTGTGTGTGTGTGTGTGTGTGTGTGTGTGTGTGTGTGTGTGTGTGTGTGTGTGTGTGTGTGTGTGTGTGTGTGTGTGTGTCGTCATGACTTGAATGTTGAACAGGTCTTGTGAGTATTACTGTATGTAAATATGCCTATGTAATTATTTTAACTGTATATAAGAACATCATGTAGAATGTAATTGTATATTTGTATATTATAATTTTAAGTGGTGATGGAGGCACTTTTGTGTATATGGGGCTATGCCCTTTCTCCATTCACCATCCCTAAATTGTAACTACAATTAGTGGAAAATAAATAATAATAATAATAATAATAATAATAATAATAAAATGTTATGCATTACTTTGTCATCTGCCCTCGTGTAATTTCATTAACAAAGCAAGTCATGGCATTGTGTTTTTCTCCTTGATTTAAATAAAAGTGCAGTGTTCTGGTGCGCACAGAACAATTGTGTTGTTGTGAACAGTAATGGTGTACGTGCTTGCAACAGGGTTCGCGTCGCGGATTGATATCCAATAATGTGGTTTTATCGCTCAAACGTCAGTGTAACTATAATTTCCTGTGTACATTTCCATTTTGGCCGCTGTGTGGACTGGGTTCATTATTATTGCTAGAGGCTAAGTTCGGTCCTGCACTAAGCACGCCTACCCTCTAGCTGGAAGATTGAATTTAAACTCGGTGGTCGTGGTAGTGGGAGTGGGTCGATATCAGGAAGAGTGCAAGTGTAAACGCAGCCCGGACTGAAAACATTGGAACCACCAAGTATCGTGTACTCTCACTTACAGGATATCGATTATCGCTGGTTTAACGAGGCACAGCGTAGCTTGAGTTTCATCTAATTAATATATTGCACTGAAAGATGTATTTAAGAACGGTTACAACGCTAAAAATCGAATATTTTGGCATTCTATGCTTGTTAATCTCACAAAATAATTGAGAATTTCCTGCGCATTCAAGTGTCTCGTCTTCTAGAAATAAATCCCGGTCACTCGATGTGAGATTTGTGCTGAACGAAGTGGGGGCGGGACAGGTTTTTCTCCGGGTGCTCCGGTTTTCCCTGTCATATTTCATTCCAGTAAAACACTCCAATATATTTTCAGTTCATTTGTCAGTCATTAATCATTGCCGCAGAGGAGTGCGACAGACTTAAGCAGCCGGCACAATTCCTATTCTCGCCGCTACATGGAGGCTTTATTCATTCCATTCCTGACCCGGTCAAATGGCTGGAAACAGGCTGTGGATTTTCATTTTTCACTATTTTTTTTGGCGGCAGCTACTAGCAGAGTTGAAAGTTCAAAGGAGCACCCAAGATGATCTGGGCTAAGCAAATTGAGTATGATCTGGAAAACCTAAGGCTTAACGTAGCCCAAGTAGTCACTAGTCACTGAAAATTGTATTAAAGGACGATTAGTGAAGTACCAAAATTTTAAAAAACGAACCACAATCAGGTCGGTGGGTCTCGGCCCACAAATGGCCACGGCTGATCCGTGCTCCGACAGCTCTACACTCCGACCGGCCAATCAAGCAGAGGAGAGGTAGCCACGGCTCTACAGTGGCTCTACGCGTCTGCATTTGGGAAACGGAGAGGGGCTGTCCCCACCGTCAGCTGTCGTGATAATATTTTTCCACGGTTTTCCATTCTCCTGCTCTAAGGCGAATGCTGGGACAGTTCCTAGTATACCTCTCACCTTCTCCGGACATCTTCTCCGATACAAATATCCTGGCCTGAGAGATGGCGTCACCGTCTGAGAGGCCCGCCTCCCCCTTCAGGGAAGGAATGAAAACAATTTAGTAGTAGTACCAAGATCAGCGGCATCCCCAGCAGCGTACCGTACAGATCCCGACCTGCCGGCAGAAGAATTAAGTAAACTCGTAGTGGAAACCTCTGGATATCCCATGAATAGGTTGTAATTCCCACTAATTTATGGAGAACTTTTCATTGTGTTATCCTAAAAATGTTTGGCTGCCCAGGAAAGTTCTGAATGACTAAACTTAGTATCCTAGAGGAAGTTAACAGAACCGATAAATGAAGCTGTCGACCACAAACAGTAACTTCGACAGACATGAACGAGAACTGGAAATGGTCCAAATGGTCCAAAGAAAAGCAGCACGCTTTGTTCTGGGTGATTACCGACAAAAGAATAGTGTTACGATAATGTTGCGAAATTTGGGCGGGGAAGACTTGGGAGTAAGGAGAAGAAATGCTCGACTATGTGGTATGTTCCGAGTTGTCAGTGGAGAGATGGCGTGAGGTGATATTGCTAGACAAATAAGGTTGAGCGGAGCTTCCAGAAGTAGGAAAGATCATAATATGAAGATAAAGTTGAAATTGGGGCAAATAATCATGTATAGGACGACAGGTAAGGTACTGGAATAAATTATCAAGGGAAAGGTTCGATTAATTTCCAAGTTCTTTGAAAACGTTTTAAGAAAAAACAAGGTAAACAACTGATAGGGAATCTGACACCTGCAGATGATTTATTTATTTATTTATTTATTTATTTATTTAGCTATATATATATATATTGATTGATTGATTGATTGATTGATTGATTGATTGATTGATTGATTGATTGATTGATTGAAGGCACGTTGTTGGAATACCCATTATCTGGCTTCGAAAGCAGATAATGTATTCTGAAGGACTGTCAAAGAGAAACTCCGCGCGAACATCCTCAAATCGACCCTGAGGAAAGAGGTCGATATTAGCAATTGGCAGACCGAGCGAGTTGGCTGTTCGATTAGGCGGGGTGAGCTTGCATTAGGGAGATAGTGAGTTCGAATCCCCACTGTCGGCAGCTCTGAAGATGGTTTCCGTGGTATTCCATTTTCACACCAGGAAAATGATGGGGATATACTGTACCTTAAGGCCACAATCGCTTCCTTCCTGCTCTAGCCCTTTCCTATCCCATCGTCGCTATAAGACCTGTCTGTACCGTTTTAACGTAAAGCAACTTGTAAAAATAACAATTGGCACACCACTGTATCAAATCGTCCAGCATGGCATCGACTCACCCTCGTCCTTGAAGGCCAAGAGTACTTCAAAACGGAGTGCCCGTTTAGTTACAAGACTTAAAAGCGGAATGCTAGGAAAGGGCACTTGAATCTCTTGGAGGAACAGCATGGAGTCATTGCATACCGGCACTGCAAAAGCCTCTGTTTTCTAGAATTGGGCTTCTCAGCCTCTTGAGGAAACGCAAATGAATATTTCCACGAAAAACGGCGTACTCGTTTACGAGTTAAGGAGAAGAAGAAGAAGAAGAATATGGTCACATTATAATAAGAAAAGCATATTAAGACAGGCCAAACTTAGACACTAAAAAAAAGTATTTATCAGAAGCATTGTATTCGTCAGGAACGACCACAATTGGAGCATCAGGTATCATAGAGACAGAAAACATAGAAACGTAAAATCCTTAGAAAAATATGTGGATCAATATACAGGGATGGCATATGGATGAAACGGCCTACCGAAGAGCTGTACCAGCGCAGTGACAGACTCACAGCCATGATCAGGAAACGCAGACTAACTTTATATGGGCACATACAGAGAATGGACGACAACAGACTTCCAAAGAAAGTCTTTGACGTAGTAAACAGTTCAACCAAGAAAACAAATTGGTATCATGAAATAGAGGAAGACTTAAGGCAGGTGGGGATCAACAGGCAAACGATAGGAGACAGAAAAGAATTATTCAGAAACAAAATTAGGAATACAAAATTTATAGTAAATGGGAAGAGGACGAACATTGTAGACAGAACAAAGGAAACAGGAGCACAGCCAAAGGATGAAGAGATTTTGGGAAGAGGAAGAAGGGAAAGAAGTGAAAATTGTCATCATGAGATATTTGAGTTCAAACACTGTCCATAAGGGCAAAAATTATATGAATGAATGAATGAATGAATGAATCTCTCTCTCTCTCTCTCTCTTTCTGAGCATTAATCCCGACTTGCAGGGTCTGCTGCTTTGCTACATCTCCTCCATTTCTGTCTGTCGTTGACATCTTCTGGTGTTAAGCCAACACTGTGCATGTCTGCCCTGATGTTGTCAGTCCATCTCCTTGCCGGTCTTCCTCGTGGTCTTGTTCCTTCTGGGTTGATGTGGAGCGCTGTTTTGGCAACTGAGTCGTCCTGTTTTCTCATGACGTGGCCGTACCAGCGGAGACGGGCTTCCCTCACTTTGTCTATGATGGGCGCGACACCAAACCTTTGCCGGACGTCCGTGTTCCTTATGTGGTCACATCGGGTCAGCCTCATGGACCATCGAAGCATCTTCATCTCCATGGTTGTCAACATTTGCTCCTGTTGTTTCGTCATGGGGCGACATTCAGTCCCATAGATCGCTGCTGGCCGTACCACACACTTATAAACTTTTGCCTTTAGATATTGAGGCAATGAAATAAGAATAAGAATATTAATAATAATGTAATTAACTCCAAGAAGACTGAGTACTTGGAGACTAGTCCGAGCGATGGTACTTTCCAAGTTAATGGCGAGAAATAAAAAATGTCCTCCTTCACAGATACATTGAATCCTGTCTGCACAGTGATGGATATTCGCGACATGCATGTGCTAGAGAGATGTCACTGCTGTGCCCTGTCCATCTTAAATCCAAGATATATCGCAATGTGGTCCGCCCAGTCGCGCTGTGTAGATCGGAAAGTTGGGCACCAACTCCGCGTCATGGAGATGCAGATGATTCGATCTGCTCTCCGACGACAGTCAGGCAACGAATGGGTGACAACACCTATTTATGAAAATATGTGAGAGTGACGCCTCCAATACATCAGACGTACTACGCATGAAACTGTCGGGCACAGTCGGCCAGATGACCTCAAAACCTGGCATTAATTAACAGATGGCAAAATTAATCGGATTTATGCTTACAATATATAATTTTTTAAGGAATAAAAGGGTACAGATGAATGTGACAGACATGTTAAAACTTATGAAAAACTATTTAAAATAATATTATGGTTAAATCCGCCATTTCAATATAATTTCTGTTACTGAAACTATTTATTCATCGAACATTCTCTCCATCAGCGATCATCGAAGGATTTAATCATTTAGGGAAGAAAAGGAAAAGAAAATGATTTGTAATGAAAAACTATTTAAAATAATATTATGGTTAAATCCGCCATTTCAATATAATTTCTGTTACTGAAACTATTTATTCATCGAACATTCTCTCCATCAGCGATCATCGAAGGATTTAATCATTTAGGGAAGAAAAGGAAAAGAAAATGATTTGTAAATATTTAGTTTATTTAAGAAGTGATTCTCGTTTATCATCTTAATCTTCTCTATATATAAAAGTGAATGAAATACTGGATCTATTTCGTTGAAAATTTCGCAATTTGTTCTCATTACTCCTGAGAGGGTTTAGGAAGTGTTTAGAACGAAATCCGATCGGTAGTTCTTTTTTACAATTGGCTTCATGTCGCACCGACACAGATAGGTCTTATGGCGACGATGGGACAGGAAAGGGCCTGGGAGTGGGAAGGAAGCGGCCGTGGCCTTAAATAATTTACAGCCCCAGAATTTGCCTGGTGTGAATATGGGAAACCACGGAAAACCATCTTCAGGGCTGCCGACAGTGGGATTCGAACCCACTCACTCCTGGATGCAAGCTCAATGCTGCTCGCCCCTAACCACACGGTCATCTCGCCCGGTGATCGGCAGATCAGGATAGGGGCGGAGAAGGGGCTGAAATAGAAAAGAGGGGAAGGTAAGCAAACCGCAAGACAAACATGATCAGCGTGTTGCCTAACCAACAGTGTGTGAAGAAAAGAAAATCTCAAAAATTACAGGGATTGCGGATGAATGTGTATGTTCCAGCATAGCTCTCAACCAACCTTTATTCACATAAAACTTATTATCTGGAAAAATTACTGTAGCGGCAAGAAACCCCGAGCATCCGTAAAGGGAAAAGAATGTCCAGAATGACGATATTATGGATGTACGTGCGTATGTTCCAGCAAAGCTCTCAACCAAACATGATACACATGACTTACTGTTTGGGAAAGAAACCTGTGGGGTAAGACACCCCTACGTATTGGGGGTTGGGTGGAAAGGGGGTGAAATTAAAATAATGAAGACCAATGTTAAATGTGAAAACTTTATATGTTAATAAATATATATTTTCTTTTGCTTTTATACCAACTGTTTGGAAACATCTACCACGGTTGAATTAATAAACGCGGGCGAAGCCGCGGGCATCTGCTAGTATTGAATATTTTATGTGATAGTAATTTCCTGATGTACCGTACCATTAGTAATTGTTTATTCATAGATATTATAAATTGTGATATAGTAGTTCTTTAAATTTAGGCTAAACCAATAAAATTTGTTATATTTTTCTTATTCTTTGATGCTGCAATTAAGTGAGACTTCGATGATCGCTGATGAGCAGAATGTTTATTGTTCTCGATAAATGTTCGATGAATAAATAGTTTCCTGAAGAGAAAGTGTATTGACAAGGCGGATTTTATCGCAATACTATTTTTAAATAGTTTTTATTAAGTTTAGACAAGTCAGTACAGGAATAAATAACAACACCTATTGTGGTCAAGTTTATCAACAGGCATGTCAAGTTTAACATGAACTCGTTCTTAAATCTAAATACAGTATAGAGTGGTAGAAAATAAGACAAATTATGTTTGGCAGAAAGAAAATTAATGCATTATTCGTAGTATTGCACACCTTTGTGATACATGTAGTTAGATTGACAGTTGAAAGAAAATGATCTGAAAATAATTTTATCTCCAGCAGTGCTGTTAGGTCTAAAGAGCTTCTGTATTTTTCTGACTGCTCTTCTGTTTCCTCATGTAATCCAACAAAAGTACTTGAAATCACTTCGGGAGCACTAAGAATCTGTAGAACGTCTGCAGGCAATGACTTTAGCTTCTTTCTTGGCAGAGGCCGCACGTGTGAAATGATTATATGTGCGGATGTAGCCAAGGAATGAAGATCGTGTTAGTTTACTTCAAGCCGAAATATCCTCCTGCTAAAATCTCTCCTGTACTGTTTAAAATCCCTGTATTTCTTTGTAGGCGTAGGCATTTCCGTAAGAAGCTTTGGAGACTCGAGAAGCCCGGAAGAGCGAATATGCGTCGTGTTGGCCAGTTCCTGTGACGAGTACTATTTTCTAAAGTATTCAGGAAAGAGCTGCTTCGGGCGACATCAAGGGGCATTTCGTCGCACAGGCACGGGGTCTTAGTTCTAAAATGTAGCAGAAGCTTCTAACCTTACTCTGTTTCGTTGAACAAACCTGTCAGCCATTCGATTTTCACAAGTCCACCGTTTCGTAAACTGTAAAGTGAACACCCACACACAAAATTACGAGATTGAGTCCTGGAAATTCTGGTTCGGGCAGCTTGTTTTCTTTTTTCCACTAGTGTTTATCGTCGCACTAACAAGGCTGGAGAAAGGATTAGGACTAGGATTGGGAAAGTAACGACCGTGACCCTCATTGCCAACGGTGGGGTTCAAACCCACCATCTCCCGAATGCAAGCTCACAGCTACGCGCCCCTAACGACATGGCCAACTCGCTCGGTAGAACTGTAGCAAATACAAGTATCGCGGTATGTTAAATTGATATATTTAGTGTGGATTTTTTTTCCGTTTTCATTTAATTGTTTGATTTAAATAAACCTCCTTTATCGACAATCCGTCGAGTTTTTCATGAATATTTCTGTCCCGGTTTTATGGCAACAGCACGTTAACTACTTTTACGGTTTTGGAAGTCGTCGAGGTGCGGGAATTTTTCCGCGTAGCAGGGGGAGAGGTGATACTCCCACGTCGCGCGTCCCAGGTGGCGGATAGGGGGGTCCTAACCGGCCTGCCGGCGGGCTTGAGGGAAATAAAATACCTCTCGCGGACCAAGCACAATACCCCCTGTGGGGGACGCACATGTAGAATACACCCGCGGTATCCCCTGCCTGTCGTATGAGGCGACTACAAGGGGCGACCAAGGGATGATTGAATTAGAGCCATGAAACTACTCTTGATTCGTACCATCATGCGGGCGACACCATGGGTTGCATGTACTTGCGAGTAGTATCACTAAATTGGTACGAAATAGGTTTGTGATTAGTTGCAGTAAAAAGCCTGGCCTGGTAGTTTCCAGTACCCGTGCGTCGTACCCATGTGAGCAACACCGCGGGTCTGGGCGTAGCCTGTGAGTTGTACCGCTATATGAGCGGCACCGTGGGTCAGCGTTGCCTGTGATTGGTATCCACTATGTGAGGAACACCACGGGAATACCAGCGCCCGTGGCTACTACACCTAAGTGAGGAACGTTACCGGTTTGCATTGGCTATGAGTGGCGCCATTGTGTGCGAAACACCATAGGTTTGCGTTATCTGTACTAAGTACAATACTTGTGAGTAGTACCATCTTGTGTGGACCACCGTGAGTCTTCGCTACTTTTGATTAGTACCCCAACATGACAAATACCATGGTTCTACTTTACTCGCGACATGTACCATTCTGTGGGGCCTTAGTCGTGGATTTTGCACCCATGTGGACATCAAGCATTATCGTGCTTTATAAATGGTCCCTTGGTCAGTAATACTATTATTCACGACCTTTTTTTGTGTCTGATCCACTGTTCCTTTTTTTTCTTTCTTTTTTTGTGGGGTTCATATCCATCCATCCATTCATTCTTCATGAAATTTTTTATTTTATTTTGTTCTGTGGATTAATTTGAACTTTTGGTTATTTCATTTCGTACCATTAGGGGCCGATGACCTCGATGTTAGGCCCCTTTAAACAACAAGCATCATCATCATCATCATATTTCAAACCTTGAAACGTTTTCCTCAAATTTTTGATTGGTTTGATATTAATCATCGTCGCACAGTCATTCAGCTTAAACCTCTCATATTTTCAGCTCTATATCAAACTTTGGATAGGCCAGCTGTGTATAGAAGCATGGTTGGCAAATTCAAAACAAAATGTTTTAAACAGTAATTTCAATTTTTTTTTAACTATACGCATTCATTAAAATCAGTCGTAAACTTTTTTAAAACTAAAACTGTAATTTTATCAATTTTTTTTATGTATAATTATCCCTTGCCTGTAGAATTGGAATGTAACTGAAGTGATTGTGATGCAAGTTGCTGATGAGTGAATACTCCTGAACTTTCGATTTGGGTTTCATTCTCGTATTCCATTTCCATGACTACAAAGTCAGTGTCATCCTCAAATTGTACAGGCAATGGCTCTGTTCCTATAAAGGCATTTTGTCTCTGTGTGTTGTTTCATTCTAGCAACTAAACCATGTTTTGCACAACTTTCATTTTTCCCTAATTGTTTTATCCTTACAACTTTTGTATTGTATAAAATGTTGTCATACAGGATCTTTTCTTCTGCCAGTTTGAACCCATAACTGCAATAAGCTGATTATACCGCTAACTTGTAAACACTTTCTACACAGCAGTTAACAGAAGACAGAAGTAGAACACACCACCATTCAAACAGTACCTAACACAAGCAGTGTGTTTCATTTAGCAGCCAACCACAAGTTGCAAAGCAAAAGGAATCTTAGCTGGTAACCAAAGTTCCCTGCTGGCTGAGTTTCAATTATGAACATTGGTTTATTACCTACCGTGCAACTCTGCTCAAATTGTATTTATGTTTAAGTATTAAAAGTACATTTTATTACACGGTTTAAAACATGTTCAGCATTTAGAAAGACTGTTTAAAACAAAAACCCATTTTAATGATTTTTTTTGTAAAAACAGTTTTTTGCCAACCGTGTTTAGAAGTAACTTGGAATGTTGAGTGTGGTAAATGATTCCTTACGATGCAAGAAATGCTGAATATTTACGATTTGTGATTATATGACCGATGCTGTGCGTAAGACTGTAGCCTACATTGATTTACACTTAGCTCCATCAAGTTAGTTTATCTACTTTTTGGTGTTACTTTATTTGACATAAAGTACCATTGGATAAAGCACAGTAAAGAAGTCATTAATTACAAATGAGATTCTTGCTGTTGATTGAAGCTTGTAATGTTTCTGAATTCATTGAAGATTTTTTCAAAAATTTGAGTTATCAAATTTTAGTTGTCTGCTCAGAAACAACTGTACGGAGTGGGGCACTCGTGTTTCGGAGCGATGTGGTGAATATGATTGGTGTTTTCGGTTACTTGAGTGATTACCCTTACTAACAGGCAATGTTGTGAACGAACCATCTGCTTTAGCGACGTGACTGAACTCTCTTCTTGCTGAGCATTAAGATAAGAACAGTTGATATTTAGGACATTTAAACATAACATGGCACTGCTGAGTTGTATAACAATAGCCTTTCAAACGCTGCCGATGCTCGGAGGTATAGTAAGCATATTACGTGGCTGAGGAACTTGGTGAGAAAGCTTCAGTTGTCCATGTTGATCATCTTCATCACGAATTCTATCGAGTTCCTCCAAAAACTGTCTGTAGCTGGTGTACGCTCCTCCTTCCCCTGGAAATTAATAGAACATTGTTATTTCCAAAATATAATTGCTAGTGATTTTAAAACTGCGTTGGAAACAACACTTAAACATAAATAAAACATTTTAAGTGCTTTCTTTGCTTTGATGGTGGCGGTGGTGTTTTTTTTAAAGTGGAAGTACAACTAGGTAATCATCCTCTCTGAACAAATTAAGTGGAAAAGAAATTTAAAATAAAACAATTTATTCAAGGAAGGAATTTCGAAACGAAGTACAAAATACAACCAAAAAATATTGTATTAATCCGGAAAGGTCACTAATGAAACAAAAGGGAACGTGAGTTTCCTGAGTAAGAGAACGCACAAAATTCACATAGCCTTGAGTAATTCATTGTCGCACGCAAAGCGATATTATTTGAGGTATGTAATGATTAGGGTTCGGAAGTTTATGACCTAAAGAAATACGAAAATGCAAGGAAATATGTCATAAAAACTAGCGAAAAATGACCTAAAAATAGATAAAACACGCTAAGTATTTTAGGATAGCTATAAAGTATCAGAGTTTTGCTCAAAATAAAACGTATCAAAAGTGATAAGCGATAATACAGCAGACACATTTAATCGTGCAAATAGGCAGAGCTACTGTAGGTAAATGAAAACTTTATATATTCATTCAGCAACATGACCCTGAAGCGCAGTTCTCGTTCTGTTTTTCCTAAAAAATAACCAAAAATTAAGTATTAGCATGCATTTGTGTCAGCATTTCTTATTGAAATCTTGTCTTCTAAACCTGCTACCCATCTGTTTGGGGGAAAAAGAAAGAAAAATACATCTACAATATTTCAAAATCCTGCCTTTCAAAATTGACGCAGGTAACATATAACTTTAAATAAATGCTCAAAATGTAACGAAATATGATCTTACATCACTCAAATGAGCAGAAATATGGCAAACGCAATAACAATGGACGAAACAAGCATTTATATGCAAAACGGGATCAGAAACCCACCATTCAGTTACTTTTCAGATTTCGGGCTAAAAGACAGCAAGAATGAAGTATATATTTTCCTTAATATCCGAACTTTAGTAATGATCCACGAACGTCAAAATAGAAGTAAAGAATGTGAGGGAAAAGTTCGATTCCAAGTAATACATGTTGGTTCCATATTGACATACAAAATCATAACATTATTTTTTCTTTATTATGAAGGTGCACCCAGTCTATACTAATGCACAGTCCAATTTAACTAATATTTAACACTGTCAAAGTATATTTGCTGAAGGACATGTTTCAATCCAATTGGATCATCTTCAGCTACATATTTGATTAATAATAAAGTTTGCATGTCATTAAAAAGTACGATTATAAAAGTTCAAATGCATTTATCCGCTTTTAGTAATTGAAAAACGGATCTGAATTTTTATAATGGTTTTCATTGAACTATATGTGTTACAGAGGACAGATACTCGAAAATATTGTGATTGAGCTTTGAATTTTAGGGGTATTGACACTGAATCATCGCAAGAGAGGTAAGGAACATGAGAACACAGCATCCCCTAGGAATGCCAATATCAGGGTGTGCAAGGAGAAGAACTATGAAATACAGAAATTAAAATAACAGGTCTCTTTACACCGTAATACCGTTAGTCTGGAAGATTAGAGAAAGCGTGGCACAGGTATGTGTAGGCGGTCCTGCTGTCGCCCAGAGAGCTTACCTGCTTGAGCCATGGAAGAAGACGTACACGCCGATCTTCCTTCTGCAACAAATTTACGTCAGCGAATGTACTCACCAGAATAATCCCGCTGCGCATTGTCTTCCAACTGTAACCGCTCCACCCAGCTGCGAAACTCATGCGGGCTGTGCCCGAAGTGACAGCGGATGACGGCGTACTCCATGCCTCTGTCGATCATGTTCCTGACCTCAGGGAACTTGGCCACGGTGGACACCTCCAGATTGTCGATGTTTCGCTGCAGGTTGACGAGTTGCCATGGCGACATGAAACCGAACCGGACACAACGCATGACCTCTATGACGTTGTCACGGCGACTGGGCCAGTCGTAGAGCAGCCATCGGAGAGCTGCCATGAACACTTCCACTTCACTTCGCACGGCCAAAAAGTTGCTGCTGAATAACGTGCATATCTCGTCCTTGGTCTGCAGGTTGAACTCATCGGTGCACACCAGTCCAAGAAACGAACATCTCTCTGGAGTTCCCGACATCTGAGGAGAGACAGATAACGTCTACAATGCTGTGTGCTAGGAAATTAGTCTAGTGCAACTGGCTCTCTGAGTTTAGATCAAGCACAGTTCCGTTCTGTTCAGGAAGCAAGGCCGGCCTCAGGAGTTAAGCTCCGCCTCCACCCTCATTCATACAAACTAGCAGAGTTTTGTACACCAGCTGCAAGAACAAGAACAACAGTGGCACCGCCACCAACAATGACTGTGACGATGACTCTAACCACGATGTTTTGAACACATTTCCCCAATATATCAGCAAGACCAACCTGCCGGGTGACCTTTGCCATACAAGAGAGAGAATCCTACAGCAACCGATTAATCACGATGGAGGGTGGGCAGTGGGGTTCCTTGTATTTGTCATATTTTCACTTACCCTCATTAATACAAAACTTCCCTTGTCGATTACAATTCATCCGTTTATTGTTCGCGTTCTAAGATTTTACTACCCCAAAAACCTGTGGCACGGTTCGCCCCCACGTGGAGCCGGCCTAGTCTGCAGATAAGGGTGTTCAGTGGGAACCCGACGGATATAATGTAAAATGTAGTTTCCACTTGTTCTAGTCTGTTTTTCAGAGTTATTTCATCTTCCTATTGTATAGATCTACACAAGGGTAGAGAAATACTCGTCTTTTGGGCTGAGCGGCATTGTGGAGGAGTTTGCATTACCTCCAAAGACAGATGCTGTTTAAAGAATGCAATTTACACTGCAAAATTAATACAAGTTTTGCGTATTACCCCTGAGTACTATAGTTTGAGGCTGTTATACGCACATGATTCCTAATATTTATGTGTTGGAAAATATGTAGACTGCTGGAGATGATGAAAGTACCCCTGTAATGTTTTGAAGCTGCCCAGCAGTAGCGTGCCTCAACGAGGCTCAGATACACAAACAAGCCAATTCCTAATTCTTTATGACAAAGGGGTTGGTTTTATTTAAATGTCAAATCCATGTTGCTGTATGGAAGCGAGACCCGGAAAGTGACCCAAAGACATTACCACAAGGTTACAGACTTTTATAAATCGTTGCTTGAAGTACATGATGAGAATATAATGGCCAAAGACCGTCTCAAACAAAGGCCTTTGGGAGGCAACAAGTCAAAATCTCGTTCAGCAACAGATAATGCAAAGAAAATGGAGATGGCCGCAAGAAAGTATCGCAAGGCAGGCATTGAGCTGGAATCCCCAAGGTAGTCGCAGGAAAGACAGACCGAGGTTTAGCTGGAAGAAAACCATAGGCAGGGAGGTATCTGGAGTCAACAAGACATGGAGAGAGGGGAAAGCATTGGCGGCAGATAGAACAAACTGGAGAAATTTCGTCGAGGCCCTGTGTTACACCTACGAATTAAAGGAAATACGTCAAGGGCTTGGTTATGCTGCGGAGGCAACACTTCCACTGTCCAAAAGTTCAAACCTTGCGCTCGTAACGCTCGAAGATGTTACCAAATACAAGAAGAAATTTCCAGATATTGTTGGCAGAAGGTAAATAAACAACTGTCGCCTAAATCAACGGTTTTTGCCATCAGCACTTCTGTTTTGGATTGGCACGGGCAGGTGCCAATCAAAGCCTTTCATTATTAAATTACTTTATCATTTCTCTCTAAGAAAGCGTGCATTTAAGGGGAAACGATGTCAGAGTAACAGTGAAATTTGGAAAATGCCACAGCTTTTGTAATATTTAAGATAGACCATCGATATTTTGGCACACGTATTTACAATACGTGATCACTGTGGGTGATACTTCTTGACATTTGTTATTTACACTGTATACATTTCCAATCAGTGTTCATTCATTTTACTTCTTTTCAAACCCGAGAGAGATATCACTCAGAAAATTTGCAGATATGATTTAGGACATTAGAAACTTCACTAGCTGGAAAGTTTTCCTTATATTTTAGTTAAATTTTAAAAGTTTTTATTAATATTTTGGTATAACAATTCTACTTCGTGAGACTTTCGTTGCCGAGAGAGCTTCCAGTGAAATTTACATTACCTGTTTTGAGACAGTGGGCGTCCAGTTTCATTAAATCCTTTGAACAGTTTTAGAAAATAAATCCCGTTGTCATGATAATTGTAAAACTTGTAAAGAAAACAACAAAGAAAAAGAGAACTAGCAAAAGAAGTGCACAGGATCATGAAGAAGACGAAGAGTACATTTATGGAAGTTATTCAAACTTCCAACGCCTGAAGCTCTGCTCTGACAAGCTGACCCAATACCTTCACTTAGCAATGGCATAAGTTATTCAGAACCCTGTATTAATTTTTAAAACTTTCTTGGACACATTACCCAACTTAACCACCTCGACTTCCTAGCTTATAATTTGATCTTAGTGAAATGAAGATTTTTCAGTACTTTCACACGAAACTAGTACCGACTGAACACCAACAAACGGACACTGCCTTCTATTACATGGATCGGAGCACTTCAGTTTAATAAGTAAACATTGCAGCCATCTTGAATCTGTTACGTACCAGAGCTTCTGTCGAAATTATTTTGAATACTAACATCTGTTTTCTATAATAATGAGAGAGAGAGAGACAGAGAGAGAGAGAGACACTCTTCCAATCGTTTGAATTTCATGTCACATTTGCATGAAATATATTTCATTGAACATTGCCGATGCAGTTCGGTAATTTCTCCTGCATTCTCTTAGTAGGTAAGTTACTAAAATCATATTTACCTCTATATAAAAATATTATTTCTGAATCTGCCATTTTTCGTTCGATAGTTAGCGAGATATAGTAAGTGAGATTGAATCAAGGTGTCGTAAAGCTAATGCAGTGAGCTCGCAGCTGCGATCAACAGTATTCTGTAAGAAGGATGTCAGCTCCCAGACGAAACTATCTTTACATCGGTCTGTTTTCAGACCAACTTTGCTTTACGGGAGCGAAAGCTGGGTGGACTCAGGATATCTTATTCATAAGTCAGAAGTAACAGACATGAAAGTAGCAAGAATGATTGCTGGTACAAACAGGCGGGAACAATGGCAAGAGGGTACTCGGAATGAGGAGATAAAGGCTAATTTAGGAATGAACTCGATGGATGAAGCTGTACGCATAAACCGGCTTCGGTGGTGGGGTCATGTGAGGCGAATGGAGGAGGATAGGTTACCTAGGGGAATAATGGACTCTGCTATGGAGGGTAAGAGAAGTAGAGGTAGACCAAGACGACGATGGTTAGACTCGGTTTCTAACGATTTAAAGATAAGAGGTATAGAACTAAATGAGGCCACAACACTAGTTGCAAACCGAGGATTGTGGCGACGTTTAGTAAATTCACAGAGGCTTGCAGACTGAACGCTGAAAGCCATAAGAGTCTATAATGATAATGTATGTAATGTTTGTATGTAGTTCATTTTCCCCGAAGGTCATGAAATGTACTAATCTCAATTAAACACTGTTTAATTGCTCAACATTCTAGAAAAAAAAAATGTTTTTATTAAAAGTAGCTTAATTTATTTAGGGGAACCTGAATATCAGAAAGTTGTATCATAGTTCCATTTTAAATTCTGAAGTTGCTCCCCCAACCCGCCGGCGCCCCATAAGTATTGCCCATTTCACAGTTCGGAAGATCCCTTCCCCTAATAGACTAACATTTGGTTGACAAAGCATTCGGTTTAATCTATTCATTTAAGAGATATCCGCTTGTAACACTTTATCTGGGCCATGAACACGTTCCTTTAGAAACATAATTGAAGTATCGTAGCTGACAATATAAAATTAAGTTTTACTTTGTTAAGCAAAACTCATAAGACTTTCCTATTGGTGACAATTGTCGACGTAATTACTGGTAATAATCGCTGTTGTTGATTGGAATGCAAAGATTTAGCGGTTGTGGCGTACGTAATGAGCAAGATGGTTCCTGGGACTTTCGTAGCGATACTCTCTAACTTCTCCCTGGCAGTAATATTAAGTGAATCATAACGTGACATGACATCGATTGTAATAGTTCAGAAGCTAAGCTGACACTAAATTAATCCGACATTACCTAATGTGTTTCTGATAGTAATTAGTGTCTTTGTTTCAAAGATAGATGTACTTAGTCGCAAAGCAGTCTCTGGTGGAGCTTGATGAAGCTTGCTAGCACCCCGAAATAAAGGTAACATTCATAATGAAAATTAGACATTCGCAAAAAGATAGAAATCATACAGGACAGAACTTCGTACACATACAAATCTTTCTTATTTTACGATTGGTTTTACGGGTCTTATTGCGATGATAGGAGAGGAAAGGGCTAGGAACGGGAAGGAAGTGACCATGGCATCCTCTTTTGAATACTATGTTATTAAGTTACTAACCGAAAAGTTCGCGTCTTGTCTACAGTAAATAATACAATCTAAGAATTAATTGACTGATCAGTGAAGATCTTCGATCTTACTTACATTCTTAGAGTAAAACTGCTTGACACTTGGTTTGGTCAACGTGAAAACGAAGTTCCTGTTGAGATGACGCCAGGCTTTCAGAAACGGAGTATTATATATAAGATGAAATTGGTGATAACGGTAACAGTTGTATGAAGATCTAATCACTTTCGACAGAATTGAACTAATCGAAGAGTGAGCGCCTTCCAGATAGCTCCTACGGCTTGTACGAAAAATCTTCTATACTGTTTTTCCTGCGATGTTGGATAATTTTACTTTGTGAATTCGGACTGTTTATTCCTTTTCTCTGTGCATCTTTTTTCACCTTGTGATGGTTACCCATCGTGTAACTATGTTTGGGAGATTAATGACTGTTCTTGAATCTCTTCGTTGCCCTCTTGCGATTGTTGATAAATATATGGTCTGAAATTTCAGCTGGAATATGTGTTCTGTGCTTTACTGAACAGTGGCCCTTTCTCTCTTAAATTTAAGAATTGGAGAGGTAGGTTGTTATTATACTTGGAATTTTAAACAGAGTTTTCTAGAATGACTTTCCTGTGCAGTATTACATTACCATAGTAATGACGAAGAGCTAAAATAGTAACCCAAGAAACATTGTCCACATTATTACAGTATGGAGTATTTTGCAGTCAATTTCGTACGATTCAGTTTTTGTTAGGATCTGACGTACCCATCAATATTATGGCTTCACTTGCAGAACCTCGCGGAAAAACAATCTTACCAGGGGAGAGACTTGAACACGGACCTCCCAGTTGACATCATCGGCCATAGCAAGTATATTACGGTGACACCGACTGAAACCCACAGTGTGTTCGTGTTCGTGACTGAAATTTTTGACACGATCAAGCAATTTGCGCAACAAAGGGTTTTGCACAAACATTTTGATGGTATATGGCACGGATTGAGTGTTTGCACAACTGTTTGAAACAAATCGGGAGAGACCGAAGTAATTTGCGCAACACACTCACCTTGACAAGCAGTTTGAAGTCTATGGCAGTGTTTGACGACATTTGGCCGTCTGAAGATCTTTCCTTTATCTACTCAAGTCCGGTTTAATATGGCGTCAACAAAAAATGGTAATAAAGAATTCTGGCTAGAGTTCATCTCAGTTTATCGCCAGTTGCCTGATCTGTGGAAAGTGAAGTGGAAGGTGTATAGAAATAGGAATATGAAGGATGCGGCGAATGAGAAACTGCTGGAGAAGATGAAGGAGATCGGTGCCAAAGTAGACAGAGCCTTAGTGCGTACCAAAATTAATACCCTTCGTACTTCGTACCGTAGAGAACTTAATCTCAATAGCAGCAAAAAATCCGATGCAGGAAGTGAAGATGTGTATGTACCCAGTTTATGATATTTCAGCGATATAGATTTTCTGAGGGACCAGGAGACTCAAATTCAAACTCATTCGATGATAGTTTCTGTAATCTACTGAAGAACTTTGTTATAGCTCTCCTACTAAAGGGTCATGGCTTAACTCAGTCCTCTTCTTCAACCATTCCTTCATCCATATTATCTGCTTTGTTTGTTGCTTTTACGTCAAACAAGCAATAACTATCGAGGCACAAGCATCTTTCTGTGTCGAAAATCCTCTCCCGAGAATTTAAAAAATGAAGTGAGGTTTGCACAAACCTCTGAAACGTGTATGTACGAAAGTTTGCGCAAACAGGACGTTGCACAAACCCTTTGTTGCACAAATTGTTTGATCGTGTGTGGGGGCCTTAAGAAATTTTAGTTGGCAGCCACTCGGCCGACCAACGGAACAAAGTTAGTCGTTGGCGGCGGGTTACGACGTTTGTTTTATGCTCTCGAGCCAGGCGGCTTCCTGGTTGATCCTGCCAGTAGTCATATGCTTGTCTCAAAGATTAAGCCATGCAAGTGTCAGTGAAAGTCAAATTAAGATGAAACCGCGAATGGCTCATTAAGTAAGTTATGGTTCCTAAACAGTCCCGACCACAAGTGGAAGAGGGACACTTTAATTAGATAAAAATAAATTGGACGGCTTGCCTTGGTGACTCTGAATGCCGTAACTTTGGGTTGATCGCACCGTCCTCGTACCGGCGACGCATCATTCAAATGTCTGCCTTATCAACTGTCGATGGTAGGTTCTGCGCCTACCATGGTTGTAACGGGGAATCAGAGTTCTCTTCCAGAGAGGGAGCCTGAGAAACGGCTACCACATCCAAGGATGGCAGCAGACTCGCAAATTACCTCCTCCCGACACGGGGAGGTAGTGACGAAATATAACGATACGGGACTCGTCCGAGGCCCCGTAATCAGAATGAGTACACTTTAAATCCTTTAACGAGTATCCATTGGAGGGCAAGTCTGGTGCTAGCAGCTGCGGTAATTCCAGCATCAGTAGCATATAGGCCCCATTAAAGTTGTTGCGGTTAAAAGGCCCGTAGTTGGATTTGTGTCCCATGCTTCGGTTCATCGCTCGTCGGTGTGTAAGCCCACTCCTTTTTCACTCACGCTGTCAGACAAAATAAACTTCAAAGCTCTTTCGGACTACCGCTTCAGTAATATCGCTGGACTGTATTTATGTTGATGTAGGCCTGTGCTGTGCGTAAGAGGAGAAAGACATCTGAGGGAGTAATTTACAGTCCAGGGCAGTTTTAAAGCAAGTATGTTTCTGAAAATTTCAATTGCTTTCATCTGCCCTAAAACATCTTCAGCTCTTTGCTGTGCATAAAATGCTCTTTGCGACAGAGTTTTTGTCGGATTCGCCTGAGATTTTCAGCGAATGTTTGAATATGTTTAGGAATTAGAAGTATTTCTGAAATTTATTATCAGCTGAACATTAATGTGTGTGCTAGAGATAAAAAGTGAGAGCGTGACACATGAACTAGCCGGCTGCCCCACCTCTACCTACTTCCCGCCGCCCACTCCTGTCTACGCGGTGCTTAAATGAGCAAACATTGACACCCCAAAACAGGTGCTAATATACGACTAGGCATCTAATTTTGATATGGATGAATAAAACAATTCTACTGAAGTCATCGTATCAAATCTCAATTACATGGAAGTCTTACAAATGGAAAGGTTTCCTTCTCAGAATTTACCGAGCTCGGAACCTTTTAAAGCATTCCTGCTGAAGTCGTGGTACTAAATCTCATTCCGATTGGAGACTTACAGATGGGTTTCCTTGTCGGAATTTACCGAGCTCGGAACGTTTTAAGCAAGCAAGAAGTAACTGAGTCCCACTTCAATTTCACAGACGAGGGATTCCTTGGAAAAAATTTGGCGAGCGAAATGGAATTACTGGAGCCTACGGAACAAAGAAATTAGAACTGGCCGAAAGACTTTTCCGTGATTTCCCACTTTCACATGAGGCGGATGCTGGGGCTGTACCTTAATTAACGCCATAGTCGCTTCCTTCCCACTCCTAGCCCTTCCCTATCCCATCGTCGTCATAAGACCTGTCTGCACCGAGCTCGATAGCTGCAGTCGCTTAAGTGCGGCCAGTATCCAGTATTCGGGAGATAGTAGGTTCGAACCTCACTGTCGGCAGCCCTGAAAATGGTTTTCCGTGATTTTCAATTTTCACACCAGGCAAATGCTGGGGCTGTACCTTAATTAAGGCCACGGCCGCTTCCTTCCCACTCCTATCCCTTTCCTGTACCATCGTCGCCATAAGACCTATCTGTGTCGGTGCGACGTAAAGCAACTAGCAAAAAAAAAAAGACCTGTCTGCGTTGGTGTAACATATAACAAATAGTAAAAAAATATTAAAAATCCATGCTGGATTTGCATTTCCTCACCTCTTGTTAAGCTTGATAACCTCTCCTCTCCTGTGAAAAGTGACTGGATTTAACACTGACAAGAACCTTTTCATTTACGGCACCAGCAACTCCAACTCTTCAGTTGCTGTCTGGCGGTATGGTACAAAGGTTTGTGCTCCTGAAAGATTCCGTATGGTTTTATTTAACTAGAAGTGAAAAGAAAGAAAAAGGGAGAGACGTTTAGGGTTGTCATTTGTTGCTAACTGGAGAGGTGAGTCGTGACAAAGGTGTAGGAGAGCCCTCAGCCCCGAGGCAATCGGAATGACAGTCGTAGTGCGTGCTTCTTGAGAAGACAAGATGCTCTTATGACAAGAGCAGCCAGCAAACAATTATAATCCCCTCTGGCGGACCGACCCCACTGGCACCAGCGATGTTCGTGTGGTTTTCAGGTCTTGTGCAACTGCTGTTGATGTTGATAGATAGACCTCGGAGTTTCAGGTGCTAAAAATGTTATTTGTTCGCCTCTGTGGTGTAGTGGTTAGTATGATCATCTACCATCCCTGGAGACTCGGGTTCGTTTCCCGGCTCTGCCATGAAATTTGAAACGTGGTGCGAGGACTGGAACGGGGACCACTCAGCCTCGGGAGGTAAACTGAGTAGACGGGGTTTGATTCCTACTTCAGCCATCCTCGAAGTGATTTTCCGTGGTTTCCCCACTTCTCCAGGAAAATGCTGGGATGGTGCCTGACTTAAGGCCACGGCCGCTTCCTTCCCCTTTCCTTGTCTATCCCTTCCGATTTTGCCATCTTCCCACAAGGTCCCTGTTCAGCATAACAGGTGAGGCCGCCTGGGCGAATTATTGGTCCTCCTCCCCAATTGTTTCCCCCAGATTAAGTGTCTCACGCTCCAGGACACTGCCCTTGAGGCAGTAGAGATGGGATCCCTCGTGGAGTCCGAGGGGAGAAAACAACCCTGGAGGGTAAACAGATTAAGAACGAAAGAAAAATGTTATTTTAGGTGCCTATAATAGGCTGTCAAATAGTAAAAATAGGCTCTGAAATATATTTTAGGCAGATTCAGTTTTACGTATTTTAATAGGCATTTATCAATTAAAATAGCATTTGTATTTTTCTTTCTTTCTTTCTTTCTTTCTTTCTTTCTTTCTTTCTCTTTCTTTCTTTCTTTCTTTCTTTCTTAATCTGTTTACCCTTTAGGGTTGGTTTTTCCCTCGGTCTCAGCAAGGGGTCCCACTTCTACCGCCTAAAAGACAGTGTCGTGGAGCGTGAGACTTTGGGTCGGGTGATAAAACTGGGGAGGAGGACCAGTACATCGTCCAGGCGGCCTCACCTGCTATGCGGAACAGGGGCCTTGTGGGTGGATGGGAAGATTGGAAGGGATAGATTAGGAAGAGGGAAGGAAGCGGCCGTGGCCTTAAGTTAGGTACCATTCCGGCATTTGCCTGGAGGAGAAGTGGGAAACCACTTTGAGGATGGCTGAGGTGGGAATCGAACTCACACCTACTCAGTTGGCCTCCCGAGGCTGAGTGGACCCCTTCCAACACTCGTACCACACTTCAAATTTCATGGCAGAGCCGGGAATCCATCGGGACCTCCGGGGGCGGCAGCTAATCACACTAACCACTACACCACAGGTTTGTTTTGCTACATTGATAATAACTCGTTAGGGGAAAATGTAGAAGAAAGTTCACTTACCTCTTTGGTGCAAACGTCACAGAATATTGAAATCGACTTTAAACGTCTTACTTTGTGTTACGTACATATAGTTCGTGTTGAAGAGATGTTAAGTACAGAACAAAAATGAGCAACTGGACACCAGTAGGATCCGAACCTACAACCTCCCGATTTTGCGTCGGTTGCTCTACCAATTGAGGTATGGTGGCCTAGGTCATATTTGTTCTGTTTTAAACGATTTAACCTCTCCACATGCTTTGGTAGATTTCTAATATCGTTGAGGAAGCACCAAGTAGCGTAGGACAAGCAGCGGATTCCAAACAGCAGCGTGTGCTTCAGCGTAATCCAATACAGGAAACCATTGCCCTGATGGTGCTATTTTAGAGGGACATTCAGAAACCCCGGCGCAAGTTAATTCTTGAACCACGTGAAAGAGCTGAAATATTTTTCCTTAAAGAAGTTTCTCTCGGCCTAAAGTATTCTGCTTGACAACAGACAAGGTTTTACTCAGGCCCGGTGACAGGATTCTGGGCCCCAAAATCCCGTTACATCCCACCAGAACTGCGAACTTGCAGAGTATGTTATAACCAAGACAGCTGATCATCAGCCCCTGGTGCTGAATTTGCATCATAAGTTAGTGTAATAATGGTGTGAAATTAGTGCAAAAATGTTTATCGGCTCAAACGTGGTGTATTTGTGGTGCTAATTTTGTGCAGAAGCAACAATGAATGCACTGATTTAACACCAGTGAAATACCCACTAAAACTGCACCATAATTACACCACATATTTTTTCACATTAATTTACATGAACAAAGTTGGCGCAAGAGAAGTGACATTTTACACCATTGTTTCACCAAAAATGAAGTACATTAATCGGACAATTTCTGCACCAAGTTTGCGCCAAAAAATACACGAAAATTTTCTTTCAACCTTCTTTATTGTCAACACTACTGTTGAACCAGATTTGCTTCAAAAATGCTCCAAAGTTACACCAAGGATTTGGATGCATTTGTGGAATCACATTGGTGTTATTTTAGTGAAAAATTTGTGCAATTTTATTCGTATATTTGTATTCTTATTGGCATTTAAATGTATTTTTTTGGGTCCTGGCCCCTGGTTGTTTGCCCCCTCTGCAACTCCCTTGTAGCCGGCCCTGGTTCCACCCCACAAAACGATAATTCATTCTTACACATTCTTGCGTGAAGTTCCGGCAGTAGACTGGAAAGTACGAAGGTACTTCTTTTCTTCCACCGACGAGCTGTTAAAAAATGATTTTATCATTAAAAGTTCAGTAGTTTAATACTTATTTTTCCACATAATCGCTAAAACTGTTTAAGCATTTGTCGTATCGTGACACCAGCTTTCCGATGCCCTCTGCAAAGAAGTCTGCCACCAGTGAGGTAATTTGCGTCTGGACATCCTCCTGAAGTTCTTAGTTTGTCCGCCACAAATGGAGGCTTATGATGAGTGAACAATCCCAGACATTTCAAGGTCTTCTCTGTACACAATTGTAATTGTGACTCAGCACTTAGTATACCGGAAACTTTGCTCGCGTTGGGTCCCAACAATTTTGACTGACGATCGCAAAACTCAGCGAATGACGTCAGTCGTAATGTTTCGCACATGTTACCATAGTGATGGGAAGAGTTTTTAAAGTCTATCGTTACCGGTGATGAAGCATGAGTCCTGTATGACACTCCAGAAACCAAAGAACAGTCTAGGCAGCGGATGTATCCTTCTCCGAACAAGCCAAAAGAGTTTAAACTGACACTGAGCAACAGGGAAACGATGGCTACGGTTTTTGTGGCCATAAGGTGTCTTGTTGCTGGACTTTATGGAGCAGAAGGCTGTCCAAATGAACTCTCTGGCGATTATGTGGAAAAATAAGTTTGAAGCTACTAAACTTTTAGTGATAAAATAATATGATGTCAATGTGTCTTTTTTATAGCCCATCGGAGGTTGAAAGAAAACAGCCCTAGTATAAGAGAAATACTGCATTCCGTTTCAAAGTTGTATACCTATTCCATTTGTTACATTTTTGTGGCTATTTCTTGAACTGAAGTGTCTTCATTTTTAAACATGTGTTTCTTGCATTTTGCTGACTTTGTAAATGCCTGTTCCATTTTGTCTGCCTATTTTATACGTTTTAAGTGCCCATAAATCCACTGTCTATTCCTAATTTCTTTAAAAGGCCAAAGATTGAATTTCGGTGCATGCTAAGCTACAAACTAAATCTAATGTATTATAGGAAGAACACTGCATCCGTGTTCTTACCCAACATCTGCATGGTGCTTTTAAAGGCACTAAACGAGGAATTGTATCTCTTTTGATTTGTACAAGTGGTTGTATAAAAGCAGTCACTTGTGAAGTTGAAAGTGGGTTTTGAAGTCACGTACTGTATATTAAGAGGGAAGAAGTCTCGTGTTGGCTATTAAGAACAATAGTGCTCGAGCCTGTTTCAAGAGTGCTGTACTTCAAACTGGCAGTGCTGGGGTTGGAAGAGGATACACGTGTGTATTGATCTCGTCCATGCTCAATTGCAGTTCATCAGCTCTTTTCAAATGGGACCCTCACGTTACAAATCTAAATGGTACTTAGTAAAGGTTGACGTATTTGAGCTCTCCCCCCCCCCCCCCATTCCTCCGCCCCAAATACCGCCGGACTGAGCCGTGTACGAACCAGACACCTTGGGCTCAAAGCCAGTTCTCTACTATCTGAGCCCGATCCCTTGGTAATTATCAGTCATTATCTTCTCCTGCTGCCTTTTTCTTCACAGAAGGTTGGCGATTATTATGGAGTAGTTATCCCGATTTTGTTTTTCCTATATTAACAAAATAATAATAATAATAATAATAATAATAATAATAATAATAGAAAACATAACAGAAATCCTAAGAAAAAGGAGACTGCAATTTTTCGGACATATTTACTGAATGGATGATTCCAGATTAACAAAAAGGATTTTCAAGTACCTTTGCGACAAAAAGGCAACAACTAGTTGGATTCAAGAAGTAAAGAAAGATTTAGAAAGAAATAAAAGAAGAAGAAACTATGGACAGAGAAATTTCTAGAAAAGGGGTAGTGAGTATGGAAGGATTCCAAGGAAGATTGAACAAGAAGCCTGGTGCGAAGTGGTCCGAGGACAGAAGGAAACAGCCTAGTGAAAGGATGAAAGAATATTGGAAGGAGCGGAAGAGAAAACAACAAAGTATGAAGAACTGAATTGAAATTGGCACGTGGTCCTTAGTAGGCCTCATCGGAAAGAAGAAGAAGAAGAAGAAGAAGAATTGTAATAATAATTAATAGTGGGTGACTCTTACCATTATCCTATTTTTTTTTTTAAAAAAGTCCGGCTTCCTGGCTTAGGTGTACAGAGCGCTGGGTTCGATTCACGGTCGAATCGGGGATTTTAACTGCATATGGTTCATTCCTCTCTTCATCTACAGCGCAATACGCTACCAACCACAGAAAAAAGTAATAGGGTATATATTCTTCCACATAGGGTTGGCCTCGGGAAGGCCGTTTGGCTGTAAAAATCGCCCAAATTCGCATGCAGATTTGACCCCAGTAACTTGGGGAATAGTCCAGGAAGGAATAGTAGATGATCATTTTTCTTTATACATTTCCTGCTCGCACCACAGTCATTAGCTATCCAAATGCTCTTCTCTCCGAACTACTATTTGTGTGATGCCACAGTATTGAACCAGGGCAGAGGATGATGCTGATATACAGCCTGTGATCAAACACTCTGATTAAGTAGAGATTGTTCATGCTGGAACGTGTGTGTTACCAACTAGTGCACTTCGGTTGACATCTGGCGTACACCACTGATTCACGTCACATTGAGAGTACTCTTTTGTGCTGGAGTGGAAGATCAAATACAGCCAGTCCCGCTGTCAGGGTTGTAACTGTTATCCACACACGTGTCAGCCCTTTAGAGCCGCTCCGTGGTCTTGCTTTGAACACGTCATTCAGAATGGCTTACCAGGATTTACGTCCTATGCAACCCCCCCCCCCCAGTCCGAATCCCCGATTAAAATTGCTTTATATATATTTATTTATTTATTTATTTATTTATTTATTTATTTATTTATTTATTTATTTATTTATTTATTTATTTATTTATTTATTTATTTATTTATTTATTTATTTATTTATTTATTTTCATTAAGGCCCTCTGGTGAGCTGCTTCTTAGCCCAGTGTTTCTGTGGGTTGCTTTCCTTTCGTGAGACCAGTTCACTTCCACTCCAGGACGCAATGTTTTAGCTGGAGAGTATCGAATCTTGTGATAAGCATCCTAAATGTATCTCTGTTGAATATATCTTTCGGATCAGTTTTTAAAAATTCTAAGTCTTTTCGAACCAGTTTCGTCCATTTAGCATTTCTCCCCTTCCGGGTGTTGAAGATTCTTGAGGCCAGTCTCTTCTTGTCCATTCTGACTGGGACCATAGAAGATAAGTCTCTTCTTTCTCGTGCCTGACGTTATGATCTCTAAATCTTGGTAAGACTCGTTGTTATGCCTGATTATATATTTTCCTCCCTCTTTAATGGGGCCCATGATTTTTCTCAGGATCTTTCGATCTTTCAGTTCCAGATTCCTGAGTTGTTCCTTTTTGACCATGTTCTAACATTCTGAGGTATATAGTACCGAAGGTCTTACTACGGTTTCATAGTGTCGAAGTTTGCGGCGAAGGGAAAGGGATTTGGACTTGAAAATGTTCTTACATAAATCGAAAGCTCTCTCCAGTTTGGCATACCTGGCTTTCATATCTAGATCCTCACTAACGTTCGAGGTTATCCAATCTCCGAGATATTTATAAGAGTCAGTCAGTCTTCTTTATTCCTGCATCCCCGTGTATTATGTAGAAATAGATAAGTTGAAAGTGGCTTCAGTTCCATTTTCGTTTGTTTGTTTGTTTGTTTGTTTGTTTGTTTGTTTGTTTGTTTGTTTGTTTGTTTGTAAAATACGATCTATATATTGCATGTATGTCTTGTATAATGTTTGTATTGTATGGTTGTGTAGTATGTTCGGCAGCTATGTGAAAAGTATTAAGAAAAACGAACTGGTCTGAAATGCAGTTACCTGATAAATATTTTTTTCCTCAATTACAAATTACTTTTTCAAAAAGTACGAATATCTGTAAATTTACAATTACCATTATTTCGCAGAGCGCCAATCTTTAAACAAGATCGCTGACATTTTCCCCCGACTAAACTCAGAATTTCCGGTCAGTCAGATGTTGATAACTAAAGGGTAAAGGGGAGAAGGAATAGGAAATATATTTCTCCCTTGAGAGTTTAGCGACGGCACTAAGCTGTTGCGGTGACTGGTGTTTCGAAGAAACTTCTTGATGCAACTGAGGGAAGAAAAATATACAGTCGGAAACGAAAGTCTACATACGCCCGCTTATTCCATAATTTTTTTGGACAACCCTTGCTGCATGTTGGATTTGACTTAACGCTTCTGACATCCTTTCAAACAGTGACTACTTCTGTCCTGTATTTCAGTGTAATAGAAAGCAGAATATATGGGCAAAACCAAGCGTAAGCCTCCATAAGAAAAACCTTGTTCCATTACCACTAGTGAAAAATGGAGGTGGGAATATTCTTGTTCGGGATTGTATGTCTGGTGGTGGGGTAGACAATGTAGTGTTTATTGAATAAAATGGATAAATGGAAGTATCTGGATATATGAGAGGAAAATCTCTGTTGAAAAACTGGGACTAGGAAATGACAGGGTCATTCAACAAGACAACGACCCTAAACATACCCTTGCAATAGTGAAAGAAAAAAATGGCTACTTTAAAATGTTCCCAAGCAATTTCATTCACCTTCCGACCCTCCTATTTTGAACACCATTGGGAAGAACTCCATAGGTTGATTAGGAAATATTCCATCAAGAAGAAGGACGATTTCAAACTAGCCATAAGAACAGAATGGAACAAAATTTCACCACAAGTTACCAAAAATCTCAGTGCAATCATGCCTCTGCGTTTGGAAGCTGTGATATCTGCAAAAGATGGAAACAAAATCTACTGAACTAATATGAGAGTTCACTTTTGTTCCTAATATTTGTTTCGTGCCATAAATGAACGATATATGGCCTTCAGTTCTACACTTAGTGATTAGTGCCATAAAGTATGTACAAGTCTAGCATTTTAGTTTCTAAGTGCAGATAAGTGAAATGTTATGTTTTGATTACACTTACATGAAATTTTGAAGTGTATGTAGACTATTTCCAGTTCAGCACTTGTCTAATGGTCTATTTTGATAAAGAAATTAGGATGAGGAAAGGAGCCTGGCAGCAATTTCTCTGATAAAACGAGTCCAGTTAGACAAACACTGACTTACATAGAATGAATTTCGTGCAGATATTTGTTTTTCGTGGAATTTTACTTATGAGAACTATAATGGATCTGTTATTTTATAATGTGAACGTCGTGCTTGTAGCAGTATATAGCCGTTGAAGGGTCGTGTCAAGAGCATTACGAAGGCCCGGCTTGACTAATATCTGCTTCCTTTGATGTCTAGAGTAGCGCCTTAACGAACACGGAGCTATAATAACCTGTGTCCTGCCCTCTTTGTGACGGTGCACTACATCACTCTCTGTCCCAGCACATCTAGCCGGCACTCATGCTAGTAACGGTGAAATACAGCTTCTAATTACTCTGTCAGACTCCTTTTTCCTGGCCGATCATCCTTGGTCAACTTTTATTCTCTTCCAATAACCGGTATTAAGGGGGGAGGTACACCTTTACCGGTCCAAAAAATATCATTTTTCATTTTTTTTTCTTTATAGAATAAACTTTTCTCGTTAATATGTTGAAGGAATTGTCTAAATATCTCTGACGGTATTCAAGATATGTCCCATAATCTGTACACATGTTACGCAGCCTTTTCCTCCCATTGGTAAGTTTAAACATCATTCTCCGAAGCTTTAATTTTTACCTTTGTTTTCCTGAGTTATCTTGATGAAATTTTTTATGTGAACTAGAACCATTGCTGTAACTTTTGCTTTTGGTAATTTTTGGGGAGAAAATACTTCAAGAAAATGCTGAAAATTAAACTACTCCTATAAAAAGGGAGAAAAAAATATTGTTTCAAAGAATTACCAAAAGATCTTTGTAATTAACTGCCCTATGTTAATAAAAATTAATTTTCAAATTTTTGGACTAATTTATACATTTATTGTTTTAGAATGCTTACAATGCTTGTGTTAAAAATGTGAACTAAATGTATAAATTAGTCCAAAATTTTGAAAATTAATTTTTATTAACATAGGGCAGTTAATTACAAATGTTCAAACGGAATACTAAAGGAGAAGAACAGTACTATGAGTGTGTGAAATTTCATTTCAACAGAACATAGTGTTACTGAGAAATAAAAGGTTAAATATTGTAGATTTTTATACTTGTAAAGGTGTATCTTCCTCCTTATTTAAGGCAACTTGAGGCAGTACCTTTATGCCCTGCCTTTCGTTACAGTTTTCTTCTTCTTCTTTTTGATATTCTCATACGAGAGGATTTGCATTTTGCCTTGACACTAGAGTCGCCACCACCGCCATCACCTAACACTGTGAGTCTACCGGAGTTCTTCTCAGTGTTTGTTCGTTTGCTTACTTGTACAACCCTTGTCCCGTTTCTCTACGGGGTCGGGTATGAGGTGAGATGAATGTGTCGTGGCGGGTTTTTATGACCGGATGCCCTTCCTACGTCAATCTCATCAGAGGAGTTAATGAGATGAAATGAATGGCGTGATATATGTGATACAGTGGGACCTCGATATCTCGAATCACCTCGGGAGCTAAATTTTACTTCGAGTTATCGAAATTTCGATATATAGGGTTATTCACGTAACATGTTACAAGCAAATAACTTCTAAACCATTAAATATATCAGCATTCTGTTTTCATATTCGTAAATGGTACGCAGGGTCTTGTAAAATAACGTGCTACTTAGTCTCATGGGGGTGATTAACAACCGAGATATTGATACTAACTCCATATTTTTAAATGAAACGGCACAAATTGATACAGCTGATTTAAAAGTTCATCTGCGTACAAGTTCAAATATGTAAGTATTTTCAAAATCGGACAATTACTTTTTGAGATATAAATAAGAACAGCATGCGCTGTTTTGCATGCCGCATCAGACGGCGTGAAGTCGGGCAAGGGCATATTGAGGCGCAAGCAGTTTCCTGGCCTTGATTCCAGCCACAGAACGGATACCAGGCATGTACTGTAAACACAATAATAATTAATAATTTCGCGTGGCTATTTCTAGCCGGGTGCAGCCCTTGCAAGGCAGACCCTCCGATGAGGGTGGGCGGCATCTGCCATGTGTAGGTAACTGCGTGTTATTGTGGTGGAGGATAGTGTTATGTGTGGTGTGTGAGTTGCAGGGATGTTGGGGACAGCACAAACACCCAGCCCCCGGGCCATTGGAATTAACCAATGAAGGTTAAAATCCCCGACCCGGCCGGGAATCGAACCCAGGACCCTCTGAACCGAAGGCCAGTACGCTCACCATTCAGCCAACGAGTCGGACTGTAAACACAATGTGATGTACCGTAACATACGCGGGGTGTGCAACGTTATTGTATGACTGGCGAACACACAACGGGGAAGAGAGATTAATGTTGTATTGTTTTGTTTTGACATGTAATAGGCTGCGCTCAGTTTAGCGTTTTTTCTGACTGATGGGAATGGGAAGGATTTGGAAAGAAAGTCGGCCGTGGCCTATCACAAAGGTACCTATCCGGTATTTGCCTTGTGTTGAACATGGGACACCATGAAAATTAATGCTAGGTTGGGCGAGGCAGGACTCGAACCTATGTTATCCCGAATGCACGCTACTACAGTCGTGCTGGAGCTCTGCGGAGATTAATGCGTGTAAAATAAAACATAAATAATAGTGTTGCTGCCATCTCACTACGATCAGCTCTGAACATTTGCTTTTCAAGAAGGAGCTCTTCCGGTGTTTTGTGTTACGTTTATTTCTCAGCTCATAGAGTGGTATGAAATGTGAGTGAGTGAGAATTATAGCTTTCGTTATGTTCCTTTCAAGGCAAAGTACTTATTTTAATCGTTTTAAACACATCAACCCTTTCTGTCCTGCCATGTGTACGTCTGTCATATAAACTTTGCAAACCCATCACATGTGTACGAGGTGCTTACATGCCTGGTATCCATTCTGTGGCTGAACTCACTCCCAGGAAACTGCTTGCGCCTCAACATGCCCTTGCCCGACTTCACGCCGTCTGATGCGGCATGCAAAACAGCGCATGCTGTTCTTACTTATATCTCAAAAAGTAATTGTCCGATTTTGAAAATACTTGCATATTTGAACTTGTACGCAGATGAACTTTTAAATCAGCTGTATAAATTTGTGCCGTTTCATTTAAAAATATGGAGTTAGTATCAATATCTCGGTTGTTAATCACCCCCATGAGACTGAGTAGCACGTTATTTTACAAGACCCTGCGTACCATTTACGAATATGAAAACAGAATGCTGATATATTTAATGGTTTAGAAGTTATTTGCGTGTAACATGTTAGATGAATAACCCTGTATAGAGAATACCATTTTTGAGCATATATAGCACATAATTGAATCATACCGTCTGTATCTACAGTCTTATACTGAATACAGTATTTTTATAGTATTTAAAAATCTACTAACAAACTTATTTGAAACAAGAAACATACCTCCGTTAACACCTTTGAGAAAAATTCGTTAGTCTCTCCTGGTGTTTTTTTTTTTTTTTTTTTTTTTACCGTTAACCTTCCTTCCTTCCTTCCTTCCTTCCTTCCTTCCTTCCTTCCTTCCTTCCACATACTTTTCAACAACATTTATTGCTGTGGGAAACACTGTAATTTATATTCGACTGACTCTGTATGTAGGTTCGAAACCACGTAGCCAAGATTCGTAAATGGAACTTGTCATCCATGACTACGGGGGTTGCTTTCGTACGACACCGGTAATTAATTCACACCCGAAAAACGAAGCTCCCCCGATTTTCCGATCACTAGGAGTTTGTTTTTCGGTTCCAGTCATATTAGCCCTTAGCATCACTGTAGCCCTTTCTTTACTTATCAACTGTTCCTCACAAACAACAAAGGTTGCTGTATTGCACAGTCAATGTTGTACAAAATTCATGTTACAGAATATTATTTCTTCAGGGAAGGAAATGTTTACTTCGAGAAATCGAGAAATTCGTCTAACCGAATTTTAGTAATAGAAAAATAAATACACGCGAAGATTAGGAAATTGAAGTTGCTTCAAGATACTAAAAATTCAAGTAATGGAGGTTCGAGATATCGAGGTTCGTCTTTATATGATATTAGGAAGAGATAGGGTCAAATCCGATGCCGGCAGATAGCCTACTCCTGTCGAATAACACCAAGGGGTCTGCTCAAGGCTTAACGTCTCCATCCGACGGACGAATCACCATCAACAGCGTCATATGCCCTCACTCCATATGAGCATTGCGGAAAGGTTTGTAATTGACTCCAGGCTTTTGGCACGAAATCTAGTGATTAAAAATTTTATACCACCACCTCTCCTACCCTACCGGCCAACATTCTGATGGTGAATTTGTTTCGACCAACGGGACTCGAACCAACTAACCTCGGTATCAGACCATATAGACTTCAACGCCTTAACGATCAATGATAATCTCCACCAGGTGGTCTAGGAGTTGTTCTCAATAATAATAATAATAATAATAATAATAATAATAATAATAATAATAATAATAATAATAATAAACCGAACCCCATGGCGTAATAGCTCCAACGGGCCATGCCCTACGAAGCGAACGCTGCTCAGCCGGAAGGCTTACAGATTACGAGGTGTCGTGTGGTCAGCACGACGGATACTCTCGGCCGTTATTCTTGGCTTTCTAGACCGGAGTCGCTATCTCACAGACAGATAGCTCGTCAATTGTAACCACGTAGGCTTAGTGGACCTCGAACCAGCCCTCAGATACAGGTAAGAATCCCTTACCTGGCCGAGAATCGAACCCGGGGCCTCCAGGTGAGAGGCACGCACGCTACCCCTACACTGCGGGGCCGGCTACTACTACTACTACTACTATTATTATGATTATTATTTAAAAAAATAAAGTACTTTAAACCGAATTCTTAGAGCAAATCTCCTCTTTCACCACCAGACCTCGAACTATTGAAATGTTCCCTTGTTGACACAGCTCTTAAAATCGCACCTCAAACCAGAAAACCCAGACACCCTTTACGAAATTCGCAATGCGATGTAGCCCTCAGCGACATACAAAAAGCGTGGCTACTGTGGAAATCTCATAAGAAACAGCGGACATACCAGAAGTTCCTCAAAACCCCTAAGAAGGTTTTTGAAATATTTTTCGCACAAAGGTTTTTTTTTTTTTTTTTTTTTTTTTTTTAGCTAGTTGCTTTACGTCGCACCGACACAGATAGGTCTTATGGCGACGATGGGAAAGGAAAGGCTTAGGAGTGGGAAGCAAGTGGCCGTGGCCTTAATTAAGGTACAGCCCCAGCATTTGCCTGGTGTGAAAATGGGGAAACAACGGAAAACCATCTTCAGGGCTGCCGATAGTGGGATTCGAACACACTATCTCCCGGATGCAAGCTCACAGCCGTGCGCCTCTACCCAGACGGCCAACTCGCCCGGTGGCACAAAGTTTAAATGTTACCTTAGCTTACGTGCAAGTTTCGTACAAATCTTGAATGTTATCGACGACAACTTATCGTTAGTTTAAAAATAGCTCCTGACTAGCGGTATTTGCAATTGAAGCTGTTTATTATATGGCTTACTAATGTGTTGCGGGGAGTGGCCAAGAGAAAATCACAAGTCTGCTGCTAGTTGAGAAGTTCGTGTACTGGCGGTAAGGGCATTTTTGAGCAAGTTGCGGAGTTCGTGTGAGCCGGAAACGAAACTAATAATAATATTATATAACTAGAGGACCCGAGCTGGTCCGCAGTATTCGTTATAAATAGGTCACATAACTCGTCTTGATATACCTGTCGTATTGTTTTGCCTGGCCTTTTCAATGGTTTTATGAACATATAATAAGAAGTGCGTGCATTGTGGTATGCCACAGTTCGTAGTCAGAATTCATCCATTCCGACGTCATCATGCCGTCTGTTTGGTAACCATCTATCCATAAATTTGCTTTTTTATCCTGCCGTTCTTAATGTAAAGCTTGGTATTGTGTCGTAGAAGGAAATATTATTTTTAATCGCAGTTCTTCTATATAGAACGGTTGTCTTGTGAGCTCACAGGTTAGTCTCGACGGAGCGGTTTTTTTCACTCAGAGAACTTTTTAAAGATACGTGGCCTTCACTCTTTCTTGTGGAGCTAGATTATCCTTCGATAGGTGTTCCCAGATAATGTCTAAGGCGTATGTCATAGTGGGGTCTGTTTGTACGTAGACTTTTTTTTCTCACAGCAGCATCTCAATTATTAGGAACGCTCTGCCATCTGTTGAATATATTTGGAAGCTGGGTAAGGTTAAAGAATCAAAGAGTATGAGAATAGTATTCTTCCATGATCACAGGAAGTGTAGCCTATACTCTCTGGCTTGACAGGTAGTAATCAAGCATGGCTGCTTACAATGGTGACGTTACTAAGGATGAAAATCACATAGCCTATATTCGAATACGAGTATTAAGGGGGGAGACCCATATTAAAAATGGGTTAATATTCATTCGATTGTTAAATATGCTACAATTGTTGTTGACAGTTGATGCACATATCCCAGTATTGACATGCTTCCTGGCAACCAGAAGCAACTTCAATAATGTCAGAATTTTAATAATTTTAGTATTTTAAAATAAAGTATTCGAAATTTCCTGCCTTTTAAACAATATATCACTGTTTCCCTTATAAATTCCAACTTTATAAGAATGTTCGTACTTTTCCTTTTTTAAAGTGTGTATCAAAACTCCAGCTACAAAATGAACCTCAATCATTAACATAGACTGTGATTTGGATTTTTTGTCGCCTTTTTATTCCGAGCACCAGAAAATATAGCTTTTTAAATAAAAATGTTATATAAAATCGAATTTAAATCCAATTGATCTGAATGAGGTACAGACTGTAGTACAACATTATGGCAGCAAACTGTGAAAAAATCATAATTATCCGTGAATCACTAAGAGAGTTATGAAGGAAACCGTGATATATTGTTAAAAAGGCGGGAAATTTTGAACATTCTTTTAAAATGTTATAATTAGAATTGTGACATTATTGAAGTTGCTTCTGATTGCTCTTAAGCATTCCAATCCTGGGATATGTGCAGCATTTCTCAACAACGTTTGTAGCATATATAACAATCGAATGAATATTGGCCTATTTTCCCCGTGTTGAGATAGGTCTCCCGCCCTTAATGAAAGTGTTAGTCGCTTAGCAACCTGCTAAGTACATAATGTATTGCGGGTTAGGGTAAGCCTTCGCCTGAAATTATTGGAGTGATCATGTAATGATTTGATTTTATGATTACTCAAAGTAATGTCCCATGATTCACCGGCAGGTAGTCTCGGATAGAATGAAACAAAAATAAAGCAGATCGGTCCTGTAGAACGGATTTGCCAAAGCTGTTTTTAGTACCGATAAATTATTTTAATATATAGATAATGGTTTTACGTCTCATTATGAAGAAAGTATCCCTTGTGCAGCCTTCAAAGATCTGTTGTAATACTCAGGCACCAGCTACTTCAGCAGTGACTTCTTCCAGTGCAAATCACAAGATGTGACACCTTGTTGAGCGACCAGCAACCTTCATTGCCGTATGTGAATGTGGTACTTTTCTGCAGTTTTGTTTGTTTAAAAGGACTGGTTTATGGATATACTTTTCAATTGTGATGTTTTATTTATTTTATATGGTGTAGTGGTTAGCGTTATTAGCTGCCACGGATTCGATTCCCGGCTTTTCCACGACGTTTGAAAGGTGGTACGGGGACTGGAACGGGATCCACTCAGCTTTGGGAGGTTAACTGAGTAGAGGAAGGGTTCGATTCCCACCTCAGCCATCCTTGAAGTGGTTTTACTTCGTTTCCCCACTTCTCCAGGCAAATGCCAGGATAGTACCTAGCTATTAGTACATTGTAGGAAGTGAGGGCGGCATTGGGAGAATATAAAAGGCAAGCGAGGAAAGATTTTATTAACTTTAAAACCCTCAAAGTTGCAAAATTATTAGAAAACTTGGGTGCATCCTAACACTTAATAAAAAGGAAACATTTACAATAATGGATTATACAGAAAGGAAAGTAGGAAAGGCTTAACTTGCCTTCGGAAAACTTAAATATAAGGAGCAGCCACGCTTACCTTGAGAATACTTAGAACTAGACTTACAAGCTAAAATAAGAAAAGAAAGAAAACTATCTGAGTTTTCTGAGGTTTCCTAAGCAGAGGTCCGGGTGGACAACAAGTCGAACAGGCGGGCCCAGGACTGCACGGCTAACATCCATGACAGACATTATTTCCACCCCAGGTGTTGTTGTGGGAACTGTAGCATGAACCACTTAACGGCAGATTTAGTTTTTGCCAAATGTTATAGTACGTGGCTGTTCAATGAGGAATAGGAGGCATCGCGAAGAGCAGGCCACGGTCGCTTCCTTCACGCTCCGAGCCCTTTCCAATCCCATCGTCGCCATAAGAGCTATCTGTGTCGATGCGACGTAAAGCAGATTGTAATAAACAACAACAACAACAACAACCACTTTGCCCAATACGGCAGCCCGTAATTGTGGGGAAATAAATAGATAATCATACATCATTATAGACCGTTATGCCTTTCAGAGTTCAGTCTGCAAGCCTCTGTGGATTTACTAAAGGCCGGCACAATCCTCTATTCGTAACTAGTTCTGTGACCTCATTTAGCTCTATACCTCTCATATTTAAATCGTTAGAAACTGAGTCTAACTATCGTCGTCTTGGTCTCCCTCTACTTCTGTTACTCTCCATAAGAGTCAATTATTCCATTATAAATGAATCATTTTATACAAGTTCTGGCATTCTATTCTGTCATAACTCTGAAATAACTTTTCGCGCTTTATGGCTCTTTGACAGTTCATTTGTCATACCTGATCTTTATTTAGCATTTTTTTTAATGACCATGTTTACCTCCCGCTGACTGTCTTTTCATATTTCCAGTAAAGATCCTTTCTCTTCTCCTAGCAGTTCCTAGGCGGAAATACAAAGTATGTTCACTTGGTCACATGAAAATCCCTTGATATTGCTCTGATTATTCTCTTTCCGGCCTGTTGAGTTCTGATAAAACTCCCGGACCTTCAAATGTCTTATCACATCAGCAGCAGTCTCCTCGGTCTTTCCTGTAGCCAAATAGACTCGCACAGGGAAGTTATAACTGCTTCGTCTGGGTATTTCATTTGGAATTTCCAATACAATTTATACTCGGAATTCATCTTGTTCAAAATTTTGCTCTGTGTTTTGAAAATAAATCTCCGATGAAGAATAAAATTAATCCACATGTTTACTTTTTTTAAAGTTGGATAGAGCATTCTGTTGGTTTTGAGAACCCAGTGAGGTACATGAGGAAAAGAAAACAACATATGAACCAACCATCCCATTCTATCAACGAGAATACCAGCTAGATGACATGAAGTCACAGGTTTAATGTTTAGTGCTAGAGGAACCATTCCTCTCTTAACTTCAGTCATGCATTAATAAAAGAAATTGCAGAGGCTACCTTGAAATATTCCATTCAAATCATGAAAAGCCGTATCTCCCAAACATTTTAATGCAACAACATACAGCTTTCAAATGTAATATCCACTCACAATTACTTTTGATATTCATCTTGTCTTTTAGTATATTTTGTCCTCAGGAGCAATCTCCAGTTGGGGAAAGTCGAAATAAATAAATAAATAAATAAATAAATAAATAAATAAATAAATAAATAAATAAATAAATAAATAAATAAATAAATAAATAAATAAATAAATAAATAAATAAATAAATAAATAAATAAATTCGAAAAACCCTGTCCAATCATCATGCGTCCCCCTGTGGGTGGTGACGTCAGAATAACACCCATGGTATCCGCTGCCTATCGTAAGAGGCGACTAAAAGGGGATCCAGGGGTTCTTAACTTGGGAGCGTGGGTTGGCGACCATGGAGCCCTCAGCTGAATCGTGGCATTACTTCCACTTACTTATGCAAGTCTCCTCACTTTCGTCTATCCTTTCCGACCTCCCTTGGTCAACTCTTGTTGTTTTACGATCCCGACAGTATTATAGCATTCGACGCCTAGAGTCTTTCATTTTCACGCCCTTCGTGGCCCTTGTCTTTCTTTGGCCGATACCTTCATTTTTCGAAGTGTCTGATCCCTTTCATTTTCCCCTCTGGTTAGTGTTTTATAGAGGATGGTTGCCTAGTTGTTGTTCCTCTTAAAACAATAACCACCACCACCACCAATCACGATGCGCTAATAAGCAACGTAGTAATCCATATAAAACAGAGTTGAGGATTTGTAATGCGAGTAATGAACAGTTGATTGAGGCCACACGCTGCTATAAAAACAAGGCGATGTCTGCATTCCCGATTCCTTCACTTTCTATTGGTCTTTGTACATTTCTATGTTTACTGCCTCTCTCCTCTTTTGTAACTCTGATTGAGTGCTTAATGCTTATTAACAAGACATGTATTTAGCAGCCAATATCTGTGGGGGGCGGTAGAATATCACCCGCGATATCCCCTGCCTATTATAAGAGGCTACTGGAAAGGGCCGCAGGGGGGAAGGCTCTTAACTTGGGAAAGTGGGTGGCGACCATGGGGCCTTTAGCTGAGTCCTGGCATTGCTTACACTTACTTGTGCCAGGCTCCTCACTTTCATCTATCCTATCCGACCTCTCTTGGCCAATTCTTGTTCTTTTCCGACCCCGACAGTATTAGGTTCCCGAGGCCTGGGGAGTCTTTCATTTTCACGCCCTTCGTGGCCCTTGTCTTTCTTTGGCCGATACCTTCATTTTTCGAAGTGTCGGATCCCTTCCATTTTTTTCTCTGATTAGTGTTAATAGAGGACGGTTGCTCAGTTTTACTTCCTCTTAAAACAGTAATCACCACCATCACTACGTGTATGCAGTCAGTCATAGTTCAGATGAATGAACTTCAGTGGAACCATTGAAGAATGTAGGCAAGAAGAGATTGAAGACGAAAAGATTACCGACGTTATGAAAAGAATAAATTTGGACTCTTACCTCATGAAGTAGGCGACGGCTGCCACTGTAAGAAAATGAAGTATTTCGAACATGTAAATGCTCAAGAAAGGCAGTGAATTGTGAACTAAGGAGCAGATTTTCTTGCTCATTTTTCTCGCGAGAAATTTTCGTATTTTGTTCGAGATTGTGTAATACCTCTTGTATCTTTTTTTGCTTGAAATACTTCCAGTGCCGTAAATGAAACTTTCACTAATCATCTTCATTCTGTCACACACGTACTGTGTTAATTAGCTTATTAAACCTTGTTTCCCTTTCTTTTGCACAAAGATTGTATTTTCAGAAACAGAGTTTATGGACATTACTGCCAGTATTTTTTATAAGTTTATTTGGGAAAATAAACAAATGGTACAAAGTATATTTTATAATTGAAATATTTTCTGGTACGGTAGTTTATTGGAGTTATTTTTGTGACGTGCAAAAGTTAATAAAAACGAACAACGCTTAGTTAAGGCATTAATTTAAGTTAATTGAGATACTAATTTACTTTAATTTAATTAGGACTTCTGATTATGTAAATTGTAGCCCCCCCCCCCTTTCATTTCTTGTAGAGTGATACTTGCCCGCAGTGGAACATTGCATGTCTTTATTCGTAAATGTAAAATACAGTATAAATCTGATAGATACATCTTCCTGGATGCTAGGTTACAGGAGCCAAAGGAAGTAAGAAAGATGGCTCATAGGTTGGGTTTATCGACGTGTATACTCGCTAACAAAATACCTCATGGTATTGTATGTGGTGATGATGATGATGTTGATGATGATGGTGATACTTGGTGTTTTAAGGGGCCTAACATCGCAGGTCATCGGCCCCGGTATTGTATGTTCCTCGCACAGACTTCACTTCAATTATTCTCTAATTCACCTCCGACGTAGATACAAACTCAGTGGATACCCACAACAAACATATCTACAGGGTGGACAAAGGGAAATAGTACAAAAGACATCAATAAATAAATAAATAAATAAATAAATAAAATAAATAAATAAATAAACGTTAATACTGAACGGTAACGAATATTTACAGCAACGTTATTTGTGACCCTCAGTGCTACCTATATAGCCAAAATTGAAACACAGAAGTTTATTTCTGGAACAAAAGTTGATTAAAGAAACACGAAACCAAAGTTCATTCTGAAACTTCAATTCAATGAGCGTTCAGTTCAGAAACACGAAACTAACGTTCAATTCTGAAGTTAATGACTTAAACACGAAACCAATTTTCATTTTTTGAAAATCATATCAAGCATACGGCTTCCGTGAGCGGCGATGCACTTTTGCAGACTTTCGCATGACATTCTGAAGCATTTCTGGAGGAATGCGTTTTTTCAACTTAACAATAGTGCGAAGCCGCCCTACGAAAACTTTGTACGGCCACAACACACTTCAAACGCTTCCACTGTCTCAGTACGCACCTGCACCGGTCGACGTTCCATGGTTGACTGAATAGCATACCTTTAGGATATGATTACGTTTGACAAATGGCGCGAGTGCAGGTCCGTCTTCCCAGGATTGCCAATTACAAATGTACTATTTATGATGGGCCATCCTGTATATGCTCACTTGTTTGTGAGGAACATATGCAGTAATGCGCCCATTCTTTTTTTGGACGACTGTACATAGTGCAGTATTATTATCGCCCCAGATATCGCCATTTCTGAAAATTTCCTCTGCATCTTTCTACTCCTGTTGGAAGCCTGTTATGCTCACTGATGACCCGCAAGGGAGTTCGCATACCTCACTGTCACATGGTTGGATCGCATTCTGTTTTGTGCAATCCAAATTCTTCGCGGGAGATCAAAACCAGCAGGAGTGCACTAGGTGAATAATATCTGCCATTTCTTGGGGCTGCGAAGCTCCGTTGTAGATTCTGCTGAAGAACATCTGTACCGTTTGAACAGATTGCGATTTTGATTTTAGATGCCTGCATCCTACAGCGATGTTCTAATGGATAGGGCGATCTTTGTTCGATGATATTCTCCTTGACTGTCTTCCCAAGTTGTAAGAACATCTTGTTCTTGGAGGCTCGATATGTCTCAACACTGAAGTAGCGTTGGCATTCATGTCTCTTGATGTGGCTTTGTGTGTTGTAACAGGCACACATTATTTTGAAATAGAGCACTTAGAAACTCTGCTTCGTGTTTTATTCTGTTGGTTGAAAATGAAGGATTCTACGTTTCTTATTATATTTTGGCAGTCGGTTTGATGCCAAACGGTCAGTTAATAAATAATTTCTTCTTCGTACATTGGTCGCCCAGCATTCTTTTATATGCAAAGAGTGGGTTTTTCGTTGCTCTGACCATGTTTGCCATGTGGTTTTTCATTCTTCTTCTTCCAGTCCGTTAGTTTTCTGTTTGCATTTCCATCCTTCAGATTTGGCGATCCTTATGCTTGAAGGTATTTTTCTATTTGTTGAGTATCATGTTCTTATTTTTGTTTAATAAGGAGCCTAACATTTTAAAAAACGTTTCTGGCAATTGTGGGAACACACACACACACACACACACGCGCGCCCCCTTGACTGGACTCGAATCGCTAGCCAATGTCTTGATACTTGAGCTCTACCTTCCAGTAAGATTTTTTTAAGCGGTGTTCTCTTGTACTGCTACGATTTCTCTTATTTTGCTCCATATTTTTTTCTTCATATTCATCATCCTTTCCGAAAAGATTATTTCTGCTATCTGTCAGTCTGGACATCGCTATTATGAAGTGATGCATTATTTGTTATTCAAACTTGTCCATACAGGTTCACTTGCTGCGTTTTGTTTCCGACCCATAGTTATCCTCTCTTTTGTTCTGTATTCTACCTTAGTGCTTGGCCTTTGTGGTGTTGGGGTCGGCTACCCTGGCTCTTTGTCTCCACTTGATCGAGATTGGGGCCAGGTTCTTCAGGTCAGCGTGCACGGTAAGAGGCAAACGCCAGTGATCTCAGTATTACACGATACAAGACACTCGTAGCTTTGCTTCTCGACAATAATGATTCCCCATCTCCATTAGGTTGTGACGTCCTTGTAACTACTTTTACAGTTTTCAGAGTCTCCGAGGTGCCTGAATTTCGTTCCACGGGAGTTTTACTATGTAAATACACAAACACGAGTCTGGCGTACTAGAGCACCTTGAAATAACACCAAACTGAGTTGGGATCGAACCCACCAACTTGAACTTAGAAGACCAGCGCTCAGTGTGATATGAAGGGACGTTCTGCTCTCTTGCCGAGTGGATACTGGCTGTCATAATACAGGTTGTAGGAAAATGTATGTTGAATGTTCAGCCCGAAGGCTAGTTGGATCTTCTACAACTCCACAGTCAGCTGTCATGGGCATCACTGAAGACACGTACTAGGGAAATGAAGAAGGTAGTTTCCTGTTAATTTTATCTCCTATCCATAATGTTACAAATAAAACTCTGTTTTGTTTATCTAATTTAATCCAGAATGGCCCAGTTAGTACACATACATATTATGCACACACAATTGTACGGTACCTGAAAATGAATGACAACAGTTCACTAACTAATAACCATTTACAAAATTTCTAGACCCCACAACAGGGCTTCATCTGGCCGGTATTTACTAGGAATGGGTGCTCCTTCCGTAATCTTGATTCACAGCTCGCACTTTTCACATGGTATGGTTCGCACCACCGCCACTGTGCATAGCAGCTCTGTGGGGAGAGGTTCGAACACACGTTCTTGACTAATACAACACACTACTGGTAGGCTCGACTCCAGACAAGGCCGATAACTCTCAAAATCAACTCACGCGACTGCTCTATGCACTGAACTACTCAACATGTATCACACCACAACACAGCACGACCAACACTAACAACAACGGCAACTCTGTAATATCACTCCAACAGTCCACTACGACGACGTTCTCTCAACGCTCTGACACTGACACACCTGTTTGCGGTGACCCACTTTTTGTATCTCTGGTGATGAAGTACTAGAATGTTCGAGATGCGGCCGTAATGGGATCATTTTAATTTCGTCTTCCATAAAATCCACGAGACACCAGTCGAAAGTACAATAGGAGGGGCCGGCACATGTATTTAGATCGCCTTCTTTGTTGTGCCGACTTGTGTGGGCTTACGACTGCGCACACAGTCAACGGTTGTCACTGTCCCGATTTGAAATTTGGACCATCACTTTGCCAGACACTGACGACTCACTACACTTTAGCCATAGTTCCACTAACTGATGATGAATTTCCGCTTTGGCACATTCTTCGCGTTGACACGAACCTCGAGCTTGGGGCACTGCATCAGTCGACCCTTCATCTTAAACCGGCTTTTGTCTCCAAGATGGTAGTACGCAGATAAGGAAATGCCACCCGAAACGTAAACGAAGTTCTAATACATTTGTAATCGGTAAGATTCGGATGTTAAGGAAAAGTAATGTTTTATTCTTGAGGTCATTTTACCCGAAATCTGAAAAATAACTGTGAATGGTGAATTTCTGACCCCTTTTAAAAGCAATTTTATGTTGCATATAAATGCTTATTATGTCCATTTTTATTGCTTTGGTCATATGTTGCTCATTTTAGTAATATAAAGTCATATTTCGTTACATTTTGAGCGTTAGTGTTTTTTAAGAAGTTTCATGTTATCTGCGTTAATTCTGAAACACAGGATTTCAAAATGACACGTGAACACGACTTCTTTAGTACGTCAGACAACATAGTAACATATTTTAATGCTTTCAACATGTAATAAATAGGTCGAAACTCTAAGCAACATAACATGTTTAACTTTATGCTTTCATAAATACGTATTTCTCAATTGATTCCATAGGCATATATTTACAAATTTTATTATGTCAAAGCAAAAATTTACCTGTTTTTGAAATGTAGTTTTCAGTGATGTTTGCAAAATAAAATCATGAAACATTCAATCCAATACCTAAATGAAGTCAAATGAGGGTTTCCATGATTATTTTAAAGGAAAATAACCGACGACACACTTGATAGTACCTAAAAAAGTAATTAACAAGACCTCAATTGACATGCTAGTCGGTGAAGGTTTGCCATCTCTCCGGTATAGTAGATGTATATTTATTTCTTTTTTCCCGAAACAGATAGGTAGCAGGTTTAGAAGATATGATTTCGAGAAACACATGCTGCACGTACGTAAGCCGACAAAATAAAAGCATCCTAGTACTTCATATTTGGTTATTTGTTGGGAAAACAGAATGAGAAACGCGTCTCAGATTATGATACTGAATGAATGTATCTGTGTATAAAGTTTTAATTTACCTCCGTAACACTGTCAGTTTATACAGTATGATTAAATGTGTCTGGTGTACTATCGCTTATCACTTCTCGACAAGTTTAATTTTAGTAATACAGTACTCTGATACTCGATACCTATTCCTAAAACACTTACAGTATTTTATCTATTTTAGGTCATATTTAGCTAGTTTTTAGGACGTATATTTTGTACTTCTTTAGATCATAAACTTCTGCACCTTAGTAATCAGTCTGTCATGACTTTTACTTTTGACACAAACCTCGTATATCTGTGAAATTCAACACTTATGACCAGGGACAGGATTTTTATTATCCAAAAATGTTTAAAATGATCTATGAAATGACGGCAAAAATCCAGTAAAATGATCCGAAAACTTTAAAAAATAACATACATTTTAAATGAAATTTTACAATCAATTTACTAACCGTTGGTATAGTCGATATTTATGTTGTAGACATTATAATAAGCTTGCCATGTCAAGAAAACAAGGTGACGCTCTTTGTTTCGCATAGAACTCTGCTCCGCGTCTTCAGAAGAAAATCTGGACTGTTCACGAGGAAGAGTTCTCCAGTTGGAGGTGTGTCTCCTGGAATGTGGACATTTTCAAGAAGTGGTGAACAAAGTTTCGTTAGTCCTCAGATTGACAAAGCGTTGTGAAGATTCTTAAGTCTCGGTATTCATTCTCACTTAAAAGTTGCGATAATATCAATACCACACGAGTACATGCTTCAAAATCCCCAAACATGTAAGAAAATGACTCAAAAAGTATAAAATATTTTAATATATTCCATTAAACGACCAAATAATGACTAATTTTAGAAAATGACCTAAAAATACAAAATAGCAAAAGATGACAAAACATCGACGTAATAAATTAGCATTTCTGTTGTGTGTGTCCTCCGCGCCTACAAGCTCCGCAACCCGCCGCATCACCGTTGTTTCCAGAGCCTACGAGAGGACTGCACTGCGCCTGGCATGCTCGTCTATGACGTCAGCCAGCGCTATATAAGGAGCGACGTTCCTCGCCTTACCGAGGACTACCCCAGTGTCCAACGACCAGACCACACCGCAAAGTCAAACACGGAGGCTTTCCTCTTAGAAATGTGTCTTGAGTAGGTCGACTGATTGCTGGTCGTGAGGTCTCACCTCCGGACATTGACTCATCTTCCCTGATTCCCGTAGCCACGTCGAGCCCCGAGTCAAGCATTCTGCTACACTCTCAAGTCCTCACCAGTGCTCCGACGACTATCTTAGCATTCTGCGAATTAAGATATTGATGCAAGTTCCTTGCAAGTCTAAGTCCAATACTAGCATTCTACTAACGCGACTCTCCCTACAAGTTACACTTGTTATCCCACCACAGATAGTTTTCGACTATCCAAGGACATTTCCCAGCGGAATAGACTATCTCCTCAAGATAGGTGTGAATGTGTATATATGACTCTCTCTTTGTAAATATATATTTGTGCCACAGACTTTCAGCCTATCACTTAATAACAGCATTAAGTGCGTGCAATCAATCAAGCTTCAAGACAAGTTTCATTATATTTCTTGTAAATACTGTATAAAACTATTGAAGCAATAAACTTTATGTTGTGTTACTGTATACCAAGTTCCTTGTATACAACAATTTCTACAACGAGGGGACCAAAATCAGGATTTCTGTACATGTTACCATTGTCTGTTGTGAACCAATTAAAATATGACATGTCATCAAAATCGCAGGCCTGGTTATGACGACCCACCTCCATAGCATAACGGTTAGCGCTATTTGCTATCGTCCTTGCGGGTGCGGGTTTGATTCTCGGTACTCTCAGAAATTTCAGATTGGCACGATTGCTGGTGTGTGATTAAAATGTTACATGCAGCTCACCTCCGTTGGGGGTGTGCCTGAAAAGAGTGTACCCTCTCGGGACGAGGATACGAATTAAATTTAACAATCCAGTACTCGCGTTATTTATGGAGCAGTGTGCGTTGTATTGGTACAGTTCAGATGCTAACAGCCAACTCATTCTGCCTGGTAAACTCCGCGGAGACGATGCACGTGATGGCACGCGTCTGCTCAATACAATCAATATAGAGAACAGTACCGAGACCTCTTTACAGTGTTTCACTTCCACTTACTGGTTAATTACGGTTATGCATTGCTGTTTGGGAGCCTCCGTGGCTCAGGCGGAAGCACGTCGGCCTCTCACCACTGGGTTCCGTGTTTAAAATCCCGATCACTCCATGTGAGTTTTTTTTTTTCTGGACAAAGCGGAGTTTCTCCGTGTACTCCGGTTTTCTCTCTCATCTTTCATTCCAGCAACACACTCCAATATCATTTCTCTGTCAGTCTTTAATCATTGACCCTGAGGAGTGGGACAGGTTTCGTCATCCGGCAAAATTCCTATCCTGTACGAACTTACTATGTTGGCGTATCAGGGGGAGAGGTGATACTCCCACGTGGCGCGTCCCAGGTCCTAACCGGCTTGCCGGCGGACTTGAGGGAAATAAAATACCTCTCACGGACCAAACACACAACCCCCTGTGGGCGGGGGACGCAGACGAAGAATTCACCCACGGTATCCCCTGCCTGTCATAAAAGGCGATGATCAAATTAGAACCATGAAACTACTTGTGATTAGTACCACCACGTGGGGAACACCATGGGTCGCTTTTACTTGCGCGTAGTACCACTGTATTCGGTACCAAATAGGTTTGTGATTAGTAGCAAACGAGGGCTCGACGGCTTTTACAGTATATGTGATTAGTAGCACTATACGAGCGACACCATGGTATGAGGGAACCCATGGTTCTGGCTTCCGTGTGATTAGTACCCGGTATATGAGGAACACCACGGGATAGTACGAGTCCCTGTGGTTAGTAAGTATCCTTATGTGATGAACACCATAGGCTTGCATTGCCTATAAATGGCGCAGCAATGTGCGGAACAGCATAGGTCTGTAATACATGTGCGAATTTCATTACCTGTGAGTAGTACCATAATGTGTGGAATACCGTGAGTCTACGCTACTCTTGATTAGTACCGCAACATTACAAATACCATGATTCTACTTTCCTAGCGATAAGTACCATTGTGAGGGGCCGCTGACTTGGATTTTGGACCCCTTTCGACTACAAGTATCATCGATTCAGTATCGTGCTATAAAAGCAGTCCCTTGGACAATAATACTATTGTTCTACGCCAGCTTCTGTGCATGTGAGGCACTGTGGGTTGGTTCCACTGATCGTTTTAAATTCATATCCATCCCATCCCATCCCATTCCATTCCATCCCATCCCATCCATATCCATCCATTATCCTCACGTTTTGAATTGTGGTCAGTGGATGTTTATGGGCTTTTAATTTGTCATTTCATTTCGTCTCATTTCGTACCATTAGGAGCCGATGACCTAGATGTTAGGCCCCTTTAAACAAGCATCATAATCATCATTAATTCCTATCCTTGGCGCTAAATGGGGGCTTCATTCATTACATTCTTGACCTTCCCCTGAAGATCATTTTTTGAATTTTGTCCTTAAACAACTTCCTATTATGTGCATCCTTAATGTCAAAGTTTGCTTCTTTGACGTCATTTAATGTCTGTGTAATCCATGCTGGTTATACTTTAAGCATTTTAGTGTAGAAAGATCCGAGCCCTACTAACGACATACAGTACTGTATCACTCACACGAATGACGTATCCGTTCACCTGCGCCAAGGGTAGATGCAGAGTGCGTCTCGGCCCACAAATGGTCCAACAGCTCTTCACTCTGACCGACCAGCCGAGCAGAGAAGGGGTGGCCACGACTCTGCCTCTGTATTCGGGAGACGGAAAAGGGCTGGACCTTACGGCTGGTCCCCTCCGCTGGCTGTCCTGAAATTGGTTTTCCTGCACCAAGGCGAATGCCGGGACAGTTCCTAGTCTAGGCCACGGCCACCAACCTTCTAACCTTCTCACCTTCTCCAAGCATCTCCTCCACTGTAACAATTCTCCCTGCCTGAGAGGCCGCGTCACCGTCTAAGAGGCCCGCCTCCCCCCTTTAGGGGAGGAATGAAAACGTTTTAGTAGTAGTAGTAGTAGTAGTAGTAGTAGTAGTAGTAGTAGTAGTAGTAGTATCAGTATCTGCACTAAGCCGAATACCGAGACAGTTCCTAGTAAAGGCCACAGCTGCTAACTAACTCTCTCGCCTTCTCCTCAAATCTCCTTCACCGTAGCTAATCTCCCTGGGCTGAGAGACGTTGTTACCGTCCAGAAGGCCCGCCGTCCCCTTTAAGGACGGAATGAAAACGTTTTAGTAGTAGTACCGAGCTCGATAGCTGCAGTCGCTTAAGTGCGGCCAGTATCCAGTAATCGGGACATAGTGGGTTCGAGTCCCACTGTTGGCAGCCCTGAAGATGGTTTTCCGTGGTTTCCCATTTTCACACCAGGCAAATGCCGGGGCTGTACCTTAATTAAGGCCAAGGCCGCTTCCTTCCACTTCCTAGGCCTTTCCTATCCCATCGTCGCCATAAGACCTATCTGTGTCGGTGCGACGTAAAGCAAATAGCAAAATAGTAGTAGTAGTAGTAGTAGTAGACCAAAGAGGAGGAGTTACCTTCTAGGAAGCCCGCCTCCCCCTTCAGGGTAGGAATGAAAACTTGCTTTAAAAAAATTCTTCCACCAAGCGAATGGGACACAAGTGGACGAACTTGTAATGCTAATATATATATTTAAAAGTGCACAGTATTAACCCAATTATATCCCATCATAATAAGGGGCATGTAAGACGTTGAAGCTGTTTCGATAAGATGATTTATGATAAGGGTAACTTCAACCTTTTAAACACAGAGATCAGAGCTGTCTACAAATTTGTTACATCCCATTCAGCGGCGAGAAAAATGTATTGGCAAGAGGAAGCCGTCTCGCTTGTACCAACCAGCCATTAGATGAGTAAACAAGGTACGTGCAAGCGACACGGTGTTTGTGGTACAGTAACACAAATAACATTGGAGCGACTGAACACTGAATGGAAACATTGTTATCCGAACATTCTGCACACTGCTCATCGCCAGAAGAATGTTTCAACAATTAATACTGAGCCTTGAGAATAAGTTCAGTTTATTGCAGACATCAAGAAGTCAGGCTCCTGATCTGGCCGGATTCGATTCCCACCTGGGCTGAGGATTTTATGGTTAGTGCCTTAGGCTCGCGGACTGGATTTGTGAGCATCTTAATGCACGTAAACACGCAGTAGTGAATACATCTCTCCACATAGGATTGGTGTCAGGAAGGGTATTTGACGATAAAACTGGGCTAAATGAATATCCTGTGCCAACCCGAATAAATTAGGAAAAGGTATCGGACATGAGGAAGGTTGTGTTTTAAGAATTCCTGTTCTTGGTAGTGATTGTTGTTTTAAAGCTGAAAACAAAAGGAATATTAGCCTACCCTAACATCAAGAGTTGGCATTGATAAATGAGAATATTAGCCAAACAAAGAGTCATGAAGGTCGTGAATAATGAAATACAATGTAAGTATGACAAACCTTAGTCCCTATTTACACTATTTTTGTGATTTTATGTATGCCTCCGTGGCTCAGGTGGCCGCGCGCCGGCCTCTCACCGCTGGGTTCCGTGGTTCAAATCCCGGTCACTTCATGTGAATTTGTGCTGAACAGAGCGGAGGCGGGACAGGTTTTTCTCCGGATACTCCGATTTTCCCCGTCATCTTTGATTCCAGCGACACTCTTCAGTATTTCATCTGTCAGTGATTAATCATTGCCCCTGAGGAGTGCGACAGGCTTCGACAGCCAGCACAATTCCTATCCTCGCCGCAAGATGAGGGCTTCATTCATTCCATCCCTGACCCGGTAGCTGATTGGAAAATAGGTTGTAGCTTTTTTATTTTGTTTTATCAAGTACTCTTCCTTCCAGAACCTCGTTTTGTACAGCTCTCTAGTAGACTGAATCCCTGGGTCGTGTACCCTTCCAGAAACAGTAGTTGCCACGTTTCTGAACGTTTTGACGTAGTGACGAGGTATTGAACCACCGAGTGAGTTGGTCGTGCGGTTAGTGTTGCGCAACTGTGAGTTTGCATTCGGAAGATTGTGGGTTCGAGCCCTACTGTCGGGAGCCCTGAAGATTGTTTTCCGTGGTTTCCCATTTCCACAACAGGCAAATGCTGGGGCTGTACCTTAATAAAGACCATGGCCGCATCTTTCCCATTCCTAGCCCTTTCCTGTCCCTATCTGTGTCGATGCGACGTAAAGCAGATTGAAAAAAGAAGGGTATTGAAACTTTCAAGCTCTTTTCCCTTCTTTAATAGTAAAATGTCTGGCTCCATGGCTAAATGGTTAGCGTGCTGGCCTCTGATCCGAAGGGTCCCGAGTTCGATTCCCGACCAGGTCGGGGATTTTAGCCTTCATTGGTTAATTCTGATGGCTCGGGGATTGGGTGTGTGTGTGTGCGGTTTTCAGCATTAGAATTAATCACAGGTAAGACCTCATCCTCATAGACGCGCAGGTCGCCTATATGGTGTCAACTCGAAAGCCCTGCACCAGGCCTCTTCGGTGGCCACACGCCATTATTATTAATCGTAAAATTACCAGCGTTAAGAGTCGAATGTTTTGAACATTTGCAGTCAATGAAATTGAATTATGATTTCCTTTCCTTTTGATCATAACATTTTGTCCCATTTCTACCCATTGAGGCGCGGAGAATCATACAAATTCAGTACTCAAGAAGTTAAGTATCAACTTAGTTACCTTAGGTTCATAGGGTCCCGGGTTCGATTCCCGATTCACGGTTGGTTAATTTCTCTAGCTGGATGTTTTTAGTCTTCTTGATTCTCATAGTCATTTTCATACAACAGAATCACGCAACAGTGAATACATACCTCACATAGTTGGCGTCAGGAAGGGCATCTGACCGTAAAACTAGGCTTAATCGACACTAGTACCGACCAGGGATAACCGGGCAAAAGGCCTAAGAAATAAGAATAAAATAACATTCAAAAAGAGATTGCTATTTTTTTGGACCGTGCGCAGCTGTGAGCTTGCATCGAACCCCGCTGTCGGCAGTCCTGAAGATGGTTTTCCGTGGTTCTTCATTTTCACACCAGGTAAATGCTGGGGGTGTACCTTAAGGCCACAGCCGCTTCCTTCCCTCTCCTAGCCCTTTCCTAAGCAACTAACAAAAAAAATTGACATATCTATAGAATGGATGGTTACAGCTTGACAAAACAGATATTAAAGTACCTTTGGGAGAAAAAAATCAACAACGAGCTCGATACGAGAGGTCAAGAAAGATTTGGATAGAAATAAAATAAGAGAAAAGTAAACAATAGAGAGGGAGATTTTTAAAAGGAAAGTTTTAAGAATGGAAGGATTCCAAAGAACAATGAAGAGGAATCTCGGTCCAAAGTGGTCTGAAGAGAGAAGAATCAAGCATAGTGCAATGATGAAGGAATACATGAAAGAACGGAAGAGGAACCAGCAAGGAACGATGGATTGAAATTGGAATGTGGTCCCTAGCAGGCCTCATTGTAAAGAAGAAGACCATTCAAAAAATGAGAATGCTTGATAAACCTGCACGTTCTGTTTGGAAATACTTTATCTTTCTAGGGTTTTTTTTAAAGATAGAAAGCATTGATGAATTTGATTGTGATTTTATCATTGAAGTGTTTAGTAACCTCAGAAGTTAGTGGACCCTGTGTGGTCTTGGCAAATGCTATCGACCACACAAGTGAGCACCGATAGCATCTATAACACGTCCGAGGTCTGTAACTCTATTGCTGAACGTGTTCGCCCATTAACAGCAGATCCTTTGAGATGCAATGAGCTGCTGTACAGGTAATCTACTAAAGAAGGGTGTTCGGTCTACCTTTCGTGATATCAGACACGATGTAATATCTGTCCAAGTTTATATTGTATTGCAATAAACGTTTAATTAAATATAACGGACATGTTGTAGATAAGAGAGAGTATATGTGATGAAATTTCTCCTTAGCGAAGAGAGCTGTGTAAGAACCAAGAGGTAAATTGAACTGGTACAATGATGCAGATATAGAGAAAGGCGTCACTAATAAGTAGGGGTGCAATATTTCTTGGTGTTAACGATATTATTAGAAAATGTACTTCTGGTAATAATTGTACGCCATGAACCTACTACGCTGGCGTAATAGGGGAAGAGGTGATACTCCCACGTGGCGCGTCATAACCGGCTTGCCGGTGGCTTGAACGAAATAAAATAGCTGTCGCGGACCAGTCACACAACCCCCGGGACGCAGATGAAGAATACACCCAAGGTATCTCCTGCCTGTCGTGAGAGGCGACTAAAAGGGACGACCAAGGGATGATTGAATTAGAACCATGAGACTACTTGTGATCAGTATCATCACGCGAGGAACACCATGGGTCGCCTTTACTTGCGAATAGTACACCTATGTTAGGTACACACTAGGTTTGTGATTAGTATTAGCAGAGGGTGAATCAGTGTGGGTTTTACAGTACGCGTGATTAGTACCACTATATGCAGAACACCACGGGCTTACGTTGCCTGTGATTATTACCACTATATGAGCGACACCGTGGGTCTGCCTTGCCTGTGATTAGTACACCTATATGAGGAACACCATGGGTTTGTGTTGCCTATGAGTGGCGGCGTAATGTGAGAAACACCATAGGTCTGTGCGTATTACATTACCCGTGAGTAGTACCACATTGTGTGGAATACCGTGAGTCTTCGTTACTTCGCTACATGAGGAACACCATAATTCTACTTTACTAGCGACAAGCACCATTATGAGGGGCCGTTGACCTGGATTTTGGACCCCTTTAGACGGTAAGCATCATCGATTCAGGATTGTGCTTTGGAAGCAGTCCCTTGATCAGTAATCCACTGATTGTTTTAAGTTCACACTCATTTTAAGTGTATCTTTTTTTATAATTCTAGCCAGTGGATTAATTTTGGAATTATTTTTAACTTTCGATATTGAGAGTTTGATCCGGTGATTATTTTAAATTCATATTCATCCATTCATTCATCATCATCACGTTTTGCATTCTGGTCAGTGGATGAGTTTTGAACTTATAATTGTTGTTAAATTTCATCTCATTTCGTACCATTAGGGGCCGATGACCTAGACGTTAGGCCCCTTTAAACAATAATCATCATCATCATCATCATCATCAGTAATTGTACGTCCTCAGGCACCATGTGCAGGTATTTTGATTTAACGTTGCGGGCGTGTCTTTTTACACACATGGGCGACATATGGTCGAATTTTAATTAATTTTTGTCAGTCAGTAATTTCGTTACCAAATTGATGAGCAGAGGTCTTTTATATGGCGACATCGTACGACATGGAATGTCTAATTGATTTTTCTCCGCCCTTCAAAAATACGACTACCTCTGCCGGGTTTGAATCCGCTCTCTTGAGATCCGGAGGTCGCCACTCTATCAATGATCCACAGATTTGTTTTCAGCCTACGTCACCGTAGTTCGAATTCCAGTCCATGCAAGTGAAATTTCACGTCCTGGTGGATTTAATTCCACTTAAAAGTGTAATCACGCACAATTGCAAACCAGAATTTGTTCACGTTTAACCCTTTTTTATTTATTTTATTTATTTCATCTAGCCAGAAAAGCTGCTTCTCTTCCCCAGTACTGGATGACGTCACGACAAGCGCATGACGTACTTGGCCTGTTGTTCGTTGAAGTGTTAATCACTAGTGATTGAAAATCTCTATTCAGACAGTCAGCCCGCCAGCTGTCTCCCTTGCTTCTTTGTATCGATTCGTATAAACTCTTGTATGCCGCCAGCTATTTAAAATCTTGATAATTTTATAATAACTTGCTCTACCTTTCCAATAGTCTTGAATTCTCTCCCTTTTATCTTCCTGCACTTTATTTCTACATTGGATAGTGCCTTCGCTTTTCTCTTCTCCCACTTTCCTAAGCTATGATGAATGCCGGTAGCATTGTCTGTATTCTAGTTTTGTTTATGCCCATTCCAATTCTACAGCGTATATCTTCATTCATGGCTCATTGTCTTGTATTAAAATATAAGGGGCAGTCGAATGAAAACCGAACACCCGCTAAAACGTCACCCAGCCAGCACATGTAGTCACCGAATCATCGTACCAACAGTCATATAATATTGACACCTTGACAATGAACATTTATGTTTATATTAGACGTTACTGTATAGGCTCAGTAACCTCCCAACATGTTTAACAGCTACATCAACCATGAAAACACCAAAATAGACTGTCTTAGAACTCCTAATGTATTTTATAAATGGTATTTTTAAGTGTACCAGAATATTAGCAATATGTCTTTGTAATTTTATCGAGCCTCCGTGGCTCAGGTGACAGCGCACCGGCCTCTCACCGCTGGGTTCCGTGGTTCAAATCCCGGTCACTCCATGTGAGTTTGTGCTGGACAAAGCGGAGATGGGATAGGTTTTCCTCCGGGTACTCTAGTTTTCCCCATCATCGTTCATTCCAGCAACACTCCAATATAATTTCATTTCATATGTCATTCATTAATAATTGCTCCAGAGGAGTGCGACATGCTTCGGCAGCAGGCACAATTCCTATCCTCGCCGCTGGATGGGGACTTCATTCATTCATTCATTCCATTCCTGACCCGGTCGAATGACTGAAAACAGGCTGCGGATTTTCATTTCATTTTCTTTGTAATTTTATCGATAACCCAGTGAACAGGCTCAAAAATGAGTTTCCCCCTGTGGGTGGGGGACGCAGATGAAGAATACACCCACGATATCCCCTTGTCTGTCGCAAGACGCCACTAATAGGAGCTCACAGGCTCTCGGCTCTGGAGCGTGGGTTGGTGACCACGGGGCCCTTAACTGATTCCTTGCATTGCTTCGACTTACTTGTGCCAGGCTCCTCACCTTCATCTATCCTCCCTTGGTTAACTCTTGTTCTTGTGTGTGACATACCATGGGTATGTGATTATTACCACTGTAGGAGGAACACCATGGCTCTGCTTTACCAGTGACTAGTACCATTATGAGGAACCGGTGACCTGGATTTTAAGCCTCTTTAAATAAGTTTCATCCCGGTAATTAAGGCATTGTAAATTAGATCCACTGATCGTTTCACGATAATTTTTTCATTATCATTCGTTTTTGATTGTAGTCAGTGGATACATTTTGAGTTTTCATTTTCATTTCGTTCACCTCGTATCGTTAGGGGCCGTTGACCTAGCTGTTAGGCCCCTTTATAAAACAGACAGCATCTTCATCAAAAAGGGGTTGAAACTTTTTGAATAACATCTTAATATATTGTTATATGTGTTGAATGGGAGGATTATTAACGAAGTTTCCTTGTTGTAAAGTAAAGCCCTGAATATGGTTTTCCGTGGTTTCCTATTTACACACCAGGCAAATGCTGGGGCTGTACCTCATTTAAGGCCACGACCGCTCTTGCCACTCCTAGCCCTTTCCTGTACCATTGTCGCCATAAAATCTGTGTCGGCGCAACGTAAGCCAATTGTTAAAAAAAATGCACAATAAGCCTATGAACAGAGATACCTTTGAACTGTGAACGAATGTATGCAAGCCATCACCTTAGCTAAGGCTGCAAGAGCGAGGTTCGAATCTCGGGCTGTCTAGTACTGTGGATATACTATGGGCACATGCCCATTCATTCCCAGAGAATAGAATTGCATTTGGCCCTGAAAGGCCCGGTTGTATCGGATGTGACGCAGCGCCATTATTGTGAAATCGCGATTCATTCGACAAGAGGACTGCTGATAAAACGGCTGAATCATTAGCCGCATTGTGTAATATCAATTGAGAGAATGCTCCCCGACTGAGTTGGCTGCGCTCACGTAGCTGGGAACTTCCTTTTGGGAGATGGTTGGTTCGAACCCTACTGTCAACAGCTTTGTATCTGGTGTTTTTCATTGTTTCCCCATTTCCACGCTGGACAAATGTTGGGATTGTACCTTAAAGCCATGGCCGCTATCTTCCCACTCCTATCCCTATTTCAGCCCATCGTCGCCATAAGACCCTCTGTGTGGATGAGACATAAAACAGATACGAAAAACATCGTGTAAGAAGTTAACGTGGAGGTTGGGAACATCACTGTGATTTGCTCCACGCTAGCCAGAGAAGTCTGCCGAGGTAGACCATGCCATACATAATAAGGGCCAAAGTGTGAAATATGTACATACAAATGTAATGAATATCAGTGAAATATGTAATAATATTAATGCATGAACTTTACAAAAAAAATGTTCGTATATTCCCTTTATTATTACTTATTGTTATGATATGAGACAATAGCATTGTTTTTAAAACCTTCATATTTTATGACAAAGTCATCATTGTTGCTTTAGAAGATTTACGAAATAATCTTGTCATTGCAGGTAGATCTTTAAAAAAAAATAGGTCCAGCCGCCACAGTTATTGCTTTCTTAGTACCATAATGCCGCCATGTTTAAGATCAAATTCTCTGATTCGAGAGTACAAGAAGATTGAAATGAACCCTCAATTGTATTAAGGGTCTCTCCCGGACGGTATGATTTAAACCCTACAGTGTGCACCAGGAAATCACTCGTCAGTGGACGAATCAACTACGATGTCACAGTCAAATGAAAAGGAAGCGTGGTATAGTTATTCCGTAGTGGGGCTCTCAGTACAGTTGCAAATACTGCTACAGTCCGTAAGTTCGTGGACTGACGCCTACAATGTAGGCAACACAGTGTACATATTCGTACTACAGTTAGTTCGTGGACTAGCGCCTGTTGTGTAGGCAACACAGTGTATACTTGCGTACTGCAGGTAGTTCGTGGACTTGCGCCTGTGGTGCAGGCAACACAGCGTACAGTTGTGTACTACTGTCGATCATATTCCCGCTCTCAAGATAACGAGGCTCAAGTCACGTGATCCATATTTACGTATGCTGTCACATTGGTTGTTGAGAGTTTTCACCCTTTAGAAGAATGGAGAAGTCGCTGGAAAGTTGCCACAGATAGTTCTCTACCCAACATCTTTTCTGGTGAACATCTTCCTTGTGGACATCATCTACCGCGTAAGCTTTGGACCACTCTTAATCGGGTGAGAACAAATCATGGACTATGCAGGGATGACCTTTATAAGTGGAAATATATTTCATCACCAGAGTGCGACTGTCGTGCCTCTCGGCAGGCGATCCCCCATATTGTGAGTGGAGGTGTACGACGTTCCTACACAGGTAGTCCGAGTGACTTTTTGGAACCAAGAGAGGAAGCCATGCAGTGGATCACCAAACTGAGCATTCTACTATAACTAAATTTTACTCCCAAGAAACATGTTTCTTATCTGTGTATATTTGTAAATATTGTGTGCTTGTGTATATATATGTACCTCAGTTGTTTCCATACGCCAATAATAATAATGCACATTTTATATAGTCTATTGCTTCATAATTTTGACAGTATAAGGGTCTCTCCCGGACGGTAAGATTAAAACTCTACAGTGTGCACCAGGAAATCACTCTGTCAGTGGACGAATCAACTACGATGTCACAGTCAAATGAAAAGGAAGCGTGGTATAGTTATTCCGTAATGGGTCTCTCAGTACAGTTGCAAATACTGCTACAGTCCGTAAGTTCGTGGACTGACGCCTACAATGTAGGCAACACAATGTACACTTACGTACTGCAGTTAGTTCGTGGACTTGCGCCTGTAGTGCAGGCAACACAGCGTACAGTTATGTACTACTGTCGATCAGTTCTTGGGCTGGCGCGTACAGTTCAGGCAAAACCTAGTCTTTCAATGTGACTTTCGCGATTCATTCCCGTCGTGGTGATACTGCCAATTTCATCTCACACGTTTCGCTAGGGGATTTTTTTTTTACTACGTATAATTAAAGTGAGTGTGAAAAGAATAGATCAAAACAGTTGAATATTTAGGGCTAGTTGTACAATTGAGTAAAATAAACAATATTTGCTTTGGAGAGAATAAAAAGTTTCGAATTTAACATATTCCATGTTTGTTTCTTAGTTAACCGACTTTTTAGCTTAAGATGGGATGTCCAGATTTTACGGGACATAAATTAAAAGTTGACAGGAATAGACATTTTATATAAAAATTCGTTATTACTATATATAGTTATTTTTATTGCCGATTTAAATTAATATTGTGTTAAAATGAATATGTTACAATATAATAGCATGAATACTTGGTTTATGCTTCAACTAGATTGCCATCGTACCTTTTTGTTAAAGTCTATACTAAAAGGAACATCAAAATACATTTAACCATTTAAGGGCGTAATAATTGTTTTAACATAATACTTTCCCTCCCATTACTAATTTAGTAAATATGTTATTATTACATGTAAATATGACATTTGAATGTTTTTGTTTAATTGTTTTATGTGTTTTTCACATTAATGTTACACAAAATCAGATCGGCCACCATGATAGGTTAAAAAACTACTTTTATACAACGTGCAAAATAAATTCTTGCTATGCTGTTCTAATTGCAGAAATGGAAACTCAGCTTTAATTTCGCCATTAAAAAACACTTTAATTTTGAAATTTTGTGTAAAACCATCAAGTAACTGGTTACGCTAACTACACTTATACACGCCACAAGCAATAGGCAATGCACAGAGAGACCAGAAATGACGAACTGCATTCATGTGAAAACATTACATACTACCAACAAATAAGTTCAAAATTCGTGTCTTGTTCAGTTTATTTTCATCAAGGGGTATATTTTCTTTACACTTTGGGTATGACCACAGTTGTTCTCCACTTCGTTGTGTTACACGTTACTTAAAAACATGCTGTTTCAAAATATACGGGACCATTAATAAATAAAGGGACAATTTGCGTTCCGTATGTATTTTGTTGGGACAACGGGACTCTTAAGGGAAATAAAGGATGATCCCATAAAGTACAGAGGGGCCGATGGCCTTAGATGTTAGGCCCTTTTAAACAATAAGCATCATCATCATCATAAAATACGGGACGTCTGGTCATCGTAGCTTAGGACCATCCCCTTCTACTCCAAAAGAAGGTCTAGCTACGTTGTTGACCTGTATTACATATTTTGTCCAAATATACTTCCATACAGCAACAGCTCAATAAACTGCATGAAGTTTTTGTGTATAATATTCACGTTACTGGTACTGTATTAATTTGTGACGTCATCTGTGATATTATATGCGACATTGGACTGCATTCCAACTGCTGTCCACAGTGCTTTCGAGAGAGGCTATGATCCAAGCTATGGCAGAGCCGGAAATTGAATTTAGACCAATCGAACGGGATACTAATGTGTAACCTCGTCATTATTGCTTCGTGTTCTAATATTTTATAAATACTGTACTAAACATTTGCATGCTATATTTGGAGTGGATTTTATTTGTGGCCTTCTAATTTCCGATCTGCCATTTAAAAATAATTGCACTCAATAATTTATAATCGAATTCACGTGCAGTTTGTTGGCTGCTCTCTGATGTTCCCATAGATATTACCTTCCGCCTGCTCTTGTGCGCGGTCTGCAAGTCAATTAAGCGTTGGGCTAAACAATTACCAGTCTCTTTGAGAGCAGGTGAACTGGGAGGTGGCGTCATTCGGGCTGACTGACAGCCATCAAATTGAATTCTCCGTCACTGGTAGTCGAGTGGAAAACAGCCAAGTTTCCTTGGAAGCAATCTGTGTGTCAGATGTGCCTTATTGTTCGTATCGCTCAAGCCAGCTGAGTTCAACTTGGCAGATTCGATCCTGGCTCAGTCCGGTGTTATTTGAAGCTGCTCATTACACGTCAGCCTCGTGTGGGAAGATTTACTTGCACGTAAAAGATCTCCTGCGAGACTAAATTCCGGCACCTCGGCGTCTCTGAAAACCGTAAAAAATTAGTCAGTGGGACGTAAAACGAATAATCTTCTTATTGTCCTTCTTCTTCCCACCGAGCTCGGTAGCTACAGTCGCTTAAGTGCAGCCAGTATACAGCATTCGGGAGATAGTGGGATGGAACCCCACTGTCAGCAGCCCTGAAGATGCTTTTTCGTGGTTTCCCATTTTCACACCAGTCATATGCTGGGGCTGTACCTTATGGCCACGGCCGCTCTCTTCCCACGCCTAGCCCTTTCCTGTCCTATCGTCGCCATAAGACCTATCTGTGTCGGTGCGACGTAAAGAAACTTGTAATATATATAATTCTTGTTCCTTATGCCCATTCAAAGACCAGTTTTTAACTTGTTCGGCGGCCTGATGGTTTTCGCCTTCTTATCCTCCCAAAATCCCTTCATGAATGCACTGTGTTGCATCGTGCGTTCCATGAGCCACTTCCTACCAGTTTATTTTTAGGTCTCTCTACGAATCTGTGCTTGCCTATTATTGTACTAAAGGCTCCACGATCTTCTGTGATGTCGTCCTTAATATTCATTTCTTGGAGATCCGCCTAAGTTTCCTCTAGCCAGTTTATTTTGACCTTTGAGTTGATTACGTTAAATAATCTTTTGGTGAGCCTGTCGCCGTCTATTCTATAAATGTGACCATAGAATTTCAGGCGTCTCTTACGTACGACATCAGTGAACCCGTCATTTAATGCGTAGAGGTCCGCTGGTCCGGTCCCGCGGTGTAGCGGGCAACACGTCCGCCTGTCAACCGGCGGCCCCGGGTTCGATTCCCGGCCGGATCAGGGTTTTTTAATTGTAATGATTAATTCCCCTGGTCTGGAAACTGGGTGTTTGTGTCGTCCTTAATATTCCTTTCCTCACATTCAACACATCATACATAATACAGTAGGGGCAAAAGATCTACATAGGTCCACGCCCCGAACAAATAGCATTAAAAATAAGAGGTTCTCCGGTTAATGCATATTCCATTTCTCTCGTGGCACCATAAATTTTCCTTTCTTGCATTTAAATTCCTATAATTTTTGAGTGACCTCCAAGGGATATGGTTTCTGAGGCGTATAAAGCCCTCCGGCAAAGAAAAAAAACCCTAATTGGCAGGGTGCGAAATCAGAAAAGAAAACGGTGGGGGGGGGGAGGGGAGAAGGATCGTAGGGGTTAACTACTAGTGTTTATTTCAGGCATTCCCCGGCTAGGGAGGGGTTAATTATTTCCCTGTAAGTAAATAACCCCCTCTCACAGGAAAATGTACATTTTAGATTTTTTTTTACTTGAATTCTGTTGTTATAACAAACATGATAATTATTGGAAAATTGTTCACTGTAGGCAATTACATTTTGTCCGTTATGCCTGTTGCCCACGGTAAAATTTTCTGTCAAATTTATTGTACAATAATTTAATTTTATAAAATTTCTGTTGCTCACGGTCAAATTCAAGTTTTATAAAACCTTTGATAAAACTTTTCATAAAATAGGACATGTTCTATTCTGTAAAATTAATTTTACGAAACGAACCAATCAGCGAAGCTGACATCACGGTGATGCTGGCGCTACGTCGTGAGAAGATTGTGAAGCTCGATTGTAAACAAACACTTCTTTCTAAAATGGCAGGATCCGGGTGAGCTAAGGAGGCTGTTAGTCTTTTACTGACGAATAGCAGAAATATCCTTGTTTGTACGAAGTTAAAACGCCACTTTACCACAACAGAAATGCAAGAAGAGAGGCAGAAAACACAATCAGCGAATTCCTATATGAATACTAGTCTTCTAACCTCAACTAATTTTCGACCAAGGACCTTCTTCTCTTCTTTTGATCCAATCCCGGGTCCAGCATTTCCTGGCATTTCTTTTCTTCCTTTTTACCACTGTAAAACAGCTAAAGCAGCAACTTTTGCTTTGTTTGTTGGAGCCATACTCTCAAACATTGTAAGTTGAACAGCTGATTCTTGGTTTAAACGTTTAGCGATAGATGGCAGCACATATCGTAGTTCAGAAGTAAGTTCATAGATGGTCATCCTGATGTAATGGCAGTGTAAACAGACTCTCCTAGGGTTTGAACCCGTTATCTTGGGATCCGGAGGCCGACACTCTACCACTGATCCACAGAGGCAGCTATTCCTATTGTTGTATAGAACGCAGTTTGTTCAGCTGGGATAGGATGTAAAGGAAGGGAGCTGTAAACGTGTATTCGTAACTCTGCTAAAGTCTATATTGGCTTTGGGTGCTTGTTTAAAATGACGTTGACACGGGAATAAAAAAAACAAGAAAAAAGGAGGTTTCAATTGTGGTTCGAACCCCTACGCCTGGACCATTATGCTACAAGAACGCTTCTCTGAATGCTTGCTTTTGTGACTGCTTATAACCAGGTTACCGGTCGTCCCGTTGTTTTGCTAAATGTCCCGATTATTTCCTATGCAGGACGGCAATTGTCCCGTATTACGCCATATTTTGACATATTTTGTATCTTTGAATTGTCCACTTCTGATTAATATCAGCGGCTTTATTTATTTCAAAGAGAACAAAATAATAATAATGTCATTGGCTTTACGTTCCACTAACTACTTTGACGGTTTTCGGAGACGCCGAGGTGCCGGAATTTAGTCTCGCAGGAGTTCTCTTACGTGCCAGTAAATCAACCTACACGAAGCTGACGTATTTGAGCACTTTCAAATACCACCGCGTTGAGCCAGGAAGTTTGGGTCAGAAGGCCAGCGCCTCAACCGTCTGAGCCACTCTGCCCGGCTCTTCGGTTTTTCTCAGGTGTGTGAATCCTTGGGAAACACGAGGTACCATTTTTTTGAAAATGATTCTTTCTTGTTCACGGTATTACGATGAGGATATACCGAATGAATGAAAACCTACAACCTGTTATCCAGTCTCTGACCGGGTCAGGGATGTAATGAATGAACCATATATAGGCTATTATTACAATGGGGTCGCCACTTCCAAGGGGATTATTAATGACTGATAAATGCTATGAACTGATAATGGAGAGTGTTGCTTGAATGAAAGATGACAGGGAAAACCGGACTACCCGGAGAAAAACCTGTCCCGCCTCCGCGCTGTCCAGCACAAATCTCACATGGAGGGACCGGGATTTGAACCACGGTATCCAGCGGTGAGACCGACGCGCTGCCGCCTGAGCCACAAAGGCTCATATACCGAATATGGATCTAAAATTTAAACTCTCGTTACCATGGTGTCGGTTTTCTGTCCACGCGAATTCCTGATAGTCCCCCACCCCAGTCCAAAACATCTTACTCTCCTTAATCCTAAGATTGGTGGGTAACATTCACATCTTCCAAGTGTTTCCGTTCTTTGGCCAGCTGTTTCAAGTGGCAACAGGTGGGCTTGCCTACTATTTTGTCTATAAATTGCACTCTAGGTCTTCCTTTGGTCCTTCTACCTTTCATTTTCCCTTCAAACAGTGTGATGCACCAGTCAGATAGACGAAGCAAGTGGCAAACCTTCTTTTGTTCAAGGTTTCAACCAGGCGCGTGTCTCACTTATTCTTTTAAGAATGTTCTCGTTTGTGACTCCATCAGTCCAAGGTATTCTTAGCAGTTGACGCCAACACCACATCTCAAAGGCCTTGAGTTTCAACACTTCAGCTTTTCTCAGGGTCCATGTGTTTGACCCTAGCTTACAAATCTCTATACACAACTTTTAACGAAGTCTTTTCGTACCACCATGCTGATGGTCTTGGATGTTAGTAGAGACTTCTTTTTTTATTTTTAGAAAGCTCCCTTTGCCTGTTCAATCTGGGCGTTTACTTCTCTCGTACATTTTCCATCAGATGTTATCAAACTTTCTAGATATTTGAATTTATTTACTTGATCTAGTTTTCTCCATACATCAGCACGTTGGTAATTTGGTAATTATCCCTTCTACAGGTTTTCTTGGTCTTCCTTTTGTGTAATCTCATGCAGCACCTCTCTATTAGCAGTTCGTTCATGTGATTTAGTGCCTTTTCCATGTCTTCTTAATTTTCAGTTATAAATGTTATATCATATGCAAATCGTATGGTTCTGTACAGTTGCCCATTAACATGCATGCCATGATTGTTGGTAGCTAAACATTCCTTTATGGCGTCTTCTATATAGATGTTAAATAAAAAATAGTGATAATTCATATCCTTGTTTTATGTCCTTTCCAATTCCCAAAACATATACATGTTAAAAATGTGATTATCTTTCCGATAAAGAAATGTGTATTCGCATATAAACTCTAGCGTTTCTCTTTGTGGGTCTGAGACTTGGACTTTGAGAAGGGACGAACAAAGAAGATTGAAATCTTTTAAAACGTGGGTATTGAGAAAAATGGAGAAGATCAACTGGCAAGACAAATTAAGGAATGAAGTAGTATTGGAGAGAGTACGTGAAGAAAGGACGATAATACTGGAGACAATTCAAAAGAGAAAGAAGAATTCGTTAGGTCACAGTTTACGAAGGAAATGTTTATTAACACAGGTATTGGAAGGAAAAGTTCCAGGGAGAAGGTTGAGAGGAAGAAAGAGGCATTAGATGATGGACACTGCGAAAATTAATGGAAGATACTGGAAGACTAAAAGGATGGCAAAACCTGCTGATAGGCAGAGAACCGATGATGATGATGATGATGATGATGATAACTGATATTTGAGAATTGAAACGCCAAAATCTCCGTAACTAAGGCCCTTTCAATGGAATTTCCAAACATATATTGATTTTGATTCTATGCAGATCAACCTTGCGAAAACTGGACCTGATTGATATCCGCTGCACTATAGACTCCTTTTGTTGAACAAGATAGCTGCGATCTGTAGACGTTATAGTATTGACAATCTCATCAAGCTGTGTGTCGTCGTTCTTGTTAAAGAGATTGCTTTATGTCTTTCTGTTAACGAGCTCTGGTAATGGGAATGATGAAAGCAGGGTATCGATCTCCAGTTCTCTGCAGTCAGCAGGTTCAACAGCACCATAGAGACTCGGTGACGTAATGCAGCAGCTCATAAAGTCAATTTTATCACCCTTTCTGTTCATTAATTAGAGCATGGTACCAATAATATTACAGTCGATGCGACTGTTCAACGTCCTCAACAGAACGAGGATACTTCAATTAGTTTTGTTTGGTATGTGCTGGTAGGTGAGAGAGTTTTCATAATTTGTACCTGTGTCTAAATCGCCTCACCTTCGAATAAGTTACGGCATCAACAGATTCTGCAACCCGCTGTAACATAAAATATCGTGAAGTTAACCTCCTCGGAAGGAATTTGATGAACGGTCAACGGTATAAATAAATAAATAAAAATAAATAAATAAATAGATAAATAAATAAATAAATCGTGAGCTATATAAACACCAAGAAAATCTCATAGATGCCATCAGAAGAAGGCGACTGGCTTTTTACGGACACCTATCTAGAATGGACTCAAATAGGTTATCCCATAGGATCTTCAAGGCTCCTAACAAGGGCAAAGCTACTGGATTCGTGTGGATGAAGCAAGTGGAGAAGGACCTTTCGGACTCCATATAAATCAAAACGACATAGCTGATCGGAGTAACTATCACACAACTCTTAAAACTAAGTCCTTTGTAACATCCCTCACAGAAGTTACCCGCAGACCAAAAAACGAGACCAGGAAATGGTCTGAGGAACATAAGATTGAATTTAGCCAGAAAATGAAGGACTACTGGGCCATCAGGAAAGCTCGAGGTACCAACAAGAAAACAGCTGCCCAACCAACCGCTAAGAACAACAATTGTGGCAAACAACGACGATGACATCAAGAAACAGCTAAGACACAAGCACCGTGGTCCATAGATGGCCCTAACGAAATAAAAAATAAATAAATAAATAAATAAATAATCTGCATTTAGGACTATCGCCCAGAGGGCAAATTTCCAAAGGTATCCTCCTCTCACACTTAGGAATAGTCCCAATAGATTTAACATCCTTGATTCTTGGAGAAGAGAATGACTTCAAAATGCTCCAGCGCATGGAAGATATGGAGATCCACTCTTCAAGTGGGGACTGCAATCCTCACCAGCATGTGACTGCAGCGCGCCATGGCAGGGCATTCAACGTGTTAGGGAAGAAATCAGAAAGAGTGCTTACGGAGGAGAGTATGAGGAATTCCTAATGGCAACCCAGAATTCCATCAGATTCGTCCAAGAACTAGATGTTTGTTTATAATATAGTGATGAATGTATTTATGTTTCTCAGCATGTATCCAAAACACATACGCTAAATAAATAAGTAGTAGTTTCTTAAATAATTTCTTTGGAAATGAATCGAACATTCCCTTGATAATGTATTCCGTTCCCTAATACCCCTTTTAAAAATATTTGCCTCAATTTATCCTCTTGAATTCCAATTTTCTCGTCAACTTTACTACTTTTAAAGCTCCATTCAAGCGTGTTCGTCTCTTACATCGTTCCACGTCATCTCTTCACTGACAGCTCGGAACATACCGCTTAGTCGAGCAGCTCGTCTCCTTACGGAAGTTTTCCAAGCGCAGAATTTACAGCATTTTCGTAACACTACTTTTTTGTCGGAAATCACCCAGAGAAAATCGTGCTGCTTTTCTTTGGATCTTTTCCAGTCATCCTGGCGAGGTACGCATACACAAGGACCTTACTCTTATTTGGGTTTACCAGTGACTTATAACCCCTCTCCTTTTGTTTGTCCAGCCTTTGTCCCGTTTCTACATGGAGTCGTGTATTAAGTGAGCGTAGCGAGTTTTTACGACCGGATGCTCTTGTTGACGTCAACTTCATCTGATGAGTTGATGAGATGAAATGATTTTGAGTGTGTGTCAAATCTAGTGCTGGCTTATAAGCTACTCCTGTCGAATAGCCCAAGACGTCTGCAGTAGAACAGTCTGTATTGTACCGGCAGTGCAAGAAAGTGAAAACATTTGCGCAGTGCCACATACAATACAGCCCAGCACTTCGCCGTTACAAGTGAAACCTGTGGACTTGGAGTATCGGCTGTAGATGACGAGATGACGAAGCAGTCGCTGAGAATCTCTCGCAGACCATCTCTGACGATCTACAGCAATAATTCATTTCTGTCGGAAAGGCGTATTTTAAGAGAGAAACCTCGCGGCCGTGCGTGCCTTTTCTTTTTCAATTCCGTAGAAGTTGTCATGTGCTGTGACGTCCCTGCAAGTGATTCCCGACAGTTGCTACAGAGAATTTATAATAGTGTTGTTAATCTCTGGTCTTGATTATCTTTTCCCAAGCTACAAGTCTTCCACCATGCAACAGATACCTTTGGAATAGTTTCTCTTGCTCCCTAAAGGAGAATTCTTCAGGCCATTTTTCGCCAGTTCTTCAGATTCTTTATCCCATACACCCAGTCTTGAACTTGCTTCTTTCTTGAACCGGTCAGATCCTCCTTCACTGCCGGTACCCGTGGAGTGGTACATTTCAAAGTAATTTTACTCAATGTTCTTACGTGAGCCATTCCATGAAAAGGTGCTTCCTCATAGAAAGTAAGAGCTTTTCAAATGTATAGTACAGCTCTGCATTTGTCCCTAAGTGATATTGGTGATAGCTGGTCTGCCTTGAAATAGACCTGAAGTGACTTTACAGAAGTAAGAAACTGTTTCCATGCATTTCACCTGATATTCCAGGGCTTCTTTCGCTAACGCATTAAAACATATAAAAAATGAATGCAGTGTTTGATTATTCTGTACTTGGTATCGAGAAATGCAGTATTATTATTACCGACATACAAGCCACAACTACATCTTTCCCAATCCTACCCCTAATTAACTATACGGCAAATAGTAGTTCATACAGCACTGACGTCATATTATTTGAATAGCTGTGTCCTTTTGTCTTTCGACAATTTTTCCATGCTTTTTTTTTTTCTGATTATGTTTTTTCTTTCGTTTCCTCTGATATTGAAAAACAGTGTTTGATTGATCAAGTGAAATATTTGGTTATAATAGGAAAACATCTGATTTTCGAGATAACTGTAATGATGGTTGGTTTTTATGTTGCAGCGCACGTTGATAACGAGATGTACTTGTCACGATCCCTGGAGAAGCTGGGCGGTACAGCTCTCAACAAGGACCAGGAGCCTGACATTGGGGCTGCTTTCATCAAGTTTGCCGTCGTTACCAAAGAGTTGTCGGCGCTCATGAAGACTTTGGTAAGTACTCTGTTGTTTGTGAGTTTGAGGGTTAGAAATTGTTTCATGACGCAGAGGTCGTTCATTTGCTATGGTTACCGTGTTATATCTTCCGAACATGTGGCAGCACGTTAAGTCCTTGAAAAATACCTGTCTGACACACTACTGAATATGCCTCGGGGCGTTGGTGGATGTTTCCGAATTGGGGCCGAATTCATAGACAGCGCTTGTACATAAGTGCCCCTTATAAGCTAGGTTTCATTTCATGTTACCTACTTAAGTGTTCCACTTATTCCTTTAACCCTTTACTGCATACTGTTGCCCTCAGGCAACAAACAACTTTTCACCTGTATAAATGGACAAATATTGTATTTTACGGCACATCTTCAACTGTACAATCAATTAAACACATATCCCAGTGATGCCTTGTTTTTTTTTTTTTTTTTTTTTTTACATAACATAAGACAAAACAGCCCTACAACCGAAGGTACTCCTTCCACCCCGTCAACATCCACGCGAACCAACCACCGTTTATTTTACGTGGGCCCTCCCCATCACATTACCACAGGCTTCAGGAGTACCTCTGGCTCAACCTCAAAGACATTACCGACCTACGGTTCTGCAAGCTGTACTTGCGCCTTGCAGTACGTACGTAGGTAGTAATGTTCGGTCTTTGAATGTTAAAAGCTTAGCGTAAAATCGTGAAAATTCGTATATATATTCAACTATGGCAATCCACATCACATATGAGTGTTAAGCTATTAGCCCCAGTTAAGAATTGCCGGTACATCTAATACACTGAACGTATGTTGAACATTAAAGCTTGAAATTTTCTTCACCAAACGAAAACAAAAAATTATTCATGCAGTAAAGGGTTAAGCGGATCTGTAACTCACTTATGTTGTTTGGTTGCAAGATGGAGGAAAATGCTTTTGCTGAATATGTTCCATTTCACACACAGAATGCTTTGCGTGCCACCCAGAAGGTATTTGAGAGACATAGAAAATCCTGTAGAAATGTATTGTGACCAACAATTTAAAAGAAAGTCCTCCTTTAGTGAAGTAACAGTTATAAATATTCTTGTTCCCTTGCCTGACAGAGCGAACATAACCTCCCTATCTCACCATTAATGAAAATATTCATTGCTTTGAGATGTTATGCCACCTCGTCATTTCAGGTGAGAATTATTATAATTTGGCTTAATTGGAAACATGCTAGAAGTTGATAAGTTACCAAGACGTAGGCACAGAGAATAGTAAACAACAATATTGGCTTACCGGGAAAATGAACTGTCATTCTGATAACTAAATAAGTAAAGACGGTCCTCTAACCTCAACAGTTGTAACAAATGGCGTACAGTGTATTTCGATATACAAAACGCATTGATCATTCCGCTACTCAGCAGCCAGAACTATACGATCCAGGAAGGATGAGTGTAATATACAGCGTGCCAGATCTTCAGTAAATACTTATTGTATAAATGTGTGTGCTCTTTACTAAGTGTCGTCTATGAAATGTAAACTCATATTAGTGAAGACTTACTATAAGTGGCCCCTTATTACTTAAGGGTTGTCCGCCTCCGCAGCGTAACGGTTAGTGTTATTAGCTGCCGTCCTCGGGGGTCTGGGTTCGATTCCCGGTACTGCCAGAAATTTTAGAATGGCAGGAGGGCTGGTATGTGATTAAAATGGTATATGCAGTTCACCTCCATTGGAGCTCTGCCTGAAAAGAGCTGCACCACCTCAGGATGAGGACACGAGGTTACTTTACTTTTACTTAAGGCTTTCAGTTATGTATAGGTGCTGTCTATGAATTCGGCCCGTAAGACCTCTGTTTGACCACCAGTGACATGTCGACAGCCCGCGGGAGCTGCAGCTGGCCGTGCCTTGCGTTCATTCCAGTGTAGCGGCGGGAAGCGCCCTAAGCTACTATACCTTCTCAACTATAGTTAACGACGTGTGCTACCGGCCGTGCTCCAACATGGATGGAAGTTCAGCAGCGTGAAAATTGCAGTTCTCCGTGGCAAAAATTCTTGTTAGTGTTATGTGGAGCTAAGGGAAGTGAACGCTGATAGATTGCCGGCGTTTACAATTGCGATAAATGCCAAATAATGTCACAGTAAGTGCATTTGACATGTAAAGGTCAATGAAGTTTAATACTTTGTTTTACCCCGCGTAAAAATGCGTAATTGAGTACAAAATGCGAATTGTAGGCCTATATGTTTCCGTGAAATTACATTTTTGTGGGGTATTCTCGAGTGTAAGAAGAAAATAGCCTGATAAGCGTGTGCGCTGTCTGTATTATAGATCAATAATAATAATAATAATAATAATAATAATAATAATAATAATAATAATAATAATAATAATAATAATAATAATATTTGTTTTACGTCCCACTAACTACTTTTTAAGGTCTTCGGAGACGCCGAGGTGCCGGAATGTAGTCCCGCGGGAGTTCTTTTACGTGCCAGTAAATCTACCGACACGGGGCTGTCGTATTTGAGCACCTTCAAATACCACCGGACTGAGCCAGGATCGAACCTGCCAAGTTGGGGTTAGAAAGCCAGCGCCTTAACCGTCTGAGCCACTCAGCCCGGCGGATTATAGATCAAATTGACTTCAAATCAGAAGGCTGACACAAGTTCTGACTTATCTTCAGGTTGTTTATTCACCTCTGCATGCATTTCTCTGCTTCTATTAATAGTACACGAGTGCAGGTTGTTATCTGAAGTTCTGAACGCAGTTAGCAAGTTCTACCCTTGGTGGTGGAGATTTCCACATGATTGTAATATTTTGGCTGCTTCAGGATAAAATCACCATTGAACAACGTCCATCATAATACGCCAGAAAAGAGATGTGGCTGTAATTATAGAGAAACAACTTAGGGAGCGGATAAGCTTTATTTCGTAAATTGCAGGGGTGTCGGTAGGTACAAATAAATTATTGTGAACATAGGAACCAAGGGTCCATGGTGGTTTCGGCTGTCTACCTCCCAGACGATATGTGGGGCCACATTGAAAACCTGGTGCATGAAACCCCAGTTCAGAATGAGGAGGAGGACCTAGTTGCGCGGATCATTCAGGCTGTACATCGTCAATGAATTAATCACCACCGATCTGCTTTCAGGTCAGTCGCCTGGGTGACAGATTCCATATGTGTTGTTTACCTAGTCTTTTTTAAATAACTGCAAATAATTTGGAAATGTACTGAACGTCTCCTTTGGTAAATTATTCCAATACCTAATTACTCTTCCTATAAACGAATATTTTCCCCGATTTGTCCTTGAATTCCAGCTTTATATTATGATATTTCCTACTTTTAAAAACACCACTCAAACTTATTCGTCTACTGATGTCATTCCACGCCATCTCTCCACTGACAGTTCGGAACATACCACTTAGTCGAGCAGCTCCTCTCCTTCCTCCCAAGTCTTCCCAGCCCAAACTTTGCAACATTTTCGTAACGCTGCTCTTTTCGTCGGAAATCACCCAGAACAAATCGAGCTACTTTTCTTGGGACTTTTTCCAGTTCTTGAATCAAGTAATCTTGGTGAGGATCCCACACACTGGAACCATACTCTAGTTGGGGTCTTACCAGAGACTTATATACCCTCTCATTTACTTCCTTACTACAACCCCTAAACACCCTCATAACCATGTGCAGAGATCTGTACCCTTTATTCACAATCCCATTTATGTGATTACCCCAATGAAGATATGTTTCTTATATTAACACCTAGATACTTACAATGATCCCCAAAAGGAACTTTCACCCCGTCAACTCGGTAATTAAAACTGATTTAACCCCGTTTATCATCAAACCATTGCCTACTGTCCATCTTACAACATTGCCGAGGTCTTCTTGCCTTCGTGTCCGTGAAGCACCGGGAATTTTCCAAATAAAACACGATTCAGTATTGCGTCGATGTGAATTATGCCACCAGCTTGAAGGGAGAATTTTCGAACTTCCGCTCTGAGGTGCTGAACGTTTGTCCATTTTTATTGTGTGCAGATAAAATGTAAACCTATAGCAAACGGTGCGGCACGTTTACGCTTGAGTGCATGGGAGGTTGGTATGCATGTAAAAAGCATTCAACATTTTGTTCGTCATGTCAACTGTATGCCAGTTTTTATGAGAAATGGGTGATATTTTCACCACCTGAAACATTACACATAACAAAGAATTGCGTGTTGAAGAAACTCTTACCTGAGTCAACATTTTCTCATAGAATTCACCAGCACCATAGGTTTTACCTTCCTGCCTCTTCTTGTGTTCCTCCCTTGTGCACCTTTAAGATCTTCGGGTTAATCGTGGTTGTTTTTTCTTCTTACGAGAGCCAGACCGTCGACTGGCATATTTTCTCTTTTGGTTTCTTGGTGTAACTAATTTGATATATTTTGGAAGTCCTTCATTTCTTAGAGCCATTTTTGGTTTCCATCTTAAATTTTTCAGGGTGGTCCAAGAAACGGGTATACTCGATCTTTTGGATAACACGAGGACCTCTTTTTGGATATTTTCCGCATATCGATGCATGATGGGTTTCATTGGTATTTTGTGCAAATTATCGGCAACATCTTGAAAGAAATGCTGTTGAAGCCAGTTTCCTATATACAGGTACAACTTTGAGTATCATTGATGCTGAAACCTGAACAGACATACCTTTATGGGTTCACGAGTCAGTACTAAAAGAGAGAGGGGATGCAGTGTTTGAAATGCCTGTGCAGGGTCATTTAAATATGACCGTAATTTTCTCAGAAATGGTCGCAACGGTACGAAATAAACTTTTTTCGAATAGAGGAAGCTTCAGGATGATCCTTTGTGCAGAATTAGAAAAATTCGAAAATTCCATTTTCACCAAAAATGTCGCAAGGTCCCTTAAAGTCTCTGACAGCACCGCTCCGGAATCGAACCTAGTTGTGATATTCCATTCGAGAGATGGTGGGTTCGAATCCTACCGTCGGTAGACCTGTTACTGGTTTTCAGTGGTTTCCCCGTTTTCACCTTAATTAAGGTCACGACCACTTCCTTCCCACTCTTTGCCCTTTCCCATCCTTACGTTGCCGAAAACCTCCAATGTGTTAGTGCGACTTTAAACCACTAGTAAAAATAATAATGAATCGAACTCAGGCCGTCGAGAACGGCAGGTTACGGCGCTAACCGGCGCGGATACACAGTCGTAAGAAAATTCAAGTGCCTAATTCCGCCTTTTATGTTCCAAGCCCAGGAGTCAAACGAAGTGTGAGACAAAACTTTAAAGCGTACGGACATAATTTTTAATTTTATTAAATTAGAAGGCCTGTCCCATGTTGGGCCAGCCCCGCAGTCTAGGGGTAGCGAACTTGCCGGGTTCAGTTCCCGTGTGGGTCAGCGATTTCAGCCTACGTGAGAAGTTGAGAACAGTTTAGGAGCTATTATTTCACGATAAGATAGCGGTTCTGGTCTGGAAAGCCAATAAAAACGGCCGAGAGGATAAGATTCGTAGGTTGACCGCTAGTCGCCTTTTTCTTCTAAATTTTTTATAATTTTTCAAAATCTGTTGTTAATTTTTCGTGATCTTTTTCTGATTTGCATTATATATTATTGTACTATATTTTGTAATGTCTGTTGTAATTGGCGTGCAACTCTGTTGCAGACGTGTCATAAATAAATAATATGCAGGCTTTCCGCGGGGTTTGTTCGTGCTTTGCTGATTTTGTTGTTGAACATCAAACTGATTTTCTCATTTCGTATTCCGATTGACCGATCTGAAGATTTGTCTATCTATTTGATATTTAGTTTCTTGAGTGAAATCTTGGAAGGAGAGGTCGGCTCATAGAAGCAGTGTTTCGCGAAATTCCTCTTTGATGATGTACTGAATGGTACAGCTCTTCACCAACACGAATTACAAGTTTTCTTATTTTTACCTGGTAAATCCTTGTGTGATCCAGTGGAGCGTGCAACAAGTGAAGCAGCGCCCAATTAAGAAGCCGGATCCTTTCCCTCCGAGGTTAGCGAGATAAAACGCACATCCAGATATACTAATTACAGTGCCGTGAAGTTCTCAAGAACGGAAATTGGTTCTAAGCGAAATTAATCTTGTTCGCACACTTTGCTCCCTTTTTTTTCGCTCTAAAAGCTTGTTAAAATTAATTTATCGAAACAATTTTACAAGATTGTCTTTCTCAGCAAATTTCCGTTTAATCTCGTTACTGCATGTGGTAGGAAATGTATGATGTCTGTCTCTTAGCCCAGAAAAGCTAGAGAGGAAATTCACTGTGTGTAGCTACCATTATACAGGATGGTAAAAATAAAACTGGCCTGGAAAATATTTATAAGACTGACCTAGAATTGTTAACGAACAGGAAAACTGGTTATCACAGGAAATGCTGGAAACCGTGATGTTAATGCACCAGTCGGTTGCTGTCACATGTTTGCATGTGCGCATCTCCCGAGTACGTCGCTGTGTGAGTGAGAGGAGTAGACGTGTTTAGTGACCAATTGAATGTAACACAAATTAGTGCTCTGGATAAAACAGCGCGTGTTCATTGTAGAGTGTTTTGCGAAGCACGATTCGTGGAAAACCTGTGCGGAACTGTTTGCGCAAGAGTTCAAGACTGGAAGTGTTTTGGCAAAACCTCCACCGAAGTCTGCAATACAAAACTTGGTGGCAAAATGGCATGAAATGCGCTCTGTAGCGAATAAAATCCGTAACTGTCCGAAAATAGTTCGAACACCAGAAAACATTGCTCAAATGTAGGAAAGTCTGGAACGAAGTCCGACAAAATCTGAAACGCGGTTACGTGAACGATGTTGATCCACGAAATATCACTGTAATATTTGTCACAAACGAAAGGTAATCATTGATTTACTCAAATAAAGTCTCAAATCCCAGGTTGATTATGAAATCCGTCGTTACTAACAAGAAATATGTATACGTATTTACTGACTGTAAATAGGAGTCCATGGTGTTGCATTCCGCTGCTCGCGCCATCGTTTTTTTTCTTGAGGTCCAGGGCTGGCACCAACTAGCTCTCTTTCTAGCGAATGGGAGTGCGGGTATTTTGTTCAAAATAGCATGATCCCTGGACCAATAAATCGTTTAATGAATCAGTTAATGCACATGAAGTGACGACAGCCCATCAAATTACATCGAATGAGAAAAATCCAATAAAACGACACCAAAGAACTTCAGTGAGCAAAGACATCACAGACGACAGTTTTGGACGAACAAAACACTCACGGAAGCGCTGCGACGTAGCAGAAATAGTTGTTGTAAGGCAGTAAAGTATGTATCCTCTAAAATAAAATATTTCGTATTATTTCTTAATCAACCTGGGATCTGAGACTTTATTTGAGTAAAAGCAATTACTATCTCCCATTTGTGACAAATATTATAGTGATATTTCGTGGATCACATTCGTTCACATAACCTCTGAACGCCGTGGCAATTAAGAGAACGTCGCGTCGAAACATTATCAGAAAGGAGCTGCATCTGTATCCTTCCAAATGTACTGCTGTGCTTGCGTGCGGGGCCCGTGGTGTAGTGGTAGCGTGCCTGCCTCTTACCCGGAGGCCCCGGGTACGATTCCCGTCAAGGTCAGGGATTTTTACCTGGACGTGAGGGGTGGTTCGATGTGCACTCAGCCTACGTGATTATAATTGAGGAGTTATCTGACGGTGAGATAGCGGCCCCGGTGTAGGAAGCCAAGAATAACGGCCGAGAGGATTCGTCGTGCTGACCACATGACACGTCGTAATCTGCAGGCCTTCGGGATGAGCAGTGGTCGCTTGGTAGGCCAAGGCCCTTCAAGGGTTGTAGTGCCATGGGGGTGGGGCTTGCGTTAAAGCGTTCAGACGAACCTTCGCTTGTGGAGTTCTGCCGGTGGTTTCTGAGTGAAATGGAGTCAGGACTTATGAATCCTCACTTTTTCATGTCTTCAGATGAGGCCATTTTCAGCAATTTGTGTAGTAGGAAGCGTCAGTGCCTTTGCTGGCGGGACCTAGTGTTTACAGTGCGCTATGTCTTCTGGTATAGGCTATATCAAATTTGTTACTTTCATTGACCTGTCACAGTCTCATCCTTGGCTTTGACAATATGAAACTGACTGAGGTATGAGTGATGCTAGTAATATCATTGCTTATGCAGCCAATCCCTGCTACGAATGGTGTGAAAATATCGCAGATAGGGTCGGTTGGTGCATGCATTTCAGTGGGCTTGGCAGACTGATATGTAATAGCAACGGTTGGCTCGGTGAGGAAAGCAACGGGAAACTACCTCACTCCTTATTTCCCTAGTACGCCTCTTCAGTGATGCTTAGGCTATTTATGACGGCTGTTGGTGGAGCTGCAGAGGATCAAACCAGCCTTCGGGCTGAATACCCAACATACATACATACATACAGGAAGGGTCAATCCCGCGTCAGTCCTATTGTAAATATTTTTCGTTTTGGTACCGCATAAAATGGGAAGTCCTTTGAAACTACACTTGCAATTTACACTGTGTCTCTGAGCTACATGGTATCAATATTTTGAACGGATTATCAGGCTTTATGCCTTTGCTGGCGGGACCTAGTGTTTACAGTGCACTATGTCGTCTTCGTTTCGTTACTTTCCTTGGCTTTGACAATATGAAAGTGACTGAGGTACGGGCGATGCTAGTAACGCCATTCCTTATGCAGCCAGTCCCCGCTATAAATGGTGTGAAAATGTTGCTCTTAGGGTCGGATGATGCCTGCATTTCAGTGCGCTTGGCGGACTGATATGTAATAGCAACTTCTGGCTCGGTGAGGAAAGCAACGGTAAACTACATCACTCTTCATTTCCCTAGTACGCCTCTTCAGTGATGCCTAGGCCATCAATGACAGCTGATTGCGGAGCTGTTGAGGATCCAACCAGCCTTAGGGCTGAGGACCGACCATACTTATCAGACTTTGACATTTAAAATAAGTGTACGGAATTGATAATCACAATATCGGTGGTTTAGTGTATGTTTTGTGTACTTCAGTACAGCTTTTAAATGAAATTCAAGTAATTTGTGCTGTGTTGTAATTGCATCTATTGTAAAGGGAAATTAAATAAGGCAAGTCGGGCAAACAAGTCACTACTTGAGCAAGGCCAGTATTCTGGCGAGGACTGCTTTTGTTATGTGGGACAGAGTGAAGAAACGAAACTACTGTGTTCCAACAAAAAAGAAAATCTCCCTGAACTTAGTCCTCATATTGCGCTCGTCAACTCTCGTCTGACTATCGGCGACATAGAATTGGCGTACCACTTTTCTCTGCGAGTGGAGTATTCGCATATCGAATGTGCTACTACTAAATGTTTTCATTCCTCCCCTAAAGGGGGAGCTGGGTCTCCTAGACGGTGACTCCGTTTCTCATGCCAGGAGATTTGTATCGGAGAAGGAGATGTGTGATGAACGTGAGAGGGTTGGCGGCCGTGGCCTATAGTAGGACCTGTCCCGGCATTCTCCTTAGTGCATGAGAATGGAAAACCACGGAAAACCATTCTCAGGACAGCCGGTGGCGGGGACCCGCTCCTCTCCGTCTCCCAAATATAGAGGCGTAGAGGCGTGGCCACCCCTCCTCTGCTCGGTTGGCCGGTCGGAGTGCAGAGCTGTCGGACCACGGACCAGCCCCCCACTCTCCATTCTGCGACCTATGGAATGTAAAATCAAATCAATCAAAAGAGTTATTTCATTCCCACTCCTCGAACTAGTAGCTCTTTGGCTATAGGTAAGGGAGAAAGTTCTTAGAAAAAAAAATTGAAGGTGGTGGTATGTCTTGTACATACCAGGATAAGGAAGAAAAATATTGAACTGGCGCAGGGAAACCGCGACAACAAGCCGGCACCCAGGGAGGGCCCGCAAAGCACTCCGCACAAGCAAACCCCGACAAGTACCAGAAGGAGAAGGAACTGGACATTTATTTGTATTCAGGGATCTCGGGCGCGCATCACAGAAAGAAGAGCTACATAGAATTGCATGAATATATTACATTTATTGTGACGGTAGAAAGTGTGGGAGCGGGAGGAAATTGGAGTGTTGCATGAGAAGGTAGTATAGGGTGGTGGTCATATTGGTAACGGAAGTGGCGAAGAGACGTAGGAGGTCCAAGATCTGGAGAGGAGGTTAGTGGAAATTTGGTTGCGGAGCGGGTAGGTTGACGGTGTGCGGCGGTGGGGTGGGTGGCGGGGCGGATGAAGAGCTAGGAGAAGGGCTACGAGGGGGGAGGGGGGGATTGTCGGTTCGAGGTGGGGAGCGAGAAGGCTCCACTGGATATGTCCGCCTACGGAAACGGACGCCGGTAGCAATGAGATGCTCGACATCGGCAGCTGAAGTAAGTTGGAGGCGGATCATGAAAGTCGGGCCATCAGTGTTAAAGGTGCGAAACGCCCGACGAGCTGGAACACCTGCCAGTTGCAATTCGTGAAGGAGATCCCGTTCGAGAACAGCATGGTCAATCCCATGGATGACGCAGCTCGGGGATTGATTCAGTTGACTAACTGGAGTGGAGGCGTCTTCATTGTCATGGGAGGGTGGCGGAGCTGCGACGGTGGTATCCTTAAGGGTAGCAGGGGGCAGCTGGGGACTGGTGAGAGTCGTAGATAGGGAGGTGGTGGGTGCAGACATGATAGGGGAGGGATGACTATACGTAATAGTGGAGGTAGAAGAAGACGGGGAAAGATGAACAGAAGTGGTGGTGGTGGTAGTAGTAGTAGTAGTAGTAGTAGTAGTAAGAGTGGGCGAGGATTGAGAGACAAAGGTAGTAATGGTAGTAGGAGACGGAGCGTTGTAGGGGCACGTGACGTTGGTAGGGAAAGCAGGATCAGAGGCCAATTGATGTAAAAGATGTGCAGGAGTAGGGAGAGTTTGATGCATGGCACCAAAGAGGTAGATGTCGCCGCATGCGATGAATGACTCCGCTTCCTCCGGAGAATGGAAAAAGACCACAACATCTGGGGAGGGTTGGCCAGAGAAGGCATCTTGGAGGCGAAGTACCACGTGAGTTGCGATTCCATCGTCGGAAAGGTACTGGCGAATTGCAGAGGGGGTATGAGCCGTGTCCACATTCTTGATGAGGCATGAAGACGGCATGATGAGGGAAGGCGACAGCCAACTAGGCGCCTGCCCGTTGAGTTATTCTTGGGCCGGCTCAGAAAGCGAAGAGTAGAGCGCCACGCAGCCGAAAAAAATCGTGGATAAGTGACGTAATATGGTGTGTGATGAAGTATGGAATGTAGCGGGTGTGAACTGAAGTTCTGAAATGAATCGCTTAATGTTCAAATGAGAGTTGTGACAATTTCTGAATTTCTCACGACAAAAACTGTCTAGTTGTTGGTTTAAAGCTTCTGCCAGTGCATGACACCTGTACTGATGCCAACCTTGGTTAGAGAAAGTAAAAAACCGAGCAAGAAGCCGCGCGGCTTAGGTCACATAGACGTAGCTATCAACTTGCATTTCCACGAACCTGCTACGCTGGCGTAGCAGGGGGAAAGGTGATACTCCCACGTGGCGCGTCCCAGGTGGCGGATAGGAGGGTCCTAACCAGCATGCCGGTGGACTTGAGGGAAATAAAATAACCTCTCGCGGACAAAACACACAACCTCCTGTGGGTGGGGGTCGCAGACGAAGAATACACCCACGGTATACCCTGCCTTTCGTAAGAAGCGATTAAAATGGGCGACCAAGGGATGATTATATTAGAACCATGAAACTACTTGTGATTAGTACACGTGGGTAACACCATGGGTCGCTTTTACTTGCGCGTAGTACCACTATGTTAGGTACGAAATAGGTATGTGATTATTAGCAAACGAGAGCGCGACGGCTTTTACAGTACCTGTGATTAGTCGCACTATATGAGCGACACCATGGGATGATGGAACGCATGATTCTGGCCTTTAAACAACAAGCATCGTTATCAACTTTCATTCGGGAAATAGGGGGTTCGAACCACACTGTCGGGAGCCCTGAAGGTGGTTTTCCGTGGTTTCCCATTTTCACAATAATTAGCGTCTCGGTATACGCTCAGCTACCCACAGCCAACTTTTGGGTGAATAATAGTAGTGAATTATACTCTTCCCAGTGGACAAACTCCCTTGAAATGTCGTCCAATATCTGGGCGGCTCGAGCAGTATCTGGAAGGTGCACAAGTACAACCGGCTGCCGTCATCCTGATTGTGGCGGAACTGAAACTTTACAACACGTGCTTGGTATCTGTCCCAAGGGAGCACTCCGAAGAAATAATCGCCATCACAGGGTTAGATCAGCTCCAGCTTCAGCATGAAGGGAAATGAAGCGGCAAATTTATGAAGTAGTTCACTGTTTCTTCTGCTGGTTCGAATTGAAGATCTGACATCGTTGCCGTTCATCCCAAAAAAAAAAAAAAAAAAAAAAAAGCACACTGTTTTAGTGCTTAATCCTTGAAGGAGACACTGAGCAGGCGATTGAGGTTGTCAGAGAAAAGAAAGATACAGTATTTGAACCATGCCTCCCATATTTAAGCGAATATTACATGATCCGACGTGAGCATTGGTCAGTTGAAGGATTGCTTTTTGGTAGCAGGGGAGATACTACAAAATACACCGGGAATATCCTGAAAGGGTTAGGTATCCCCAGAAATATAAATTATGTTGTTCATAATAGGCATTATCAAAGACTCTTTAAGCATTCTGAACCACCGCCTTTATGTTTCATAATTGTTAATCTAGGCCACTTTGTGTAATAATCCTCTATGAATGTATTTCATCCCGTAATGTCCAAGCAGTTTTTTCAATATTTGTGCATACGAATATTTTTTTCGAAGTTGTAACATTACGTCTAATAACACACACACACACACACACACACACACACACACACACACACACACACACACACACACACACACACACACTCGCTCTCTCTCTCTCGTGTGGGTGTGAGAGCGAGATATATTCAGGATCCTTGTGGTCACACACAGTAGGCCTACCTTTGCTAATGTTGTTGTAAATATATATATGTCTGTCTGTTAGGTCATCAGCCCAGAGGCTGGTTGGATCCTCAAATAGCACCACCAAAGGTTATGGGGTTATAAGGAAAACCCCAAAACCAATAGCAGCATCAAAATGAGGCGTACTAGGCAAGATGAGGAGTGAGGTAGTTTGCCATTGCTTTCCTCACTGGGTCAGAAAGTACTATTGCAGCACGACTGACCCTATGAGCAGCACCTTTCATAACACTCAGATGCACTAGTCATGCTCTGAATGTCATTACACAGCACTACCCATACCACAGCAACTTCCATATTGTCACAGCCATGGATGTTGACTGGGACTTCGGTGGAAGCTACACTTTACTCTGGCCTGTGCCAAGAGATGGATGCAAAAGTACTGCATCCATCAAGAAATGACAGCAGTATTGGTCTTCTGGTGATTGCTGGTTGAGTTGGTAGACTCCTGTGTGGTAGTGGTGGTGGTGGTGGTGGTGGTTGTTATTGTTTGAGGAACTAAAACTGGGTAATCATCCGGTGTCCTCTATTATAACATTAATCAGAGGGAAATAATGAAAGGGGTCCGCAACGGTGACCATTGTTAGTACGTTAATTTGATTTATCTTCACCATTTTCAACAGTTACAATATTCGCCTCTTAAGGGATGAACACGTTGTAATCTGTGAATTCCGGATCACAATACAGATGTCAGTTATACCCGTAAATAATAACAAATTAGAAACTGTGTTGAAATACCCGATAATCTGTGTTACTAGTTAGTTATGAGCAACATGTATATATATAAAATAAGAGTTTTGTCTGTACATTGCTCAGAATTTAAAAAGGATGGTATTTCTGTATCAGTCGTGTCCACAGTAACAAGGAAATGCACTTTTTACTTTTCCGTAATTTCTGTCTGTCTGTCTGTCTGTACACGCATCACGAGAAAACGGCTGAAGAGAATTTAATGAAAATCAGTACAATCGCTACAATCTAGGCTGTAAATAATTTTATTCACGCTGACTGAAATGGTAGTTTAGGGGAAGGCCTAAAATTTAATTTTCAAATATTTATGTTATTATAGGTCGTATCTTAATAAAAATCGGTACGAAAAGTCGAGGAATAAGTCGCTATAATCTAGGCCATAAATAATTTTATTCACGCTGAGTGAAATGGTAGTTTAGGGGAAGGACTAAAATATATTTCTCATATATTTATGTTATTAATGGTTGTAGCTTAATGAAAATCAGTAAGCGAAGTCGGGGAATAAGTCGCTACAGTCTGGGCCATCAATAATTGTATTCACGCGGAGAAAAATGATAGTTTAGGGGAAGGCGTAAAATAGAATTCTCATATGTTTGTTATTAGTGGTCCTAACGTAATGAAAATCGGTATGCAAAGTCGGGTAATAAGTCGCTGTAATCTAGGCCATAAATAATTTTATTTACGCTGAGTGAACTAGTAGTTTAGGGGAAGGCCTAACATTTAATTTCCAAATAATTGTTATTAGTGGTCGCATCGACAAGTACTACATAAGTTATATAGTATTAAATTTCCGATCATTTATGTCTTATAGATTGTTACCTATGATCTCCTTTAACAGACTTTCAATACGGAAAAATGAGGATAGTCTCTTGCAATCACAGAGATATTCGTGATTTTGAATTTTTGTTACTAAGTCCATATCAGCGCCGAGTCACGAGAAAATGGATCAACAGGATTTAATGAAAATCGGTATGTAATTGTGGAGAATAAGGAACTACAGTCTACGCTATAAATAATTTTATAAGACACCATAATATCTTAGAGTCGAAAGAAAACTAAATGTGAATGCCTATAATATACAAAACTCATAAAATTTATCTACAATAACATAACTTTGACGGTTGACCATTGTTTGCTGTGATGTGCTTTGTGTTGTATGTCCGGCGCTCCCTTCTCGCTCCGACAGCCAGCTGCACGCGCGCCTGTGTATCATTCTGCTAGCTTCGACGCGCAGCCCTCAGTGCGCGTGCCTGACCATCGAGTGTACTATAAATAGGAGCTCCCTGCCTACTCACTTGCCCACTTGCCCCGGTGTCCAGCTCCAGAATACACCCTACGTCGAGCACGGAGGCTACTCCTCTTGAAAATGTGCTTCGACCAGGTGGACTGAATTTCTGGCAGTACGAGGTTTCACCTCTGGTCACCGCTCCCTTACCTGTTTCCGCTGCCTATGTTCCGTAATTCTTTTACAAGCCATTTTCATTCCCTAACTTATGCAAACTCCCTTAGTTTCGCTAGGTGGAATTTCTTCAATCACTTGAACTTGCTTTTTAGGAATTCAGGCACTTCCACAAACAAGGACTCTCATGAACATTTATGTTAGTGTGCCAGATAGTTCTCGACTATCAACGTGTCAATTCACAAAGACTATCTTTTCAAGATAGAAGTGTATATAAAGACTGCAAACCTGTACATATTGTATAAAGACAGACTTTTCTCAAGATTCAATATTCCTTTTTGCTTCAAAATAAATTTCAGTTATTTGTGTAAATATTATAAAGTGAAGCAAATAAAAGTTGTGTTCTGTAAACTTCAACCTTGGTTACAACACAACTCTATGGCGACGAGGTAAAAAGCACCCACTCCAATTCTTCGACCCCAGTCGCCAACTCTATGGCGACGAGGTAAAACAGCGACACTACACTTCATCGGCCCCAGTCGCCAACTCTATGGCGACGAGGTAAAAAAGCAACCAACTACAATTCTTCAGCCCAGTTGCCAACTCTATAGCGACGAGGTACACACGAAGCCAACACTACACTTCAACGGGCCCAGTTGTCAACTCTACGGCGACGTGCTAAACAACAACGACACTCCAACCAGTTCTGACACACAGCTTACCTTACTCTTTCTTGCACGCATCTCGCAATGGCTACTGCGGAACAACTCGCTACGGTCTTCCAAGCCTTACAGCAGCAACAACAACAGTTTATGCAACAACAACAGGCAGCATTAATTCAGGCTATTCAAGCTATTTCTGTCTCTACACAGCCATCAGCTATTCCTCCGTTCTCTGCTTTTGATCCAGCTAAGGAAGAATGGTCAGTTTATTTCGCCCGCTTGCAACAGCATTTCATCTGCCATTCTGTCACAGATGATCAACGCCGCCGCGCACTATTTCTTAGTTCGGTTGGCAATGCTACGTGTGAATTACTACGTAAATTAAGTCCAGAAGAACACTTATCTGAGGTGCCCTTCACGCAGCTCTTGGCCCGTCTCACGGAACACTATGCCAAAGCTCCTCACATAGTGGCTGCTCGCTATAAATTTTTTCAGAGCAGAAAGCAACCCCATCAGACACATACTGAATGGATAACTGAATTGCGTGGTCTAGCTAAACCCTGCCAGTTCATTTGCCCCAAGGACGGTTGTGGTTCATCCTACACTGATTCTCTCATTCGGGACATGATAATTTTACATACTCCTGAAGACAAAATACGTTTTGACGCTGTCAAGCAGAGTAACCCTTCTTTAGAAGACGTCCAGCGTATTGCTACGGTTTATGAGCTTACTACCAAGACTGCCGCAGCCATAGCTTCTCCACACGAAGTTGCACAAGTCTCGCCTCAGACCCGCAAGTCCTCTGCTACAGTGAACCGTACGGATAAGGCGCTCTCCACCAAGCATTCTCGCCAGGTTCCCTCTCGTAATGCTACACGGAAGCCCAATTCTAAAAGCACCTCGAAACTCCTTTCTTCCTGCCGAGGTTGTTTCAAGCATCATGAACGTCGTGACTGTCGTTTTTTCACAGCTACTTGTGAACGATGTAATAAACTTGGACACATTCAGACTGTCTGTCAAAGTTCGCTCCGCCCTGCTAAGACTACTGCAGCGCGCCGGAAGCATATACAGCCCCGCCAAGACATGGAAGTTGATCAGATCAATCTTATTCTTCCCACAAAGGATTCTCACAAAATCATCATTCCTCTCTCATTCTCTGATCGATCTGTCGATTTTCAATTAGACACTGGATCACCTGTCTCTATTATTAACCTGACTACCTACCACGACTTAGGTTCACCTTCATGCTCTCCAGCTGACATCCAGCTCGTGACATTTAACAAGAAGAAAATTGACATCAAAGGTCAAATTCAGCTTCAGGCTAGTTATAAAGGAATTCAGAAGGCCATTCCTCTTCTCGTAGTTAACAACTACACTGCATCAAACATTATGGGCATGGATCTATTTAACTTATTTGGTTTCCAGATACATGACAACATTAACGTCGTATCTACATTGCGTCCTACTTCTGACGTTACCGCTCTCCTAGCGCAGTTTCCTGAAGTCTTCGACTCTCAGCTCGGAACAGCAAAAGACTATACAGCTCACATACAGCTGAAATCCGGCGCTAAGCCTCGCTTCCTCAAAGCACGTCCAGTACCCCTAGCACTTCAAGACCAGGTCACGAAAGAATTAGAAAGATGGATACAAACTGGAATTGTAGTACCAGTTACTTCTAGTCAATGGGCTACTCCACTCGTGGTAATCAAGAGCAGCTTCAGTCCTTCATAGGCAAAGCGAACTATTATAATAAGTTCATTCCACACTTCGCTACAGTGGCAGCTCCATTAAACGCTCTACGTAAAAAAGGTGTTAAGTTTCAGTGGACTCCGCAATGCCAACAGGCATGGAAAACAATCAACAACGCCTTAATTCAAGCTATACAACTCACTCATTTTCAGCCTGACAAGATCATCACGCTAGCTACTGACGCTTCAGACTACGGTGTCGGTGCCGTTCTCTCCCAGAAGGATCGTCATGGACAAGAACGCCCCATCGCCTTCGCTTCGAAAACCCTTAATGACCATCAACGTCGATACTCACAGATAGAGAAAGAAGCTTTAGCCATCATCTTTGGTATTCGCCGTTTCAATGAATATCTTTATGGCAACCATTTCCTGATCATTACCGATCATAAGCCTCTCGTACACTTATTCCATCCTGGTAATAAGATCCCAGAGAATTCCCTCAGAAAGCTTCAAAGATGGTCCATGTTCCTTTCTGATTATTCCTATCAGATTGTATATCGAGCCACATCCCAGCATTGTAATGCTGATGCCCTCTCCCGCTTACCCGTTGGTCCTGATACTGCCTTCGATTCTCAAGAATCTGAATGTCTTCAGTTGGACATAGAACTTGAAGATACTGTATCCAGTTTTCCTATTGATGCTACCTGCATAGCTAAAGCTACGGATAAGGACAGTACACTTGCTACTGTACGTACTTACATCCGCAACGGTTGGCCTCTTCAGAGCACACTTCCTGCCCACCTGGCACCTTATCATCGTATGCAGCATCGTCTCACGACTCGTGCCGGAGTTGTACTACTAGAAGCAGGCACCATCTTCCGAGTGGTTATCCCACTTAGCCTACAGAAACAAGTTCTCGAGTTATTACACCAAAGCCATTGGGGTATCTCCAGAACAAAGCAACTCGCCCGTCAACACTGCTACTGGCCCGGTATTGATGCCGCCATCTAAAAGCTAATACGTCATTGTGAGCAATGTCAAACGAATCAGAACGCCCCGTCTTCTGATCTTGCTTCATGGCCTCCTGCTACTACTCCATGGGAACGAGTTCACATCGATTTCGCAGGTCCTTTCCTCAATTCCATGTGGTTAATAGTCATCGATTCACTGTCAAACTTTCCATATGTCGTGGATATGCATTCGACTACTACAACCGAAGCTACCATTCGTGCTCTCCAGAAAATCTTTACTACAGAAGGTTTACCGCAAGTACTCATTTCGGACAACGGACCTCAATTTACAGCTACTGCTTTTCAGAACTTTTGTACACATAATGGCATTCGTCATATCTTAGCACCACCTTTTCACCCTCAATCTAATGGTGAAGCTGAACGCTTCGTACAAACATTTAAAAGAAGTATGAAGAAAGCTGTCTCTTCAGGCTTAACTAAAGACCAAGCCTTGCTCCAACTCTTAAACAACTACAGAACTCTACCCGGCGCTGATAATATCACTCCTGCACAGAAGCTCCATGGACGACCTCACAGAACTTTACTTTCTCTGTTACAGCCTCTTCCGGCCCAGCATAAGACCTCACCAACGAAGTTCTCCCTCAACGACAAGGTCTACACCAGGACATTCAAATCCAACCCACTCTGGATACCTGGAGTCATCTGCAGATCTTTGGGTCATCGTCTCTACGAGATACAGACTACGGAGAAACGTATCTGCCGCCATCAAGATCAGATACGTCTGCGCTACCGCCCCTGTCCAGCTATTGATGCTATTGCTAAACCTGATAAATCTCTTGCTGAAAGAGCTTTAGATCATTTAATAACAATGGGTTCCTTTCAGGACGAGACAGCGCCACTCCGCCCAGTTCCAGCTCCGGACATTACAACAGAGATATCAGCAGCTCCGCCCCAGCATCGCAGTCGCCGCCAGCGCCGCCGCCGTTTCACGCCGTATCGGCGCATTTAGGAGGGGAGGGTGTTGTATGTCCGGCGCTCCCTTCTCGCTCCGACAGCCAGCTGCACGCGCGCCTGTGTATCATTCTGCTAGCTTCGACGCGCAGCCCTCAGTGCGCGTGCCTGACCATCGAGTGTACTATAAATAGGAGCTCCCTGCCTACTCACTTGCCCACTTGCCCCGGTGTCCAGCTCCAGAATACACCCTACGTCGAGCACGGAGGCTACTCCTCTTGAAAATGTGCTTCGACCAGGTGGACTGAATTTCTGGCAGTACGAGGTTTCACCTCTGGTCACCGCTCCATTACCTGTTTCCGCTGCCTATGTTCCGTAATTCTTTTACAAGCCATTTTCATTCCCTAATTTATGCAAGCTCCCTTAGTTTCGCTAGGTGGAATTTCTTCAATCAATTGAACTTGCTTTTTAGGAATTCAGGCACTTCAACAAACAAGGACTCTCATAGACATTTATGTTAGTGTGCCAGATAGTTCTCGACTATCAAAGTGTCAATTCACAAAGACTATCTTTTCAAGATAGAAGTGTATATAAAGACTGCAAACCTGTACATATTGTATAAAGACAGACTTTTCTCAAGATTTAATATTCCTTTTTGCTTCAAAATAAATTTCAGTTATTTGTGTAAATATCATAAAGTGAAGCAATAAAAGTTGTGTTTTGTAAACTTCAACCTTGGTTACAACACTTTGTGCACCGCCGTCTCGATCTTCTTATACTGCCTGCTCTATGCCACTAGTTTAACACAGGAAGGCGCGACTACCAATATTTCTCCAAGTCGCCGTAAGAGTGCAGCAGTAGACGCACAATCTTCGCTGTCAGTGTGGGTGTAACACTGTGTTATTGGAGCATTAATGTGTGTGAAAACCTGAGTTATTTCGTACAATTAGTAAACGTGTCTGGTCACTTCCGTTCGTACAAGATATATTTTGTATAGAACTGTGAAATGACTTAATCATCTTATGCTTATAGATATTTCGAAAGTGATTTTAAGGTGTTAGTACTTGTTTCTTTCCGTTCGTGCAAGGTATATTTTTCGTAGAACTGAAACTTCAGATTCTTTCCCCGAAATATTCATCTGTTGTGTACCATTTTGCCAATCTCGGCAAGGTGGTTCGCAGCCAGAAAGGATACGACTCCATGAAATACCGTCTAGTAAAGCGGCTGTCGGCTTTATCTAGGCAAGGACCTAATAAAGGAAGTAATTGGATATCCTCAGATTACTCTCGCATCTGTGCATTTACACCTTATTTCAGAAGGTGATGGAGCCTCCACGGCTTAGGTGGCAGCGCGCCGGCTTCTTTCCGCTGGGTTCTGTGGTTCAAATCCCGGTCACTCCATGTGAGATTTGTCCAGCGGAGGCGGGACAGGTTTTTCTTCGGATACTCCGATTTTCCCTGTCATATTTCATTCCAGCAACACTCTCGAATATCATTTCATTTCATCTGTCATTCATTAATCACTCCCCCGGAGGAGTGCGACAGCCTTCGGCGGCCGGCACAATTCCTATCTTCGCTGCTAGATGGGGCTTCATTCGTTCCATTCCTGACCCGGTCGAATGACTGGAAACAGGCTGCGGATTTTTTTTCACAATGTGATTAAAGACGTGGAGGATAGTGGATTTCTTGTGATAAGAATTGTGACGGACAATCACAAAACAAACGTGTTCATGTTTAGACAGTTTGGACAACCTCAGATATCCAGACGATAACATTCCAATCAAACTAGAAACGGTAAATCAAATCCTAATTTGCGGGTACTAGGTTCGTGTTGTTGAAGAGGGGATGGAGTGTGACATTTGTGTCAGTAACATTTCACTGCCTAGAGCTTCGACACCGCTAAATGGAACTGATTATGCATCAGGACAGGGGAGGAGTTCGATACCCAAAACCTTGTTTTGTTGCTCTGGTGAAGCATCTGCAGGAGTTCGTTTAAGCTGCTGTGCCCTATTGTCGAAGTCCTCAAACGTACGCGCGTAATACGAGGACTTGCGACGTCTTCCCTTTCAGAATTCCGGGCGAGTTGGCCGTGCGGTTAGGAGCGCTGTGAGCATGCATCCGGGAGATAGTGGGTTCGAACCCCACTGTCGGCAGCCCTGAAGATGGTTTTGCTTGGTTTCCCATTTTCACACCAAGCTGTACCTTAATTAAGGCCACGGCCGCTTCCTTACCATTCCTATCCCATCTTCGCCACAAGACCTATCTGTGTCGGTGAGACGTAAAACAAATAGCCAAACAAAAAGAGAACTTTCAGAATATGTCTTGTTACAGTTTGAGGTCAAAGAACATCAGCAAACTGTTAGTGATATTATCCTAAGTTCGTAAAGACCTCTATTATTTGATATTGCGTTGGCAAGAGTACAAAAATTACGGTACCACTCCAAGCCTTCGTCCAGGAAAATCTTTAAATTGTGCATTAACAGGCCAACTGCGACTTCATACAGGTAATATTGCCGATATTTAATATTACTGATGTTATTTACGAGCTTCAGTGAACATATGACCATACTGCATAGTATTTTGTAGGCTGTCGTCATTAGAATAAGTTTAGAACATTGTGCGTCTATGTCTGCCATCTAGCGGAGAAATTTTGTCGCAGCGTAGTCGCAAAAATGCTCGCATAGAGCAGGCAGTATAGGAGGATCGAGACGGCGGTGGCTTTGTGTCTTCTGTTGCCATTCATCTCCGATAGATAGGATTATTGCTGCGTACCGAGTATTTTTTAAAATCTGCCTTACGTCGCACCGACACAGTTAGGTTTTATGACGACGATGGGATAGGAAAGGGCTAGGAGCGTGAAGTAAGCGGCCTTGGCCTTATTTAAGGTATAGCCACAGCACTTACCTGGTGTGAAAATGGAAAACCACGCAATAACATCTTCAGCGCTGCTGACATTGGGGTTAGAATTCACTATATTTCGGATGCAAGCTCACAGCTACACGCCCCTAACCACACGGCCAACTCGCCCGGTCGTACCGGAGTGTAACAGTCTCCTTGAATATTGGCGGGAAGTAGCTGGGGAGTTAGATACCTTTCTTCTTTAGCATACCGTTCCTCTGGTTCCTAAATTTTTTTATACTACTGGTGCGTAACGCACTGGTTCATCATAGCATTCGAGTTATTCAATCCCTACTCTGAGGCACTGATTGGAATGAGCAGTGTGCATATTTAACGGAGTAATGGCAGAGAAGTGATCACGGCTGTCTGCGGCCTGGTTACTCCAGCTCTGGAACTTTGGACTTTTAGACCAACACCGATATACTATTTGCTAAAAGTGAGAAAATGTGCGGTTTTTCATTGATAGGGTATTTTATATGATAACATTGCTTTCAATCGCTACTTTCATACTGACGTTTTTGTAATAGCCTATGTAGACTTCAGTTAGGAAAACCACAGAGTCAGTCTTTCTGAGAATCCCGTAGCGAAGCACGGGCACATCAGCTAGTTTAGAAATAAAGTATTTTTAGTCAATTAGCGTTAATGATTACGAGAAAATGTGTGTCATTGTTTATCATTTTGAAAGTATATAAAGTATGCTTGTATGGCACGAATTGTATGTAGATATTCAATTATATCAATACAGTACATGTAAGTACGTTGATATAATAAACATGAATAAACACTTTTATTCTACTGAAGATGAGCACAAGAAACGTTTTGTTTTTGTTTTTTTCCGTCTTCTGAAAAATTTGCTAAAATGGATAAAGCGGATTTTGGAACTGTTCACCGTAGAGATGAACGATTTTAGGAGAGCGGCTTAGAAAGTCAAGGATAAGTAAGGACTACTGAAATCAGAGAAATTAGGTATTCTGAAAACAAGATTATTATTATTATTATTATTATTATTATTATTATTATTATTATTATTATTATTATTATTATTATTTACAATCTGCTTTACGTCGCGTCGGTACGGACAGGTCTTATGGCGACGATGGAATAGGAAAGGGCTAGGAGCGGGAGGAAGGGACCGTGGCCTGTATTAAGGTACAGCCCCACCATTTGACTTGTGTGCAAATGAGAAACCACGGAAAATCATTTTTGGGCTGCCGACAGTGGTGTTCGAACCCACTATCTCCCGAATGCAGGCTGATATTTACATCACCCAAACCACGCAGCTCCTCGCTCCGTATTATTATTATTATTATTATTATTATTATTATTATTATTATTATTATTATTATTATTATTACAGAAAGAACACGTGTCGATGAGATATCAGGTTTTTACTCACGGTCATTTGACTGAACAGCGTGGTTTTGCTGTGTGTGTACGTTGTAGCAGTGCGCTCGTACGCTGAGCGGAGGCTGCCAGCTTCTATTGATCCCGTATCCTCCCCTACTCTCTCCCGTAGTTTTTTATATTCTTTGTTGGTCATTATCGCTTATTATACAGCCCACCCTCTCTTTTAAAAATCTCTTATTTCTCTTAGAGTTGCTAGCTTTACATTATGTTTAATACGTTGTGCGTTCCTCGCCATCATCGTCTGTGATTAATGCATTGTTCTTTATGTATTCTCTCCACCCTGAAGGGCAGGCGATTGTTTCAGTCAGGGCAGAGACCATCAGTAAACTGTTCTTTATTCAGAAGACTTGAGCAGAAAAAATATCCAGGACTTGGTTATATGTAGCCGTACTTCTTATACCTACGGGTGTTGATTTTTAGCGTTATTCGATGACTGTTTCAATGATTAATTATAGCCGGTACACAGGAGTTACTTCTACGAAACTTCTACCATGACGAATAGAATACCTAGTGTGAACACTCCGCTCTCTTAACATTGTCGTTGGTGGCCCCGTCGGAGTGAGGCGCTGCAGTCGCAACGCACCAACTGCAACAACACGTGCGCCAAATTGTCGACGAAGGTAATAGCGTGCGTGCGTCAAGTCATGGTGTTAATTTTAAGGCTTATCGACGGAATTTGCTTGTTTTAATATTTTCCGAAAGTCTGTGTTAGTACCTACAGTGCTTTGTGTGTGCAATCAATTAGTTTTCTATTATTTCCAGAAAATCTACTGTTTTGTTCGTAGTTGTAAATCGGCTGACGGAAGGAAGCTTGATGGTAGACGATTTTTTACACCACCAAGTTTGCCAAGTGGGCGAAACTTATTCTGCGGAAAGATAAGCAATTTTCGGCCAAAAGTAGAATATGTGACCTGCATGTTTCCGCAAATTTAATTATCAAGATTACGGATCCGGCAGTGGCACGAGGTTTCTAACACGTCCATCTGTAAGTGTGTGTGACATTCTTCTCCAGACTGAAAGGAAAATTCATGAAGAACCGAGCTTGTTTAGGTCGATGTGGAGCGATATATTTTATAAGTGTCTTGACTCGATTGAGGCGATTTCAGTTGCGCCGTCAGGAGCTGGCTGTTGTATTGAACACACTTTGGACATTATTCCTAAACTGGTCTACCACTGCCGATTCTTCTTCAGAGCGAGAGAGATCCGTAGAGATCTTCAAGCTCGACAATCTGCTAAATCTACTCGTAAACTATCAAAAGTGGCCTCAGACTAGTTTTGGTGGATGATTTAAGTCATATTCTTTGAGAAAAGTGTCAGTGTTATTTGCAATCTTGTGAATGTTTAATGTTTTATGTTCTCTGCTTATCTTCTTGTATCTTTCAGAGTTATTTCCATCTCGCACATTGAAGTGGCCCGTTAGCACATACTGTGTACGTAAACCGCAGTTCTTCGTAATGTTCTATTATTTTTATCTCTGCGTTCTCTTATAAAAATCCAAAGATATTTCGTCGTGGGGTCTAAGAATAGTATTTACAACTCTCTGAAAGTATTACTCATAAGTGTAAGGAATTGGGTGTTGTATTTAGCTATTTGCGTATCAGTGCCCAGCTGACCGCGTAGCGTTGGTGATTGGCTCCACTAGCGCCGCTCTGCGGGAGCGCGCCTGAACTCGGTAAGTGATCTTCACCGCCGTCTCAATCTCTATATAGAGATTGAGACGGCAGTGGTGATCTTACTACTGTAGATATTCTACTCGTCATGCTTCTACAGTCCCCCAGTGTAATGCCCTGTATTGTGTAGAACCCATTACCAGCGATGTGGAAGCCGCACTATCTCTATAACATACTCTGTCGCTGTACTGGGGGATTATGTGATTAAAAAACAATCAAAGGGTAGAAAATCTCCAGGACATGGATATGATTAGTGAAAAGTTACGACCAATAGACAGTAAGCAGGAGAAAGAGAATGGGTGGGGTACAGGAATGCTGCGGTAGAAACAGCAAGAGAATGCATAGGAACAACTGTGTGTAAAGATGGAATGATGATGTGTAAACGTAAAAGTACGACATATCAGAAATGGTTCCAAACAAGAACTGAAGCAGACAGAGAATTGCAACTAAATGGAAGAAACAGAGCGAAACAAATAATTATTATTGAATTCAGGAAGTTGTTGGAAGATTTCAGTTATAGCATGGAAAGGCTAGGTCGAGCGGGAGGGAAATCTTTCTGGACAGTAATAAAGAATTTTAGAAAGTGAGGGAGAAAGGAAATGAATAGCGTTTTGGGTAAATCGAGTGCATTCATGTTAGATCTCAGGGAATTGCTGGACAAGTGGAAGGGATATTTTGAAAATCTTCTCATTATAGAAGGGTCTTTCTGCTGATGTCGCGATCAACCGAGGACCAATAAATGATGTTAGTGAAATAACGCTTGAGGAAGTGGAAAAAATTGTAAATGAACTCCATTGTTCTTCCTGTTTATATTATTTTTCTCCACATTTACCCATTATCTTCTCGTATATTTCAGGTGTATTTCCATCTCGCACATTGAAGTGGCCCGTTAGCACTATCCTATCCTTGCTGCTGACCCTGACTATGATGCCACTCAATGCTTCATAAAACTGTCAACTTCATCCTCATCTGCACCCTAACAGGGTGAATAGACCGAGACAATTGTCGTCCTAACTGCTTCAACTGCTACGGTATCTACCCACATCATTTGCTTGTTTACATGCCTAACAGGAACTATGATTCGACAAATTTGACCATTTTTGGTCCTTAGTTGGTCCGCCCTGTCGATGTACCAAGTTCCTAATTTTGTACAATATTTCTCTCATCGTATTAAAATGTCAGCTGATTTCTTGGAAAAATCACCCAAAGATAAAATGTAACACATAACAAGAACTATGTTGCGTGCAGTAGTATTCCTGATGAACAGTCCTACTCCCCTCACTCTGCCCTTCCCTTTTGAATACCTGTTACAAACACTTCATAATCTCTCGTATATTTTCCTCGTTATCTTCCCTTACCTGAGTATCATTAACTCCTAACACATCCAGACGCATCTTTGCTGACTCAGGTAGTACTACTTTCTTCCATAAGCTCCACGATTTCGTACGCCAAATTGTTTCCAAGGAGTCTCTCGCCTGTCAAATGGGAGTGGGATTCCGTTACTCCCATCGGTCCGAGGCTTTCTTTAAACGTTTTTAGCTTGCTCGGTAAAAATTCTGTGAAGCAGGATGCTACCCTATTTACACACAGTCCGTGAGGACAATTTCAATCAATCAATACTGATCTGCATTTAGGGCAGTCGCCCAGGTGGCAGATTCCCTATCTGTTGTTTTCCTAGCCTTTTCCTAAATGATTTCAAAGAAATTGGAAATTTATTGAACATCTCCCTTGGTAAGTTATTCCAATCCCTAACTCCCTTTTCTATAAATGAATATTTGTTCATATTGTGATCTTTCCTACTTTTATAAACGCCACTCAAACTTATTCGTCTACTAATGTCATTCCACCCCATCTCTCCGCCATTTTTTTTGCTAGTGGCTTTACGTCGCACGACACAGATGGGTTTTATGGCGACGATGGGATAGGAAAGGAAGCGACAATGGCCTTAATTAAGGCACATCCCCAGCATTTGCCTGGTGTGAAAATGGGAAAACCATCTTCAGGGCTGCCGACAGTGGGATTAGAACCTACTATCTCCCGGATGCACGGCCTACTCGCCCGGTAAAATTTATTTTTAGAAAATGGTTGTTACACATTAATAGAGGCAATTGCTGATGAATATTCATTTAATATGTAGGCCAAGTTAATGTGCAGTGAACTTAGTCTTTCGCCGCTTTCGTTTTGGAGAATGTAGAAAGAAATTCATTGCCTGAGTTACATGCTGTTCTGTGGACGGCGTTGACAGTTGACAGCTCTATATCTTGTTGCATTTTAAAAGCGTATTTTGTACGTCTTTTGCAGTTTTAGTTTTGAAAAACTCTGCACACGCTGGCAATGGAAACAGTATGAGTCAACAAAATGTGAAGAGCAATTCGTAAATTTGATACGCTCTTTGAAAGGTTGTGGCGTTAATAAAGTGCGAGACTTCATGCGGTTTAGTGTTTTTGAAACAACAGCGAGCAACATAAAATGTACTGAAAAAACAAAACAAAAAAAACAGAAATTCGCCGCAGTAGCCCCCCTCCCCAAATTCTGACTACTTCTCTGATGAACAAATATCAGAACCGCCTCAACTTTTCAACTGGGGTTTGGATGTGTGTACTACTCCCTTTACTTTTTGCTTGAGGGCGAGTACCTTAGAGTCTCAGGGCGAAAACTATGCCCCTTTACTCATCTGTTTCCGAGAAATGCCGATGAGTCGTAAAAATCTCTGGTTTTGCACTGGCGGGGGAAAAACGATCTGACTGAAAGTCGGTATTCGCCTCCCGTCAGATAAGAAACCCCCTCTTCGCTGAGGCAATGGAGTTCAATTTTGAGTCGGAGAGCTATTCGGGGAGTAGGAGGGGGACCTTCCTTCTTAATAAACGGCCCCTTTCAGGGGTTTAATTTTGAGTTAAATTAGTGAGAATGATACTGAATTTGGGAAAGGCGGAAACAATTTCGATTTCCTGTTAAAACAGATCGTAAGTGAACCAAGGGCGCGATGTTTGTAACGTGTGTTCCAGTCCTTATCACTTATATATAAGAAAACAAAGGTTCAAGAATACTGATTATTGGATCAGGTAAAGCTTCATCCACTCTAATTCCCCGAGATCTATTTTCTATAAATATAGCCACGCATTCAGTCACTCTTTTTATCTAGTCAAATTACACTCATTTTTGCCAGTAGTCTCCCATGATCTAACCTATCAGATGTCCACTAACGGGACTCGAACCGACTAACAACGATATCAGATCTATGGTCTGATGACCAGGCGAACTCCAGTCCAAAATATTCAGGATTCTTTTTAGAAACTATGAAGTACTGGCCTTTTAGAAGATCAAGTGCCCTTGTGTACTGGAGTAGATGCTTTAGTTTTGTTTCATTCCAGTTCAGTGTCCTCTACCGATCAGCTATCTGAATGTCATTTTACTGGAGTAGATGCTTTAGTTTTGTATCATTCCAGTTCAGTGTCCTCTACCGATCAGCTATCTGAATGTCATTTTATGTGTCATGTTTTGATCTTATGTTGGGTGGGGAGGGCCGACATTCCTTTCCTACGTCCTAGTGATTACTGATTAGGTACATCGTCTCGTCTCGTCTGGACTGGAAGCTCGCCATTCGACCTTGCCCTGGGCGCGACGGGTTTCTCACATCACAGCTGGCCTTGAGTGCACAGTAAATTCCATGCCGACCTTGGAGCTCCCAGGCTTCCTCCTTACCGAAGAAGAACCACAACAAACATAGTCACTTTACGTCACCATGACGCCGCAAACTTCCAGCACAATACTAGGGAAAACTTTTAAAGCAAAATCCATTAATTTAAAGCTTAACACTGTAACTACAGTATACTGAGTAGGATAATACCTATAATAAGAAATGCAGTATAAGCTTAACAGAAACGCTTTAAACGAAGGAAAAAACAAAAACAAATGAATTGTGCTTCGAAGGAATATCACGGTAATAAGAGGATGAACCGCCTGTTGCCATTTCTTGATGGATGCAGTATTTTTGTATCTGTCTCTTGGCACAGGCCAGAGCAAAGTGTAGCTTCCACCGAAGTCCCAGTCTCATCCATGGCTGTGACAATATGGAAGTTGCTGGGATATGGGTGGTGCTGAGTAATGACATTTGGAGCACAACTAGTGTTTGAGTGCTATGAAAGGTGTTGCTCATAGGATCAGTCGTGCTACAGTTGCACATTCTGGTCCAGTGAGGAAAGCAATGGCAAACTACCTCACTCCTCACCTTGCCTAGTGTTGTATGTCCGGCGCTCCCTTCTCGCTCCGCCAGCCAGCTACACGCGCGCCAAGTGTCATTCTTCTAGCCTCGACGCGCAGCCCTCAGTGCGCGTGCCTGAACAGTCGTGTGTGTACTATAAAGAGGAACTCCCAGCAACTCGAAACTTGACTGCCTTATTCTCTGCGCATCTCCAATTACTTTTTCTTCGGCCTGGTGGCTCACCAACTCTAACTTTGCTGCCTCGCCGAACCCAAAAAAGCATATCAGGCTGACACCAAGATGGAAGTCGGCCTCCCCACTCTGTATATCTGTCTCGCCAGGAATGTCAATCCAGCTATCCCCGAAGAAGAAATTGAAGCAGAACTCCGTGCGATTGGCATCCACCATGCCATACGATCTTCCGCTGGCCCAGGACCATCAACTGATGTGCTACTCTATACTCCATCTGGAGCTGACTTCTGGAATGCTGTTGATAATGGCGTTTATATCCAAGGCAAGCTCCATCGAGTAGAAGAAATCCCGGCAACAACTACGTCAGCCCAGCCAACTGCCTATACTACAGCCGAGCCTACAACTACACCATCACAGAAACCACCACAACTACAGACTTCGTCAAATTTCTACATCACTCCCATTACCACCACCTACACCACCACGACCACCACTGTCACCTCGACCACTCCAACATCTACCCTCCGTACTTCCCAGATCGCTGTTACAACAGTTGTCCCATGCCACCCACCTTCACTAATGACCTCTTCACTCCTCACTTCGCCCTTCCCTTCACATCCCTATGTATTTCCTGGAACAACGAATACCACAGTCGACGCACCGCCTTCGCCAGCTTCACCCAGAACAGCAGCCTCCGCAACATCATCGCCCTCGCAGCCACCAACAACTTCTCACAGAATGTCCAGCTGTGTCATCCGTGGAGTGGACCCGGCTCTCTCCGAAAGGACCATATTTCAGCAACTACAAGCTAAAGACATCCCAGTCCGCCGAGTCTTCCGCATCAAGAATGCAACAGGGCCAACATTCATGGTACGCATCCATGTCCCGAGCGCCACAGATGTTCAACACCTCATTGACCACGGAGCTTACATATATGGCCAACGTCATCGAGTAGAACCGTCCATCTCTCCCCCTAATCCTGTCAGACAACCCACCAATAATTCTCCCCGTCGCCCCCAGGCAGTCAACTTCTCACCTAGTCAATCTGTCAGTCCACCTCCTCACCCATATAGCTTCCTTCCTTACCCACCTCCACCACTCCATCTCATCCGGTACTTAATATCTTCCCTTCATAATCTCACTACGTCCTTGCATCTCCTCACCTTTCAATGCTATCCTCACAATCCTCTCTAAATTTCAATCCTGGCGAAAATCCCCTAAAATTCGCACATCCGTAGCCCACCTCCTTAAATTTGTCACATCGCTCCTCCCATCTCACTCATTCCTTGCTCCTCACAGTTATCGTCGCTCCCCTTGGCCCGAGAGATCGAGACACGATCTAGGGGGCCCGCCCCGTCCTTCGGGCGGGGAATGAAAACTCTCAAGCAGCAGCAGCTGTCCAGATGCCCACTTGCCCCGGTGTCCAGCTCCAGAATACACCCTACGTCGAGCACGGAGGCTACTCCTCTTGAAAATGTGCTTCGACCAGGTGGACTGAATTTCTGGCAGTACGAGGTCTCACCTCTGGTCACCGCTCCTCTTCCGCTGCCCATATACAGTCATACTATTACATACTGTCATATTTCCCTAATTTATGCAAGCTCCCTTGGTTTCGCCAAGTAAAAATTCTTCCAACATTGAACTTGCTTTTATGAACTCAGCAAGGAAGGACTTTCTAAAACATTTATGTCAGTACTTCTGATAGTTTTCGACTATCGACTTTTCGTAGCACAAGGACTATCTTTTCGAGATAGTAGTGGATGTAAATACCGCAAACTTGTATATAGTGTACAAAAGATAGACTCTTTCTCAAGATTCCTAATTCATTTTGCTTCAAGTTAAATTTCAGTTTTATTTGTGTAAATAGTGTATTTTGCATTTGAAGCGAATAATAAAGTTGTGTTTTGTAAATCTCAACCTTGGTTACAACACCTAGTACGCCTCATTTGGGCCCTGCCATTAGTTTTTGCAGTTTCCCTATAACTGCATAGCCTTTGGTGGTGCTATTTGAGGATCCAACCAGCCTCTGGGCTGATGACCTAACAGACAAACAGACAGAAGAGGATGAAGGACTGTAAACATTGCTTCAAATACTGGGAACTGATGAATGCGTTCAGAGGTGATAATGAAGTAAATTATCTGAGCTCCAGACGTAAATTTGGAGGTTCAGATAGAGGTCACCTGAAGGGGCTTCGTCGATTTAGCGCTCGTGACTGGATCATAACCTAGAAAGTCTGCCGGTATGTCCGTTATCCTCAGTGTATACTGTACACTAGCATGGAGCAAACTTATTATGTTATTACGAAGTCTGTAGTTGCTTTGTTTCAGTCCGTCGACTGGTATCCTAGTATTTGTCTGGAATTTATTTGGAAAATGTAGAAATTGCCTAATTTTTTCTGCTGTCGTTTGCAAGTCTCAAGTCTCCTGCTTACGTTCCTGCTACGAGATTGTTTCCATCCTAGGCAGAGCAGTGTTCTCTAATTTTTTCCTCTGGGATTTATCCCCGTGCTCCACTCCCTCTATGCTTCATTATTAGGCCTAGCTATGTGGATGCTACTACAGCAATTCTGCTCTGTCCCTTCCGATGATGATGATAATAATAATAATAATAATAATAATAATAATAATAATAATAATAATAATAATAATATGGAGCAGAAACCTTGACGAGGATGGCTGACCCAGTCCTTGAAAAAAGAGAAAGAAGATTCTTGCGAAAAATCTTAGGCCCTAGAAAGTCGACGAGTGACCCAAACACATTCCGGTTAAGATCGAATTTGGAGCTCTACAAGACAGTAGAAAGAATCACGACTGTGATGAGAAAAAGGAGACTGACGTTTTATGGACATATCAAAAGAATGAACCCTGAGAGATTGACCAACAGGATACTTCTTCTGCAGGAAAGGTGGAAAAAACAACCGGGAAGGCTTACACACGTGCACAATGACTTGGCAGAAATAGGTATCAAGGAGGAGGATATAAAAGAAAGGACATCATTTAGGAAGAAGGTTGCGGGATTGAGGGATGCGTCTGAAGAGCAACATGCGAAGCCACGGAACATCTCGGTGGAAGAACGAGCAAGAAGAAGTCAAAGACTCAAGAATCTTTGGCGAGAGTGTAAAGAGAAGGGTATCAGTCTGCGTGACAGAAGGAAGATTGTGTAAACGTGGCCCACAGGTGGCCGTATCGATTAATAATAATCATAATAATCATAATAATAATAATAATAATAATAATAATAATAATAATGATAATAATAATAATCGTATGGCCTCAGCTACCGTGTGCACATTTCAATTTGACGCCATCTGGTTGTCTGCTCGTCAATCTCGACGTTCCGTTTTTCTCTAGGCCCCCACTAGGTAGCAGACCGAGTAAACCGAAACTCTCTTGGGCGTCTATGGCTGAGATTTAATGAATTTTGTCGGGTAAACACCAAATGTGTCACCAGAGATCTTTTACATGCCGACATCGTACGACATGGAGTGTCGAATGGACTTTTTCCCGCCCTTCAAAAATCCGACTACCTCTGCCGGGTTTGAACCCGCTATCTTGGGATCCGGAGGCCGACACTCTACCGCTGATCCACAGAGGCAGCTGATGATGATGATGATGGTAATTATTTTATCGTATTAGTTAATGGTGGCTAGTGAAATATGTCCTACCGAGCTCGATAGCTGCAGTCGTTTAAGTGCGGCCAGTATCCAGTATTCGGGAGATAGTAGGTTCGAACCCCACTGTCGGCATCCCTGAAGATGGTTTTCCGTGGTTTCCCATTTTCACACCAGGCAAATGCTGGGGCTGTACCTTAATTAAGGCCACGGCCGCTTCCTTCCCACTCCTAGTCTTTCCCTGTCCCATCGTCGCCATAAGACCTATCTGTGTCGGTGTGACGTAAAGCATCTAGCAAACGCCCTAATGATTTTGGTGTGTAGTGTTCATATTTTGGATTGGTCCCTACTGTACTTTATTTTGTAAACCGTTGCTTATTTATCTTTCCCGTGTTACAGATGCAGAACATCAACAACATAGTTATGTTTCCCCTGGATAGCCTACTGAAAGGCGACCTTCGTGGAGTGCGCGGCGATCTCAAACGGCCGTTCGACAAGGCGTGCAAAGATTATGAGGCGAAGTATGCCAAGATCGAGAAGGAAAAGAAGCAGCAAGCAAAGGAGGCGGGGCTGATTCGTACCGAGGTAACATCAGCAGAGATCGCTGATGAAATGGAGAAGGAGCGTCGAGTCTTCCAGCTGCAGATGTGTGAGGTAGGTTCCGAAACTATGAAAATAATATTTCTTCTGAGAACCGTTCCGAGGACTTGGTTAAATTATATGCTTTTCAGGAGTTCTTTATTGCAAAATTTGACCTTGTTCATAACCAAACCCTTTGACCCTTAAACAGTAGTGGCGATTGGGAATTTAAAATTCAGTGGGGGGGTTAATGCAGACAACAAACAGTACCCGGGTTTGTGGGATATAGCGGACAGGGGTGAGGGTGGGTATTTTATACATCAGAACTTAAGAAACAAGGCACAAAATGGTAAGTTGTTTGGTGCTGTCTAAACTAATCTCGACAGAGAAGTAAAGGTTGACAGTTTATAAATTTAAGTGCGGTAATCATAAGTTTTTTAAAAAATTTTGATTCAATACTACACAATAAAACTTCCACCAAAGGAACAGTATTACGCATTTATTACAATTAAATAGAAGTACACATTAAGAAATTAAGAGACACTAAACAGACTGCCAGTTTGATGAATGCGCGCAGCAAGCGGGTGAATCATACCTCAGCGTCCATGACCTTGGCAATAAATATATATTTCTTTGACCTTTTCCGTAAGCGCAAAACAAAACCCAACTGGTTTAAAGAAACGGAAAAAAGACCTAGTAGGATTAAAAATTACAGAAAATTCACTATTCAATCGAACAATTTCTTTCTTTGTTTCTTAATCTGTTTACCCTCCAGGGTTGGTTTTTCCCTCGGACTCAGCAAGGGATCCCACCTCTACCACCTCAAGGGCAGTGTCCTGGAACGTTAGACATTGGGTCGGGGGATACAACTGGGGAAGATGACCAGTACCTCGCCCAGGAGGCCTCGTCTGCTATGCTGAACAGGGGCCTTGGTGGGGGATGGGAGGATTGGAAGGGATAGACAAGGAAGAGGGAAGGAAGTGACCGTGGCCTTAAGTTAGGTACCATCCCGGCATTTGCCTGGAGGAGAAGTGGGGAAACCACGGAATACCACTTCCAGGATTGCAGAGCCGGGAATCGAACCCGGCCTCCGGGGATGGCAGCTAATCACACTGACCACTACACCACAGAGGCGGACGAACAATTAAAGTCATAAATAAAATATAAGGTTCCAAGATAAATCTAACTTACGTTAAAAACAAATCTATTATCTCGGAAGATGAGAGGAAACTAAGATCAGAAAGAATGAAGAAATACTGGATACTAAGAAAAGAACAACACACAGAGAAATGATCGATTCAATGTACCCCAAAGAGGGTGAAACGAAAGAAGAAAATGCCCCTGCTACCCTTCCTCACAGCACGTACAAAGTCTCCATTACTTGGTGTGGCGCTATACAAATCGGTTAGCCGGGACTAACGACATTTTGTGCGTATTTCCGTTAGTAATTTTGTTAATAATTAAATTAAATAAAGGAAAGAATTAGCTGATAAGACAACAGGGCTTGTACAAATTGTTTTCTAAATAATTCCTAGTTTCAGCCGGCTAAAATTCGAATAAAAATGTAATGTTTTCTCCAAGAAGTTGGTGGGGGTGGGAATTGCCCCCCTAATCGCCGCTAGTGTCCTTCAATCCTTTTGGAGTTTCTGCCAACCGACCCATATGAACCTATCAACGTCTGCGTCCGTTAGGGTTGGATAAGGTTGAGGTAGGAGTGTCACGTGATCACTGTAACGTGTTCCCCACAGAATAAATCGGTCACAGTCTGTGATACCGGTACCGATGTACGCGAAAAATTAAAGGTTATTCATACCAAATACAGTAGAGACTGTATTTGTTCATACCATTCGACAAAGCTTCCTTCGAAACTTCACGAGCTACTTCATTGAAAATGAGACTTTTTCTTATACCATCCGAAGAACTAGGGGGTCAGTCACGACATTTTAAACAGGGGTAATGCTAGAATCTACTCTACATGGTGAAGGCGGGCGGGTTGAGTACAAAACGGGAAACGGTCTAAAGTAGAATCAGTTGGTGGCCCCATGGGTGGATTTCCATTTTTCGAATTGATTTGTAGGTAAGCAGTTAACATGAGTATTTTCTAACGGAGAATTGAAATGGCGTATGGCTTTCAGTGCCGGGAGTGTCCGAGGACATGTTTAGTTTTAGTTATTTGACTCCCGTAGGCGACCTGCGCGTCGCAATGAGGATGAAATGATGATGAAGACGACACATACACCCAGCCCCTGTGCCAGCGAAAGTAACCAATGATGGTTAAAATTTCCGACCCTGCCGGGAATCGAACCCGGGAGCCCTGTGACCAAAGGCCAGCACGCTGACCATTTAGCCATGAAGCTTTCTAATGGAGGTTGGTTTATACTACCACTTCTGAGAAAATATTGTGGTTACGGGTGATAAAAGTTATTGTGCTGATTTATAATTGCGGTGCGGTACTGCAAAAATATGTAATTAACTCTTTTACACAGTGGCCTAAAACTAATCAGTAAGAGTGCAATTACCACCTCTGTCTTTCATTAATGAATCCTGGACGTGTTTATTACTTCGTAGATTTTGTACAGAATTTACTTCCTTGCTTTACTGTTCTGTGCTATCCAGTAGTTCTTAGGCCTACTGTAATTTTCTTGGGTGTGAGGCTGAAAGAGAAGGGCTGAGATTCTATAGTTGCCAATCCAACTGAGTCCGGCATTACTTCCTTAGCAAATAATCTGTGGTTGCTACCATTACTTATGCTGTGCTTTGCCACATTCCTTGTCATACTTCCTTGAACCACTTCCCTTGACCTGTTGTTGTTGTTGTTGTTGTTGTTGTTGTCGTCCTCTGAAACCCGACCGTATTAGGTTCTTCAAAGCCTAGGACTCCATTCCTTTTCATTCGAGGCCCTTCTCGACTTGGCACGCCTTTCATTCCCCTACTGCTGGTGTTTTAATTTACCTACTGTGTTCTCTACCTATTTTATACGGCACCTAAGAATGTCCTTACCGAGCTCGATAGCTGCAGTCGCTTAAGTGCGGCCAGTATCCAGTATTCGGGAGATAGTAGGTTCGAATCCCACTGTCGGCAGCCCTGAAAATGGTTTCCCGTGGTTTCCCATTTTCACACATGGCAAATGCTGGGTAGTGTTGGCTACTGAATGTATGATTCGAAGCAGTGTATCGATTCATTCAAGTGTCCGAGTGAATCGATTCACAGGAACGGCGAGCTCACGGCACATGATTCAGCTTACTCCCAGCGGACAGTGCTGAGTGGCGCACTCACTGGACGTTGACGGGGAGCCGAGCTTCCGCTGCAGCGAGACATACAGTGAATCATGGCACATCGAAAGAATCGTGAACGAGCGCGGCTCAGTGAGACACATGATACACACGGCTCCTTATCGGCTCACTGGACACGCGGAGAGCCGAGCTTCCGCTGCAGCGAGACATACAGCGAGCCATGGCACATCGAAAGAATCGTGAACGAGCGCGGCTCAGTGAGACACAAGATACACACGGCTCCTTATCGGCTCACTGCAGCGAAACATACAGTGAGCCATGCTACACTGAAAGAATCGTATGCTATAATGGACTCTCGAGCTCAGCTCATTTGAAAATAATACCCATTTGCACTCACTGTCCTCTTCTTACAGGGAAGTTTAAATAATAGATGGATTTACTTGCAGTGTTATAAAGGTAGTCACAACATAATTCTGAAGTAGCTAGTAAGTAGGTAGGCTATTAGGTTATACTATTTATTAGTTTAATGAATCTTAGTATTATAACTTAGTTGACATTTGACAATTATACTCGACTCTAGCCTGCCCTATGACTGAGTCATGCTCATGACCACTCAAAAGTACCTGTTTTATATTGGGAAGAACGGCTCAGTATTCTCTCAGTTCATATGTCACATCGTTGCACAAGACTTCAATCATATGTGGACAGACGCAATAACAGTATGTTGAATCAGAAAACCAGCGGGCTACTGTACATCTCGGGTAGCCTATACAAAATATGACTATTAAAAAAATCCTCAGCTGATAGAAAAATACTGCGGTTAATATCGCCTGGCTATGCGCTTGCATTCGGGGGATGGTGGGTTCGAATCCCACCGTCGGCTACCTTCCTAATCCTAACCTTTCCCACCCTGCATCACCGGACACCTTCGATGTATTAGAGTAACTAGCATTTTTTCTAAGAAAGGAGTTCATAGTATGAAGACCAGATGGCAGCTGCGAGCACTGAATGCTGTTGCTGCTGTCTTACCAGCACATACTACACAGATGCAGTAGGAGCGGTGACCAATGAGCCGTGAATCGGATCACTGTATCGATTCAGTAACGTGAACGGAATCAAATGAATCGATTCAGTAAAATGAATCGAATGTCCCATCACTAATGCTGGGGCTGTACTTTAATTAAGGCCATGGCCGCTTCCTTCCCACTCCTAAACCTTTCTTGTCCCATCATCGCCATAAGACCTATCTGTGTCAGTGCGACGTAAAGCAACTAGCAAAAAAAAAAAAAGAATGTCCTTAATATACTTCCATATGTTACATGCTATGCCCGTACGGGCTCACAACTGGTGGGTTCAGGAATAGTGACCCTTAATCATATCTACCTATCTATCTATGTATCTGTCTATCCTTTCAAAAACTTGGATGGTAAGGTTTTGAATGTATTTGCCTCTCTTGACTGTATTTAGTTTTCAAGTCCCACGACTCTCTTCTTCCAAAATTCAAGAGCATTTCTTTTCCTGGTGTCCCTTGTTTACCCTCTGATCATGCTCATGAACATCCTTATCAAACAAGAATTTTTTTTTTTTTTTTAACTTTAAAAACGCTGAATATCTCAATATTAGGCTATATACTGTTATTATTTCTTTTCCTTACAGTACCTGATCAAAGTGAATGAAATCAAGACAAAGAAGGGCATTGAACTTCTCCAACATCTTGTGGAGTATTATCATGCACAAACAAAGTAAGTATGTTTTTTTGTGTGTGTAAAATATACTAATTTTAAAAAGAGTAACTGCCAGTGCCATTTCTGTTATATACTGTATATTTTGTCCTAAAACATGTCTTGCCAATGATTGTAATATGATTTGGCATTTTAACTTCTTGTTAACTTGCATTGCACAACTAGATACAGCTCAGTTATTGAATCATTACTCCAGTGCCCCGTGTTACATATGTGTAACATTGGGAATTTAGAACTTTCATCTCGCTAAGAAACATCTCTGCCGCTAATGCCCACTGTGGCAGATTAGTAACAAATTAGTAACAATGCATGCCATGTTTTTAATCATGCGTAGAATCCTTATAGAACAATCTTATAAATAAAATTCTGAATGAAAATAATATTTCTCCTATAGAGACCTATCCTGGGCTCTAATAAAAGTATCTCGCTCTATGCAGAAGGCAGAAGAGTGAATCCCAAAAAAGGGTCTTCTGTGAGAAGATGCTAGGAAGGAGACCAATAGAAAGGCCCAGGAAACATAAGTTTGTAAAGATAGATAAAACTGTAATATGGACCTCAGCATAAATTACATTATTTCAAAAGGTAAATCATGCAAATCTTGTTACATTATGCCTTTTAGGAGAGCATTGCATTCATTGCCATGGCCTGGGACTCACCAACCCACCCCTAAAAGCATATTTACTTTGACAAAAAAATAATAAAAAAGAATTGTGTAACTTTTTTCAATACACTACCACATGCGTCAGCAGCTTCTGCCATTGGCTGAAATGTATAAAATATGTCACTCTCAGAATTCAATACATATAGATGTGATTGCCAACTGCGACAAATTAATTGGCCTTAAACTGAACTGGCACAAAAGTCCGCCATATCTCATGTGCCCTCCCCTCCATTGCTTGGGTTGCATTTTATTATGCACCCTCTTGATGATTTAGACAAATGGAGTCACTATGGAGGCAGGTTTTTTCAAACCAATTGAATGTTGCTAAGAAGCATCTTGTCATCAGTTGGTACCTTGACAGATAATCATGTAACCAACTAAGCCACAAGCATCGAAAGACCCTATTATTGTTGTTGTTGTTTAATAGAATCTGATGATGTTCTTCAAGTTTTCCTGTTTATAATTAAACTATCTTTTTCAGCTTATTAAATGTTTTTTTTTTTTTTTTTCAGGTATATTCTAATTTTATTAATCCTGAAATGTTTTCGACACACTGAATGTAGAGTATATTGAACATAATCATAGAACTGCTCGATATACATAAGGTTGTTCCAAAAGCCATTTTGAGACATTTAAAAGCTCATTTTCAGATCCTAAAAACTGACCAACTTCAAGAGTGTTCTCTTTGTTTTTTTATAGTTACTTCCAAGATGGATTGAAGACCATAGAACATTTTGGAAGCTACGTGGCTGACTTGTCAATAAAGCTGCAGAAAATCCGACAGAAGCAAGATGAAGAGAGGCGGAGGCTACTTGAACTCAGAGCTTTGTTGCGAAGCTCACCAGGGCTGGATAAGGAGGTTAGTTCCACCACTTAAAATTCAGTTATGAATATGAGAATTTTTTCTTTACTCTTTTGTCAAGGAATTAAATTCAGAAACTGTGACTAAAGAAGAAACAACAATGTTTCTGTTGATATAGGGCCTAGGTATTGTATTCAAGGGATCATACTAAATCCAACAGTGGGAGGCTGAAAACTGAAAAGGATAACAGTGACACAATGTATATTTTTGTGTTAATTAGCAGCAGCATTTCTTTAAATGCTCATAGCTAGCAGCAGAAATCATTAATGTACTAGTTTTCCATGACTAAATGGTTAGCTTGCTGGTCTTTGGTCACAGTGGCCCTGGGTTTAATTCCCAGGAGGGTCGGGAATTTTAACCAACATGGGTTAATTTTGCTGGCACAGGGGCTGGGTGTATGTGTCGTCTTCATCATCATTTCATCCTCAAGATGCGCAGGTCGCCTACGGATGTCGAATCAAAAAACTTGCACCTGGTGAACTGAATAAGTCCTCGGACACCCCCGGCACTAAAAGCCATATGCCATTTCATTATTAGTTTTACATACCAATAACTACTTTTAGGCTTTTTTTGGAAGCACTGAGGTGCCAACATTTTGTCCTGCAGGATTTCTTTTAAGTGCGAGAAAGTCTGTTGTTACAAGGTTGGCGTTTTCAGTACTTTTAGATATCACTGGACTGTGCCAGGATCAAATCTAGCAACTTATGCTCGGAAGACAAGTGCTGCACCGCCTGAACTACTTAGTCTGACTGGCAATAGAAAGTAATTGTTATCCAGCTATCTCTATCGAGTTCAAAGTCCTGTTGTGTAATTGTGATTTCTGTGTAATATTTTGGATAAGAAATAAATTGACAAGACCTTTTCAATACAATATATCAAGTAAATAATATTCCATCAGTCTTGGGACTAGTTTCAGCTACCCAGTAGTAATTTCCAGCCCAATAAATATTGAACGGGTTATGTGATAACTAAAACATATGTATACCAGACAAAGACAATGTTGCAGGAATAATTATAACATTAGAATACATATAATAACAAAAATTACGGTTATGATCTTCTTGTCATAATATGATGTCTTTAAGTTGACTTAGGTCCTCATGCAAAGAAGTACATCTGGAAATGATAGCTAGAATTAGGAATGAATCGACATACAGAAAAGAAATTAAAAAGGAGAAAAATTATTTATGATACTCTCCTCTAATGTTTGATGTAGAACAAGCACCAACTTGCTGGAGGAAGCAGGCAGGCCATGTAAACAAAGGAGTGGATAGGGAACAAGCACTGACTTGTTTTTCTCCTTTTTAATTTATTTTCAGTATGTTTATTCATTTTTAATTCTGGCTATCATTTCCAGATTTACTTCTTTGCCGGAGGACCTAAGTCAACTTTAAAGACATCATATTATGACAAGAAGATCATAACCATAATTTTTATTATTATATGTATTCTAATGTTATCATTATTCCTGCAACATTCTTTGTCTGGTATACATATGTTTTAGTTATCACATAATCTGTTTAATTTTTATTTGGCTGAAGACGGCCACTGGGTGGCTGAAACTAGTCCCAAGACTGATGTAATATTATTTAATATATTATATTGTATTTTTATTAGAATTGTACTTCAATATGAAACAAAAATGACATCTATAACTTACAGTATTTTGGATACATTAGATGATGAAGATGATAATAATAATAATAATAATAATAATAATAATAATAATAATAATAATAATAATAATAATAATAATAATATGGACACATTATCAGAATGAACACTAACAGACTAACTAAAAGAATTCTCAACCTGGCCCTTTCATTTAAAACCAAGAACAACTGGCTTCGTGAAATTGATTCAGATCTCCAGGAAATCAACATGGATGAAGTGATTATGGGAGGAGAAGAAGGCCAGCACATCAGCTAAGCTGGTTCAATTGAGCTCTTAAGTAGGGCATTACGATGTAGTAAAAAAAAAAAATTAAAAAAAAAAATTAAAAAAAAAATAATAGCCTCCAGAGAGGCCTGGTGCAGGTATAGGCGACCTATGCATCCGTGTGGGTGAGACCCTATCCAAGATGTAATCTAATGTTGAATATGTCATAAACACCCAGCCCCCGAGTCATAGGAATTAAGTAATGAAAGTTAAAATCCCCGACCCGACCAAGAATCGAACCTGAGACCCCTTGAACCAAACAGTATGCCAACCATTAAGCCATGGAGCCAGACAAGTACTGTAGTGATTTTAGTTGAATTTGATGAGCCTTCTGTTTTACTGAAATGTATTTATTATGTTCTGATAGACAGGAAGTGAGTTCCTACTGAGGGAACATGTTAATTTTATTCTGAGGTGCCTCTGTGTTGCTGCTTGCTGTTTAATTTTACCCCAGCTGGAGGCAGTGAAGGTCACTGGACAAGCACTAATCAGCCGTGATGAGTTGTTTGTTCAGAGTTACACACCTGATTACCTCCATTACTGTCGTGGGTGTCAATAAAGGATAGCTCGTTAAAGCTTCTCCTCTATATTCTTCAGAAATGAACATTCTTTATACATTGATATTGTGCTATTTATTTTTTTATTTGTAGATTGTGTATTGATTTGGTTATTTTTCTCTCCAAATCTAGAATTGAATACTTGCCATTCTAACTGTAACAGCAATGGCAGCTCATGAAGTTTGGTGATGGGGTGCTCACATATTTCATTTTAAAAAAGGAACAAAATTAATGTTGGGTAATTTCTGACGTAGCCTCCATGGCTCAGGCAGCAGCACACCAGCCTCTCGCTGTTAGGTTCCGTGGTTTCAAATCCCAGTCACTCCATGTGAGAATTGTGCTGGACAAAGCAGAGTTGGGGCAGGTTCTTCTCCAGGTACTCTGGTTCTATCTGTCGTTCATTAATGATTGCTCCAGAGGAGTGCAACAGGCTTCAGCAGCCGGCAGAATTCCTATCCTCGCCGCTAGATAGGGGCTTCATTTATTCTGTTCCTGACCCGGTCGAATGACTGGAAACAGGTTGTGGACTTTCATTTTCAATGTTGGATAATTTCTGAAGGATATGTAACCTTTACAGTTTGTTGAAACTAAACTGGAAAACTTAGAGGTTGTATATTAACTGCGCCAAAACTGAAAGGAAATGGCTTCAATGTTAAGATGGATATTAACCTAAATGTAAAATCAGATCATAACAGTCGCCTAAGCCAAAAATGTGGCGTGGCCAGTATGGGACCCCATGCTGAGCCTGGCATTACTTAACACTTGTGCCTGACTCCAGACTTTCATTTTCCCTACCTCTTAGTTAAATAATCTTCTGTTATGACAGCAGTAAGCTCTTCAGTTTACTTTGTCAACATCTTCATTCTTAGAAGAGATGGAACTCCCAGGGTTAGTACCTTATTAAGACTTGTTCTACTCAGAATTTTGATTTTCAGAACAGAAATTACATTTCTGAGAGAAGTATGTTACAGAAGAAATGGAGAAAGAGACCGAGCGAGTTGGCCGTGCAGTTAGGGGCGCGCAGTTGTGAGCTTGCATCCGGGAGATAGTGGGTTTGAACCCCACTGTCAGCAGCCCTGAAGATGGTTTTCTGTGGTTTCCTATTTTCACACCAGGCAAATACTGGGGTTGTACCTTAATTAAGGCCATGACCGCTTCCTTCGTACTCCTAGGCCTTTCGTATCCCATCGTCGCCATAAGACATAAAGCAAAATTGAAAAAATAATAATAATAATAATAATAAGTTATGTTTGTAAGACAGAAGATATTATGAGTAGAATTTTGTAAATAATTGAAATTTACTAAGGATGAGCTGTGTATTTAATAGAAAAATTGTTACTGTAAATTGTATAGTACTGTATTTTAGGAAAATGTCTTCTTCGCTTGTTAATTTAAAATTTAGTGCTTGATAATAATGTATTTTTGTGTACCAGTACTATTTGCAACTGAGGTAGATACCTCATTTGCAAATAAATTATTTTGATTTGGTTTGATTTGATTTTGATTTTGATTTGATTTTTTAAATTTTGATTTGATTTTGATTTGATTTGATGGAGCGTATGGCATCACTAAGAATTTTTTCAACAAGAAATGCCTATGTACAAATTATAAGGCACTACAACACAGCAGGGAAATGTCTTTATGCAAGTGAACGTTTAATTTTGAACTATAGGTAAACTGGAGTTACTAGAAAGAAGAATCATGAGAAAAATCTTAGGACCAATGAAAACAATAGAACAATGGAAAATAAAAATTAATAAGGAAATATACCAGAACATAGAAAATATAACAGAAACAATAAGAAAAAGGAGATTGCTAATTTTTTTGGAGATATCTATAGAATGGATGACAACAGATTGACAAAACAGATATTCAAGTGCCTTTGGGAGAAAAAGTCAACAACGAGCTGGATAAAAGAGGTCAAAAAAGATTTATAAAGAAATAAAATAAGAGAAAAGGAAACTAAAGAAAGAGAGATTTTTTAAAAACGAAAGTCTATAATGAAGATGTATGTATGATGTATGTTAATCTCTCTTGTACTTGCCTAGTAAAGTCGTGTTAATGCGGACATTGTTATTACATACAGTGTATGCTGTACGTGATTGCATGATCTGAAGGCCAGCAGGTTAAGTAGTTTAAACTTGGGAGGATTGAATAATGAAGTGAGGACAGTGTTTATGTGCTCCTTGTCTCAGAGCAGATTAAACTTCCTTAACTTTCATTGCTATCCAAGGTCAGAGAGAGAACCAACCAGATTTACGAGGTGGTGATGTCGTAACCTTGCAATGATAGGGGCTATAGTTTTAACAGTAGGTGGTGCAGTTTCTTCTTCCTGTGAGCCAGAAATTTTACCATCGTTTAGTAGTGTCATGAACCCTCAGTTTTAAGAGGCAGAATAGCTCACTCTGTGGGTCAGTGGTAGATTTTTGGCCTCTGGATCCGAAGATCGCAGGTTCAAACAAACAAATATAACTGGATTTTTGAAGGGCGGAAAGAAGTGAATTTACAACTCCATGTCGTACGATGGCGCTGGATTGTGGAAGATCGCTGGTGACACATTTGGTGTTCATCTGACAATATTAAATAAGACTCAGGCATAGATTGCCCAACAGACATTCAATTTACTCTGCCAATTAACAAATTGGAGTGCCAAAATTGGCTTGCGGGCAGCATGACAACAATGATTATTAGTATTATTATTATTATTATTATTATTATTATTAGAAACAGAATACAAAATTGGTTTTACGGCTAACATAAGATCAGTGTATAGAAAAACATTAAAAATGTGATGAGATGACCCCTGCTCTGCTCGAAAAAGAGGACTCTTGAGACCTGAAATGGCTGGGCAGACTGGCTCAGACTGTAGACCTATGGCCTTTTGAGCCCAAGTTTGCTGGTTCAATCCCAGCTCAGGCCAGTGGGATTTAAAGCTGCTTAAATATGCAAGAACGAAGAGTGCAAGTTTACGCTTTTACCTAGAGGCAACCTGAACTCTCCCTGGGATAAAAGTTTACACGTATCATTAATGCAACAGTGCGTTTTCGCGGGTTGTTGTTCCAGAAAAACACCATTGCATTCACTCGGGGGTGAGACTACACAAGTGTACAATATGCGGTAATACGTTACCATGAAAAACTACAGATTAACCAATATAATAATGCTCTTCAGGACCTGCTCACCTAATGAGCTAAACTGAGCACTGTCCCTGCATTGCAGGAGGCCATAGCCCTTAGGGGATTCACACGGCTAATTTATTTATTTATTTTATTTATTTATTTTAAATATGCCAGCTTTGTATTGATAGATTTACTGGCTCATAAAGGAACTCATGTGAAACAAAATTCCAATGTCTTAGCATCCTCAAAGTAGTCAGTGGGGCATAAGAATATTATTATTATTAAATTTTAATTTTAATTTTGCACATGTTCTGCTTACTCTCCTGTATTTAATACAACTGCACATTACATTATAAAAGTGAGTTGCTATTGCATCCCTAAGTACAGGGTCTTTCACTCACAGTGGGGTCGGCTGGCGCAGCGCAGTGGGTAGATGGGCCAGCTGATCAGACGAGCATATGGCAACTCGCTGAGCTTGGGGCCGGGAGAGTGCCCATATGAATTGCATGCAAATAACAAGCACACATAATAACGCATAAACAAAGTAAAATAATTTCGCACCTTGTCACAGAATATATTAAGAATGTCTTCCACCTGTATCTACACATTTCTGGCTTCAGGAAATTTTCATTCATACACTTTACTTCATCTACCGAGATAAATAAAATTGAGGCTGAGTTCATCTACAGTGTGAAAATGGGATTGTTGGCAGCAGTAACTGCAGACAGGATAATAGGGCCTGCATATTTTGAAACCACAATCACTGGGCAGAGATATAGGAATGATATTCTCGTTCCATTTTTTAACAATTGACGGACAATGAATGCCAGTCTGGATATTTCCAGCAAGACTAGGCAACCGCGAATACAGCTAACGAGTCATTAAGTTTAATTGAGGAAGTTTTTGACTACAGAGTAATTAGTAAACCATTGTGACCCGCAAGGTCCCCACACCTTGTGGTTTGCGATTTTTATTTATGGGACAAATTGAAAAATAAAGTTTATGCAACAAACCCTCACACTACCGGGCGAGTTGGCCGTGCGGTTAGAGGCGCTCTGCTGTGAGCTTGCATCCAGGAGATAGTGGGTTCAAATCCCACTGTCGGCAGGCCTGAAGATGGTTTTCCGTGTTTCCCATTTTCACACCAGGCAAATGCTGGGGCTGTACCTTAATTAAGGCCACGGTCGCTTCCTTCCCAGTCATAGCCCTTTCTTGTCCCATCGTCGCCATAAGACCTATCTGTGTCGGTGCGACATAAAAGCCACTAGAAAAAGAAAACCTCGCACTGTAGATGAACTCGGCCTCAATTTCTCTCGTGATATTTTATTTATTTCTGTAGATGAACTAATGCGTGTGAATGAAATTTTCTTTAGATGAAGCCAAAAATGTGTAGATGCAGGTGGAGGACATTTTCAACATCTTCTGTGACAAGGTGAGAAATTACTTTACTTTGATTATGCGTTTTTATGTGTGCTTGTTATGTACATGCGACTCATATGGGCGCTCTCCCGGCCTCAAGCTCAGAGAGTTGCCATGTGCTCGTCTGACCAGCTGGCCCATCTACCCGCTGCGCTGTGCCGGCCGGCCCCACTTTGAGTGAAAGACCCTGTACTTATTTCTTCTGCATCATTGATGAACTTTGATCTTCTGATGCAAAATTCAAAATAAACACTCACACAAGGTACTGTAATGTTGTAAAAGCTGTTAAAACCAAACTGAGTATCTTGTATGGTTCATTCCTTTAAACATTACATTGTCAAGCCGATATGAGTACATATAATTGTTGGCAATTAACTATCCTTTGGACGTACACAGAATTATTAAATCACAAGGCAAGGAAAACTTACATTTATTTCACTAGCAAACACAGCACTACAACAGCCATTAAGAAAAAAATCCACTAACAAAACACTGAACACAGCAGAGAGATTAGCATGTGAAGATACTCAGAGTTCTAAGATTTAACACTGCTGAAGTCTCGATATGTCGAGGCTTCCACAATCCAAATTACTAACTTATGTAAATATTCACCCTGTATATTGAAAACCTCCCAAAATACCATGTTCCATCATCAAAAAAGGATAAAGAAATGTTGAGATAACTGGTATTTTGCATAACTTGATTTCCATATTATGGACACTCTGCTGTATTTTATTTCTTTGATTGAGATTTATAGAAAGAAAGAAAGAAAGAAAGAAAGAAAGAAAGAAAGAAAGAAAGAAAGAAAAACCTAACTTCATGTTCATTACCATTTCGTAGACTCATGTAACTTAAAATAGCCTGTTGTTTCATATGCTGATTTAACTGTTCATTTCTGTTTGATGTACAATTTGAGTGAGTGCTCTTTTGTCTTTGCAGTCTACCTCATTAAACACAAGTGCAGATAAGGGTGCAGGATACTCGTTGCATCAGCTGCAAGGAGATAAGCAGCATGGAGTAACTCGTACGGGGCATCTGCTAAAGAAGTCCGAAGGGAAAATGAGGCGAGTGTGGCAGAAGAGACGATGCAGAGTACAGGCAGAAGGCTTTCTCGACATCTGTCATGCGGATGAAACCAAACCTCCGACTCGTGTCAACCTTCTCACCTGTCAGATCAAGCTAGTGCCGGATGACAAACGTTGTTTTGACCTCATTTCCTGTAAGTTGTTCTCTACTCTGTTCGTTTACAATTTTCAGTGTTTTGTCTAAAACTAATATTTTTCTAGCACAATACATTGTTTGCTACTTCTTGATTTTATCTCTTTCCCTGTTCTGCTTTCCTGCTAAACTTGTTGTTGTTCCCAAGAAGTACTATGAGGGGGCATTAAAAAAAAACCCAGATTCTTGAAAGCAGCCCTCGGAATTTCAAAGTATACCAAGTCAAGACTAGCGTACGAACTCGCGAGAGAAACATTTCTAATAGAGGATCTGAGATGGAAATTCAATCTGCCCTGTACAGAGAACTGGAAGAAACTGCGGTTAGAGAGGGAGAAGAAAAAGGAGGAGATATGGCCAGAGTTCTACTCTTCAGAGGCCACGATGAACAGAGCATGGACCGGCACAAACCAGGAGCTGAGACATTTTGTAAATTCCATGGCAGTCCATGGCTACCATCATAAAATCTGTAGGTCGAAGACATACCACGACCCGGACTCGATGTGCATATGTGAACTCTGTGATAAACATTTTGACCGATATCACGTACTGTCGTGTAAAAATCGTGTGAAATCAATCATAGACCTCTGTATTGATTAATTATCCTAATACTGCACAACTTGTGCGCAATAAAGTTTATATATATTTTTTAAAAACCTGAATAATTTTATTACTGGAAAATACAGGCTACTTTTTTTCACATTCGCATGCACTTTTGAATTGTTCTCCCTTGGACACAATGCAATGGTTTAGTCTACTCTTCCCGCTCCATGCTCCTGTAAGCCCTTCTTGCATAGTCTGTTGAGTATGCTCAAAATTTTATTGTTCAACTCCTGGTCACTATGAAACTGATGACCCTGAAACTCCTAGGAAATAGGTGCTAGGTCTGGCAAATAAGGTGGGTGTGGCATCACCTCATTGTCCAATGAAGGGGTTGTTTCTCGAGTCTTGATGGCGTGATGAAGGATCCATCTCATTTGAAGAAGCTGTGGTCATTTTTCAGTGTTCAAACTCTTGAGGTGCCCCTTCAATACCTCACCACAGTAAGCAGCAGTAATGGTGCGTTGCTTCTTCACCAAGTGACACAATGCCTTGCTGGTCAAGAAAAGACAAAGTGATAAACTGGAAGTATGGAAAGAATACATCAAAGATCTCTTCAGAGATGTGCAACCTGCTGCTGATGGAAGGAGTGAGTGTTCTGAAGGACGTACAATCTTAAAATGAAATGTAATTCCGCCTGGGATCCTGAAACTCGTTGACGATGGTAGTGTTGAAAAAAATTGTAAAACTTTTCAGTGATATATATGACACTGGAGAAATTCCTGAAGATTGGTTGTCATTAATTTTTGTTCCCCTGCCTGTACATTCCAAACAATACAGTGGCTTTTGACTTATCAGTTTAATGAGCCATTGCTAAATCTTTTCTGAGAGTAGTTCATGGCAGAATAAGAAAGAAATGCAAAGAAAACATTGAAGAAACATAGTTTGGATTCAGAAACGGTTTTGGAATTCTCAAAGCTCTTTTGGGGTTAATAGTCCTACAAAAATGCCAAGATGTGTATGCTCGCTTCATAGACTATGGAAAAACATTTAACAGACAGACATGAGGAACTTGTGAGACTGAGAGCCTATACTGGAAGCAAAAAGCTGTAGTTAGGATACACGGAGTGACGAATCACCTGGATGTTCGTAAACACATCAGGCAAGGATGTGTGTTGTCCCCTTTACTGTTCAACCTATACTCCGATGCTTTTTTCAAGGAAACACTAGCAGATACAGAAGTGGGAGTACATGTCAATGGAGAAATAATAAGCACACTACAATATGCAGATAACATCTGAATGGGACTGGAAATGGACTCTATAAAAGAGAAGCTAAGGACTTTGAGACTAACATAGTATGGACATGTAAAGAGAATGCCTGGCACAAGAACACTACTCGCATGCCTAAAAAGAAGGGTTGAAGGAAGAAGGCCGGTGAGAAGACTTAGGAAGAGATGGCTACAGTAGCTGAGAGAGGATTTGCAGGTTAGAGGAGGGAATTGAGCGTCACTGATGAGAGACCAGGCATTTCTGGACAGAAGACAATGGCGGAGACTAGTTCAACACCACCTTAACCCGGCACACTGGAGGAGTTCGTTGATGATATGTAATTGATGTGGTTATCCTTGGTGAGAGTATTGAGACTTACATCTATCTTTAGACAAGCTGAATGACACTACTGAAGAAATGAACTTAAATATAAATGCTGACAGAACAAAACTTAATGATTTTCAGCAAGATAAAGAACAAGACTACCGGGCGAGTTGGCTGTGCTGTGAGGGGCGTGCAACTGTGAGCTTGCATTTGGGACATAATGGGTTCGAACCCCACCGTTGGCAGCCCTGAAAATGGTTTTTCGTGGTTTCCCATTTTCACACCAGGTAAATGCTGGGGCTGTACCTTAATTAAGACGGCTGCCTCCTTTCCACTCCTAGGCCTTTCCTGTCCCATCGTCACCATAAGACCTATCTGTGTCTGTGTGACGTAAAGCAAATAAAATTGTTGGTTGCTCCAAGTAGCCTTTGTAGTAGCCTCCATGGTACGCACTAGCCATGCATCCTCGTGGGTGTGCTATTTACCAACTGATGAGCCCAAATTAGCACACTGGGGCGAAACGCTGGCAACCAGGAATGAGTTCGCTGGAAAATTTATTATGTCCAATAACGGACCAACTATATTGGTATTATAAATTTACTCATTCAGGACAAATATTTCAAGTTTTCTATGGGAATCAACAACTGTATCATAGAAATAGCCTGAACCATATTTAACAGAATGAACTCTTTGTTATGTAATGATGCTGTCACCATATGCTTCAGATCAGCTGGGTAGATTGAATAAGAAACAGAAGATGTTTTGACACGATTGAGAAAGGAACGGGAGATAATAAACACCATCAACACCCAGAAACTCGCCTACTTTGGTCCTGTGATGCGACACTCCGAAAGGTATGATCTGCTCCATCTAATCACACAGGAAAAGATGTGAAAGACGTGGCCCAAGCAGGAGGAGGATCTCATGGCTGGGTAACCTCTGTCGGTGATTTAGCCTTTCCTCAATAGCCCTCTTCAGATCAGCCATTATTAGGATGACTTCACTAACATGATTACAAACATCCTCTTGCAGACATGGGACTTCAAAAAGAAGTAGTAGAAAAAAAAGATGATATAGAGTAAGGTTTGCAGACAATTCCCTTTCAGAATAAACCCGACCTAAATAACACCATTCAATAAAGCATGCAAATATTATTTCATCTCACTATACTAAGCACTATTTTTGATCTTTATCCTCAGATAAGAGGAACCCACACTGTGTGATGGTCACACCAGTCAGTGGTTCCTTCGATGCACCCTTTCTGCTAACCCATGTTATTGTTTGAAGTGGTGTCTGTCTGTAATCGCACATTGCTTACAGCTTATAACAAAATTTGCATTCTCTCATAACAATTCCTCTTCCATATTCCCCTATCCAGCCACCACAGCTGTTCCTCAACTGTGTTCTAAACCAGGTCCCTTCTTATTATACTGCTCTTGATGAAGTCCAGCCATCTTAATCTGGGCCTATTTCTTATTCTCCTTCCTTCAATATTAGCCTCTATCATCTGCTTTGGTATCCTTCCCTCTTCATCCTTTGTAACATGTCCAAACTTTCTCAAAATATTTCTTCTCATTCCATTGGAAAGCTTTTCCACTCTGATTTCATTCCTGATATTTTCATTTTTTGCTCTGTCCTTCCTTGTTGTTCCTATTATACTTCTTAAAAAATTAATTTCACTAACCTGAATGTTACTGTCCTTTCCTTTCGCGAGTGTCCAGGTCTCTGCTTCATGTGTCAGTATGGGACAATAATACATTCTATACATTACCTCCCTTACACTTCCTTCTCTCAGATAAAGTTCTTCATACTCTGGTGAAATGGATTTCATCTTCCTGTTCTCCATGTCCAATACTCCATCAGTTCGCCTTGCAAGTACATGAAGATTTGCACAGTTTTAACCCTAGAACTCCCGCGTGTCTTTCCCTAAATGCCAAACCATTTACTTATGCATTGCAAATATATTCTTTAAATAAATTTAAGCACGCTGTGCTAGAGAAAAGTCAGACATGCAGCACACCGTATTACTCAGAAAACTTTATTTAACATGCTCATTAGATAATTTACTTACTTATCTGGTGATAATCAGGCGATCAGAATTTTGGAAAACTAAGTTTTTGCTTTTTATGTTTTCAAGTTCGCCATTAATGATAAAATCACTTATTTAAATTGACTATATACAAAACATGCAAAAATTCTTCTAGTTTTTAAAAATATTAAGTTCTCAAAGGTAAAGACAGAAACAAAAACTAAAAAAGAATTAAAATTTCCAAGCTGCACACTGTTCTGTCAGCTGTTGAGCACTACTTGGAGTCATTCTTGGAGAGTTTTCTTTTCCTGTCAGGCCTCATAGGTCTCCAGAAGTACTGCACCCCACAATCACACTTCAAAAGAAACCATATAAAAATGAACTCATTAATTGGTCAAAAGATAACGAAAGGAATTTACAGAAACTAACGATAACAGCGAACAAGTGCCAAGTTGCATAGCAACTGAGACCACATGAGGTTGAGGAAAGGGCAGCTGACTTTATACCTACACTGACCTTGGCCGAGTCAGTTGCGGCTAGTGAGGAATTTATGATGAAAGAATTGAACCTTTGTCTTACTTTTTATAATAGCATAAGTGGAAGATAAATGATGATATAGCTGATTAATTGAATGTGACGCAATATAATATCACTAGAATGTTAACGCCACATGCGCGACGTTTGGCAGTTCTAACTTTAAAGCTTTGTCCCCCAGTTTTTACAGTACCTTTCCCTTCTCTTCTCCTCTAGTCAACACCATCGTCTTCACGCTTATTTTTGTCTAATAATTACCAATATATACTTGGGTACAGTTGAGATCTAATAAGGAAATTTATAACAAGGTAGAACCAATCACAGCATCGATTAAGAAGAATGCTTTTCTATAGACATATTTTCAGTTTTATTAATGACATCAGAAGTCATTACTTAGTGCTAATCTTTGCTGCTGGTTTTATTCTTTGTTTTTTAATTTTTTTTAGCCAACATAGGACTACTTAGCCAGGTAGTCTAGTGTCTCTCATGTCTTCTGTAAGTTCTGTGACCCATCTAATATTATTCTTACTCTTACTCTTCCATAATTTTTCTATTATTTTTCTACTGATTCTATTTTCTGATGATCGTATTAGATGCCCTAAGAATGATATTTGTTTCTCTTTCATTGTGCTAGTCACAGGTTGTTTCTTTATAAACTGTCCCATTGGAAGGTAGTCTCCAGACTCTGTTTACTTGATAATTTTTATTTAAACAGGTTCTCACTATTCTCCTTTCTAACTTGAGTACTGTATCTATTGCAACTGTGTTCGTTATTTTGAATAATGTTTCACATGCGTATGTTATTTTGTGGCTAGATGACTGTTATGTAGTGTTTCAATTTGGATGCTATTGAGAGAGACTCTTTATTATATGTATTCTTGGTAACATGCTGTGCTGTAACTAGTCTAAACATTTTATTTGATTTGTTGTTTTGTTCCCGGAATATCATCAGGTAGATCATCAGCAAATCCTAGACACTTCAAATGTATGTTATCCTTCTGGGTCCCAATTTTTATATTTTTCGAGTTGGTCTTGTACCATTCCCTCGTAACGTACTCTAGTGCACGGTTAAAAAGAAGAGGTGACAATCTTTAATATTGCAAATTGAGTTAAATATTTAAATGGAATAGAGAATTAATTTTCTACCTGCCATACAACTGTTATAAATTGTTTCAGATAACCGCACGTATCACTTCCAAGCAGAGGACGAGGCAGATCAGCGGGCCTGGATGTCGGTGCTCGTTAACTGTAAGGAAGGTGCTCTATTACGTGCGTTTGATGACAGTGGAAAATCTGGCAGTGGGAAGCTCAATCCAAGTCTCCTGGAGTTACAGCAGGCTATAATACGTTACGTGCAGAAGCTCCCGGGCAATGATCGTTGCTGCGACTGCAACTCCCAAAACGGTAAGTTGCGAGGCCTAGGGAGTCTTTCATTTTCATGCCCTTCATGTTTTGTTTTTTTTTTCCTTTCATTTATCGCTACACTCAATCTTCGAAGGGTCAAAAGTTTTCTATCGCATCCTCTGTTCAGTGTTACGAGACAGTGATAGCCCAGATGTACTTCCTCTTAAAACAATAACATCCACTGCCATCACCATCACACTGTATCACACTAGAAATGGATATAGCTGATAATGGGTAATATATATAATTTAAGATACCAAAATTGCAATTTATTGAAATTGTTAATAATATTGGCTTTACATCCCACTAACTACTATTTTGGTTTTGTGAGACGCAGAGGTGGCGGAATTTAGTTCCGCAGGTGTTCTTTTATGTGCCAGTAAATTACGAGGCTGACATATTTGAGCACCTTCAAATACTGCTGCACTGAGCCAGGATCGAACCTGCCAAGTTGGGGTCAGAAGGCCAACGCCTCAACCATCTGAGCCACTCAGCCCAGCTATTGAAATTGTTGAACTCTTAAACAGCAGGGCAGCCATTCTCCCTTAACAGTAAGGCGGAATGCACACTGGTGCAATACGACGGATGATACGGTACAGTATACAGGGTGGTCCGAAACAACGTGAACCGGGTATATGAGCACTAGAGCGTTGGTCATACCGATAAGTAATTTGAAATAGTTACGTTGATATCTCGCACTGTTGTTATTTTATCATTTGCTGAACTTAGCCAATCAGATCGCTTCGCGGGTGACTTCAGATGGGCTTTGTGAGGTGGTGTTGCTTAATCTGCACATGGCTTATGACCAGCTGGAGAATGCCAATAGATGAAATAAACTTCTCCAGGCGAGGGACTTGAACAAGGACCTCCCTGCTGCTAGGTTCGGTCCGTACCAAGTACACTACGGTGTGTTAGACTTTGATGCTCATTTCTCGGTATGGCTCTCAAGTCCGACCAAGCCACATGAAGATTTAGCAACAATGCCCCGTAAAGCCCAGTTGAATTTACTTGCGAAGCAATTTGATTGGCTGACTTCAGTGGCTGATAAAATGACAACGGCGAGAGATATTGAAGTAATTATTTCAAATTACTCTTCACCAATGCTCTAATGCTCATATACTCCGTTCACGTTTTTTCATGCTTTCCAGTCTGTCAAACATTAATTATAACATAACACTGTAACATACCTGGCAAAAAAAGAAAACACTATTAAAGAATGATATATTTTGTTCTTGAAAGAACATAATCACACTCCTATCAAATCTTACTTAAATAAAGAAAAAATTGATTAAATTGTTTAGGCTGGCCCCATGGTATAGGGGTAGCATGCCTGCCTCTTACCCGGAGGCCCCTGGTTTGATTCCGGTCAGGTCAGGGATTTTTACCTGGATATGAGAGCTGGTTCAATACCCACTCAGCCTACGTGATTACAGTTGAGGAGCTATCTGATGGTGAGATGGCGGCCCCAGACTAGAAAGCCAAGAATAACGCCCGAGAGGATTCGTGGTACTGACCACACGATGCCTCGTAATTTGCAGGCCTTCCGCCTGAGCAGTGGTCGCTTGGTAGGCCATGGCCCTTCGGAACTGTTGACACATTTATGTTTAAATTCTATTTATACCCTTTAATACTTAAGAATTTAAATTATCTTATTGAAGTGTTCATTGGTGTGTCTCTCTCTTCTTGTAAGGAAGGGCACCGGTGTATCAGCGCTGTAGCTGTAAGCTAAGACAGTGTTCACCGTAGTGGAGTTATTACATGAAATATAATTAATTTTTAAAGCCCATATTGTCAGCATAATACAGTGGAGTTAGGCTGGCAGTGGGAACTTTCCGTACTAGCCTCATTCCCAGCATACTCGCTGGAGCGGGAGTTCCACCTTTACGAATAGGGAGGCTGCAGTTACTCCTCATGTACACTGTCGAAATTCGTGAAATGCCGCTACATCCAAGGTCTCGGTGCATCTTTAGTACCCAATACCACCAGATGTACCAAGCTGGCCAAATGGCCAGTTGGTTTTTGAATTGATAGCTTGTGTCATAAGTTAGATGTGGCTGTCGGTGGTTGTCTTGAGCGGACTTCTATCGAGGTACCTCTGTGGTTGGTTCCACTACGGGATGTATGACTAGATCTAGTCTGTGGACGCAAGGTGAACACGAATGTCTCTGTTCACCAGTATCCGGCCTCAAGACATGTCTTTACGGATGGTTCTAAGATCAGAGAAAATGTGGGTTGCTCTCTCATCACCAGTAATGTTAGTTTGAAGATCTTGCTTCCTAATGTCTGTAACGTATGCACTGCAGAGCTTCTTGCCATCTTAGAAGCTCTGCAGTTTGCACTGAGTGACTTACGAAACCACTTTCTCCTGTGTACCGACAAGGTAAGTTTTCTGCAGTCTATCGACACCCGTTTCTCGCAACATCCATTGCTGCAACAGATTCATGACCTTCTAGCTAGGTTGTGTAATGTTGGCACTAGAATCACTTTCGTATGCTTCCCAAGCCACGTTGGGATCACGGGAAATGAACTTGCAGATGAAGCTGCAAAGGAAGCGGTACTTTTCCTCCTAGACCTGTGAATGTATCTGTCGAACCATCTTGGTGTCCTGAGAATTGGAGTGACTAGCTATCCTTACTCCCAACAAGCTGAGAGTAATTAAGAAGACAACTACCGTGTGGCGGTCGTATTTCTGTCCTTCAAGGAGAGGAGCCATAGTTTTGTGTAGGCTGAGGATAGTTCATGGAAGATCTACGAACTCTTACCTGCTAAAGAGGAACGACACCCCCCCAGTGTGTTCATGTGAAGCCAACGTCACTGTGGCCCACATCCTCGCAGTGTGCGCCAATCTCTCTGGCCTAAGACGGAGCCTCGGCCTGCAGGGAACACTCAAACACATATTAGCCGATGACGCGACTACTCCTGATCTTGTCATTCGCTCTTTTTTTACGTCGCACCGACACAGATAGGTCTTATGGCGACGATGGGATAAGAAAGGCCTGGGAGTGGGAAGGAAGCGGCCGTGGCCTTAATTAAGGTACAGCCCCAGCATTTGCCGGGTGTGAAAATGGAAAACCATCTTCAGGGCTGCCGACAGTGGAGTTCAAACCCACTCTCTCGCGGATGCAAGCTCACAGTTGCGTGACACTAACTGCTCGGCCAACTCGCCCGGTCACTTTATGTTTGAGAGTGGATTTATAAATTTCAAGTATTCTGTAATTCACGTAATTTTAATTCTTTTGATGCGTTCATGACGTTTTCAGGTTAATAAAATATTTTTGTTTTATCTCATTTTTAAATAGCTCTGTTGAATGAATTGGTTTGTTTTATTTTAATTTTCTTTTCTGCTTAATTTGTTCAGAGAGGATGATTACCTAGGTGTACTTCCTCTTAAAAAAAAAAAAAACCACCACCACCATAAACTAAGGCAGCTGCTCTCATTGGGGAAAGGACAAATGAACAGCAACTAGTATGACTGTGACTGTTGATTGCCAGTAACAGTGATTTCCATAGGCTGTGTCATTTTATCACAGTTCCACACTTCGCTAAATGAGCCCTACCTTTAACGCTCAAACTTCAAACTGAGATTGTGAGAAAACTGAAGTTACTGAATGTCTAAAACAAGTTTAGAAAAAGTGTATTATAATAAATTTTTGTTACAACAGGATGCATTATTATAATTTATGTGAAATATATTTTTTAGAAGCAGACTTCTCACTGTACTGGGGTTCATTAGAAGGACGTTTAAATAACATAGGGCTTATGACGATTCGGCCAATACTTAATAAAATCTTCATTGAAAGTGGGAATTCCTTTAAAAGCAGGCATATTAAAACAGGGCTCTACTGTATGTATATATATATATATATATATATATATATATATATATATCCCCCCCCCCCCCCCCGTAACATTTCGCTTACTATCAATACATTTTGCTATTATTGACTTGAAATCACTTGTTTAGTCGTTTTTCGCATGCATTTGGATAAGAGTTACAATAAATTGTTGACTTACAGCAAATACCCATCTCTTGACATGCACCACTGTGTAAACAATGCTTTGCGTCCTTGCACATGCACTGAATCTACTGTCTGGGACATCGACAGTTCATGTGTGTCATTACATATTTTTAGTTCTGTAATTTAAGAAAACAATTTACTTGAAATTCATAATTCTCTTCATATTGAGATAGTCCTTCTTTCATTAGCAGCTACAGTAGGTAAACTATGTTTATTTTTGAACCCAATTCAACAGTGGCTAAAATATGTTTGAGGGAGCAGTTGTGAATAAAATTATTTTATCATCAATTTAATATTGAGTTCTGTATTTAGTGAATGCACTCATAACACTCGTTACCTATGGTGTTCCTACACAAATTGTTAACCCTGATATCCAGTTAAAATTGCTAATCTGTATTGAATCTCCTTCTCTCTAGATGCTACCTGGCTCTCTACCAATTTTGGCATCATTGTGTGCATCGAGTGTTCTGGTATTCATCGTGACCTTGGTGTTCACATTTCGCGCATCCAGTCGTTGACCCTGGACAACGTTGGCACATCGCAACTGTTGCTGGCGCGGCACATGTCCAATACCATGTTCAACGATGTGATGGAGGCTCGTTTGCGCAGTAACAAGCCCACACCATCGAGCACAATGTTTGTATTCTCCTTTCTCTGCAGTTTCTTCTTTTCTGTCTGGGATAAAACTTAATATGCTACCAAGTTACAATATAATGCATACTGCAAGAAAATGTATACACTGTTTGCCCATTAATAACTTTCTTCTAAACTGAGATACAAGCCAGAAATTTGCTGAAGAGATATAGCTTGAAGTTCAACTTATTGAAATCACTTGAAGTGTTCCAACTGGCCACAATCAGCAGTCAAACACAGTTGATGCTGCCAAACAGTGCAATGAACAACATTCTGTAATGTGTCCAGTGGAATTGCTGCACATGATGATTCAATGTTTTGGCGTAGTGCAGCTAGTGTATGTGGGTTTGCCCGGTACAAAACATCCTGAAGTCTTGAGTTGATAGCTGTGGGGACCATGCTAGCTATTCGACAGCATGTCTTAAGCCTATCCATCATCCAGGGTGAGTTTCATCAAGGTACTCTCTGACATCTTAATGGTGTTGAGATGCGGCACCATCTTGTTGCAGATAAAATTGTCACCGTACAGCTCTCAGATTGCAGGTAAAATTGATGTATTCAGCTTATCAAGATAAATTGAAATGGTAACTGTTCCTTCAAAGAACAACAGTCAAATGAACCCCTGCACCACACACATTAAGCCTCGGTAAATTGACGTGTCAGTGGGTGTGTTCAAAATTGCTTCCTCCACTGTCACTGAACTACAGAAATGTTTTCAAACTTGAAGTACCACTTCAAAATCGCCTTTCTTTCTTTCTTTCTTTCTTTCTTTCTTTCTTTGAATTATATAGCCTTGCATCTGCCATTTTGTGTCTGTTCATGTCACCTATAAACAAACTCAAGAGAAGTTACCAATCTAAGGCTACCTAAATCCAAGACATTAAGCTACCCCTTCACCAAATTTATTACAAAATTATTGAACGAACAGTGTATATATTTTATTGGCATCCTTTGTACTTTAAATTGAAATGAAAATCAATAAAATGTACTTTAATTTTTGTCATCTTAGATTTATTAATAGGCTGAACCTCAATAGTTATGCTCATACAGCAAATTTTTTCACACATTTAGTTGCAAACAACTTGCTGTAAGTTTTATATTAATCCAATTAGATGTGAGAGGAGGCCAGGATAATTAATTCCCACAGTAAATCTATTTTCCTATTGATCTATCTATAATATATTTCTGCAGATGTGTAATAGATATAATGAGGTGATATATGAATGAATAATCACTTTCACTTGCAGGGAGGAGCGTTACGAGTTCATACGTGCTAAGTACGTGGAGAAGAAATATGTGGAGCGGACTTGCGCTGATGAGCGGGATCTTTTGAGCGACCTAGAGCATGCTGTCAACAACAAGGACTTGTATCAGTTACTGCAAGTGTTTGCTGAGGGAGTGGACCTGGCAGCACCTCTTCCCTCAAGTGTGAGTTGTCTTGTCCTTGTATTGTTTGGTTTGAGGGACTGTGAGTTAACAGGCAGGTGTCAAAGATTTTGCGATTGATGAGTTATCAAATATCTAGACTTTTTAAGGAGTGATAACTTGATACAGCGGATGCTCTCTTAACCAGCCTGCTCCAGACTAGATCGTAGGATGAGTAACAAAATGGTCAGGTAAACCAACAGTATTTTAAAAGATGGGGCCTGTATTTCACATGTTTTAAACAATATGATATCCAGATTGTGCACTTGATCTAGATGAAGATCTTTTTCGTTGATTAAAGCTACCGTATTTACGCGAATAATCCCCGCCGCCGAACAATCCCCGCACCCTAATTTTACGAAGGCTCATTTTGAATAAATTAAATGCCAACATTGACGCGAATAAAATAAAACCAGCACAAAAATTTTGTGTGGCAATATTTTTTTTTGGCGGAGATTATTAGAGTAAATACGGTACAAGGAGCTTTCAATATATAATGCAACACACTTTATTTCTCAGCCAAATTTTGGTTTTAAAAAATTGGAATTTTGCTTGGGACATCTCTGACTATTCCCACTTCATCTCCTAGAGTTTCATTAAATTCCAATAGGTGGCAGCGTTATAACTAGCCTTCAAAATGGTGTCTATAATGGAGGTACATAGCAAACAGAGAGTAGTTATTGAGTTTCTTTCAGCGGAAAACCAGGGCATCACAGATATTCATAGGCACTTGCAGAATTGCTATGGAGACTTGGCAGTGGACAAAAGCACAGTGAGTCATTGGGCGAGACGTGTTTCATAATCTCAACAAGGTCAAGCAAACCTATCTGATCTCCTGCATGCCAGGTGGCTGTTTGACGCCCGCAAAGTTGGAACGTGCGGGCACCGTTATTCGAGGTGATCGACGGATTACAGTCAGACACTTCGCTGTTGAACTTGATCTCTCTGTTGGTAGTGCTGACACACTTAAACCACCAGTTCGAGTATTCAAAGCTTTGTTCCCGCTGGGTTCCTTGATACCTAACACTTGTAACATTCTTTGTCTTAACACCATAAAGAGCAAAGAAGAAACATCTATGTGGAATTGCTTGCTCGTTATGAGGCTGAAGGTGACAATTTCTGGTCAAACATTGTCAGAGGTGATGAAACATGGATTCATCATTTCGAACCGGAAATAAAACTGGTCCATTGAGTGGCACCACACCATCTCTTCCATGTAGAAAAGTTCAAAACTGTACCCTCAGCTAGTAAAGACATGGCTACGGTCTTCTGGGATTCTGAAGGGGTTATTCTGTTCGATGTCCTCCCTCGTGGTGAAACTATCAACTCTGAAGTGTATCATGCTACTTTAAGGAAATTGAAGAAACAACTTCAGTGTGTTCGTAGCCACAAAAATGCAAACAAACTTCTCCTTCTCCATAAGAGTGCAAGACCTTGCACAAGTCTGCGCACCCAACAAGAGCTCGTAAAACTTCATTGGACTGTTTTTCCTCATCCACCTTACAGCTCGGATCTCGTGCCTTCTGACTTCCATCTGTTTGGCCCAATGAAGGATGCACTTCACGGGAAGCACTACGTGGATGATGGGGAAGTTATCTACACAGCACGATGTTGGCTCTGACATCGACCATTCAAGTGGTACCATGAAAGCATCAGGCCCTCACATTATGGTTGTGTAAGGCCTTAGCACTAAAAGGGAGATAATGTTGAAAAATAGGGTATTGTATCAAAAGGATTGGGGAATAACATGATGTATTTGAATCCTCAATAAAACCCACCTTCTTTTAGAAAAAAAAAAGTGTTGCATTATATAATGAACTTCCTTCATAGCAGTTTTGTTCTTCAATTCATCTGCAGTACTGAGGTTTGCAGATGGCTTTTCATCGCAGATGTCTAGTGCATGACACCATGCCACTTTTTCCAGTGGCCAAGCCATCTATCACTAAATTTGAACTCACGACCATTGCCAATTCTTTTATGAAGAATTACAGTGTTTTACTTCAATACCAGTCCAGTAATCTGAGTTTCTTTATGATGTTCTTGCACAAACCACTGTCATAAAGCATCACTGATGATTTCCTTTGTCAGCTTTTCTAAAGTGCATTCACTTTCACCAAAGTATAATAGTCCTGCAGAAATTTTTGAATGTGCCACCAAACATTTACTGTAGTTTTCTTGACCCCTAATACATTACAAATTAACTGCGTAGATTTACCTATATCTAAATGTTCTAATGCACTCAGTTTTCGCTGGATTATTAAAATATTCAAAAAAATTTCCCGACACACATTTACCAATCACTTGAATAGTACATCTGCTTACTGCACAGAATAATTCAGCAATCTGACTAAAAACTGCATCTGCTATTGTAAACAATAAGTAATGTGAAAAAAGTTGCATCTTATCCTTAAATGTGAGGAGGTGGGAGAGAGTATGGGCACTTGCAGCCATTGGAAACTAGAAACTGTTATTTACTGGATTGGCTGGTTAACCCGAGGTCAGTTCGGAGACTGTCCACTGTACAAGTTTTTCTCATGGTTTTATTTCAGTAAATTAGTCATACTCTTTATCTTTCCTATACCATCTTCACTGTGCTGTGTTTCGTGATTATTCTGCATTGTATAGTTTTTATGGCAGCAATATGGTAAATAGAAAATAAATAACCTAAGACATGCTGATAATAATCTGGGGAGAAAATAAGAATGAGAAAGAAGCGCAATGTGGAAAGTGCAAATCATCATCATCATCATATTATTATTATTATTATTATTATTATTATTATTATTATTATTATTATTATTATCATCATCATTATACTTCTTATTCTTATTCGTGAAAATAAATAAAAATCTTCATTCGTAGATTTTAGTTCACTTCCAGTCAAGTCATCCTCAGCCTTTGTTACCTGCACTTAAAGTGCATTATCAGGGTGAGATTTCAGCCTTTGTTATCCTTTGGTGGTTATATTTCTTGCAAGATTTTATAATTCTGTATGATTATTCTTCATTTAGAAGTAAAATTTTAATTCTTTCTATGATTATTTTCTTGTTGCTGTTTGTTTACGCCTTGATTTTTAAAATGATGTTGCTACGACTACCAGTTATTGTGCAAGAAGCAGTTAGCTAGCAGTTTAATGCCCATAAAGAAAAAAAATGCACTTTTCTTTTTCAGTCAGTCTGATTGTTTATTTTCACTCTATCCATCAATCAATCAATTTGTAAATTTAGGACTGTTGTCTAGGTGTCAGATTTGCTATCAGTTGTTTACCTAGTTTTAAGTTTGACATTTATCACCTTCAGGTTAATTATCCCAATCCCTAATTCCTCCTCCTCCTCCCCCCGCCCCTCTCCATGGCACTTAATGCCCTTGGAAGGGCTTTGGCCTGCCCAGCGACCGCTGCTCATCCCGAAGGCCTGCAGATTACGAGGGGCCGTGTGTGTGTGGTTGACACGACACATCCTCTCGGCCGTTATTCTGGGCTTTCGAGACCAGGGCCGCCATCTCGCCGTCAGATAGCTCCTCAATTGTAATCACGTAGGCTGAGTGGACCTCGAACCAGCTCTCAAGTCGAGAGAAAAATCCCTGACCTGGCCAGGAATCGAACCCGGAGCCTCTGGGCAAGAGGGAGGCACGCTTCCCCTACAACACGGGGCTGGCTAATTCCTCTTCCTATTTGCCCCAGTTTATCCTCTTAATTCCAACTTTCCTCCTTTTAATGACTCTGTTCTAGCTTATTCGTTTGGTAATGTCATTCGCACCACCTGCCTGCTGATAGCTCAGAGCATACTACTTAGTCGAGCAGCTCATCTCTTTACTCCCTAGTCTTCCCAGCCCAAACTTTGCAACATTTTTGTAACACTTACCCATTTGTCAGTAATCACCTAGAACTAATAATTCTGCTTTCCTTTGGATCTTTTCCAGTTCTTAAATCAGGTAATCCTGGTGAGGGTCCCGTACATTTGAAACCTTACTCTAAATGGGGTCCTACCAGTGACTTAAACACAGACTGCTTTATATATTTACTGCAACCGTACAAAAATGTTTGTAAATTTGTAACATTTATTTACAATTCTGTTAATATGGTGATCCCAGTGACCATCTTTCCTATATTAATGCCTAGGTACTTCCTCTGCATTGAGACAGTAATTAAAACTGAGAGGACATTTCCTGTTACTGAAACTTATAAACCTGACCTTTCACCCCATTTACTATCGTGCTGTTTGCTGTCCATCTCAAATTGTTGAGGTAGTTTTGCAGTTGCTCACATTCCTGTTTCTTATTTATTACTTAGTACAGTATAGCACCATCTACAAAAAGCCTTATCTGTGATTCCATTTCTCTACTTATATATGTAAAAAAAACATAAAGGTCCAATATTACTGCCTTACAGACCCCCTCCCCCTCTTTTATAATTACAGGATCACATAATGCTTCACTTACTCTAATTATCTGAGATCTAGAAATTGTCACCCCATTCAATCACTCTTTGGTCTAACCCAGTAGCCCTCATTTTCCTCAGTAGACTCCTATGATCTACACTATCAAATGGCAATACAGTCCATTTGACCTGAGTCTAAAATATCTGCTATATCTTGCTGGAATCCTACAAGTTGAGCCTCACTAGAATAACCTTCCCTAAACATGAACTGCCTTCTATCAAACCAGTTAGTTTTTTGTCATCTTTACTTACTTTTCGAGCATCGAAGCAATGGCCACATCATGTTACCATGCCAATACATATTTCTTTGGAATCATGCCCAGATTTCATCAAATTTCTTTTTGTAACAGCAGTTGGTAGTATCAGTTCTTGACAAGGCACATATGAACAGCATAAAAGCCTTCATCATCACTCATCAGCTTAGATGGGTTGGCCACATCCAGCGTATGAATGATAGCAGACTGCCTAAACAACTTCTCTATGTGAGATTGGTCATTGCAAAAGGCCTCAATGTACTCCTTTGAAACGTAATAAAGACCGGCTTAAGAAGACTATGAGTAGCACCAACATAAGTGCTAACCCTGGACAACAACTGCACAAAATAGTGTTCAGATCCAACCACGACCTCCACCCACCTTTAGATGCGACTTGTGTGGTTTTTCATGCAAAGATTGGCTTGATCAGTCATCAGCGACATCTTCACAGAGCCAGTGGACTTTAAGCGGAACTGCAGGAGAAAAAACGTATTCTAGGAAAAGGGTAGCGGTCGACGACTTTGCCGCCACCTCCGACAAGTGCCAGATTGTGTGACAGTTTAGCATTCTTATTTCCAAATGTTTTAAAGTAATAATTTAAAGATTTTCCAAAAATTGTGATAAGTTCTCAAATCAGCTGATGACAAATCAGTTAGAAGGCCAATGCATACGATTGTGACGAAGGTATTGTGAGAATTTTTTTTTTCATGTGCATCACATCAAACCATTATATACTTGAAACATACTGCACTAAAAGAATTTGTTCAGCTCTTCAGGTGTGTCTTTTGTCTGTTGTGTATCATTTGTCTAGGTACTATCCTCTCTTGTTTAGAATAAGTGTGTATAGTTTTTTTAAGAGACTTCGTTATTTTTCAATTTGCTTAGATCATTTGTTCATTTATCTGTTTGGTATACTTCAAGTATAAGTTTATCTGCCCATCAGACACTTATGTATTCACTCAAATATTCTGTGTGCAGTATATTTTTCCATTTGTGTCTCTTCTTGCAGTAGATTTTACCTCCAAAAATCTTCAACTGCATATCTTTTATCTAGGTACTATCTCTCTTCTTTAGGAATTAGTGTAGTCGAACCCATTGGCTAATTGAAATATCAGCATTTTAATTCTTTTGTTAATACTGTAGTTGTTTTCTTCTGTGTCTTAATTTCTTTGTGCAGATTGTGTGTTGTTAAGGCTCACACAAGATCTTTTGTCTTCCTGCATTTAGTTCATTTATTATGCTATTCTAGTTCTTGAATGAAATTTCCTCTGATTACTTCTAAGCTTTTCTCATCCTCACATATTTTAATTTCCATTTCTTCAGGATTTTTAATCTTGTGTTGTATTTGTGGTTTGAAATGTCTGAAATGTTGAGGGTTCAAAATTGCTTTTTATATTCTATTGTTATCCTTATGTCATTTATGTGGAGAAGCAGAAGCCTTCCTTTATGACTGCAGCTCTTTTTTGTGCTGCTTGATTTTTATCAACAAGTAGTTATTTAGTCTCTTTTATGATGCACATCTCTTGAAACTGGGTTTCTATCACAATCCTTAACACAGTTCTCACTATTTATATTAAAGCTCACTCCAAGATCATCTGGCCAAGACACTACAGTGGCCTGTTCATCTGTGGGGGTGTCCTTTCCACGATTGCTCACTACTTACTGCGGACTCCCTCTCGTCCCGTCTCAAAGCTTCTTCAAGCATCGTCCCCACTACACTCTCTGTGTTCCCAGACAAAAGGTGACTCTCTCCTTACCTCTTGTAGTTCCTCAACTAGTAGAGAAAACTCACGAACACCATCCTTGTGCCCCTAGGATGACACATTCTAGCATGAAATAAGGACTGGAATTTAAAATACTGTGCAGTATGTGCAGTAAGTTGGGTTAGTGTATTCAGGGTCTCTTTTATGGGCTCTGCTTCTGATATTTTCAATTATTTTTGGGATAGGGATTTTGCAGTAAGTCCAACAACTGAATTGTTCGGGCTGGATCAGAGTAAATGCAATGAATTATCAGTTACATCGATGAAGAATTATATCATGACCTTGGATCATTTATTGTGCCTGGAGTGCTACTATATACTGTACATTAATGAAAGAAGTTACCATTTCATGTAGAATCATAGATGATCCACTGCGTAGCCTAGTTTGTTAGATCCTTGCCTCCTACGCTCAAAGTAAGGTAATCGCATTTTCACGTAACGAAAGCCTAAACACTCCAGTCTCATAACAGGAAGGGACTTTAAAGATGCTTCTCCCAGGTAAAATTCTGGGACTCGGACGCCTCGTAGGAACGATAGAATCGTCAAGATAGTTGGGTACGCGATACGGGTGGTGAAGCTGTAGGCTTACATTTATGAAGTGGTGAGTTAGGACTTCACCGTCAGTAGCCCTATCAACCATTTTCATACCAACCAAATCAAAGGCTGCACCTTAATTGAGGTCATGGCCGTGATACACTGCCAGCGTGGTGTATATAGGGCAAGTCTACACGCTTTTTTTTTTTTTTTTTGCATCAGAATGGGAAACGACTCACAATAAGAACAAATTAAGCAATTGACTGCTAGATTTTAAGATAGTAAATTTATAAAAATCTGAGAAGAGTGTTTTGAGGCAACAAAATTACATAATCCCAAAGGACTTATGGTTCCCCATTCATCAGAGTGATATGTCCGTGAAATGAACAGACGTTTTATCAGATTTTAAGACTATAATATGCAACAATAATTTAAAAATGGTTTCTAATGATTCTAATGATTGTGATGTACTATTTTTACTATTTAGTGTAAACAACTGAGGATGATCCAGGGATCGAAACTAGTATTGAAATTTAGATGTGAATAAATAAATTTTATAACATATATAGTATTGATTAGGTGGGAACATCAAAAAACTCTGTAATTGTGAGTCGTAAACCATCAGTAGGGGAAAAATGAAACTAATCACACGTCAGAAAGGGAAAAGCGGGAGATTTCTAAGAGTTTGATAGAGATCAACTGGTGATGGAATGATGCCTTTGTCCCAACATCTCTGAAATGACACGGCTTGTTGGCTACTCTTTGCTCTTGTGAGTATGTGATGATGTATTAAAAGTTGTGCAATGATGGGCAAACGATGACACGTCACCCAGCTATGAGTCTGCAGTGACCCATTGATGCCAGAGACAAACAGAGGCTCGGAGTGACGGAGCTACAGTTACAGAAATCGCCCAGAGGTACAACAGTGGTCCCTGAGGCATTATTTCACAGCACAGAGTACTGCTGCACATGGGACTACAACTCGAAGACCCAGTTGTACCCATATGACAACTGCACTCCACCAACAGCAGCGCATGAAGTGGACACACAAGTGTTGACGTTGGACTGTGGATGATTAGCACATTTTTCAGCAGTTATGACTACTGTTGATGTTATGACAAAATGACTATTACCATTAAATTTAGAATATATTAATTGACTATTCACCCAAGTTTCATTGAACTCTATCTGGTCCAACCCAAGCATTTTCCTTGCAAGTAGGAGATGTAGTTGAGTCTAAAAACAAATTCTCTTAAGTTCTTAAATTATACAGATTTACTAAGTAATAAGTCTAAATCCAACAAGTTAAGGCATCTTTGTTGCTAACAAGGCTAGCAATAGTATTTGTAGAGAACATAGGGTGCAATCACTAGTTGTTTAACGTGGCATTTATCCTTCACTGATCCCTTTCATACAGTCTTTAGATACTTGTATTTCTTTTATGTCACCTTCTGAATTATGACCAGAAGTTGAAAGCCAGATGCCTTTCCTGTCACCTCACGCTAGTCCTAACATATGGCCCACTCAAAGTTTGATATTTGAACCTTGACCACTTGGGTTGGGAGTGAAGTAGACAGACCACTGCTTTAGTGTATCCCCTTTATATCAAACATATTTTTGATGCATGTATTTAATTACAAAAGCATTTTGTAAGAATGTAGTAGTTATTCTAGCTTTAAATATACCAGGAGTGAAAAGGATTAACTCAAAATGGAGTGTACCAGAATATTTTAAATAATCCTACCAAAATTTAACCTAATACATAAATTAACCTAATTAACAGGTCAAAACCGGTACTGTGTTTTAATGTGATTGAAATATTTTAGTCACTTTATATAAGAAAGTATTGATTAGGTGGAAAACTCAATCTTTATACTTGTGTGCTCAAACTATCAATACAGACAATGAAGCTGATAGATTATAATATTATATATATGTTGCCATTGATGCTTTCACGGCCCGTACTTATAGACATGATATAGGCTTTTGGTCTTGTGCCGTGTCAAGAAAATAAGGTGAAATTCTTTACATTTCACAGAGAGCCATGCTCTGCATCATCAGAAAAAAATCTTGACTGTCCATGAGAAAGGCTTCTAAAAATATATATATAATTATATAATGAAATTATACCTAATAATTTTTGCCGGGAAGTTCATTGTTAGCCAGAGTGTACTGTGTGTGTGTGTGTGTGTGTGTGTGTGTGTGTGTGTGTGTGTGTGTGTGTGTGTGTGTGTGTGTGTGTGTGTGTGTGTGTGTGTGTGTGTGTGTGTGTGTGTGTGTGTGTGTGTGTGTGTGTGTGTGTGTGTGTGTGTGTGTGTGTGTGTGTGTGTGTGTGTGTGTGTGTGTGTGTGTGTGTGTGTGTGTGTGTGTGTGTGTGTGTGTGTGTGTGTGTGTGTGTGTGTGTGTGTTTTTTTTTCAGTCATCAGCCCTAAGGCTGGTTGGATCCTCAACAGCTCCGCCATCAGCTGTCATAGATGGCCTAGGCATCACTGAAGAGGCGTACTAGGGAAATGAGGAGTGAGGTAGTTTCCCGTTGCTTTCCTCACTGAGCCAGAAGTTGCTATTGCATATCAGTCTGCCAAGCCCACTGAAATGCATGCACCCACCGACCCTAGGAGCAACATTTTCATATCATTTATGGCAGGGACTGGCTGCATAAGGAATGGTATTACTAGCATCGCTCATACCTCAGTCACTTTCAAATAGTCAAAGCCAAGGGTAAGACAGACAGATCAATAAAAGTAACAAAATTGCTCTAGCCTATCCCAGAAGACTTAGTGCACTGTAAACACTAGGTCCCGCCAGCAACGGCACGAGTGTACTATATCAGTTTTAAATGAGTCTGAATAATTTGCAGAGAATCTCTTACAATCTGTAGTAAGATTTTTTTTCTACGTCATAGAATGGAATTTTCACTTTAGAGGGTAGTGGCTGTGTTCTTTGGCAGCATATCTCTGGGTTCAAACAGGAAGCCTCTGACAATTCATTGACCCAGAGGATAGATATGCTGATAGATATGGCAGACATGGTGTTTAAATTGCTTGTTTTTCCAGATTAACACCCTGAGCTTGTTGCAGGTTCCTTTTGAAGCAAATGGTAGGAACTAATGCTATTGCTTTATTCTCCTTCTGCTATGATGTCCACTCTTTTTGCTGATCCATCAGTAGAGACACAGTGAACTTCTTTGTGCCCCTCCCATCCACTTTTCTGAAGGGAAGCCATAAAAATAACAAATGTTAATATGAAACCAGTGTAATGAATTTTAACTTTTTATTTATACACAGAAAATAAATCTTGTACAGTAGTACACATTACATACTTTGATACAAATACTATGTTTAATTAAAATTATATTTACTGCAGTTTAGGAAGAATTGTCCTTGTCATTGTGTCTGTTTTTTGACATGCTCTATTGGTGGAAAAATATCTAATTCCCTCCTTGGGAACTTAGATTTTCCATTCGAATTGTCATTGCTCGCGCAAAATTATTTTTACATCAGTCTGTTTCTGATCGACTCTGTACGGGAGTGAAAGTTGGATCGGTTAAGGATATCTTATTCACAAACTAAAAGTGTCAGATATGAAAATAGCGAGAATGATTATTGGTACAAACAGGTAGGAACCATGACAGGAAGAGGCTGTTACGAATGAACTAGATTGATTAAGCTGTGTAAATGAACTGGCATCAGTAGCAAGGTCATGTAAGACAAGTGGAGGAGAGGTGACTTCTTTCCTACAGAATACCATTGGTCGTGACTGTGCATACCCTTCTATCTGCTGGGGCCAACTTTTGAAGCACTGCGTCTAATTTCAGTTTCATGGGCGATAATGGTGGTTAATGTGAAATATGGAATGTTGAGACTTCTTGTGATGCTTACTTTTGATTCATTAGGATGTTGTTGCATTTCCTTAAATATGTGTGACTTTCCTTGAATAGGAAGAGACCTCCCTTTGCTCTTTATTGAACTCATTTTGCACCATACCCTGCAACTTATTTTGCACTGCACCTACACTTTCAACCACAACTTGGCACCAAGCGTTGGGTCCACTGCGAGATGGGCATACAAAACTCGTTGACCTTGTGCCACATAAAGTTCTCACCTTTTTGGAGAGGGCTAGAATATACAGCGGCGTATGAGTTTGAGCTGGAAGAACAACTGACTTGTTTCATGCAAAATCATTTAGATAACTTGCGTATAAACAAGATTAGTAGACGCCTGGTGGCTATGATCGTTAAAGCATTGAAGTCTAAATGGTCTGACACTGTGGTTAGCTGGATTGAGTCCTGTTGGTCTAAAAAATTTCACTATCAGAACGTTGGCTGGCAGGGTAGGGGAGTTGGTGGTATACAATTTCTAATCACTAGATTGCATGCCAAAAGCCTGGATTAAATTCCAAACCTCTCCGCAGTGCTCATATGGAGTGAGGGCATAAGATGCTGTTGATGGCTATTCGTCCATCAGATGGGGATGTTAAGTCTTGAGCAGACCCCTTGGTGCTATTCGACAGGAGTAGGCTACGTGCCACCACCGGGTTTCACCCTCTCACTTCCTACTGTCATATATATCACGTCATTCATTTCATCTCATTAACTCCTCTGATGAGGTTGATGTTAGGTAGGGCATCCGGTCATAAAAACCCGCCACGACAGATTTATCTCGCCTCATACCCAACACCATAAGGAAACAGGACAAGGGTTGGACAAACAACGTATAAACGAGATTAAAAAGCTTGCTGGGAATACAAAGTATTGAATAGGTGGATCTAAACGTTAATTTCTTATTTAAGAAATGTTTAGTCATATTTCAGTGTATTATTACAAGTGATAAATTTCATATCTGGTTCCATAATTTACTTCACATTTTTTGACAATAATTATTTATAAGAATTCATTTACAATGGTACACCTGTTCAATACAAGTTTGACTATATATACCATTTAGACTTGAGTGCTTCCTGATTGTATCTTTCATCAGTTTACTTCACCTATTTGTATATATATGATTAGATACACCCTTCCACATACATACCTGCTCTCAACTCAAGCTTGAAACTGTCTCCTGTAATCCTCCCCTTACTGTAGTTGCAGCAGATCTCTCCCCTTGTTTGGTGAAAGACAGGTTTGATAATTCCAGATACTAGGGTATTCACAGTCTAATGAGCTGGTTGGAATGAAACACTGTTGAGCTGACTGCATTTTCATTATACGGTATGTGTGAGATGTAAGGTAAAAGATAGATTTCAGTTTATTTATCTATTTATTATTTTATTTACATAGTTTACGTCCACATTGGAGCACTTAAATCAAACCCAAATACATTTATGTTAACAAAGAATTAAGTGAAGATTTAGCTTGCATCATCTTCTTCCTTTCCCAAAACCTCTTCATTCTGGCTGACCTGGCTGCCCTTTCTTCATCAGATATGACATATTGTTTGTGTTGTACAGTTTTTAATGACAATCTTATTTGTTTGTTCTTGAGAATCCTTTTTTCTTCTCTATTTTCAATTTGCTTCATTGTAATATTCAGCTCTTCTAAATCATTCTGAACTTCTATAAACCAATTATTTTTTGTTTTACTTTTCCAAAAGTAATTAAATAGTTGTTTTATTATCCTATTATCATTTAATCTAGAAAGATGACAGAAAAAGGCAATTCTTCTTTTTCTCATCGTATCTATTATAGATTCACTTTCCCTATAAATCACTGCATTAGGCAATAATCTCCATTGTCCATCCACCTGATGTTTTTGATTAATGATTGTTCTGAGTATCCTTCTGTCAACCTTTCGCAGTGTATCAGTTGTTGCTTTGGTGTTCAATTTAAATAGTGTTTCACAAGCATAAGTCGCTTCAGGTTTAATGATGGAACAGTAATGTTGAAGTTTAGCATGTATTGAAAGAGATTTTTTCTTGTACGTTGGCCATGTAATTTGTTGTGCTTTTTTTAACTTAAAGGATAGGAATTGTGCCGGTTGTCAAAGCCTGCCGCACTCCTCTGGGGCAATGATTAATGACTGACAAATGAAATGAAATGATATTGGAGTGTGTTGCAACGGGAAACCACTCCATTAAAGACCCACTCCACAAATTCATCATTCATCAATCCATATTTCATTAATCATCCTTTCAGATCACATCTGGAATGGTAAACCCTGACTACGGTCAGAAACATTGATCATTGATCAGATTTCAGTTTATTATGATAATACCTTAATTTGCTTTCCAGGGTGACTTTGCTTGCAGGCGAGTTATGGAGAAGCGTCGAAGTTTTGCACCAAATTTTAAGATTAGAGTGATTAAATTTGTGGAAAACCACTATAGTCATGCCATGGCTGAAAATTTATTGTGGCAGTATTTAACGTCTGTTACTGGTGAAAACAGAAAGTTGGTCTTCCACACAGAATGATACAATTTAAAGCACGTAAAACAGTGACAAAGTAGGTTATTAGCCATACAGAACTGAAGGTGGGCTGTGGCATGATAGCCCAATTCATGAAGAGGAAGCTTAAATTGCAGAGGAGCGTATTTGGCTACAAATGAATCCTACAATAAAATACTTGTGTTAATATTAATAACATGATGATGATGATAATAATAAAATGCATGCAGTCTTTTATGGGAAATCTTTAGGCTTTATTACTTTTAAAATTTTAATCAAGTTAATTTACTGACCTCCTGTGTATCTCTCAGACCCCAATTTTTAAACTTGAATTTCTTGGGGGGAAAGGTAAGGTAAGGGGTTGTTCTGCCCGAAGGCAGGTCCGAACCTCCGCAGAGGTATTCCTGAGCCGGAGTTTACTTGCGGTAGGGTGGCCAGTTCCTTTCCGCTCCTCCGTTCCCTTAACCCCCACCAACAGTGTGTGGCAACCCATCCAACTCCTGACCACGCCCAATGTTGCTTAACTTCGGAGATCTCACGGGATCCGGTGTTTCAACACGGCTACGGCCGTTGGCTGTAAGGGTTATTCTGCCCGAAGGCAGGTCCGAACCTCCGCAGAGGTGTTCCTGAGCCGGAGTTTACGTGCGGTAGGGTGGCCAGTTCCTTTCCGCTCCTCCATTACCTTACCCCCCCACCAACAGCGCACGGCAACCCATCCAACTCCTGACCACGCCCAATGTTGCTTAACTTTGGAGATATAACGGGATCCGATGTTTCAACACGGCTACGACCATTGGCTGGGGAGGAAAAGGTGTAAGATATATGAGAGTCAGTGTAATATATACTAGTGGAAATATATTGAAGATTACCTAGCAGTAATTCATGTATCTATCCCAAAGTTGGTGCTCACGAACAGGGCGTATAGTGAAAAATGTAAATAAAAATCCACAGCCTGTTTCCAGCCATTCGATCGGGTCAGAAATGGAATGAATAGAGCTCCCATCTAGCGGAGAGAATAGGAATTGTGCCGGTTGCCAAAGCCTGTCGCACTCCTCTGGGGCAATGATTAATGACTGACAGATGAAATGAAATGATATTGGAGTGTGTTGCTGGAATGAAAGACTGGGAAAACTGGAGAACCTGGAGGGAAACCTCTCCCACCTCTGCTGTGTCCAGCACAAATCTCACATGGAGTGACCGGATTTGAACCACGGAACCCAGCAGCGAGAGGTTGGCGCGCTGCTGCCTGAGCTATGGAGACGTGTAGTGTATTGATCAAAATATGGAGTCTGTTGTCATCAAGAAGGTGGTAGAAATACATGGGAGTAAACACATTCATAATAAGTGAGTGGCCATGCAGGCAGCTAATCTGATAGGTATCCTGTCATTCAAATGCTGAGTGTCTGTCTCTTGGCGTAGCTGGGCAGCGGTTGTTGCCGGGGCCAGGCCATCATCCCCCACACGTGATCAATGGGACTGAGATCCGGAGACCTAACAGGTCAGAGTAGAAGGTATAAACCGTGAAAAACCTGTGTGTTAAACTTGCATCAAAGGGAAGATTTGTTCACCCAAAGTGTCCAGGATTGGCATTGTCATGGATATACAAAGCTGTCATTGTCTTCTGAATGAGTACTCATGGCAGTTGGGATATGTAGTTTATTGCCCCCACCACCATTGTATAATTTCAGGTGTACAAACAAACCATTGATTTTTCCCGCTCACCCTTGCATCTACATTTGAGCATGGCGATTTTGTAGTACAAGACAGATAGACTTTCAATGCTGAACATCATTGCTCTCCATTCACCTCTTCAATACACTCTCTCCTAACCTCGACAATGAGCTCTCGGACAAACACAGACACATGAACCTATTCACAAAATGTATTGTTCACTGTTCGTGTGCACTCTAGGGGCGGAAGTGGCTCTGATTACACTGGCGGTCATCATCCTGTCAGTCAGGTTGGCCCTAATGATCGTTTTTTTCCAAGCACTCATCAGTGCTTCAAGGTGTCGTTGGTGGGGCACATCTTGCTTGTGGCTCCCTTTATCCTCACCACCAAGAGATCACTGGTACATCGCAACCCACACGAGTTGTATTTCTGTAGAACGCCCGGTCAACCTCACACTGCCCCAGTGTCCATCTATGCCCACAGTCACTTTATTGCACAAAAATAGGCATTTGCTTTCATAGTCTTGATATTGCAGCTTTCATGTTGTCAGATGACCTTCAATTAGGGACTCTGGCCATGTGACTACAGACCTTGCTTATTGAACCACCCATATACTGGTATATAAATAGTAGTGGTTATTAAAATATTGTCTGGCCGGGTTAGTACACCTTGCTGTGGTAATGGAGTTCACTATACACCCAGCAATTGTACACCTAGTGTTGGGTGGCTGTAAATAAACAAACTCCCTAAAGGAAGCCAACACTTTTGGGCAGAGGACCCACTTCAGGTTGGATGACTGTGCCTCGGTGAAGGAAATGCGACTGAAATCCATCTTGGAGTTTGGAAGTAGAAACTCTAGCAGTTATTTCAAGCAGAGATTGAGAGAATCGGTACAGTCGAAACTCACACCTGCAGAAGTTGTTGACATCATGAACCTTATGACTGCAACGCTGCAACCCATAAGGAGCTGGGACCCTACTGCTGTATCACACCCCAGTAACATTGCCAAGGTGACAAGACTGTATAGATGATGTCAGAGTCCTCAGGCTGATATCTGGCATCACAAGGGTTCCACAAAATCCAATCATTGGGTGAAAAATCTCAAGAACCTTCAACACTAAGCCCATCTTTAACCCTTGAGGACTTGCGTGGGGTAAAATTTTGACAAATGGAAGAAAGACCCAGGTATTTCACAGTCAGGTTATTTTTCATGAGCTTGAGAACTCTCCTATTTTCAAGTGCAGTCATCCATTACTTGTCTGCTTGCGATTCATTTCTTTTTTTTTGCTATGGGCTTTACGTCGCACCGACACAGATAGGTCTTATGGCGACGATGGGATAGGAAAGGCCTAGGAGTTGGAAGGAAGCGGCCGTGGCCTTAATTAAGGTACAGCCCAGCATTTGCCTGGTGTGAAAATGGGAAACCACGGAAAACCATTTTCAGGGCTGCCGATAGTGGGGTTCGAACCTACTATCTCCCGGATGCAAGGTCACAGCCGCGCGCCTCTACGCGCACGGCCAACTCGCCTGGTCGATTCATTTCTCTCAACAATTCAGCTGTGATAGATGTTTTATGTAATTGTCGCTACGTCTGGAAAGTTATTACACTGCGCCCACCTGTGTACTGCCAGTAATTGTTTTTCTCGTTTGTTGTGTATTGTCGAATCAAAAATGAACAGAGGAAGAAGCCTGACGGATCAAGAAATTGAGGCTTGTTGTGAAGCGTTAGACGATGAAGTCGTTAGCGGAAATATGTATTCATCAGAATAGGAATGTGTGCATGACGGTGATTATGACTCAAACTCAATACAAAGTGCAGAAAATGATCAGGATGATTTGTCAGAAAATGAAGATAGTTCATGCTCTGTAAACCTTTCTGAAGACGGCATTCCCTTGGAGATACGACTTCATTGTTTGAAAGGGATAAGGTATAAGGAACCTCCATATACTAGAAGAAGAACAAATGCTCAAAATATTGTGACAGGGCGACCTGGAAAGAGAGAAAAATCTCAAGAAAGATGTCACCTTGACTTATAAAACTGAACATCTCAACAAGAAAATTTGAAGCAGTGAACGTGGAACAAGTGAAGAAATGGCAGTGAAAGAGCCTGTACCCTGTCACTGTCCTCCTTCTCAAACCTCTTTTAGTCATTTTTCTGTTTGCTCTGTAGAACATCATCAGCAATCTCCTATAATACTAGCACCAGAACATCTGCAGAAATTCGGAGGAAAGTTCCTCTTTACAATTTGTTTTATGTCGCATCAACACAGATAGGTCTTACGGCGACAAATGGAATAGGAAAGGCCTAGGAGTGGAAAGGAAATGGTCGTGCCTTAATTAAGGTTCAGCCCCAGCATTTGCCTGGTGTGAAAATGGGAAACCACGGAAAAACCTCTTCAGGGCTGCTGACAGTGGGGTGCAAGCTCACTGCCGCACGGCCAACTCGCCCGGTGAAAGTTCCTTTTGATATGAGATCAGTAAAGCTATAAATGAGCAGAATTTCTTGCTATTTTAAAAACTTATGATTTGAGCAAATGTGCTCTTTACAACCACCTTAAAATCTGCTACTTCGGACAAAATTTAAAATGTTAGTATTCTATTAACGTAGTATCGAAAAAATTTAGAACTCTTCTATAGTTGTATCATTTGATACAGACAGCTCTTGAGTATCAAGGGTATCGAAAGTATCGAGAACCTGTCTCATTATTATTAATATTATTACAGTAAACTCTTGATCCAATAGACTTCAGATATAATGGATATAATCCGACAAATAAATACAGATAATGAAAATGTGTTTTTAAAATACTTATTGAATAGAAATGAACCAGAGGTTCAGAAACCTCTGACTTTTGTAAAACTTTAAAGCAAATAGATAATAATTGCAGTGAGAATGATACTGAGCAGTGGCTAGACATTGATAGAGGTGATCCAGGTAAGCCAGGAGGAGATGTTCTACAGAGCGATCAGAAAAATGACTCAGACGGAAGGTTTCAGCGGTCTGAAAATTATGACTGGTTAGAGAATGCGTTTTATTAAAAGATGCCACATCAGATCCAGTATCTTCAACAATACTGATTAATAATTATCAAGGAAAAGTATACAAATGGAAAGCAACTGAAACGTGTTTTTCTAAACTGACTCGACTGTAAAGTGGTACGTACCAATATATAAAATTGTTCCCAGTCAAGTGCATTACTGTCAATACAGTTCCTAAAATTCGCTATTTAATGGACTTCTGATTTTACAGAAATCTTTAGTACCTTATATTCCGCTAAATCGAGGGTTTTCTGTATTATTATTATTATTATTATTATTATTATTATTATTATTATTATTATGTCCGACTCGTTGGCTGAATGGTCAGCGTACTGGCCTTCGGTTCAGAGGGTCCCTGGTTCGATTCCCGGCCGGGTCGGGGATTTTAACCTTAATTGGTTCATTCCAATGGCGGGGGGGCTGGGTGTTTGTGCTGTCCTCAACATCCCTGCAACTCACACACCACACACAACACTATCCTCCACCACAATAACACGCAGTTACCTACACATGGCAGATGCCGCCCACCCTCATCGGAGGGTCTGCCTTACAAGGGCTGCACCCGGCTAGAAATAGCCACACGAAATTATTATTATTATTATTATTATTATTATTATTATTATTATTATTATTATTATTATTATTATTATTATTATCTGATGTACTTGTGCTTTGCTACGGAATTCTTCATTGTATACAGAATTGTAGGTTAAGTAGTGTGTTAAATTGCATAGCTCTTGACGTTACCTCCAGAAACGCGACGGGGAAGTCTCCATACTTCTTTTCTCATGTGAACACTGGTTAGGGAGTTTTCACCATGATGGGAGGCCTACTTGCTTTCTGCTTGTCACAATTGAATGGGGCAGTTTTTTTGATAATGGCAGACACTCTCTATCTGCCTTAAATTTTAGGCACCTTCCCCTAAACTTATCATTTCTTCTAGGGTGAATAAAATCATTTATAGCCTGGACACTAGTTACTTTTCCCAATACCAATTTTCTTTAAACTCCGTTTACCTGTTTTATCGTGGCTTGGCATTAATATGGACTTAGCAACAAAAATCCATATTCATGACCGTCTGTTATTACAGCCGGTACAGTAAAAGTGTATAAGACATAAATGATCAGAAATTTAATTATATATAACTTTATTTTTGTAGTATTTATCAATAGGACCACTAATAACATAAATATTTGAGAATTAAATTTAGGCCTTCCCCTAAACTAGCATTTCACTCATCGTGAATAAAATTATTTATGGTCTAGATTGTAGTGGCTCATTCCCCAACATTAAGTATTGATTTTTATTTAATTCTCTTCAGCCATTTTCTCGTGATGCTTGTATGTATGTACGTACATACATACATATATATATATACTGACAGACAGAAATTACAGAAAATTAAAAAGTGCATTTCCTTGTTACTTTGGACATGACCAATACGGAAATACCATTACTTTTAAATTCTGAGCAATCTACAGACAAAACTCTTATTTTATATGAGAAAATGAAAATCCACAGCCTGTTTCTATTCATTAGATCGGGTCAGGAATGGAATGAATCTAGCAGCGAGGATAGGAATTGTTTTTTAAATTATATATATAGATTATTGTTATAGTGCAGTCTCCTCACAGAAATTTGGCGACCATCATGGAGTAAGTTTTCTTATTTTGTGTTTTCCATATCAGAGTTGCCGTATTGTGGATATGAAAGGTTCAGCGCTCAGGCTAATCTTCTCAGTCATGTCCTAGTTTTCCTTCTGTGATCAGTTGTATCAGGTTGTGTCTTTTTCAAAAATATGACAAAACGTGGCTACTTTCCTGTGTTTTGCAAGGTTTAGGACTTCACAAGATTTCCCAGCTCGCCCCTTTGGCAACGTAATCTACCTATGGAATCCTGAACACTCTGCGAAACCCTAACATTTCATTGGCTTGCAGTTGATTCCTTGACAGCGCCTTTAGTGCCCATCCTTTGACACCGTAAAGTAGCACCTGTAACACACAAACTTACAACACTTCGTAATACACCAATAAATTTTGAGTCACAAGTGTGTTTCTTGCAGTGCTGATTTTGGTTTTGTTTTCTACATCTGGATCTCATACCTGTGTTAATCAGTTCCTAGGTACTTCAAATGCGACACCCTTTCAGTGTATTTCCTTCGAAACTTTTCATTCTGTCAGAAATGCCCTTATGTGTCACCGTATTAAAGTATTTTTTAAATTGAACTCCTTTGTATGTTCACATACAGAACACCAGTTCTTAAGTACTTAATTTTATCCACTTTACTATCATTACAGGACATTGGGGAAACTGCCCTGCATCTGGCTGTTGTACGCGAGATGGGAAATTCGCTTCACTTGGTAGACTTCCTGGTGCAGAACATGTCGACACAGGCTCTGGATCGCACTACGGGGCCAAGTGGTTCGTCAGAAAATGCTGGCTGCAATACAGCACTGCACTTGTGTGCTCTCCACGACCGACCAGAATGCATGAAGTTGCTTCTGCGGTCGGGAGCTGATGCAGCCTTGAGGAATGCTCAGGACAAGACTCCTATGGACATCGCTCAGGAACGAGGTCATCATACCTGCGAAGAGCTGGTATGTATACAGTACATGTGATCAATCAGTGAATAGATCTTTTCTGAGAGGAAATGGAGTAGGTATGGTGCATTTGGTTGTCCATCCAACTACAGCATGCCTCAAACTAACCTGGGAAGTTGGCCGTGTGGTTAGAGTTGTGCAGCTTGCATCGGGGAGATAGTGGGTTCTCGGCAGCCCTTAAGATGGTTTTCCGTGGTTTCCTATTTTCACACCAGGCAAATGCCGGGGCTGTACCTTAATTAAGGCCAAGGCTGCTTCCTTCCCACTCCTAGGCCTTCTCAATCTGTGTTGGTGCGCCATAAAGCAAATAGAAAAAAATGTATTAATGTATTCTTCTTCTGTCGCCGTCTGTTTTTGTGTTTCCCATATTAGAGTTGCCATATCATGGATGTCAAACCACTTTTGGTGATTCCATGCCCAGGATAATCTTTTCAACCTACTTCCACGTTTCTCATCTTTTCTTGGGTTTAGACATAAGCCTTGGCAATAAATAGATAGATCAATAAATTTTCAAAATTAATTAATTTATTTATTTATTTATTTATTTATTTATTTATTTATTTATTTATTTATTTATTTATTTATTTATTTATTTATTTATTTATTTATTTATTTATTTATTTATTTATTTATTTATTTATTTATTTATTTATTTATTTATTTATTTATTTATTTATTTATTTATTTATTTATTTATTTTCTCTCTTGGTAAATTATTCCAATCCCTAATTCCTCTTCCTGTAAACGAATATTTGCCTCAATTTGTCCTCTTGAAATGCAACTTTCGTCATATTATTATTCTTCTTGCTGTTAAAAACTCCATTTTAGCTTATTCGTCTACTATTGTGCATGGATTGACAGCTGGAAACACTGCTTCGTCGAGCAGTTCGTCTCCTTACTCCCAAGTCTTCTCAGCTTGAAGTTTGCAACATTTTCCTAACACTACTCCATTTTCCTAACACTACTCCATTTTCCTAACACTACTCCTTTCCACAAGAAATAAATTTCATAATTAATCCGTATTTTCAACCTCAACAAGATAGGTCTTAATAATTGAGTACCGAGCTCGATAGCTGCAGTCGCTTAAGTGCAGCCAGTATCCAGTATTCGGGAGATAGTAGGTTCGAACCCCACTGTCGGCAGCCCTGAAAATGGTTTTGCGTGGTTTCCCATTTTCACACCAGGCAAATGCTGGGGCTGTACCTTAATTAAGGCCACGGCCGCTTCCCTCCCACTCCCAGTCCTTCCCTGTCCCATCATCGCCATAAGACCTATCTGTGTCAGTGCGACGTAAAGCAACTTAAAAAAAAATTTTAAAAAATTGAGTAACTCCACCTTTATAATATTGTACACCATTATCCCTTTTTATTTTATTTTATTTTAAAAAGGGACATGTTTCGTCTCTTCCTAGTGAAACATCTTCAGGCTAAAAATATTATAATAAAAAACACATGATACTCTTGGTAACATTAAAAACAATGGCTTATCCTTAAACTGAATCATCTTGACTCTTAAACAATTTATCATATGCCTTAGAATTTGCACAAGTCTCTTACCTTTTTTCTTCCCTTTTTGCTTTTTTTCGAATATTTCGCATACCACCAACATTGGGACCACACGATTTGTCTGGCTACACAACCAGTATATTGGGAAATTCCACCTAGATGAAACAAAACTACTCCTTTTTCGGAAATCACCCAGAACAAATTGTGCCATTATATACTTACTACAAATCATAAATATCCTCGTAACCATACGAAGAGATCTGTAACCTTTCTTTACAATCTCATTGAAGATCTTTCCTGATATTAACAGCTAAGTATTTATAGTGGTCCCTATGAAGTACACAGTAATTGAAACTTGTAGGACTTTTCATCTTGGCGAAACTTACACCCTGATTGTTAACCCTGTTTACTAACATATTATTGTCTGCTGTCCATCTCACAACTTCATCAAGGTACTTTTGTAGTCGCTCACAATCCTGTATCATGTGGAGGTGTCCCCGTTTTACGACAGGCTGCCCTTCACGACACCAACCCTATATGGAGGAATATAATCACTGTTCCATGTTTCTGTGGTAGTTGGTAGTGTAGTGTGGTGTCTGAATATAAATAGGAAAGTGTTGGGACAAACACGAAAAACCAGTCCCTGAGCCAGAATAATTAATCGGACATGATCTTCAGATACATTGTACCCCTGTGGGTGGAGGACGCAGATGAACAACACACCCACGGTATCCCCTGCTGTCGTAAGAAGTGACTAAAAGGGGCAACCAAGGGATGATTGAATTAGAACCATAAAACTACTTGTTATTAGTACCATCATGCGGAGAAAACCACGAGTCGCCTTTACCTGCGAGTAGTACCATTACGTTAGGTACAAAATAGGTTTGTGATTAGTAGCATTAGTGGTTGGATCACTATGGGTTTACAGTATCCATGATTAGTACCACTATATGCAGAACACCATGGGCTTATGTTGCTTGTGATTAGTATCCACTATCTAAGGAACATCACAGGATACCGAGCTCAATAGCTGCAGTCGCTTAAGTGCGGCCAGTATCCAGTATTCGGGAGATAGTAGGTTCGAACCCCACTGTCGGCAGCCCTGAAGATGGTTTTCCGTGGTTTCCCATTTTCACACCAGGCAAATGCTGGGGCTGTACCTTAACCAAGGCCATGGACGCATCCTTCCCATTCCTAGGCCTTTCCTGTCCCATCGTCGCCATAAGACATATCTGTGTCGGTGCGACATAAAACAAATAGCAAAGAAATAATTAAAAAAAACACCACAGGATAGTAAGAGTCCCTGTGATTAGTACACCTATGTGAGGAACACCATTGGTTTGCGTTGCCTACGAGTGACGTCGTTATGTGAGAAACACCATAGGTCTGCGTTACCTGTGCGACGTACAATACTTGTGAGTAGTACCATAACGCTCGGAACACCGCCAGTCTACGCTACTCTTGATTAGTACCGCAACTTGAGAAATATCATGGTTCTTACTTTCCTAATGATATGTACCATTATTAGGGGCCGCTGACCTGGATTTTGGACCCCTTTAGACAACAAGAATCATCGATTCAGAATTGTGCTTTGTAAGCAGTCCCTTGGACTAACTTTTCAATATAGTTTCTGGGAAGGTGGGGCATTGCGGGTTGGATCCACTGATTGTTTTAAGTTCATAATCATTGTTCATTGTCATCTTTTTGAATTCTAGCCAGTGGATCGATCTTGGAATTATTTTTAACTTTCAATATTATGAGTTGGCTCCGCTGATTATTTTAAATTCATATTACCCTTTCATTCTTCATCATCACGTTTTAAATTCGAAACAATGGATTGTCATTGCATCTCGTCTCATTTTGTACCATTAGAGGCCGTTGACCCAGCTGTTAGGCCCCTTTTAAACAGCAAGCATCATCATCAAATAAATCAGGGGATCAAAGATCACATCCAAGTTGGCAGAAGAGGTCAAGTGGGATGTGGAAGAAGTTGGAATTACACTAGAGATAATTCACAATAGAAGAGAGTTCAGAAGAAGAGTTGACAGTTTAAATCATTTGAAGAGAAACCACTAAAATGGAGACCCAAACGGATCATTTCCAAAGAGGAAAGAAAGATGATGAGCAAAAGAATGAACAGGTTTTGGGAAGAGAAGAGAAGAAAGGCCAATAAGTCTGAAGTTCTATGTGATCCATAGTTGGCCAAATTCGGAAACAAAAAAATAAAAACAAACATGGGAACATGTACAGGAACACACAATAGAATGAACACTATCACAGATCAGTGTGGGAGGATAGAGCAGCAGAAAGACATGTCCTTTGGTGTTTTTATGTTTGTCCATCTCATTACACTGCTGTCTTCACACAGATGGACTCTGCTCCCATCAATCCCAACTCCTGCACACTCATTCCTTTTTATTCCCTGATGAGCTTGTTTCTACTTGACAGCTTCATCAGAATCAACTTTCGTTTAGGGGTTGTCTTTTTTTTTTGCTATTTTGCTTCACGTCGCACCGACTCAGATAGGTCTTATGGCGACGATGGGATAGGAAAAGCCTAGGAATGGGAAGGAAGCGGCCGTGGCCTTAATTAAGGTACAGCCCCAGCATTTGCCTGGTGTGAAAATGGGAAACCACGGAAAACCATCTTCAAGGCTGCCGACAGTGGGATTCGAACCCACTATCTCCCGGATGCAAGCTCACAACTGCGCGCTCCTAACCGCATGGCCAACTCGCCCGGTGAGGGGTTGTCACTTGCATCCATACCCCCTCCTTTTTTTTTTTACGCCCCTATTGGAACACTTTAATCAGTCATATACATTAAAGTCTAATAGTATTAAATAGTCTTCTTCTTCTTCTTCTTCTTCTTCTTCTTCTTCTTCTTCTTCTTCTTCTTCTTCTTCTTCTTCTTCTTCTTCTTCTTCTTCTTCTTCTTCCAAACCTTCATCCTGTCAGACCTGGCTGCCCTTTGGTTGTCAGTAATGGTGTACTTCCTTCATTCAAGTGTTATGAGTTTGAAGCGCAAGTGTTAATTCCTTAGAATTCTCTTCTCTTCTCTGCCTTTAATTTGAAGCATTGATAAATTTAATTCTTCTAAATCGTTTATGATCTCTGTGAACCAAGTGTTTTTTTGTTTTGTTTTTCCAGAAGTAACTAAATAACTTTTTCACTAGTCGGGTTTCTGGCAGTCTGAATATATGACAGAAAGGGCAATTCTCCTTGTATCTATTATTGATTCGCTTTCACAATATACCACTTCATTAGGTAATAATCTGTATTGGCCATCGACTTGGTGTTTCTTATTGATGATTGTCCTGATTATTCTTCTGTCTACTTTCTGCAATTTATTGGTTGTTGATTTAATGTTCAACTTGAAGTGTGTTTCACTAGCATAAGTTGCTTCGGGTTTTACGACTGTATTGTAATATCAGAATTTAGCATTCATGGAGAGAGATTTTTTTTTTTTTTAATAAGTTGGCTGTGAAGTTTTCGGTTTAGATGTTCTGCTGTTGATCGATGTTTTCTCTTTTGTGTTCCAGGTTATAATTTCCCCTAGATATTTGAACTTACTCACAATCTTAATTTGTTTGGCATTGTTGAGGTAAATGGCTGGTGTTTCAATTCTGAAGGTCGGCATCATTTCAGTCTTTTCAAACGAGATTTGCAGTCTGATTTTTGCAGCAATTTTCTCGTGTTCTTCAATTTTAAATTTAGCTTCTTCTTTTGTCATTACTTGCTAGTAATGCTACCCTCTTTAATACAGTTTCTATGGACATGAATCTTGATATTTCCTTCTTTCCCCTCTTCTTGTTTCGATGTTCCCTCATATATTCATTGTCTGTCTAAAAGGACAAGTATGTCTTATGCTCCCGTAAATATGGCAACTTCTAGAATGTAAACAGCTTTGAGATGTGCAACAGGTGTACTGTAGATAAAACTGATTGTCATCATTATGTTTCCATTTCAGTTAAGGCATGCATTGCAGAGGCAGAAAAGTCACTTTGACAATGTGAACATCGACTGGAACCTGTCGCAAGATGAAGGCTCGACAGACTTTTCTGACGATGAGACAATAATAGAGGACAGGGTAAGAAACCACCTACTTGAAAAATAACCTCCACAGTGTAATAATCAGTTGCATTTGCCTAACAGTTGTCTGTATTCGTAGAATGGGTCCATAACCCCCGAGAAGAAGACCCGGTCTCGTCCTCCAAGTTTTGCGGGTGGAGAATCGCCTGTTAACTTGAGGTCACGGTCGTCCACCTCAGACAGCCTAAAATCCTCAAGTCCTAACAGTAACTACCGTCAGATGCCTCCTCCACCCCCTCCTCAGAGTCGTAAACCTTCTATGGGTAAGTCTGCAACGTTAAGTTTTTAGCATGCATTATTCCTACTAAAAGCTGCATATAAATGAGTTTAAATTAACAAGTATCTAGTAACTACTGAGAAACATGATTGATAACGACTTGTTAATGTACGGGTACAGGACTTAAAAAAAATAGAATAATTACATATACAGCACACACGATGTAGCAAGGTGCCAGTCTCTTTTTTTTTTCATTCACCCTTGTGAGGTTATAGTGACATTATGATGTGGCTGCCTTGGCCGTGATTCTCCAGGTTCTCTGTCTTTGGGCATCCTTCTGTATGCCCACATTTCAAAAGAGCAGACTCTCTTCCAGTCTCTTAATTTGAGCATCCAGGTCTCGGTAACATACTTTGCTATCAGAAAAGTTAGGATCCACTCTAGCTTGAGTTTGCAGTTGTGCGTGTGAGGGCTGAATCTTTCCATATTTTGTTTAGCTTGATCACTGAGCTTCTGGCTATTGCCAGAAGATGCTTCATTTCTTCTTCATAGCCACCGTTCTTTCTAACTAGAGAACCAAAGTACATAAAATTTGCAACTAACTCATAGACTCCAATGTTTCAAGGGTATGCTTGATTAGATTAATCAGTGATCTTCTTTTTTAGATATGATGTGGGCATTTGGGCTAGTGCCGTGTCAAGGAAAAGGTGAAACTCTTCACATTTCGGAGAGAACTTTGCTCCGCGTCTTCAGAAGAAAATCTCAACTGTTTACGAGGAAGTCTTCTACAATAATGAGGGTTTGAATTTAAGAATGCTTCACCATTGGAGCTGTAGTGGTACGCTCATTTGTCACCAGGTGGCTCACTGTATGCTGGCACAGCATTAGTATTCAGAGTGGCAGCTGATGACAACATTAACCCTTTCCGGCCCTTAGCGCCCGAAAGCGCCCGATTGTTCATTTAGCCTTCCGGTCCTTAGCACCCGAAAGCGCCCGGCTGCATTATCTGCATTCGTCTGCGATCTGCGCGATAGTTTTTTATTTTTCTCATCAGTGAAGTGTTTATAAGGCATTTATGAACATGCAGTGCAATCTACAAGTCTTAGGGAATAAAGGAAGAGAGATAATCTGTCTTGACGTTGCCTAGGCAACGGTCTTGAACTTCCGCGAGCGCGGGTCAGCTGTTTCGTCCGTAAACATGGCGGGATTGAATATCGCGTATATTGAAACTGAGCTGAATATGGGCGAAAAAAGTGACACAGAATCCTTGAGTAGGGGAGCAGGTGAATTTTTAATGAGTGAATAATGTATCAACGAAGATAATTTTAGTGATAACAGTGATATGAATGAAAACTAATATCGATAAATCGGACCTGATGGCGATGCCACGGCAATTCAGGTAACACAAATATTACGTTTCGTTGCTCCGAATGATTAAATGGATGATGTTGAACCTGCGCACAATTCGGAAAGAGTATTAGGGGAAAGAGATTGTTTTTACGTATGTTAGGAGGAGAAAAACTATTCAGTGGCATAGCCTATTGCGCATATAACAATGCAGCCTTCAAACAGTCGCATTCCGGTAAGATAAAAACAGAATGGGAAGACACTTGCCCAGATTTAATAAAATCTTATATACATGGGCATCATTCCACTTCCAAAATCACGTGATTATTGGTTTTGAGGGATTCAGACAACATGGGAATGTGACAAATGCAGACTGTCTCTGTGTCGAGTATCACGAGGAGTGGGGGGGGGGGGAACATATTATGACTCAATAAACAGATAAATGGATGTGATGGTATATTTTCTAATGTTATTGAAAATTTGAATTCATTGTGACCAATAGTTTTTACTGCATTTAACTTTTTCTGAAACAATACGGTCTGTTTCAGTTTTTGCTAAATAATAGGTTGAAACCTGGGGATAAGCGGAGTGAAAATGCGGGCGGGAAAGGGTTAAGCTCCTATTAAGACGTTCCATCACACAGTGTGTGAGTGAAAATTAATAGTGAGGGTATCAGACAAATCAGGGACGAATGTGGTAGAAGAAACTGAGTTCAGTTAAATTTTTTGTCTGTCTGGATGTTTAAACATCACTGTTAAAATGGCTTTACAGAATGTCTTGAAACTCATTTACGTTCAGGGGTATCTCTGGAGATTGTGTTAGGCTATACGAAGGGAACAAAAAAAAAAAAAAAAAAAAAAGGTTGTGTCAAATTTCTCTGTTAATATTAGCTGCATCAAATAACTGTACATAAAAAAATGTTGTGCAAAATACAATTTCATACTTTTTTGCTGTATGAGAAATAATAACCGAGATATTTACGATTATTTCATGTTTCTCATAGGTTTAAATACCTACAGAAGTAACTCCTCTTCCTATAAACAAATATTTGCCCCAATTTTTCCTCTTGAATTCCAACATTATCTTTGTATTGTGATTTTTCCTACTTTTAAAAATAAATAAAAAATAAATAATAAATAAAATAAATGTCAGGTGGGGAATACAAAACTGCAACAGGTAGATCATGTCAAGTATTTAGGATGTAGGATGCTAAAAGGTTAGTTTTTTCCACCTATTCAATACATATAAATTTTATAAATTAGGAATTTATTGTTGATTCCACTTGAGACATGTTTCGCCCTTCATTGAGGGCATCATCAGTCAAAATATCACCTCAAGGTAAAAAATCAGGTAACTTGTTAGTAGTTGACGGTACAAATTAATACATATTATTAATACAATTACAAAAATTACAACTATTTCCCATACTTAATTTTTGTAATTGTATTAATAATATGTATTAATTTGTACCGTCAACTACTAACCAGTTACCTGATTTTTTACCTTGAGGTGATATTTTGACTGATGATGCCCTCAATGAAGGGCGAAACATGTCTCAAGTGGAATCAACAATGAATTCCTAATTTATAAAATTTATATGTATTGAATAGGTGGAAAAAACTAACCTTTTAGCATCCTACATTCAGTATCTTCAATACGGATAGCAATGATTTTTATCACTTGCAAGTATTTAGGATGCGTGAGAAGTGGGATCGAATCAAAATGCTGCAAAGCCAATGCAGTGAACTTGCAGTTGCGATAAGCAGTGTTCTGTAAAAAAACGTTGGCTCCAGGATGAAACTATATTTACACTGGTCAGCTTTCAGATCAACTTTGCTGTACGGGAGTGAAAGTTGGGAGGACTCAGGATAACTTATTCATAAGTTAGAAGTAACGGGCATGAAAGTAGTGAAAATGATTGCTGGTATAAGCAGGTGTTAATGATGGCAGGACAGTACTCAGAATGAGGAGATGAAGGCTAAGCTAGGATAGAATTTGTTGGATGAAGCTGTACGCATTAACTGGCTTTGGTGCTGGGGGTCATGTGAGGTGAAAGGAAGAGAATAGATTACACACTGTTGAAGAGTAATGGACTCTATCATGGAGGATAAGAGAAGTAGAGGGAGACCAAGGTGGCGATGGTTCTCTATTGTTCTAGACATTCAAGGTATGGAACTGAATGAGGCCACAGAGCTAGAAAAATAGAGGGTTGTGGAGGTGTTTAGTTCATTCGCAGAGGCTTGCAGACTGAACACTAAAAGGCATAAGAGTCCACAACGAATATATATATGTGTGTGTAAGGAAAAAAATAATTTCCAGAGAATTTGATTGATTTATTCATTCATTCATTCATTCATTCATTCATTCATTCATTCATTCATTTATTGATTTTTTTTAAAATTCTAAGTGGATAGAATTTGTATCAGGAATCCATGGCTCAAACTGTACCTTTACTCAGTATACAGTTTTATGTTGGTAGCCTTGCATCTGCTTATTCAGGTTGTCTATGATTGAAGTGTCTCTTATATTCTTTAGATGTCAAATGTCTTACATTCAAACTCTGATTAATATTAGTATAGTACTCTTTTTTTTCTTTTTTTCTTTTTTCATTTAGAGCCAAGAAATTATATTTGTTTTGATTGTGTTTTCCTTGCTGTAGCAAAGAAGTGATATATTTCCAGACATCGGTTTCTTATGAAAGAAAGCCTAACCTGCCCAGATCTTTCTATTAATATTCTAATACGGTTGTTTATTGTAGGAATTACTTACCATCTTGTATTGTGCTTATTGTTGAGATTCATGTTGATTCAGCAACAGTTTGTGTAGTTATTATACAGCTGTTCATGTTATAATTCCTCCTCTGGTATTGTGAAAATGGAACCTTTTATTGTTATTTTTTACTCAGTATATATGTAGCTTTTAATCCAAGTCTTAACAGATTATAATTCTTAGATCACAAATTAATTGGGCTTTCAGCTTGCACTAAGCTTCTTTCCTTTGCAGATGGTGCTTTTGGCTGTTTTATTGCTATGGATTCTGTTCTTTGCTTTGCATTCCTAGTAACATGTTTTTACTTTGCAGATAATGAATTTACAACAACTGGTACATGTGTGTGATGTGAACCATAAAAAAGTTGTGAAATGATACTTACTGTATTAAATATGTTCTGGAAACTTTCATGTCCAACACTTTGCTGGTGATCGAGCTGCTTTTGGGAAGTATAGAGAGGAAGATGTAAGATACATTAATAGCCAAGAATGACCAAAAGAGAAAGGGTAATTGGAAAGGAATGAACAAGTGTAAAACCAAGTCGTGGATTGAGGGATAGGACCAAGAAAAAGAACAGATAATAACAGGTTAATTTGGAGAGAGGGAGCGATAGAAGCAGCAGACGAGGACAGACATGAAAACACTAAAGAATAAGGACAATCTTCACATCTACCGAGCTCGATAGCTGCAGTCGCTTAAGTGCGGCCAGTATCCAGTAATCGGGAGATAGTGGGTTCGAGCCCCACTGTCGGCAGCCCTGAAGATGGTTTTCCGTGGTTTCCCATTTTCACACCAGGCTGTCCCTTAATTAAGGCCATGACCGCTTCCTTCCACTTCCTAGGCCTTTCCTATCTCATCGTCGCCATAAGACACGTCTGTGTCGGTGCAACGTAAAGTAAATGGCAAAAAAAAAAAATCTTCACATCTTCATTCACTGCCATCTTCAAATACATGGGCTCTCTCCTTATTGTTCTTAATTCTTGTAACATCCTTTCCTTCCCAGTCCCTGGGAAGCTCATTTCTGCATCCCAGCCTCATCAGAAGAGTGGCAGTATATGAAGATTGTCTTTGTCGTTCTGTTTTCATGTTCCTTTTAATGTTGAACCTTTCTTAGCAGATAGAGTAGCGGTCCCCATACTAAAAAAAAACAGTAAAATTACGCAATTTCCTCATTATTGTGCCGAAAGTTGAAGGGCTAAAGGTCCCTTTCAAATTGTGAGTCTTCGATAGCTCTATAAACTCATTTTTTTTAAAACTTGAAATTCACTTAGGACTAAATGAAGATAGGAACTTTCCACCTAATCAATACATTTATTTCTTAAAAGGCACTTAAAATAATTTTACATAATAGTACCGGTTTTGACCCTATTTGTAGGTCATCTTCAGCTGCTGAAGAACCTTTGTTTTAATAAAAACAACATATAATATTAAAACACTACTTATACTAATTACGAATGAGAGTTAAAAATTGAATGATTCTAGAATGGAAGTTTGACGTAACTTCTCAACTAGATGATGTGTCTTATTCAAGATTGTGAATTTTAATCTTCAAGTTTTTACAACAGAACTCAATTTTTAACACTCTTTTGTTGCATACATTCCTGTCTTTGACTAGTCTGTTTTATCGTTCTCATGGCTGAAGATGTCGTAAATGGAGGTCGAAACTAGTACCATACTGTTTTAATAAAAAGTGTTTTGAATAGGTCGAACCCTTCTTTTTCTCTGCTTGAATTGTCTTTCAATACAGATCATTATGAAAATCATAGCTTACAAAGGGAGAAGTCAGCCAAGATTGAACTCTTGTGTTCTGCTAGAATTCTATCTGTCGGATAAAATGTCATCAAGTGATTGCCTGCCTATGCCTCTTTTTCTGGACTGAGGTACATTGAGGTCATTCTGAAAAACTGGCAGGTGCAGGCCCTACAGAACACTCTTTGTCTCAGTCATCCCTTTCCACTTTTCTTCCATCAGTAGCCTTGCGTGTTGTGACCTAAAAGAAATAAGAAAGCTCTCCCATCTTTGCCTTTTTTTTTTTATATGCATGCCTGTTCCCTCCAGAGTACTTTAGAGTCTATAATGCTGCCTCAAACTGAACTCATCTTCTGCTACTGATGAAAACGGTGATTTGTTTTTAAAAAATTTGTATAGTCTGCTATGTGTTCAAGTAATAAGTACAAAAGCAAAAATGTGTTTATCTCTATACTTGCTTCGTCGTTCTTCTTCTCTGTACTTTACCAATCCAGACTGTTACGTGTATGCTGCCTTTGTTTGAAGATCATTTCACACGTGTTAGTATGAAATCATCTGTTTATAAAACATTAAAGAAGAAAAATTCAAAATATCATCTGTTCATATCACTACAGCACTTGCTAAATAGTTAATAACACTTATTTACAACCTAAATTGACTTACAGTATATTCTTTCCAGTACTGAAGTAACAATCTTTGAGAAACCTAACCTAGTAAACCTAATGTAAGTAAGAACAGTAGGGAGTATTTTAGTGAAAATCCAATTATCATGCTCATCTTTCTAAAATGAAGCCTGTTCACTATGATTTACGAACTTGAGTAAAAGGGTATGTTTTATTATTTTATTGATCACTGTTGCCTAATCATGAGAATACTACCCAGGTTCCGTTGAACTGTTCTTCACTGCTCCACGTATTTGAGGTAAATACCGTATTTACTCGACAATAAGACCACCCAAGTTTTGAGGGCAAATTATAGAAAAAATAAACATATGAGCGAATGTTGGATCTGTAAATGTACTTATTAGACAGGCTGTGATTCCAAGAACAAATATTTCTTCAGAATTTTGTTGTTACTTCACATTAGCTGTTGCCAAGGACAAATTTTCTCCCTTTCAAGTGTTTGCAAAAAAATGTCATTAGCAAGGAGGGAATGGGAATTTGACCTTCACGAAGTAGCAGCTTCTTCCTTTCTGCATGCATTCTTACTAGTAAGAAAAGTCCTGTGGTCAGAACAGTAGCATCTTCATTTTTGAGCGAGTGTTTCTTTATTTTACCATTATTTGTCAATGTTACCCGTAAAATGTGGGGTTCAAGCTAAATGTTTTGGAATTCACCAAACAAAAATTAAAAGGTACGTGGGCCACAAGCCGAAATGATGAGATACAACCGAACATGGTTCGTTGCTAGAAAAATCAAAGAGATAAATTTAAAGCCGCAGAAAAAAAGAAACTTGATCTTTTTGCAGCCCTCAGAAAGGACGCCATGCTGCAGTAGCTGTTGCAGTGATGGAGTGGATGGAGGAGAAGAGAAGATATTTTCATTTTCTGAAATACATGTTTGCAAGACTCCACCCCCCACCCTAATTTGGGACTAAATATCATGTTAAAAAAGGAGGATGGTCTTATTTTCCAGTAAACACAGTAGCTTTTGCTGATGTTGCATTCTCTCTAGGTATCGCTTGTAGAAAACCGAAGTAAGCTTACTCGGTATGTTCTGCTGTTATCCCAATGCCCAACAAATATACAGCTCATTACTTCTTTCTCAGAATTTCCCAGTATACACTGTCAAGAATGGGAAATGCAACACCCAGAAGGAATTGTGATAGCGAGGTGAAATTTAGCAAAGGAATAATGGTAATAAAATTATGCAAGTGATCTGAAGTTTCATGTAATATGGCAGTGCATTTGCAGAGATCAAGGGGTATGTCTCAGTGCACCTTAATACAGAGTATTATCACTGTGTATTGCTATGGATTCTGGCATACACAGTGTCATATGGATTCTGAATATAGTGCTTAGGTATAACACCCCACCATGCCTGTTCCAGTAGTACAGCCAACTGATAAAGATTTGTTGCTGGTGCTTGGGAGATGGGTAATGCATCATCCCATTCAGTACCACATGTGCCATTGCAGTTTAGGAACAATCTCTAAAGCATGTTGCATTATGTGTGCTGCGTGAGAGAAGGAAGAGAAGGTCCCTGCAGTCATGCATGAAGGGGACCATACTGCTCGAATGAATGCCTCGTTATGCACAAGCTGCAGATTTCGGGGTACCATTTTTGCAATTCTAACTCCATGGGAAGTATACATAGTTTAGAAACAGAGAATTATCCTTTAGCAGGTTAGCGATGACTATTTGCTAACACGGCAGGACCACACAGTGGAGTCTTGGAGGGGCGTACCACTCCAACTGATGAGCCCAAAGGGCATGTCTGAGCAAAACTCTGCAAGCACACATGACCTAACCACCCATAAGCTGGTTCTATTCCTGTGATTTTCTGGGTGCCATTATTGACCGTAACACCTGAAGTAGGCAGGTGTATCTCAGATGGATATATGGTCCCAATATCCAGGTTTGTCAGGATAACTCCATCGCTCGTGCTCATACAGAAGCAGTTCTCATCACTGAGTTCCACAGATTGCCATAAGTCTCTCCAACCACTTTGTCTGCAATACCACTGTAAGTGTCTGCATTGGACAGAGGTGAGTGTTAATCTGCCCAGAGGAATGTGTGTTTGAAGACCTGCCCTCCCCACCAGTAGGAAAGTTCTGGTAATTCGAGTTGAGACTCCACCTGCCATCAAAGCTTGAATGTGTATTGCTGTGGCCGTATGCTATACCATTGCAGTCCGCCAAATGCACCGGTCTTCACACGAAGTGGTCTGACGGGTTGATCCAGTACCTGGCCCAAGAGTGTGTATGCCTTCACATTGCAGGAAACACCATGAACATATGCGACATCTCTCCCCTGTCTTCGGCAGTTTGTCTATACTTTCTTTCTCCTCTGAGGCCCACTGTGTTACATCTCTCAAAGTAATTTAACTGCACAAGTTCGCTGTGATTCTGTTGTCATGGCATGGCAAACTTATTATACTCTGAACCTCTAACTGATAAGTCATACCAACAGCAGCTATTGAATTCTGGAGCTCTACCATAATGGTTCCATGTTTCAGAAATCTGAATTGCTATGGCATTGCTGACATATATCATCTCATTCATTGCAGATTTTCCAGCTTACATCTTTTGTAGTGTTGATTTTTTTCCATTTCTGCCAATGAATATCTTTTTCTCATATTTGCTATGTGACACCACAAAAGTCCTTTAGTTCATATTCTAGGCTTCGTCGTCTTCATCATAAATTGATGTGGGCTTTCTCAGCCAAGTTTACAGTCACTTAGATTGGCTTTTGAAGATTATAGGTTGTATTTTATCTGAAAGTCTACAACATATTCATCTATACTCCCTCTTCTTTTTCATTAGTCCTGGTAATCTGCAGGTTTTTCTTTTTCAGTCTTAAATCAAATTCACTGCTTGCAGTAGACTGTAGCTACACCATTTATGTGCACTCGCTTGCTTGGCATAAAAATAGCTGCACTGCATGATACTCAGACATTCATTACTGCAACATTGAGCCAGTTTTCTGTATTTGCATTAGTTTATGGATAATAAACTTACTTTTGTATAGAATAATACATGTAATGTACTATGTAAGCGTGCGTGGATACAGTACTTACAGATATGGGTCCAACCTTTTTGGCTACAGCCTTCATCAGTGGAGGACTGACTAAGAATGCTGGTGGCCGTTGTTGATAAGTAGACACTTCTGTAAGGTAAAGGGGGATATAGGCCATATGAAAAAACAAAAGGAGCATTTATCTAATGTTAAGGCTGGGTGCTTCCCTACACCTGTGCAACAGTTGATGCCCAACTTCAGAATCTCTAGGGCAAGAGTAGGAAGTTGAGGGGTAGATATTAAAGGATCTTTTTAACATTCGTCAAATGTGATTTGATGGAGATAGCTGTTAATAGGGATAGGACGATTCATGTATGTCCATGTTCTGCGGTGGCCCCATATTCATTTGGCTGGAGTGTCGGTAATTAACACGTTGGGTGCCACGTGCCGCCATATGGCGTCACGGTGGTCTTCAAATTTGAGATGGCGTGACACCATATGGCGGCACACTGTTCTTGAAATCAGAGTTGGCGGCACAGTTGAGTTTCGGGCGATGCACCATAGATAATCAGCTGTGACATCTATGCGCGTAAAATTGGTACTACGTGAAGGGCGAACTTCAGGGTCTATTCCAGCTATGTATTTTTACTCTATGCCACTATGTGGCGCCACAGTATTCTTCCGAAGCCACTGACTGGCCAGTGATCATTGTCACAGATGAAAGCGCGCCAGGCATTGTTTATTCCTCGTTTATGTACGTATTATCACTCAGTTTATATAGTTGTGCAAAAATATAAAAAAATGGAAGATATTGGTAATAATCTTACGAGGGAACACATACATGTGTTACACTCGGATTCGGTTGAAATTTGGTAGGAATATTCGTGGGAGGCAGTAGAATGCTAAGGTGAAAACTGCATGTACCCAGCACAAGTTTAAACGCCAAAATTGAACAAATAAATAGTCATAAAATTAGAAGTGCCGCGGGAGTATCGGGGTGTGGCAGAGAGGTAGGGAGGAGCGAAGCAGCGGACGTGAACCAACCGGGCTGCATCGAGCTGCGCTAGCAGCCCGGTAGCGTATAGTTAGCACGTTCCCCTTAACTTCCCGATCAGATGTGCAAAATGTAAATATGAAAATAGCACATGAAACAAATGTACAAAGGACGATGTTTGAACAACGATGCCAATAAGGTTTGAAAAATTATGAGTAACAAGAACTCGGGCGTGCCGAGACGCATATTTTCATTGTTTAGAGTTATCAGAAAAGTGTTCACAACAATATGTAATGTAATATAAGTACTTGTTTTGCATTTTACTAGGTTTTCATAAATATTGCTTTAATTTGAATTGGCAAATAAATATCCCGTATTTGAAATTCGTATTGCACATTCCATGACAAAAAATTCTGTGACACCATATGGCGTCACACATGACCATGGTATGGTGAGATAAAATTTACTTAGTACATCATATAAATACATCCCAATATTATATAAACAGACTACAACGCGTACAATTGCTTTGGCACCAGCGGAATGCAATTCAAAAACATGCCTGGCACCAGTGGAATAGTGTGCTAAAATCGGCTCGGCACTCAACGTGTTAAACCAATGTAGAAAAATTTGCTGGAAAAAAGGTGTTTAAATCCAATGTGGACAGTATGAAGCTGATTGAGAGTGTAAATTACGAATTATTTTGAAATTGGTTCATAGGCAAGTACAGTACTGTTAATCAAAATATCTTCCCAGTCTAATGTTCTGAAGTGATGTTAGGGAAAATCAATCAATCAATCAATCAATCAATCAATCAATCAATCAATCAATCAATCAATATATATATCTCTCTCTCTCTCTGTCTCTCTCTCTCTCTCTCTCTCTCTCTCTGCGGAGATAGGTCTTAAGAGTGAGAAGGAAGCAGTCATGGCCTAAATTAAGGTTCATCCCCAGCATTTGTCTGGTGTGAAAATGGGAAACCATAGAAAACAATCTTCAGGGCTGCCAGGAGTGGGGTTCGAACCCACTATCTCCTGGATGCAAGCTCACAACTGTGCACCCCTAACCGCACAGCCAACTTGCCCAGTTTATGGTGTTTTATTATTATTGTGCTGAATCTTTCGTTGCAAATGTATGCTCTCTCTCTCATTCCACTGAAGTTGTGAGAGTGGAATTAAAATCTGTAGAATAATTCAAGTCTCCACTGAGATATACCTTCCAAAACAGGCTTAGCAGTTGTAGCAAGAATTTACATATTTCAGTTAGGAGTTGCTTTTTTTCTTCTGAATAAAATCACCCTTAAATTTTAATAATATCCATTTTTTTTTATAGTTTGCTCCAAAATATTGCTGTTTGTCATTGTGTTGTAGTCAGCATGGGATAATTGTTTAAAAAAATTATTATGCTGAATATGTAAGTAGGACAGCTGGAACATGCTGGAAGCTAATAGAGTACGTAGCAAAACAGACGTGCTATGAATGTCAAACAGTACTGCAACGGTAATGGATGCAGCGAGATGGAGCTACAGACAGCCCTCGTTGCAAAGGGAGAGAGAGTGAGAGAGGGGGAGAGAGAGTGAGACCGAAACCTTTACCAGTGTAGATCTCGAAAAGTTGCAAAAGATGAACTGTACTAAGTAAAACTGCAATAATTGTTTACAACTTTTGCAAAATAACTGCTATACACAGTTTATAAATCTATGTACAGTACATACTTAACTTACAACAGGTGGAGAGCTGTGTCTTACCGTGTAAACATGCGTGAATAGAGTAGAGGTACTCTATACCCACATGCTTATACTGTAATTCACTGCTTTCTATCTGTTTCCTTTGTATATATATTCCGCTCCTGTTAGCTTTCTTACCTGAGAATCTCTGTAGGTAAATACTCTGGTAAAGAAGTCACTTGTATAGTATAAGATTTGAAAACTATTCCATTTTACACTCCCAAACTAATCGTTAAGATTTCACCTAAAATCTTCTGAGACCCAAGGCCCAGTTTATTCTATGTGGTGTATGAACATTTTGTTTCTCCATCTTGTTAGGATTTTTTTAAGTGGGGCCATTATTTATCCTGGCAGATTGCTTCTTCATGTTGCTTAGTGTTCATGATGTCTGTGTGTTCAATAGGAACTGCATGCTTTGCTTTTTATTTGTATTCTTCTTGTTTCTGTCTTCTGTTTATTTCGTACTTGAATGACATTTTATTTCTTATTTATTTGGACAAGCTTAAGTTGTCCATCTCCAGTGAACTGCTGTGATGTGCTTGACAAACTCTAATTTGTCTTTTCCTCAAGCTCATTGACTAACTTTGTTGATATCCCAAGTCTTCCTCGTTGTCCTACCCTGCCCTCTCCCTTTAGGTGTAGTTGTAGCCTGCTGACAGGGGATTGTCATCCTGTGTTGCCAGTGCCCGCTCCCAACCCGCACGGCAGCCTCAAGAAGCGTGCCGCCCCGCTACCCCCGGTGGGCAACATATACGGTACCTTGCCCAGTAGTCACAGCCGTTCACCGTCGGATCCCATCCTCCCCAACAGCCATGCAGGTTACCACACGCTGAACCATCACAAGCGCTCACCCTCCAGCGACTCTGGTTCTGTCAGCACCACCTCCACCCGAACCAGTCACATACTGGGTGAGTTTTCTGTGTATGTGTCAGTGTGTGTTGTCCACTTGTTTTCTAAGAATTGTCATTGTTAGGTTTCAAGAAGAATCAAAATGTCACAAAAAATTGGGAGATGTATTTGCTTTAATAATGGAAAGAAAATTGACAATGTAGACAGTAACTGGTTGTTTCATTTTATATGAAATGAAAACTCAAAGCTTGGCAGTTGTAGTAATTAGATATCAAGTAAAATCCTGCAGTATTAGAATTTGTAGTGAATGGTTCGGTCTACCTAGTCTGGCCATAATACTGTTACAAACTGCCCACCAAGTTCTGCTATTTTTTTCCTATGACACCATCTGTTGGCTCCTCGCTCTGAGGGCTTGTTTATGATTATGGAACAGGAACAAGGCGGAGCCAGGGCATTCTGCTGCACCTGTGCAATAGTTTTGTGATGCTGCACAGGTTGAGCTGAAGTAAGTGATGGTTCAAGTTACTTTAATCTTGCAATATGGACATGGGACAAGGCCCACAGGTGCAAGAGGAGAGGCTTAGGAAGTATTTTTCCCAGAGGTAGATTGAGAAGAAAAGTACAGTAGAACCTCTGTTAACCAGAATGGGGGGAGGCAGCATTTTTTATAATAATTCAAATTTAATTTTTAGAGGATAAGAAAGATGAATGAAGACAATGCATATACAATGTTAACGAAGTATTTTAACAAACCCAAACTACGGTACATACTCAGGAAAAAAAAAGCTGATGTTCTATAGTGCATATACTCTAAATATACAATATGTACAGATTATTTTAAAAAATTATCTTTTCACATTGTTTTATAACCGCTATGTCACTCCACTGTTTCATTAGCAGAACGACAGAAGGCTTTGATTCCTCACATCACAAATTGAGTTGACAGTTAGAGTCCGTGCATTTCGTTACTCATCCATTTTGTCATAACATAATAAACTATGTTTCTTTAATTTGTTTTAACCAAAAATATACATTTTCAGTCATTTTGTTAAACAGTATTTCGGTTAAAAGTGTTTCGGATAACAGAGGTTCTACTGTATTTCTCTCAAAAAGTGGGTGAAACATCAAGGTTTGATATGTGGTATTGTCATTGACAAAAATAAATATAATGCGGAGCATCACTATGAAAATAAACATTCTATTACACATGATTCAGTTGAAGGAGAGGATTGTGCAAAAATGGTTAAGGACGTAAAAAAAAAAGCCATTGTTAAGAGAAATAATTTTACCACGTTCAAGTAGATTGATCTGTTCAGATATAGCATAAGCACAAATACTTATAATAGATACAGTGTATTGTTGTAGATTAAGGTGTATCCTTATAAGAAATATGTCCCCCTTATTTATACAAATAAATATTTATGCTAAATTTAATATATGCTTTGTAAAGTTATTGATTTCTATTTTGCCAAAAGCAAGTTATGGTACTTGTTTTATTAATGTAGTTATATCTTCATAATATGGTTCATTGTTGTTTTACTGTGGTCATGTCTTAGTTCATGAGCCATACGCAACGGCTGAGTGGTCTTGTGACTGGTTTGAGAGTTGGGATACCAGTTGCTATGAAATAGAAGTGGACATCTCGGACATATTTTGAGCCATGTCCCTCCTCATGCGAAGGCTGTTAGGACTATACAATCCACCTGTGGTCCTAACCTATTAGAGGAGATTCTCACTGGGACTATGTGCAAGTACGGTAGCATCCTGCTTCTCAGATTTTTTTACAAGCACACTCGGAACATTTTAAGCAAACCTCAATCCTATCAGAGCTATGGAGTCCCACTTCCAGGCGAGGAAATCCTTGGAAACAACTTCCACTTTCTTACCCAATTTCATCTTCATTAGCTCCTCAACTGAGGTTGGTGGCACAAAGGGCATCCAGCCATAAAAAAACATGCCAACTAATTCCATCTCACCTCATTCTCGAGCCCATATCAGGAAAACGGGACTAATGGTTAGACATACATACATGCGTACATACTGCCCCCATTATTGACTAGCTAAGCCCACCCAGTGAGCGAGAGATCCCGAGGTAGACCGTTCATTCATGGCTATCGTTTTCTAGAGGCATTTAAGGGTAAAAGGGGTTGATGACCAGGCAAATAAAATTTTAAAAACAACACATTGACATTTATTGACATAGGCATTTCATAACAAAAAAAAAATCCTTGATGGTTTTTGATTTACAATGAACTTTCATAATATTTTTCTTCCGCAGTATTTGAGAATCACACATATTTCTTGACCTCCAGCCTTACTGTTCTGGAATGAAAATCAAAGAAAAATTAGGCCTTTCCTGCCTTTAAAATTAAAAAATATTTAGCTGAAAGAGTTCAAAGATTTTAACAAGAGTTTTACAAAATTAGACAGCTGTCTCGCTTATGGTTCCATAATAAAAGTGCTAAAGGTTCTATGAATTTGCAGTAGTCTCAACACATGGTTTAAGCTGAATTTTTATAAATCTCAACATTTAAAGTGTATAATATTCGTTAATTACACCAGTAGAAGCTTTAGTAAAAATCAAAATTAATTTCAGAATTTTATAATTTATTATTATTATTATTATTATTATTATTATTATTATTATTATTATTATTATTATTATTATTATTATTAGCAATAATCTTTAACCTTGTTTGTGTAACATGTTCCTTTATCATCACATGACTGAATTATCCACATGGCAATTATAATTCACACTTTAAATCATTATTCTTCAATTAATTACTGTGACTCATTATTACTAGAATTCAAGTTAATTATGCCGTTCGTGAACATTTAATTCTGACATTTGCATAGCATTCATATTTTCAGATTAACTTAAAATATTTCGAAATTTAAATATAAATGTGTTGGAAACTTTCTTATCCATATGCGAGATAATTAAATAATAATTTACAAATCGCTTGCCTTTGCGAAACTAACGAGATGATCTTTCCTTTAAATCATATTAATCAACAAAATAAAATCCTATTCTAGTCTTCCTCGACATAAAACTGATTAAATTTTCCCTTAAGGTGCGCAAAAATAACTTCTTAAGGTGGCACACAACGATGAACATAATCTGTGTCGCCATAGACGCACGACCAGATCAAATCAAATGGAATAATCAACAGACATGGAAAATACTCATATTTACACACACACACACACACACACATCACATTCATACAAGGAAACACGTACTTTTATATACATTATTTACAGCGAATCCTGCCCTCATAAGTTTATTCTTTAATTTTAAGCATGGTCACGTCAACATTCGGCAGAAGATAAATTCGTGTACGGAAAATACTCTTTGGTCAGTAGTGGCTAGTGATCAAAATTAGGGATATCACTTGGGTTGAAATATTCTTCTCACAATGATGGAGATTCATCTAAATTTTGGAGATATAATTGAAGATTCCAATAAAATCCATAATCACCACCATCATGTGGGTTACAAGTCACAACTATCACGTTCGTGAGCCTCAATCGCATTATTATTATTCCCTGTCCGTGAAATACACACACAACACGTGCTCCACTTATGATAAGTTCCACTGTGCTCCCAAAGACACAAGAACAAGTCAATCATCACAAATAAATCTCCAAATACTCAACTACATCATTAACATCCCGCAGGATTTGCCGTATTCCAGGCACTCCATGAACAGAGCACATTAAATCTCACATATAAGGAATCTAAGATAAGTTATAGCTCACGACCATTAAATTCCATTTTTACCCGATCTTTAGTTGATTTTATTATTACTCAAGTAATTATTAAATCTTTCAATCCTCATGAAATATCATAAAATTAGATGACTCGATCCTGAAGAATACAAGTGATCTTAAAATGACACCAGGTTCGATCCTATCTCACAAATTGTACACGTAAATTCAAGTCCGATTAATTTCAATATCACAGGCAAATAAATAAGGTTTATCACGTGGTCAGTGAATTTTAGATATCTCTAACTCATATGCATGGGAACTCACTCAAAGACAGACTACACATCTACTCTAATAGGTTCCAAAATTTCGGTCACACACGTGCAACTCGACTATCATGACACCTCAAGAAATGGAAAAATAAAATGCTTCTATCTACAACAAAACTAATAGATCTATGATTTAAAGAAGAAAGACCTCTAGTTTTACAAAGATGAGAAAGAAAGAAATTTTTAAATGGTACTCAAGTTTTAGATGAGGTTCGATCCCAGGTTGTAGTCAATCATTCCAGCATTTTCCCGGTCAGTCACCTCCTCTTGACCAGATACGCCTCACATCTTAGAAATTCATGGAGACACGGCAGTAGACGTCCCACGATGAAGTTGAGGTGTAGATTGTCGAAGAATTATTCATCTTGATGTGCTGCGATCTCCGGGATGACTTCTGTTGCGTTCCAGATGTGTAAGCTGTAACTGAGACGACAAATGTTAAGATATGCACACACACACACACAGAGAATTACTGAATGTTCTCCTGGATAGTTACACTTAACTTGGCTTCTCTAAGTTGAATTTTACTCCATAAGAGTTAGTAAATAATTTCCACTAAATTTGGCAGAACGGACGTCTGCAAATACGACAAAGTTCTCTCCCACGTGGTCACGATGAACACCAAAGTAACGTAGATCAGCGTCAAGTAGTGTAGAGTAGCGCAGCATAGAGACGAGAAGCATAGAGAGTGATTTACTCAGAACATGGCTTTTTATATCCTTGGCTTGGGAGGCGTGTACTCTTCGAAGACGATAATTGGCTACCGAGGTCTCTCATAATTGGCTCTGACTGTTCGAAAAGCTTGCTGGCAGTCAGACGGTTCGCACGTGGCAAGTTAGCACATGGGCTCGTCACGTGATTTGCCTTGCCCTGGTCGAAGTTGGATCAATACATCGCCCCTCTGAATGAAGAAAAAAACTGGTTCGGAGCTCACCGACCTTTTTCCAAATGACAAATTACAGCTCCCAGCAGACAATAAAACTTTCAACATTAACTTGTTGAATATTCTCAAGATCACCAAATTTGAAGGGGACAATACATACATTTTTTTTACAATTTGCTTTACTTTACACCGACACAGATAAGTTGGACGATGGGATAGGAAAGATCTAGGAGTGGGAAGGAAGTGGCCAAGGCCTTAGTTAAGGTACAGCCCCAGCATTTGCCTGGTGTGAAAATGGGAAACCACAGAAAACCATCTTCAGGGCTGCCGACAATGGGGTTGTTCGAACCCACTATCTCCTGGATGCAAGCTCACAGCTGTGCGCCCCTAACCACATGGCCAACTTGCCCAGTACATACATACATACATACATACATACATACATACATACATACATACATACATACTATCCGCGTAACTTTTAGTGGTACTTCGGCTCCCTAGTGCTGAATCGTTAGACCTCGATTGTCTTCGCGATTTGTATTGGCAACCTCTGACACAAAAAATATGAATCAATTATGCATCATTGTAAGACATCTGGTGGTATAATTGCAACACTTGAAATACTGTTTTTATTTACACAGCAAAGTCAAAACATAAGTTAAGCTTGAACATGAGTGAGGAAAATCAAAGTACATCGCAGGAATAACCTAGAACTCCTACACTGAAACAACAGTTTAGAAAAATTCATATTGATCGATCATACTATTGATTCAATTCAGATTTCATTTCCATTCAGTTGGCAGTATTAGGGCAACCGTTGTAGCAGCTCCCTCCTTACTTCCCACCCCCGTAAAACGAAGTGTCACTAAAAGTTTCGCGGATAGTACATACCCAGAATTCTAGGTGTAAATACATGTTCTTATTTAAAGGTTGTATTTTTCTGTTGTAATTCCCATACTGTATATTGCTATTGCGATATGTAATAGTATTTACGGCCAAACTAGATGTATCTTGCATGTGCCTGCTGCAACAGATTGACATTCCATCAGGTATTTCCTTGTGTTAGCACCTCTTTGAGTCTTTCTACTCCAAAGTTTTTTTCCCCTCTTTTTTGAACTGATAATGTCCTTCCAGATACTGAGACATATCTGAACATCTTTTCTTTCTTCCCTCTTTGACCTCCAGAAATTCAACAAAATTAGGGTGAGATGGGGTAATTCCTACCATGGGGTGTTCAGACTGCTCGGCGCGACCCAATCGGAGGTCATGCTTTCAGATATTCAATCAGATGTCGAATTGCATGGCGCAAACCAATCGGAGGCCGCACACTCACATATAAATACAGCTGCTTCCCAAACAACTTTCGCAGTCACCAGCGGGATACAGGAGAGCGTATCTACACGACGCCACAGAAAATGACTACCGCAGCAGTAGTCGAAACGTCTGGAAGAAACGAGAGGAGTGGACCACGCCATAATAGCCCGGAAGATTTTTATTATACAAGTAAAGCCATCGGCAATGGCTAGTATATAATTATGAAGAGGAGAAATTGTTGAAGTTTTCTGTATTTTATTGTTGCGTTTCTAATAATCTTTTATCCTACAGTTGTGCAATTCCATATGTGGTATGATATCACTAAGAATTAAGATTAGTATTTAGGTTTGTTGCAGAATAAGATGCTGATAACCAGACACACTGAATAATATTTCTTTGGAATGATGGTAGAGGATATACTGCTTGAATATAACAAACAGTCAGAATTGCCAGGTTGGCGGTGTCATTTCAGTCATGCTTATGGGAGCTGGTGACTGGTCTCTGCTAATTTAACATACAGTTAGTAATTTCTGAAGATTTTGCTGCTTTTTGTCTTCCTATTTCACCAGTGTTTTCTTTTTTATTGAAAATCATTTTCTAAAAGCCTCTTTTACCCACCAAACAGCTGTCAAGAGGTGACTTCAGAATTTACTGTTGTCTAATGTACTGTTGATGTAATTGTAATTATTTCTGTAAGAGAAGCATAAAGAACATATAAAATGCTACATAAAAAGCCTGAAATAAACCTTTAAAAGTTTTTAAAAGACAAATTATACAGTAATAAGGTATTAAATTGTATGAATATTATTTACAGTGTATTATTTAAATATTAAATAAATGTTAAAATTTGGATATAATATATATTAATACATGTGATAATCTGTTTTCTTTCAACTAAAAATTAAACATTTGTTCTTGTTAAGAACATTCTTTCACATAGCAGGTCTAATGTTTTAAAATTCATACATATGTACCGATCAACTTTGTTGTACTGTCTACTTTTTGTAATTGTACTGGACTTCTCATCATATTTGTAGCTACAGTATGTTTGGTAATGTGAAGGTACACTGATCAGCCAGAACATTATGACCACCTACCTACTATCTATCACCTGACCAGGAATGCCTGCTAGGCAGACACGCGCGGTGCATGTAGTATCAGTGAGCGTATTGTCTGTGTGTAGAATGGGGAAGGCACACAATCTATCAGAGTTTGACCAATGCAGATTGTGATGGCCTAGATGCTCAGCACAAACGTTTTGGAAACTGCACGATTTTTCGGGTGTTCAAGGACAGACTGGTAAAACAGGACAGGCGGCGAAATGTGGCAAAACTAACATCATACTTAAATGATGGGCAGAGTACAAGTGTGTCTGAACACACAGTGCACTGATCACTCCTATGGATGAACCTTCACAGTCGATGACTCATGCATGTGCCAATGTTGACACCACAACATCGGCAACTACGACTGAAATGGGAACATGACCATCGTCACTGGACGTTGACGCAGTGGCAGAGCGTTGCATGGTCTGATGAATCCCGATGGGAGGGTGCGAATCTGTCGTCTTCCAGAAGAACAGCTCCTTGACACCTATTATGCAAAACGGAGACAAGCTGGCGGCAGCTCAATTATGCTCTGGGGAACATTCACGTGGGCATCCATGGGTCCAGTGGAGCTCGTGCAAGGCACCATGAAGGTCGAGAAGTATCGTACACTGGTTGCAGACCATGTATACCTCTTCGTGGATATCATGTTTTCCAACGGCAGTGGCATTTTTCAACAAGATAATGCGCCAGGAGTGAGATGGAGTGGTTCGAGGAACACAGTGGCAAGTTGCAATTGATTTGCTGGCCCGTGACTCACCAGGTCTTAACCCGATCAAACATATCTGGAATGTAATTGAACGTGGCATCAGAACTCGTCACCCCCCTCGCTGGAATTTACTGAAGTTAGGTGACTTGTGTGTGCTAACTCCCTCCAGCGACCTACCAAGACCTCATTGCTCCCATGCCAACACGTGTCGCCGCTGTTATCGGTTCCAAAGGTGGACATACCAGCTATTAGGTAGGTGGTCATAATGTTCTGGCTGATCAGTGGATATTCTCATCTTTGCTCTTTTATACTCTGTTTATTTGTTTGTGAAATAATTCTGTTATTTTTAACTGTTTAAATGTCTTAGTACCCCCAAAGTATATCTTGAAGTACAGCATATAAAATTCCAAATTGGTTTCTTACTCTTGGAACCTGTTCATGCACGAATTGGGTATTATTGATGTGAAATAGATTAGATTTGGTTGGTTATAACATTTAATATGTGAAATTCATTCTATCTGACATTTTTATAGCAAAATGATTTTTCTGTGTTCTGATGTGTCATTCAGAGTAATTCAAATCTGTATTCTTCATCATACCTGAGAAAATATGATTTCAGTGACCACAGATTTCATGGAATTCATTAAACTTGTTATAGACAATTGTGCAAGTGGGCTCAGACAATCCTCCTGTTGCATAATAGTTCTTCAAATATAAAATCCTGTATTGAGTACAAGATTTAAAAAAACACTTAGGTTATCACATTTACTGTTTAGATTCTGCATGAAGGGTCTGCCATGAAACATATTGTTCAGCAAAATGCTCGATAGAATCTGTGCAAGATATCCATGGACTGATTTAAAATTAAGGCGTTCAGACACATTTGGGAAAGGAACGGTAGATTATGAACACTATCAAGACCTGGAAACTCTCCTTCTTCGGTTGTGTGATGTGATACACTGAGAAGTATGGTCAACTCTGTTTAATCCTGTAGGGAGAGATATGTGGAAGACGAGGTCTGGGCAGGAGAAGGATCTCATGGCTGGGAAACCTACATCATTGGTTCAGCTTTTCTTCAACGTCTAGGATGATGTAGCCAACATGATTGGCAATATCCACTTATGGACATGGCACTTCAAGAAGTGAGAGTTTTGAGCAAAATGCAAATCAGTATCATCATTAGGTGAAACTCTTCGTAAGACTTCTGGGATCTTCAAAGCATGTCTGATGACTTATGTTTTATCGACTGGCTGCAACAGAAGAGCTGAGATATTGTTGGTTTTAGTGACAGTTTGTTTTAGAACGGTCATTTGATCAATAATGGGCATAGTAAGAGCAGATACCCAAACTAACATCCTTGGAATCTAAATGTGTTTCGATGAAATGTTGTTGAGCAAATCTCACTAAGGTATAGAACAGCAAACACAAACCTGGATAGACCGTCTTTGATATAGATGTTGATTCCCATAGGGAATCTGAAATATTTGTTCCGAAGGAGTAAATTTATAATACCAATATAAATGGTCCGTTATTGGACATTATAAATTTTCCAGCTAACTCATTCTTGTTGCCAGCGTTTCGCCCCCATGTGCTAGGCTGGGCTCATCAGTTGGTACCTAACACACCTATCAAGACGTTGGATAGTGCATACCATGGAGGCCACTGCGTAGGCTAATTGTAGCTACCGGCAGTGCCAGTGCACTATGAGAGACTTTGTCTCATTATCAAAAATTGATGCCTGCTTGGCCATCAGATGATGTAGATGTTGATTCCCATAGGGAATCTGAAATATTTGTTCCGAATGAGTAAATTTATAATACCAATATAAATGGTCCGTTATTGGACATTATAAATTTTCCAGCTAACTCCTTCTTTATAATGTCCAATAACGGACCATTTATATTGGTAGACCATCTTTGTACATATCGTGTGAAAAGGAATGTTTCCAGATCTGAATATTTGGAGTGCATTGAACAAACAGATGGCTCAAAATCTGTTGATGGGCAACAACTCAGCCAGGTATCTTCATTCAAGTACTTAGGCTTGTACAAAATGTCAGGTGGAGATGTGTTCAGAGAAGTGCAAACATGAACACAAGCAGCCTGAGAAATATGGCAGTGGGTGATTGGGGTCAAGGCGATCAGAAAATTCCTGTTTGAAATACAAAATTTACTGCACTGTGATCAGACCTGTTGCTTTGCACTCAGGAGCAGTTGAATTAGATATGCCTGGACATTCTTCTTCTTCTTCTTCTTCTTCTTCTTCTTCTTCTTCTTCTTCTTCTTCTTCTTCTTCTTCTTCTTCTTCTTCTTCTTCTTCTTCTTCTTCTTCTTCTTCTTCTTCTTCTTCTTCTTCTTCTTCTTCTTCTTCTTCTTCTTCTTCTTCTTCTTCTTCTTCTTCTTCTTCTTCTTCTTCTTCTTCTTCTTCTTCTTCTTCTTCTTCTTCTTCTTCTTCTTCTTCTTCTTCTTGGTGACAAATTTTGGCTGTGCTTTCTCTGCTGTGAGTTGTTTCAAATAACTGTGCCAATGTCTTGAGAGCTCAGTCTGAGTTTTTTTTTAGCCAGGAGGTTAATCTCCTGCTGATACTCTTTCTAGGTATTTTCCTTGCAGAATTTCTTGCAGTAGGTGGTATCTGCTTCTCTTTCTCATAATGTAACAGAGGTATTGAAGTTTTCTCATTTTAACAAGTGGTTAGTACTTTCTTATCCTTTCTGCTCATCAAACCAGTCTGCCACAATACAGGAAAGTTGGGCTTGAGCATTGTCTTGCTGTAGGCACAGGCTACCAATAGGCTGCTGGAGGCAAACAAAGGGGTAAACATGACCTGCCAGCAGGTTCTTGTAACATTTGCCAGTGAGGGTCCTGGTCAAGTGTACCAAGAGTCCCCATACTAGGATACCACCGGTACCAACCTGAACTGTACCCTACTGGCAAGAGGGAATTATTGCCTGTTTTGGTTGACAATGCACTTGTACCCAGCCGTTGGCATGTACCGACTGGTATCTCAACTCATCTGTTCAGTCAACCTTTTTCCATGCTTTGAAGCATCCAATGACAATATTTCTTTGTCCATGTCAGTTGTTGTGCCTTGTGATTGGCGTTGAGTAGCGGTACCCTTGTGGAACTTCCACTGATATCATAGTTCCTTCCTACTGTGAAATTTCTTGTATCCTCTGCTTCTTCGGTAACATGAAGAAGAAGAAGAAGAATAAGAAAAAGAAGAACATTTTATCAACAAACAAAAAAAAAAACAAACAAAAAAAGGGAAAAATGTGGGGGTTTTTTTCCGAACATGTAGTCAGCTGAATTGTTGTTTGTTTGTTCATACTGAGGTTAGCATGCAATGGAACAGCAACAAGTAAATTGAGTAAACATTCGAATAGCCTTCTTTCATGAACAAGTTAAATATGAAAGTGTTAGGCCTTTTTAGCTGTGAAATTATCAGTTTTTCATCCCAGTATAGCTGCAGACTCATTAAAAAGAAGGCCTTAAGATCTTGGATGCTTTAATATTCACAATAGGCGATATAAAATTACGGTTCTCTTGTGAGAACTTAAAATTGGCAATCAGGTGGTTTTAAAAGTAGTTCTAGGCTGTCATGTTGGCAAAATATATCTTCAAAAATTGGATATAATCAAAATAATTGAGTATATACGAACTAGTTCAGTGGAAATAAGTGTGTGTTTTCTTATTTAAATAACTTGCTGAATGATCACTGTGTTTTGTCAATGTTTGTTCATTTTGTGATAGATTACCAATACACAGTTTGAGAGAGGATGAATATGGTGGTGGTGATTATTATTTTAAGAGGAAGTACAACTGAGCAACCATCCTCCAGGCCTATAAAAGGATGAAAGTTTACATGTATTTTTAATTTATTTTCCCTTATATACTATATTGGTATTGTGTTATTAATACTATTTTTTAAATTATGGAGAATAGTCTTGGAAAGAAATTAATTTAATTTGCTGCAAAAAAAAAAAAATTGTTTCTAAATTAGGAAGGTTGCAAAATATCAGTGAACAGAATAAGAAATCTTATATATAGATTTATGTATTATGTTATTAAAAAAGTCATCATCCACATAGGTGTTACTTCCTCATCTCTCCTTTTGTCTCTTCCTGTTTTATACTCTTGTGATGCTGAATGCTCCTATTCTTTGTTCTGTTCCTTTTATAAATGACTTTCTATTACTTAAATTGACTTGCTGGGTTCATTTTCTCCTTTACTGCTTGATCTATGTTCCTTGTCTTTTACCATCTGTATTCATCTTTATCCTTTTTTCACTTCTCATTTCATGTGGTTGTCTAGCTCTTTTCTATATCCTACAATTTCCACATCAGGGTGGCCCATCAACGAGTATTGAAGCCTCTCTTAAAGAACCTGGAAAGCAGAAAGGAGCTCATGGGATGCCAAGAAGGAATGGCTGTAGAAAAACTGGGATTTATGGGGAGAGAGCCTTTCTGTAAAAAAAGATGTAGAGATTTCCTTGTCCTGTTGTGTTTCAATGTATGCCCTCGTTTCTTCTGTCTATTGCCCCCTCCTCCTACACGACTTGTCTTTGTGTTCAACATTGAATGGGAAAAGAGTGGGTCCACCCATTCAATATGAAATTATCAATGACATTACTATATTAGCCAATGGCTATATTCTCATATCTCTTCTTCTTCTTCATCCATTCCCTTTTCCAGATTCTCTCTGGGTAGGGTAGTGTACCAAAGCCCTCCACTTTACTTGATGTTTTCACCACTCCTCTTCTAGTATTCAGTACAGGTTTATAACAGGACGAGTATAAAACCTTCTTGCACTTCATTGGCACATCTTTCTCGTACAATGTCTCTCACACACTGGTAGAAACTTGCAGACTGCTGTATTCTTAAATCAATTTCTCCATCCAAATTTCCATCTTGTGACATCATGCTGCCCAAATATATAAAAAATTTCACTACTTCAAGAAGTTAATTTCCTATTTTGATAACTCCCCTGGATTTTCTGTTACCTCTCGTCATGATCAAAATCTTGCTTTTCGCAGTACTAATCTTCATATATATATATTTGAGAATATAGCCAATTTTTTAATGAAAATATATTAGTCATTCATAATTACAAATACCCACTTTTACCCCATTTAAAGTCTAATACTTGTCAATACGGATCATTATGTTTACATCATATGATCTTCTTTGTGTTTATCATATTGTGCGTTCCTAACATTCTATACATGAATTGATTTATCACTTCTTTGTTCCTTCCTAATACTTATATATATTAAACTTCAATAATTTGACCACATTTGACAAACTGAGTAGGCTGTTATTTATTTGCAAATATTGGAAATATGAAATTATTAAATACACCACTAACTTAATTAGGTACTCAAAATTTTGCAACAGAATGAATGTTTCGTAATTTCTCTCGATCATTGTTTTTGGTAGCTGGTGCTAAGCAGGTCCTACCTCCTGGAGAACCACCGTCATTGAAGACTCTCTCCTCGACATTCGACAAGTCAAGCTCGGGCACGATCCAGAGGCCGCGCGGGCCGCCGCCACCCACTCCAAGCCGGTTATCCAACGGGCGCTCGACAGAGAGCATCTCATCCATGTCATCGGATGTCGAATCCACTGGGAGCCTGCATAACCCTGTACCCCCTCCGAGAAAGGTAAATGGATGACAGTATGTAGCTCTGTACCGTCCATTTCTGTAGACATCACGGACCAAATTGTTTAAGATATGGAGATTTAATGGACTTACTACAAATTATTATGAACATTGAAGTTACTACAAAATGTTGATTGTATGGTATGTATATTACTTCTTGATAAAAGAAATCAGGAATCTGTTGCGTGAATGGAGTAACTGGCACTCCGTGGTCTTAGCTGTTTCAGTTACAAGGCCTGAAGGAGACTATATAGCTCAAGCATTGGTCTTAGGTAGTGAAAGATTACAGGAGAAAAACTAAATTTGATTCTCATGATTTCTTGATCCTCTTGCTGACATTCTATAGCCTTCTCGTAAGTTCAGCTGTGAATCAGGGATGGTGTACTTTTCATTTCATGGAAATTCTTGGTTCAGTTCCAGTATTTTATGTTTAATTATAGGGGAACTATTATATTATTGCTTAAGAATGGAGACAGTTAAATTGAAATAATAAATATGGTAGTTCAACCTATTCAATACAAGTAAATAAAAGATGTAGAGATTACATTCTTATTTAATTAAAAGTGGAAATGGTACCGGTTTCGACCCCAGTCTGGGTCATCATCAGCCGATTATAACTCGAAAAACAATGCATAAGTAAAAAAGAAGTTAACGGTCAAGTCCACACAATATCAGTTGAAGAGGCGATATAAAAATGACGGGGATAGGCACTGTAAAATTCAGACGTAGTGGAATGTAAGTCACTTAAAAGAAGTAATGCGTAATCTTCCGAGCATCAGCACGGCACACGCAATGTTAGGCACTGTCTCACAATGTTCACGAAAAGCAGAGAACAGTTAAATGAGCCAGACTGCATACACCGTCAGGCACAAAGTTACAACACAATCCAAATATGAAGATCTAAAGTCATGAAGAAGCTGAAGACGAGCCTACCCCCGTCATTTTTATATCGCCTCTTCAACTGATATTGTGTGGGCTTGACCGTTAACTTCTTTCTTACTTATGCCTTGTTTTTCGAGTTATAATCGGCTGATGATGACCCAGACTGGGGTCGAAACCGGTACCATTTCCACTTTTAATTAAATAAGAATGTAATCTCTACGTCTCTTATTTACTTGTATTGAATAGGTTGAACTACCATATTTATTATTTCAATTTAACTGTGATACTTTTCAATACAGAACAATGAAATTTTTATCTTTAAGAATGGAGACCTCGTATCTGCTATTTTTCTGACACACATTGTTTTGTTATTTTGTTGTGGCTATATGAAGCCTCTGATTTGTTTTGTGGAGACTGCGAAACAAAATATCCAATAGAATTGCTTGAAATGAACCAGCCATCTTTCGTGTTATACATTATGACACTTGTCTGCAGACACGTTGTGTGTGCATTCATCATCATCGTCATCATCTGGAGCAGTTTCCAACCACAGGGTAAGTTTGCTTGGAACATACAGTGGCTCAAAAAAGTATTGGTCTGCCCATAGCCGTGGTATGAACAGAAATGTATGGTGCAAATAATGGTACATACAATGGAATTATACATATGCAGATATGTAAGACAGTCAAGTACATCAGTAGGTTGAATGTAGAGCCAAGAAGATTCACGCTGTTTGCAAATGGACCAATAATACAATGGCGTGCGTCATTACACGCCAAACAAGTATTGGTCTAGTTCAGAATATCATCGTGACATCGTGCTGTCTGCTGCATCTGGCTCATTGTGTCTGTGCTGACACAACGGAAGGTAATATTCAGCATTGCTTCCGTGTTCAGCTAGCAATGGGAAGGAAAATGAAAGAAACAACTGTGGAACAAAGACAATAGAAAATAGACTAACAAGTGGCCGTCCCACAAACTTATCAGTACGAGGCAAACAGCAAGTTGTACGTAAAGTGGCCCAAAATCCTCAGCTAAGTGCGCCGAAGATAGCAGTTGCGTTACAACAAGATGTAGGAGTGCAAGTGTCATCTTAAACCACCCGAAATGTGCTACGCGAAAGAAGATATGAGGGCACAACTGCCCGTAGAAAGCCGTACATCAGTAAGGCTAACAGAAAGAAGAGACTTGCGTACGCTAAAGAGCACAGAAATGACAGCTATAAGGATTGGAAGACAGTCGTTTTTACTGATGAGAGTAAATTTACCCTCTTCAGGTCACACCGACAAGTGAATGTGTGGAGGAAGACAAATTCTGAACTTGAAGAGAGGACCCTGATAGCTACTGTGAAACATTGAGGTGGTTCCCTAATGGTGTGGGGTTGCATGAGTGCGAATGGTGTAAGTGAATTAGCCTTTACTGAAGGAAGTATGGATCACAAAGCATACACTAACATCCTCAAACACACATCTTCCATCAAGTGTACGAAAAATGGGACTCTCAGTAAAGTATACGTTTTTGCAAGATAAGGACCCCAAACACACAGCCCTGAATACGAAGCTATGGCTGCTGTATAATACACCCCATTGGATGGAAACTCCACCACAATCTTCCGACATCTACCCCATTGAGAATTTGTGGCACTATTTGGAGCAAAACATGAGAAGGCATGCACTATCAAACAAAGCTGACCTGAAAGAAGCCTTACTCGCCAAATGGAATAATATACCAACGAAAACTATGGAAACATCGGTACGATCGATGCCAAATAGCTTAGCTGAGATTATAAAGAGGAAAGGACACCTACCAAGTACTGAAAAGTTCAAGAAGGATCAAGAAATTGCTTTATGTTAATTCAGACCAATACATTTTTGGTGCCAAGTGAAAATGATTGTTTTAAGTTATGGCTTTTTGGTTATATGGACATGGAAGAATTGTGATTTTCTTACAATCTACATGTTACACAAAATGATAAATAATCAGGGATTCTAGTATATGTCAATTTTTTTCATCATTCCCTTAGATTCCTCGTCCTGATATGTAGCATATCTCAACAGACTAATACTTTTTTGAGCCACTGTAAGCCTCTTCATTGGTTTCTGTACATCCACCACTTCTCTTCTGTCATTGTCGTCCAGTTCCCTCCTCTTGCCTCGATGCTCTTCTTTGCACCTTTCAGCCATCTGTCCCTCGATCTTCCTCTAGGTCTCCTTCCCTTTAGCTCCATTTCTAACATCTTCCTTGTTATTCTCCCATTCTCTTAACATTTCCATACCACTGCAACCTTTCTCCTGTAGGGGTATCTCATTTACCAATTCCCAAACTCTGTCATTTCTTACTCTGTCCATTCTTGTTAAAGCTACTCGACACCTTTGAAACTTCATTTCCACTGCTTTTATTCTACTTTTATCCCTCTCCTTCATCACCCACGTTTCTGAACCATACATCGAAATCGGCATAAAATGAGTGCTGTTTGCAGATGAGATGTACTAATATGGGGAAACAGTGAGAGTGAAGTGTATGGCAGGAAGTTGTGACATCTTACGGAATGAAGTTCTCAACCGAAAAGAGTGAAGTGCTGGTAACAACATGAAACAAGAACATGGGCATGACTTTAGGAGGGGAGCAGTTGAGAAAAGTTGAAAGCTTTAAATACCTGGGAAGTAATTGAAGAAAATGGAGGAGAGAGGACGGAAATCAACAAAAGAGGAAGGTGTGCAAATGGATTCTTTAAGAGTGCAGGAGGATTTATACAGAGAGATGTAAAGGAATTAAAATGCATGTGCAAAATGAAAATCTTAAAAGAACAAAATTAAGTTTTTGTACTAATCAATATGATTATTATCAAATTTAATTCGTGATTTATATTGGCACAATTTTGTTTTCCATTTTCAACCACAGGAGAGGTTTTTTTTCCTTTACGTTGCACCGACACAGATAGGTCTTATAGCGACGATGGGATAGGAGTGGGAAAAAAGCGGCCGTGACCTTAATTAAGGTATAGCCCCAGGTGTCAAAATGGAAAACCACGGAAAACCATCTTCAGGGCTGCCGACAGTGGGATTCGAACCCACTATCTCCCGGATGCAAGCTCTCAGCCGCGCACCTCTAACCTCACGGCAAACTCACCCGGTAAGAGAGTTTTTTCGCTCTGCTGTAAAATCTGCTTCTTTTACGTACAAGGTCTGCATTCTTAAGTGATATGATATTTTTTGTGTTTTAATAACTCATTGGTGGGCCTAAAGAATACTTCAATGCCAGTCAGTTATTTACAATTTATTAATATTATTCATTTTATGACATTATAAAGTGCACTTACTACTAACTTATCACAGATCACTGATAATATCACTGATACTTTTGTTAATAACAACTGAAGTGCATACGGATGGAGTATATTGCTCATTCTGGTCTAAATAGATTTCTCAGCTCTTTTTGCACTGACAACATTATTTTGTGTGCAAAAGAATATTATGAATTGTACAGAATTTAATAAAGCCCAGTTTTACTGCTGGATGTCCTTCCTAATGCCAACCTTATATGGAGGGAGGTGTTCGTTATTATATGCGTTATGTGTAGATGAAGTCTGTATTGAGACAAATGCAAATGCATAGTTCCTGATTCATAAATCGTATGCAGTTAAAATTCCCAATCCTTTCTGAAAAATATATACATAATTTCTATATCTGTGGTCGGATGTAGAGCTGTATAGTTTTCATAGGAAATATCCACTGTTCCTAGTACTGAAACAGCCAGTCAAACCACAACTTTGTTCCTGTTATAAGTGGACAGCTATTTGCTGTTTATTTTAAAATTACTCCTTGTGCACTTACTGGACCACAAAAATTGATATGCTGCCCGAGTTGAAAGTACTGTGGGTAGCCCTAGTCAAGCAATATTCATTAAATGTCTCTAATTTTTTACCAGTTAGGAGCAGATCAATTTTTTTATTCTAAAAGTGTACAGTGCCTAAGTATGAAGTACAGTAGTCTGATACATGGTAATAAGTTGTAATTAAAGTGAACCTTAGTAAATACTTGCAGAATAGTGTATATATTATGAATGACAAGTGCAGGAAGGACACAGTGACAAGAGAGTTTCATGTACAGTAGTTTACAGGGTCCGCTGTGAATAAAGTTGTGTGAACACTGAAAGTTACTTATGAAAATGTTCGCATGTTGAATTCTTGTTAAATTTTAGATTAAATATGTGAAAAGATGTCCAATAGGTGCCATTCTTGAAGTATAACAGCAGTTCCACTCAGTGTTGAGCGAGAGGAAGTGGACTACCATAACAACTTCATAACTTCACAGTTCCCATTCATTAAATATCAGATGACTCGGAAACTCGTGCCTAATTTTTGGAGCTGCCATGCTTACTTTGCCTATAGGATTTTGAAAAGTAACTTTCTCACCTTGGATGTGTTTGGAAATGGTTGACACTGATACATGATAGATGTTCTTTACCAAGTTTCCTTGTAGTAATATAAGGATTTGCCTTGATGATATGTACAGACACCTTATCTAGTACCAAGCAAGTTAGCTTATTTTTTGGTGAATTCCAAACATTTTTCACATCCCATCATTTCAGCTTTGTACACTAGTGGCCGGAAGTCCTTTGCTCATTGGCAGCTTTCAAATGAAATATAGACGTTTATTAATACGAGAAATGTGCGCGAATATGCAATGTTTATTGAAATCTGTATATCGTGACGCGTGGATCGATTGTCAATCTCTCATTCTCGCGTGCTATGTTAGTGTTCGTTCACATCAGTCTAGATTCATAATTAAGTATTTATTTATTTTCCACCTAGTCGATACAATGATTGCTTAAGGCAATTTTTAATGGTCAAAAGTGGTACATGTTTCGTATATTATCAACATCTTCAGCCACATAACACTGTCAATTTTATATATTTTTCATCTAAACAGTGTTATGTGGCTGAAGATGTTGATAATATACGAAACATGTACCACTTTTGACCATTAAAAATTGCCTTAAGCAATCATTGTATTGACTAGGTGGAAAATAAATAAATACTTAATTGTGAATCTATTGAAGTGCGATACGGACCATGAAGCTGATTTTATGTAATCACATCAGTCTAGTCGATTGTAGAGACTAGTCACTAGATTTGGAGGTTTTTTCAGTAATTTAGTGACAAAATTTCAAAGATAGCGACTAGTGACTTTTTTTTAGAGATTTTAGGAGCCATTTGGAGACAATTCTGGTGAATTTTAATTTATTACTTGATAAAAATAGCATTGCGCTATGTGATGCAATATATTAATCTATGCATTTGCTAAGTAATGGTATATAAGTGCATGGCTAATTCACACGTGTGGAGCACGAGTTCATTCTAGTTTCGGAAGGTTTATCAGAGACCGTTCATCTTGCTCGCATACTTCCTGTGAGGGAATAGAGGTGTGTAATTTTTAGCCTTTAGCCTCATATAGCAACAGTTGGGTTTTGTGACAATAAGTAGTATAATATGTACCATAGTACGCAAACACGTAGAATAAGCAGTTTTGACCAGTTGTATCTCCTGATTTTTCCTGATTTTCATATCAAAATCTCCTGATTTTTGTTTTTGTAAAGTTGGCAGGTATGGTACTGTTGGCAGCCCTGAGGATGGTTTTCCATGGTTTCCCATTTTCACACCAGGCGAATGCTGGGGCTGTACCTTAATTAAGGCTACGGCCGCTCCCTTCCCACTCTTAGCCCTTTCCTGTCTCATTTTCATGCTAAGACCTATCTGTGTTGGTGCGACATAAAGCCAGTTGTAAAATGAAAAAAATCTTGCCCACCATTGAAGCTCAGCCTCATACTCCTCATCCTGTATCTGAAACAGAATTTCTCAATCTATTGATGAATGGTGTGTACAGCATGCTTCCGATACATACAGCTCAGAAGTTGGGTGGCTTCAGAGAAGTAGATTTTCGATATAAACTTCCAATGTGCCGGCAACCTCTCCACTTTATCTGTACACAGGATGATCTACCCTGAAGGTGAAAGTCTCGAGTAATGGAATGAAGAAAAAATAAACTGCAGTTTCGTTACTGTACAGTACTTTTTTTTTTTTTTTTAATGTTGCACCGACACAGGTAGGTCTTGTGACAATGATGAGATAGGAGAGGGCTAGGATCGGAAAGGAAGCGACCATGGCTTTAATACATCCCCAGCATCTGCCTGATGTGAAAATGGGAAACCATGGAAAACCATCTTCAGGGCTGCCGACAGTGGGGTTTGAACCCACTATCTCCCGAATGTAAGCTGATGGCTAGGTGACCCAAACTACACGGCCACTTGCTCGGTCATTACCACTTTATTTACAATGTAAGTAGAAAATGCCCTCCCTCTTGTTCCCTACAAAGCACTGTACACTTCATAATGCTTTTTTGCATTCTTGGTAGCATAAAGACTGTGACACTTTCACTTGCTGCCCTAATCTTCCTAAAAGAGCATCCATATGTCAAACATGTAACCAAGGAAATTAATTTCTTTGACTTTGCCCATACACCAACAGCATCTCTACCAACTCATAATTACCAGAATGCCCCTACTCCAAACAAAGAAACAAACATGCAACTGGAACATTAATTATTGCTCTACTGTGAGTGAAGCCATAACATAACAAATATCCCTCCCCTTGTTTACATTTTTTTACAATTTGCTTTATGTCACACCGACACAGATAGGTCTTATGGCGACGATGAGATAGGAAAGGCCTAGAAGGGGGAAGGAAGTGGCCATGGCCTTAATTAAGGTGCACCCCAGTATTTGCCTGGTATGAAAATGGAAAACAACAGAAAACCATCTTCAAGGCTGCCGACAGTGGGATTCAAGCCCACTATCTCCCAGATGCAAGCTCACAGCTGCATGCCCCTCACCGCATGACCAACTAGCCTGGTGCACAATTCTCTGACCCTCGTGTACCGAGTCATGGAAGGACTCTGCTTCTAATCTAAACTTGCAGAATTCACCTTGAGTAAGAGAAGACCGTCCCATTGCAGAGGTCAAGCAGAGGGAGTTTGGACTGAAAACCTACTTCCCTCAAGCAATTGTTGCTATACATGACCCAGCTTACTGAGCTGTATGTTTCTGAAGCATGTAGTATAGGCCCTGTCTCCTCACTCCATTCCTAATTTATATTGTAACAGACATTCGTAAGCTGAATAGCAAAAATAGATCAGAAATGTGGTGATGGATGTAGAAACACCTATTGGCAGGAGACTATGTTGAACAGAGCACAATGCAGATTACAGCCAAGGTGACGTGGTTGAAGTGCAATATTCATCCGCATGGTAAAACAGTCTGAATGATTGTCATCCTAAACATTATCATTCTCTTTTTTTTTTTTTTTTTTTTACTCTCTTCACACATTAATACTAAAACTATCAAAAATGTCCTTGATTAAAAATTGGGTCATAGCGAGTATTTCCATTAGATTAATTTATAGAATATGGTATTAGTTGATTCCTCCACAGTGATTTGTATGAAATGTATGTCTAACCACTTAGTCCCATTTCTTGAAACAGGGTCAGGGATGATTCGAGATAAATTTATGTGGCTTTTTTCTTTACAACCGGATGCCCTTCCTGATGCCAGTTTTAGTTGAGGAGCTAATGAAGATGGTATGGATCATGGCGAACGGAGATGGAAAGCATCGGTTGTGGCCTATGAGTAGGAGGTGTCCCAGCATTTTCATGGAAGGGAAACTGGTAAACCACAGAAAACCATTCTCGGGACAGCCGGCAGTGGGATTAGAACCCACGCATGTTCCGAATGCAGAGCTTTGCTCCATAACCATAGCGCGTTAACATGTGCGGCTGCTCTGCTTGGTAGTTATTCTTCTTGTAGAACCTTCTCCATTACTGAAGGTTGGCCACAATCACAGCGAAGTCTGTATGATGTTCTGCTGTCCTCATCAGTCTACTAGAATCTAGTCCTATCCAATCCCATAAGTTCCTCAGCCCAGAATGTTTCCTTCAACCGCAACCCTGTACGTCCATCAACTTTACCTTGCATGTTCAATTGAAGTAGGTTGTGCCTTTCATTTCTCATAATATGCCCAAGGTAGGCTGACTTTCTTTTCTTGATTGTACACATCAACATTCGTTCCTTCCTCATGCGTTTGAGTACGGCAGCATTGGAGATGTGGTCAGTCCATGAGATCCGTAACATCCTTCGGACCGAGCTCGATAGCTGCGGTCGCTTAAGTGTGACCAGTATCCAGTAATCGGGAGATAGTGGGTTCAAGCCCCACTGTCGGCAGCCCTGAAGATGGTTTTTGTGGTTTCCCATTTTCACACCAGGCAAATGCCAGGGCTGTACCTTAATTAAGGCCACGGCCGCTTCCTTCCAATTCCTAGGCCTTTCCTATCTCATCGTTGCCGTAAGACATATGTGTCAGTGCGATGTAAAGCAAAAAAAACAACATCCTTCGGAACACCATCTCGAAGGCATTTGTTCTTTTAATGAAATGAAATTGTTTGAAAATAGGAGTACTTAGTAATTGGATCTATTACCTCAGGTTAATGTTACAATTATTAATAAGAAGAAACTATGACCACAAGTGGTTGGGCAGTTTAAAGCATCGTGCCAAGTGAATAGTCAACTGGTCCTTGAAGAAAAAGAACTGTTCTTGTAGTTTTCATGAACTTGCTTCATTAGGTTCTGGTATGTTTTTCTTCCCTAATTCACTTACACAACAGCATAATCAAAGAGTTTCTTTAAAGAATATTTTCATTTTCTTACAGGTGCTCACTTCAGAACATTTGTTAATGCTCTACCTGTTCTGTAGCTTTAAGGGTTATGGGTAACACGATCTTGTAATGTTTCCAGAAAAAAGACAGAGCTCGACTTGAGAGCTATGCTGAAGAACCTGACCTCCACATCACTTTGGTAAAGAGTGCTGCTATTTTTCCCCCTCTCCTGCTTGGCTCTGTAGACATTTGCCCCCTAATTGTCTTAGCAGCATGGATTGCATGGGACTTGTTGTTTGTTGTCTTTGTGGCAGCTGGCAAGTTTGAGTTAAACCCTTAAAACCTCATGCATCAATTACTCCACTAAGTGGTAAGGCCCAATTGCCATTAAGGTCTAATAATTTGCTAAAATATAATTTACACCAAAATGAACCCTTTCCAGTCCCATGAACTAATCCTAAATTTGTGGCAGAGCTGGAAATCAAATCCAGGTCAGCCAGTCGAGAAGCTATTATGCTAACATCTATACCAATATAGTTGGTCCGTTATTGGGCATTATAAATTTTCCAGTTAACTAATTTCTTGTTTCCAATAACAGACCAACTATATTGGTATTATAAATATACTCATTCGAGATAAATATTTCAGGTTCCCTATGGGAATTGACATTTATATCAACATCTAGACCAGCGGTTCTCAAATTTTTAAAATATTTTTTCATATGATTCCATATGTTACTGAGGAATGATTGTGTAGCATAGAATTTATTCAGTTATTAAGTACATTATATACATTTTGAGTTGACATCTGATCATATTGAATGGTAGTTTTTTTTTTATAGAACTGATGGTAGTTTATTGAACACTTTTAACTGGACAATGAAATTACTTAAGTCTGTCTTTTGCAACCTATAACAAGGTATTTAATTATCTGACCTGCTACCTATATTATGCTTATGAACACTATTTGGATTTTATTGTCTTCTCCATATACCTTTAAAAGTGCATTAAAAATATACTTGTTCACAACAGTTATAACGGACAGATTAACGAAAAGAGACCTGCTGTTGGAAATAATAGGAAAGCAAAAGAGTATATTAGGAAAGAGACGAGTTGGATTGATCAAACAAGGACGGATCTGGAGGAAAGGCTGAGCTAGTAGGAAATCAACGAACAGAATATATCCCTGGACAGAATGAGGTGGCAAAAGCTCGTACTCAATACCCGAGGTGGGTAGTGATGATGATGATGATGATGATGATGATAGTATAATACCTTTTTTATGGAGAAATAAAAATAAAAATCTGACAGCAGTTTTCCCATTGTATAATTCCATATTGAAGAATACTGTGAAAGAATGAAAAGTAGGCAGTTAAGATATCTGCTGGGAACTTTTATCTCTGGTGGCTCTCAAGAGATTCACTAAACTTGATAATCTGTATGAGCAATCCCAGCTCAGCTTTAGATCTAAATGTGCTAAGACTGAAAATTTAAAAGACCTTGATGCTCTATAATTGCTCTTCTTCATCAACTCTAAAGAGTTGTGTAAATGAACATAATTTAGAAATGTTGTAACAAAATGGATCATCATCATTCACATTTGTACAGTGATCGTGCAATACCGTAACAGAATTTCTGCACTTCATTGTAGCTTTCTTATGTTTGGTTGCCATAACAATAGTGGACAGCATGATTGGCTTGTCATCTCTTTAGACATGGTAGTCTCTTGCGTTTTTTACTGTGCGAAATAATATAAACTGCTTAAATTATTGATGTTCATAAGAAAGCATGTGTAGACGTTTGATTTATTGATTAAAGTGACTGTTACTCATGTGAAATACAGGTACACTTATTATTCAACAAAAGGCTAACGTGTGTAGTATTGCAGGCTGTCATAGCATTAGTTGAGCTAATATATTTTTAAAAAGATATTTTAGTACAAATGTGCAGCACAATTTTATGCATTTTTAAAATGCTTTTAATATTTAGGTTTTCGGTTCACTTTCAGCAAGATGAGATGAATTCGAGTAGTCATTAACAAACAATTAAACCTGAACTTTTCACTCAATATTATGCTGTACTTAATAAGAAATAATTAAACCTTCAAAATTGTATTCTATATTTTAAAAGTAACATGGGACTGATAATAAGAATCTTGCCTATGCTTTATTTAAGGCATTGTTATTTATATGTGCTGGTTCTTTAATTAATTGTATTATTGCGGCAAATGGTGGCCACCATTTGGCTGTTGGTAAACACCAAAACAGCTCAGCAATTGGTATTACAATCAAGAACATACAGTTAGCTCTTAAATTTATTAAAGATAAAATATTATAAAAGGTATTTACTTGCTGCTATTTAACTTTGATATCATCGATGTCTAGACATTGGATTTCTATGCTCTGAAAACCGAGCAAGTATGCAGTAAAAATTGTTAAATTTAACACATTTTATAGCATTCTAATGTGAAACACTTTTATTATATTATTATATTCAAACAGTTCACTCACACCCATATGTTTATGAAGGTAATTCCAAAAATAAGGTCTCCTATTTTTTTATAAATACATAGACCTGTTTATTTCTACAATGGTTTACATCATTTTACAGCTTGAACATTCAGCTATTTTTCTACATAATCACCATTTCGGTCGATGCATTTTTGTAGACGCTGTGACAGTTTTTGTATGCCCATGTCATACCAGCTCCCAGCCATGCTGTTCAGGAAATTGTGAGCGGTGCTTCAGGAAACCTCAGGAACCAAAGTGCAGAGATCATCCAGGATGATCCACCGATCTTCACACATGATTTGCTCAACCTTCACGACTGTCTCTATGGAAATTGACGGTCTCCCGTTCCTTTGTTCGTTCATCGTGAATTTCATTCCAACCGGCTGCAAACTCTCTACACCACTTACGAACACTTTTGACATCCATGCACGACTCACCATACACTTCCGTCAATTGGCGATGGATTTCAATCGGTTCAGTACCTTTTGCGTTCAAAAACCGAATAACTGTGCGCACTTCGCACTTGGCAGCAACATCCAACAGGAGCTCCATTCTCAACGGCTGCCAAGCCAAGACTGAGTGCCTCAGTGCAGCGTGCGCATGTTTATATGCGAGCGCGGGAAACACTCTTCACAATATTGTGACCAACAGCCACATGAACAGAGTTCTGTATTTATAAAAATATAGGGGGCCTTATTTTTGGGATTATCCTTGTATATACAAATCATGATCAAATAATCACCACTATTAAGATATGCATGTAATTTCACGGGTGAAAACAAGCTGTACACAATGTGGTTGGTTCAGAAATATGCACAGATGATTATGTTCACAAACTATGCTCATGGTTAGCAGAAACAGTCTTGAGTTCACACTTTTCACTCTCACCACATACCTGGGCTAGTCCCATTTTACTTCCCGTCTATAATTCCCCTTGCTGTACACTACAGGGATAGATATATCTCCACAGTACAAGCACAATTATTTAATTTTGTGTTCTCGTGCAACTACAATGGCATGATGGGAAATGGGATGAAAATTTGGTTTCTAAGTTTAACCAAGCGGAAAAGTCCTCTCAGTATTAATTACTATAGGGTGAGAGTACCTTATGGGGATCACTGTTGTATGAGGCTGTAAATAAAGGTTACAGATGTCTTCATATGGAATAGTAAGTGGATTACAGAAATCAAGGAAGATATGAACTACAAATTACAGTGGAAGACCTAAGAAACAAAACCGACAAAATCAGGAAACTCGCAGACAAGCGAACCAGACTGCAAACCGGAATCAACAAACAGACAATAGGAAGGGTGATTTCTGATGACGAAAGAAAGATAACATCTGAGAGAATGAAGAAGTACTGGGCTGAAAGGAAACTGATAAATTCTCTGTATAAAGTTGGCTAGAGTGGTCCAATGAAGGCCATAAAATGTAAATAAATGACGGTATTTAGGGGTTGTAGTAAGGATGTACTTCATGCAATGGAAATTAAGATGTGCGGTGGTCAAATAGCCAGACTCGACTAGATCACATCGGGAACGATGCTATGCAGAAGAAATTCAAGGTTCGCAGAGAAAGTGTGATGGTATCGGCATGTACTCCATAGCAGTGAATCCTCAGTTGCGAAGACTGCCCTTCAACTGGATGTTGAGGGTTGCCGACCTCGAGGGTGACCACAAACACACTGGCTGGACCGGATCAGAGACGACATGCGGCTCGCCAAACTCAGACCCTGGGACGCTATGGATCGACTGAAGTGGAGGAAACTGTGGAAGAAGGCAGACCCCACATAAGTGTCAAAATGCAATGCTGATGATACCAAGTAAAGATGTAAAGGAGAGAGCATGTAAATCTCAAGACCCCAATTAGAGGGTGGTTATGTTATGGGCGATTTCCAACAGAGGAGTAGTGTTACAAAAATATTGCAAACTTTGTGCTGGGAAGACTTAGAGAGTAAGGAAATGAGCTGCTAGACAAAGTGGTATGTTCCGAGCTCTCGGTGGAGAGATGGCATGGAATGACATTAGTAGGCAAATAAGCTTGAGTGGAGCTTTTAAGGGTAGGAAAGATGAAGATAAATTTGGAATTCAAGATAACAAACTGGGGCAAATATTCATTTATAGGAAGAGGAATTAGGGAATGGAATAATTTATCAAGGGAAATGTTCAATAATTTTCAAATTTCTTTGAAATCATTTAAGAAAAAACTAGGTAAACAAATGATAAAGAATGTGCCACCTGGGCATCAATCCAAATGCAGGTCAGTGATGATTGATTGACCAAGGGGGTAGCAAAAGAAGGTACAATTAAATGCAAGTGTCCATAGTCTCCCATAGTGCCTGATGATTTTTCCAAAAAGGCCTGTGTGTGGGGAAGTCAGTCATTTGTGGAGGCCTTCTCTGTCTTCTATCTGCCACTACCAGTTGGTGGTTGGCTTTGAATTTTTCCGCACTGTTATAGATAGACTATAACACTGAATGAACGGGCAGTTAATACAAACTACTAAGCAAGTGAAAAGATATAGCTGGCAGTCGCATTGCATTTCAGTATGTCCTCTTGTATTCCCCCCCCCCCCCCCCCCTCGTGGGTGGGGGTCGCAGACGAAAGAATACACCCACGGTATACCCTGCCTGTCGTAAGAGGTGACTAAAAGGGGCGACCAAGGGATGAATATATTAGAACCATGAAACTACTTGTGATTAGTACCACCACGTGGGGAACACCATGGGTCGCTTTTACTTGCGCATAGTACCACTATGTTAGGTACCAAATAGGTATGTGATTAGTAGCAAACGAGAGCGCGACGGCTTTTATTACAGTACCTGTGATTAGTAGCACTATATGAGGAACACCACGGGATAGTACGAGTCCCTGTGGTTAGTACACATGTGATGAACACCATAGGTTTGCGTTGCCTGTAAATGCCAAACACCATGGTTCTACTTTTCTAGCGATAAGCACCATTATGAGGGGCTGCTGACTTGGATTTTGGACTCCTTCCGACTACAAGCATCATCGATTCAGTATTGTGCTATAGAAGCAGTCCCTTGGTCAGTGATACTATTGTTTTACGCCAGTTTCTGTGCATGTGGGGCACTGTGGGTTGGTTCCACTGATCGTTTTAAATTCATATCCATCCATCTATTCAATCTTCATCCTCACGTTTTGAATTCTGGTCAGTGGAGGATTTTGTACTTTTAATTTGTCATTCCATTTTGTTTCCTTTCGTACCATTAGGAGCCGATGACCTCTATGTTAGGCTCCTTTAAACAGCAAGCATCATCATCATCATCATCATCATCATCATCATCATCATCATCATCATCATCATCGTCTTGTATTTCCCATAGTTACATTATAGCTTCCCTCAGTGCCACTGTGATACGGTAAGGTATATAATGTAATTACTACATGAGGAAGACCTTCCCATTAAATATACATTGGCCACGTTGTCTTTAAATATATAGGAAACACTTAACAAGTGGAGAAGCTTTTTACTTTCATATTCTTCTCATCATCTTGCCCTTTGAAGGGGGTACAATTGTTAATCTGACAGCAGAGTGTATATAGTATTCGTGAATGTTTCTGAATCTTTTTGGCGTTTCCCTTCTCAAGGATATTTTATCATTCACTTTATGCTAAAGATAGTTGGCTAGAAGAGCTGAATGCTGCACATCTTCAGACTAACGACATAGTGAATAAATAATGGAAAGGAACATATACTAGGTGACAGGTCACCATTGTAAGAAGAGACAAGAACAAGCATGGAAAGACTTACGGCCCTTACACAAGAGCGTTCTTCTGTCGTCATTGTTAACTATAAAAATATGCTTCTTTATCACCAGCCTGATCACTTCTGTAGTTCAGTATGACCACATTTTGTGGCACAAACCAGCGTCGAAATGTGGTCCGGCCAGCTTCACTGCGTATGGAGTAATTTGTTTGGCAGCTGGAACTTCGGTCATTCACAGTATGAACTCTGAAGAGAATGCTGTACTTCTTTTGCTCATGGGATGACGCAGAAAACAAAGGAAAATGCAGAGAATATTGTTACATCCAATTGTAGAAGTCTGTGTACTGTTTGGGCAGTAAAACTACGAGTCCACCAGCTAGAGTATGTGGATAATTTTCCTTACCTTGGAAGTGTAATCTCCAGTGATAATTTGGTCAAAGGAAATTACAAATAGAGTGCAAAAGGGATCAGAATTCTACCAACAAGTAAGAACACATCTATGGGATGACATGATTCTAAATCCGGCCAAACTGATGATTAACAGCTATTTCATACCAATATTGACCTATGGTATTGAAGCATGCACCCTCACAAAAAGTGATTCATCAAGACCGCAAGCATCAAAGATGAAATTTCTTTGATCCACCATCCAGAAGACCAAGGTGGACAAGTTAAGAAATGAGGAGGTGAGGAAAGAAGCCGGAATAAAGACATACCTGTTAGACCGAATCGGCACATCCACACTAAAGTTGTATGGGCATGTGATCAGGATGGAGCCTACAAGAACAGCAAGAATAAGTTTGAAAAGACAGGTGGAGGGGAAAGGACCTGCAGGAAGACCTAAAACCCGATGGATGTACATGATCAAGGTTGATCTAGTTACCAGAGGATGGACAGTGGATGATGTTCTCCATGACAAGTTGTATATGGACAGCAAGAAGTAGAAGAGGCTCATTTACAGTACCCGGAAACTGGAACTGTACAATGATGATATCACGAACTTTGCAATCAGCTGGATGAGCTTTTCCAGTTCTTCAGAATGTCAAAAAATTCTTTTAGTGAGCTGATACAGGAAATTGGACCAATTGTTTCAAGGACAAATGCTGTGATGAGGAAGGCCATATCGACAGAAGAAATACAGAATCTTGACTCTCTTGGCTCACCACGGAACTGGGATAAATTGAAATGTCAGAAAATGAACGCACTGAACAACCGGGTGCTTCTGGCTCGACCGAGTTTGTGTGAGTGTGAGAGAAATGAGCCTGGGGCTGTTTCATTCATGGGAAGGAACGAACGTACGTTCCCATATAGGAAGGCTATATTTTGGCAGTGAACGTGTCTGTATCAAAAGGCTCCATCATAATATATGCCAACGAGGACTTGTTGCCGTCATCGCAACGTGGCTGAAATGTTGCTTGTGTGAAAAGCAAAGCACTGCAGTCGGGCTGTGGTCAGTGAATGGGATCGTTTGCAACTGGCAACATTGGTTCATGTGTGGTCGAGAAAACATTAATCTGAAAAGGAGAAGCATTCTTCCCATTGCATTATATGGTAACAGCAAAGCGGTGACAACCAACCACACATGAACCCTTTTTTGTGGTCAACAACGCTGACAGAAAAACACTTATGTGTAACGGCCCTAAGGGACACATACAATCTCTGCATCTTCATGTACTGCCGTATTGAAATAAGTCCTAGTTCTTCTATATTCATAATTCTCAGCCCCAACAAGCTTATTTCTGTTTTTTACCTTCATCAGGGAATACCAGAGAAATTGGCTAGAACACCTAAACAGGATGGACATAAGCAGGATCCCCAAAGCAGTCATAAACTACTGCCCTGGTCGGAAGAGATCTCTGGGATGCCCCAGGAAGAGATGGTGTGAAAATGCAAATCTTTTGTATAGACTGTAACAGTTCTTCTATAGGACTAATACATGAAATGATGATGATGATGATGATGATGATGATGATGATGACCTTTTCATCAGGAGGACTGGCTTTAATGATCTCTGAGGGTTCCGTCTTGATCTGTTTGAAAATGTGGAGATTACCCTTTTGTGTTTCCATGTTTGTCCTTATTTCCTCTTTTTGTTGCTTCCTCTTCTAATGCTGACCTGTCATTTTTTATTCCTTTTCATGTTCCTGTTTTCAGTGTTAGTAAATAAAATCTACTTGAACTGATGCCAGCCAAATGCTGGAATAGGTGATAAGGCCCCAACTGGCAAGGTCCGTTGCACATTTCCGATGTGATGACAAATGATTATGGAGTATTTACCCCATGGCACTACAGCCCTTGAAGGGCCTTGGCCTACCAAGGGACCGCTGCTCAGCCCGAAGGCCTGCAGATTACGAGGTGTCGTGTGGTCAGCACGACGAATCCTCTCGGCCGTTATTCTTGGCTTCCTAGACTGGGGCCGCTCTCTCACCATCAGATAGCTCCTCAATTCTAATCACGTAGGCTGAGTGGACCTCGAACCAGCCCTCAGGTCCAGATAAAAATCCCTGACCTGGCCGGGAATCGAACTCAGGGCCTCCGGGTAAGAGGCTCGCACGCTACCCCTACACTACGGGGCCGGCGATTATGGAGTATTACTGGAATGAAATTGATGAGGGAAGCTGGAGATCCACAAGAAAACATGTCCCCAAATTTTACATGAAATCAGAGATTTGAACAGTGGTGAAAGTTTGATGTCTGATTTTCTTTTCCTCAAAAGGGGCCTCAACAGTATAGTAATATAAAGAAAAATACCATCTTAAGTCTCAGTGAGAGTCTTTACTTGATTTGCTTGACGAGATTCACCTGGAGCCGTCTGGTCTGTCGTTGAAGTGCTTGCTTTTCTATGTTGTATTGTTGAATATTGTGTTGCATATACTTTGTGGTAAGAGCTTCCGTGGCTCAGGCGCCAGCGCGTCGGCCTCTCACCGCTGGATACCGTGGTTCAAATCCCGGTCACTCCATGTGAGATTTGTGCTGGACAAAGCGGAGGCGGGACAGGTTTTTCTCCGGGTACTCCGGTTTTCCCTGTCATCTTTCATTCCAGCAACACTCTCCATTATCATTTCATAGCATTTATCACTCATTAATAAATCACCTTGGGAGTGGCGACCCCATTGTAATAACACCCTATATATGTTTCATTCATTACATCTCTGACCCGGTCAATGGCTGGAAAACAGGTTGTAGGTTTTCATTTTCATTTCATACTTTGTGGTATTTCAGATATATTTATTTTAGGTCTTTAGTTTAGAAATATATACTACACTTTCAGACCCAAGGGAACAGTTTTAAAAAAATATTAGTTTTCTTTCCTGCTGGAAAAAGACAAATTTCAGGAAAAGTATTAACAACAACAACAACAACAACAACAACAACAACAACAACAACAAATAACACTTGTTATAACACAAATTCATGACCCACATATTTGTATTTCCGTTTTTCTAAGTTTCTTATAATACATTCATGACTGTAATTAGTAATTACACAGTATCTTAATAGTATGACACATAGGTGTATTGCTAAGCTCTTCAGTTTTAAGGGAGACACACAATTTTACTTCACTTCATGAGATTTTTGTAAATCAGTTTATGTTCTTTGAAAGGCTCTAATACACTCAGATACACTAACCCTCTATCACCAAACATCATTACTAACCTATTGAAATTTGACTACTCCTATTTACAGTTGTTATATTTCCTATGTAACAGCTAACATTTGGAAAAAGTTTGGATATTTAGAGTTCTTGTAGGGTCATAAACCTAACATGAATCAAAATACTTAGATATTAAATCATTTGAGCAATTGTTTATTAAATATTGCAAACTTGATACTGACAACAGTTGAAGTGTTGCATCACAGGACTTAGATGCCCTTTCTCATCTTCATCATTCAAATATTAATAACTATTGCCAGTATCATGAACAGTATCATCTTCACTCCTTGCCTCATCTTCATCTGATTCGTACGATAATCACCAGTAATTTTATCTGGTATTCTGGTAGCCATTTGCATTCTTCTGATTTCTCTTCTACAATCTCCTATGATAACAGACACAGAGTTGATAGTGATATAAAAATAATACATAATACTTCAGAAACAGTAAGTGACTGTTTAAATTCTAATAACAATGTACATACCTTGAAGTCAGTTGAAAACAAATGTCTCTGAGATCCCATAAATTCATTCTGTATTGCACTATCACTAACTGTTCGTCAATATGATGATGCCCAGCAAATTATCGCAGGTATGAACAAATATATCACCAGTCGCTCATGCTACAGTCAACAACTTCTCGAGAAATTCAGCTGCACAAAATTGCACCAGGCACGCATGTACCCGCCGTAAAAATTACGAAGGGTTAGTGTTCTAGGGCTACATGACACATTGCATAATCTATCTTACTTCATGAAAATTTCTGAAACCATTTGCATCTCTCGATAGAGACAGATACACATCAACATTTCACAGCCAAACACTACAGCTCCTTGGTGATTATTGGAACATTAATTTTGATGGGTTTGACAGACTGATATGTCATTGTAACTTCTGGATCGATGAGGAAAGCAACGGGAAAACTATCTCATTTCCCTCGTATGCCTCTTCAGTGATACGTAGGCCATCTGTAACAGCGTATGACAGAGCTGTTACATACACACAACCAGTTGAAACAGAGCAAAGCATACACTAATGTATAGTACACATTTGAACTGTCTGGTGGGAAATATGAATGCTGGAAAGAGAAAGATGTTCCATCTATTCAATACAATAATAAATTGTTGCACAAATTGTATCTTAGGTTCTTGAACAATCTTGCTGTAGATCTTGAGGTTAAAAAAGGATGCAGCATAATTCACAAGAAAAGTGTCAAAGTGGCATAAGTGTTTTACCCTATAATGATTTTTGTGTGTTGACTTCTTGCCATTTTTGTATCGGCTGATAATGACATGGATATGTGTCGAAACTGGTCCCATAACACATTAAACATGTTGCAACATTAATTTGTGCAACAATTTATTATTGTATTGAATAGGTTGAACATCTTTCTCTTTCTAGCATTGTAATTATTAGTTCAATACGGATCAGTGATGAAGTTTTTAACTTTAAAAGGGAAACATGAAGTCGGAAAGAAATATGTTGCTGCCATATGTGTGGGTAGGGTCTGAATGGTGTGGTTAAAACAGTATCATTTTTGTTGCCATTAAGTAATTGATGTTCCTGTATTGTATTTATTGCATGTGGGAAGTGTTGATATTGTTTATTTGTTTTGTATTGCATTGTGGTGTGAGTGGATTTGTTTTGTGTTATTGTTGTTATGTGTTGGTCAATCTACTGACGCCCCAGCAGCCATACTTCTTCTGTCCCGTTCAGCCACAGCCCCTACCGGTAACTGCGACACCCAAGATGCCTAACGTCGGTTCGGGCAGTGCAGGCAGTAGTGGCGGTGTCCAAGCAGTAAGGCGCTGCCGAGCGCTCTACGACTGCGAAGCAGACAACGAAGATGAGTTGTCGTTCCACGAAGGAGAGGTGATCATCATAACAAATGAGCAGACGGATGACGAGTACTGGATGGAGGGACTGGTGGAGGGTGATCCGACACGGCAGGGAATGTTCCCCATAAGTTTTGTGCACATGTTATCCGACTGACTTGATCCTCCTTTACCGTTCCAGTGTGTTGTGTTGAGCATTTGACTTGTCTCGCGAGGTGCATGCAGTTCTCGATCCTTTATTATTTAATTTCGCGCAGAATAAGATGAAAAATTACATTTTGTATTGAAATACTGAATTGTGCTTATGTTCAGTTCTTGTCGACTATAAAGCTTGAAGTTTATTACGTGATGCAGTGTTCTGAAATATTGTGTATTAAAATGGAGACATTTGCATGGCTTTTAATTATAACTTAATTTATGGTTAGCAAAGTTTTAGTTAGGGAAGCAAGATTTAATGAATTAGAAATTGAAATGATTACAGATTTAGAGTTGCAGAATATGCACTCATTTTTAGCATCTTGAAGCAGCTAACCTTAAATGATATTAAGATAATTTCCTGCATATCAAGTTGTATTCATTTTGAAATTGTTGAAATTCACAAAATTGTCAACGCTGGGATAAAATAATCCAAAATGCTGTATATATAAAATCCTATTATGTCGCGTCACCAGTGATTGCTGAATTTTCAGAAATTTTGAAAGCCATGCAGTTTTATCTGAATCTCATTTCCTCGACAGTTAAGCTCATGAGGTTTAATTAAATGTATTGTCTATTGTCAGTAGCATGAAATAATCACTAAAAAGTAAAGGCTAGAAATTAATATTGATGGTAACTTTAAAATCTGAAATGTAAAAAGTAAAGGATTTGGAACTGTGTGTTGGATTGGTGGGCTGTGAATTGTGTGGTCTGGTATTTCCCATGGCACGATATGATTGTTGAAAGTCGTATGCCTCATGCAGCATAGGATTGACGTTCATTTTCAAATAAATTGATCAGAAGTTCAATTGTGTTTGAGACTAGTCAAGGAAAAATGACAGTAATTAGGTTTTTATTTTATGTAAGTATTCTGTTCAATGATAATATCCTGAAAGATCTGAGTTATGTATATGACTATCTAGAGATCCATAATATGACTTATTCTCATAGTGAATTTTGAAGTACTTCAATTATTTCTTTTTCTCTTCATTTAAATTATGCCATATCAGGTATAGATATGAAAGCAAATATCAGTTATCCTGTGCATAAAATTTTAGATGTATAAAATACCATTCTGTGATTTTTATGTTTAAAATATGGATGCCAAACATTTCATCTCCAGATAGTGGTATAGTATTGTTTTTATTTGTCTACTTTGCAGCATTTCATAGTTAATCTTGTTAATACAGAGGTTTTAGTAATTGTGTTTTTAATTTTTAGAAATACTTACCATCAGATAGAACAATTCTAAAAATTAATTTAACTGAAATGAAAATTATTAGATGAATCCTGTCTGAGTCCAGATCTAACTTTCAAAATGAGATTACTTTAAGAATCTAACTTAGAGTTAATTCGGTAATGTAGCTGTTATTATCAAAAGTAACTGGAAATTATTAGTTAAAAGTCTGTTTTGATTATTAGTTTCCTTTCTTAAAAGAAAAAAAGAAAAAGAAAAAGTGATGTATTTTTATACCACATTGTATTTAAAATAATTACCTCAAACTTTCAGAGTAAGTACTTTTCCTAAGTGTTCTGTCCACCAGCAAATTTTATTTTACTTATAGGCAGAGAATTTCTTAACGTTACGTTATGTTATGTTACGTTTTAACTGTCAGTCATATATTGCCCAGGGTTAAGGATTTGAAATAAGGGATACTTCCAACATCCCATCTCTAAATTGCACCACCATATTACAAATCATAACCACACCCGGGCGACTGGAATGGGACATTGATGATGATGATGATGATGATGATTACAAATCATACTTGAGTGGGATATAGAAATTTAAATATTTCATGGTAGATAAATCACTAAGATCTCAAGTTCAGCGTATTTGTAAACTTTCACATGAAATTGTAGACAGCATTCAAGTTGCAGACAAAATTCAGATGTATTCAGGTTAAGGCAACTACGATCCTCCTCCAAGCCTCCTCTGTTAGCTTGTTTTGAGTTAAGGTTCCATTGCTTTATGTTCACAAAAACATCCTTTCACATCAACCCCTCTCTCTTTCTCCTTTCATTTGTAATGCTGTAATTTGTTTCAGCATTCTTTCTTCATTTGTCCAAATCACCTTAGTCTATTTTTATCTCTCTTTTTTTGGGGGGTTATTTGGGCCTACTGTGGACCACGGGACTAGTTTTGACTTTTACCTAGGGTATTCTGCTTTTTCTTGGTGCAGAACTGGCTGTTTGCTAGCTTCCTCTCCTCCATACACTGCTGGTCTAGTGGTTCCTGTGATTTTCTTGCCTATGAGGGACAGTGGTATAACACCCTGTAGGATGATCTGTTGGAATTTTATTACTCAAGTTTTCCACCTTAATTTCTTTCTGTATATCTTCATTTCTCACACATTCCATTTTCTTATCTCCAAATACCTTTTAGAAATGTCATTTCTGCTACCTTGATAAAAAGGGGCTGCCTTGCTGAAGCGGTATTTGTGGTCACTTCTCCCAGAAGGACGTGGTTCTATTCTCGATCAGGAATTTTTTTTAAAAATTTAAGAAACTTGATTTCCATTCTTGGAGAGAGATATGGCCATGAGGTCCGCTCAACCTACACCCACTGAAAGTGAAAACTAATTTTACTCCAGGGGCTTAAAGCTAACCACTCTGTCCCTTATTTATTTATTCATTTATTTATTTATTTATTTATTTATTTATTTATTTATTTATTTATTTATTTATTTATTTATTTATTTATTTATTTATTTATTTATTTATTTATTTATTTATTTATTTATTTATTTATTTATTTATTTATTTATTTATTTATTTATTTATTTATTTATTTATTTATTTATTTATTTATTTATTTATTTATTTATTTATTTATTTATTTATTTATTTATTTATTTATTTATTTATTTATTTATTTATTTATTTATTTATTTATTTATTTATTTATTTATTTATTTATTTATTTATTTATTTATTTATTTATTTATTTATTTATTTATTTATTTATTTATTTATTTATTTATTTATTTATTTATTTATTTATTTATTTATTTATTTATTTATTTATTTATTTATTTATTTATTTATTTATTTATTTATTTATTTATTTATTTATTTATTTATTTATTTATTTATTTATTTATTTATTTATTTATTTATTTATTTATTTATTTATTTATTTATTTATTTATTTATTTATTTATTTATTTATTTATTTATTTATTTATTTATTTATTTATTTATTTATTTATTTATTTATTTATTTATTTATTTATTTATTTATTTATTTATTTATTTATTTATTTATTTATTTATTTATTTATTTATTTATTTATTTATTTATTTATTTATTTATTTATTTATTTATTTATTTATTTATTTATTTATTTATTTATTTATTTATTTATTTATTTATTTATTTATTTATTTATTTATTTATTTATTTATTTATCGTAAATTAAATTATAAATACAAAAGAAGCCATTGAATGTTAAATAATTACCAAGAGTTTAACACGTCATTAGAAAGAGATGTGATTAACTTACGCATACAACACTAGTTCACAATTGCAAGTCTAGTGAACTGCACCACTAGATCCAGGGTGCGGGAACACATACTAAATCTTCCTGTGATCCCTGGTATGAGTGGAGTGGACATTCATGCATAATATGGTTCACAATTCGGTACACCACACCATAGTTGCAGTTAGGGGAGCTATGAAAGCCCCACTTATGGAGTAAGTAGGCATGTCTCCCATGTTTTGTTTGCATAATATTCTGGAATGTCCAGGTTCTATGAGATATATCAAAACCTCGTGGAATGCATTAGAGGTTAAACATTCTGTACTACTCTGCAGCTGCTTGTGACCTTTGTTTCCATTCCTCTGCTAAATTGAATCCTACTTGTGTCAAGTTTTTGGCTGTTCTGATTGGTGGGTGAAGGGATTTCAGCCTTCTGCTGCAGAGATCCTTGATGGCCCTATGTGTTGACAGGGAGGAATTAGACAAGATCTTGTATCCTCAAAGCAGTGTGTTTGAACAGTGCTCTCTGGTGGAACTATCATCATCATCATCATCATCATCCACCACCCCTCCTCCAACACTGTGTCGCAGTCCAGGTTTCTTTCTATAATACTGCATTGGATTGTATCCTTCCATCTCAATCGTGGTCGTCCACGGCCTCTCCTTCCTTGCATTTGCATTTCCATCACCTTTTTTGGCATTCTTTCATCACTCATTCGCTTTATGTACCCAAACCATCTTAGTCGACTCGTCTCTATTCTATCATTAATTTTTTCCACTCCAATTTCTTCCTGGATTTTCTCATTCCTTGTTTTGTCTCTTCTACTCTTCTGTATCATACTCCTCAAGAACTTCATTTCAGCTGCCTGTATTCAGCTCTCATCCTTCTTTGTCATTGTCCAAGTTTCTGTTCCATAAGTTGTTATGGGTACGTAATATATCTTGTACAAAGCAGATATGGTGAAACTACTGCCAGTATAATGGATTAGACCAGACAGTCCCAGATTTTATCCACATTGAGTTATTCAGCTGAGTGCTGTAGTAATACATTATAAATAAGTTGTAATGTGGTATATAATATGCCTTGTACATTAATTCTTGGCTGTCTCATTTCATCAACTTGAGTATTACCTACCGTATATACGCGAATAATCCACGTGCCCTATTTTTGGGAGGAGACATTCTAAAGAAATAACACAGTTAGCTGTAATTTGTGTTTTATTTACAAGAAATGAATCCATATATCAAATTGTTTCAAAACATTACACCACTATATTTGCCTTCAGCATTATCTTTGGGCTCTGTTGTAGGAGCAAATGGGATTTTACAATAACTATTTCTTTAATTTAGTGTAAATAAAAATAATAAAATGAATATTTTCAGTCAATAAATAGACGCTTCCTTACCTGTATACATCATCATTGCTGGCAGAAGAATCATTATTTAAAACCCATGATGCCTAGTTTCCTGGCTAAAGCTTTCAGCTGGCATATGTCTCTTGTAACTCCATATCAGTATTTCCTCTATTCATTCACATAATTGCACAGCCTATTTTTTATGTCTGGATATTTTGCTTTTCTGGCCATGGAACTCCCAAGATTAATATTTGTTTGTTGCAGTCTAGTTTTGCTTTAGCGCCAATCTCAACATAACTTTTACTGATATAGTTTCTTCCCACTGTGCAATTTCCTGTATCCTCTGCTTTTTCAGTAACACAGATTTTCTTTAGTCGTGAACGAGCAATAACGAGAACTTGTTCCTCTTGCAGACGTAATTAACACTATTCACACCTCTCCTCTAACTAGATAATAGATACCAGGTAAAACAGGATTCATGTTGGACAGTAACCTGTTACGGTGCTAATTTTGGAAAAAAAAATTATGCGCGACATATTTGTGTGTATATAGTATTCTAACACCCAATGTGAGCCTATGACCTGCAAATGATTGATAGATGAATTAGAAAGAATATGTTCATAATTTATTGTGGATATGGCTTTGAAGAGATACTGTAAGGGCTGTGTCTAATGAGTTACATGCAATATTCTTGTCTTTTTACCAAGATCACTATCATCAGATAGAGGCTTGTACTTTGAACAGTCATGTTTTGCTTGGGATCCAGGGTTTTGTGAAGTGCCATAATGTGCTGTGCAGTGTGTGTTGCTAGTCAGGTACTGGGGCTCCGTTTACTGTGATTTCACGGCAAGACAAGCCAGCAAGTGAGAATTAGATGACAATACTGCTGTTTTATCTCCCCTTTTGATGACTCCTTCCCCTTCATGGCAACCTATGCAAGTTCCATGAGGTTGTGCAGGTAGAAGGCAACCTTTCACATAACATTGTCAAGTCAGGTGACTGCTACCATAGGAGAAATAATGTTATAAATATGCTTGGTAGTATTAAGTTTACTTTCACTTGGAAGTTTACCTAATCAATCAATGAGTGGATCCTGTTTTTCCCAGAACATGACCAGCAGGTAAATAGGGGATATATATTTTGATTGGTACTCAACCTGTGTTAATTTAGAGCTTGTCCACTAACCCAATAACAATATAAACATCTTGAAATTGTTCAGTGGGCAGCTCCTTCTGTGGATCAGTGATAGTGTTTCTGCCTCTGGATGCTAAAATCGTGCATTCAGATCCAGCAAAAATGGTTGGATTTTTGGTGGACAGCAAAAAAGTCCATTCCACACTCCATGTTGTCTGATAAGGGCATGTAAAAAAATCTCTGGTGTCATATTTGGTGTAAACTGGACAAAACTAATTAAAACTCTACCACATATCACACAACAGAGATGAGGTTTACTCTACTGTAAAATGGAATGTTGAAATTGTAATGTAGACAGCTTAAATGGCATCAAATAATAATTCAATAGACAGAGATACTCAAGATTATCTGTGCAGTTAAATTCTGTAGGGAATTATAATTTTGTGTGGCTATTGTTGGCTTGGTGTAGCCCCTGTAAGGCAAACCCTCCGACGATGTTGGGCAACATCTGCCGTATATAGGAAACTGCATGTTATTCTGTTGCAGGAATATAGAGGACAGCACAGATATAAAGTCCCATAACCAAGGGAATTAGCTATTTAAGATAAAAATCCCCAACCCAGTCAGAATTCAAACCCAGGGCTCTCTGAACCATTCAGCTAAGGAGTTGAACAATCTGTAACTGGCCTCAACACTCACCTGGTATGACTCTGAATAACTTCAGATTTGACTGTTGTCAATTTAGGATGGGAACTTACACTTAAGATACCTGCAACTTTTAGTGCTACTGTGTATTAGATGCCTTCCCTTCCCTATCCTCCCCTTTCCTTATGTATTGAAGTTATATGGTGCTTGGAAATTTGACATTCTACCAGACATATCGATAACATACTACTGATCACTATAAATCTTTCTTGACAATGATGTGTTAAACTGAAAAAATTCTGCCTTTCATATGCCTCTTTACCAGCACATGCAAACTACTCTCAGCTTAGTTTGTTATTATTGTTGCCTTATGTTCAAAAATATTAAAAAATCCAGTGAACTTAGTGGCTAAAATGTACAATTATATTAGTAGTGTGGTGCAGTAACATTGAATGTGGCCTGAGTGTTATCTTCGCAGATCACCACACCCTTTGCTGCTTTTCAAGAAAAAGAACATTGTTATCATTCTGGGGGGAGAAGAAAACAGAATTTTTGGAGGAAGTGCATTATATTATTTGTAATAAGTAGTTTTGTACATCTATAGATTGAATGCCTTCCCCAACATAACACAACACACAAATTGAGCTTACAGACTCTTATCTGTCTGAAGTTCCTCGATGTTGCTTTATCTCGCTTGCTCTCTCACTTTGTGCTGCGAGATTATTGCAGCTGAAATACTGTAGTTTTTAAGAAGCTCCTCTTCAGTAGTGGGTAAGAAGGAAACTACTTAATAAATAATATGCATTTTCTTTGGTCACAGTATTTGTTGTATATTATGGAGGCCAAGTTTCAGAGTTATCCAGACAAGCACATTACTTGGAACCAAAGTTGCTGATTTGAGTGACACCTCCAACAAGGTAAAGACTACAGAATATTTTATAACGGTGATCATAGGTGTTCTGTATACTTTGCCTTTGACAAAACTCCATCAAGAGAAGAGATGTAATGTCAAGAGATCTAGGAGGCCAAGGAACTAGAGATTTATTCTAATTCAGCATGCTGAAAATATATTGTTTGGATATCCAAGAGGGTGGTGGCTTCCTGAGACTACTCTGCACTTGCCGAGCAGTTTCCATTGGAAATGTCATTTTGTTCAAATTATGCTCCTGTTACCTAAAATAAAGAAATGAGTTATTTAATATTTTACTAAAATAAGTGAACTGAACTAAACATTTTGAATCAGAGATTCATATAAATTGCTTTTTGTCCTCTCTGTCAGCTAAAAGTCGAGTTGCATGATTTTAAAGTTGTAAAGTACTTTTTGGACACTCTGTGTCTAAAGCCTGAAGGCTGCAAATATTTTAGTCCTGTTTAACAGATCAACTATAGATCTTATGTTCATAGCCAGAATCCTGATGGTAAAGTACCGGGGGAAAGGCAAGATCTTGATCATGGTATTCCTTAATGTAAAAACATATGGCAGTGTCGCAAGAGAGAGGATGTGGCAGTGCTTGTGAAAGGAGTTGTAAGGAATATCAAAACGTGGAACAAGGACTCTACCAGCTGTGTGAAAATTGGAGATGGACACTCATGGTTTGTAACCATGAGTTGTCTCCAGCTGGAGCTATTCATGACAGTTATGGGTGATACAAGAGAACATAAAGAAAACTGTGGGTGAACTCAACGAGTTGCCTTTGCTGATGGCATCATGATTTGGACACAATACAAAATACAGATAAGACTTTATATGTGGAAGGCCAGGTTTCAGGAGTTCAACATAAAGATCAGCAAAACTATGATGGTGGTGATGACGGTGAACAGAGACGACTGACATGCAAGCATAAGACTTGAAGGCAACCTGTTGGAAAGAATGGCCATTTTCACCATACCTCAGCAGTGTAGTAGTCTCGAGGGACAGTTTAGCCACAAGAGAAAACACAAAAAGATTCCAACAGCTACTCAAAACATGCACCTTCATAAAGAGAAATTCATCAAGACTGTAGGCAGATGAAGTTCCTGAGGTCCATCATGCAGAAGACCATGGACTAGTTAATCTCAGCTTCCTGCCTCACCACCTCATTTCTTAAGACATATCTACGAGATGGAGTTGGTATGCCCATACTACGATCATTTGGACACATGATGAAGATGCAACTCTGTGAAGAGGCAGAGTGCATTTGGAAATAGAGGCAGAAGGAAAATGCCAGGTTGTAAGATGAATGAATATGGATGAAGATGGATGAATATGGTCAAGACCTATATTGCAGCTAAGGGAATTACCCTGGATGATGTCGTGAAGGATAGGATATTTATGAGTAGAGGTGAGTGGAAGAAGCTTATCAACATTACCTGGGAAACTGGAACTGCAAACCAGTGATGATGGTGATGATGATATAATATCTCAATTGCAAAAATACAAAAGTTCGTGCAAAATACACATGAATGGCCTTATCACCAAAGTAAGTCTGTCACTCAAATTCAGTAACTAAATCAAGTTTGTGAGGTGTACTAACATTTCTAATACACAGTGTTAAAGTTTATTGGGTACATTGGAAAGAAAACCATATTTTCATAAAAATATTGGAAACTTAGTTTGTTGTCTGATTAACTCTGAAAACCAGTTCCTCCAGGTGCTGCCAATTTGTAGTTCTTTAGAAAGGGCTCTACGTTAGGAGCTTTGTTTTCATCAGAGCTTGCAGAGGACAGCGACTCTGTTATAAATTCCCCAATGCATCATCAAACACACATCATTCATACATTTCTTATTTGATAACCAAATGTGTATGACTGTGCATGAAAATGTTATAGGTATATGGTATTTGGACAAGTTTGTTGCCGACTTTGGGGACAGTGATGGAAAGTGTTTAAAACAAGTAACCTTTGTTGATAAATGTTTCAGTCAGACAATGTCCTTTTTGGTTTCTCGTTCCCAAGATTGGTGTGCAGCAATTCTTCAGTACTCCTTCATTTCTTCTGTTAGTTGTTTCATTCCTGCATAGGGCTTTGCATTCACATCATCAGTGATTATTCTTTTTTCTCCCTGAAAAACATTAATCATAAAGGCATTGTACTTGATAAGGTGTCCAATAAACTGATTTCCTTCCAAAGACTTCTCTTTTTTCCATCCAGAATATTTTCTCCCATTCATCTGCAACACCACAGGTCGAGTATCTCTGATTTTCTCTATTCATTTTTGCCAACGGTCCGTGTTTATGAGTCTACTGCCTTTGTCTCCCTCTACTTCTTACCCTCCACGTCCAAGTCCGTTATTTTCGTAAGTAATCTGTTCTCCATTCGCCTCACATGAACACCACCACTCCCCACTCCCACCCCCCATTGAAGCCAGTTTATGCGTACAGCTTCATCCATAGAGTTCATTTCTGACTTAGCCCTTTATCATCTAATTAAGAGTACCCTCCTGCCATTGTTCCCAGCTGTTTGTTCCAGCAGACACGAAATGTGTGTCACGTTCATATTGGCTAAACAAGGGGCTTTTATGGGTCACGTGAGTAATATCGGTGCTATACCACTAGTTCCAGAAAATGAATGTGTTTGTGGTTTGCACCTCCCCCATTTCCACTGTTCATTTTTTGGTTCTTTACTCGAACCTGGCCGCACAACACTGCATTCATCATGTTCAGAATTTTCTGATTCACTGCTACTTTTCTGTGATCCACAACTGTCACCGCTACCACTAAACACCTGTTCACAATCTGTCATTTCTGACCAACTTTCATTCTCATTCTGTTCTTATTTTTGGAAATATCACGCTCCTTGCTAACAACTGACTTCTCGATAACATGACCTGTTACTAATACTGATGCTGGATGGAGACGGGTCATTTGGAATTCACACTCAGTCGAACAAAACATGAACCAGTAGAGATAATCAAACACAGTCTTTTTTGTGAGAAAGAGCAATTCTTCCTTTTTCAAACAGTAAATAACATGTCATGCTATCTCTTTGTAGCACACCAAAAATACTTGCTCAAATCTGATCAACCAGCATGTTGCATTTCTCACACTATCATACAACTGGAAGCTGTTAGTATATGCCAGTGAGTTAAAAGTAATGAAATGATGTGTGTTTACATGCATTGTTTGAAATATTGTGAAGTCGTGTCTAAAAAAATTTGAAATCATGATATCTGTCTTCAAATTGAGTCAGTTGGCCTTCATTTCAGCCTATAAGGCAGTGAGAAAGAATTAATTTCTGTTGAATATTGCAAGTAGTAGTCATAATAAGTAAGTGAGTGATAGTTTCCTTAGTGTTCCAAAACCAAAAGCTATTTTTGAGTGTAAAACTACTGAGAATAAGGACAAATAATATAGAAGAGCCCTTCTTGTACAACATCCTGTGCAGAAACTTAAAAACCTCAAAGCATATTAGGCGTAACATGATACTTTTAAAAGAAAAACCAAAGAAAGGAAAATTATTCATTTTTATTGTACATGAATTGTAAAAATACATTTTTTAGTACAATGTAAATAAAATATAAAAAATATAGATAGTTAACTATATTGAGGTAAGCCTATTTTAAAATATTGTATATAATAGAGAAACTCCCTAGTTAGAAGCTGTATTGTCTCATCTTCATGTATCGTGGATCGTTTTATTTTGCAGTGCTCAGTCTTGCAAAGTAATGTTTGATATTCTGTAGCATAAAAATCATGAAGAATCTTCAGATTGAATGTAAAGTATTTATTGTCTGTGACTGTAGAGTATGTATCATGTAAGGAACGCAACAACACAATATGTAAAAGAAACACTTTTTAAGCTTCCATTACAAAGAAAATAAAAATGAAATGGAAAAATTGTAAGTTCTTTGAAAAATATACTTCAGAAATAGCAGCAACAAACTGATAACCAAAATAAAGACAGTGGTTGAGCGTTTGATACAGTACAATGCAGTTTATTGTTTGCTTTCATTTGTTTAACCTTATCTAATTTCCTATCCTAATATGTATACAAAATGGAGTTTACTTCCAGAGCATTTGGCAGAGTAAAGGTCTATGGACTCTCCTACACGATTTCCACAAGTTATGTTAGAGAGCTTCGGCATAATACGGGTCTATATGCGCACTTGCCTACCTGCAGGCATACTGAAGCTCTCCAACCATTTTCAAGCTCATATCTCGAAACACGCCGGGTGTAAGATAGACCCTTATTCAGCTGCACGCTTCATTTGTGAGGAAGAAGAAAATGAAACTGTCACAAAAGTCACCACACTCTGCAACTCTGTGTTACAATATGTTTGTGTTTATCCATGATTTATCAAGAAACAGGATGATGGAAGAAGGAAACTTAATGGAAGAGCAGATTCGCCTAGTTCATAGGCTCTAAGTTTGGGGAAGAATTATACTATTTCCTCAAGGTAAGCTATAACAACAGTATTCTTTTTTTCACTAGTGGTAACCAAAACTTTTTTTTTTTTTAATGTCATTTACAAGAGAGTAGCATATATCAATTTAACATAACACTGGCTGCTCACGTACTTGCTCATGTTCTCGGGCCCGTCACTCTGTAGCTGCTCACATATACAGTAGGTGCATGCCACCGCTTGCCATGAAATACTTTTAGCTTATCATTGATTTGTCATGAAGAAGACATTCTAGCATTTTTTTACTGCCAAAACATTCAATGTCCTCATTCTACGAGGGCCATCCGGAAAGTAGTACCCGTTAGCGCTGCATGAAGCGCTGACTCGGGTGGCCGCTGGGCAAGGTCAGACCGCGTCAGTGGCTTGTCTGCCTGCTCTGTGCAAGGTTGCGTGACGCTAGCATTGCCTGTATTGTGTCTGTGATCGCTTAAAATGTTTAAACAAATTGAGAACCCCACCAGTTGTGAAGTGAGGGCCGTGATTAAATTTCTTAATGCACAAAACGTTCGACTTTGTGATATTCATCGCCAATTAACGGAGGTGTACGGAGACAACGTGATGGACGAGTCGTCTGTTCGGCGCTGGTGTTGCAACTTCAACCTGGGGAGGGGGAATACACATGGCGAGGAGCGTTCAGGGAGACCATCTGACATTACAGAGCAACTGCCGAACGCAGTAGACGAATGCGTGAGGAACGATCGGCGCATCACAATTGATGAACCCTGTGAATATTTTCCTAATGTGTCTCGAACAACTGTTCATGAAATTGTCAAAGACCATCTGCATTATTCAAAAATCTGTGCAAGGTGGGTCCCTTGCATGCTTACAGAGGAGAACAAAACCAAGCGTATGGCTGCAGCACTGACGTTTCTGGGACGTTATTCCGATGAAGGAGACTCTTTCCTGACTTGCATCAATACTGGGAACGAAACATGGATTTGTTATGCATCACCTGAGAGTAAATAACAGTCAATGGAGTGACATCATGCTCATTTACCAACCAAACCAAAAAAATTCAAGACAGTTCTGTCCACCAGGAAACTCATGGCAACCGTTTTCTGGGATCGCCGAGATGTACTGCTCATTGATTTTATGGCCCTTGGAGACACAATTAACACTAATGCGTATTGTGAAACATTAAAGAAATTACGGCGGGCAATACAAAATCAATGGCGAGGTCTATTGTCTACAGGCGTCATTCTCCTTCATAACAATGCCAGGCCTCATGCAGCTGCGATAACACAACAACTTTTGCAGCAATTCAAGTGGGAAACCTTCGACCATCCCCCGTATAGGCCGGACTTGGCCCCTTCGGATTTTCATCTTTTTATGAAGTTTAAAGACTTTCTGGCGGGAAAAAGATTTGACAGCGATGAGGAACTTAAATGAGTCGTGACTACGTATCTCAATACTCTGGCGGCGGAGGACTATGACGCTGGAATACAAAAACTCGTCCGACGTTATGACAAATGCTTAAATTTGCTTGGAGATTATGTGGAGAAGTAGTGTAAAGTATGCTCTTTCCAATAAAAATGTGTATATTTGTTAATATTTACTCCTCTGTCTTTATTGCGCAAACGGGTACCACTTTCCGGATGGCCTTCGTAGTAATGGTCTGAGCTGGATTTACATATTGTTAATGAATTATATTTTTTACAAATTGTACAAAATTGTGTTGATTACCTCCTAGTCAATACTCAATATTACATCCAATTAAGCTTCTTAATTGGATGTAAGAAGTTCAACCGTCAATACGGATCTAACTTGATTTACTAGTTTCATTTCCGTATTGATAGTTCACTTATGTACCTATATGTCTATACATAATACGGATCTAATACAAGATTTATAGTCTCTGTAATGAATTATATGCTGATAACGTCTGATATTCCCAATAAATGCAACAAAAGTGAAAAAGAAGCAACTGGAGGTGATGTTTTAAGTGCCAATTCTGTGTGTTCGGATTCAAAGAATGATACATTTATAAGGTAGCGTATTAAGTCAGATCAGCAGGATTCTTCTGACAGTAAAAATGGTATAGACATGAGTATTCCTGACAATTTTTTTTTTTTAATGTTAACACATTGGTGACCGGGTCCAAACGAAGGCTACTACCCCCTGCTGACCGGATAGTTCAAGCGTGCAAGAACGAATTTACACTGCTGCATTCAAACTCGTGTAACGCAAGAACTATTCTAGATATCGACCTCAAACTTTTAAATTACGAACTGGATTATCTTTTGAGAAGCCACTGACTGTATCTATACCTACTACATACTGCAAGTGCCATTTATACTAGACTTATGTCCATCTGAGTCTCTGCTGTATTCAAACACATGAGATTGTTGTCCATGATTTGACATAGAAGGACCAAAAGCAATGTCAGAATCACTCACATAATTAGAAATACTTAATTCACTGTTTCTAGTTACTCTCTGATAACCGGTCTGCACGTAATTCATCGACTAGACCGTGTAAAACTTATAATTTCGCCATCAGATTGTAGCAGCGCTCAAGGAAACGAGAGGTCCGTAAAAACGAGAATTCTCATACCCCATCACGTACGGTCAGCTGAGAAGCTACGAGAATTCTCAGGGCCCATCACCAATGTGTTAAACAAGTAGCAAAATAAAAAAGTGATTAAAAATTTAAGAGGAAGTGTGATGTACAGATATGGAAGGATAAAAGAGATGTGCTGATGATTTTCTTTTTTTATTTGCTTTGTCACACCGACACTGCGAGGTCTCTTGGTGACAATAAGAGAGGACTGGAAAGGAAGAGATTGTGGCCTTAATTTAGGTACAACCACAACATTTGCCTGGTGTGAAAATGGGAAACCATAGAAAACCGCTATCTCCTAAATTAAAGCTAACAGTTGCACACCTCGAACCGTGTTCCCAACTTGCTCGGTATGTGTGGATGATATTCACTATCGATTCATCACATGGACATGGTTAAAATTGTATTGGAAGTGGGGACCAATGATAAGAAAACTTGAGTAGATTGTGCAGATAAGTATCGGTCATACTGTCCGATGCTAAGAAACCGAGGGCTGTAGGACAGTGGATAGAAAGCATCACTGTGATATTACCTCACTCTGCTGTATATGCTCCCAGTAAAGACTAGTTCAGCCATGCGATGTCACCACGCTCTGCTCAAACGTTAAGCATGCTCCCATCACTCATAAGAATGCCTGCTTATACCACCAATGACACATAAGGGTCTGCCTATCTCCTCTCCCCTGCCAGGTTCACCATTACCTCTTACCCCCCTCTCCAAACGTTAAACAAGCTCCCGTCACTCGTAAGAGAGCCCCTCCTATACTGGCAATAACACAGAAAGATCCGCCCATCTCCTCTCCCACTCTAGGTTCCCCACCACCTCTACCACACAAATACAATACCAGAAGCCAAAAAAAAAAAAAAAAAGGGGGGGGGGCAGACAAGTTAGCAACTCCAAAGCAGCAGGATGTACCTGTCATCTTAATAATAACAAATTCCACTATCTGTATACGAGGACGGTTTGAAAAGTTCTCGGAATCACCGCTAGATGTCAGTGCTAGAGCAACGAGGTTCCCGCGCAATAATCACACATCCTTTGTGAGTGAACACGTGGCGCGTCAGTGCTCTAGCTGCAGGAGTGTGGTAGTGGCAACTCTTCGTTGTTGTTTCCGCGTAGTGATTTGTGACAATGGAAAAAACTGAGATTCGAGCAGTGATTAAATACGTTGTAAAGAAAGGTATGAAAGCAAAGGAAATTCATGCTGACTTTCAGAACACACTGGGGGACTCTGCTCCTTCATTTGCAACCATTGCCAAGTGGACCAGCGAGTTTAAATTTGGTCGGGAGAGCTTGGATGATGATCCGCGTAGTGGACGGCCAAAAAGTGTTACGACCCCAGAATTTATCGCAAAAGTGCATAAAATGGTCATGGAGGATCGTCGATTGAAAGTGCGGGAGATTGCTTAAGCTGTAGGGATGTCTTCTGATCGAGTACATTATATTTTAACCGAAGAATTGGGTATGAAAAAATTATCCGCAAGATGGGTGCCGCGGCTCTTGACACTGGACAATAAACGCACCAGATTGGAAATGTCCGAACAAAGTCTGGCCCGTTTTCAGTGCAACCAACAAGATTTTTTGCACCGGTTTGTGACTACAGATGAAACTTCAGTCCACTACTATACTCCAGAGACAAAACATCAGTCAAAGCAGTGGAAACATGCTGATTCACCACCACCAAAGAAAGCCAAGGCAGTGTGTTCGGCCGGAAAGGTCATGGCCTCAGTTTTCTGGGATGCAAAAGGCATTCTGCTGATAGGTTATCTTCCTAATGGCCAAACAATTACGGGGCAATACTATGCAAACCTCCTAGACCAACTACAGGAAAAGATACGTGAAACAAGGCCTGGTTTGGCAAGGAAAAAGGTCATCTTTCATCAGGACAACGCTCCGCTGCACACAAGTGTTATTGCCATGGCAAAACTTCATGAACTGGGGTACGAATTGTTGCCACATCCACCTCATTCACCTGATTTGGCACCATCAGACTTTCACCTATTCCCCAAGCTGAAAATTTTCCTCGGTGGACGGAGATTTTGTACAAGGGAAGAACTGACAGCCGAATTGGAGAAGTATTTTGCAGGCCTGGAGGAATCTCATTTTCGAGATGGGATCAAGGCATTGGAACATCGCTGGACCAAATGCATTAGTCTACAGGGAGACTGTGTTGAAAAATAAAAACAGTTCCACCGAGGTAAGATACTTAATTCTAGTACATTCCGAAAAATTTTCAAACCATCTACGTAAATTGGTCGGAGGTCAAGTTCAACGTTCTCGCAAATTTGCGTAACATAACTTACTACCTACATTTGTAAACAAGTTGATCAGCATTTTCAAGTAGAGCCCACATTTGACTCCTGCACACATTCTATATCCTGTCTGTTATATTTTAAGCAATATGGATTATTGTGTTTTCACAATTTAGCTTGTGGGCACTCTATTTTAACTTACATTCTGGAAACACCACATCACATAAGTTGCATTTTAATTTTCGTTTTTCTGTAAGATTGGTGTTCACCTTGGTGCTGTTTTTATAGAAAAACATATACTACTGTTTTTAAGACGAAGATTCAATAATAGTTTCAGGCACAAGGTTTTGAATGGACATTGTGATAATTTTAAATGTTCATGTTATCACATTTTTGAAGTCCTTCAATGTTGTTTTTTAGATGTAATGTAATTTGGTTTTTAGACTACTGTAATTTTAATTTTGCCTATTGTCTTTTTAATGTGTTTACAACTGTTTACGAACATCATTTTAAGATTAAAATTAAGATTTAAAAGAGTGAAACATGTCCCTTAGAAATATTAATTGTATGAAAGTGTAAACACCAATAAGGGTGATTCGTATTGAATAGGTGGATAGAAATACTGTACTTATTATAATTGCTGTGCATAACATCATTCAATACAGAACAACCATGAGAATAAGTTAGAGTGGAGCGTTTAAAGGTAGGGGAGATCATAACATGAAGATAAAAGTTGGAATTGAAGAGGACAAGTTGGGGCAAATATTCATTTATAGGAAGAGGAATTAGGAATTGGAATAATGAATCAAGGGAAATCTTCAAATAAATTTCAAAGTTCTTAGAAATCAGTTAAGAAAATACTAGTTTAACAAGTGATAGGGAGTCTGCCACCTTGGGTGACTGTCCTATATGTAGATCATTGATTGATTGATTGATTGATTATGTTACAAGCTTAGTATTTGCATTTAATGAAGTTCATAAAAAATCCTTTCATACTCTAATTTCGTACTAAAAGTGAACATTTGAATAACTTTTAGTTACATTATTCTTTGGTGGCAAATAATGGGAAAACCTAAGTTTCATATTTTTCAGGCAGATTTTGATTGTAAAGATAAATCTGAGATAACTGGACCAGTTTGCAATTATTAATAGAATAATGATTCAGGTACCGCTAGATTTTTTTTTTAAATTTCCCTTCTTCTATCCATCTTTCCCGAGCTCTTGAGCTAAACACCAATCTTGAATACTTCATAATACAGATCCAAAAGAATTGCCTCCAGCCCAAGATACACTTGAGGCTTTAAAAAAATTGTATTCTAATATTCATCTCCTCTAACATCACATCAAATGATGGATATCAACATAGTTCTTAATTATGACGACAAGCACACAAATAAGGAACTCTGTGGGGTGTTGATCAGCTAAGTGCATCAGTAGACAGTCATGGAGTTCTCAAAGAGCTTTGCAAGATCTTCCTCAGACTGCTCACGAGGTGCCAATTTGGTGATACGATGCTGAAAGAAAGAAAGAAAGAAAATGTAGACAGTTAAAATTATATAGAGACTATTAGCCATTTCTCACCTAAATGTTGTTGATTTCTTTCTTGAAAAATACATTTCTGGAATGGGTACAATGTCAGAAAAAGAGAGAAAATTATGGAATTTTAAAACAAAATCGGCTGCAAGTGTTCTGGAGAGGTACCAGCATAATCAGGCTCACCAAAAGAATGATGTAACAAAAATATTTTAATCGAAAGCGACTTTCAACCTATTAGGTCGTGTTATGTACATTTAGTACGTGATGAAGAGATGTTAAGTACAGAACAAAAATGGCCAACCAGACACCAGTGGGATCCGAACCCACAACTTCCCGATTTTGCGCTGGTTGCTCTACCAATTGAGCTATGGTGGCCTAGGCCATCTTTGTTCTGTTGGAAAGGATCTAAGCTACAGGTCTGGTACTACTACCATCACACTGTAGAGTGCGTTTAAGTTGCTATTAACCCTTAACACTCGTGCGGCAAACAGTGCCCGACAACGAGAATATCCCGCATAGATCGTATGTCAGGCAATGTCCGACATGATTTTCTTCTCTACATCTCCTTTGTTGGGTTACGCATGCATGAATTACAGGTACAGTAAGCTAATGCCATCTTTCGACAACAATTTGAAGATAAAAATTTCATTGTTTCGTATTGAAAGTATTAACGTTAAAAATTAAATAATTGAAAAAGAGGTTCAACCTATTCAATACATAAGAGAAAGAAATGTAGTGATTACATTCTTATTTAATAGTAATTAGAAATGGGACCGGTTTCGACCCTAGTCCAGGTCATCGTCAGCCGTTCAAAACAAAAAAAATATGAAAAATAATGCATATAAAAAAGAAAAAGATTAAGTGAACTCTGGATCGGTGTAAGATGAAATATAAATTGATATTACGTACTGTTTTCTTCTAAGTGACTCACAATTTCTACCCCCATCATCAATTTATATTTCATCTTATACCGATCCAGAGTTCACTTAATCTTTTTGTTTTTCATATGCATTGTTTTTCATATTTTTTATGTTTTGAACGGCTGACGATGACCTGGACTAGGGTCGAAACCGGTCCCATTGCTAATTACTATTAAATAAGAATGTAATCACTACATTTCTTTCTCTTATGTATTGAATAGGTTGAACCTCTTTTTCAATTATTTAAATTTTAACAATTTGAAGCCATGTAAAGCTATGATCTCTTTGAAATCAGGCTTTGTGGGCATTCTTTCTGAGTTTGTAAACAGCATTGTTTAGCAACATGGCGTCGTTCGAGCAGCATGAGAAGGAAATGGCCAGACTTTTTGATGAAAGTGACATTGATTTCAGCGATAGTGAGAGCGATTTTCAATTAAGTGGTGAGGAAGATATTGCGGAACAAGGCCGTGTTGGTGAGTTGAGTGAAGAAGATCCTGATAATGAGAAAAGTATGCTAAATGGCAGTGCTGGTACCTCTATTGATGGCTGGAGGGAATACCGTGACACGGAATTGGACTTCAAAAGAGCCCATTACAGGTACATCAGGTTATAAGCCACCGCAAGCGACTAAACTTACAAGTTTCCTTCTGTAAAATAGCCAAAAGAGTCAAGTGAAATACAGACAAAACAGAAGGGAACTGATAAAGCAGTTGGTTGGAGATGTTCGGAACAAGGACTAACACAAGCGCGGTCAACAACCCACTTCTTATCAAGAAGAACATCTAAATGGTTGTCCCCACTTCATTTATTCTCATCTACAGACGTGAACTAAAGACCGCGCAGTTTGCAGTGACCGTAAAATGATGGGGGGGTGACTTGAGATGGTATTTTTGTGCAATGCTTTTAGGAAATGGAGTTAGATAGGTTGATATCATGCTTACTTGAGGCAGAGTCCCCTTCACGAGAGCAGGAATATCAGCTTTCGTGTAGCCAAGTGCACTGAGTCCATTTTCAATCTTCATGATCTGCATGTATTTACGAACTGTTTCGGCGAGTATTTTTCCTTAAAAAAGAAAATGATGATTAGCAATGTTGGTGTTCTGACAAAATTATTACATACGCCTCTTAAAAATTCTCAACATAGAAAAATTAGAAATTATCTTGCCATTTGATGAAAAACACATTCTCTTCCAGTAATAAGATTTTTAAATAAGACAATTAGCGAGGAAGTGCAAACAATCAAAGAAATAGGATACAGTCATTCTTTTATAAGAAAAAACTTTTAGCTGAAAAATTCATACGAACTTACCAATATCTGCGGCTAATACAAGAGGGAAAGGCAAATCATTAGATACAAACACTAAGTCAAAGAGGATTGAGATGTGAAAATGGTAAATGGTATGAAATGGCATATGCCTTTCAGTACCAGGAGTGTCCGAGGACATGTTCGGCTTACCAGGTGCAGGTCTTTTGATTTGATGTCCGTAGGCGACCTGCGCGTCATAATGAGGATGAAATGATGATGATGGCACGTACACACAACCCCTATGCCAGCTAAATTAACCAATGATGGTTAAAATTCTCAGCCCTGCCGGGAATCGAACCCGGGACCCCTTTACCAAGGCCAGCATGCTAACCATTTAGCCATGGAGCCAGACTGGTAAATGGTGCCACACACAGATATGCGACAGTAACACTAATATGTTGATTGTAGGAAAAGCTAGAGAAGCTGTAAAGACACGGGTAGGCCTGACTGAAGGATTTTATGAGGCTGGGGAATCCTGAGACTTAAGACACTTTCATTATCCAAAATAACACTTAACAACAAGGAACTTGCAAACATGGATAGGAACACATAGTTTATAACTGTTAGATTCTTCAGTCTGCTGAAACTAATTTTGAATAATAAATGTAAAAACTGTCTCACACAAGTCCACATCATGGGAGATGGGCAACGTCATCAAGTAGGGAATAGCCTGTGGGGGTGAAGTACAATGGGGACTGTGTGGGCCCGAAGACTGCTACAGTAGCTGTGAAGTTCCTCCAGGAATCCTGGAAAAGATGGCAGCTAACATGGCTCTGGTGAAGTCAGGACAGGCCTAGCAAGCCGGTGATGGATATTAACCCGCTTTCAAGGAAACGAGGAAAGATAAGCCAGACGGATATAACAGACGACGACCCTGGCGAGGAACAGGATTAAGAATTGGCACATTGAATATACAAACATTGATGGGAAAAGTAGAAGAGGTTGTAGACATGATGGAAAGAAGAAAACTGGATGTACTAGGGCTGGCAGAGACTAAGTGGAGGCGTGAGGGTAGGAGAGATCTGCGGAATGGTTTTTGGTTGTACTGGATAGGAAATGATGAGGGGAAAGCGAAATGGGGTAGGAGTGGTAGTAAGAAATAGATTGAAAGAGGAAGTAAGAGGGATAAGTGACAGGTTGATAAGTTAAAATAACAGTCAAAGGAAAATCCTGGGAAATTGTACAAGTATATGCTCCACAAGCAGGATGCACACAATAGGATAAAGATGACTTTGAGGAAGAATTGGAGAGACAAATGAATGGACAAAATAACGTGGTAATGGGGGCTTGAATGGAAAGGGTTATGAGAACGTGCTTGGAGTGGAAGGATGAGGAAATAGGAATAAAGAAGGAGAAAGACTACTGGATTTGTGCAAAAGAAATGGGATGATGGTTGGGAACTCGTGGTTCAGAAAGAGAGAAAGCCATAAGATAACATGGTATAGCAGTGACTGGTCTAGGAAATCCATTGTAGGTTACATGATCTACGACTGGGAAATGCTAGGGGCTTTACGTCGCGCCGACACAGATAGGTCTTATGGCAAACTGGGAAATAAAGAGGAATGTTACAGATGTAGGGCCAATACCATCAGAGGCCCTAGACAGTGACTGCAGACTACTGGTAATGAAACTGAGAACAATGACGGAAAGGAAGAGAATAGAAAAGCAAGAAAGATGTATCAAAAACCAAGGAAGAATACCAGGAAAAAATAAGATTGAATGTACCAACAGATGATACAAAAACAGGAGAGGAGGAATGGGAAAGGTTCAAGAGGACACTAGAAAAAACTGCAGAGGAAGTTGGTGGGAGAACTAGTGCCAGGAAAAGATGCAAGGAGACCCTATGGTGGAACGACGGAGTCAAAGCGGCAGTTAGAGAGAAGAATAAAGCTTTCAGAGTGTGGTTTCAACAGAGGACAACGGAGACAAGACAAGAATATAAGACGAAAAAGGAAGAAGCTGAAAAGGTTGTATCAGAGAAGAAAAAATGGATGGAAAAGTGGATAAACATGATGGAAGAGGATAACAAAGGAAATAAAAAAAGTACTGTATGGAATGGTCAAGAGTAAGAGAGATGATGTTATAATGTGGCCTTATCATGTATTGAAAGTAGTATGGAGCAAAAGGAAGACCCCTGAAGTTTGGAAGAAGGGGGTAATCATATCCATTTTCAAGACGGGGAATAGAAAAGAGTTTAAGAACTATAGGGGAGTCTCGCTGATATGCCACTGTGCAAAGGTGTTTGAGAATATTCTGGAGAATAGAATCAGCAAGAGGGTGGAAGAAAATTTAAGAGAAGAGCAGTATGGTTCCAGATCAGGAAGGTCCACAGTAGACCTTATATTCGCAGTAAGACAACTACAAGAGCGTCATTATGAATGCGGTAAGGATCGTGTGATGGCCTTCGTGGACTTTGACAAAGCGTATGACCATATGTGTAGAAACAAGGTATGGAAAGCCTTACAGAGAAAAGGTGCCGAGGAACAGACCGTAGAAAGAGTGAAGGAGACGTACAATGGGAGTGTCCGGTATGTGAAAATAGGAGGAGGAGAGAACAGGCTGGTTTGATCAAAAAAGGTGGATTAAAACAAGGAAGTGCTCTGTCACCTTTGCTCTTCATAGTAACAATGGACGAGATAATGACAGAAGTGGCAAGAAAAATTAGAGAAGGAAAAATGAAAGTGATGATGTTTGCAGATGACCTGCTAGTCTGGGGAGAAAAGGAAGAGGATATCCAGGAACAGTTGGATGCACGGGTAGATGAGGTGGAACAATATGGAATGAAATTTAATGCCCAAAAGAGCGAGATAGTGATCAGAACTAGAAAGAAGGAGAGACCTACAAGAGGGATAATGCTTGGAGGGGAACAGCTTACGAAGGTAGAGAGTTTCAAGTACGCAGGAAGTATCAAAGAGGAAAGTGGAAGAAATTATAAGGAAATAATTGAGCATGGAAGACAAGCAGGAGCATTCCTGAAAAGTGTCAGAAGCCTGGTTTGGGGCAAGGATGTCCCTGAGAGAAGCAAAAGGGTGATATACAAGATGTACTATATACCTATTCTGAAGTATGCAGCTGAGACTTGGGTAATGAGGCAGAGAGCTGTGAATAGAATACAGGCAAGTGAAATGAAATTTCTGAGCAGCAGGATAGAAGTGACAAGATGGGATAAGATTAGAAATGAGTAGGTTTGAGATGTAGTAAAGAAAGAGCCACTACAGAATAGGATAGAGGCATCTAGACTTAGATGGTATGGACACATGAAGAGAATGACAGAGGAAAGAACACCGAGGAGGATGCACGAAATGCAGATAACAGGTAAATGACCAAGAGACAGGTGGATAAAAGGAGTGGAAGAGTGTACAGAGAAGAGGAGAGGACTGGGCAAGAGTGGCTACAGAGAAGTGGTGGGAAGACAAGAGGAGATGGAGAGGCTTATGTTCCAAGCAGACCCAGCCAACAGCTGGAAACTGCAGATGACAATGATGAAATGTAAAAACTACCTGAAAACGAAAACATATGGTAACAGAATTATACCTGAAAAAGAAACTACTTTATTAAAATAGAATGACACGTTTCGTTCTTGAAAGGACATCATCAGATTCTAACAAATCATATTCATATTTAGAAATGTATAAACATTTACTTCCATTTAAGTCCTTAAAAACTTGAATATTGGAACGTATCTTATTGAAGTCCTCGCTACTCTCCACTCTCGGTTACAGAAGTGAAGTAATTATCTGCTGTTATACTTTTCCCAGTGTTGTCCATAGGTTTCATCATTCTTACAAGTACATTGTGCAGTGCCCTCCACTACATGCACTAGCCATGCATCTTGGTGGATGTGCCAGTTATCAACTGATGAGCCTAAATTGACATACTGGGGAGAAATGCTGGCAACCAGGAATCAGTTACACTCAACTTTCGATTTACCGTAATCGGATCAACCGCATTGCGGCTTAACCGCGATATCAATAACATTAAAAATTCACGAGTGTTGGGAGTTACAGTAATACAGGTATTTCTGAAGACAATGGATTTCTTGGATTTGATACAGTTAGTACAGTGACCGAAGCTGTAAAAACTGTCCCAGGTGGAGAGGAATTTGACAAAGACAATATTCATCAGTGGCTCGATTGTGACCAGAACGACCAAGGCTATGAAGAGCTGACAGATGAACAGATTGTTGACAAGTAAAGGGCAGGGAGGGAGTAGGGAGTGAAAGTGATAAGCAGGGAAAAACAGCTGCTCGTGCGGCACAAGCACAACAAACAGTTACGCATGGGGCTGCCTTGGCAAATGTCGAGTCATTGCTGGAGTACATAGAGGGCCAGGATGATGCTGTCATCACTGAAAAACTTGTTATGAGAAACTTGAGAAGCAAAATAAAGAAAAAGTGTTCTCGGCACAAAAGTAGAAAACCATGACATTATTTCCAGAAACAGTAAAGTTAGGTAGTCGGAATATTTTTCTCTGCCTTATTAGTTTCAACGAAAAATGCTGTTTATTTTTCCAATTATTAATTGTGCTAAGTGCTACTTTTGCTGCAACATATTGGGTAAGTTAATAAAAAACAATACAGTAGTATGATTTATTATCATGTTAACAGTACTTTCAGCACACCTGTTCTAACTTTTAACCCACGCTCCCAAGGTGAAAGCCCCTGGATCTCCGTTTAGTCTCACTTTATGACAGGGCAGGGGATACTGTGGATGTATTCTTCTTCCCCCACCTATAGGAGGGAAAAGTGCCAGTAAATTTTCACTGCCTCTCCCTGTAATTATTGCACAGTGATTGTGATATGGAGGAGCAGACTATTGAACACCTCATCTGACGCAATCCAATGGCTGAAGATTGTGAATGTTTTAGTTTTGTACATTTTGTGTAAATAAATAAAAATGAAACCTCGTTAGTGCATTTCTCATTAACACATTTTCCCGCTTAGCATGTTGTAAATTTGAAGTCTTGATTACCACTGTATTAACCTTAGCCAAGCGTTGCCCGTCTTTATCCGGAACCCGTCTACTCCCATGCGAGCGACAGACATTTCTATCCGGAATTTTGAGTTACGCGATTATGTGACCCTATGTTTCCTCTTAGGGTTGGAATATTAGCCAATAGACACCAGAAGCATATAGACAGGGCCTTTATTTAGGCGAAACACAGGTATTTGGAATTTTTAGCAATAAGGTGTTTGTTCCGAAGTGTAGTTTCCATGCTGGTGTACTTCATATAAGTTTGTTGACATTGGGAAAGTTCGTGTTTTACCTTTTCTAGACGTTAAGTAATGGAAATATATTCAAAACAAGAGTGAAATAGTCACAATTATTAAATAGTGATGATGATTACCCGGAAATGAGTGATAATGAGCGGGAAAGCGAGAAAAGTGAAATCGTTGCAAGTGAGTGCGAAAATAACCTAAGTGACAGAGCAGACAAAGACGATGATCTGTGGCCTGTGTTGTCTGTGTTCTCTGTGTTGTCTGTAAGGTCCAAAAAGTAAGAAAAGAGACTATTATTGTAAAATTTGCACAGCAAAGCCATTCGTACACCCCGATACATGCTTTGAAATGTATCGCACAAGTGAAAGTTTCTACACCGCCAGGGAAGACTCAACATCACGTGTATAAAATTATATCATAAATACTAGTTAGACTGTTACTATACATGTTTAATGGTGAATTTGCCAGATCAATATTTATAGCAGTAGTCATATTGAATTATGAAGTAGGGTAGAAAGTGAATTACAGCTCAGTTGTTTAGTGATCTTAATTGAGACTACTTTGTGTTGTGCCTTGTGCCATTTTTGCACTAAATCCAACACTTCAGGATTTATTTTTTCAAGATTACTTGCATACCTACAAGCTGAACTCCTGAAATCAGGTATGATTGACTACCTTAGAGTACTTACATATTTGAATTTTTATGTGTGTTAAGAATAAAAAATATTTTTACAAAAAATAATTAATTAATTACACTCACAAGCAAAAACTTATTCCCTTGAAGAGGGTTAAATCTATATAAAAATAACTAGCTTATTGCGTCACGAATTTTTGCTATTACCGCTTAGTATGACAACATTTTTCCTAGCCCTGAAAATGTTATTTGTCATCCCTTATGCAAGAAACATGATATCTAGCTCTGGTAAGAGCCATTGCCACAGTTGCATGATTACAGAAAAAGGCCTTGAATTCCTGAACTTCACAGGATAAGTTGCACTGTCAGGGAGCAAGCTGTTAGCCCTCAGGAATGTTCAATTTTGCTTGGCGGTTAGCAGCAAGATTGGTGAATAATACAGTGAGCCTATTTGTGCTTGTATTTCGCATTCCATTCATAAGTTAGGAACTTATTTTGTGGCGAGTGGTACAGTGAAGTGCAGCTAATATTTGCCGTGTGATACGGTAGCATATATCTGGATTACGAACATGATCATGTGAAATTATTAAGATGGTGCATATTTGTCTCGTGATAGCCTGGTTATGGATATGGAAAAAGCCATGAAATTCCTTATTAATGAAGACAAAATTAAAATCTGTCAGAAAGTGGACTGGTGTCCGAATCTTAAAGCATGAGAGGTCGCGAATGTTGAACTCGCGCCTTTGAGTTTTGGCTCGATCACACGAGTTGGTCGAAATTTAGTCAAAGTGGTGCCCGAAGTCATACCTCCCTGTCTCACATGATCGAGTGTAACCTTCAATTCACTGTCTAGGAGGATGACCAGAAAAAAAACGTTTAATAACCCAGTGCTCTGAAATAAAAGTCTTCTACTAACATTTGTTTCAGAAAGAGTTTGATCTGCAATAATACTTTGATATTTTTATTGGCCTCCACACGTTTTCATATTTGTTGTTTGGTGTTTTTTCACACATTTCAGTGCCCCAGCGGAAAAGGTTTTCATATTTGTTATCTAATGTTTTTCACATCTTTAAATACTTTCCTCTCATCTTTAGAAATGGTAGATAAAGTTTTTGCTGTACCCATGGATACACGACATAAAATGCCCTTGTGTCGGAAAAAATAGTATCTAGTATTTCTATATCTCTGCTGAATAGAAATTAGTATCACTAGTAGGCTGAGACAAGGAAGTGTTCTATCGCCAATCCTGTTTAAAATAGTAATGGATGACATCATGAGAACAGCAAAAGCAGCCTATGGAGGAAGTGAAATGAACATGTTGGTATTTGCAGATGATATTGTGATTCGGGGAGAAGAGGACATGAATGTTCAAGAACAGTTGGATGTGGTGAATTGGAAGATTGAAGAATGTGGATTGAAAATAAGTGTAGAAAAGAGTATAACTCTCGTTATGACTAGAGGGGAGAAAGAAGAGAAAGGTCAGATTAGACTTGCAGACAAACCCCTGGAAGTAGTGGAGACGTTCAAATACCTGGGGAGTAAATTAATGGAGAATGCTTGACTGGATGCTGAAATTAGTAAGAGGATTCAAGCTGGAAGCTGTTTCTATCATAGCGTAAGAAACATGTTACGGGACAAAGATGTGCCAATGGAAACAAAGGAAACTGTGTACAAGTTGTATTAGGTACCCATAACAACTTACGGAGCAGAAACTTGGACAATGACAAAGAAGGATGAGAGTTGAATACAGGCAGAAGTTCTTGAGGAGTATGATATAGAAGAGTAGAAGAGACAAAATAAGGAATGAAAAAATCCAGAAAGAAATTGGAGTGGAAAAAATGAATGATAGAATAGAGAAGAGATGACTAAGACGGTTTGGGCACATAAAGCGAAAAGAAACCTGGACTGGGACACAATGTTGCAGGAGGAGTGGTGGAAGGACTGAAGAAAGTGGAAAGGAACCATATTTGCCCCTACCCGGGTACAGCTGGATAATGGGAAATGATTATGATGATGGTTCAGTAGTACGTTTTCTCACTTAACACATTCATTTTTCAGATCAAAAATTAGATGTATGGCTTTTCAGGCGTTTGCTCTATTAACCAGCATTTCGGGCATTAATTCCATTGTGGAGTTTTATCTCCCGTATGCAGTTATCAGACTGTGCCACATAAGAGGCTTCTGATAAGTTCACCTGCATACACCCCAGCATAAGTGGGTATGGTCTGACACATCCCACTCTGACGAGTCTAGTGTCAGACCTAGGACGAAATGCTGGTTAATAGAGCAAACGCCTGAAAAGCCATACATCTAATTTTTTATCTGATTTTTGATATGCTCTATTGGTGGAAAAATATCTAATTCCCTCCATGGGAATTTAGAATTACCATTTACATTCATTTTTGTTGTCCCCTGCAGAAACATCTGAACAAATTTTACTGTAAATCCTTTTACCTGCATCATCACGTTTGGCATTGCTGACGTCGGTTCCCAGTAATTCAGCTGCTTCAAGGTGGCGTTCTGGACATGCTGATCCAGTGAAGTTAAATACTGCAGGAGCACCCATCACCACTGACAGGCCGTGAGGTATAATAGCATGATCTTTACTGCAGACACAAAGAACGGAGAAAGAATTGATAAAAAAGATCCAAGTTGACAATCATTGTGGAAGGAGAGAAGGAATAGCCTCTAAACATGAGGATGGCTCGCTAGAGAATGGTCACATTAGTGTAAAGCTACAGGGTGATCTGTTTGGGATGTCACAAAAATAAATGTGTGCAGAACATACACAACTTTGTAACTTGGTACACAAGCTTCTAAAGGTCACAAGAGTTGTACGAAAAAGTCTAGCCTTCCACAAATGCTCTCTGCTCTCCACTCCACTCAATAAACTTCATATCTTCTGGATAGTTTGCACCACATGGATTCCAGGTTTTCTAGGGTGATTCATACAAACATCTCTGTAATTCATTGTTGCAGATCTTGCAGATCCATTGGTTTTTCAATGCTTCTTGATGTATGACATCCCAAATAGGTCACCCTGTATGCTTAGATCAGCTTAGCACTTCAAACTACAGGGCGAGTCAGAAATATGCCTCTATGTTTGATTGATCGCTTATGTTTAATTATAACTCTTACAGATAAAAGAATGACCCCATTAGAAAGTCAAGGCCTAACACTATCAACACACAACAATGCAACAAAAAACATCAATAATACAGAGTCAAATAATTGCCTCAAAATGTTCGCCGTTAACATCACATTTACATTAAGGAGTGAGGGTAATTGCAAATACAGTAGAGACAATACGCAACACTTCCGGATTTAGCCTGGTTAAAATGGGAGACAAGTCACAAGTGGTGCTCCTAGTGGCTTGACCTGAAAATTCGCACTAAATTCCAATATCAATGGAAATGTATATACGGAAATGGATAAATAAATTACGTCTAGAAAGAAAGTGTTACTAAGATATTAACTTCAAAGTTGCTAAAGCAATTCTGGATAAATGAATGAAGAATTATTTAACAGATTATTATTTAAAGACTGAAATTAGACATATAATCAAGATGTGAAATGGACTGCTGTGAAAGGGCTTGATCTTTCATTTATGCATTACTTTTTTAACTTTAGAATTCCTACCTGAACGTTCACGGCTAGATTTTTCTTTTTTCTCATTTAAAAGCATTGTATCATATTAAAACACACTTGTCAACAAAAATATTGGCACATTCCTTACACACATGATTCAATGAATTTACATTTAAGAGCTGGACAACTTTCCTTTTAACTTGAAGCCTACTAACAGAAAGAAAATCTATAAATTTAGCCTCAAAAACATTCAAACTTTCCTTATAAGCATAACTTGCCATAATGCCATTACATTAGGGTAAAGCAAATTTGCAACATCATATTGGTTCAACAAAATATGTACATTTCTTAAATCACCCATATTTTCTTCAGTGCTTGCCAACGCATTACGGCATTCCAAATGGGGTAACTTGGAACACAACCAGCCACACTCATATGCATATGTATTTTCCTGAATTAAATCAAACCCACAGATCACACCTACAACAACACATCGGTATTGAAGGTTAACTGCTGCACTATACAATAAAATACGCGTATTATATTTTAAGCCAGTTAAAATATGGGTCGAGCAGGTCAGAAGATTATGAAGTACTATAAAAATCTCTTTGTCACTGGAAGAATATATATGCAAAGACAATATTACTTACATTTTCTTGTCACGAGGGAAACAGAAGAAAGACCGCACATTCTTCTGTACTTCATAATTACTGCAGCCAAACACAGCACATACCTTACCCCTCATGTTGAGAGGAGATATCAAGGAATGACACACGCTGCTATTTAATTATGTCAACTCACTGAAAACGCATAAATAACACCAAAAACTTCACACACAAATACACATGCTCTTATGACAGAATCAGTAGTTCTCAGGTCAATCCGCTAGAGAGAGCTTTAATAGCTGTCCCTCGATATCTCGCCGAGTGTCGCGTATTGTCTCTATTGTATTTGATAATTGTTTCCACCTATTCAATACTATAACAATGTGAAGTCGTTAATACATCACATATTTATTAGATTTCACCATTGGGACTGGTTTGGTAACTCTATTTGCCATCATCAGCCTAAGAGAAATTGTTACAAGGTGTTATACAAATCTATATTAACATAATTTTAACATATATGTATGTGCAAATCGAACCATATTCTTAAACTATTCTGTGTATTAGGTGTACACCATAAAACTTTTGTATTATAATTACTAGCATATTTCTTATGTGATATATTACAAGTTGTTAATTCTATACAATCTTTTTTGGACATAAATAGTTAAAATGTTGTCATTTTCTTGTAGTTGTTGCAAAATGCTGATTAAGCATCTAATTTGGTTAAAATCAATTTCTTAAAAATGACTACTGCTTAGACATTAAGGTCATTCAGTTTTTCTTGGCTTGGTATGGAGGTCCATTGCAGTACAGGTCTTTAGTAAAAAACAGTTCGTCGTAAAATAAATGTTAGTGAACTATAAAGCCTGTTCACTCTGCCTTGGTAAAATATGAAGTTAAGTGACAATCCTTTGTGAATACAATAGCTTTTAGTTATATTAATGTGTGTTTTTAGTCTCTATTTTGATTGTAGTATCCTTAATTATGTGTAGACTTGATAATAGTAGACTGGTGGACCAGATTTCGTGAAAATCTGAAGATCTTTTCTAGAATCTCAAAATCCTTTGAACGTAATGTTTTTCAAGAGTCCACCAGTCTACTATTATCAAGTCTACACATAATTAAGAATACTGCAATCAGAATATAGACTAAAAAAACACACATTAATATAGCTAAAAGCTATTGTATTTACAAAGGATTGTCACTCAACTTCATATTTTACCAAGGCAGAGTGAACACCCTTTATAGTTTACTAACATTTATTTTACGAGGAACTGCTTTTTACCAAAGACCTGTACTGCAATGGACCTCCATACCAAGCACAAAAATGTTTAATGTTACAAATTGACATCAGCCCAATTTATTTTAATGTATGTTTATAACTAAAATATATAATTGGCCAAGAAAAACTGAATTACCTTAATGTCTAAGCATCAGTTATTTTTAAGAGATAAATTTTAACCCAACTAGATGCTTAATCAGCATTTTGCAACAACTACAAGAAATTGACAACGTTTTAACTATTTATATCCAAAAAAGATTGTATAGAATCAACAACTTGTAATATATCGCATAAGAAGTATGCTAGTAATTTTTATACAAAAGTTTTCTGGTGTACACCTAATACACAAAATAGTTTAAGAATATGGTTCGATTTGCACATACATATATTTTAAAACTATGTTAATATAGATTTGTATAACGCTTTGTAACAATTTTTCTTAGGCTGATGATGCCAAATAGTTGCCAAAGCAGTCCCAATGGTGAAATCTAATAAATACGTGATGTATTAACGACTTCACATTGTTATAGTATTGAATAGGTGGAAACAATTACCCTCACTCCTTAATGTAAATCTTGATTCAATACGGACCAAAAATGAAGTTTTTGACATTAAATAGTTAACATCACAGCATAGTCCTTTCTGTTGTTGTTGCTGCATCAGTGCTGCTGCGAGGTCTTCTAGGAGGTTTTCTCTTCTGAATGTGTCGGTAATCGTTGCCTCCACTTTCCCACAGTCAACAGTAGCAATGTTATGATAAAATCACGTCTCGCGAGTCTTACGATCATTCTGAAAAGCAATCGCCCAAGCAACTATGGTCATTTGCTGCTGCATATTCAGCGCCATTTTGGTTAAAAATGCAACCAATTTTGCTGTTGTATTGTTGTGTGTCAATAGCATGGAGCCTCGACTCTCTGAGAGTGCCATTCTTCCATTTGGAACATCAGCGATCGATCAAACATATAGCCAACTTTCTGACTCGCCCTGTATTATCTGCTTTGATATGAATTAATTTTCTCTCTGATAATGAGCAGCAAATACTGTGTGCTCTATGTAAGACTAACCTGTATCCCTCAGGAAGGAATTTCTTCACATTGCCTGAGATAGGATATGACATGCCGTGACACAAATGGACACCAGCATTGCCAAATCCCACACCAGCCATGGTGGATGCCAAATGCATGCTGGAGCGAGCTTCCAGGTCATCTGGTCGATACACAGCTCTGTAAAGACATAAATATCAGGATCTTAACTATTCAGTTTATCCAAATAAGGGTGCAGATTTTACCAGAAATCAGAATAAACAACACCAAACTGTTCCAATGTTTAAGTACTTAGGTAGTATAGTATCAAAAGACAACATTGCAAAATATGAGGTGGACAGTCGAATTAGCAATGCTACTCAATTTTTGCTACCAAGTAAGACAACTGCTGTGGGATATAAACAAGTACCATTGAAAGCTAAGATGACATTATACAAATCGTATTACACACCCATCCTTACGTATAGCCTGGAAACTACCAAGTTAATGAGACAAGACAACTCAAAACTCCAAGCTGCAGATATGTTCCTATGCACCATGATTCAGGAAACCAGGAAGGACAACTTCAGGAATGAAAAAGTCCAAGAGGAGGTGGGAATAGGGGACTCCCTACTACAGCGGATCCAGAAAGCTAGACTGAAGTGGTTTGGCCACATAAGAAGGGTGAGTACAAGCAGGACTGCAAGAAGAGAATATGAAAGAGAAGTAAAAGGAAAAAGATCAGTGGGAAGACCCAGAGGAAAATGGGCCGATCTTGTGAAGAAAGATGTCGAGGAGAGAGGACAAGATTGGGAGAAGACAAAGACAGAAAAAGATGGAAGGGTTTGTACCTCACACCCGGGCAACTGGAGATGGTCAATGATGATGATGATGATGATGATGATGATGAAGGGTGCATATTTTAAAATAACATATAGTTCTACCCATTCTAAACATCAGTAATAGAAGGGAACATAAATAGGAACACCAATCTTAACACCTTGGCTGGGTTTGATGCCTAAAGGCGCCAACCGGACGTGCACTTGTATTGGGTACGATGCCTTTGTGTGTTTTTGAAATTCAAAATACATTCACAAGTTGGATTAGCCGCCATTAGGTGTCTGGGTATTTTTGATCACCTCTGTCATCATCATCTTCTTCTTCTTGTCCATTTCACTCACTTTGGGGTACAATAGATCAATCAGTGGTTAGTGAGTTGTGTTTTCCTCTCCTCCCAGTACTTTTACATCCTTTCAAATTTTGCCTTCCTTTCTCTTCAGAAATTCTGTATAGCAGTGGCATGCATTGTGGGTATGCAGGCTAAGCCGGGCTTACCCGTTGGACTTGAGAAGCAAAGTAAGCAATAATGCAACTGTAAGTGCAACAAATAATTTTGTCTTGTCAGCTGGCAATACTATTTTTTTTTAACTAAGGACATTTGCTGCAGTATGGGTTTCTGCAGTATGCAGGAAGGTTATTCTGCAGTACGAATTTCTGCATTAGCGAGGGTACGCGACACACCTACCACTTGGCTCGCCCAGCGTTAAGTTCAAAGTGACGCATGCGCAGTAAGCGAGCTTGGTAAGCAACTTTGTGCTGGTTTATGATACGTTTATTTATTGTGATTTGGCTTATTGCTGAAACAGCTCTTGCGAGTGATAACTGACAGCAGTGAAGAACGTTTTAAAAGTACGAATACACAGTTCATTTTAGAATTGAAAATTATTTTTTTCTTAAATGTAACAGTGTGAGAAAAACTTGCCTACTATATAGTAGGTACCAGCGTTGTTGTGGACCATGTGGCGTGTTTGTAGTGGCGTACGTTCTAATAATTTTCATAATAATAACATGAAACGTGGACAGTGCTGTGTCGTGAGTCCATAATTGTGTATTTACATAGAAGTATTAGTGAAATATACGGTATGGTAATTTCTTATTAGTTTCAACTATCGTAATATTTGCCATGTGAGAAACTAGAAATTGTTCAATCTGGAAAATCTTCTCCAGATATGCCCAACATTAAAGGGACGCATAAAAACAAAAGTCAAGAGTACGTTCGTCATTTCCAAACTTCACAGTACAGTAAAATAGAATGGATTGCTGGAAGTTCCAAATTTAATAAACTGTTTGCTGGCCATGTTTACTCTTTGCAAGAGACCGAACTGTTTGGTCTGACACTGGTTATGATAATCTGAGTAACTTGCACAATGCCATTCAAAAGCATGAGAAATCGCAGTCACACATTTCTGCACTATTACGTTTGGAAAATCTAGAATTGATATTCAGCTTGATGCTCAATTGCGTGCAAGCACTGTAACTTACAATATAATGAGACCGTTCGGAAAAACATAAAGGTGCTCAAGCGATTGATTGATGTTGTGTGTTTTTTAGCTACTCACGAATTACCATTCCGTGGACATTCTGAGGGTGAAGATTCTTTGAAAATGGGTGCTTATTTGGGTGCATTGAACTTACTCGCCACTTACGATGCGACGTTAAGTACACACCTAGAAACATCGACCGTGTTCCGCGGGACTTCAAACAGGATACAAAATGACTTAATAAGGGCAGTCAGTGATGTAGTTTTGGAAGAAGTGAATTCAGAAATAAAACACGCTATTTTCTTTGCCCTTCTTCTTGACGAGACTTCAGACATTATGAATTTGTCTCAACTATCAACCACTCTGAGATACGTTGATTCTGAAAGTGGTAAAGTTCACGAAAGGTTCATTTCTTTCACTGATGTCAGTGCAGATCGAACAGCCAGTGGTTTGTTTGTAGATGTGAAAAACATTGTTACTGAGTTTGACTTAAACTACATGTTGGTTGCACAAATGTTCGACGGAGCAGCTGTGATGGCCGGCCACACAAGTACAAGAACTCTTTCCGAAGGCCATATTTATCCATATTTATTTATTCACAAGCTTAGTCTGTTTTTGTCACAGTCATTTTCCTGTATCAAGGAATGTAGAATATTTTTTCAGACCTTAATGGAATTAGGATCATTTTTTCACAAGTCCTCTAAACGATCTCATGAACTGAAAGAATTTACAGCAAAGAGGATGCCTAGAAATGCTTCAACACGGTGGAATTTTTCATCTCGTCTTGTTCACACAGTGAAAGAACATCGCACTTCATTCCTTGAATTATTTCGGAATGTTTTAGATGAAAGCTTAAACTGGGACAGTGAAACAGTCGTAGCGGCATAAGGTTTCATGAAATTTCTAACCAGCACTGAAACTTCCCTTTTGTTACTGACTTTTAGCAACATTTTCACCTTCACTGATATCCTTTTCAATATCCTTCAATCCAAGTATTTAGACATCCTATATTGCTCCCAAAAAGTTCAGGAAATCAAGAGATATACTAAACCTCAGGAAAAAGTGTGACGTAATTTGGGCTGAGACTCTTGTCTATCATGGTGTTGAAGACTCTCTACCAACTAAACGACAGTGTCGGGAAGAAGATCTAATAATGTCAAGGAAATTCCTTTATCACTCTATTTTTGACAACATTATTGTACAATTAGACGAACGATTTGGGTCATTAAACCAATTACAGTTTACTTCCTTGGTGGATCCTCTGAAGTATGAAGCGTACAAAGCTAATTTTCCTCATTCTGCTTTTGAAAGTCTTAAAGTGTTGGCCTATAAAGACTTGTTTGATTTTATCCGATTGAAGAATGAACTTACCGTGCTGTATTCGTTTGATGAATTTTATGGTCAACACCCTCATCAGTTAGTGTGTTCTCTGAAAAGCAAACAATTAGATACAGCCCTGCCTGAAGTGTACAAATTAGGTGTACTTATAGTAACTGTTCCAAGCACAACAGCGTGATAATGTCATCACAACATTCACAAAACAAGAGAGACGACTAGATTTCACCTTCAAGTAGACTCAAAGCAACCAAAAATCTTGTGGAGGGACTTAATGCACAGTTTTGTTAGTAGTAGAGCATACAGTGGACAATAGAAGAACTTCTCACAAAAACGTAGCAAATAAGTTACTATCAATTTTTGATAGGTCTGTGTGTACAATGCAATATGCATGATACTGTTGCATTAGTGTCAGAGGTATTTCAAGTTGGCTTCTATGCTGAAGGGTGAAAAGTGTAACATGACAGAGAGTTTTCTGATACATACATAAGAGATCAGAGTTTTTTTAACTGAATAGTGAGGGGTGATACATGAAATAGACGTGATTTCTACTAATCTATGTACTTTGATGTAGGAAACTGAATAAAATAACAATTTTTATACAAAAATGCAACAATGACACGTAGCTCTTCCTTTTTTTAAAACGGATTATGCAATGTCATTGTGCATAAATAAACTATTTCTATACATCTCAATAAGTTAATTGCAGCTTTAAAAATTATATTGATTTTTTAAATCTATAGATGTGATGTCACTAGTTATTTTGTGTTTCCTGAAGAGCCAAGGATTTGACATGATACCGTACGCTCTGGTTAGAAGTTCTTCAATTTTCATGAGATTACACATAGGTAAGTCTATCTGGTTACAGCTTGGTTACATTCGTTTATATAATGATGCTCTTTAAATTATACTTCCTACGTCAGGTAATTAGTACGTCCTACCTTGGACAGCATACCCACTTTTCAAAACCACCGCACGCCACTGCTGTATAGTCATTTGGGCTTCACCCTGTCCTGAAACCTCTTTATTTATCTTTGGTTATTTTCTTCGTGGATCCATCTACAAGTTTCTCTTCTGTAATTTGAAACTCTCGTAGGTCCTTCTCAGTTTCCTTAAACCAGTTCAGCTTGGTTTTCTTATTGCAGAAATAGTTGAAGATTCTTTCAGTTATACTTTTCAGGTCCATTCTTAGGATGTGGCCATAGAAGTCAATTCTCCTATTCCTTATTGTTTTCTGGTGCATTTTTTCAACTTTTTCCTGTGTATTAGACTGGAGTATTGCCCATCTTTTCTTAGATTTTCTGACTCCATGTCAGATGAGTAGTGCAAGCCAATACTCCGGCGATGTGATCTGTATGACGTGACCTTGTGTTCTGTGTAGCCTAGTGTGTGCCGGTACTGTTTGTTTTGAGACAGTGTTTCATGCTACAACCATTTACAGAAACCTGAGTTGTAAGAGTACCATCGCTTTTGTTATAGTTTTAATGGATTACATAGTAAATATGGTAATCTAACTGTTATGATTATTTAGTCATATACAGTCGAACCTCTCTTCTATAAACACCATCGGCTCCGTAAAAAATTGTCAGTTATGAGAGGTGTCTGGTAAAACAAGGTTGTAAAAATTCATCAAACATTTTAATGATAATAATGTTATTTGCTTTACGTCCCACTAACTACTCTTTACGGTTTTCGGAGATGCCAAGGTTCAGAATTTAATCCCACAGGAGTTCTTTTACGTGCCAGTAAATCTACCGACACGAGGCTGACGTATTTGAGCACCTTCAAACACCACCGGACTGAGCCAGAATCGAACCTGCCAAGTTTGAGTCAGGAGGCCAGCGCCTCAACCGCCTGAGCCACTCAGGCCAGCATTTTAATGGCAAAGATTACCCACCTTAAATATAAGCATAAATCTCTATTTTTGATTATTCTAAATCATTTCTAACTAAATATTACAGTAATCATTCAACTGTATGTGTAAATTTAGCACAGTTTTTCTTTATCGCAATATTTTCAAAAAGGGAATAAATTCCGTTAAATGGTTCCATTGTTGTTTCCCTATACTCACGAACCATCATGACACACAAATTCTTCATCTGCTCAAGAATCTCAACTTTCAGATTACTTGCGATTTCCTGCGTCTTTTCTTGTAACATTAGCGCACTCGCTCAGTTTCTTTGCTCGAACACTTATATACTGCAGCATTCACTTCTGCAAAAATGACTCCCGCTTTCTTTTCACTCCATTACTCACCTGACAAGGAGTTAGACAATATAAGAAAAGACAGGCAATACTCCAACCTAATATACAGGAAAAAGTTGAAAAAATGCACTAATAGATGAAAGAAGTGATCAAAAATAAGTGAAAAGGCAAGAATCTTGTTTTAAAATGAAGCAGCATCCTACCTTTCAAAATACTTGCGCATGATGACAAGAGCATACTTGGCCCACACATCAGAGATGGGGTTCTGTCCCTGGTAAGCAGGTCTCAGGAGTGGATTTGGTGGACAAGGTGACCTTTGCGTGTAAGGTATTGCAGTGAAGGACTCCAGAGCGTGACACAGGACATCAAACCTAGAAATACAATTATGCTATCAAGACACAGAAGGAACAGATGCAACATAGTAGAACAGGAAAATGAAGAATAGGAAAGAATACTGACTTACTGAAGGAAGAACACAAGGAAAATATTAAATAACTTAAAAAATGAGGTGTGCAATGAGGGAAGAGAGGTCTTAACTAAATAAGTATCTCCCAGTTCATTAAAATAATTCTCATAAATCAGCTGGTGTAGCATAACAAAGGCAAATATATGATGTCTATTTAATTTAGTTATGTACAGTATGCAGCAAAACAAACTACTAAAATTACAAACATACTCTGAACATCAAGATACAACATTATAATGTGCAAGGTGACAACAGCAACATGTCTGTGTCCATATAGCATGTGTTCAAAATGTGCACCCTCACATCTCACACATTGTTCATAACAGTCCTTGGAGTGTACAGTAGAAGGTGTTGATGAACAAAGATCACTACAAGGACACAGAAAATGACTGTCTCTCCTCTTGTAATTTAGGAACTTTCCTAGACGGGTCATCTGACCAAACAGCAGATTATTTCAGCATGCCCTGAATGAGAGAAAATGCACTCATTTCATCATCATCATCATCATCATCATCATCTGTTTACCGTCCAGGTTCGGTTTTTCCCTCGGACTTAGCGAGGGATCCCACCTCTACCGCCTCAAGGGCAGTGTCCTGGAGCTCCAGACTCTTGGTCGGGGGATACAACTGGGGAGTATGACCAGTACCTCGCCCAGGCGGCCTCACCTGCTATGCTGAACAGGGGCCTTGTGGAGGGATGGGAAGATTGGAAGGGATAGGCAAGGAAAAGGGAAGGAAGCGGCCGTGGCCTTAAGTTAGGTACCATCCCGGCATTCGCCTGGAGGAGAAGTGGGAAACCACGGAAAACCATTTCCAGGATGGCTGAGATGGGAATCGAACCCACCTCTACTCAGTTGACCTCCCGAGGCTGAGTGGACCCCGTTCCAGCCCTCGTACCACTTTTCAAATTTCGTGGCAGAGCCGGGAATCGAACCCGGGCCTCCGGGGGTGGCAGCTAATCACGCTAACCGCTACACCACAGAGACGGACTGCACTCATTTCACTACACAATATTACTTTCTCTTTCCTTCTTTTCTTTTCTTTTCTTTTCTTTTCTTTTCTTTTCTTGTAAACATGTCTGCAACAGCTGAATATCTGTTGTATTATATAGCCTTAAAGTATTTTTGGTACCATTGTACTGGTGTCTGCCCAGTCTTTTCCATGTAAATCATTTTACAATCATTACAAGTGAGCCTATACACTCCCAATTTAGTATAAAAGTCTCTTTTTTTTTAAACCATAATTCTCAATGTATTGAAAAAGACATGAAGTTAATTTTTGAAAGTAACTATGGTTTAGAATTACAAAATGCCCCTGAAAACAGTGAAATATTTAAGACACAGAAAAAAGAACCTGATTCAATTTTGAATGAAACTGCAATTTGAAACATATTGTTTTCAATCTTGAGATGACTTAATGTCATGTCCGACTAGCACACTCCGGCTCTGTTCAGTACCTGCCCAACAGCTTAAACATCATGTCCACCCAGCCCTTCCAGTGGTATGTTGTATCATAACACAAATTTTTAAGGTCTGCCATTACACTCTTACAGTCTCTGTCATTCGTTTCTCTCATTTATTTTACAGTTTATTTCATCTTGACTGCATTTTATCTCGATGATGTACCTATACTCCGCATGGCTTTACTTCTAAATTGACGTTTCACAAAACAAATGAGCATCGCCTTACCTCTGTCGCCAGCGCGCTACTGTGCCGAAAACAGCTGATGCAATATGATCGCAGTAAACAGCCCTTGTAAAAATGTAATACTGTACTCAGAAAAGCTAATGAATCAGAGATTGAAAACAATTTCACAATAAGTACACTTACTAACAACATCCAACACTAAAAAGATAATGATAATAATAATGTTATTGCCTTTACGTCCCACTAACTACTTTTATGGTTTTTAGAGACGCTGAGATGCCAGAATTTAGTCCCGCAGGAGTTCTGTTACGTGCCAGTAAATCTACCGACACGAGGCTGACGTATTTGAGCACCTTCAAATACCACCGGACTGAGCCAGGATCGAACCTCCCAAGTTGGGGTCAGAAGGCCAGCGCCCTCAACCGTCTGGGCCATTCAGCCTGACACACTAAAAAGAGAATACATTATTAAGAATAAAAGAGAATGAGGAAATAACGCATCACTCACCGCTAATGGCTGGCACAGGAAGGAGGTTATGCCCTACTTTCTTGTCACTTGTCTTTTTCGAATTACACTAAGACATGCTAAACACGCACAAACTAAGTACACTAACAGCTATTTTAATACACTGAACTACTGAACCTGTATTTTACTAATAACTAACTAAACTGTAAACCACGCTATACTGTACTATTCTAGAGAGATAAAGAACAATATAAAAAACACTAATGACTGAAGAAAAATGCAAACGATCGCAAACCATACCGAATACCATAAACGTTCAGCGAGATAGGTGAGTTGGCAACTAGGATTCGAGATCGCACTCTGCCGATTAAATCGATATGAATGGCAGCTTGGGATTGGATGGATGTCTATTTTTCAGCACATAACCACCAGACAGAACCAAAATTGGCCAAAACATCCATTTAGAAGTAAAGCAGTGCAGAGTATATGTGAATTAACATGTTTTAAATAATTTTTAATCACTGATGAACCTTAGAGTTTGAAAACTAGTTCTAAACCAAAAATTGTGTGCTGATTCAACTATCAAAAAGTTTCAAAAAAAAATAATAATAATAGCAGAACGAGTGACTGCGCAGTTTGGGTCATGTAGCCTTTAGTTTTCATCCGAGAGATGGTGGGTTCGGACCCCACTGTCAGAAGCTGTGAACATGGTTTTTCGTGGTTTCCACACCAGGCAAATGCTGAGGCTGTACCTTAATTAAGGCCACGGCCACTTCCTTCTCTCTCCTAACCCTTTCCTGTCCCATCATCGCCACAAGACCTACCTGTGTCGGTGTGACAATAATAATAATAATAATAATAATAATAATAATAATAATAATAATAATAATAATAATACCATCAGCACTGTTTAATGTAATGGCTTTGATATTTCATGGTGATTATAACTCCTGTGTCATATTCCTCTAGTCAGTTTTCAAAGTTCATCTATGCTTATGCAATTCTCTGGTGGCACAAAGCAGGAATGTTGAAGATGGAGAATACTGTCTCAGCAGACTTAGAGAAAATGTAAATTTTCTTCAAGTCTTGGAAGCTGATTCCCAGCATCACTAAGATTTGAAGTCTCTGCTCTCACCTCACTAATTGCGTGGCAAACTATGTCAAGGACAAAAGTTAAGATACAGTCCCTTTTCAAAATATCTATCAGCCTTGACAGAACACTGAGCTACCTCGCTAACTTCTCTCCCAAAGTTGCTTCACAGAATAATATCTTGCATAAACTTTGTGTCATTTCCCAGGTAGTCTCCACTGGCTGCCTACGCTTAACTAGTGTCCGTCTTGCCTACTTTGCTGGAGAACATTGTGGTTGGAGAGTGCACATGCGCAAAAAGTAGAAGCAAAGTTGAACGATACAATGTGCTGGTATACAACTTCTAATCATTAGATTATGTGCCAAAAGCCTGGATTCAATTCCAAACTTCTCTGTAGTGTGCATATGGAGTGATGTTGTTGATGGCAATTCATCTATCGGATGGGTACGTTAAGCCTTAAGCAGGAGTAGGTTAGGTGCTGACATCATGTTTCAACCTCTCCCCTATATCACCACCACCACCACCACCACATACCTAAATGTGCAAGGTCACCCATGAGCGTCAACTAGAAGACTGTACCAGGCCTCCCTGGAGACCACACAATGTCATCATCTTTTTATTATTTCCACAATTAATATTGTTAATGCAAGTTTCCATTTTAAATGTAATGACTAAGTTGTTCTCACCCACTGTAAACACAAACTCGCTCTGGTAGAGACAGTGTGTGTAGAGGATCGACGATGCCTAGTGTAGGTCGAATAGCACGATTTGCGATTCCCGTTTTAGCTTTCAGCGGTTCATAGTCAAAGATGCTCACACCGGTTGTCTCGCTACCAGTACCAGATGTTGTGGGAACTGAAACAAGACACAAACAGGCTGGTAACTTAATATTTCCTTACAGAAGAAACAAGAAACTTGACTGGTGGTAAGTACATACGCTGGAAGAGTCCAGCTGAAATTTTTAAATTAAAACATACACACACTGGATACTCACTAATCCAGCCCTCAATAGCCTGGCCTCTAGACATAATGTTAAATAAGCATAGATAAGTTTCTGTACTGTTACAAATCACTATCCACAGCTGTGCTGCACACGGTAATTGAGACCGTGTTATTATTAGTAAATCTGTATATTGCTAACATAAAATAACAACCAGGAAAGTGAAATATAAACAACAACAAAAAATGCAATCGAATAATATTTAAAAACCATTGCAGTAACTGAAGGTAAGATGATTAGATTTCTTTTGTATTATTATTAGAATTTGCTTTACTTCGCATTGGCACAGATAGGTCTTATGGCGACGATGGGATAGGAAAGGGCTAGGAGTGGGAAGGAAGTGGCCTTAGCCTTAATTAAGGTACAGCCCCAGCATTTGTTTGGTGTGAAAATGGGAAACAACGGAAAACAATCTTCAGGGCTGCCGACAATGGGGTTCGAACCCACTATCTCCCGCATGTAAGCTCAGAAACTGCACGGCTAACTCGTCCGGTAGATTTCTTTTATTTACTGACCAATTTAAGATTCATTGATTCTAGGATAAATATTCCAGTCTCAACTCATGACAGTGGTGGTGGTGATTGTTTTAAGAGGAAGTACAACTGGGCAAACATCCTTTATTAACACTAATCACAGGGAAAATATGGAAGGAGTCCGACACTTTGAAAAAAGAAAGACAAGGACCATTAAGGACGTGAAAATGAAAGACTCCCTAGACCTTCAAACATAATACCATCAGGGTCGGAAAAGAACAAGGGATGACCGAGTAAGGTCGGAGAGGATATATGAAAGTGAGGAGCCTAGCACAAGTAAATGGAAGCAATGCCAGGACTGGCTGCAGGCCCTGTGCTCGCCAATCCACGCTCCCAAGTTGAGAGCCCTGGGGCCCCTTTTAGTTGCCCTTCACGACAGGCAAGGGGTAACGTGGGTGTTATTCTACCACACCCGCCCACAGGGGAGCAACACATAACATCACTAGATTTGACAGTACATACTTGCTATAAGGGGCTTCAGTGCACAGGTGACAGGCTTCCCTTTCCCAATAGGCTGATTAACATAGTCCAGGAAATCTGCCTCAGGATCTGAAGAGTATAAGTTGGCAGCTTTACAGGTATCCATCACTGATCCACCACCAACAGCGATGAAAGCATCAAAATTACCAGACTTTGCAAATTTTGTAGCAACCTGTAAACTGTAAAATAAGAACCCCTCTATAAAAATTACCCTTAAAGCAGTATATCAATGGTAAATTGCAGTAGGCTGTTGTTTCCCTTGAATGTTACACTTGTTTTACCTGAAGTTATGTATTTTTATAAGATACTAGCTGCCGTAAAAGAGGAAAAGACCTTGTATTTGTATTCCTTGATATAGAGAAAGCTTTCTATTATTTTAACCATTATGGTTTATTTTGGTCCATTTCAATTTACGAACATATCTAATAAAAACACTGAAAAATTACTACTACTACTAATAATAATAATAATAATAATAATAATAATAATGAAATGAAATGTCGTATGGCTTTTAATGCCGGGATATCCCAGGACGGGTTCAGCTCGCCAGGTGCAGGTCTTTCTATTTGACTCCCGTAGGCGACCTGCGCGTCATGATGAGGATGAAATGATGATGAAGACAACACATACACCCAGCCCCCGTGCCAGTGGAATCAACCAATTAAGGTTAAAATCCCCGACCCGGCCGGGAATCGAACCCGGGACCCTCTGAACCGAAGGCCAATACGCTGACCGTTCAGCCAACGAGTCGGACTATAATAATAATAATAATACCTAATAATAATAATGATAATAATAATAATATGGCATCAGTTACCATGTGCAGACATTTCAATCTGATGCCATCTGGCTGTCTGCTTGTTAATTTCGACATTATGTTTTAATCTAGGCCTACTAGATGGTAGACCGAGTAAACCGAAACTCTCTTGGGTGTCTATGGCTGAGATTTAATTAATTTTGTCGGGTAAACACAAAGTGTGTCACCAGCGATCTTTTACATACCAACATCGTACGACATGGAGTGTTGAATGGACTTTTCTTCGCCCTTCAAAAATCCGACTGCCTCTGCCAGGTTTGAACCCGCTATCTTGGGATCTGGAGGCCAACACTCTACCACTGATCCACAGAGGCAGCTACTGGTAACATATTTGCATTCCTCAATATAGAGAAAGCTTTACATTATTTTAAACATTATGGTTTATTTTGGTCCATATCAACTTACGAGCATATGATTTTTCAGTGTTGTTAATAGAGAAAGCTTACAATAGTGTCCAGTGAGAAAAGATTTGGGAGCGAATAGTCAACAAGAATGTACCGGCATCATTGTTCAATAAGGTCAAGATCAGAACTGCCAAAGCTGTATTCGAGTTAGAGATGGATACTCAGATTGCCTAAAACAACAGAAAGAGTACAACAATGTAGTGCATTGTTGCCATTACTCTTCATAACAATAATGGATGAGAGCATGTAAAACGTGAAACCTGTAATCATACAGAAGAATTTAATGCTGTAGCTTTTGCTGATCATGCGGTACGGTGAGGAAACACAGAAAGCATACAACCTAAAATGGATCGGTCATAGGCTTGCTAATCGGGAGTATGGGCCCGATACCTCAAAAATTTGTTTAGTTTTGCAAGACCTGCCAAAATCTTTGATTATTGACATTGCACTTTCTGCCTTGAAATCGTCATTAGTATTTTAATAAACCATCTTTGATGATTTTCTACAAATTCAGTAGACTTTTTTTTTTTTCAGTACACGATGTTTGTTGGTATTAAGTATACTTTATCTTTTAGGTAACCTCTAAATTGACGAAGTGTTACTATGTAATAAATATATATACAGCAGAGGTTGGATGAGTGAAAGAGACAGTTAGAAAGGTTTGGCATCAAAATAAGTACACACGAACCTCGTTTATCTCGCCCTCATTAATCCGGATATCCAGTTTATCTGGATCGAAATTAATAATCATTTATTTTTACTTGTACCGTATTTCTTTTACAGCATTGAATCTTCTTGAATGGCTTTTCCGCCAAGGATAGTTAAGGACAGAAATTGGAAGTAATTCGACCATGGTCTATTAAGGGTACCGTCCAGGCGTTTGCCTGGAATTGAGAATGGGAAACCATGCAAAACTATTCCTAGGATGGCCGAGGTAGGATTCGAACCCATGCTCTTCTAAATGCAACGCAACCGGGCGAGTTAGCCGAGCGTTTAGGGGCACGCAGCTGTAGCTTGCATCCGGGAGATAGTGGGTTCAAGCCCCACTGTCAGCAGCCCTGAAGATGGTTTTCCATGGTTTCCCATTTTCACTCCAGGCAAATGATGGGACTGTACCTTAATTAATGCCACAACCACTTCCTTCCCACTCCCAGGCTTCTCCTATCCCATCCTATCCCATAGTCGCCATAAGACCTATCTGTGTCGGTGCGACGTAAAACAAATTGTAAAAATAAAATGCAACGCACTGATGGTGAATTTGAAAATGAAACCAGTGCTCCATCAGAAGAAACAATGACTCATGGAGAGGCAACAATACACCTGGACAAACTGATGGCTTATTTAGAATCCTTGACTGAAACCACACCGGCAGAACTGTTGTTAGTAAAACGTCTTTGTAATGGTGCGGCGCGCAAACGCCATACAAATGTAAAACAGAAAAATCTCACATATTATTTTAGTGCATAAAACAGAGTTGTAAATATAAGAAAAGTGTTCTTAAAATTTTTTTTTGTACAACTGAAAAAAGTTATTACTGTACAACTTATGTTAATAGATTATATAACATGTACTGTATTTGTTTTTTTACTTTTTCAGATTATCTGGATTTTTGAAAATCCGGATCAGTTCCAGTCCCACTTAATCCAGATAAACGAGGTTCTTGTGTACATCCAAAAACAGTAGTTCTATCAATTGCCAGGCATAATCACCCAGTTAATATATTTCTGGAAGGACACAAGCGGGAAAAGGTCAAATGTTCAAGTACGTAGACAACATGCTCTCTGAGAAAGAGAAGTTAACTAATAACTAATAACGTGGCAAAACAACCAACACTGAAATTATTGCTCATCTGCTGTCGACATTTCCCTAGTAGCAAACTATTTATTTATTGTATATAATACACTCACCGGCATTAAAAGCAAAACACTATGAATTTCAGACAAAATTTAATGTGGGTCTCTTTCAAACCTTGCATAAGTGAAATATTATGAAATCAACACAATATGACAATGATCATAAGTTAATTAGCCCATTTAAGAAGTTTCAGTGCAATAATTGGTAAACAATCTTGTTCGTGAAAATCACAACACCAATATTGCCATTTCCCACCTTTAGACAAGAACTGCAGTGTCTTCTCATACAGCATATTTTTGTGGACATTAAGGCTTGTCAACAACAGTTAGTCTCACTTCTAAGTCTGGTTATAATGGCTTTTTCTCCTGAAAACACAGCAAGAGCCATGGAATTAATGGAGGATGGCTGCAGTATACACCATGAAGCAGATGTTACAGGCATGTCTTGTTCTAACTTAGAGAGGACAATATTTACACCAGAAGGCTGTTTATAGAAGCAGCACCACTGAGTGCAGTAATCGCTTTCTTGTAATGCAAGTTCTTCACCAGTGTTCTCCCCAGAAATTTTCATCGGCCGAGTGCTAGGGATCAGTAGCTGGGCGGGGAATACTACATAAAAGTGAATATGATAAAACAATTTATTCCCCTCAGGGCATTAACAATATCAGATACATAAACATTAACTGCAAAACTGAACAATTTTAGCATTATCACGAACAAGACATAACAGAGTATTTTGAACTTCTAGTGTTCTATTCATTCATAATCGTGTAACACTGGGGCTCACCATTTGGTTGCTGTGGAGTGCCAGACAGGTTTGTGATGTCCCTCGGAATCAAGTCCTCGCATGCGATTCCATGCCAATTCAGACACCGCTCGTGCACGACACAGCGTGATAGTCTAGCTATACACTTAAACTCTGATGTAATGGATGCAATTATGCTTACAATAATGAAGATTTATTATTTAAATTAAAGGTTTTTACAGTAACTGTATTTTAATTTGGAGTACCCAGTGACTCAAATATGTATTAATATTATGTAACTAGCACATATCTAGGTTATGTCAGCCGGGCGGCCTGAATATACGATAGGGCGGTGTGCCCACTTCAAATGTCCTAGGGAGAACACTGTTCACGATATAGATATTGATTCCCATAGGGAACTCGAAATATTTGTCCTGAATGAGTAAATTCATAGTTCCATTATAATTGGTCTGTTATTCAAAATGGGAAATTTTTTAGGTAATTCATTCTTGGTTGCCTGCATTTTGCTCCAGTGTTCCAATTATGTTTTCAGACATGTACTTTCCCTTAAAACAATTACCGCCATCTCCGTCGTCTAACGGTTAGCGCGATTAGCTGCCCCCTTTCGAGATCTCTATTCGAATCCCGATACTGCCAGAAAGGTATTTATTTGTTTGTACATTTATGTCTTAAGATAATACGAAGTTAGGCCTGTTAGTCTTCCTGTTCTATATATTATGCATTAGATACCGAAAGTAATTCCGATTTACCTCCAGCGAAATCAAAAGGTACTCGATTAGTTTGGGACAAACAACAAGAAAATCATACTGATGTAAGTAGGAAGTTTAAAAACATAAACCACACATTTATGCCCGGGTGCCTCGACCTCGGTTAGACTTAACTGGGGTAAAATGAATCGCTTACCACGGTTAAGTTGAAGTTCTGTTCAATCAAGCCTAATTTTGAAATTGATGACATTTTACAGCAATTAAAAATCAAGCGGTTGTGAGCGAGCTGTTAAGCACCTAACCGATCCTTTAAGGCCTACGTACACCACATAACCTCACGAGTAAGTTGTATGAGGGCGAATCAAAAAGTAAGTTACACCAGCTCGTGGCCAATGCGGAGCAAGCTACAGTAACTGCTGGCACGACCGATAGAAAGTTTGGTGTGATATCCCGTCATGTTGTGTGTGCAGAGTGACGCGTCAACTGGATGTGCACTCCAAAGTGGAAGTGCATGCAACGATTAGATTTCTACGCGGACATTCATATGGTGAGCGTGCGATTTCTCACCCCGGTATTGTAAGCAATTTGACGCCGGACGCTCGGATCTCAAATACAGTACCGTTGCAAATGCTGATCGTGCGGATGGGATCATTAGAGAGAATCAGTGCATAACACTGCAGGAAACTGCAATCATGCTGAACATTTCGTATGGCAGTGTGTTTTCGATTGTTCACCAGCACCTTGGATTTCGTAAATATGTCAAAGATGGACCTCGCGTCTGCCCACCGATGTTCACAAGGGACAACGTTTCCAATCATTGTTAAGCCAATAGTATATTACAGCATATATTATAATAGTTGTAAAATACCTCTTATCCATTTTACAAGACATAGTTATATATCAATAATATTCATAAGTCATTTCCAATCAGGTACCTGATTTATTCCTAAGGTAAAACTATGGCTAATGATGCCTACTATTGATAGACGAAACATGTACACTCTAATGTATTAATTTTTATGTTGACAGTTTAATAAGGACAAAGTCCCAATTTTTAATATTGCATTGTATTGAATAGGTGGGTAAACAATAAAAACAAAGTAATTTTAAGTGGTATATTCTGAGCTGTCAGTGGAGAGATGACGTGAAACAACATTAGACGACAAATAAGTTTGAGTGGTGTCTTTAAAAGTAGGAAAAATCACTATATGAAGATAAAGTTGGAATTCAAGAGGACAAATTGGGGCAAATACTGTATTTGTTTACAGGAAGAGTAGTTAGGGATTGGAACAATTTACCAATAAATTTCCAATGTCTTTGCAATCATTTAAGAAAAGGCTAGGAAAATAAAACAGATTGGGAATCTGCCATCTGGGCAACTGCCCTAAATGCAGATCAGGGTGGGTGGGTGGGTGGGTGGGTGGGTGGTTGGTTGGTTGGTTGGTTGGTAATGTAAAGGAGGCCATAGCACAGGCTACTAGGAGTCATATATCGCATAACAGACAGTATCAATCAGGAAATCCGCCACTGCTACCGCCAAAGAACGCTTCAAACTTTCAACTGTAGTGTGTCTTTTCTTGCAGACTGTTCCCTTGCACAAACCATAGTTTGAAGTCCAGGGTTTTGAGATTGGAGCTGCCAAAAGAACACTTAGCAATGAACATGAAGTCTGGTTCATTGGCTTGCAACAACCACTGTTGAGTCATCCTTGTCTTATGAGCTGCCACAGAATCTTTCCAGAAAACCCAGGGCTCATTTTTTAACATGGTACGACTGAAGTCCTTCACAAAAGGGTCCAGGACAGTTTTCACGATCCCTGACACTTGTTTTTATGCCTTTTTCACAAAAATTGAACAGTGATGGTGCTAGAATTTCAACTGACACATATTTGTATATGCATAAAAACTAGCTAAAATAAAATAAGTATTGGAAGGTGAGAAATATCCTTTGACCTTAGTTGACCTGATGGTGACCTCACAGCTCACCCCATCCAGACCATGACAGACGAGGCGTAGTGATTGCTCTGCACCTCAGAGACCCTCTGAAGAGCTTCTCAAAACTTGCCGCATATACCCTGTTCTGGCAGTTAAAGCTCTCTTCAATGGTGAAGCCTTTCTCATCATAAAAGAGTATTCTCCACTGCCCATTGTTGACATACCCCTGCAGGAGCTGCCCTGATTTTAGTTTCCTTTGTTGCTACGGTCTTCAGAAAGTATCCTGGATATTGATCGTGATGAAATGTGGAACTCCTGTGCCATTATCTTCTGCTTCTGCAGGATTTAGCAGGATACAAGCTGCCACTATTCTCATACTGCGAGGTAAACCAACCCTCATGCAGTCTTTCACACTACCCGTCTCAGTAAATTGCTGTATTGTCTGGTAGATAAACCTTTTGCTGATTTTTCAGCTGTTTCAGGGTTTGAAAAATTTCAGTAGACAACTTCTCAAACCTGTTCAAGGCAATTAGAACTTCCCTGTTCTCGTACTCTCCCTACTCCATGCTTGAGCTAAGATGATTCACTCTGTTGAGCACACTCTGGTGATGACTAACCTTCAGCACAAGGATTGCTTCCTACTTGGAAAATGGTTCTACAGCCCAAGCCAAAAGTTTGTGACAGTATTTATGGCTAGATTTAGTATGTATTTCAAAAGGAGATATCTGGCTATACAGAACTCACAATCATTAACTTAGGTAAATTTCTTTTCTACTTATTAACCATGAGCCCATTACAGGGAGATGGCTAGAACATTATGGACAACATCCATAAAAATGTTTGAACCCCACCTGCATGGATAGAACACAGATGATGACTACTACTGAAGGAAACCTTACCTTGCTTCAGTAGGCTCCACTCTGACTTGATCAAACACCTCAAAGTTAATCCCATGTTTAGTCAGACTGTCAAGGGTGGTGCGTGCAGGAGCAAGCTTGCCAATGTTAGGATCAGTCATCACACACACCTTCTTCACGTTCATGTTGGCCATATCCATCCCCACCTCTTGAGTGACACCCTTTCCGTAGCGGATAGTGGAGCACGCCATCTGCAAACAATTGGTCAAGATGTGACAGAAAGCACTGGAATATATCTCTTACAGGAGTAGTAGTAAAAGTTCATAGATAAATATTTAAATTCATAAATAAATATTTATTACTAAGTACTGTAAACTGAATACTAGCATGCGTCTTATAACTGGCACCATCAAATCTACTCCAAGTCACTGGCTCCTGATGCTGTCTGGAATAATCCCACTTGATATACGAAGATCTTGTTTGAGAGTGCAGTAAGATCTGGAGTAATCATTTGCTATCTGTCCTAGGCGACGTACCAACTGTCAGTCTCCAAAGATAACCACCCCTTTTGTAATACTGCTATGAAAACATTTACCAAATGCAATGCTTTGGACCGCTGGAAGAACTCTACAGGGGATTCTCCCTGCATTGTGTAAGTAAGTGATTCGTCTTTATTCGTGGCGAAGTTAGGGCTCGAGGCCCTCTCTTACACTTAACCACAACATTTAAAATAATTTACTTATATTTTTAAATAAAACTAATCATTTTAAAAATAATATAGTACTAATAGCAAATATGGAGAGAGTAATAGAAGAAATAATTATACAATGTACAACATGACAATATAAATGAAACATGATGATAATTTTAAAACTAACACTAGTAATAATAAAAGAAGGAAAACACAGTAAAAAAACCTATAACTAGCAAATACATTTCTAATTTTTATGAAAATAAGCTCATTCACGCACTCATTCACACAACGCACATCGAACAAGTCAGCTAGAGGTATTCAGCAAGTGATTTCGGCAATCGATCATTAATGGTAGCAGGGAGGGTATTCCACAGCCTAGCGGCAATGACTACAAAGGAGCGGTTGTAAGTCCTGGAGTGACTGAGAGACATTGTTAAACAGGAGCCAGATCGTGTATCATGGTTGTGATAGGAGGAGAGGTAATTAAAGTTTGATGAGAGATAATTCGGTACACCTGAGTTTAGAACTCCATGCAGAAGGGACAACATGTGGAGACTGCGATGCTCATGAACACGAAGCCATGACAACTTCCTATAATAAGGTGAAATGTGAGAACCATATCGCAGCTTAAATATAAATCGAATACAGGTGTTTAAACTCTGTTTGAGCATCTTGTTACTGTCTTAAGTTATGTCTGTAAGTACAGTGTCGCAGCAGTCTAGAATTGGTAAGATTAGGGATTTTACCAGTTGTATTTTAAGATGTTTTGGAAATATGGAAGAGTAGCGTTTGAGAGGAAAAAGAGATTTCTGCACTTTACGGCATGTATTTGTCACTTGTTCAGTCCAGTTTAGTGTCTCAGTCATTATAACACCTAGAAGTTGATTATAAAGCCCTTCCTCAGAACATTCTCTACTTTGTAAACCAATGTCGGCTTCAGGCCAAGAAAAGCAGCTGAGTAGACTTCCTACTGCCAAAAGCAGAAACACTACAGTAAATAGAAAAGCTAGATGTTCAGCTATATCATGCTAATGTCTGATGTGAATTTATATTTTTGTTATTATGTATATATTGTACATAACTGTTATAGATTGATTATTGGACATACTCGTGAATGGTCCGCTGTTGAAGATGCTGTCTTTTTGTAGTGACAAAGTAGTTATTACCCATGTAGTATAACCGATTCATTTTGTGTGTGAGCGAGTCAGTTAGTGCAATGAATATTGTGTCTGGTGTTTGTTGGAAGTAACTAAAATTAGTGATAATTCTTTAAATTTTACCTTGAAGTTCAATTAGTGTATGGTAGATTAAATACTATAGATTACATAGGTTAGGTTCACTTTGCTTTGAAATTGGCTAGTAGGAAAAATAGGATTCTTTTTTACATATATGTAGGCTTTTTGGTACAATGCTTACAGAGACAGGTTGTCATATGCAGTTGTACCTTATACAAGGTTTTACATTTGTATCGGTACTAGGCAAAGTATTTCGAATAGCACTATCAGATCCATTGTACCTATCATAAAAGTAATAATTTCTTTAAATAAATAATACGATAGCCTTGTAGCTTCTTAAGGATTAAAAAAATTTCAAAAGAATTTACAAACGATTTGATTTACGTTGCACTAACACAGACATGTCTTACGGCGACGATGGGATAGGAAAGGGCTACGAGGGAGGAGGAAGCGGCTTTGGTCTTAATTAAGGTACAGCCCCAGAATTTGCAGTGAACATGGAAACAAAGGAGTGGATAGGGAAAAAGAATGATATGTTGCAGGAAGCAGTCAATGGAGAGGTTTCCATGACCTGCCTACTTCCTATAGAATGTCAGTGTTTTGTTCTACATTAGACATTAGATGAACTAGATTTCACTCTAGAGATTTACTTCGTAGCCCGAGGTCCTAACTCAACTTAAAGACAACATCATATTATGACAAGATCACAACCATAATTTTAGTTGTTATATGTATTTTAATGTTATAATTATTCCAGTGACAATGTCTTTATCTTATATACATATGTTTTAGTTATCACATGATCTATTTAATTTTTATTCTGGCTGAAGGTAGCCACTAAGTGGCTGACTAGTTCCAAGACTAATGTAATATTATTTACTTGATGTATTGTACTGCAAGGGTGGACCCTCTTGTCAGTTTACTTCTTATAATTGCACTTCAATACGGAACAAAAATGAAATTTATAGCTTATAAGGATCTCGACAATGCGAGCCAGGCACAACTGAACTTGAGCATGGGAGAAAATTACCCACTACCCCACAGTGAGAGGGAGAAGGGAGGCAGAAACAATTCACTCAGTTGTTGCTATGTGACCATGGCAGACAGATCAGTATTACTCATAGTGCAAATTCATTTCAAAATTTTTGCTCATCTTGCAATAGATTCAGACAAAGTTGCCCGCAATCCCAGGTTTTTACTGTATAACTTAAAAACTTCCTTGCCTTAATTGTTTACCGATACAGCAAAAAATAAGGAAAATATCAGTGAAGGCTGCATGGAAGTCCAAGAACCAATAATAAACTCTACAGAGATCATCAGGGCTATATATTTTTATATCTGTCTTACTTTTTTAATACTAACCTGTTACCTACTTGGTTTTTATACTGGAAGGTAGAGATCATATCAAGAGCAGCAAAAAAAAAGGATTAAAGTGGACAGAGAGCCAAGAAGGGAGTAAATCACAAGAAGCTGCAGACAGGGACAGGCATGCCCACCTACATGACTCAGAATCACAGGAACAACATGATGGGTTGACAAAAATGTAATCGTGCACATGCTAAGAGATTGTTGCATCAACAAGGTGTACAACAGCTAGCTTATTAATCCCCCTGTAGGTAGGGGTGGTAGTATCCCCTGCTCTGCCGTAAGAGGCAACCCCAGGGGCTCTCAACTTGGGAGAGTGGGTTGGCGACCACGGGGCCCTGAGCTGAGTCCTGACATTGCTTCCACTTACTTGTGGCAGACTCCTCACTTTGATCTATCCTATCTGACCTCCCTTGGTCAACTCTTGGTTTTTCTGACCCCGACGGTATTGGAGTATTGCAAGAAATCAGCTTCATTTCCCATATCTCATTTTTTTTTTAACTGAATATTGTTTTAAGCATAACAAGGTACTTTTTAAAGTTGTGTTTTAAGAAGAAGAAAAATTCTTTGTTATTTCACCTATGCAATGCAATGTAACTGAAGATATTCGTAAGGAATGAAACATGTTCTACAAATAATTAATTTGCTTAAAGCAAATATATAGTATCAAACAGGTGGAAATTTATTTTTATTGATTCATGGTACAGTACTCAAGGCCTAGGGAGTCTTTCATTTTCTCGCCCTTCACGGCCTTTGTCTTTCTTTATCCGATACCTTCATTTTTCGAAGTTTCAGATTCCTTCCATTTTCCTCTCTGATTAATGTTCTATAGAGGATGGTTGCCTAGTTGTACTTCCTCTTAAAACAGTAATCACCACCACCACCTAGCTTATTAACCTCTTAACATGAAAACCCGAGTATACTTGGGGTTTTATATATTTATATAAAATAAAATCGCTCATTGGTCGGTACCTAATTTAAAAGCCCGAATATACTCGTTTCTTGTTGTTTCTCAATATTTCCACCAGATGTTTATGAAATTATCACTTTAGTGTCCTATTTTTGCCAACAGATGTCTCTGACTCAACCGTAGTGGATGTCGGTGACTCAGGCAGTTCGTTTTCGCGGCTTTCCAGCGATGTAGCATTGTGTGTTGATCCTTGTTTTAGGGCATTTCACACAGCCACAAACATTTGAACAGTAATGAGTGTCATGTTGTATTACTTGCCATCTGTTTAGTGCTGTGTTATTTATTTTAGAACCCGTAAAAAATATCACGAGTATACTCGGGATTTTAAAGCAGGAACTTTTCGGTGACTTATATTTCATTGTTAAGTTCAAAAAATGTATTTTTATTGTTACCACTGTCATTAGTTTTCAATAAATAGCCCATTTTAACAATAAAAAATTAGGTAAAAAAAATCACAATTTTGTAAATAATTGGTATGTTAAGAGGTTATCCCCCTGTGGGTGGGGGCGGTAGAATAACACCCACGGTAACCCCTGCCTGTCGTAAGAGGCGACTAAAAGGGGCCCCAGAGGCTCTGAACTTTGGAGCGTGGTTTGGCGACCACGGGTCCTTTAGCCGAGTCCTGGCATTACTTCAACTTACTTGTGCCAGGCTCCTCACTTTCATCTATCCTATCCGACCTCCCTTGGTCAACTCTTGTTCTTTTCCGACCCCGACGCTATTAGGTTTAAGAAGGCTAGGGAGTCTTTCATTTTCACGCCCTTCGTGGCCCTTATCTTCCTTTGGCCGATATCTTCATTTTTTGAAGTGTCGGATCCCTTCCATTTTTTTTTGCCTGATTAGTGTTACATAGAGGATGGTTGCCTAGTTGTACTTCCTCTTAAAACAATAATCACCACCACCACCTGTTAAGAGGTTAATAAACATTAAGGTTTACTTCAATTCAGTACTTTGCAACTTACCTCAAATGCATAGTCTGTTGATGGTTTTGCATTCTGCAATGTGCTGCCATGTGAACGATGATCGAGAGCACCATATCCACTACCAGGATTGGCATGGGCAGGACATTTGCACCTGTAAAACAAAGAAAAGAAGTGCTATGTATATTTAATTTTTTACTAGTGGTTTAACGTCGCACTAACACATCAAATGTTTTCGGCAATGCAAGGATGGGAAAGGGCTAAGACTGGGAAGGTAGTAGCCGTGGCCTTAATTAAGGCACAGCCTGGTGTCAAAATGGGAAACCATGGAAAACCACCTTCAGCGCTGCCGATGGTGGGATTTGAACCCACCACCTCCAGAATGCAAGCTAAAAGCTACATCACCAACTCGCTCAGTAGAAGAACATCTGCTGCTGAAAATACACACATTGTGATCCTAAGCAAGCATAACAAAAAGCTTACAGCTGTGGACATCTCCGCCAAAATCAACAGAGCAAGAGAACAATCAATGTGAAATATCATTTACATGATCTTGAGTTGAGGAAGAAACAGTACCATTACATTCTAATGAGCAATTCAGTAACATCTGGAACTCAACTTATTGGAAGAGGGTTTGTTCTGCAGCAGGATGATGATACGAAACACACGTCAAAACTATGCAAGAATCGTTGGGAGTTCTACAAGTAATGACGTGGCCCCCCCTCAGTCATCCGATTTATCACCCACAAACTCTGCCAAAAGGGAAAACAATCTTCTGTCAACAGCTGAATGATCTCTGGTATGCCTTTTGCAAGCTTAGGAAACTATAACCACAGAGATGTTGGATAAACGATCAAGAAGAATTTGTCGAGCAGCAATCAGAGCAGAAGGGGGATACACAGCCAGTGGCACCAACTTTGGGGGGGGAGCCAAGGTGTTTTCTGCCCCCACCAATAATGATCTTAGGGGTACAGAGTGCCATTTTGCCCCCCCCACCCCAAAAAAATTCTCCTTCTGGATAATAACTGCGCTTAAAACGTGGAGAGCCGGTCCCGTGGTGTAAGGGTAGCATGCCTGCCTCTTACCCAGAAGCCCCGGGTTCGATTCCCGGCCAGGTCAGGGATTTTTACCTGGACCTGAGGGCTGGTTCGAGGTCCACTTAGCCTGCGTGATTAGAATTATTTTTTTCTTTTTTGCTAGTTGCTTTACGTCGCACCGACATAGATAGGTCTTATGGCGACGATGGGACAGTAAAGGACTAGGAGTGGGAAGGAAGTGGCCGTGGCCTTAATTAAGGTACAGCCCCAGCATTTGCCTGGTGTGAAAATGGGAAACCACGGAAAACCATTTTCAGGGCTGCCGACAGTGGGTTTTGAACCTACTATCTCCCGAATACTGGATACTGGCCGCACTTAAGCGACTGCAGCTATCGAGCTCGATGGGATTAGAATTGAGGAGCTATCTGACGGTGAGATAGCGGCCCCAGTTTAGAAAACCAAGAATAACGGCCGAGAGGATTCGTCGTGCTGACCACACGACACCTCACAATCTGCAGGCCTTTGGGCTGATTTTACTTGTGATTATTTTTGATAGTTTTGTACATAAAACATCCCTTCAATATATTTATTTATGCATGAAGTTCTATTTTTCTGTTTACTTGTGAATATTATTGAAAACTCCATACATAAGACTCGTTCAAAAATGTATTTGAAAAACAAGCTCCATTATTGTTCTGCTTTTTTTTTTTTTTTTTTTTTTTTTTTTTTTTTTTTTTTTTTTTTTTTTTTTGTGAATATTGTTATTATATAGGAATATTTGTATTAATAGTTGTTCATCATTTCATATGCCTACATTCATGTTAATCGTGCCCCCCACCCAATAATTACCCTAAGTCGGCACACCTGAACACATGTGATAAATATCATTTTTTATCCGTATTGATGATATTTGATTGGAATAATAACAATAAGTTAATTTATTAATTTGACCACCTAATCAATACAATAAGTCTTGTCTTTGTGGATTTACATTGACATGTTAGCTAAAATAGTACATGTTTCGCCTTGTACATAGCCATCATCAGCCATTGCCTTAACCTTGAAATAAAATCAGGCACCTGATTTACATGTTGTTGTTTGAGTCATCAGTCCATAGACTGGTTTGATGCAGCCCTCCATGCCACCCTATCCTGTGCTAACCTTTTCATTTCTACGTAACTATTGCATCCTACATCTGCTCTAATCTGTTTGTCATATTCATACCTTGGTCTACCCCTACCGTTCTTGCCACCTACACTTCCTTCAAAAACCAACTGAACAAGTCCTGGGTGTCTTAAGATGTGTCCTATCATTCTATCTCTTCTTCTCATCAAATTTAGCCAAATCGATCTCCTCTCACCAATTCGATTCAGTATCTCTTCATTCGTGATTCGATCTATCCATCTCACCTTCAGCATTCTTCTGTAACACCACATTTCAAAAGCTTCTATTCTCTTTCTTTCTGAGCTAGTTATCGTCCATGTTTCACTTCCATACAATGCCACGCTCCACACAAAAGTCTTCAAAAACATCTTTCTAATTCCGATATCAATGTTTGAAGTGAGCAAATTTCTTTTCTTAAGAAAGCTCTTCCTTGCTTGTGCTAGTCTGCATTTTATGTCCTCCTTACTTCTGCCATCATTGGTTATTTTACTACCCAAGTAACAATATTCATCTACTTCCTTTAAGACTTTGTTTCCTAATCTAATATTTCCTACATCACCTGCCTTCGTTCGACTGCACTCCATTACTTTTGTTTTGGACTTATTTATTTTCATCTTGTACTCCTTACCTAAGACTTCATCCATACCATTCAGCAACTTCTCGAGATCTTCAGCAGTCTCAGATAAAATAACAATATCATCCGCAAATCTCAAGGTTTTGATTTCCTCTCCTTGGACTGTGATTCCCTTTCCAAATTTCTCTTTGATTTCCCTTACTGCCTGTTCTATGTAAACATTGAAAAGGAGAGGGGACAAACTGCAGCCTTGCCTCACTCCTTTCTGGATTGCTGCTTCTTTTTCAAAGCCCTCGATTCTTATCACTGCAGACTGATTTTTATACAGGTTGTAGATAATTCTTCGTTCTCGGTATCTGATCCCTATCATCTTCAGAATCATAAATAGCCTGGTCCAATCAACATTATCGAATGCCTTTTCTAGATCTACGAATGCCATGTATGTGGGCTTGTCCTTCTTGATTCGATCCTCTAAGATCAGACGTAAAGTCAGGATTGCTTCACGTGTTCCTACATTTCTTCTGAAGCCAAATTGATCTTCCCCCAACTCAGCTTCAACTTGTTTTTTCATTCTTCTGTAAATAATACGTGTTAAAATTTTGCAGGCATGAGATACTAAACTAATAGTGCGGTAGTTTTCAAACCTGTCAGCACCGGCTTTCTTGGGAATAGGTATAACAACATTCTTCCGAAAATCGGATGGGACTTCTCCTGTCTCATACATCTTGCACACTAAATGAAATAACCTTACCATGCTGGTTTCTCCTAAGGCAGTCAGTAATTCAGAGGGAATATCATCAATTCCAGGTGCCTTGTTCCTATTTAGGTCACTCACAGCTCTGTCAAACTCTGACCTCAAAATTCGGTCTCCCATTCCATCAGCATCAACAGCCCCTTCATGTTCCAGAACGAAATTATCTACATCGTTACCTTGATACAACTGTTGGATATGCTCCTGCCATCTTTCTGCTTTGTCTTCTTTCCCTAGAAGTAGCTTTCCATCTGAGCTCTTAATATTCATGCACCTAGATTTCCTTTCTCCAAAGGTTTCCTTGATTTTCCTGTATGCAGCATCTACCTTTCCCAGGACCATACAGCCTTCGACATCCTTGCACTTCTCCTTCAGCCATTCTTCCTTAGCTACCTTGCACTTTCTATCCACTTCATTCTTTAATCGCCTGTATTCTTTTCTGCCCTCTTCATTTCTAGCATTCTTGTATTTTTGTCGTTCATCAATCAGGTCTAGTATCTCCTGAGTTATCCACTGATTCTTAGTTGATCTTTTCTTCCTAACATTTCTTCAGCAGCCCTACTGACTTCATTTTTCATGACTCTCCACTCTTCCTCTACTGTGTTTCCTTCGACCTTTTCATTTAGTCCTTGTGCAACATGTTCCTTGAAACAATCCATCACACTCTTTTTTTTCAACTTGTCTAGATCCCATCTTTTTGCATTCTTTCCTTTCTTCAATTTCTTCAACTTCAGATGGCATTTCATGACCAACAAGTTGTGGTCAGAGTCCACGTCTGCTCCTGGGAAAGTTTTGCAATCCAACACCTGGTTTCTGAATCTCTGCCTAATCATAATGAAGTCTATTTGATACCTTCCAGTGTCTCCAGGTCTCGTCCACGTATACAGCCGTCGTTTGTGGTGTTTGAACCAAGTATTGGCGAGGACTAAATTATGGTCAGTGCAGAATTCAACCAGCCGACTTCCTCTTTCGTTCCTTTGTCCCAATCCAAATTCTCCTACTGTGCTACCTTCTCTTCCTTGGCCTACCACTGCGTTCCAGTCTCCCATCACAATTAGATTCTCGTCACCTTTGACATATTGTATTAAATCTTCTATCTCCTCATATATTCTTTCAATTTCTTCATCATCCGCTGAACTAGTAGGCATATAGACCTGCACTATTGTGGTGGGCATTGGTTTGGTGTCTATCTTGGCGACAATAATTCTTTCACTATGCTGGTCGTAGTAGCTTATCCGCTGCCCTATTTTCTTATTCATTATTAAACCAACTCCTGCATTACCCCTGTTTGATTTCGTGTTGATAATTCGGTAGTCGCCTGACCAAAAATCCTGTTCTTCCTGCCAACGTACTTCACTTATACCAACTACATCTAACTTTAGCCTATCCATCTCCCTTTTCAGATTCTCTAACCTACCACAACGATTCAAACTTCTAAAATTCCACGCTCCGACTCGCAGAATGTCAGTATCCATCTTCCTGATGATCGCCCCCTCTCGTGTAGTCCCCACCCGGAGATCCGAATGGGGGACTAGTTTACCTCCGGAATATTTTACCCGGGAGGAAGCCATCATCAGTACATCATTCATACAGAGAGAGCTGCATGTCCTCGGGAGGTGGTTACGGCTGTAGTTTCCCGTTGCTTTCAGCCGTGTAGCAGTATCAACACAGCTAAGCCATGTTGAGTATTATTACAAGGCCGTATCAGTCAATCATCTAGACTGCCGCCCTTGCAACTACCGAAAGGCTGCTACCCCCCTTTCGATGAACCATTCGTTAGTCTGGTCTCTCAACAGATACCCATCCGATATGGTTGCACCTGCAGCTCGGCTATCTGCATCATTGGGACACGCAAGCCTCCCCACCGCGGCAAGGTCACATGGTTCGTAGAGGAGGCTGATTTACATATGAATGAAATAAAATAAAACTAATTTTTAAAAAAGCAATGGCTGATGATGCCTATATACAAAAAGAAACATATACCATTTTATTTACGTGGTCAAATTAATAAATTAACTTATTGTTATTATTCCAACATCTGAACACAGCCGAGCACAAAGTTAGAACAGTATAGTTATGTAATATTATCATTTTCCATTATTTGAAGTATAAATTGCTTTATAGTGTGTCAATTTATATATATTGCATGCCTATGTATTCTGATGTCAAATATATGTCATTGAAATATCACTAATCTGCTGTTAATTCATAACAACATCTAGAGTATTCTATAGGTGCCGTGAGTTTAAACTTTTTAATGCTAGTGTATACATTACTTGATTTCCACTTGTTTGTTCCTTTTCATTACTTATTGTTTTATAAGACACTGAGGTGTCAGAATTTTGTCTTACAGGAGTTCATTTACATGCCAGTAAATTTAGCAACAAATGGCTCACATACTTGAAAATACCAGTGGACTGATGATGATGATGCTCGTTGTTTAAAGGGGCCTAACATCTAGGTAATTGACCCCTAACGGTACGAAATGAGACGACAGTTTAAAAGTCCAAAATTCATCCACCGACCACAATTCAAAATGTGATGATGAATGAATGGATGAATATGAATTTAAAATAATCAGCAGATCCAACTCACAAGACTGAAAGTTAAAAATTCCAAAATCAATCCACCGACTAGAATTCAAAAAGACAACAAACATTGGTTATGAAATTAAAACAATCAGTGGATCTGCCCGCAATGCCCCACCTTCCCAGAAACTATCTTGAAACGGTAGTATTACTGACTAAGGGACTGCCTCCGAAGGATAATCCTGAATCGATGATGCTTGTCATGCTTGTTGTCTAAAGGGGTCCAAAATCCAGGTCAATGGCCCCTCATAATGGTACTTATCGCTAGTAAAGTAGAACCATGGTATTTCTCATGTTGCAGTACTAATCAAAAGTACCCTGGACTCACGGCACTCCGCACATTAGGGTACTACTTACAAGTATTGCACGTCGGACAGGTAACGCAGACCTTTGGTGTTTCTCACATAATGGCGCCACTCGTAGTCAACGCAAACACATAGTGTTCCTCACCTAGGTGTACTAATCACGAGCGCCGGTATTCCTGTGGTGTTCCTCACATAGTGGGTACTAATCACAAGCAACATAAACCCATGCTGTTCCGCATATAGTGGTACTAATCACAGGTACTGCAAACCCACAGTGAACCACTCTCTGCTGCTACTGATCATAAACCTATTGTGTACCTAACATAGTGGTACTACTCGCAAGTAAAGGCGATCCATGGTGTTCCCCGCGTGATGGTACTAATCACAAGTAGTTTCATGGTTCTAATTCAATCATCCCATAGTCGCCCCTTTTAGTCACCTCTAATGACAGGCAGGGGATACGTGGGTGTATTCTTCGTCTGCGTCCCCCATCCACAGGGGGTACCAGTGGACTGAGCTGGGATCAAACTCATCAACGTGGGCTCTGCTGTCAGAGCCATACAAGTGTCAGGGATGTAAGTTATGTTAATACCATCATTCCTTATGCAGCCGATCCCTACAATGTACAGTGTGATAGGATCAGGATCATAGGATCAGAATGATATGTAATAGCAATTTCCTTCTCAGTGAGGAACGCAACGGGAAACTATTTCATTAGTACACCTCTTCAGTGATGCACACTTTCTTTAACAGCCCTCAGTGATCCAACCAACCTTCTGGATGAGGACTCTATTTATACATATGAGTTGCTAAAATATGAATTAACTTATATAGACCGGAAGAGCATTTAAAGGTATGTCATTGTTTCAATTCATCATGCTGTGTGTTAATGGAAACAAAAAAATTATGTAAGAAGATTAAGTACAATTAAGTGGGTGCTCTGATAATGAGTATTCTTTAAATTATTTCAGTTATTTGATCAGTTGACAGTAATTTTCATAACTTTACAGCCGTGAGACCCAACAGGGTAGTACATCTGCATCCAAGGGTGCCCATGCCCGGGGGCAAGGAGGAGACGCGGCCCCCCTCTAGCTCTCAGGGAAAGGTAAAAATCTAATGTAGTCAGGCGTTTTTCTTTCAAGAAAATGGTTTAAAAGTCGGTATTACGTAGAAGTTGTAGTACCGCCCCCCACCAGCAGGCAGGGGATACCATGGTTGTTATTCTACTGCGGAATACAAGTCGCCATTCATCTTCCAAAATTTTAAAAATACTACATACCCCAGGTCTAGGCCCCACCCTACAAACTGTCATATGGGCGCCCGTGTCTGCATCAGATTACTCTCCCCGTTCTCTCACCCTGTTCTCGCCGCGACCCTACCAGATTCGGGGAAAAGCAGCAACAGAAGACGACATGAGTTTATGATAAGCATTTTACAAACGTCGAACATTCCAAACGAAAGTAAACTTTTCGTCGGATTTCGAACGAGGACTTCTCAGTATGTACTGCTCGGTAACGCTAATGATTACGCCGCAGAGTCGTGCGAAGAAAGTAAACCCAAAAAAAAAAAAGAATAATTAATGATATTTAAATTTACTTCACCAAACAGTCCCAGGACGTAACTTACAGAACGTAATTTCATCAATAGAGTCTGGATGTTTAGGTAGTTATTAATGAGTTAGAATGCAACCCAACTTTTCGTAATGTAGCGAGAGTAACATAAATTGTAGGGGGTTCTAATAGGCCGGGACCCTAGTATTTATGCAAATCTCATTGCAGAACTATTGTGCGGGTAGAGTATACATGGTATTTCGTTCAGTATGTTTGCATTTTAACCTTAACCCTACTTTATTTGCCTTAACATTCGGGCTCTAATAACATCCACGCTGTTGTAACAAAGAGGTGTTGTAAGCCCGATATTCCACGGTCATCGACGTTGTAGCCAATCTTGTAAACGACAATACCATTCTCTTTGAGAGCCACTTTGCGCAGTGGTGAATATCATCAGCATCAGCTGATTTGTGGTCATTAACCTTGTTATGCCCGAAAAGTTGATGAAGTATACTTACGAAGCACTGGAAATAACTTGAAGCAAGTCCAATACCTTCCGACGTGGAACCATTTTCGCTGTTTTATAATCTGACTAGCTATATTGAGTACTAAGTATAAATGGGCAACTCCCTCCAGTTAACCTCCTATATTCCCTATCAGTTGATCGTCGAGGCACATAGTTCAAGGTTAGATGTGACGTTGTTTGTTTGATCAGGATAATTTGGGAGGAGATGTGGCATAATACCACATACACAACATCGGCGGTATTTCAAATTACAGTAGCAACGTTTTCTGCTAATTTCATCCTCAATGGCATCTATAACAAGTGTTGAGAGCTATTCAGCATTCATTAAAACGTGTGTTCTTGCCATTCTTAAATTTAATATTTTTAAAAAATGCTCTGTACCATTAGTTTTGGGTTATGTTCGATACGTGATCGTGTCGAATTTGCGAATCGGACTAAATGGACAGTTTGTTCGAACACTACGAATGTGTTTATTGTATTTCAATAAATGGTACAAGACGAGCTACTATATATTGCATACACATCAAATCCTCTGCGCCTGCACCCTCTTCTACTGATACACACAAAATACTGAAGCACTGGTCTCTAAATTCTTCAGAATTCTAATAGGTGTTGAATTTGTTATGGTTATATTTTCATATTAGGGTGTTAGATTTATAATCCAACTTTAGAAGCTAGAGCCCTGCTTGTTTATCAGTCTTGTGTGCATGTTTATTTTTTAGTGGTAAGGTAAGGGGCAGCTGTGTGATAATCTTTGTTCTTGTGAGCTCTCGATTAAAATAGCCTAACGTATGAAACTGTAGTTTTTACTTCTGCTTTTCCCACACCCTGGTGGCGTCGTGGGTTCAAACTATGTCGCACATCTGGACTTGGTCTTGTTTTACGGTCGGATGCCCTTCCCGACGCCAGTGTGTTTGTGGACTAACAAATACCCAGTCCTCAAGTCAGAAGAATTTACAATGTATAATTAAAATCCCCAATCCGGCCGGGAATCGAACCCGGGACCATCGATTCTGACAATTCATCCAAGGTGCCGGATGTACCGTAGTTATTGCTCTATGAAATCTGATAATAGATTTTTTAAGGGGTCTAAAATCTAGATCATTGGCTCTCTCTAAGAAAAGCCCTCAAGTAGGGTTGCCAGTTTTTTTCTGAACAAAATTGTCCTGTATAATCTAAGACATTCACTTCCTCAAATTATAATGTAATGATGTCTAATTGCTTTCTGAAAATGGGAAATAATACGCATAACAGTTTGTATGTAATATAAAAACTAAATAAAACACTACACCCTACGTTACTGATTTATGAAAGCAACAGCCACTGATTGGGAGACGAATCACCAGTTATATAGTACATCTTGCTCTTGAGTGAAGTACTTGCTGTAGTCACTCTCGGGGAAGTATTACTTATTCCAGGGGCGTATTCTCCTTGCATGCAAGGCATTCATTGGCTGTGTTATGATAGGGCGAAGAACTGTATGAAGTACGATTTGAGGTTGTTTCAAGTCAAGTATTGACAATTTTATTTCTCAGAAGTTCAAAATTTCAGCGCAACTGCATTAGTTACGTTGCTTGACTACATGTGGTGCTGGTATAGTCTCGCCGTCTAATCCACTGCAGATAGAAAGAGAAAGCAAATGGAGAAGGTAAGGGCATAATGCATTCAATCTTTAAATTGCATTCAGTGGCAGACATAGTTCTGAAACCCTCTGAATGATGTTGCTGCAATTGAAATTTGGTCACCATCCACGTCTGCCATCTGTTAACAACTTGGAGAAAGTCGGCATGTCCAAGCTTACAGCGAGCGGTAACCACTGATTACTTCTAGCAAGAACTCAATGTGACGTAAGTGACCACTGTCACTGGGGTGATTTACTCCCAGTGCTTGAGTAGTGACTGACTAGGGATTTTGTTCATTAGTGAACTCATTAATTGTGTGTTGTTTCTGTGCTATTCCTCATGTTCGATGTTTCATGTATTAACAATGGATGAGTCTGTCGTGTAGCGGTTAGTGATTAGCTGCCACCCATGGAGGCACGGGTGGTTTGATTCCCGGCTCTGCCACGAAATTTGAAAAGTGGTACGAGGACTGGAACGGGGTCCACTCAGCCTCGGTAGGTCAACTGAGTTTGATTCCCATCTCAGCCATCCTTGAAGTAGTTTTCCCTGTGTTTTCCTACTTCTCCTCCAGGAAAATGCCGGGATGGAACCTAACTTAAGGCTTGTTTCTTCGATAACCAAATAATAATAATAATAATAATAATAATAATAATAATAATAATAATGTTATCAATTTTTACGTTCCACTAATTACTTTTTACAGTTTTTGGAGATGCCAAGGTGCCGGAATTTGGTCCCACGGGAGTTCTTTTACATGCCAGTAAATCTACCGACATGAGGCCGACGTATTTGAACACCTTCAAAGAACCAGGATAGATCCTGCCAACTTGGGTGAGAATGCCAGCGCCTCAACCTTCTGAGCCACTCAGCCCAGTGATAACCAAATGACTGAAGGTCAATGAAGATGCATATTTGACCATTTCATACAAACTTTCTTCTCTGACCTGTGCAGCATCTGCAGTGATAAAAATGCATACATCTATGACCGAAATTGTACCATTCCATCCAATCGAAAATGTGTCGCATTTACTTCAACAGTGGATCCATAAATTAATTAGAGAAAAATACAAGAGATACTGCTTGCAGTATCATACTCCCGTCTAGAGGTTCGTAGAGATATGGCGTTATTATAAATAGAACTTTACACTTCAAGAAAAGGTCCCAGAGCTTAGCTAAGATAGCTTCAAACTTATAACAGTTTGAAATACAATGAAGCATCACTCACCTTGCAATGTAAAATTGGCAGTTTCTTGCAAATTAATAGAAACAGCTGTATTATTCTTTTTCACCTTCATAAAGGAGCTGCTTCAATCTTTCCACAGCCAGTCACACAAAAGCAATAGTAACACTGAAGAATGAAATATAGAGGGTTTTTCTAAGTTTGATAGAACTGTACTTACAATGAAATTGTACCCTCTATCCCATACATATTTTTAACATCTAGAAATTATTCTTCCACCTTTTAGATCATGTAATTCACAAACTATTACACCTAGATTACATCTACAGTGGGACTACAAAGCAAAGTGCAGCACAAGCTTCCATAGTCAAAAGACACATATGACACTGTAAATTAGGGGGACATCTACCAACATACTTGATCCATATTAACAAATACAAAGTTTTTTATCGGATCACCTGTTCATTGATCTAGGTTATACATTTCCCCCTCAGCTACGAGTAGCTCAATAAGAATGTACAATATAACTATTTATAATAGTTTATTTAAATCCGCCTTGATCAATACACTCATTAAATGAAAGAAACATTATTTATTAAACCATACATGTTTCGGGAAATCTCAACCATTCCCTTCATCAGTGGTTAGATCAAAGAATAACATAATATGACACAATCTTTTGTTTTACAATTTGAAGCTCAATAAGTTTGTAAAACACCTTATCATTTTACTTGTCATAACCATGCCACATCTTGACATTTGCGCCAATCAGCTGTCCAATGATACTACATTCATATTTATTTATTCGTGTCAGAAGTACAAAATATGAAACATGAAAACATAAAATAAAGAAGCATGGAATGGACACAAATACACAAATATGTGTTCAAGTGACTTCAAACAGTTCCCACCCAAAAGTTAGGCACTTTGAGAGCACCTGAATTAGCTTGCATCATATCACTAATTGTACATCTGGATGGGCACAATGGACAACATAAGAGATGTTGTGTTGTTTGAAATTCGCCACAATCACATAGAACTGTCTTTATCAAGAATTCCACTTATATATGTTGTCCCTTGTTCCTGCAACTTCAGCTCGCAGTCTGTTCAGGGATTTCCAGACTGGCCAGTTCTCTGTGTGGCCAGCAGGTAGACATTCCTTCGGTTCCATCCATTCAGACAAATTACTAGTTCTCTCCTTCCACATGGCAACTCATGCTTTTGAGACTGTTCTTTGTAACGGTTGAGTAGTTGTTAGAAAGCTCTTTACCGGGCGAGTTGGCCGTGCGTGTAGAGGCGCGCGGCTGTGAGCTTGCATCCGGGAGATAGAAGGTTCGAATCCCACTATCGGCAGCCCTGAAAATGGTTTTCCGTGGTTTCCCATTTTCACACCAGGCAAATGCTGGGGCTGTACCTTAATTAAGGCCACGGCCGCTTCCTTCCCATTCCTAGGCCTTTCCTATCCCATCGTCGCTATAAGACCTATCTGTGTCGGTGCGACGTAAAGCCCCTAGCAAAAAAAAAAAAAAAAAAAAAAAAAAAAAAAAAAAAAAAAAAAAAAAGAAAGCTCTTTCTCGATTTTAATCTCCTTTCAGCAGGTTGATATCAGTAGAATGGGTGTGAGGTCATAGTAGATGATTTTCTCCTTTTATTGTTGGCAGCCACTTCTCTTCTGCTATCAGATTGAGCAGCCCCAGCCAGATAGTTCACTGTATTGATGGGTGTTGACCTCAAACAATCTGAAATAATCCTGTAACTCTCATTTAAGACAACATCAACCTGTTTTGCATGGGCTTTCGTAAACCACACAGACAGGCATATTCTCCTGGTGAACAGCATAAGGACCGAGCTTGATAACTGCAGTCGCTTAAGTGCGGCCAGTATCCAGTATTCGGGAGATAGTGGGTTCGAGCCCCACTGTCGGCAGCCCTGAAGATGGTTTTCCATGGTTTCCCATTTTTACACCAGGCAAATGCTGGGGCTTAATTAAGGCCACAGCCACTTCCTTCCCAGTCCTAGCCCTTTCCTGTCCCATCGTTGCCATAAGACCTATCTGTGTCGTTGCGACGTAAAGCCAATAGCAAAAAAAAAAAAAACAACAGCATAAAGCCAGTGCTTTTTTTCTTAATGTTTGGGGATGGGTGCCCTAGGTAGTCCCTGCCAGTTTACGGAGGAAGAAGAAAAAACCCAGAAAGCAGTGAATGGAAGGACAATGTTTTACTACTCACGCTTATAATCGGCAACAAAAACTCAAGATTTGAAAGTGTTTTCTCAACATATTTTGTATGTATTGTGCTTCCGTGTTGTATTTTACTAATTATGGTTTTAATGTAATGGATGCGGATGGCCTCACAACCAAGGTCGAAACTAGTCCCAATGAATGTTATATGAAAAAAAAAAAAAACCCACAGGGACATCATTTCTATATGTATTGAATAGGAGGACCTACTCCTACCCTATTAATTGTGAACAAGCTGTCAATATGGATCAGCATGAAATTGATTACAAATGATAAACTCATTTGAATTTGTCCATGAAGCAATATGATTGGCTAACTTCAGCAACTAAAAAAATAACGATGGTGTGAGATATCAAATTATTTATCACCATGACCAACGCTCTAACGCTCATGTACCCAGTTCACGTTGTTTCCAGCCGCTCTGTATGCATCGTGTGTGTCAAATTGGGGGAAGTTTGATGTAACTAGCTATAACCCATTAATTTTAGATGCCGGGATGGTTTGGCATCCAGGAGTTGTCATGCCCTTATGATGTTGAGACTACAGCGCTGGTTACAAGGACAAAAGTGTTTCACTTAATCCTTTCAATCCTTTCATAATCCTTTCTGGCCGAGCCATCAAAAGCTGAATTTCAGTCCTTGTAATGTAAATAACTATCACAGTTTCTGAAGACCCTGATGTGCCAGAATTTTGTCCTGCGAAAGTTCTGTTAAGTATCGGTAATGATGCTATGCAGCAGCATGAGGCTGAGGTATTTCAGCACCTTCAAATACCACTGGACTGAACCAGGATCAAACCCTACAACTGGGCTCAGAGGAATAGCCTTACTATCTGAGCCACTTTATGTGACTATTCCTATCATAACCACAACAGGATCATTCAGTTTTATGTGAAATGTGTTCTACTGAACGGGATATGAGAATGTTCTGGGCCCACATGGATATGGCGATAGAAATGAAGATGGAGAGAAACTGTTGGACTTTTGTATCAGAAATAACCTGATAATAAAGAACACATGGTTTATGAAGAGGAATAGCCATAAGATCAGCCGATATAGTTGGGATGGACAGTATGGAATACTCATCAATTTTATAATAACAGACAGAGAATGGGGAAGATATGAAGATAATCCCCAGTGGATGTATGGAGGGTGATCATAGATTATTAATTGTGGAATGAAAACAAGTAAAAATCCCTAAAATTATATTGAAGAAGAAATCGAATATCAGGATTTGGGAATTGGAGGAGAAGGATAAAAGAATGGCATTCCAAGATTGTATAAAAAGGAAGTTGCCTAACACAGAAATACGAAGTGGTGAAGAAGAGTGTGACAATTTAAGACAGGCATTTGTGGAAGCAGCAATTGAGGTATGTGAAAAAACAAAAGCAAAGGTTAAGGGAAAGGAGACACAGTGGTGGTGGTGGTGGACTGACAAAATAAAAAAAGAAATAAAAGAAAGGAAAAAGGTGAAGAAAGAAATGGATAAGGAAAAGTAAAGAATATATCAGAGGGATGAGAATTAAAAATGTTACGTGTGGAATACAAAAGATTGAAACTACAAGTAAAGAGGAGTATCAAGGAAGAAAAGGAGAAATGTTGGGGAGAGTTTACCAACAAAATTGAGCAAGATAGTCGAGAAAATCAGAAACTATGAATACAGAGTAATAAAATTGAAAAGAATAAATCAAGGAAAAATCAAGGCATTAGAGAGAGAAGATGGATCCATAGTATATGACAAAAAGGGTCTTCAGAAGGTGATGGCAAAGTATTTTGAAAAACTTTATAATGAGGATGACTGCTCGGAGGAAGAAGGAGATAAGAAAATGGAAATAATAGATGGAGAAAAAGAAGAGAACCCGATAACATGGTAGGAACTTGAAAGGGCAGCAAAAGCAATGACTAAAGGTAAAGCAAGTGGAAAAGATGAATTCAATGCTGATATGATTTAGGCAGGAGGAAGTATTGGACTACAGTGGCTATACCGAACCCTCAATGCCATATGGAAGGATGAAAGGATACCTGAAGATTGGCAACAAGGAAGCATTGAACCATTGTTCAAAAAAGGAAATAGGAAGAAATATGAAACTTATAGAGGTATAACCCTATTATCATCTGGGCTAAAAAGGATGGAGAAAGTCATAGACAAAAGACTGAGGGATATAATAGAAACACAGTTAGAGGAAGAACAATATGGCTTTAGACCGAATAGATCAACAATAGACTTGATATTTACAGTGCGAATGATAATGGGAAAACATCTGGAAAGGAACAAGGAAACCATCTTCATATTTTTGGATTTGGAAAAAGCTAATGATACAGTTACCATAACAGAAAACCTGTATGAGAATGCTTACTGAAAAGGAATGTACCAAAATCATTAATTAACAAGATAAAAATGTTGTATCATGAGAGTAAAAGCAGTGTACAAGTGGGGAGTGATGAATCTGAAACATTTTATACAAAAAAAAAAAAAAAAAAAGGGGGGGGGTCTCATGCAAGGATGTGCACTGTCACCATTATTGTTTATTATTATTGATGGATGAAATCATAAAATGTGTAAAACCGAATTTTAGTATTAATGAAGTGAATGCTTTGGTATTTGCAGATGATGTGGTGATTTGAGGAAAGGGAGAAAAGGAAGTACAAAGGAGACTGGACGTTTGGAATGAAAATCTGAAGGAGTTTGGAATGGTAATTAGTAAAAAGAAAACTGTAGTCATGTACTGTGAAAAAAAGAAAAAGAGAAGCCAAGTGAACATAGACAGAGAGCGGTTAGAGAATATAGAACAGTTTACGTATCTGGGTAGCATTATTAATGGAAGTAATGAAATCAGTCCAGAAATTAATAACAGACTAAGTAAAGGTACAACATTTTATCATCAAGTCAGAGAGCTTTTATGGGATGACAAAGTGCCCAAGAGAACGAAATTAACATTATATAAACAGTATTTCATACCAATTGTAACATAAGGAATAGAAACGCTGGTAACTAATAAGAGACAAGATAGTAAAATCCAAGCAGTAGAAATTAAATTTTTAAGAACATTGGTTAAAAAGACAAGAAGAGATAGAATTCAAAATATTAAAATCAGAGAAGAGCTAAATATAGAACCTTTAGTACAGAAGATACAGAAAACAAGACTGAGATGGTTCAGACATGTAAAAAGAATGGGAAAGGAACGGGTAGCAAGAAGGGAATTGGAAAGAGAAGTTAAAGGAAAGAGACCAGTTGGAAGACTGAGAAGAATGTGGATGGATCATATTTTGAAGGGCATTAGAGAAGCTGGATTGGATGTGGTGGAAGTAATGGAGCAGGAAAAGTGGAAGGAGTGGAGGAGGCTTGTTAACCACAGCTGGGTGACTGGAGTGGGACACTGATGATGATGATGATGATGATGATGATGATGATGATGATGATGATGTGATCTACTGGGACGTGGCTTTTCACTTTAAAAGTCCCACAGGTATTGGTGGGAATTCAAGGTTGCCAAGGTGAGAAATTACTGACAATGCCACTAGACCAGAGATACTTAACCTGGGGTCCGTGTAACCTTTGTTGGATCATGGATAGGTTTTAGGGGATCTTTAAGATAAAAAAATTTGACATTTAGTTTCCCTATAAATTTAATATGCTTTTGCTGGTGAGACCTAGTGTTTACAGTGTCTTCTGGTATGGGAAAGAACAAATTTGTTAATTTCATTGACCTGTCTCAGTCTTATCCTTGGCTTTAACAAAATGACTGGGGTATGAATGAATCTCCTTATGTAGCCACACCCTGTTATAAATGGTGTGAGAATATCACTCATAGGGTCTGTTGATGTGTTCCTTTTAGTGTGCTAGGCAGATTGATATGTAATAGCAACTTCTTGCTTGGTGAGGATTGCAATGGGAAATCACCTCACTCCTCATTTCCCTAGTACTCCTCTTCAGTGGCACCTAGGCCACCTATGACAGAGCTGTTGAGGATCAAACCAGCCTCCAAGCTGAATACTCATACAACATACATAATTTTAACGTGAACACTAGAATGTTATTTGAGAAATTTTAGCAATGCATAATAATATTCTAAATCAGCACAGTTAATGGTAAACATTTCCCTGTTTTTATTGTAAATAGTTTTAAATTAATACTGTATTCCAATTCGTAACAAGCTCACCGCCCTTTATAAATGCAAGAAATATGAATCTGACACTGTATGAGTTGGCCGTGCAGTCAGAGAAGCATAGCTGTGAGCTTAAATTCAGGAGATGGTGGGTTTGAATCCCACCGTCGGCAGCCCTAAAGATGGATTTCCATGTTTTCCCATTTTCCAGGCAAATGCTGAGGCTGTACCTTAATTAAGGCCATGGCCACTACCTTCCAAATCCTAGGCAGAGTGCAATTTGGATTTTAGAAACACTCCACAAATGACAAAGTTTGTTGTTGCAGTCCTCCTGTCAAACTTATGAGTATGTAGTCAGCATTGGCAAGATTGTCTGCAAAAAAGCTAGGATTCTAATTATAGTGTATTTTACACAAATTTCAATAGGCCTATGTTATCTGTAGAAGTCTTTGAATCAATTAGCATTGCCTTGCTCTAAATTTGCACCCATTCATTTTTAGCTAACTCAATCCATTTTATTATTATTATTATTATTATTATTATTATTATTATTATTATTATTATTATTATTATTCATAAATCACACATAGTTTGTGGTATACCCATACTTTCCTTTACTTTATTGGAATTGTTCTCAAATTAATTTTTTCCTACTTCTAATGCAGTATGGGCTGAAAGATAGCATGATTTCATTTTATATTTTGAACAAATTCACTAATAACATGGCCTCAGCTACCGTGTGCGGGCATTTTGAATTGGCGCCATCTAGGCTACCAGTACCAGCTAGTCAATTCCGACGTTCCGTTTTACTCTACCAGAGGGCAGAATGAAACAAATCTGTGGCTGTGGCTGAATAATTAATTTTGTCGTTAGGAATATTTTACATGCCCACTTCGTATGACAGGGAGTGTCGAAAGGACTTCATTCCGCCCTTCAAATATCAGACTACCTCTGTGGCGTTTTAGCCCGCGATCTTGGGATCGGGAGGCCAACACTCTACACGCCCACACGTTCTGAAATACAATCTGCTCGCCCCATGTGAGTCTTTCTCCTCTTTGTCGTTTCTACAATGTTTGTACCTGTCCTTTGTGATCCATGCTCTAGCAGACTCCAGCTCAGCTGCATCAAATACTTTATCTGCACGGTGCACGCCAACAGCGGCACAGATAGTTAGCCAGAGGCCTACAATGCAGGAAGTCCGTGGGAGTTAAGGGGCCCGCAGATCTCTCAAGAAAAAAAAAAAAGTAAATTAATAAATAACTTTAACCGAATGCGACTTTGCACGAGAAAGGTGACACCATGGTGTATTTGTCGAATGGACCGGGAAAAAAAAAAAAGGTACAGTTCGTATGTAAATGTCGGTTAGTAGAATCTGCTTGCAAATTACTGCCATTGTTTTACGTCCAAGAGAGCATACGAGTTCGAAAGTTGCCTCCCGTAGCGTAGAACAAGAGGCGCGTCCTCTCACGAATATCTGCGCTAAGTTATTAAGAAAACAGTAAAGAGCGATATCAAAATATCAGTAGACCTAATCATTCTCGTTGCTATTTCTTCCGCAAAACGATCATTTTCGAAACTGAAACTTATAAAGATCTACCTATGAAATGTGACGATCCAATATGGACCCTGTGACATCCTCAGCATCGTACCGTATTAATCCATGAATATGAATGAAATCGTCAATGCATTATTAGCATCGCAGAAAGTACGCTCCACGGTTCAGTTTCTTTAATGCTAGTATACTTGAATTTTTAAAATGTAAAGACAAAAGGTAGGAACACAGATTCACGATGTACGATATTTCAACCCCTACTAAACTTTCAAAACAAAATCCATTACCGGTACCGGTTATTACTATAATAAATGAATTAATTTCATGCTCTTATGTAAGTTCTTTGTATACATTAAATGGATATGGACTGCATTAAAGTACCTGCTGTACTTAAATGTATTGAATGGTTGTTATAGGTACTATTTATTTGAGGGGGTTCAATTTTGTTTCTTTTTTTTTTGTTACGCCTCTGTAGATAGCAGAACAAACATGAAGTGTTGTTGTTGTTGTTTAAATGCTTTCATTCCCCACCCTGAAGGGGTGGGGCGGGCCACCTAGAGGGTGTCGCCCTCTCTCTGGCCAGGAGAGATGACGGGGTTGAGAAGATGTGAGAAAAGAGGGAGATGGGTACTTTGATGTATGGAATTAGGAGGTGTGTGCGGATAGTATTGAATGATCGGAGATGTGTGTAAGGATTAAATATTTAGAGGAGAGTGCAATGATTGACAAGTTTTAGGTGAGAGGGCTAGGATGGAATTGAAGAGTTAGAAGGTGTAATGTTGCGGTTATATTGCATAAGGAGGTGGTGAGGAGTCTGAAGAGTTCAAGTTGCAGAGGAGGTTGATAGAAGAAGTTAGGTGGAGGTAGGGGTGGACGGACGGGTTGACAAGGTTGAAATGAAGGACTGGCTGGCCGGGGGCGACGAAAGGGAGTGTTGGAAGTGTGACGAAAAGGTTGGGGTGGGGAACGTGAGGGCTCCACTTTGAAGCGACGTTGAAAGATGTAGGCACCAGTGTTGATAAGTTGTTCCACATCATTGGCGGTGGGAAGGTGAATGCGGACCATAAAAGTAGGGCCGGAGGCGTTGTAAATCCTGAACGCACGACGAGCGGGGATGTCTGCTTCCTGGAGTTCTTGGAGAATTTCCCGTTCTGAGATGGTAGGTTCTACGCCGCGGATGACACAGCTTGACATAGTGTCCAGAGGTGGTGGTTGCGAACGTTGCGACGATGTTGCGGCGGCTGTTGTGGTGTCGTCTGGTGGTGACACGGCAGGGGAGTCTAGGATGTTGTCGGGAATTTGCTGGGAACGAGGTTGTACAGAAGTCAGGGTAGAAGAGAGGGAGGATATCATTACAGGGGAAGGATGGCATGACGTAACGGTAGTAACAGGAATATGGTGGCGAGTAGTGGCTGACATCGTAGTGGTCGCGGTGGTAGTAGTAGGTGGTGTATGATGAGGGGGAAAGGAGGGCGATGTTTGTTGTAGCAGAGGCTTGTGGTGAGGCGCGTTGACGACAGGCAATGTGGTGGGATCTGCTGTAAGCTGGGCTAATATAGGCTGGCTGGTAGGCTCCACTAGGTAGTATCGGTCGTGAATAGACACTCCCGTGTCAAGGAGGCGCTTCCAGTCGTCCAACGTAGGTAGATAAAGAAGAACCTGCGATGATGGTGATGAAGTTGAGGCATCCAACATCCGGTGGGCATCGTGGACTGGGTAGCCAGCGGTGCGAAGGGCGTAGCAAATCTCTTCTTCGGATATGGCAGGATTAACATCGGGGATGACACAGGTGCGCATGGTGTGGGAACGGCCGACTTCCAACTCGGTGTCAGGCCTATATTCTTTAGAGTCCGGCGGGGAGCTGAGTTAAAGATGTAGAGCCACCCGGCCGGCAACAAAAAATAAGGAGAGTCTTCAGAGATTTTTGAAACCAGCGCTCCTTGAGAATGCAGCGGTGATCCCCATGAAGTTTTTTTTTTTTTTTTTTTTTTTTTTTTTTTTTTTTTTGTTGTTGTTGTTGTTGATAGCTCTTAGGTGCGAGTCCCGTGGCGAACACAAGGCCACTCTACTCATCTGTATCAGCGGAAAGTGAAAGGCTCACATCAGCACCTGGACGATACACATAGCGGGGAAAAATCGGCTCTGTCGAAGTGAAAAACGAGTTCACCCGTCAGAAAAAGAAAACCCCTCTTCGCTGAGCTATTAGTGATCTAATATGGCTAGTGCTAGTGGCAAGGTAGGTGTTATGTTGGCAGTAGTTGAGAAGCATATTCTTGAGAGGAGGAATTGAGCAAGGCGAGATTGCATGTTACAGGATTAGGGGACCAGGATTTGTCGGGAAGGCATGGCTGGAATTTGATTTGAGATTAAGTTTAAGAGAAGTAGGAGTAGGGCAGAAGTGTCTTGGCTGGCATGAGGAGATGGTCCAAAGGGCAGAGGTGTGGGGTGGTTGAAATGTGGTGGTGGATGACTTGGCTGGTAGAGATGCCTGGAGTGCCTGTAGTGGGACCTGATGGCCCTCTTGATGAAGGGGCACCCAGGAAACGACGCCGCATGCTTTCCCTCGCAGTTGGCACACTTCGCCTCCTTCCGTGGTACTTTGCAGTCAGTGTGGCGGTGGGGGCCGCCACACCTGTTACACCTGGTGGAATGTGTACAAGTGGCTGCAGTGTGATGTAACTGCAGGCAGTTGAAACATTGGACTACCAGGGAGGGACGAGGAGAGGGATGATTCTTGGGCTGCGGGTGGGTTTCTGGGTTCGAAGCGGGCGTGGGGGCAGGTGTCCGGTGTCTTCTTCGTCGTCGTCTTCTTCTTTGCGGCGTCTGAGTGGCTTGTTCTGAGCTTGATCTGGGTTCAAGTGTGATAGGTGAGAGGGGGGGGGGGGGTGAGGGGGGTTTGAGGGTCTGGAAAGCTAGGAGTTATTTGGTCGGTTGGAGTTTCCTTGGTTTCTGTGGTGAGGTTCTGATTGCACAAGATGGGATCAGTTTGTACTTCTGAGTCTGTGGTTGTTGGTGGTTGGGAGTTCGAATCCGGAAAGATGGGTTGAGCTGACATGGTGATAGGGTTAACTAGAATTGGAGAGGGAATGCTGGAGTGTTTAAGTCTGTTGAGGATGGCCGGTATGAGTTTATTACTGAGTGGAGTGATGAGGAGATGGCTATTGTGCGTTTCTTCAATGACAGCAATATGGCTACTGAGGATGGGTTCGATAGCTTCTATGATGGCTTTCCTGAGGAGGGGTGTGGGGCTTGAATTTGACAGCGGGACGATGAGGAAACTGCTCTTGGGACTCAGAGGGAAGGAGGTATTCTTCCGGGTGTAATGGAAGGGTTGCTCGTAGGGGGGAGGGTCTTCCGCTACGATGACATCTTCTCCTTCTTCTTCCGAGTCCATGACGGCTTCCAGCAGTTCTTGATCGTAGAATTCATTGGAGGGGATAAAGGGAATGCCTTTTCTTGCAAGAGATTTAGAGAGAGATGGTAGAGAATCTTGATTTCTGGGGAGAATGAAGATAAGGTGAGAGAAGTCATTCTCACTAGTGCAATGGATTAACTTGGTGGAGGAGCGGAGGGCGGCGGCTATGCGCTGCCTGTGCCACTTCATCTCAGTTTGCGACGGGTCTGTAGGGGGGTGGATCACCAGGAAGTTGGCTGAGGGGGAAGGGGGGGAATTCAGAAATTGAACATTGAGGGGGAGATTGAAGTCCGTATATGGGCCCCAGCTACTCGGTCCACCGGGGTTGTCCATATTTGGTAAAGTGAGAGGCGGAAGCAGGGAGAAGTTTGAAGGGGGGAAGGGCTTGGATTGCTGGGAGGAAGGAGCAGGAGCTAGCACTAGCGGTCAAACTCCGGAGAGGACCAGGGCTGGGTACACTCGGGGGGCACCAGTCGCGCCAGGTGTAGTTATTAACCGGGTTGCGCCGGGACAAGTCGCGAACAGGCACGCACCGAGCGTAAGACAAATAGCTCTTTAGTGATGACAAACTGCTCTTCCGAATTCCACAGCCCTATAGGCTAGCTGTGGGTCGGCTGGGTATGGCTGGACTTCCGTGCGGCCGAGCAGCTGGTGTGGATATGTGGGACCGCGGAACGGTGGCTCCAGGACGGTATCCAGATGGTCGGACCTGGGAGTAAATCCCAAGATGGCGGCCGTTGCCGGGCGACGCTCGGGGTAGTTGGCGGCGAGCGAGCCGGGGCTCGCACAGGCAGGCAGTACGGCGAAGCGCTCCTGGCGGCTGGATGCGATACTAGAGTACCGCAGTCAGGCGAGTTGACGGGAGTCGAGGTCGAGCTAGCGGCTGGCAGGGTGCTTGCTCGGTGGCTGGGCTCTCTGGCGTCTTCTCGGCTCAGAGCATAAAACAGGAATGAGAAAAAGAAAAAAAGTCCCCATGAAGTGCATGCATGCATGCATAATAGTATGCATAGGCATACACCTCTCCTCGTGTGAGAGGGAATTAAATTACTTACGCTACGCTACGCATGCATAATACGTGCTGTAGTAGTAGTAGTAGAGGACATGAACACCAACTTTCTAGTAAGTGACAATGAAAACATTCTAAAATTCATGAGAAACACACAATATAAATAGCCAAAGTAAGATATTTCACACACCGCCGTCTCGTGATTTCACAGCACTTGTTTCTCTCAGTGTAGGTAGATAGCAGCACAAACATGAAGCGCGACGCTATCTGCTGGGATGTATTAAACAATCTCGAATATACATATTCAGGAGAAACATATCTATATTCAAATTGGGAAATTTTTTGGCACACAACAATATTTAAAGTCAATTTGTTTGAAGACATATATTATTTTATAGATGACAGTGTGATTATTTAAATCATAAACTTAACGAAATAAATTATTGATGGGAAGAAACACTACTGTACTCTCGGATATCCAGCAATTACAAACATTGAAATATCTAGACGACAAATTAGTCGGCACTCTGGTCTCCCTTCAAATCGCATAAATCTTTCGCCTTTTACTAAAGATTTCCGTGGAGGGGGACACTTGATGAGTCTATAACTAATTTTTGTGACGGCTTTACCACAGTGTAAAGCCAACAAATGAATTCAAACAAAGTAATCTCGTTCGGATAGTAAATGTTGAAAAATTACCGCAGATAGCCGGTGAAGACAAGTGTAAAAACTGCCGCACCGCTCACGCCTGCGAAGTTTAACACGTATTCATTGTTACTGAGAGAAGAATGGAAATAAAAGTTAGCTTCATACGAAATGCTCGAATACGTGAAGCAATCCTGGCTTTACGTCCGATAGTAGAGGATGGAATTAAGGACAAGCTCACGTACATGGCGTTCGTAGATCTTGAAAAGGCATTTGATAATGTTGATTGGACCAAGATATTTGAGATTGTGAAGGTGATCGGGATCAGATACCGAGAATCAGGGGCGTATTCTCCTAGCATGCATGGCAAGGCATTCATTGCATGCGTTACGATAAGACGAAGAACTGTATGAAGTTGTTTCAAGTCAAGTATTGACAATTTTATTCCTCAGAAGTTCAAAATTTCAGCACAACTGCACTAGTTCTGTTGCTTGACTACGTGTGGTGCTGGTGTAGTGTCGCCAACTAATCCACTGCAGACAGAAAGAGAAAGCATATGGAGAAGTTAAGGATGTAACACATTCAATCTTTAAATTGCATTCAGTGGCAGACTTAGTTCTGAAACCCTCCGAATGATGTCGCTGCAATTGAAATTTGGTCACCATCCATGTGCTACCCTCTGCCATCTGTTAACAAATTGAAGAAAGTCGGCATGTCCAAGCTTACAGCGAGCGGGAACCACTGATTACCCTTAGCAAGAACCCAACATGACAAAAGTGACCACTGTCACTGGGGTGATTTACTTCCAGTGCTTGAGTAGTGACCGACTTAGGGAATTCATTCATGTGTGTTTTGTTGATTAGTGGACTCATTAATTATGTGTTGTTTCTGTGCTATTCCTCGTGTTCGATGTTTTATGTATTAACGATGGATGAGTCTGTCGTGTAGTGGTTAGTGTGATTAGCTGCCACCCACGGAGGCCTGGGTGGTTTGATTCCCGGCTCTGACACGAAATTCGAAAAGTGGTACAAGGACTGGAACAGGGTCCACTCAGCCCCAGGAGGTCAACTGAGTTTGATTCCCATCTCAGCCATCCTTGAAGTAGTTTTGTGTGTTGTCCCCACTTCTCCTGCCGGCAAACGCCGGGATGGAACCTAACTTTAGGCTACGGCCGCTTCATTCCCCCCACAAGGCCCCTGTTCAGCATACCAGGTGAGGCCGCCTGGGCGAGGTACTACTCCTCCTTTACAGTTGTATCCCCCACTGAATGTCTCGCACTGCCCTTGAGGCAGTAGAGGTGGGATCCTTCGCTGAATTTGAGGGAAAAGCCAACGCTAGATGGTAAATGGATTAAGAACAAAAGAAAGGAAGGGCCTCTGAAAAGCCTTTTACAACCCGTTCGTTTGATGAAAATTTATCATTTAAATAAAATAAAAATAAAAAAAACAGAAAACAAGAATTATGTTCTCACATTCAATCCAGAAACTTACAGTAAAACTGCTTGGCTCTCAGATACGTTCATGTTGTTGAAAGATTGCTTGGTTCCTATAATGTGAGTTCTGCTAGGACAGCGGATGCATTAGTTAGACTTGCAATTGTGTGTCAGATAACTCTGACTGCCGTGAAACAGTAGTTGCGCAGACTTTTGATGGAGCGGCGTTGCTTGCAGGTCAGCTGAATGGTGTGCAAGCTAAATTAAAAGAAGTGGTTCCTCACGCTGTATTCACCCGCTGCTATGCACACAAACTTAATTTAATTCTTTCTCATGCACAAAAGTATGTTGTATGTTCTTTGCAACAATGAGTGGTTTTGCAACATTTTTTAGCAGTTCTTCTAAGAGAACTAACTTGCTGGACAGTGTCCTCAAGAAAGGTTTCGTAAGCTCTCTCCAACAAAGTGGAACTATTCCAGCCGACTAGTACAGACCATCGAGGAATATCATGCTCCTCTCCAAGAGCTTTACGAAAATATTCTGGAGGAACCTGGGAACTGGGATAATATTACAACCAATGAGGCAAGCGGCTTTCTTGTGAAGTTAACAGAATTTCAGTTCAATTTTCTTCTGATTATTTTTAATGAAATGTTTTCATTGATTGATGTCACATATAGGCCTAACGTCCTTGAATCCAAGACCTTAGACATTGCATTTTGCACCAGCAAAGTGAATTCATTAGAAACTAAATTGTCAATAATGCGAAACAGTGGATTTGCTAATGTCTGAAAGAGAACAGAAGAGACATTTGATCACCAGTGAAAAGAAGAAAGGAAGAAACTTCATTTCTGTTCAAGATGAGTATAGGAGGATTTACCTGGGGATACATGATATTATCCTAGCATAGAATCGCAGCGTGGAGTTCACCTACATGCAATTAGGTTGAGTAGAACTGGAATTTACTTAAGGCATTGTGCTACTGCATGGTTACTTGTTGCATGCCTCGGTGGCGAATCCAGGATACACCACTGACTTATTCATAATACGATTGCAATTGGGTGAGGTGGCGCTAATGTTTGTTTATCACAGTGGGCAGAGGGTAGCGGGCACTTCAGTGAACCAAGTATAATCATCACACGAGTCTTGCATTATTATTATTATTAAAGAAGAATTGTGACGTGCACTAAACACTACACTATAAATTACACTATGCTAAATTAAGCTACATAAAAATGAACAAACATACAATACATTTAAATCCACGGGAAGTTGGGGGAAAGGAAATACAGTAAAAGCTCATTAACGTGGCTGCTTTACTCCACGTTATAGCTTAACCATGGTAAATGGAAAATGACCTATAGGACAACAGAAGATAGGAGAAAAAACAGTAGGGTACAAGAGAATAGTTTTATTAAAGACACTGTACCTAAAATACACACATTCAACATTCCATTCTTCACATGATCAATTATGTCAAAATTTCTATGACAAAAAAAAAAAAAAAGGAACTTTTCGAGTCCTCTCGCTCTTCATCAGGTGCGCTGAAAGCCATCGACAATAACACCATCCTTGCAGACAAACAAGACATATTAAGACTCTGGAAAGAACACATCAGCCTACTTTTAAATCTAAGCTCAACTCCTGCCAAAGACTTCCTCCAACATGTGCCACAACATCCTCTGCGACTGTGGATGGCAGTCCAACCAACCTTCCATGAATTCACCAAAGCCCTCAAAAGTATGAAACCAAGAAAATCTCCCAGGCCAGATAACATCCCTCTGGAACTTATTCAAAGTGGAGGACTATCTTTGAAGACCAGGATTTTCTCCCTAATTCTTGTAATTTGGGAAATACAGAAGGTGCCTGCCGACATGAAAAATGCCACTGTAGTAAGCATTTTCAAGAAAGATGAGCAAGGTATCTGTGGCAATTATCGTGACATTTCCCTACTATCCATAGCAGGAAAAGTTCTGGGAAGGATTTTGTTGAACCATCTTCAGACTGAAATGGTACTGTCTGAGTCTCAATGTGGGTTTCATACTTCAAGAGGTACCACTGACATGATCTTTTGTGCTAGACAAATCCAAGAGAAATGTGGAGAGTAACAAATCTTGCTTCTTTAGTATTTTAAATCTGGAAAAGGCCTTTGATTCTGTTCCTAGAGAAGCTATGTGGATGGTATTACGGTGCTTTGGCTGTCCTGACTGTTTTGTAGGCTTAATCCAGGCTCTTCATGATGGAATGGTTGGACGAGTTCCCTATCACAAATGGGCCTACACAAGACTGCGTGCTTTCCCCCACTGTTTTTGCCCTGTACTTGGCAGCCATGCTTCATGAGACTTCTACTAATGAACATGTAGGTGTGGATATTAAGTTTCGGTATGGTGGCGGACTGTTCAACCAAACCAGGCTCCGTTCTCAGATAATGATTCATAATACTCGGATAATGGATCTTCAATATGTTGATGACAATGCAACACTTGCCCATATACCTGAGGAGCTTCAAACGTCCATCAAATGTTTTAAGGAAGCTTATGAACAGTTTGGTCTGACCATCTACAACCACAAGACTAAAGTACTTGCACAGCCGGCATCGGGTGGTATTGTCCCTGAACTAAATATTACCGTAGCAGGAACACCTACCTCGGTAGTATTCTAAATACATGTTACAACTCGGAAAAGGATGTGGAAAATAGAATAAGCTCAGCCCATGCAGCTTAAGACTGCCTCTTCTACCGAGAGAGGATGTCAAAATATATACCAAACTAATGGTGTACCGAACTGTGGTCATTACATAGATGTGAAACCTGGACATTTTACCGTCATGACATTAAGAAACTGGAAGGTTTCCATTAGCAGAAACTTAGATCCATTGTCAACATCAAATGGAATGATTACATAAGCAATGTGGTAGTTCTTGACAAGGTACATATGAACAGCGTAGAAGCCTTCATCATCACTCATCGGCTTAGATGTGTTGGTCACATCCAGCGTATGAACGATAGCAGACTGGCTAAACAGCTTCTCTGCGGTGAGACTGGTCATGGCAAAAGGCTGCAGGGTGCTCCTTTGAAACATTATAGCTGGGCTGAGTGGCTCAGACGGTTGAGGCGCTGGCCTTCTCACCCCAATTTGGCATGTTCGATTCTGGCTCAGTCCGGTGGTATTTGAAGGCGCTCAAATATATCAGCGTCATGTCGGTAGATTTACTGGCAGGTAATGGCAGTTAAGAGAACTCCTGTGTGACAAAATTCCAGCACCTCGGCATCTCCGAAAACCGTTCAAGTAGTTAGTGGGACGTAAAGTAAGTAGCATTATTACTAAAACGTTATAAAGACCAGCTTAATAAGACTATGAATAGCACCAACATAAATGCTAACACCTGGGCAACAGCTGCACAAAACTTTGTTCTCTGGCACAAAGCTACTGCAGATGATGTCTCACTGTTTGGGCAGGCACGTTGCAGACAAGAAATAGAAACCCGCGAAAAGTGGAAAATACGTCAGATCCAACTGCGTCCTCCACCCACCTTTAGATGTGACCTGTGTGGCCAGAAGTTCCATGTGAAGATTGGCTTGATCAGTCATCAGCGACATCTCCACAGAGCCAACAGACTTTAAGAAGAATTGCAGGAGAAAAGCGTATTCTCCGAAACGAGTAGCAGCCGATGGCGATCGTTCACAGAGTATGCTTTTCTTCTTATGACATCACAGCACCTGCTCCAAATTTAAGACTTAACTAGGAGCTTTTCTGACAAAAGCTAAAAACCAACACTGTCACTTGTTTCGTACACAGGCCTGCGGATGCAGGCAAACAGGATTCTCCACGCTTTCCTAGTGAAAACCCAACTCCTGATTATGACTGGAAATTATTTTCTCATCCAGAATTTTGTGACATACCATCAGTAACAACAACAGTTTTCAGATATGGCCAAGATTAAATCATATTAGAACCAATTCAGGAGTATATGCAGACTCTTTGTTCAGGTGGAACAAGTTGCCCTCTTCATAGTACAATTGTGATACTAACAGACACATCACCCAGAAATGTGCCACTAGAACCTTCAGAGGAGAAAAGTCAGATTGTATTTTTCTGACTCTTAAGTCTCTCTCCTCAAATATTGTCTGACTAGAAGCCAGTGACAGGGAAAGTACAACAAAAATGCAACTGGGCTGAATTACAGTTACCTCAGAAATATTTTACTCAATTACAATTACAAGTTACATTTTTCAGGAAGTAATCAGTAAAATTACAATTACTTCACAGAAAATCAGTCTTAAGAGAATCATTACCCTTCCTTTTTCTTGTGGGGCTGGAATGATACCTAAGTTTGCAAATAAAAGGATATTACTGTACTTCATTTTGTGATTTAAAAAAAAAAAAAAAAAAAAACAGAGAGTGGTTATCATCACCAAGTAGGAGTAGACATGATACCTTGGTACATTAAGAAAGAAGGGAAAGGTCAGATTAGACTTGCAGACAAGCCCCTGGAAGTAGTGGAAACGTTCAAATACCTGGGGAGTTAATTAATGAAGAATGCTAGACTGGATGCTGAGATTAGTAAGAGGATTCAAGCTGGAAGTTGTTTCTATCATAGTGTAAGAAACATGTTATGGGACAAAGATGTGCCAATGGAAGCAAAGGAAGCTGTGTACAAGATGTATTGCATACCCATAACAACTTAGGGAGCAGAAACTTGGACACTGACAAAAAAGGATGAGAGTCGAATACAGGCAGATGAAATGAAGTTCTTGAGGAGTATGATACAGAAGAGTAGAAGAGATAAAATAAGGAATGAGAAAATCCGGGAAGAAATTGGAGTGGAAAATATGAATGATAGAATAGAGAAGAGCCAACTAAGATGGTTTGGGCACATAAAGCAAATGAGTGATGAAAGAATGCCAAAAATGGTGATGGAAATGCAAATGCAAGGAAGGAGAGGCTGTGGACGACCACGATTGAGACGGAAGGACACAATCCAATGCAGTGTTATAGAAAGAAACCTGGACTGGGACACAGTGTTTGGAGGAGGAGTGGTGGAAAGACCTAAGAAAGTGGAGAGGATCCCTACCCGGCTATAGCTGGATAAAGGGAAATAATGATGATGATGATGATAGGTTTCACTGTATTTATTTTCATTCACTTTGTATTACTGTATTGTCATACTCCTTCAGCTTTGGTTTTTCTTGCCAGTGCAAGGCCTGCTCTATGGATCTTCGACTGCCACTTTGTCCGATTCACTGCGTCCTCAGGAAGGAGATTGACAACTGGCATGTCCATATCGAACATGTCCAGCCATCTCTATGTGGTCATTATCATTGATGTCCAGGTGGTAGGTAGTTTTGATGACTGAAGTAGATGCCACTCTGAGAACATGCCCATACCAGCTCAACCAACTTTCTCTCATTTTTTTCAGCGATGGATGACACACCAAATTTATGTTAGATGTTGTCATTGGTCATGTGGTCAAATGAAGAAACACCCACGACCCAACAGCATATGTGCATTTCCGAGGTATAGAGACATCTTCCGGTGTTCACTATTACCAACCAACAATTGGTGCTTTAAAGTGCAATAGTATGTATGACCATCTTGTAGATCTTGGATATGAGAGGGACTGACATTTTTTCTAGCATATAGCACACCAATAACTTGCCACCAACACATCCAGGCCACATTTACACTTGCTGTCACGTCATTGCTAATAGCACCATCGCCTTGTAAAATGTAGTCAAGATAATGAAAAGTGTCTAACTTTAAATTCTGATTTGAAGCATTCCTGGAGTGTCAACAGCCCTTAAATATAGTACTCAGTATTCTTGACATTAAGGTGGAATCCAAACTGATTTAGGTGATCATTCTGTACTAGAGTTTCTTTCTAGAAGCAGCAGCTATCATGACGTCATTGGCATAAAGCAAGGTCCAAGATGTTTCCTGCTGCAGGTCCTGTATGATGCTGTCCATGACTAAAAGAACAAAAGGGGGGAAAAGTGTTGATCTTTGGTATCACTGGAAAATTGCTGGAGAGGCCAGCTGAGTTAAATTCCATTCTGTTATCTCCATTTCATTTATCACTTATTTATGTGCTTTTTTTGGGTGGTTTCTGGTGCATTTTTTTTTTTCTGATTATAGACATAAACATTTACGAGATTACTAACTGGTTTGATAGAAGGCTGTTCAGGTTTAGGAAAGGTTAACCAATGAAGCTCAACTTGTAGGATTCCAGCAAGATATAGCAGATATTTTTGATTTAGTGGATGCATTTGAACACTAGTTGGAAACACTCTCTGTTGTTGTGATTTAATGTACATTTTTTGCAATGTGCGTCGTTTGCTCAGCAGTTTTTAAGTGTGTCCATAGCTTTGGCATTATTTACATTTAACTTTGTGGAGAAAACATTACATTTATATTTCATTTTAGCCGGCTGAATCTAGGAATTACAGGAATTATTTTTAAAAAAGCAACTTATACAAGCCCCGTTGTCTTATCAGCTAATTCTTTCCTTCATTTTCTTCAATTATTAGCGGAAATACGCACAATCGTTTGTTGCGGCTGACCTATTTGTACAGCGCCACAGCAAATAGTGGAGACTTTGCATGTGCTGTGAGGAAGGGTAGCTGGGGTATATTTTTTTTGCCAAGGTCATGGACACAGGTATGATTCACCCGCTTGCCGCACACATTCATCGGTATTGCAGTCTTTTTAGTGTCTGTTTCTTAGTGTACGGTCAAACCGAAATGATTTTTAATTGTATAATCATACCGTATTTCTATTTAATTGTGATAATGTAATGTTGTCCCTTTGGTGAAAGTTTTAATGTATAGTATTGAATCAAAATCTCAAAAAAACTATTATTACCGCAATTTAGTTGGTAAACTTTCAACCTTTACCTCTCTGTCGAAGAGCATAAACAGCTTACAATTTTGTAGTTTTTTTTTTTTCATGTTTGATGTATATACTCTCTCCCCCTCCTCGGCCGCTATAATCCCACAAACGTGGGTACTTTTTGTTGTCTGTACATCTCCCCCACCGCACTTCTAATTCCCAATCATCGCTACTGATATCTTTACCATTATGGTGAACCCTGTCACCTGCCTTTGTAAGCATTGGCAAAGTTAAAACACTTCCGTCTACTACAGAAGATGCAAAGAGGAGAAGAATTCCACCTAATCAATACTTGTTTATTATTGTTATTAAAAATACAGGACCCTAACAGGTCATCCTCAGCTGGACATACATATAACACATCATGCAATTGCAAACATTACCATATCTAAAAAGGAATATCATGTGACGGTGACATGTCAGGTTGTACTCATGAGTAGAGCATTCGTCAAATTGGAAGTTAAGTATATGTTATCATGCGTGGATGCACGTCTATGAGAAGTGAATAAATCTAAACTTAAAACTAACTTATAAGTATTCATAAAATAAAAACTACATATGCGTAAAACACTTTCATGCTTGTGAATGTTTGAGTTTATGGCTTGCACTGTTTCTTAATTCTTCAGTTTGACTGCTATCATTAATGTCCTTTGCCGTATTAAGTAATGTTGTATTGCATAGAACCAGAGTGGTGGCTCGTTCCTTTTTGTAGTTGTATGATATTGTAAGGATTATCTGTGAAAGATAAGAGACCGGTCCTGTATTTTTAATAACAATAATAAACAAGTATTGATTAGGTGCAATTCTCCTCTTTGCATTTGTGTGAATCATCAATACGGATATAAAGCTCATAAATTATGATACTACAGAAGATACCGATCGAATAGATAGAATCAATGAGAATGATAAGCACAAACAGCAAGGTTTCGTCTATGCAAGATCTACTGATATCTGTCATAATATTTATGAGAAAACTTGCCTTGGTACGTGAAAAATGGAGAATTTTGTGAAAATTTCCAAAATGTATCAAGTTCTTAATTTAAAGAAGCTTGAAGCTCACCAAAACGGTACCTATCAAGAAGAAATAATGAATCAAGAGAAATCGAATAAGCCCAATATATCCGATGCTGAGAGTAAAGAGAGCCTATATTGGGCCTATTACTGAAAGAAATGGGCACGAATTTTCAAATAGATATGAGATCCAATTTATACAACGTGCAAAAATCAAGCACCGCAAGCCACAACCTTGTATGTCTACTGCTCCTGTCTAGGCTATGGACGTAGATATTAATACACCCGAAGACATGTAAGAAGATGCAATCAAGTCGATAAATAATGTAACTTGACAACATTCGTAAAAGCGGAGCAGGGGAAAAACTCATTTCTGAACCTAAATTCTGCACTTTTACTTATTTCTAATACCAATGTGACGTGCTGTATTCTACGCCCAAAAGACCTGAGCTCAGCTCATGGTTCCGACACATCTCCCCCACATTTTTCTCTCCATTATTTTACCACCGGCACGTTCACGCTTCTGTCTTTCATTGCAGTGCCATTTAAATGTTCTTAAGCGAAAAGGAACAGTAGTAACGAGATAGGCTATAGAATGAATTAACATTTTCTTAACCCTAAAATCTTCCCCCCCGCCTGTTGCCATTTCTTGATGGATGCAGTATTTTTGTATCCGTCTCTTGGCACAGGCCAGAGCAAAGTGTAACTTCCACCGAAGTCCCAGTCTCATCCATGGCTGTGACAATATGGAAGCTGCTGAGGTATGGGTGGTGCTGAGTAATGACAATTGGAGTACAACTAGTCTGAGTGTTATGAAAGGTGTTGCTCATAGGATCAGTCGTGCTGCAGTAGCACCTTCTGATCCAGTGAGGAAAGCAATGGCAAACTACCTCACTCTTCATCTTGTCTAGTATGCCTCATTTGGGCTTTGCCATTGGTTTTTGCAGTTTCCCTATACCTATCATAGCCTTTGGTGGTGCTATTTGAGGATTCAACCAGCCTCTGGGCTGATGACCCAACAGACAGACAAAATCTTCCTCCTAAAAGGGCTTATAAGGAACTTCCTTAAGAACTATTGCCGCATAAAAATATTACTGATACAATGTATGTTATTTATTTCAGAAATCATACAACTGGTAACAGTATATAGATGCCGGGTGAGTTGCGTTTTGCGTTGCTGTACGCTTGTACTCATATTTGAGAGGTATGCCTAGTGGGTTCGAATTCCATCCTCAGCAGCCCTGAAATGGGCTTTATATAGTTTCCTATTTCCACACCAAGCAAAAGCTGGAACTGTACTTCAATTAAAGAAACAGCCGCAACCTTCTCACCCTAGAGTCGCCAGAACCCAGTAATCTTTATCTGGAATGTAGATTAGTAGCTGAGGCGGTAGAGCGCTGACCTACTGACTGGTTCAGTCCGCTGGTATTCAAAGGTCCCCAAAATACGCCACCCTCGTGTCGGTAGATTTACCGGTGCTCTGCGGGACAAAATTCCAACTCCTTGATGTCTCCGAAAACCGTAGAAGTTAGAGGGACGTAAAAGCAACAAACAGAAATGTTTTGATCCCATCCTATAGTGTTCGTTCTCTCTCTTTTCCTATATAGGAATGGATTATCTTTGGCGTTGCTTTCATTGATGCCAATATTGACGCTCGCACATTAGCATAATCAGTTTGTTGCGAATGACGAAAACCTTTCTTTGGGTTTCCATTTTTTTACACCACAAGCACGGAAGTCTGCAATAAATATCTAGATTTTTTGAAAGAAAAACGCGAATAGTTACAAGAATAAATATAGTACAGTAATAATATTATAGCAAGCTAAAACCTGAACTGTTGCCCTCCCTGAATTTTGCTTGGCGAAATGTGTTTGACAAAAACCTCGTGGTTGGTTTGTTTTGATTGGCATAGTGCGGTTGAGTGATGAGTGAAAAAGTAAATTAATTGACGACGATTGCTGCTGGAAGATTATCTTCATTGGCATAGGTGCATACGGACATCGTATAGGTAAATGTAAGCAGTATTTGAATTATGTGCCCTGTTTTGTAGTGATATTTTGAATTTGGTCATAAGAGGGTTGGTTTAACAATCAGTTTTCAAAAATGGTCTCGTGTGTAGAAACCTTAATATTCTTTGCCCTTATTGTTGTTGAGCAGCGGAAAGAATGATTCAATCATTAACTTTACTGTAACTGTATAATGATGTTTGAGAGTATTTTTACGAGCTATCATAACCTCAAATGATTGACAGCTGACTGGTTCTTTCACTTCGGAGACTAGCCCTTTCGGTTACGAATGCATTTACTTACTGATTTTGTACTTCGTAGCCAACTTTTAATTCCATTGAAATTTTGAACGTGCAGGTTTGCTTAGAAGTATAGCGTTTATGGGACGCGGATTGAAGTTAGTTCATATATTTAACCATTTTTTTCTTGAAGGCATACATTTAAGCATAACCCTGTGTTGTTGCATTTATGCCTTTCGAAAAGATGAAAATGAACGAACTTTTCCATAGGATATTTCTTACAGGTACTTTCAAAAAGTTCGGAAGTGAGGTGGTCTCTTAAATCACAGCTGACCAGTTGCACTGTATTGGACATAAGCTGCAGTGTAAAAAATGAGCCATGGTTTGTTCTGCTTCACATTTACGACGGTGAATTGGTAAACAAAACCTCACTTAATCTTGGGCCAGCGAACCGTACGATGCATTCTGTCAAGAGACTTTCATGGGGTCCAAGTCTTCCGAGCCTAATGTGGATCAGTGAGGCTTTCAGTTGTACAGTAGGTTACATTATCAAGGTTTACAATGCCTGGAAAATAAAAATCAACCAGTATTTTGCGGTTGCCCAGAGGATAATATATAAGTAATAATAATAATAACGTAAATGTTTCCACCTTTTCAATACAATATATTCACAAAATTACAAAATTATACGGTACTAGTTTCGACCCATCTAGGGGTCATCATCAGCCGTATTGGAGCAAAGATCATTTGTGGCGAAATCCTAAGACAATATTATTTTAAAGAATAACAAGTGAAATGAGATGTTATGGTTCGCCACAAATGATCTTTGCTCCAATACGGCTGATGATGACCCCTAGATGGGTCGAAACTAGTACCGTATAATTTTGTAATTTTGTGAATATATTGTATTGAAAAGGTGGAAACATTTACGTTATTATTATTATTACTTATATATTATTCTCAGTTCAATACGGACCAAAAATATGAAATTCATAACCATCAATGCCCAGAGGATGCCCAAAGGCATACATTTGTACATTATTTTATGGGAAGGCTTCAACATCCTTGTTACCTGTGAAAGCATAAGTCAAAACATTGATTTTTTTGTCCACATCTTTCCAACAAGATAATGATTTTTTTTTTTAAATTAGAAAAATTTACACATGAGGTTTAGAAATACTGTCAGGTACAAATTAAGGTGTATCGCTGTATATAAGAATGGTAGAAGGGCTGCTATCTGGTTAAAATGGTACAGTATATGCATCTGACCTCCATTATAGGTGTGCCTGATAAGACCTGTACTACTTCAGCACGAGAACAGGAATATACATAGGCAAGTCAATAAGTATCTGCAGTTTTGCTCTAATTGTCTTATGGCGTTGTGTGCTCACTAGCCATTAGATGGCACCGCTGTCTATGTCTGTGGCAGGTTTCAGCATTATCAGATCAGTACAGCTTGCGCTCTTGTGACGTAAAGATGGCCATGCCACTCTTTGTATGCACCAAGAAGAACAGCGTTCCGTAACCCGGTTTTTGTGTCCTGAGAGTGTACCAGGAGCGGAAATTCATAGAAGATGTTCAGCACAATATGGGAACAATGTTTTGCCACAGTGAAGTGTTTACCAGTGGATTGAACAGTTCAAAAGGGGTCGCACGAGCGTGAAGGATGAGGAAAGATCCGGGTGTCCATCTGCAGCCGAAATTGATGCCAATGTTGAACAAGTGCATGATATGAGTCTGAATAATAGACAAGTGACTGTTCTATGAATTTCCGCTCCTGGTACACCTTCAGATCACAAAAAATGGATTACGAAGTGCTGTTCTTTCTTGGTGAAAGCAGAGAGTTGTGCAGCCATCTTTACATTGCAATAGCGCAAGCTGTACTGATCTGATAACGTTGAAACCTACCACAGTACTGGAGAATGGTGCCATCTAGCGCCTGGTGAGCACACAATGCCATAGAGCCAACCGAAAGACAATTAGAGCAAAATTGCAATTAATTGTTGACTTTCCCTCATAGGGAAAGCTGGGGTAATTATGGGACAGAAATTAAAACTTTCAAATTCTAGGGCACTAAATCTCAAAGTGGAAATTTGGCACAATGTTAAATTATTGTAATTTGGTACCCACAGTTCATTTCCAGGAAGAAATAGTATTAAAATCTTACAACTGTTTATCAATTCCACAAAAACTGTGTCCCGCAATTACCTCTTGGTTTGGGGCAATGTTGGGACAGGCATGGGACAAAAGAGGGATACGGTGTTAACTCAGTGAGAAAGCTTGTTTGACAGATACTGAGGCAAAAGTAGGACAGTGCTTCTTCATATTTTATGACTGATTTTTTTCAACAACTTTTTTGGCAAAATATTGCAGTACTTTTGTTAATTAAACAGATTTTTACTGTTAAAAATTACCTGATATTTGAAGCAACAATAATCACTTTTATGTACTACCAAAATACAGAAAACTGGGGATAAATAATAACCAATGTCCATACATATTGCTCAATTAAAATATAAGCCAAGATTGATATCACCGAGCTCGATAGCTGCAGTCGCTTAAGTGCGGCCAGTATTCGGGAGATAGTAGGTTCAAACCCCACTGTCGGCAGCCCTGAAAATGGTTTTCCGTGGTTTCCTATTTTCACACCAGGCAACTGCTGGGGCTGTACCTTAATTAAGGTAACGGCTGCTTCCTTCCCACTCCTAGCCCTTCCCTATCCCATCGTCGCCATAAGACCTATCTGTGTCGGTGCGTCGTAAAACAACTAGCAAAAAAATCCCAAAAAAACATTGATATCAAATACTTCTAAAATAAAAAACTTCACTCACTGCACATCATCGATGTGAAATGCCATGGGGCACCTAATAAAATATAAGCTGGACAAAAGGAGTGGGCTACTATTATAGTCTATAATTTGTCAAAGTAATCCAATGACCTATTTTTTCTCCATTACGTCTATGGCCTCTGTAAATTCATAATGGCGTAGAGGCGCGCGGCTGTGAGCTTGCATCCGGGAGATAGTAGGTTCGAATCCCACTATCGGCAGCCCTGAAGATGGTTTTCCGTGGTTTCCCATTTTCACACCAGGCAAATGCTGGGGCTGTACCTTAATTAAGGCCACGGCCGCTTCCTTCCAGCTCCTAGGCCTTTCCTATCCCATCGTCGCCATAAGACCTATCTGTGTCGGTGCGACGTAAAGCCCCTAGCAAAAAAAAAAAATTCATAATGGATACGATTCCCAGTACACACAAATTTAGGTTGTGGCAGCTTCTTAATATTCACATGATTAATGAATGTCATATCATCTTCATCTGGCCTGAATATTCAAACACAACACATGCATACCTGCATTAATTGATTTTCTGCTTTCTTGCTATTTAAAATTTCACCAAAAGAAAACCTTACCTTACCCTATGATTGTCCCTGAATTGCCCCAAAAAATATCCCTCAATTGCCCTGAATATGATAAGAAGAATATCTTGCTAAATATTGATCCTACAAATACATGGCTTTACCAGGCGAGTTGGCTGTGCGGTTAGGGGTGCACAGCTGTGAGCTTGCATCCGGGAGATAGTGGGTTCGAACCCCACTGTTGGCAGCCGTGAAGATGGTTTTCCATGGTTTCTCATTTTCGCACCAGACAAATGCTGGGGCTGTACCTTAATTAAGGACACGGCCGATTCCTTCCCACTCCCAGGCCTTTCATCTCTCATCATCGCCATAAGACCTAGGCCTATCTGTGTTTCTGTGTTGGTGCGACGTTAAAAAAAAAAAAAAAAAACATGGCTTAAGAGGCAATTTCTGCAATGTTCTTTTTAAATTTTGATGAAAAGAAATTAATTGTATCTACAACAGTTTTGTTTCTAAAATAACAAATATTTCTAACCAGAAAGCAAATATTTTAATGCTGAAAATAAGTGTTGGTTTTTCATTGTTTTTGCTGCTCATAACAGCAGTATTTAGTCATTGTCTGCCATTCAATGAACTCAAAATAATCTATTGCCACTAATCAAGCGTACAGAATATTTACTCATAAGGAGCTATGATGGTGCCGTGCTTTTACCCCAACATTTTGGTGTCCCATATTTGCCCCAGTTGGCTGTATATACTATCTGTAAAAGCCATAAATGCTGAGGTAAAAATGATAACAGGATCTATATATAATATGTAGATAGATAGATAGATAGATAGATAGATAGATAGATAGATAGATAGATAGATAGATAGATAGGAAACAGATGGAGAGTGGCGGCTTACCTTGTGAGCATGCATGGAATGAGTACACATAAAAGGAACACAAGGGTCCAAAATATTTGGTTGCCGCCTGCTTTAGTGGAAGATCCCAACCAATGTTTGACGTACCAGTTGGGGTGTGTTTTGAGTCGTTCAGAGATATGTGGAATATTAAGTAAAGTAAAGTACAAATAAAATCACAAGGTTTCAATACAGACTGAAACGTAGTATCAGAACTTGAGGAATGTTAGAATTATGGATTTCAATTCTTTAGTGGTAACTTTGACGTTGCCTAAGTCCGCGCATCATCCTGTTCCAGACTTAGTATTTTCTTAACGCCCAATTCAGCCTTTTTTGCCGCTGCTTTTGTTGGTATGTAATTTCATCTGTCTTCTTTTTAGGAGCGGTGTTTTCTATAGGCCTACAATTATTTGATGGCATATTTCAATTTTTTTTTATGTTTTAGTTTTTTTAAAAAAATTAATAATGAAAGGGTGTCCTAAGTCCTTTAATGTATGCCCCCACTCGTTTCCCTGTATTTTCAGCTTTAGAAGTTATAACAATTCAAAATTTCAGGCTAGCGATTTTCATGATGTAACTTTGTGATGACATCACATGTACAAATTGTAATTCTATTTTATACGAGTAAAATTGTTACGCTACTGTTGGCCGGTCCCGTGGTGAAGGGGTAGTGTACCTACCTCTTACCTACAGGCCCTGGTTTCGTGCTGGGCCAGGGATTTTTACTTGAATTTGAGGAATGGTTGCTGGTTTAAGGTCCTATGAGGCTATGTGAATACAGTTGTAGACTTGACATTCTAAAGGGCTGAGTGTCAGTTTTTCAGATTTCATTTCTTTGGCCTAGTGGTGGTACGTCCATCATACTAAAAGGGCTCTGTCATAGGTCAACTGTAAGTAACTCATCCCTATAATAATAATAAATAATAATAATAATAATAATCGTATAGCCTCAGCTACCATGTGCAGACATTTCAATTTGACGCCATCTGACTGTCTGCTTGTCAATTTCGATGTTCCGTTTTACTCTAGGCCTACTAGATGGCAGACCGAGTAAACCGAAACTCTCTTGGGTGTCTATGGCTGAGATTTAATGAATTTTGTTGGGTAAACACCAAGTATGTCACCAGAGATCTTTTACATGCCGACATCGTACGACATGGAGTGTCTAATGGACTATTTTCCGCCCTTCAAAAATCCAACTACCTCTGCCGGGTTTGAACCCGCTATCTTGGGATCCGAAGGCCGACGCTCTACCAACTAATCCACAGAGGCAGCTACTCATTCCTATGCCAATAAATGATGTTTGAGGTATCTCCACACGTACCCTCATTCTGTTGGGGCGTGTGAGGTCCAGACACGTTCTCCATTCCCCAGTTGTGTGTAGGTTTGACTGCTTTAATAATACTTTTGATATAATGCTGGGTAATAGTGCAGGAAAACCTGTCAATGAATATTCATCTAAGAATATTAAATGTCATAATAACAAAGTTAAAGGTTTAGCATATACAACATATTCTGGCAAAGAAATCACTGCTAAAATATGTCTTTTTTTTTTTTTTTAAAAATTTTTTTTTTTAGTGACACACAGCTATTTTGAATGGTTTGAACATAATTATCTGGTATCAGGCCGTGATTTCCTGGCCTTTAATCACCATTTTGCTTTAATTAAAAAGCGCAAGAGGACACTAAAATCGTATGTACCTGATGATGCAAAGGAGGTGAATACATCATCCCAGCTTTTTCACCTCTTTAAAGTATACAAACTGCAGCTAATAGTGTGTTAAATATTACAAATTACTACATCAGGTATTCAAATTACTCATCCTGGTATTGTATATGTTAAAAGATTGCATTCAGATATAAAGGATTCAAGAAAAATAATTTTATTTAAAAGAGACAAAACCATTAGTTAAAAAGTGAGCATATATTTAACAGCGTGTGATGATGATCACAAGGTATCTCCTGAAAAAATTAAGGATCTGGAAGAAGAGATTCAATATTTCCCACAAGAACATTGCCAGTTTTATGTTGATTTGTGCTGTAGTGGAAGAACATAAAGATGGTTCTTATTTTGAAGTAAGAATTGGACTGAAGTTATTATTATTCTTGATTCACAAAGGTTGAACATAAGTTTCTATTATTTACATTTTATTTTGTTAGACGCTGAAGCTGTGTGTATGCTATACAGGATGGAGCCCATATAGAATTAATAATGTATTAGTCATAACTGTTTTGGTGATTTTCATTTTTAGATTGTAATTTCTAAGATATATTACTGTCATAGCACCTTATATGTACATGGTTGGTTGGTATTTTAAGTAATTTATTGATGGGTTTGTCACACAAAATAGACATTATTTGATTGGAGCATTTGGTAGTACTTTTCATTATTCTCTCTTAAAGTAGTTTTTGGTGCTTAGCCCCTTTAGAATGTTAGGTCTTCGATTGAGAAACTATCTAACTGTGAGATAGTGGCCCTGGTCTAGAAAGCCAAAAATAATGGCTGAGAGGATTCGTCCTGTCAACCACTTGATACCTCGTAATCGGCAGGCCTTCGGGCTGAGCAGCAGTCGCCTGGTAGATCAAGGCTGGTCAGTAATTAAAAACAACAATTTTGAATACAAGGATTATTTATAAAGATGGGTTGAAGAGAGTGAGAATAGGTTGGAAACGACTGCTATGATGCTGAACTCCATTTCTGTTGTTGTCAGAAATGAAATCAAATTTTTCGGAAATTAAAAAAATTAAATCCTGTAAAGCTCGAAAAAGTTTTAAATGTATGTTTTTTGAATTTCCTACTTTCAGTCTGTATTGTTTGGTATTCTATCCCAGATAACAGTACAGTATTGATATTAACCCCTTAGATCCTCTGTGCATACTCATGCACTTCTGTTTGGAAGCTTGTATTTGCCTTGTGTGGATAATTCCGCACATCAGACAGACCAAATTTTGGTCCTGGTACAACCACCTAGACTGTATAATGTGGAACTAAAACACATTGAAGAAAACATTGCTAGCCATCTCTCAGCTCGCCAAGATAGGGGTACAAGTTTTGTTTATCTTTTGACATATAAAACCATGTAGTTTGGAGTTACCGCTTTTAATGGCATGGGAAAACTTTGTGTTATTTGCTGTGTATAGTTGTAATATGAAATTATATTATCATAATTATGCACATCAACATTTTGGATTTTGCAAGTCGCTTTTTTTCTGAAAACAAATATTTTATGTTATTCTGTAAAACATAAAACTGTATTGAAATACTTTTTTTATGGCACACAAACTTAAAATGGGAGTTATGTCATTCTTGCACAAAATCGTGAAATAAATCTTTAAATATCTAAATATTTCACATTATTATTCAAATTATTTGTCGCTGTTTTATTAAAATCTCAGGAAATTATATTTCTCATCCTCCGCATGTACTCTTCTATTTGCAGTCTTTATCATGTTTATTGTTTGGTACAGCTTCCTCAGTAACTCCTGTGTTCTCTCCACACTTTTATCATCCTCACAATCCTTTTTCAAAACATCGGATTTTTAATTATTTTTTTCCCCCGCGTGCAGGAATCATTTTCATACGTTTCTTTGAAGTTCGAATTCCTGTGTCATCACTGGGGTTGTTTTCACCCTCTGAATCCGTAAAAGGTTAACTCGCAATCACCTTGGTATTCATTGCAGCAGCAGTAATAACAACTATTACTATCTACCACCACAACCAACTGGAACAATTAAAATGCAGTGCGAGCTTCTGTTGTGTTGCCGGGCGAGTGATAGAAAGATGCGGTAGCCCCCTGACACTATACCGTATAGCTCGCACAGTGATCTCATTGTCTCAGCTAGTCTGCGATAAGCTTCCGTACAGCGTACAGTGCGATTGTTTCTTACACAGCAGTAACTGATCGATTTAGTGCGCTTTTTTTGGCTTCTGAATCACGTGTCGAATAGCGTATTTTCGTATGCTGTTGATTTTTAAATGAATTTCGCACCGAAATGTTGAAGATGTACGGGGCTGAATTGCTTACAGTTAAAACAATCAAATGCTACAACTCGTGTCTCCAGGCTGAGGGCGGTTTTAACACTTACTGTTTCTCTATTTGATTATCCATTCATCGAAGTTGATGGGTTTTCCATGGGAACGATGTGGCGGCGGCAATTCTCCTTTACCGACACGCGGCATGCAGGAAAACAACCCTTGCAGAACTCCCCCTGTACTAGGCTCGACAGACAGGGCTCGCGTTTTCTACCAGTAGAATGCTGTGGACTTTGGGAAAGAGGGATGGAAATCCAGGTGTGCCAACTTTCCTGATTAAAGTGGGAGACTCTCGAATTTTCATCTTTCCACCCACTTTCCTGATCTCCCGATTTTAAGGCGAAGTATAGTATATACCGTGCTCGATAGCTGCAGTCGCTTAAGTGCGGCCAGTATCCAGTATTTGGGAGATAGTAGGTTCGAACCCCACTGTAGGCAGCCCTGAAAATTGTTTTCCGTGGTTTCCCATTTTCACACCAGGCTACGGTCGCTTCCTTCCCACTCCTAGCCGTTTCCTGTCCCATCGTCGCCATAAGACCTATCTGTGTCGGTGCGACGTAAAGCAACTAGCAAAAAAAAAAAAAAAAAAAAAAAAAAAAGAAGTATAGTATTCTTGTACTGTTTGAAAATCCCACGCTTTTCCTGGAGAAAATAAATTCTTAATCGGTAGGCATTGGTACGGTATTCTTAAATACGACTGACTCTATGCTTCCCATTTTATTTAGTCAGACGATTCTTACCACTCTTACAAAGAATATATAGTTCAGATCAAAGATTTCTGAGAAAACTATGGAAAAAATAAATAACTTTTCTCTCTGCGAAAATCAAATGATCATAAATACAGGGTTTCTCTTATAAATCCAGACCGTCCAGCGGCGTTTCTACTCTCTGAGACCTAAGCAACTATATGGGAGGCACGCGCATAGTTCTTGACCTTACAGGGAGCGTACGCGTGTTTGACCTCGCATCAATAGTCAGTCTGAATGTCAGGTGTTAACATGGTGAGAGTTACCATTGCAACACCGTATTTTCGTATGCTAGTTTACGAGTTGGCTCGACGAGGACGTGATGCATTTGTTCAGCAAAATTCCCTGGTGAAGTGCCACCTTCATGAGCACAGATTCACTTAATTGTAAATAAATTTGAAACTGCTGACTCAGTGCTCAGTAAAAAAAAAAAAAAAACATGCGTGCACACGAATAGTTTTAACAGAGGAAGCGCTAGATGACATTAGTACGAATCTCGGTCGCCGAATAAATCACTCACAAAATTAGCACAACACTAGGGGTTTCGGTTTCTTCTGCACGCAGAGCTACAAAGCTGTTACACATCAAATCGTACAAGTTTACAGGGGCCAATTGTTTAAAACCTGCTGATCCAGCCACAAAAATGAGATATTGTGAGCGGTATCTTGCATCATTGAATGATCGTTTATTCGAACCAGATCTTGTGTTCTTTTCGGATGAGGCCTGGTTTCATCTTAATGCTCTCTCGCTACTAGTGTGCAGAAAATCCGAATGGTGTTTATGAAGTCCCTCATTATGAAGGATGACACTTTCAACATCTTTTATAAGGTCAGATTTCATATAAGATTGTATATACGCTTGAAGCAGGGCGGCCGCGCGCGTTGTATAGTCCTCTCCGTGTAAGGACGTACCCTAAGGATGCAACCTTACCCTTTCTCCCCTGTAATATTAAGATATTGATTTATGGTTACTTTTCTTGCTGTTGGGTCTTTCTCAGTGTCGGTAACCATACAGTTTAGGGACCCTACTTGCCGATACGACGTCTTACATTTACCGTTAATCTGGCACGTTGGCAATGTTCAGTCACTGCTCTAGCGTGAAGTGCGTGTTGCCACCGCATCGCCGTTAAAGTCACTAGTGATACATTTGCGAGAATATTTAAAGCATATTTTCTTTTTCTGTGGGATTGTAAATCTATTTGGCTAATACCAGGTAAGTAGGATTGTGGCATGTTCGGATAATGCATTTAATAACATAGTTTGTGTGAAATGATGAAAGTGCTCAAATACGTCAGTCTCATGTCTAGATCTACCGGTACATGAAATAACTCTTGCGGGACGAAATTTTGGCAGTAGAACTTATAACATTATTATTTTCAAATCCGCAGTGAACTTGAAAGCTGACCTAAATTCCGTTCACAGAGCTTGGCACATTAGTATTCCTATATATTTCCTGATAAGCTTGAAGATATAACCAGCCTGCAGGCTGAAAATATGCCCAATAATCTCTCCTTACTGGTTACCGGTATTGAAGAGAGAAGGAAATATTCGCGCAAAAGAAAGGGAAGTCATTGGATGTCTGGAACTTTCGAAAATCACACTGCAAATACTTATTAAATAAATTGCATCGTTTAACACGCCCCTCTTTTCAAGAATATGGTTATAGTACGCCTACTGTATATCAAAATAAAGACAGATAATTTAAGTGAGAAAGTGTGTTTATTTCCTTAATTCCTCATTGAGGAGATATTCATAATTATCTTGATTAATTTCATCTTATCTATCATTTACTAGGGTAGGGAAACATTCATTATCGGTGTTTACATTGAGGTTAGTTTGTTATGGTTATGTCTGATGATTTTAATATGTAACCAGGCAGGTTGGCAGCAGTGACCAGCCATTACAAAAAAGAGAAAAGAAGAGCATCGGGCGGCGATATTTACTTTCTGGGGTATTTCCTTACGTGGCAATTACTATAAATTGGGCTGAGGCAGCTGCTGTAGCGCAGAGTATAAACACCGTGCGCACGGTCGGGGTTTATAAGAGCGACCCTGTTTGTATCTCGGTCATGGCCATCCATCAACGGCTGTTAATTTCAGATGACCACCAGCCATAAGACATAGCCAGCACCGTTGCTAGGTAACTGGCCATCCATACCTTACATACTTACGTCAACACTTTTAACTTTAAAATATGTTCAGTAAGTCAAGTGCTTTGAGCAGAAATTGAGTTCACTCTTTCTGAGAAGGAAAATTGAAGAATGAGGGATCGTGTGTTCTATAGCTCAGATATACATGTATGCAGTATTTTAGTAAATAAATAAATAAATATCGTAATTAACAAAATTTTATGTAATAAGAAAATATGTGTTAAAGTACGTCAGTAATGCGTCGTAACTCGTCGCGAAATTATCAAAATCTCTCGATTATTTTTTTCTTGACTTTTCAAAGTTGGTTCCTTTGTAAATCCTGGAAGTGGCTCCATCTTGCCCCAAACACAAGAGCTAAACAAGTTTCAATATTATATGTATTATTGCCAGTTTCTAGATAATTTACTCCCATCTTGCATCAGAAAATTACACTCTTTTTCCTTATATGCTATGTGAGTCAGTTAAGATGTTTACCTCAGATAACTCGTAAACCATTAAAGATACTGTGGATATTTTTTTCAATTGTAATAATATTATCAAGAGGACTGATAATGGAACTTGCGATACTTTTACCAAATACAGTACTGTATTTTCTACGTCCAGTATTAGAGTCATGGACGTTGTAAGCTCAGGGGTGTATTATTTTCAAAATCCGACAAACATACCTTGAGAAAATTGAATTCTGTTCGAATGAGTCGCTAAACAGGCGGCCAAGGTACGCGCTGCGCAGGAATTCTGAGCCTGTCGACATACAGAGGTTCTTCACCTCTTTTGACAACTAAGTAATAAATGTTACAGGATTGTGAGCGCCTGCAAAAAAGACCGTTACAAAGTTGTGACATGGACAGCAGAAAAGGTATGATGCTAAACCGGGTGAAAAATAAGTTTCGCCAAAAGAAAAAGTCATCTCAGTTTTATGAGTTGCATTCAATTCATAACACCTCCGCTATTGTTTTTCTGACTAACTAATCACATTAAAACTATTAAACTTGTGTCACTTCTTGGCGTAATCTCCCTGCAGCCGTACACATTTTTCACAACGTCGACGCCATGATTTCGTAGTCGCTGCGAATGCTTCTTTAGGGGTCATTTTGACCACTGGAAAATCTCTGATGCAATAGTGGTACGTCTAGTGAATGTACGGCCGCGGAGAGTGTCTTCCATCGTTGAAAACAGCCAAAAGAGTCTAGGAGCTAGGTCAAGGAAATGCACTTTTCAATTTTGTGTCATCTCTGATTCTGTATGTACAGTGACCGTCATATTTTTTCGGGCAGGCAGAATTCTTTTAAAATTAAAACAGAGGTTAATAACAAACATATATAGTTTAATTTTACTTCAGAGTAAAACCCGATGGCACCGAGCTCGATAGCTGCAGTCGCCAAGTGCGGCCAGTATCCAGTAATCGGGAGATAGTGGGTTCGAACCCTACTGTCATCAGCCCTGAAAATGGTTTTCCGTGGTTTCCCATTTTCACACCAGGAAAATGCTGGGGCTGTACCTTAATTAAGGCCACGGCCGCTTCCTTCCCACTCCTAGGCCTTTCCCATCCAATCGTCGCCATAAGACCTATCTGTGTCGGTGCGACGTAAAGCAAAAAAAACGATGGCACTACAGCCCTTGAAGAGCCTTGGCCTACCAAGCGACCGCTGCTCAGCCCGAAGGCCTGCAGATTACGAGGTGTCGTGTGTTCAGCACGACAAATCCTCTCGGCCGTTATTCTTGGCTTTCTAGACCGGGGCCGCTATCTCACCGTCAGATAGCTTCTCAATTCTCATCACGTAGGCTGAGTGGACCTCGAACGAGCCCTCAGGTCGAGGTAAAAATCCCTGACCTGGCTGGGAATCGAACCCAGTGCCTCCGGGTAAGACGCAGGCATGCTACCCCTACACCATGGGGCCGGCAGTTACTCATACAGATACCAGAAATAAACATGCACTTCATTTCATGATACACAAAAAATTTGAAACTTATGAATGTAATTACAATAATACAAAATTGCTTGTTCATAAATATTCGGACAAAAATTCGCAAGTACAACAATAATATGAAGGGTGGAGTCCACGTAGGAATATGAATACTTCGTGATTCTTCCCTTCCTGCGAAGCACTTCAGTCAGGCCTCTCGACATGCTCTCTACGATTTTTCTTGTGGTAGAATGGGACAATTTTCCCACTCTTCTTGCAGTCGTCTCTTCACATCAGCTTTGGAATTTATGGGATGTTTTCGGATGTTGTTTTCCAGTATATCCCATAAATTCTCTATGGGATTAATATCAAGACTTTGTGGGGGAGGATTCACAACTTAAGGACAATTGTACAACAAGCATAGCCGTACATTATAGGCCGTATTTTTCGGGTCGTTGTCCTGATCAAATTTAAAACAGTCCCCAGCACCCATATGTTCTGCAGTTTTCTTCAGTGTTTTAAAAGCCGAGGATACTGGCGGTGGTCCATGTTTCCGTCTATAAACATCAGCTCACCTACTCCTTGAGGCGACATACAGCCCCACACCATAACATGTTCCCCTCCATGTTTTACCGTTGCCTTCATATTTCTTTCTTCAAATTCTTTATTGGGCTGTCTCCAAACTATGATGCGCCTCTGAGCCAGAAACGTTGAATTTCGATTCATAGCAGAAAATTAAAAGTCTTCCACCGATTCATGTTTTTGCTAAGATGCTCCTTAGCAAATCGTTGTCGTTTGATCCTATTTATTTTGTTGATATAAGGTTTCCTTGCAGTTCGCCCGTGATAATCACCTCTATATAACATCCTCCGGATTGTAGTTGCACTGATCTTCTTTCCAGCAATAGTGGTTGTAGAAAGACGTGGATTTCTTTTCACTTTTCTTACTTCTGCCCTTTCTTCTCTCCTAGTAAAGACCCTCGGGCGACCTGTATGTGGCAAATTTTCAATTTTGTCTTGAAATTTGCATCGGCAGATAATATCGTTAACAGTACTTTTCCTCATGTTCAGAAAATCTGCGATTTGTCGACATGTTTTCCCTTTTTCATGATGGAATATTTGATCAAATGTACTGTTCTTTTCTCTGCGTCCCATTTCATTCAGGAATCGTTGCGTCTGCTTTGTGCATGAGGAAGGCACTGACTGGGACCTGTCTGCACAGCGCATAACAATTGCAAAGCATACCTCGAGTAGCTAAACATTTCCTGTCCGAAAAATAATGACCAGCAAATTTTCGTATCTCAATTAAGTAAAAGGTATTATTACTTTGTAAACTCATCTACAAATCGCAATTGGATAATTACAGTACCTACGAAGTGCATTAAATTCAGAGTTTAGTAATTTCGAATTTATTACCTGTTCTTTCTTTAATAACAGGGGTATTACATGTATAGATTATTCTGTCCGAAAAATTCTGACTGTTACTGCATGTATGTACGCGCATCCAGAGAAAATGGATGAAGGGAATTTAATGAAAATCGGCATCTAAAGTCGGGGAATAAAGCACTCCAGTCTAGGCTATAAATAACGTTATTCACACTAGATGAAATGGTATTTAAGGGGAAGGCGGCTAAAATGTAATTTTAAATACCTATATTTAATCAAATCTTATTCACAACATGTACAAGACTTCATCTAGAATTCTGTATACAATTTAGAGTTCCGTAGCGAAGCACGAGTACACCAGCTAGTTTCTTCGTATGGCTGTGAGGCTATTTAGGGCTTGAAGTAAGGATGTAAAGCCGGACTGAGTGGCTCAGACGGTTGAAGCGCCAGCCTTCTGACCCCAACTTGGCAGGTTCGATCCTGGCTCAGTCCGGTGGTATTTGAAGGTGCTCAAATAAGTCAGCCTCGTATCGGTAGATTTACTGCGGGACTAAATTCTGACACCTCGGCGTTTCCGAAAACCGTAAAAGTAGTTAGTGGGACGTTAAGTAAATGACATTGTTATTAAGGATGTAATATTTTCGTCAATAAAGGCCCTGTTAAATGCTAATATTAATCATCATAATAATACACTGACTGACAGAGCAAATGCAACACCAAGAAGGAGTGGTTCGAAAGGGATGAAAGTTGGGGAAAAAACAGAGACGGCATGGACGAATAATTGATGTTTATTTCAAACCGATATGCAGGTTACACAATGCGCACGGCATCGACTCAGTAGGATGTAGGACCACCGCGAGCGGCGATGCACGCAGAAACACGTCGAGGTACAGAGTCAATAAGAGTGCGGGTGGTGTCCTGAGGGATGGTTCTCCATTCTCTGTCAACCATTTGTCACAGTTGGTCATCCGTACGAGGCTGGGGCAGAGTTTGCAAACGGCGTCCAATGAGATCCCACACGTGTTCGATTGGTGAGAGATCCGGAGAGTACACTGGCCACGGAAGCATCTGTACACCTCGTAGAGCCTGTTGGGAGATGCGAGCAGTGTGTGGGCGGGCATTATCCTGCTGAAACAGAGCATTGGGCAGCCCCTGAAGGTACGGGAGTGCCACCGGCCGCAGCACATGCTGCACGTAGCGGTGGGCATTTAACGTGCCTTGAATACGCACTAGAGGTGACGTGGAATCATACGCAATAGCGCCCCAAACCATGATGCCGCGTTGTCTAGCAGTAGGGCGCTCCACAGTTACTGCCGGATTTGACCTTTCTCCACGCCGACGCCACACTCGTCTGCGGTGACTATCACTGACAGAACAGAAGCGTGACTCATCGGAGAACACGACGTTCCGCCATTCCCTCATCCAAGTCGCTCTAGCCCGGCACCATGCCAGGCGTGCACGTCTATGCTGTGGAGTCAATGGTAGTCTTCTGAGCGGACGCCGGGAGTGCAGGCCTCCTTCAACCAATCGACGGGAAATTGTTCTGGTCGATTATTGGAACAGCCAGGGTGTCTTGCACATGCTGAAGAATGGCGGTTGACGTGGCGTGCGGGGCTGCCACCACTTGGCGGCGGATGCGCCGATCCTCGCGTGCTGACGTCACTCAGGCTGCGCCTGGACCCCTCGCACGTGCCACATGTCCCTGCGCCAACCATCTTCGCCACAGGCGCTGCACCGTGGACACATCCCTATGGGTATCGGCTGCGATTTGACGAAGCGACCAACCTGCCCTTCTCAGCCCGATCACCATACCCCTCGTAAAGTCGTCTGTCTGCTGGAAATGCCTCCGTTGACGGCGGCCTGGCATTCTTAGCTATACACGTGTCCTGTGGCACACGACAACACGTTCTACAATGACTGTCGGCTGAGAAATCACGGTACGAAGTAGGCCATTCGCCAACGCCGTGTCCCATTTATCGTTCGCTACGTGCGCAGCACAGCGGCGCATTTCACATCATGAGCATACCTCAGTGACGTCAGTCTACCCTGCAATTGGCATACAGTTCTGACCACTCCTTCTTGGTGTTGCATTTGCTCTGTCAGTCAGTGTATTTTTATCCTAAAAACTCAAAGTAAATCTGGCATTAAATAATTACGATTATCAGAGACGCAAGGGCGTTTGGAAAACCGTTCCTGTGAAGTTACTGTCAGCGCTGATCAAACAATTAAATGCCATTTATTGGTGTGGGATTAAATCGTGTACACTTCATCGCGATTAAATTACAGCTTTCCTTGATTACGGAAAGCTAGTATGGGCAGAATGTTTAACCGTAGAAACATGTTAATCAGTTCCCGAAAAAAGTTAAGTTGGGAGTGGCCTCTGAGTGCGCAACGTTGTAAGCCACACCTCCTGGAAGACGAACACATGTGACGTTGCCTTGGTTACTTCTCCTTCATCCTCAGGGTTGACCAAAATCTTCGCCCAAACGTTACCCGTTTCCTTTTCCACCCTGAATTCTTGTGATCACGAATGTACATAACGCACAAGTGAGAAGTTTGGCAACTCCTAGTAACACGAGCGGGCCAGCAGGCTTATATAGGCATGAAAACCGCAGTGGGTCCGTCCTCGTTTCCACGGCAACCATATTCCCCACACTCTTCTCCCCACCCAGGCAGGCAGTAAACGAACCTCCCTCTATGAAATTTCAGAACGCATCTTTCAATATTACAACTATAGCTTTCCTTTTTCTTATTGCCTTCAGTATGCCTATTTCTTTGTTAACCCTCTTAAACCCCCCCTACGTTCCTTGTCGTATCTGCCTATTTTATTCTCCATCCTTCGCTATAACCATATTTCAAAACTTTCCAGGTAGTTTTTCTTCTTTCTTTCTCGCGACACGTTTTTACACCATACCTAAGAAATGTGATGACCGTGATTATTTTACAGCTGTGTGCTGATATCACTGTACTAAAATGGTAGGATTTAGTAAAAAAACTTACTATAAGAAGAAAGGTGACAAAGGGATGATGATAATAATAATAATGATATTCGCTTTACGTCCCACTAACTACTTTTACGGTTTCCGGAGACGCCAAGGTGCCGGAATTTAGTCCCGCATGAGTTATTTTACGTGCCAGTAAATCTACCGACACGAGGCTGACGTATTTGAGCACCTTCAAATACCACCGGACTGAGCCAGGATCGAACCTGCCATGTTTGGGTCAGAAGACTAGCACCGTGACAAAGAGAAAAAAAGTATAATTTTTATTACTAATATCGGGTTTAACGGTGTTAGATCCAACACTTCCCTTTGCAAAGTCACTGGCGTGCTATATGAATTGCAATTCTCTCAGCCAGTGGTTCATCGACCCGAGGTGGCAGGTCAATTATTCAATCGAAAGTGGCTGGTCTAAGCATCGCCCTTTACTCTTCAATTCACTGGCCACAACAGTGATCATCTCGCTAAATGGCAAGCTGCGGATTTGATTATTCAAACCTGTCCCAAATTAGACGCCGGTTGAAAATTAACTGTGTAATCGATAGAAGGAAGAACGTTGTAGCTGGTATGATCTTTCAAGCGTTGTAAAATAGAATGGAAAATGTATGGAAGAACTACAGAGCAGGGAAACACAATAAAAATTGCAGATGGAAAAGTGAAAGAACCCCTAATAACGGCAAGAATTATCAATCAATCAATCAGTCAATCAATCACCACTAAGCTGCATTTAGAGCTGTCGCCCACGAGGCAAATTCCCTCTTAGTTGTTCACCTCGTCTTTTCTTAAAATGATCGGTCCATATACTGGTTTGATGCAGCTCTCCATAACACCCTATTCTGTGCTAAACTTTTCATTTCTACATAACTACTACACCCTACATCTGCTCTGATGATGATGCTTGTTGCTTAAAGAAGCCTAACATCTAGGTCATCAGTCCCTAATGGTACGAAATGAGACGAAATGTAATAACAAATTAAAAGTCCACAAAAAATCCTCCACTGACCAGAATTCAAAACGTGAGGACGAAGAATGAATGGATGAATATGAATTTAAAACAATCAGTGGATCCGACCCGCAATGCCTCACATTCAAGAAACTGACGTAAAACAATAGTATTACTGACCAAGTGACTGTTTCTAAAGCATAATACTGAATCGAAGATGCTTGTAGTCTAAAGGAGTCCAAAATCCAAGTCATCGGCGCCTCATAATGGTACTTATCGCTCGGAAAGTAGAACCATGGTATTTGTCATGTTGCGGTACGAATCAAAAGTAGTGTAGACTCGCGGTATTCCACACATTATGGTACTACTCACAGGTAATGAAATTCGCACATGTAATACAGACCTATGGTGTTTCGCACATTGCGGTGCCATTTACAGGCAACGCAAACCTATGGTATTCATTACATACGTGTACTAAGCACAGGGACTCGCACTATCCTGTGGTGTTCCTCATATAGTGGTTACTAATCATAGGCAAGCCAGAACCATGGTGTCGCTCCTAAAGTGGTACTAATCACAGGTACTGTAAAAGCCGGCAACGCACTCTGTTGCTACTAATCACAAACCTATTTTGTACCTAACATAGTGGTATTACGCGCAAGTAAAGGCGACCCATGGTGTTCGCCGCGTGGTGGTACTAATCACAAGTAGTTTCATGGTTCTAATACAATCATCCTTTGGTTGCCCCTTACGACACGCAGGGGATACCGTGGGTATATTCTTCGTCTGCGTCCTTCACTCACGGGGGGTACATCTGCTCTAATCTGCTTGTCATATTCGTACCTTGGCCTACCCCATATCGGTCTTACCAACTACACTTCCCTCAAAACCCAGATGTACAAGTTCTGGGTTTCTTAAGATGTGTCCTATCATTCTATATCTTCTTTTGGTCGAATTTAGTCATATCGATCTCCTCTCACCAATTCGATTCAGCATCTCTTCATTCGTGACTCTGTTTACTCATCTCACCTTTAGCATTCTTCTGTAACACCACGAACAAAAGCTTCTATTCTCTTTTATTCCTGAGCCAGTTATCGTTCATGTTTCACGTCCATACAATGCCACGCTCCAGACGAAAGTCATCAAAAACATGTTTCTAATTCCTGTATTAATTCTCGAGGTGAACAAATTTCTTTTCTTAAGAAAGGCCTTCCTTGCTTGTGCTAGTCTGCATTTTAGGTCCTCCTTACTTCGAACATCATTAGTTATTTTATTACCCAAGTAACAACACTCATCTACTTCCTTTAAGACTTCATTTCCTAATCTAATATTTCCTACATCACCTGACATTGTTCGACTGCACTCCATTACTTTTGATTTCTTAAAATAATGATAGTAACGAAGTTCTAAATTGATGAAACATCTCCACTGATAAATTATTCCAGTCCCTAATTCCTCTTCCTATACCGGTACATTAGTATTTGCCCTAATCTGTCCTCTTCAATTCCAACTTTATCTTTTGATGGTGATTTTCCTACTTCTAAAAACTCCACTAAGCTTATTCGTCTACTGACAGCTCGAAACATACCCTTTAGCCGAGCTGCTCGTCTCCTTACTCCCAAGTCTTCCCAGCTTGCAACATTTTCGTAACACTACTCGTTTGTCGGAAATCACCTAGAACAAATCTTCTTTCTTTGCTTTTGCTAATTGTTTACGTCGCACCGACGCAGATAGGTCTTATGGCGACGATGGGACAGGAAAGGCCTAGGAATGGGAAGGAAGCGGCCGTGGCCTTAATTAAGGTACAGCCCCAGCATTTGCCTGGTGTGAGAATAGGAAACCACGGAAAACCATTTTCAGGGCAGCCGACAGCAGGGTTCGAACCCACTATCTCCGGGATGCGAGCTCACAGCTGCGCGCCCCTAACCGCACCGCCAACTCGCCCGGTGTTTTTTTTTTGCTTCGGACTTTTCCAGTTCTTGAATCAAGTAACCCTGGTGAGGGTCTCATACACTGGAACCATACTCTAGTTCGGGTCTTACCAGAGACTTATATGCCCTCTTCTTTACATCCTTACTACAAACCCTAAACACCCTCATAACCATGTGCAAAGATTTGTACCCTTTATTTACAATCCCATTTATGTTTTTACCCCAATGAAGATCTTTACTTATATTAACACCTAGGTACTTACAGGTTCGCAAAGTGTTTTGTGTGGAGTGTAGTGTCGTATGGAGCTGAAACATGAACATTAAGATAGAAAGAAAGAACATATTTGGAAAGTTTTGAAATATGGTTGTGGAGAAGAATGGAAAAAAGTGAAGTGGGCAGATAAAGTGAGAAATGATTAAGTGCTAAGAAAAGTAGAAGAGAAGAGACACTTGATGAAAACGATAAGGAAGAGGAAAATATCGTAGTTGGGTCACATAGTACGTAGAAATTGTCTTCAACAGAGGGTGAAGGAGGGAAAAATAGATGGAAGAAAAGGAAGAGGAAGAAGAAGGTTTGGAATACTAACAGATGTCAAACAAGGGAGAAGCTACGAACAACTGAAGCAAGACGCTCAGGACAGAGAATCATGGAGGCTGTCCAGTTGATACCTGTCTCAAGTCTGATTCACAGAAGACGACTTACAGTGATCCCCATAAGGAATTAACACACTAATTAAAATTGAGAGGACTTTTCCTATCAGTGAAAATCCCAACCTGACTTTTAACCCCGTTTATCATTATACCATTGCCTGCTGTCAATCTCACAACATTGTCGAGGTCTTTTGGCAGTTGCTCACAATCTTGTAACTTATTTAGTATTACTCTATAAAGAATAACATCATCCGCAAAAAGCCTTATCTCTGATTTCAGTTCTTTACCCATAACATTTATACACTGAGTGGCCAAAAGTCACTGGAAGGGGTGTACCATTAACAAATGTGCCGTGTATGACCCCTGAGCAGTCTGTCACAGACACCACCGCCTTGAAGATGACGACACGTCGCGAGTTAACTGACTTTGAACGTGGGATGATCATCAGCGCACGGCGCATGGGTCATAAAATTGCTGAGATTACACGCGAATTCGGGTTTCCGAGGTCAACTGTGTCGACGGTGGATCTTTAATATCACAGAGAGTATGTTAGCACCCGCATAAACCGCCCCAGGGGAAGACCACAAGTGTTTAACGAACGGACACGTCGCCTCCGCAGAACCATACCGGGTGCTTGACGGGCTACTGTGAGTCAGATCACCGTCCAGTTGAATGTTGGGAGTCAGGAACCCATTTCTACCGGGACTGTAAGGAGCGTTCACCAGCCGACAACCAACTCGTGTCCCTTTGCTGACACCTCGACACAGAGCTCTACGACGTGCATGGGCCCGCGAACATCGGCGATGGACCATAGAACTGCGGTGGCTTGTGTTATGGTCCGATGAATCCCGGTTCCAGTTGTATCGAGCCGATGTGCGCGTGAGAGCGTGGCGTATGCCCCATGAAACTATGGATCCTGCGTGTCAACAAGGTTGTGCCCAGACGGGAGGTGGCTCAGTTCTGGTCTGGGCGGTGTTCTCATGGTTGCAGTTTGGTCCCATTTTCCGGCTGCAGGGAGCGCTGACAGGTGCACGTCATGTGGACATTCTTTCAGACCATCTGCATCCCTTTCTGGCCCTCGAGTACCCTGATGGATTTGCCATGTTTCGAGAGGACAGTGCGCCATGTCTCCGCTCTGAGGCGGCACGCAGGTGGTTGGAGGAGCTCTCCAGTGAAGTTACGACCATGGATTGGGCCTCCAGGTCCCCCGGTCTTAATCCAGTCGAGCATTTATGGGATGTTGTCGATGCTGGTGTACTCTCCATGAACCCCACACTAAATACACAAGACCAATTGTGGGTAGCAGTGCAAGATGCGTGGGTCCAGATCCCTCCAGAACGATTCCAACACCTTCACAGTCGATGCCTCGCTGCATTGCTGCCGTTTTGAGGGATCACGGAGGAGCAACTTGTTATTAACATCACATTCAGTGTCTTCCCATGACTTTTGGCTACTCGGTTTATAATTATGAGAACATAAGGGTCCAATAATAGTGCCTTGAGGAATTCCCATGACAGCTGAGTGAGCTGGGATATCAATACATGACATCACATAATTTCTAGCGGTAATCGAAGCGTAAAGTCCTATTAGGATTTCGAACTTGGTACGGCCCTTCTACGTCTGACTACGCTTACGAGGGCAAGGAGAAAGAGGAACGGGTGGTGGTGGTGGTGGTGGGGTGATAACCTATCCCCTTAAATCAACAATCATTATTATCATTAGTAGTGATGGAGGTCTGGAGACTGAAATACAACACAGGGTAAATAATGGATGGATGAACTGGAAGAAATTGAGTGGAGTACTGTGTGATAAGGTCAGTTGCAGGATGAAAGGAAAGCTCTATAAATCTGCGATGCTTTATAGTGCAGAAACTTGGCCGATCACAAAAGCCCAAGAGAGAAAGATGAAGTGGCAGAAATGAAAATGTTAAGAATGAAGAATGTGGTTACACGAAAGGATAGAGTAAGGAACGATTACATCAGAGGATCAGTGGAAGTGGGACCCAAGGTTCAAGAAAGTAGGCTAAGATGGAATGGAACCGAGCTCGATAGCTGCAGTCGCTTAAGTGCGGCCAGTATCCAGTATTCGGGAGATAGTGGGTTCGAACCCCACTGTCGGCAGCCCTGAAGATGGTTTTCCATTGTTTCCCATTTTCACACCAGGCAAATGTTGGGGATGTTCTTAATTAAGGCCATGGCCGCCTCCTTCCCACTCTTAGCCCTTTCCTGTCCCATCGTTGCCATAAGACCTATCTGTGTCAGTGCGACGTAAAGCCAGTAGCATATATAAGATGGAGAGGAGGGGAGGCCAACGTGGGGAAAAGAATTGGAAACCTGGAAATTGAAGGGTCAAGGAAGAGAGGAAGACAAAAATGAGATGGAAAGACAAGATAGAAGGGGATCTAAGAGAAAAAGGTTGGAAGAGGGAAGAAGCATTGGATAGACATCTGTGGAAGACAAGATTACACCAAAGCAACGCTGACCCTACGTGATGTGGGGAAAAGGCTGAGATAAAGAAGAAGAATCATCATCAGAAGGAGGAAAACGCTAAGACGAATGACTGAATTATAGCCCATTTTTAATTGTATGATCATTTAATTTTCAGTAAAATAATAACATTGACCTGTTTCTAAACACCTTCCGAAATGTTTATTTAATCTTCCGAAATTATCGTTCCCTAACTTCCGAAATATTACTTTTAGACCTGGTAACACCCGGCGAAGGGTCAAGTGCGATTGGGATAAAATGCAGACTTGAGCAGCAGGAATACGAAAAAGGTATGAAGCAAACCGGCTTCACAGGCAGAGAAATTATGACAGAGACAGATTTAGACGATTGGTGAACAGCTACCAAGGTTTTAAGACATCAAACGCCAGAAGACAAAGAGGCCCTCTGCCCGCAGAGCACAAAAAGGAACTTGTTGATGGGCTCAGAAAATACCGGCAAGAAGTTATAGTCGGAATAAGAACAATACCTGAACACTGAAGTGAAATTGGTTTTGCCATGCAGTCGGTAGAGACTAAACTCGATACATAGGCCTATTAGTCTACGAAGGTCCATTAATTATAACTTTAATATTTCTTTAACTAATTGAATTGGAAATATTTTCTCGGATGTATGTGTGAGCAGCGTAGGAATAGTGTGCGTGTATTAGGGTGGCCTCTTAGAAAAAAAGCATGGGTGGGCATCATCGCATCTTTTGTATGTGTCTGGTTGGTGAGTCCTGGAAAAAAATACACAGTCCAGGTCCAAGATCAGTAAAAGTACGGCAAATTACACTCAGACTTCAATTCCTGCACACCGAGCTCGATAGCTGCAGTCGCTTAAGTATCCAGTATTCGGGAGATAGTAGATTCGAACCCCACTGTCGGCAGCCCTGAAGATGGTTTTCCGTGGTTTCCGATTTTCACGCCAGGCAAATGCTGAGGCTGTACCTTAATTAAGGCCACGGCCGCTTCCTTCCCAGTCCTAGCCCTTTCCTGTTCCATCGTCGCCATAAGACATATCTGTGTCGGTGCGACGTTAAGCCAATAGCAAAAAAAAAAAAAAAAAAAAAAAAAAAAGCAATTCCTGCACAATGTCTTGACCAACCTCCTCTCTACATGTCTTTTCCTATCCTAATAGTACAATATATGTATAAATTGTGTGTGGGTGTGGGTGGGTGGGTGGGTGGAAGAGGGAAGAAGCATTGGATAGACATCTATGGAAGAGAAGATATCACCAAAGCAACGTTGACCCTACGAGATGTGTTGGGCCGTTTCTCTACGGAGTCGTGTATGAAGTGAGCTGAATCTTGCAGCGTCTTTTTACGAGCGGATTGCCTTTCCTGATGTCAACCTCATCAGGGGAGTTAATGAGATGATATGAAATGAATGACGTGATATATGATAGTAGGAAAGGAGACGATGAACGCGATGCTGAATACCACCTGGGGGTCTGATTAATGTAAACGTCTCCATCCGACGTATGAATCACCATCAACAGCGTTATATGCCCTCACTCCATAGGAGCAATGTGGAGAGGTTTGGAGTTCAATTCAGGATTTTGGCGCGCAAACTAGTGATCAGAAAGTTGTACCGCCACCTCTTCTACCCTGTCGGCCAACATTTTGACGGTTAAATTTTTGTCGGCCAGTGGGACTCGAACCGGTTAGCCATGGTGTCAGACCATGTAGTAGACTTGTCGCTTTAACTATCATGGCAGGCTGTTCTCGATGAAGAATATATTTAAAAATCCCTCGTGTTTACACAAATATTCAAATGTCCGAGTTAAATATTTGTAGTAGCCTATGTTACGAGAATTATTTTGTAGAATATTCCAGAAATGTTTTTAATATTTCTGTAAAAGATAATATGTGTTTAACATGCGGCAGGTAATTGAATAATGTTATGAAAGGAATAGAGAGTTTATGTTTCGTGGGTCTAAAGAAGGCATATGACAGAGTACCGAGGAAAATGGTGTTCGCTGTGCTGGGGGACCTTGGAATTAAGGGCAGATTATTAAAATCAATCAAGAGCTTCCGTGGCTCAGACGGCAGTGCGTCGGCCACTCACCGCTGAATACCGTGGTTCAAATCCCGGTCACGCCACGTGAGATTTGTGCTGGACAAAGCGGAGAGACAGGTTTTCCTCCGGGTACTCCGGTTTTCCCTGTCATTTTCCATTCCAGCAACACTCTCCATTCTCATTTCATAGCATCCATCAGTCATTAATAAATCGCTTTGGGAGTGGCGACCCCATCATACCAATAGCCTATATATGGTTCATTCGTTACATCCCTGACCTGGTCAAAGACTGAAAAACAGGTTGTAGGTTTTTCATTCATATTAAAATCAATCAAAGGCATTTATGATGACAATTGGGCTGCGATGAGAATTGATGGTAGAATGAGTTCTTGGTTCAAGGTACTTCCAGGGGTTAGACAAGGCAGTCTTTCACCTTTGTTGTTCATAGTTTAGATGGATTATCTGCCGAAAGGTATTAAGTGGCAGGGAAGGATTCAGTTAGATAGAAATGTAGTAAGCAGTTTGGTCTGTGCTGACGACTTGGTCTTGTTGGCAGATTGTGCCGAAAGCCTATACAGTGGAACCTTGGATTGTGAGCATAATTCGTTCCGGCAACATGCTTGTAATCCAAATCGCTCGTATATCAAAGCAAATTTTCCCATAAGAAACTATTGAAACTCGGATGATTCGTCCACAACACAAAAACATTTATTCGCATAACATTTCTAAAACAAAATATAACGTAAAACAATTAAACTGCACTTTACCTTACAATAGAATCATTGTTCGTGTGAGGGAGACGAGAGATGACATGAGAAGAGTTACTGTGTAGCACGAATTTCACTGACGGAATCACTGCTATCGGTTGGCTCATTGGAAATGTTTTCTTTTCGTGCAACTTTAACGAGGAACCTGTCCAATGACTGTTGCTTTTGCTTCTTTTTGAGGATTTCACGAAAATGTGACATCGCATTGTCATTGAACAGATTCATCCACTGTAATCATCTTCTTCCGACCGAATTCCTTTTTAGCCTTCTTTTCGTTCAAAGGGCAGAACAGTTATATCACAGATGACAGAAACAAAACATGTACACTCGTACGGTGTTGACTATGCGAGCGAGGCACGCCAACTGAAGTCCAGCGCGGGAAATGATTACACTTTCCCAGGAAAGAGAGTGGCAGGGGGAGGAGAAAACAAAGGCACAGGGGAGGTGAAAACGTACGTAATCGTGACGCTCGCGAAACCTCACTCGCTTATCAATTCACAATTTATTTAAAATATTTGCTCGTCTTGCAAAACACTCGTAGACCAAGTTACTCGCAATCCGAGGTTCCACTCTAGTCTAATATCTTGGAACTTGAAAATACGTGCGGTGAATATAATAAAAGTAGCTTTTCCAAGACTAAATTTTTTATAAGGAATATGAGAGAATTGAATGTCAGGTTGTGAGTACAAGGCTAGAACAGTTAGATAATTTCAAGTATTTAGGATTTGTGTTCTCCCACGATGATAGTGAGATTGAATCAAGGTGTAGCAAACCTAATGCAGTGAGGTCGCAGTTGCTGCCATCAGTATTCTGTAAGAAGGAAGTCAGCTCCCAGACGAAATTATCTTTACACGGATATGTTTTCACACCAACTTTGCTTTACGGCAAGCTGAGTGGATTCAGGATGACTTATTCATAATTTAGAAGTGACAGACACGAAGGTAGCGAGAATGATTGCTGGTACAAACAGGTGGGAAGTGAAATGGCGTATGGCTTTTAGTACCGGGAGTGTCCGGTTCGCCTCGTGCAGGTGTTTTGTTTTGACACCCGTAGGCGACCTGCGCTTCGTGATGAGGATGTAATTATGATGATGAAGGCGACACATACACCCAGCCCCCTTGCCAGCGGCGTTAACCAATTATGGTTTGAATTTCCGAGCCTGCCGAGAATCGAACCCGGGAGCTTTGAGACCAAAAGCCTGCACGCTAACCATTTAGCCATGGAGCCGGACAGCAAATGGGAACAATGGCAGGAGGGTACTCGGAGATATAAAGGCTAAGTGGGGAATGAAGTGGATGGATGAAGCTGTAGTACGCATAAACCGGCTTCGGTGGTGGGGTTGCCCGAGGCGAATGGAGGAAGTTTATTTACCTAGGAGAATAATGGACTCTGTTGTGGGGGGGTAAGAAAAGTAGAGGGAGACCAAGACAACGGTGGTTAGACTTAATTTCTGACAATTTAAAGAAATAGGTAGAAAACTAAACGAGGCCACAGAATTATTTAACCGGGCGCGTTGGCCGTGCTGTTAGAGGCGTGCTGCTGTGAGCTTGCATCCGGGAGATAGTGGGTTCGAGCCCCGCTGTCGGCAGCCCTGAAGATGGTTTTCTCTGTTCACACCAGGCAAATGCTGGCCACGGCCGCTTCCTTTCCATTCCCAGACCTTCCCTATCCCATCGTCACCATAAGACCCGTCTTTGTCGGTGTGACGTTAAGCAAATTGTAAAAAAAAAAAAAAAAAAAAAAAAAAAAAAGAAGGAAGACGAATTAGTTACAAATAGAGGTTTGTGGCGGTGGTTAGTAAATGATCAGAGGCTTGCAGACTGATCGCTGAAAAACATAACGGTCCATAATGAAGTATGTATGTATGTATATATGTATGTATGTAAATTAACATAAAATATTGTTCCTTTATAGAACAGCAATAATTAATCTGGGTTCGTGAATACATCTGGCACTGTTTATCATTGTGAAATAAAGGGGACAAGGGAATGTTGACAGGCTTGCAGAAATGATTAGCTTACGTAATGGACCGTTATAGTGCATTTCAGTATTGAGGTTTTGATAACCTAACCTAGAAAGTGTTCGTGTATGACTTCCTATTATGATCGGTTTTATTCCATGTGCCATCACGTGCTCCAGCATGCTCTTCTGAAAGTTGATAGACACTGTGTGAATGAACGTTAAATGTAGAGTAGGATTGGATACACGGCGGGAAGGTCAACGGGTGCTAGCTATTCCCAGTGCTCTCAATACATTGCAAACTCGGGAGTCAGTACTTCATCGAGAAATGCTGTAGAATCGCAGCATCCGTTATCAGTAATAAATCTTATTTTAAAATTACGAATATATGCCGATTCCTTCGTTCGTCGGGACCCGTAGCTGAGCCTGGCATTGTTTTCGAATACTTGTGCCAGGCTTCTCACTTTCATCTTTCCTGTCTGACCTCCTTAGGTCAATACTGTTTTCTTCCAACCCTTCAGTTTCACGCCCGTCGTCGCCCTTCCTTTGTTTTTCTTTTACTGGTAACTTCATTCTTCAAAGGATTGAACCTCGTCAATTTTTCCCGTTATTTAGTGTTAAGAGAGGATGTTTGCCTACACTGAGCAAATTTAACTTGTACTGTCAACAGACTAATTTACAAATGTAAACGTCCATGATCAAATATAACAAACATCACAAAAGATAACAAGATCACGTACACAGCCTACTAATAACAACTGTCCAAATCGAAAACCATGATAATTTCCATATTCATAGCCAAGATGGCGGTATAACCACTTCACATCAACTTACGCTTAAGACACTATTTACACCCCTCTCGAATATGCTTTTGTCTCCTTTTAATAGTGTTAAAGAGAGTAGGGGGACGGGTTAGGAAAGATCGTTGAAGTATTGAGTACTGAGTGTGGGGATTGTGGAGAAGATCTTTGATTCTGTTGAAGCGGGAAGAAACATGGAGGGAGAGAGAGAGTAGTGAGACAAGATGTTCCGAGCGGTAATGCCCATTTAAGATCCCGTGGAGAAAACTTAGGCCAGCTAACTGTCGCCTGGTGTGCAGCGGTGACACATTTACACACATTACTTACTACAGAATATAAAACTGCATGCATGTGTAAGAACACACGAAGCAATACTGATTTTGGAGGATCGAATTAAGAAGAAGCAACCCACGTACATGGAATTTATAGCTTTTAGAAAATATATTTTGATCAGTTTGATTAGATTCTAAAGGCGAATTGGAATAGTATAGAGGCATGTTATCCAAAATCTGAGAGAAAGGATTAAAAAACCTTCAGTCATAAGAAACGAAAGCTGTCTGAAAAGAAAGTAACTATCCAGGGAGGGCTGCAGTTTGTCACCCTCCTTTTCAGTATCTATACATATCAACCGGTGGAGGTAATGAAAGAGGAATTTGGAAAAGGACTGCAGTTTAGGCAGATAAAAACATCTAAGATTTACGGATGATACTGTTACGAATAAAGCTCTGTTTGTTTTATCGATTTAATTTAATGTAGGATGACGCAAGTACTGTTGGGAGATTAGAAGAATGCACTTGCCCGATGAGGCACGGGGCGAAGCGGTTTTCACCAGCAGAGCCAGTGACGCAATGGTTACCATAGCAACCCCGCCACTACCCAGGCGACTTTATATTATCTTCTACTGGCATCTCTTTGCTCTTGTCAGTTGTAATCCAGCGAACTGAAAAGTGTGAGTCAATGTTTTCGTGTAGCAGACACGAGCAGATAAGAGCCGATTTGTCTGGGCTGAACAGGAAGTTCGTGCTTGCAGGCCACATTCCTCATTCTTGCGTTCTTCTCATCTCTACACAGTAGTACACACAATATTATATTTGCTAATGGATGACAATCATTCTCTAATTAGTGGCTATTTACAAAGTCCTCTTCACAGCAGGGCGTGAGCTCTGGCATTTCCGTAATTTTCATTGACAGCTCACCTTTCACTTCTCTTTGCACGGTCAGTCACTCCACTCAGCAGCTTCTACGCACACAGGTTCGAACACACAGTCTGTTAGCACTCACGACGCACGACGACTCCAGAAAATTCCGTCACTCACACAATCATTTCACGTGGCCGCTCCACACAGTGAACTGCTCGGCAAGACAGTAACACAACACCACACTTTAACATTACTTTCCGTCGTACTCCTCCAATACACACAGCGAGGATAACCACGGCGAGCACAATCGCCGCTGTCCAACTGCACAACATAACGTCGACAAAACACTAACACTACTGGCAGTCTCTCAACACTCACATATCTGCTCCAACAACTCTACGCTCACTCCAACAATTCGCGAAAACCCTCATTTATATCCCCTGTGATGACGTAACAGACAAGGAACTGGCCCTCATGCTGGCCAGTTGGAAGGTTACCGGCCTGACTTACACATCCCTTCCAAAAAATACCGAAGGGGCTTCCAGGGTGTTGGCAGTCGCCGGAGTACATAATTATATTTTACATGGTATTCAGAGACAGCTTAACCACGAGAGAGATCACCAACAGGATACAAGAGAGTATCCAGCTTGAGAGCCCCAACTGAAGAAAAACATATTTGCCAGAGGAGAGATTTGAACACGGACTTCAGAGTTGACAGGATCATGCTGGGTTGTGTTTGTGTCTGATGCTTATTTATCGCCATGGTTCTCACGCCGTTTTTTAAGTTACCTGCAGATTTAGCAACACCGGCTCGCAAAGCCCATTTGAATTCGCCTGCGAAGTGATCTGATTGGCTAACTTCAGCAGTTGATACGCCAATGACGACAACGGTATGAGATATCGTATTATTATTTTTTTCAGATAATTTATCAACTAGTTGATGTACCCGTAGGCCCTCTTGCCGATCTGCAGTGACCAGGTCGCAGACAGCCGTTAAGTGTGCACACTGCTAATTCCAATTAGCATTTCAGAGTAGGGATCGAATAGCTGAAATCCTATGATGAACCAGTGTGTTACATACCAGCAGTATCGGAATATGTATGAACCAGAGGAATGGCATGCTAACGAAGAGAGAGAGAGAGAGAGAGAGAGAGAGAGAGAGATATCTAACTCCCCAGCTACTTCCCGCCAGTATTCACGTAGGCTGTTATATTCGGCACGCAGCAGTAATCCCATCTGTCGGAGATGAGTGGCAGAAGAAGAGACAAAGAACATCACAACAAACAATGCTCAATGTAATGTTACTGTTGACCAATTTTATGAACTGTCGATATAGTAGTAGTAGTAGTAGTAGGCCTTCACATTTAGTTTACTTCCGTCTCTGAAATACCATTCTTATCATAGTCAGCATGGTTAAATTGATTAAAACATACAAGATCGGAAATTGTATTCTCTATACATTGTTTTATGTACTACTTTTCGATAAGACCAATAACATAGGCGTTTAAAAAATAAATTTTAAACGCCTCCCTCTAAACCTCCATTTCGTCCAATACGAATAAAATTATTTATAGCCTGCACTGTAGTTTCTTATTCCCCGACTCTGCCGACCGATTTTCAATAAATTCTGTTTACCCATTTTCTCGTGGCTCGGCATTGATACGGACTTGGCAACAAAAATACAAATTCATGAATATCTGTGTTATCATAGCCGGTACGGTATAAATGTATCAGACATAAATGATCGGAAATTTAATACTAGACTATATAACTTTAGTTATGCAGTATTTATCTATAGGACCACTAATAACATATGTATTTGAGAATGAAATGGTAGACCTTCCCCTAAACTACCATTTTACTCAGCGTGAATAATATGATTTATAGCCTAGATCGTAGTGGCTCATTCCCCGATTTCACATACCGATTTTCATTAAATTATCTTCAGCCATTTTCTCGTGATGCGCATACATACAAACATACATACATACAGAAATGACGGAAAATTAAGAAGTGCATTTTCTTGTTACTGTGAACACATCCGATCTAGAAATACCTTTTTTTTTTAAATTCTGAGTAATGTACAGACAAAACTCATATATGTATAGGGAGAGAGAGAGAGAGAGAGAGAGAGAGAGATATGACCAATCCTCATGTGCTTATAAACCCGGTTCACGTTGTTTCTGACTACGCTGTACAGAGCAAATTACCCTCTGAAATGAATATATTTGTTACATAATTATACTAAATTGAGTGGTATTTCTTATGACTCGTTTTTTCTCATAACAGGAATTCTTTTGCTATGGCTAAGGGCTGGTTCTACTACGTGCTGGTTAAGTGTCTGTTAAATTATCCTCCGTGTAAAACATCATTTGCGTACGACCACACACCGGTCGAGTTGGCCCTGCGGTTAGGGGCGCGCAGCTGTGGGCTCGCATCCAGGAGATAGTGGGTTCGAATCCCACTGTCGGCAGCCCTGAAGATGGTTTTCCGTGGTTTCCCATTTTCACACCAGGCAAATGCTAGGGCTGTACCTTAATTAAGGCCACGGCCGCTTCCTTCCCATTCCTAGGCCTTTCCTTTCCCATCGTCGCCATAAGACCTATCTGTGTCGGTGCGACGTAAAACAAATAGCACGTACGACCACTGCCGGGCAGCGGTACTGGCAGCGTAAACTTAAGTTACCTAATGGGTAAGTTATCGGTTACTTCGAGGGTCAAATAAGACTTCAGCTTCAAGCCAAGTCTTGAGAGCTGAACATTATTAGCTGTATTTTTTGTGACATACTATTTAAATTAGCTCAGTATGTTGATAAAAACATGATACTGTAACAGTGGCCGGTATTGTATTGTAGGTTTTTAATCTCTTGGCATATTATTATTAACATGTTTGAGAAATATTTATATATTTAGATATCCCGTATTACCCTAATTTAGAAGTTTATTTGATATAAAGGAGGTTATTTATTCAGTATATTGAACTATTGGGTGATTTGAAACTACAGATACATGACTCTTTAGAAATTTTGTGGTCTTCCTTTCAATTCTTAACTGAACTTTTCCAGTAAAAGTATTACAGAGTCTGTTCCTTCATCTTCAATTATGTCCTTGTGATTTTATTTTTTACTATTTGCTTAATGTCGTACCGACACGGATAGTTCTTATGGCGACGATGGGATAGGAAGGGCCTAGGAGTGGGAAGAAAGCGGCATGGCCTTAATTAAGGTGTGAAAATGGGAAACCACGGAAAACCATACTCAGAGCTGCCGAAAGTAGGGTTCGAACCCACTATCTCCCGGATGCAAGCTCACAGCTGCGCGCCCTAACCGCACGGCCAACTCGATCGGTCCTTGTGATTTAACGTAACACCTATACCAATAAATACGCTTATGCAGTTGCTGCAGTCATATCACTTTCTCGTGTACACAGTGTCGGGAAAACCAATTATATTAAGCTTTCGCGAAGAAAATCTACATGGGTACAAAATCGAAACCAAAACTCACACATATCTACAAGGTCAGACGCAGCACTGCTCACAACACATCCGAAATTCCAACGGTCAGTTACCAGGTGGCAGTAGCGTTGCGCAGTCAGTCGGATTATAAACCGAATGACTTTCTGCAGTTTGTGTACCGGGTTTTACCTGTAGGCACTTTCCATTTTCGCCTGTGGGTGTTTTTCCTGGTTCTTACTACCAACCTCCAGAACCACGCAACCCAACCTGTCTGTTAGTATGTTTAACATGGGAGCAGCAATCCTCCCTCTTGTCTCTTTCTTCTTAGAACTAACAATATATCGGAGGCGATGTAGATTTGTGCTGATCGCTACGCGGGGGGTGCGGTCTTTGCCTCCCCCTCCCCCGCTCCTCCCCAAAAATGCAGTTTGTTTCACTCGGTATAATCTAAAAATCCTGTCATGAGTAGCATTTCTGCCCGTGAAAGCATAAAACAAAACATTTTATTCTTTGTTGCGCGTAGCCTATTTGTGGACTTCGACCATGTGACTAAGTCCAATGCAGGGCAGACAGGAAGTAATAATCTCCGCTTCTTGTGATAACTGTATTTGTTCACGACTTGTAAATATTGGCCATCGTCAGCTGTGCCAGAAATGATGATAGTGCCCCTTGAACTGTCTTGGGAATCACGTATGTACCAATGATAATAATAATAATAATAATAATAATGTGTATGTGTATGTATGTTGGGTATTCAGCCCAAAGGCTGGTTTGATCCTCTACAGCTCCACCAACAGCTGTAATATATAGCCTAGGTGTCACTGAAGAGGCATACGAGGGAAACGAGGAGTGAGGTAGTTTCCCGTTGCTTTCCTCACCGAGTCAGAAGTTGCTGTTACATATCAGTCTGCCAAGCCCACCGAAATGCATGCACCAACCGACCCTATGAGCGATATTTTCACACCATTCATAACAGGGACTGGCTGCATAAGGAACGGTGTTACTAAGATCGCTCATACCTCGGTCACTTTCATATTGTCAAAACCGGGCGAGTTGGCCGTGCGCGTAGGGGCGCGCGGCTGTGAGCTTGCACCCGGGAGATAGTAGGTTCGAATCCCACTATCGACAGCCCTGAAAATGGTTTTCCGTGGTTTCCCATTTTCACACCAGGCAAATGCTGGGGCTGTACCTTAATTGAGGCCACGGCCGCTTCCTTCCAACTCCTAGGCCTTTCCTATCCCATCGTCGCCATAAGACCTATCTGTGTCGGTGCGCCGTAAAGCCCCTAGCAAAGCATATTGTCAAAGCCAAGAATGAAACTGAGACAGGTCAATGAAAGTAACAAATTTATTCTAGCCCATACCAGAAGACATAGTGCACTGTAAACACTACATCCTGCCAGCAAATAATAATAATAATAATAATAATAATAATAATAATAGCGTGTGGCCTCCGGAGAGGCCTGGTGCAGGTCTTTTGATTCGACCTCCGTAGGCGACCTGCGCGTCTTGATGGGGATGAAATGATGAAGACAGCACATACACCCAGTCACCGTGCTAGGTGAATTCACCACTTATGGTTAACATTCCAGACCCTGCCGGGAATCGAACCCTGGACCCCTGTGACCAAAGACCAGCACACTAACCATTGAGCCCTAGAGCCGGATACGTATGTACCGATGAATGAGACAAACCTACTATATGAACCTGTAGATCGTAGATCGGCAGCTTTATTCTTGACCGAGCTCGATAGCTGCAGTCGCTTAAGTGCGACCAGTATCCAATAATCGGGAGATAGTGGGTTCGAGCCCCACTGTCGCCAGTCCTGAGGATGGTTTTCCGTGGTTTCCCATTTTCACACCAGGCAAATGCCGGGGCTGTGCCTTAATTAAGGCCACGGCCGCTTCCTTCCACTTCCTAGACCTTTCCTATCCCATCGTCGCCATAAGACATATCTGTGTCGGTGCGACGTTAAGCAAAATAGCTTTATTCTTGGTTGTTCGTGGTGGTGTTTATTGTTTTGAGAAAGTATAATTAGAGGCGGAAAACGGAAGAGCTCCGACCCTTTGAGAAAAGAAGGTATCGGCAAAGGGAGGAGAAGGGCCACGAAGGGCGTGAGCGACTGGAAAATATCTCTGCATCTGAAGTCCGAGATCTACTTGCATGGTTGTCGGACCAGTAGCTAGCTAGCTCTCTATGGGTCGGAGTGTGTGCCTTCGACTACAAGACACGAGTAGATGCTTCATGCCGAGACATGAAAATGAAGATACTCAGATTATTAGGGGGGGGGGAGGGGTGGAAGGGGGGTCGTGAGAATGAAAGTCTCTCAAGATAATTGAGAAAAACCCAGCCCATTGAGTTTAAGTTATGGCTTGATTTTGTTTGCAATTTGTTTTTGTTCTCGTGTAAGTATTAAATAGTTCAGTTTCATGATCAAGTGATTGAAAACACCTTCTCATTCCTAGAACTATTCGTACTTCACAAACAAAAAGTAGTAAATTAAGCAAGTAGTACCTGAGCGGTTAAACTCAGTCATTCTGGTGCACCGTGGCTTTCAGGAGTTCCAAGTCGAAGATGGTTAAACGTTACTGCGTATTTAACAACTGGCTCAAAGATGGCTTCTGAAGGTTAGTGACGAAAATGCAAAATGCTGTTTATGTCAGGTAACTTTTACCATAAAACATAATGGGGTACGAACTCTGAGAACATTTCAACTCAACTCAACAAACCATAAGATGAGTATGCAACAACAAAACAATATGAATCTAAATCGAAATTCTATGCAAACATTTTTTTACTATCTGCTTTCTCTTTATTCTTGTAGATATCCATTATCCACCATCCCATACTTCGTACTTCTCTATTCGTAAGTCTTTCTTTCTTTCTTTCTTTCTTTCTTTCTTTCTTTCTTTCTTTCTTTCTTATTGATAACTTTTTGCTGATTTCACAGAATTCCAGTAATGTTATTTTGGTCCCACATTGTGACATGATTATCTGCTTCTCATTTTCATAGAAATCTATTACTGTATTTATTTTGCGAGTCTGTCAGTGTTCATTCCTTGATTTGTCCGTATAAACATTTAATGCACCTTTTCTAGTGCCAGTGTGCATATCCGTGTACTGTATGATTCCCCGTTTGTTTCTAAATCTGCATTGTCCGCCTGTGATTTTTGTGCCAGGAATTCTCCGCAATATTTTGCATTATTTAAAAAAAAACATATTTTCGATGTGTGCTTTCCTGTTCAAAATTTTGTCTTACCTATCCAAGTGGCACTCCGCTGTAATGACCGTAATAGTTTTGTGTAGTTGGAATACAATCTTTGTTGTAGATGTTTATTATTATTATTATTATTATTATTATTATTATTATTATTATTATTATTATTATTATTAATTTGTCTTTTTCTCTTAACCCAGAAGTTGGAAGGCAACATGGACTCTCTCTCTTCTTTTTTTTTTTTTTTTTTTTTTTTTTTTTTTAACTCTTAGGTACTGTGTTTCAACACCAACACGACCTGGTAATGGAGTAATTGGAGTGTGTTATCACGTAGCGTGATAAGCTGATTTGGTCATTGTCCAGTGGAGTCCGTTTCTGTTGTCTCTTTCTGTTGTATTCTAAGAAGCACTTTTCGCTGTCAGTGTGCCCATTCCATGCTATGTTTCTTGTACTTGACATCTGGAATATCCTTGTTCTTCAGTTTTTTCCTGAGAGTCCATCATTCATCGCCATGTGTTTTCGGTCTGTTACGCCTGGCTTATCCCTACCTTGAGTCTGTCTCAAGAGAGTCTCTCTTGAGCTGTGCTTTTAGCATCTTCTTAACTCTTCAGGGACGTGCCATGGAAGAACGTATTTATACTGTGGTTCTTTGCGATCCACTCGAGTTTCATTTCTTTTAGACCCTCTCTGAAACTATTCTCCTGCCGAATGATTTTGAACAACGTAGGCCTATAGCTAAGGTTCTACTTGCACTTATCCTAAACTTAATTTGATGAAAATTCCCCTCACCGTTTTTCTGGGATGCTGTAACAGACAAACAAAAAAATTAACTTAACCCAATATGGGCTATTATTTTACCTCTCCGGTATAAAAAGCAAATTCCAGATTATTTTTCCAAGAATACAGATGGAAAGAAGATTTAATATTTTTTTAAACAATTGCTTTAAGTCACACCGACACAGATAGGTCTTACGGCGACGATGGCATAGGAAAGAGCTAGGAGTAGGAAGGAAGCGGCCGTGGCCTTAATTAAGATACAGCCCCAGTATTTGCCGGGAGTGAAAATGGGAAACCACGGAAAATCACTTTCCGGGCTGCCGACTGTGGTGTTCGAATCCACTATCTCCCGGATGCAAGCTGATACCTTCGTGATGGAAACCGCGCAGTCATTCGCTCAGTGACTACGTGTTGTTTTTTTTTGTTACAAGTTGCTTTAGGTCGCACCGACACAGATAGGTCTAATGGCGACGATGGGATATGAGTGGGAAGGAAGCGGTTGTGGCCTTATTTAAGGTATAGCCCCAGCATTTACCTGGTGTGAAAGTGGGAAACCACGGAAAACCATCTTCAAGGCTGCCGACAGTGGTGGTCGAACCGATTATATCCCGAATTTACCGGGCGAGTTGGCCGTGCGGTTAGGAGCGCGCGGCTGTAAGCTTGCATCCCGGAGATAGTGGGTTCGAAGCCCACTGTCTGCAGCCCTGAACATGGTTTTCCGTAACTTCCCATTTTCACACCAGGCAAATGCAGGGGCTGTATCTTAATTAGGGCCACGGCCGCTTCCTTCCAACCCCTAGGCCTTTCCTATCCCATCGTCGCCATAAGACCTATCTGTGTAGGTGCAACGTAAAGCCACTAGCAAAAAAATATATATCCCGAATGCAAGCTCACAGCTGCGCGTCCCTAACCGCACGGCCAACTCGCCCGGTCGACTGTGTTTAGTCTACATATCGGTCGGAAACAGCATGAACAGGGTGTATGAGCGTTAGACGGTTGGTCATACTGATTTAATTTATTGCTTGCTACATGATTTTTATCCCAGTTACAGCAGCGTTCTGTGTGATACAAAGTGAAATTACAAATAATTATTACTCAATATTAACCTAGCTTAACTTAAATCTAATTCTCTCTCTCCTGTTATTGTGGGCTTGGGCTAACAAGTCTTTGTTCCAGCATCGTTTAATTTACTGGGCATACAGTGTTTTATCATAACTGCTATCTTTTAATGCTAGCCGTGAATTCTTCTAGAACCGGAGGACTGGGATGGTGGTGGTGGTGATTATTGTTTTAAGAGGAAGTACAACTGGGCAACCATCCTCTATATAACACTAATCAGAGGGAAAAATGGAAGGGGTCCGACACTTCGAAAAATGAAGACATCGGCCAAAGGAAGACAAGGGCCACGAAGGGCGTGAACATGAAAGACTCCCTAGCCCTCGCAAACCTAATAGCGTCGGGGTCAGAAAAGAACAAGAGTTGACCAAGAGAGGTCGGATAGGATAGATGAAAGTGAGGAGCCTGGCACAAGTAAGTGGAAGCAATGCCAGGACTCAGCTGAGGACCCCGTGGTCGACAACCCACGCTCCAAAGTTCAGAGCCCCTGAGGCCCCTTTTATTCGCCTCTTACGACAGGCAGGGGATACCGTGGGTGTTATTCTACCACCCCCACCCACAGGGGGAGGAGGACTGGGAGCCTGCATCCGGGTTTTATTGGGTTCGAGCCCTGAAGGTGGTTTCCCGTGGTTTCCTATTCTCGCACGAGGCAGGCACTTCGTTCCCACGCCTGGGCCTTTCCTAGCCCATCATCATCATCATAATACCTGTCTGTGTTGGTGCGACGTAAAGCAATTTTTTTAAAAAAATGTTTAAACATATTGTCATGTTTGTACTGAGATCAAGAGCATTATTTTTCCCAGATGCACTGTTATAGATACTGCATAGTTTGTAAAGTGGTGAATTTTGATAGACAGATCGTCTAGCTTTCTTATTTGAAAATGTTAAATGAAATTTTGAGTTTGGGCGTGGCACATGCAAATTGAAGAGGGAAAGGAACTCAGGATTATCAATTTGCGAATTTATTATTTTATACATGAACTTTATACCGCATCCTCCTGGCTTCGATTTTCTGAACTCTCCATTTCTAAATGTCTAAATTGAGATGTTCTTTTAAAATCCAAATATTTCATTTTTGCACCTTTTTCTAGCTGATAGACATGCTATTTGCAACTTGGGGTCCACACCACGCTCGTGTATTCCAGTCTGACCAACGTGCTCTACAACCTAATAAACGTTTTTATGTTTTAATAAATGGCTTCACATTTCTGACCACAAATCCTAAAGTTCTACATGCTTCAGCGTCCACCTTCTGCACCTGGAAAAAAAAATACAATAATATTAATATCAATATCTCGCGCTGTTGGAATTTTGGCACGCATCTAGTGATTATAAATGTTATACCAACACCTCTCCTACCCTGCCGGCCAACATTCTGATGGTGATTCTTGTTTTTCCACGAGACTAGAACCGGCTAACCTCGATGCCGGACCATAAAGATTTGATTTGACGCCTTATCGATGACGGCCACCAGCCGGGGTAATGTTTTTATTTAAACGTTTTTTTTTAACGTAGACACGTTCCTCGAAAATGGGTAATGGAAAGAAAACAATTAAGATGCTTTTAGTGTTTGGGTAGAACGCGTATGTCGCTGAGAGTATTTAAATTACCATTATGTTTAATATCTCAGTCGACAGATAAATGAGAAGGCTACCTGCTGGAAAAAAAAAAAAAATCTGAAATGTTGTTTTCATGAAATAACACTTCAGAATAGGGCAGAATTTGTGTTGCATATGTGACGTCACATGCATACTTTGTTATAAGAGTGGTGGTGGTGATTATTGTTTTAAGAGGAATTACAACTAGGCAACCATCCTCTATATAACACTAATCGGAGAGAAACATTGGAGGGGACACGACACTTCGAAGAATGAAGATATCGGCCAAAGAAAGACAAGGGCCACGAAGGGCGTGAAAATGAAAGACTTCTAGCCCTCGATTCCTGATAGCGTCGGGGTCGGAAGAGAACAAGAGTTGACCGAGGGAGGTCGGATAGGACAGATGAAAGTGATGAGTCTGGCACAGGTAAGTGGAAACAGTATCAGGACTCAGCTAAGGGTCCCGTGGTCGCCAACCCACGCTCCCAAGTTAAGAGCCTCTGGGACCCCTTTCGGGAGCCTCTTACGACAGGCAGGGGACACCGTGGGTGTTGTTCTACCGCCCCCACCCACAGGAAGAAGGGAACCGACACTTCGAAAAATGAAGGTATCGGCCAAAGGAAGGCAAGGGCCATGAAGGGCGTGAAAATGAAAAGCTCCCTAGGCCTCGAATGTTCTAATACCGTCGGGGTCGGAAAAGAAGAGGAGTTGAGCAAGGGAGGTCGGATAGGGTAGATGAAAGTGATGAGTCTGGCACAAGTAAGTGGAAGCAATGCCAGGACTCAGCTAAGGGCCCCGTGGTCGCCAAACCACGCCTCAAAGTTCAGAGCCCCTGGGTCCCCTTTTAGTAGCCTCTTACGACAGGCAGAGGATACCGTGGGTGTTATTCTACCGCCCCCAGCCACATGGGGATTGTTACAAGATGGTACTGTGTTGACGCGCGCTCAGTTGGAGGTTAGCTGTCGTTGTGAGTACATCGTTGTCAATTAATTCTCATGGCACAGACACCGAGTTATTACCCACATTCCAAATGTACCACGTTCTGTTTAATAAAATTGATTTTTCACATCATATTTGTCCTTTTTTAAGTCTACACAGCCCTCTACACCCTACCGCCAGTCTTTTTTTAATGCTAAAGAAGTGTTGTTAAATGTGTCAGTGATTCATCTTCCACTGGTAGTTCGCACTTACGCGCCTGTAAGTGCCCTTCGTTCAGCTGGCCCGAGATTTGAACACACGCGTCGAGCACAGGAGACGAACCCCTAACCAGCTACACTCCTCAGCCATTCTCGGAGTTGAAGGCAGGTGCATGGAAAGTTATTTAGAAGAGCCTTGGGGGTGATGGACATTTGAACTACAGTAATTACATAATATTGTATTCCTATGTTTTGGCGTCAGTCTAATAACATACGTCCAGACTTGTTTTCCACGAAATACTGTCTTAAATTGATCCTCCCCTAGGGGAGTTTGAAAAATGAATTAAAACTTTGTTAGGAACTTTTGAATTTGTGTCTGTGTTAAAAAGTAACTTTTTAACTTCATTAATTAGGAATGAAGCAATTTTCTAGGAAATACTGTGTCCACCTTTTGATTAATATTTAATAAACTCGCGCGGAGGGTTATCAGGCTGCCTACCTTGACCTTGCCCTTACTCATGTTTTGAGACACGGAGCCTATTGTCATCACAATCCATGGTGATAGTGGGGTCGCCGATCACGCCACGTCATTTGGTTGAGTGTGCAGTCAACAGGTGGCGCGCGGGAGCTCAAGCACTTTCTTAGGTCTTCCTAACAGCTCTCTGCTCCAGTCTTTGCATTACCCTCGAGGTGAAAGTACTCGGTTAAAACGGTTCTTCTCTGCCACATGCTCACCTACTTCTTAAGACACGTCATTATGTGAAAATATTGTTCCTAAGTGTTGTTCATTTCGTGCTTCATTCATGTGATGTTTTGAAAGACAATTCGTACCGGCGCCATGGAAGGCTTTGTGGAGTTGTTAATTTTCTTGGTGGTCCTCTACTGGCTGTTTTACCCCAGGTAATGATTATATTTATGGTTTTGATCGTGTAGCTTACTTTCCATCCTTTATATTCCTGTTTGAAGCAGAATATTAATGTATTCATTTTTTAACAAAAATGATAGTGAATTGAAGTAAGGTCGCTGTTCTCCAGTTGTCAATTTTCTTTGCCAATTAAGACAGTTAACTGAATCTACGAGGGTTGGGAGAAGTTTTATGCTTGATTTTCGATGATTGGGACATCGTGGTCAGTTGTCCCATCTGCTTAGTACATGTAAGATCTTTTACCCTGTGAGATTATGCGACCTTCTCATGGAGTTTAAAGTTAACCACGAAGGAACACTTTTAGGGCGGCCAAGAATGTGATGTTAACCCACTTTCCTTTAAAAGCTGAGTGAAATACTGTACGGAACTTATGCTAGTTATTAGTCCGGCACGTTGACGGAATGTTCAGCGCAGCACTCTTCGGTTAAGAGGACTCCAGGTTGGATTCCCAGCCGGGCCGGGGATTTGGCGTCAGGAAGGACATCCGACCGTAATATCGGACCCTCAGATTCACGCAGTGTCGATCTCAAGTAATTTAGAAACGGCCAGCAAGAAGAAGATCCCCGAAAAATGTAGAGTACTTAAATGTGAGAGAAACGGGTGCGAATAGCTTAAATGACATGCTGAAAAACTCCGGTATTCTCTAAAGACCAAAGGCCAAATTAAAAAAAAAAACACCTTTCGTGTTGAATGGACTCTTAGATAACAAACTATGACAAATCTGCATAATAATATTTGGGGGGGAGGGGGGCAAGTGTTCGTCATGAGGCCTTTGGAAGTTCTGTGCGAGAGGGCGGGGGGGGGGGGGATATTCTGATATGAACATTTCTTTTCAGTTCATTTTGATCTCAAGAGACAAAATACGACATACCTGTAAAAAACCCAGTATTTTTTTGGAATGTTTCGGCGAGCAGTTCTGGAGTTATTTTTGGTCGTCTATTTAATCTGTATACGAATAATAACATATACTGACTGGCTGACTGACTGACTGACTGATTCATCATCGCCGAGCCAAAACTACTGGACATAAAGAAATGACATTTTGGGGACACATTTATATTACAGTGTGTAGGTGCTCATTAAGGAAGGAATTTTTGATATTCCGTCGCTAAGGGGGTGAATTTTTAAAATGAGTGTATCTATATCTCAAAAACTGTACAGTTTAAAGGTGGCACTTGGAATCTCCTTTAAAAATAAAGGAACATGTATTTTTTTCTCGGAAAAGCCACGTAACGGGGGTGAAAATATGTGAAGGAGTTGAATTATTTTTATGAGGATACTTATTTCTCAAAAACTGAAGATGTTGCAGACGTGGAAATGGGTATTTAGAATCTCCTTTTAAAATAAACACAATAAATATGTATTTTTTCCGACTTGAGAGATGACTGTTTTCCTCACATGTGGAGTTCCATGTCGCATGTTACAGAGTTAGCTCTGCCAGAAGGCCCAAAAGGCAATCCACAAACGTGGTTTACAAAGAGGTACTGAGGTAAGTGAAACTCAGTTTTTCGATGAGTTTTTTACTATAGGGATTTTCAGACAGTGTCTCAGTGCAGTAGCGAGGAATTATTATTATTATTATTATTTTTTTCAAATTATGATATCTTCGCGGGCGATGCCGCGGGTAACTGCTAGTATCATATATTATACTGTACGTCCGGGACTATACCAGGTTTTGACATTTACACCGTGCAACAACCTATACCTTGCAATAGAAGACGACACAGGGAGAATAAGGTACTCGGTTTAAGTTGCATTTGCTGATCACTTTGTAGTGTGTTGTTCGTTCTGCATGCTACTTTTAGACCTTGCTTCTTTTTTGGAAAATGTTAGCTATTTGGTATGTGTCCTTGTTATCGTAGTTGAGAACAATGTATTTTTCTTTTTCCTGTGCGGTTTTCCGGATGTTTTTCTTCTTCTTCTTTTCCTGCCGCTTTTTTCCCCACACCTGTGGGGTCGCGGGCGCGAACTGCGTCGCACATGTGGATTTGGCCCTGTTTTACGGCCGGATGCCCTTCCTGACGCCAACCCTCTATGGAGGGTTGTAAGCACTATTGCGTGTTTCTGTGGTGGTTGGTAGTGTAGTATGTTGTCTGAGTATGATGAGGAGAGTGTTGGGACGGACATATACACCCAGTCCCCGAGCCAGAAGAATTAATCAGAAGCGATTAAAATCCCCGACCCGGCCGGGAATCGAACCCGGGACCCTCTGAACCGAAGGCCAGTACGCTCACCATTCAGCCAACGAGTCGGACTCCCGGATGTTTTTTCTTGTATTTATTTATTTAATAGTTTATCTACCGTGTCCGGAGGGCGGTTGTTCCCTCGTCTAATTATTTGTATCTCTTTCTTAAAATCCGTTGTGCTCATTGGTATAGAAGTAGCTCTGTGTATCATTGCATTCAGTCCTGCTATTTTATGTAAAGTTGTCTGTGCGAGCACGAGATAGGGCAAAATCATGCTCTGTGCATTGTTCGACCTTGTGATTTATTGTCATAACATAGCCAATTTTAATGGGACGGTAAACCTGTCACTACTGAACAATGACTGCCAAATGTGTTACTAAATGAAAATCTAGGATGTCTTCTTTACCACATGAATGACAATGAAAATCCATAGCCTGTTTCCAGTCATTCGATTGAGTCAGGAATGGAATGAATGAAGCCCCATCTAGCGACGAGGATAGGAATTGTGCCAGCTGCCGAAGCCTGTCGCACTCCTCTGGGGCAATGATTAATGCATGGCAGATGAAATGTTATTGGAGAGTGTTGCTGAAATGAAACATGACAGGGTAAATCGGAGTACCTGGAGAAAAACCTGTCCCGCCTCCGCTTTATCCAGCACAAACCTTACATGGAGTGACCGGGATTTGAACCACGGAACCCAGCGATGAGAGGCTGGTGCGCAGCCGCCTGAGCCACGGAGGCTCCTTTGTTTACAGCATATCATCGATAAATTTAGAAATAGTTTCTTGGTAAGCGGTAGTTTTTTTTACCATTGGCTTTACGTTTCACCGACACAGACAGCTCTTATGGCGAAAATGGGATAGGAAAGGACTAGGTGAGGGAAGGAAGCGACCTTGGCCTTAATTAAGGTACAGTCCCTACTTTTGCCTGATGCGAACATCCGAAACCACGGAAAACCATCTTCAGGGCTGCCACTATCTCCCGAATGCAAGTTCACAGCTTCGCGCCCCTATGCGCACGGCTAATTCGTTTGGTATAAGCGATAGATTGCAAAATAAGTAATAATAATAATAATAATAATAATAATAATAATAATAATAATAATAATAATAATAATAATAATGTTATTAGTTTACGTCCCACTCACTATTTTTACGGTTTTCGGAGACGCCGAGTTGCCGTATTTTTTTCCCACAGGAGTTCTTTTACGTGTCATTAAATCTTTCGACACGAGGCTGACGTATTTGAGCACCTACAAATACCACCGGACTGAGCCAGGTTCGAACCTGCCAAGTTGGGGTCAGAAGGCCAACTTCTGAACCGTCTGAGTCACTCAGCCCGGCAAGGAAGGAAGACCTGCATACAGTAACTCTTTGAATATTGATGAAGCTGTACGTATAAACCAGGGCCTCTCAGGGTTCATGCACGGGTGCATTCCGCGGTGCAAGGTGCAAAATATGACTTCGCTAGGGCGAGCAGAGTGCAGACCCCCACACCTCGATTTTAAGCAATAGCTGTCTCTCTCTCTTTCGTTACGCCTGCTCGCTCGCTCCGCCTGTCTTCCCCTTCCTCACTTGCTCTGTGGCGCTCCACTAACCGAGCCGAGTTGAACCTAGCCGAGTCGGACCGATGCACTGTGCACAGAATCTCTGCGCCTCGGTTTGCACGCGTGAGATTTTTGGCGTTTGCGAGACCCTCGCATAAACGGTCATGTGATAGGAATGGAGGAGGATGGGTTACCTAGAATAATAACGCACTCGATCTTGGAGGGTAAGAGAAGTAGAGGAGACCAATCCAACGATGGTTAGACTCAGTTTCTATTGGTTTATAGATAAGAGGTACCGGTATAGAACTAAACTATGTCACAGAGTTAGTTACAAACAGGGGATTGTGGAGTCGTTTAGTAAATTCTCAGTAGCTTGCAGGCTGAACGCTGAAAGGTATAACAGTCTACAATGAAGATGTATCCTTAGTTTTCTGGTGATCCGGAACTATGGGAAAGGAGTATTCTATTCTAATTGGGATTCACGAGGTGTTTGCTTTGAAATGTGTTCTCCAAACCGTTAAAAGTGGATTGATTATGCATTGATTGATCATGCTTTTACAGCTTTTATGTCGTTTAGTCGTTTATTTCAGTTTGAGAGTGTTATGGAGAGGCCATGAAAGAAATGAACGAGTGACATCATTCTAGTACGTTGGCACTGTAACAGTTGAAGACCTAAAATGCCACCGGAAGGTAAAAACCCGCATCACTGTCGCTAAGGAAACCTACAACAGGAAAGCGAGATACTTGTGTGGGCTGGTGGTTGAAGGAATGTGTTAGTGGTGGTGATTATTATTTTAAGAGGAAGTACAATTATCCTCTATTAACACCAAGCAAAAGGAAACAATTGGAAGGGATCCGACACTTCAAAAATGAAGGTAAAGGATAAAGAAAGACGAGGGTCACGAACGGGGTGAAAATGACAGAGTCCCTAGGATTCGTAAACCTAATACCGTTGAGGTCGGAAAAGAATTAGTTGACCAAGGGAGGTCGGATAGGATAGATAAAAGTAATTAGCCTGTCACAAGTTTGTGAATGCAATGCCAGAGCTCAGCTAATGGCTCCGTGTTCGCCAACCCACGCTTCCAAATTGAGAGCCCCTGGAGCCCCTTTCAGTCGCCTCTTACGACAGGCAGGGGATACGATGGATGTATTCTACCGCCCCCACCAACGGCTGGTTGAAGGACTGAGAGAAGGAAGGACTTGTTAAGTGCTTTGTCTGGAGTGCGGCATTATGAGGAGCAGAGACATGGACGCTGAGAAAGAAGACTGGAGATGCTAAGAAAGAGTTGGAAAAACGAAACGACTCTGCAAGTTTTAAGAAAAAAGGAAGAGAAATTGGATTTGACACTGGATGAGACGAAACTTCTTGTACAGTCGAACCTCGATATCTCGAACCTCCATTACTCGAAGTTTTAGTATCTCGAAGTGACTTAAATTTTCCGGCCGTTTTTCTTATTCTTCACGTGTATTTATTTCTCTATTACTCGAAATTCGGTTACACGAATTTCTCGATTTCTCGAAGCAGACATTTCCTCCCTTGAAGCAAAAAATACTCTGTAATTCGAATTTTGTGTAAAATTAACTCTGCGATACGGCATTTGTGGTTTGTGAGGAACAGTTAACAAGTAAAGAAAAGTTTACAGTAATGCTGGGAGCTAATATGACGGAAAGAGAAGAACTAAAACTTCTAATGATCGGAAAATCAGCAAAGTCAAGCCTGCTGTTCTGTTTCTCGGGTGTGAATTAATTACCGGTCACGTAAGAAAGCAACCCCCGAAGTCGCGGATGACAAGCTCCCTTTACGAATCTCGATTGCGTGGTATTGACGAGAAGTTTCAACGTGAAGGTGAACAGTAACAAACAGAAGAGACTAACGGATTTTTTTTCCAAAGGTTTTATCCGAGGTGTGTTTCTTGTTTCACTACTTTATGTACTGTATCCTGTCTTCTAAAAAGTTACTATAACAAGAGTCATAATTCTGACAAAGAATAAAAAGGGTGAGCTTCAAGATCTCGAAAAAAAGGAGAGGAGAATTTTAAGGAAAATTTTAGGACCACAGAAAAATGCTGACGGGGAGTGGAGGAATAGGAAAAATGATGACCTCTATAAATACACCGAAAAAATCACTGTCACCATGCGAAAGTGAAGGCTAAAATTCTATGGGCATCTAGAAAGAATGGATGAGAAACGGCTAACTAAGAAAATATTCAAGTACATCACTGGACTAAAAGCTTCGACGAAGTGGGTGGAAGAGGTAAAAAGAGATGCAATAGAAAGTGGACTTACAGTGGATATGGTTCACAACAGAAAAGAATTTAGAAGTCGAGTGGACAGCATCAAAACATTCCAGGAGAAACCACCAGAATGTAGACCCAAACTGGTCATATCTGAGAAAGAAAGGAAGATCAGAAGTGAAAGAATGAAGAGGTTCTGGAAGAAGAAGAAGAAGAGGAGAAAGCCTTAAGTTCAATGCGGCCCATAGGCGTCCAAATTCGGAAATAAGAAGAAGGGTCATAATTAAAGTGATGCCGTAAAATAGTTTGTATACTTTTAAAAAGAATGTATTCAGTACAAGCCTATAGATATGATTCAGTGATGTACTTTACATGCTCAAAAACGATATTCTCTAGATCTCGAAATTTCGTTAACTCGAAATAAAATTTAACTCCCGAAGTGATTCGAGATATCGATGTTCCACTGTATATGCTCTTGAAGAGTTGCTGTGCCTACAGAAAGGAAGGTGACAGAAAAGGTAACTGGATGGTGGGCAATACAAAAATAGAAGGAAGCTACATTACATCAAAATGAAGAGAGTATCGGTGGACAGGAATGCGTGGAGAGCTACCATTTGAAAACTTGCCTCAGGGCATACCACTTATTATTAGATTGATAATTATAAGAAGGATTTACCTTGAATACTCTAAATCAGTAATTTCTAGAAAACAAAACAAATACTTGCAGAGTGATGTAACAAGTTGCACTGTTTCAGCTGCTGAAGAATTGGTCATCCGCCAGTGGCCTGCAAGGCCTGCATTGCAAGCGTGCCTGAGGCTTTAAGGGGACCCGCAGACTTCCCCGAAAAAAAAAAAAAAATTAAAAGTATTTTAAAAAATAATTTTACTCTAATACCATTCCGGTGAAGGTTTCATAATGATACTTTTGTAGTATGGGTTGAGACAGTTTAAAAAAAAAAATCGTAGTAGATATCAGGTGAATAAATCAGCTGCTATTCTTCTGCTTCTTCCTTTTCTTCTTCTTCTTCTTCTCTTCCGAATAACTCTTTTGAAGGGTACGATAAAACAACTTTGGACATTTTTCAATGTATTCGATTTCCTATGCTTCCATATTTCCTTCATCCGTCGAGAGTGTCGTTCTTTCTCTTCTTGAGTCCACTTTCTTCTAGTTTTCGGTTTCTTTTCTCCTGAAATCCTCCTTTTTGAGTTACTTCTCTAAAAAGTTTTCTCTTTTCTATTGTGTCTATTTTAATTCCAGCGTTCTTCATATCTTTTTCAATTTGAGCAAACCATGTGGGTTTGGATTTGTAACTGTTCAATACATTGAAGATCTGTTTAGTTAGTCTGTTGCTTTCCATTCTATAAATGTGTCCAAAAAACTGTAGTCTTCTCATCCTCATAATATGAGTTACTTTTTCAATTTTCAAATATAGCTCTCTGTTTGGCCCTAACCTGTATTCTGCGTTATTATTTCTTTTAGCTCCTAGTATTTTTCTCGAAATTCTTCGTTCAACTTTCTCTAATTAGTATAAGTGTCTCTGCTTCATATAGAGTTTCGGGTCTGACCACTGTTGTAGTGTCTTAATTTGGTGTTCCAGGATAAGGATTTTTTGTTATATACTATTTTTGTCATATGAAACATCATTTCCATTTTTTGTACACTATTATTATTATTATTATTATTATTATTATTATTATTATTATTATTATTATTATTATTATTGTGTTGATTCTACTGTAGCACAGCCGTATCTCATAACATGAGCAGAACGCTCTCTCAAAAAACGGCATGAAAAAAATCACCATGATCAGTCAAGTGTCCCTGACTTATACACAGTGTTTTATCTCTTTCTTATTCCCTCTGTTACTGTTTCTTCCGCACAACCATCTTTTTCGAACTAGAACTTGTAAAGAACTAAGTATGAAATGACATAAGCCAAGACAGATTCAATGAAATCAGCCTCCACGGCATTAAATGTGAAAGGACAAGGTTCACTGATGCCAGTGAGATCATCAATACCTTTGCATCCCAGAAAGCACGCCGCATAACCCAGTTTTATTAGACTTTGATACGAGTACAGTAAAGTTTAAAAAATATGAAAAATTATAGTCGTTGATGTTATGTTTCAATCTCTACCAAAAAAAAAAAAAAGAAAGTGAATTAGTTACGTAAGTCTTTTGCACATACTGTACTATATTAAAGGGATATACAGTATTTTGCGTTGAAGTTTTGTTTGTATTTGCTACAGTTAAATGTGTGTGTATTTTTGACAGGTTTTTTTTTGTTTGCTTTCTTTTAGGGAGCTCAGCTATAATTTTAGCAGGTGGGTTCGTATCATATTCGTTACGTCTCTCTCACCCCCCCCCCCCGCCTCCCAAGTTGACTTAACACCTATTGATCAAGTTAAATCCCAAATGATTATATTATGAGCTTTAACTAGGCAGCGCTGCAAGTTACAGCTTCTTAAGAAAACCTTGTCTATCGCAAAGTTACGAGCTATCTTGAGTTAAATGTTCATCCACACGGCACCCCAGGGACACCTCCTCCCACACATGATATTGATACACACATTCCTGTGTTGGCGAAGTGCTGGAAACAGGATACAGCGAGAGACAGCTCACCTTGTACCCAGATCGCTTTTCGAGTCAACCAGAAGACTTTCTCGGTTATCTTTTAGTCCGTCCGAGATACGCTACCTACGGAAGACGAAAAATATATGTACTAAGGCGCGTATTCATCAGCGTCGGTTACTTTTGATGTAATATTAGATTTCCAAAATTCGGATAATATCTCGGATAACTCTCACTTCTGTATTCACCAAATAATTTATTATCTCGTTTCAATCTGAATTTGAACCTTAATTTGTTTATACTGACGCACGGGAAACAAATGACTACGTGCTGCAGCTATTATTGCAATGTTTACAAGGTTTTTAATTACTTTCGGTGTTAACAAATCATTGATCATAAATTGTGTCCGTTATTGACCAGAAACTAAGAAAGCAGCTTATTATGACGTTCACAGAGAAGGTATTGTTATTGAATTTGGTAACAGAAACCATTTAACATCATAGAGAATAAGAAAGCAAACTATAGCCTACAGATTGTATATTTCACTAAAAAAATAAGGTAATATTCCTTAGTTCCTCATTTAAATAATTCAGTCATGTACCATACACGATATAAGCAAGACCGACGCCAATCCTCAGAGCGTAATGTTATTTTTTTTTTAAACCATGGCGGTCGAAGCAGCCGGATTGCTTGTGTTGGCTAACACGAAAATATCACGTACATATTATATAAACGGCGGTAATTTAACATGTTAAATGTAACACCATACGAAAAATCACCTTTTTTAACGTACGAAAACGCTTCGCCAACAAGTACGCACCACATATAATCAATTGGAATCACATATATTATACTAGAAAAGAGAAAAACAAGCTTATTATTATTTTATAAATAACAATTAGGCAAATAACGGTTTCTCTTGGATTCCACTTCGCTGTATACAAGAATATACATGATAAAACTGTTAAAATGATATTTAGCCCGTCATTTTTAATGTTTCAATATAAATTAAGGTGCGAAATCCCTCAATTTATTCGCTCTCATGAGAAGTATGAAACATAACTTGTTGCCTTAGTTTTGAAGTGATGGACAATTTCTTATAGTCAGCACACAAATGAAAGGGGAGTACACCTGAAATAATAATGTTATTGGTTTTAAGTCCCACAACTATTTTTTTACGGTTTTCGGAGATGTCGAAGTGCTGGAATTTAGTCCTTCAATAGTTCTTTTACGTGCCAGTAAGTCTACCGATACGAGGCTGACGTATTTGAGCACCTTCAAATATCACCGGACTGAGCCAGGATCGAACCTGCCAACTTGGGGCCAGAAGGCCAGCGCCTTAAGCATCTGAGCCACACAGCCCAAGTACACCCGAAATGATTATGTTAGCCTAATGAACGGCCCTGGTAATGTTAATATAATGTTGACATATGGCATAGCAGCACTTTACATAATTATGGTAACCTTAGTAATGAAACGTTCAGGCACTAGGTTTTTATCCATTAAAGAACATGAGTGCAAAAAACTCTATTGACTCTAAACATTGATATTTAACAACATTGGACGAGCTCCAGTTCGGTGTAGTCTGCTTAAACAGATGACCACAAGCATGAATCGGAAGGTGTTGGTAGTGTAGTCAACTTTTCTTCTGTGAAACAGTATATAGATTGCTCCATCTGTCACGCTTGTAAGTTTTGTTAAACTCCAAGATCCAGCCAAACATTTCCGCAGGCAAACACAGATTATTGTAAAATACACTTTCAACTAAATCACTCGACTCTCTGAAGCAAATAGACACTGACGGAATATCACAATATCAATTATATTCTGTCTAAATTAATATTTTTCGAAGAACACAAATAGTTTGGAATTGGAGAAAAGTCTTCTCTAACCTCAGACTTACTCTCAACATGATGTATGCACACTACAGTTTTGTCATCGACTTTAAAACAATCACGATGTATATTCCTAAACCATTTCTCTTTTAATGTTTTATTAACTTAACAATGGATGTATGAGGGGCATTGCCACAGTTAGACTAAAACCTGGTCCACAACACGATCAAAAAAAAGCACATTCTCACATTATTGCGTATAATTACAGACCCTAAGTGTCCACTGACGCATACAAACACATTAGCGCACTTATATTCTACAAAGAAACTAATATGTATTGTCAAATTTCATGAAATTACACCGACTACATACGATAACAACAAACCGAAACAAACCCACACTTCCAACATTTCCGGCTAATCTATTCGCCATATTTGAACGATCGAGAGTAGTATTAAGGTCTGAGGATTGGAGTCGGTCTTGTTATAAGCTGCTGTATAATCGAGAATTCATTTAGACCTGTCTATGTTGGGAATTCCAGGTTATGTTCGATCATGGATAACATTGACAGTGTCGAAGCTTTGTATGTATGTATGTTCAGTCCGTCAGCGATTCCGCTGGTGGGATCCTCAACAGCTCTGCCATCAGCTGTCATAGATGGCCTAGGCATCACTGAAGAGGCGTACTAGGGAAATGAGGAGTGAGGTAGTTTCCCGTTGCTTTCCTCACCGAGCCAGAAGTTGCTATTACATATCAGTCTGCCAAGCCCACTGAAATGCATGCACCAACCGATCCTACGAGCAATATTTTCTCGCCATTCATAGCAGGGACTGGCTGCAGAAGGAATGGCATACCTCAGTCACTTTCATTTTGTCAGAGCCAAGGATAAAGCTGAGATAGATCACTAAAAGTAACAAAATTGCTCTAGCCCATACCAGAAGACATAGTGCACTGTAAACACTAGGTCCCGCCAGCAAAGGCACGTCGAAGCTTTAGGTAACGTAAAATGTGTTTCAAATGAGTGTCATCGTATTCCTCTAAGTTCTTGTTATCCGCCTAGGACATTTTATTGCATAATCTTGGTTTTATTCCTCGTCAATGTGATTTTCTCTTTCAGTTAAATATCCCAGTCTACTACGAGCTGCCATCTTGAAAGGCTATTGTTAGTGATGAGAGTATTCGAGACCGAAATTTCGAAGATTTCGATTTTTACAAGTTCTCCAGATACGGTGTCCGGCCCCATGGGTAAATGGTTAGCGTGCTGGCCTTTGGTCACAGGGGTCCCGGGTTCGATTCCCGGCAGGGTCGGGAATTTTAACCATCATAGATATATCTCTCTGGCACGGGGCTGGGTGTATGTGTTGTCTTCATCATTTCATCCTCATCACGACTCGCAGGTCGCCTACGGACGTCAAATAAAAAGACCTGCACCTGGCGAGCCGAACATGTCCTCGGACACTCCCGGCACTAAAAGCCATACGCCATTTCATTATTATTTTTTTTCGAGATAGGGTATCTCGAATCCTGATAAGAGTATTAGAATACTTCCGCTCGTGGTATTCACTACTGATAATCCGAAAGCGAAACCAGATTGTTTAGCTCTAAACAATGTGGCCTCTCTTTTTGAAATATCCGAGATCAGTGAGGACAATATCGCCATCTCTGAACGTAACACAGAAGCATCTCTCTATTCATGATTGCGGTTCGTTGCCAGGGGGGATAAAGAGAGTAATGCACATCATAGGAGTTTTTACCTAAGATGTATTCGAATGCTTCTCTCAGACGGTAGAACGAGAAGTTCTCGAATATAATCTTACTGGTTGAGCTTATAGGAGCCGGTCCCGTGGTGTACGGGTAGCGTGCCTGCCTCTTACCCGGAGGCCCCGGGTTCGATTCCCGACCAGGCCAGGGATTTTTACCTGCACCTGATTGCTGGTTCGAGGTCCACTCAGCCTACGTGATTAGAATTTTTAGGGGCTATCTGACGGTGAGATGGCGGCCCCGGACTAGAAAGCCAAGGATAACGGTCAAGAAGATTCGTCGTGCTGACCACACGACACCTCGTAATCTGCAGGCCTTTGGGCTGAGCAGCGGTCGCTTGGTAGTCCAAGGCCCTTCAAGGGCTGTAGTGCCATGGGGTTTGGGTTTTTGGATTGAGCTTATAGGGCCTACGCCAATATCAAGTTGTAATGATATCAGAACGCAAATCACTGTCAATCAGTTGTTTGCTTTCTTTATATTTCCTATAAGGATTAAAAAAAAAAAAGAATTTGCTCGACGCCGCACCGACTTATGGCGGCGATGGGATATGATGCGGCAAGCAACGGGAAAGAAGCGGCCATGGCCTTAATTAAGGTACAGTCCCAGCATTTGCCTGGTGTGAAAATGGGAAACCGCGGAAAACCTTCTTCAGGGCTGGGCTCGATTCCACTATCTCCCGGATGCAAGCTCACGGCTGCGCGCCCCTAACCGCACGGTCAACTAGCCCGGTGGATGACCCCTAACTTTCACTTGCTGATGCTGATCTTTCCTGTCTGAACTCCCTTGGTCAATAACGGTTCTCTTTTCACCCCGGCGATATTATGTTTACCCCCTGTTGGTGGGGGTGGTCGAATTCATCCTCGGTATCCCCTGCCTGTGTAAAAGGTGATCAAAAATGGGAGCGTGGGTTGGCCGCCACGATTCCCCTAGCTGAGTCTATTCTTTCCACTTACTTTTGACAAGCTCTTCACTTTCATCTTTCATGTCCTACCTCCCTTGACCAACTCATGTTTTCGTCCGACTCCGACCGTATTATATTTGCGAGGGCTAGGGAGTCTTTAATTTTTACTCCCTTCGTAGCTCTCCCCTTTCTCATATCCCACTTTGGGTGAGGACGGTAGAATAACACACATGGTATCCCCTGACTGTCGTAAGAGGCTACTAAAAGGGGTCCCAGGCGCTCCGAACTTTGGAGTGTGGGTTGGTGGCTATGGGGCCATAAAATGAGTCCTGGCATTGCTTCCACTTACTTGTGCCAGACTGCTCGCTTTCATCTATCCTATCCTATCCTATCCTATCCTATCCTATCCTATCCTATCCTATCCTATCCTATCCGCCCTTCCTTGGTCAACTCTTGTTCTTTTTTGACCCCAGCGCTATTAGGTTGTGAGAGCTAGGTAGTCTATAATTTTCACGCCCTTCGTGACCCATGTCTTTCTTTGACCGATACCTTCATTTTTCGAAGTGTCGGATCCCTTCCATTTTTTTCTCTCTGATTAATGTTATATAGAGGATGGTTACCTAGTTGTACTTTCTCTTGAAACAATTATTCATCCTTTGCCTGTTCCTTACACAAATCCATACCGTTCCACCAATCTGAACACAATTACCTTTTAGGTACCTGCGAGTAACCCTGTCTACAAGAAATTCTAGCAGCCCTCTCCATTCCCTAGATGTAGGCCCTTCGGCATATTAGCATAGGCCAGAATAGGTGAAATATAGAATTTATCGTACAAGGACGAGACAAAACTCATTTTAAGACTCACGACGCGAAGAACAAAAAGCTCGGTAACGTCATACACATACAGGACCGAAAACCATGTTTTAAAGCCTAAAACCAACGTTAGGAGATAATAGCACCACACTATTGTTGCAAAAGGAATCGGATGAAGAAATGACCGGCCGTAACCATGGCAACGTTAGCTCAAGTGTTCTACAATAGAATACAGGCCTGGTGTAGGCAAGTGTCTGAGTGTAGGCAAGAACAAGGAGAGATTCTGTTTAAACATTTTAAACGAATAGCTTGCGTCAATCTGTTGATATACTTACTGTTTCTGGAACCACATTTCCATATTCTTATCAGCATAATTTTTTGTGAAGAGCACCAAAGTGTTTTCGCCAATTACAGGGCCGATTTCTAACTAGCGTTAATCAGCCGAAATACTTACTCATTTCCATACTGTTATCAGCACCATGATGATTGTAAATAGCGCCAAATGTATAATATAACTATTTAAAATAGTTTATTTGAATCCGCCTTGATCAATACACTCATTAAATGAAAGAAAAACTATTTGTTAAACCAAACATGTTTCGGGAAATCTCAACCATTCCCTTCCTCAGTGGTCAGATCAAAGAACAAAACAGTATCACACAATCTTTTGTTTTACAATTTAAAGAAGTGTTGTCCTGGTACACCATATCAAAGAGTAAAAATAAATATTATAAAAATGATCAATGCATAAAAGTTTGGTTGAACTGAATGAGAATACTATATAAATTTAGGATCTTCAAGTTTTTCTTCTTTTCTTCGTTTTGCTCCTTAAATGATCATATGCTAGTCTATACAGTGGGTTATATTCTGCACTTCTCTCATTTAAACTTGATTCAAAATTATTTTTTTGTGTAAGGTAAATTTCTAAATTTTCCAAAACATTGCCGCATGCGGTTAAACATAAAAGATTCGGCAATGGGAGAACATATGATTGAAATGAATCATAAATTTACAGACATTTCCAGTGACATGAAATTATTACATTCGGCCAAAAAGGGAAACTGAATTGAATGTTTTGGAAAATTTAGAAATTTACCTTACACATAGTATGCCTTACCTCGGAAGTGTAATCTCCAGTGATAATTTGGTCAGAAAGGAAATTACAGAGTGCAAAATGGATCAGAATTCTACCAACAAGTAAGAACACTTTTATGGGATGACATGATTCCAAAACCGACCAAACTGATGATGTTTAATAGCCATTTCATACCAGTATTGACCTATGGTATTGAAGCGTGCACTCTCACCAAAAGAGATTCATGAAGACTGCTAGCATCAGAGATGAAATTTCTTAGACTCACCATCCAGAAGACCAAGATGGACAAGTTAAGAAATGAGGAGGTGAGGAAAGAAGCCGGAATAAAGACATCCCTATTAGACAGAATCGGCACATCCAGACTACGGTGGTGCGGGCATGTGACGAGGATGGAGCCTACAAGAACAGCCAGAATGAATTTGGAAAGACCGGGCGAGTTGGCCGTGCGGTTAGGTGCGCGCGGCTGTGAGCTTGCATCCGGGAGATAGTGGGTTCGAATCCCACTGTCGGCAGCCCTGAAGATGATTTTCCGTGGTTTCCTATTTTCACACCAGGCAAATGCTGGGGCTGTACCTTAATTAAGGCCACGGCCGCTTCCTTCCAATTCCTAAGCCTTTCCTATCCCATCGTCGCCATAAGACCTATCTGTGGCGGTGCGACGTAAAGCCACTAGCGAATAAATGGATAAATAAATAACATTTGGAAAGACATGGGGAGAGGAAAAGAGCTGCAGGAAGACCTAAAACCCGATGGATGGACATGATCAAGGTTAATCTAGCTATCAGAGGATGGACAGCGGATGATGATCTTCATGGCAAGTTGTATATGGACAGGCTCATTAACAGTACCCGGGAAACTGGAACTGTACAGTGATGTTGATGATGAATTATTTGTTTGAATGGATCAACTTCTTCCCAGACAATCTGGGATACCACCAGAAAATACAGTCTAAACCGGTTATACGACTCGGAAGGGACCGTCAGCTAACGGTAGTTGTAGGCGATAGTCGTACAAACCGTTTCCTTTTCTTTTTGGTTGCTAAAAATGCCATATTTTTAAGTTTCATGCTGGAAACTTAAGCTACATGGTTAATTAACAGAATAAAGTTAAAACTTCAAAAACATAAGATAATTACATTTATCTTGTAAAGAAGGACTGAGAGGTTTTTTTTTTTTTTTTTCTTTCTAGCATTTACACAGTTGAGACCGACGAGAAAGACAGGCCGCGGCGCGCTCGTCATACACTGAATGCCACGTGACTCAGCCGGTCGTACTGTAGAGAATACATCCCCAGGCTTACGCGAGAGACTATCGTAGCGTAGTAAATAAAATACATTTCATTGCATTTCAACCCACTAAAAGAACACTATTGAACTACAGATCAAATGAAACATAGTGTCTCTTATTATCTTTGGTTGAACAAAAACTAAAACTCTTACTGCAGTAAAGATATACACACTCATAGAAATTAAATGTTGCTAATGAGACTGGTTAATGTACAAGTATTGTATATATAATTAAATAGGATATGAATGTATAACCTTTCAATCCTCAGCACTGGAGTTGTAATTTAAACCAACTCGTGTATTGCAGCCCAACTTTGCTGAATAAAGTGAAGAACGTTGAGGTTATATAAATTTTTTGTAAATAAATACATACTTACACTTCCGCACACAACACTATGAATGTAAGGAACTGTTGCACAACACCAACATATTCACATAAACACAAAATCTCCGTTATTTCCTTCCATAATTCACAATAAACTAGCAATAACACCGCAAGAACACATGTAATAACCGGCTTCACTCTACCATTCCTGGGACTTGCCTTGTCACGTGACTTTACCGGGCCATGGCCTGTCTTTCTCGTCGGCCTCGTACACAGTATCTACGTACAGCAATAATATGTCGGCAAAATGTAAAATTATAAATGAGGGATGAAATAGTAAGAATGTAAATTGATCAGCAATATCGCACACGGTCTTGGCTAATAAATGAGATGTTTTCTCTGTCTTTCTAAATTGTGGAAATTGTTGAGTTTGAAGCACGCAATTCCTTGACTTTTCTTCAGTATTAAACTATCTCTTTCTTCTGCGACATCTTCACAGCGATGCTTGCCTTGACTTTAACCCTCAATAGGAAGTATGTGCCTGTGAAGCACGCATGCATTTTTACTTTGTTATGTTGACATAAGTGTTTGCGCTATTGGCGAGAACGCCTCTGTTGCTTCATACAATTTCCTTCTCAGTCTTGTGGTGTGAGCCATTGTTGGCAGCCACAATTACGCGTTGAGTAATAACTGAGTTCTCGAATGTCACGGTGTCTGATAGACACACGCTTCCATTTACGCACGTTTTGTTGCGTGTCTATTAGACACGTATTTTCGTAACTGCTACTTTTATTTCTGGTGAACTACATGCCGCTATTTTCCTTTTCTTTTAGAGATTATATTATGTTACAAGGGCTAACATTGCTGTAATATATACACTGACTGACAGAGCAAATGCAACACCAAGAAGGAGAGGTCAGAACTTTATGCCAATTGCAGGGTAGACTGACGTCACTGAGGTATGCTCATGATGTGAAATGCGCCGCTGTGCTGCGCACGTAGCGAACGATAAATGGGACACGGCGTTGGCGAATGGCCCACTTCGTACCGTAATTTCTCAGCCGACAGTCATTGTAGAACGTGTTGTCGTGTGCCACAGGACACGTGTGTAGCTAAGAATGCCAGGCCGCCGTCAACGGAGGCATTTCCAGCAGACAGACGACTTTACGAGGGGTATGGTGATCGGGCTGAGAAGGGCAGGTTGGTCGCTTCGTCAAATCGCAGCCGATACCCATAGGGATGTGTCCACGGTGCAGCGCCTGTGGCGAAGATGGTTGGCGCAGGGACATGTGGCACGTGCGAGGGGTCCAGGCGCAGCCCGAGTGACGTCAGCACGCGAGGATCGGCGCATCCGACGCCAAGCGGTGGCAGCCCCGCACGCCACGTCAACCGCCATTCTTCAGCATGTGCAAGACACCCTGGCTGTTCCAATATCGACCAGAACAATTTCCCGTCGACTGGTTGAAGGAGGCCTGCACTCCCGGCGTCCGCTCAGAAGACTACCATTGACTCCACAGCATAGACGTGCACGCCTGGCATGGTGCCGGGCTAGAGCGACTTGGATGAGGGAATGGCGGAACGTCGTGTTCTCCGATGAGTCACGCTTCTGTTCTGTCAGTGATAGTCACCGCAGACGAGTGTGGCGTCGGCGTGGAGAAAGGTCAAATCCGGCAGTAACTGTGGAGCGCCCTACCGCTAGACAACGCGGCATCATGGTTTGGGGCGCTATTGCGTATGATTCCACGTCACCTCTAGTGCGTATTCAAGGCACGTTAAATGCCCACCGCTACGTGCAGCATGTGCTGCGGCCGGTGGCACTCCCGTACCTTCAGGGGCTGCGCAATGCTCTGTTTCAGCAGGATAATGCCCGCCCACACACTGCTCACATCTCCCAACAGGCTCTACGAGGTGTACAGATGCTTCCGTGGCCAGCGTACTCTCCGGATCTCTCACCAATCGAACACGTGTGGGATCTCATTGGACGCCGTTTGCAAACTCTGCCCCAGCCTCGTACGGACGACCAACTGTGGCAAATGGTTGACAGAGAATGGAGAACCACCCCTCAGGACACCATCCGCACTCTTATTGACTCTGTACCTCGACGTGTTTCTGCGTGCATCGCCGTTCGCGGTGGTCCTACATCCTACTGAGTCGATGCCGTGCGCATTGTGTAACCTGCATATCGGTTTGAAATAAACATCAATTATTCGTCCGTGCCGTCTCTGTTTTTTCCCCAACTTTCATCCCTTTCGAACCACTCCTCCTTGGTGTTGCATTTGCTCTGTCAGTCAGTGTATTATATACAGGTGGGAGGATTGGAGCTGGTTCCGTCTACATCACGCAAAAGATCTGACCTCTCGATAGGGGGTGATCCTAATTTCGATGCCAAACTTGCTAGGATGTGGGAAGAAGAAGAAGAAGAAGAAGAAGAAGACGAAGAAGAAGGAGAATAAATTGATTTAGAGGAATTATTTTCTGACGATTCCGATTTTGATCCTTCATATTCTCCTGAAAAAACAACCTGTAGTTCTTCCTCTGATGAAGAAGAATCTGTTGCATATGATGACGATTCCTACACATTTGACCAAGAACGTAACATTATTTCTACTGCTGTTTACAAAGGAAAAATGGATTTTGTTGGAAATCAAAAGAGACGAATAAAACTAGCCGGGTCTCTCGTGATAACGTAATCCAGGGAATACCGGGAATAACACGAGTTGTTAGAAATTTAGGTGATACTGCTAAGATAGAAGATGTTTGGTCCTTGATATTTGATGATGAAATGATAGAACTAAATTGTGATGTGGACAAACGTGAAATTGGTACAGTAGAGAAACACAGATGAAATGCATTAGCAAAGTAATTACGGATCTACTGATTTCTATGAAATAAAAGCACTTATGACTGCAATGTCAGTAAAGGAGTTCCAAATCCTGTTACTCTGTTTGCTATTTGATGATCCTGAAACACGGGAAATGCGGAAGAAAGAAGACAAATCAGGACCAATTTCTGAAGTGTTTTCCCGATTTATTATTAACTTTACAAGTTATGAATCTCATTATGATAACCTTATTGGAGTTCAGGATATAAAAATTATCAAACAGATTTATTAAAAACCACAATTCCAATACACTACAATTCATATCGGTAGGTATTCTTGTGCTGTCTGTTTTAAGTGTTCACTTCTTATTCTATCTACTCCTGGTACTCTGTTATTCCTCATTTTCTGTATCGCTCTCGCAATTTCATCCGTGGTGAAGATCTCATCAGCTTGTGGAGTCATAGGTGTCTTAATCATGGGTCTTGTTTCTTTTGAGCAAATTACTATTCTTATATGATCTATCCATGTTTCCGTGGGTATGTTGGGCTGTATTTTCTGCCTTGTCGGTCTCAGAGCTCGGTAAGGGTATTCTTCTGCCTCCTCTACCATTTTCTTATGTTGTTCTTCCAGATGTTGCTTCGTCTTCTTTCTTATTAGGTCCGTGTATTTCTTTCGTTCCCGTTGATATTCTTTGGTGGTTGCTCTTGCCATTTGTTCTCTAGTTTTATGTAGTGTTGTCAGTGTCAATTTTCTTTGTTCATAACATTCTCTGTCGAACCATGGCCTCGCTTTCATTTCATCCAAAGTTAGGTCAGGGCCCTGAACCAGGTTCCTCATTAAGGTCTAATTACTTGCAATAGTACTAGGTAGAACAGACATAAAAATCTAATTTGTGGAGTAAGCGATGCTTAAAATATAACTGAGATTCAATTAATGAACTCTTCATAATATTATATATACATGGAATAGGATACTAGTATAACGTCTAATGGTGCAAATTGATTATATGTAGAGTAATCAAAGTCATAAAAGTTCTAACATTATAATTGATTTTTACAAAGTTTATTGATATTAGTGGAGCGTGGATTAATTAAAAACTCGCAATTAAAGTCTTCAAGCTTGATGGAAATGAGAGTCATGTACATAGAAATCACAGCAAAGTTGTTGAACGTCAAGTAGTTGCAAAGAGTGTTAAATGCGCTTGAAAAGCATCAAAATATAGGAGTGTTGTTCCGCTTTCCGTGTAGTGGACTGTAGTGGTGAGCTATTTTACGTAGATTCAACATACAGGGAGTTCAACTAAACCTTAGATGTAAAAGATCGCAATGTGACGCGTGTTGAAGGCCCTTATGTTGAAGAGAGGTGACTGGCCTTGTTAGCTGCTTGAGAAAATCTACGTTAGTCTACGGTAGCCTTTTACAACAGCACCATGAGTGGAGTAGACACGCTCGACCAAAAATGTGCAAACTACTCATATGTAGACGCTGGCCTCTAGCAGTGATTTTTATATTACTAAACATAAGTAGAGTGAACAGCTGTATTCTCTACTTCTGCTTTAGAAACACACAGTTTCTCCGGATGCACATTCGTCAAAGAACTGTCTGTAAATCTAATAAGACCTTATCTTGAAAATAGGCTGCTTATCTTCAATCCGAGGGCAGATTTGCGGATTATAATTCAAAATGTCCTTGGAAAATACTCTCAGGGGAAGGAAGATAAACACAGGCTGGTGAAGAGTGACAAATTAGAAAGAAAGAGGAAGTGCAGTCTGTCCATACCAGAACAGAAACACTGCACATAAGTGCGTGAGTTGTGATTGACCTGTATGGCTGGAATGCTCCAGAAAAACGTGTGTTAAGTGTTTGATGGGTGGACTAAAAACAATTGTGAATTCAAAGCTTATCCCTAACATTTCTTTACACTATTCTAATAGTTTTCTCAAAGGTCTATTGTAATGAGTATTCATGAAAGGATGAGGTCTAAGTATTGAAATCTTTGCTTAATAGGAATGTTTAATGAAATATTATTCATTTTTTTCATTGCACTAATAAATAAATGCACCACATTGCCAGAATATCAATTGACGCACGATTTTTCCATAACCGTGTCTGTCAGACACACATTTCCCGTTAAGTAATAAAAATCATACTTTCTATTGAGGGTTAACACACAGACTGATTTGGAATCTACAATCTACTGGAAACAAGATTTTGAAATAAGCTTTATATTGTTGTCAGCAATCCCCAAACGCTTAACAAACAAAAGTCATCAGAGGACGTCATAGTCGATACGTTTCTCTGAAAATGTGGTAAAAATACGTTACACCGGGTGAGTTGGCCGTGCGGTTAGGGGCGCGTAGCTGTGAGCTTGCATGCGGGAGATAGTGGGTTCGAACCCCATTGTCGGCAGCCTTGAAGATGGTTTTTCCGTGGTTTCCCATTTTCACATCAGGCAAATGCTGGGGCTGTACCTTAATTAAGGCCGCGGCCACTTCCTTCCTATTTCTAGGCCTTTCCTATCCCATCGTCGCCGTAAGACCTGTCTGTGTCGGTGCGACGTAAAGTAAATAGAAGAAAAAAAGGTTTTTTAAAATACAGTGTTTATATAGCATTTAGACGAGACCGTTAGATTTCAATGTTATATCCAGTACGTCATTCAAGCGATCTCGCAATGAACGGTTTCGATTGTAGTGTAGCGCGAAACTAAATAATCTCACATTAAACCTTAAAATTATACCTACCAAAGAGTTCGTAAACTATTATTCAACGTCACAAGAAAGAAATCTAAAAAAATTAACTTCAAGCAGATGATATAAATTCTGAAAGTAAAAAAAGTACACTACAGCTTCTTCTTCTCATTAAGCCGTCGTCTCCAAACGGAGGTAGACGATCCATACGGCCAGCTCCGATCTTGACGTTGCAGCCATGCCATGTGGATTTATTGGAATATCTCTCAGGATCTTTAATGCAGTGGTTTCCCGTTGCCTTCTGCATCCTAATGCCGTTGACTAAACTGGTTCCTCCGCCTTTGGGAACAATTTCTTGTCCCCAGGACAATAGAGTGCCCTTACACATACCCGCTCATCCACTCTCAAAGAGACTGTTGGCACTTGGTATGGGGGATCTCCTTATACCGGGAGATAATCGGTCCCTTCATTCGTTAGCCGCCTGCATGTAAAATATTATTTTTATATGCAGTCGTTGCCCCCTCTCTACCGCGGGGAGGTGAATGTCAGGATTTCACCGTCATTGAAACAAGGACCAAATAGCATTTCCTTGTTTCTCTGGTTCTTTAGAGAGGACACTACAGCTAGTAAGCCATAAATCGAAGTGACCAGTTCCGCGTGATAAGCCATCACGATAGTAAACAACAACTTACCGCATGTCTTGCAATATTTCCCTCAAGTCAAATGAAGCAACTTTGCTGATAAACAACAGGAGTCCTTCATTCCACTCTTTCGTGAATCCTACACAGCTCGAGTTTCGGAAAAAGAGTGTGCACATCCGATAAGATAAGTAGAGCCCTGCACGGATGCGGATTTATCCGCGGATATTCGCGAATTTAATGTCTTGGCGGATAATTTTGCTGATAATTTCCAAATAATGATGTTTATTGTTTTTCACTCAGCTATACTCTTACTTTTGCTTGTAGTTAGGCGACCCTTGACATTGGTATGGGAGAATGGTGATGTACAGAGCCTTGAGATCATAAAGTCGTAAATCTGAGCTAAGCCTAACTGGCTTCTGCCCACAATTAGTGGAAGAAAAGAACAAAGGTCAATACGTCAGTAGTTGTCGCAAGAGAAAATCGCTCATAAACCTGTGACTGTAGGGGTTCAGGTGCCAGGTGTCAGGCCTATTGTATTATGTTAACAGATCTATCCGTTTCAATATCTTGAGTGTAATATACTGGAGGTAAATATTTATAATATTCACGGATAACCATTCGCGGATGCGAGTGCAGATGAAGGTCGGTAGCATTCCCAATTTTTCAGCACTTTAACATTGTTCTTCAAAATATTATTATACACTACTTTGTCCGTCGAACCTTAAATAAATTGAATATTCCCTACACCTTGTACCGACATACACACCCATATTATAACCAATCCACCCCCGTGTTTCACTGTGGGAATTGTGTTGGCCACATCGTAGCCTGTATTGGTCTTTCCCCACACCCTGCGGGCACCATCAGAACCAAACAGGTCGATTTTAGTTTCATCGGAGCAGATAGCATTTTTCCAAAACTCCTGGGCCTTGTTTACGTGTTCTTTCGCAAAGAGTAGTCTTGCAGCACGGTTCTTCTTACTAACATAGAGCCTCTTTCTTGGTACACGGCGATGGTAACCGTGTCGATGTAAAACTCGCCGGATCGTCTGAGTACATATTTTCTTCCCAGTAGCAGCTTCCAGCTCTGCCCGCAGCTTTGGAGTACATATGTGGGGGTCAGATTTCACTCGCCTCACAGTAAGTCTTTCTGCTTGTAGGCTTACTTTCTTTTGTTTGGGTTTTCTTGGCACATTCTTCACTTACCCTTCGTACTTAAACTTATTCACGACATATTGAGCAGTGGCATGACTTTTCTTCACCATGAGTCCTATTTTTTGCAGGGAGTACCCTCTAAGGGCTAGATTGGCAATTGACTGTTTCAGCTATGGCCAAGCTCTTTACCCTTGCCGATTTCTACCAGCACTTCAAGACAGTGGCCACAGAAAGTATTCGTACACCAACATGTTAACGTATATCTTGTATATTAAGCACCAAGAACTAATATAAACACACACGGTGAGGCATACGTATAAAGAAAAGACAACACCTTGCTGTACAATTGCTATGAGATTTACAGCGCTCAACATAATAAACAAATAAACCCGTCTTTTAACACAAAAAGTATTCGTACACTATTAGATAATTCAAAAGTTGCCGACGTTTTGGTTCAAACACGGTCTTAATATTTTATATGCATGCCTTTAACTTTGATGACTTGTTTCAGACGTCTTGGTATTGAGCTAACTAAACGTTCGATGTACTCTTCAGATATGTTGGACTTTGAATCCGAGAATACATCCTTAAGATGTTCGTTACTAGTAGGCGTGCGTACTTGCACTTCTTTACCTAGATGATCACACAGGTTCCCAATGGGATTGAGATCTGGACTCTGCGGTGAAGTGAAAAGTCTTCTTGGGGCATTGTACAACAACCATTCACGGGTTATCATGGCACAATGCTCAGGATAATTGTACTGTAGGAAGTGGAAGACTCCTTCCAGATGAGGCTTGTGTGCACTGCTGCTTAAATTATGGCGCAAAACATCTATGTACTTCCTGGCATCCATAATACCATCAATAAATGCCAGTTTTTCCAGTCCATTCGCAGCCATGCAGCCCCAAACCATCACACTCGTTCCTCCGTGTTTTACCTACGTGTTGAGGTTCGAGTTCGGTGTTTGGCTTCCGCTCCTGCCAGTTCCAAACTGTGTAAATTTCGCTTCATCAGAAAAAATAACGGTCCATGGTCTTTTCACAATACTCTTTCGCGAACTGTAGGTGCTTCTGCCTATTTCTTTCACTTATAAGTGGCTTCTTTCGTGGACATCTACTACGCAGGTTAGCACTGTGCAATACATTCCTTATAGTTTGCACACTCGCCGTTTTGTTGGACCTTGAAGCGAGGTTTCGACGATGGATACAGCACTTCCAAACGGTTGCTTTCGTGTCGAATGCACAATAATGCGTCGCTCCCGTACTGTCAGCACTTTTGGACGACCAGATCTGGGTTTGTTTTCTGTTTGTCCGCTGTGCTTGTATTTATTAACTATTGAACTCACCGTAGTAAAGCTAATGTCCAGCTGTTTTCCAATCTGACGATAACTTTTACCTTGTTTATACAGTTAACACCGTATTCTCTCGTTGACTCAATGAAAGTTCCCTTTTCTTTCACCCCATACTAAATAATCTTACGGCAGCGATAGAACAGTGATGACTGAAGAGATAATAACCCCTTCTGCAGACACAGCGGCGAAAACCTGTGCGACAACTGATTTAACCAATCACAAAGACAGTACATCCGCACTGAACGAATACTTTCTTGGCGGTACGATCTGCCGTCTGTATACAGTATCGTGCCGATCATGTTACATTTTTAAACGATCTGTATGTCCAGCGTGTATATCTGATGTCTGTCGCTATGCCGTTTATAAATCTGACTTCAGCTCGTATGCCGTAATGATGTTCCATTACATTCCATAGGTGTACGAATACTTTCTGTGGCCACTGTATGTCTAACACGAACACAATCAGCAACACCTCTCCTCGCACCGTACCTAATTCCGTATGTCTCGTCAGTGTTGTCGGACGACGCCATCTATACTAGTGTACACCAACTTGTCTCGCGCTTGTTGGCCGTTGAATCCAAGTGACTTGAAGTTTTGGAGTGTATGTAGTTTTTATTTGTGTAAAGACAAATTATTTGCACTCACAAAAAAAAAAAAATGTGTGCATTGAGTGAATTTACGTCTTGTCATTACATTCACCACACACGACAATAAATTAATAATTTCCATAACTATACAAGCACATGGAACGCCTTATAACGAAATGAGTTGTGTATGGATATGAAAGTGACATACTCTATATAAATATGGACATAATGATTTCCTGGATGTAGTTTCCCGAAGAACCTGGGAACACTCGTTCTTAGCACTCGTTACAGCTTTCAGAGGATATTCTCGTTTATTGTGCTGTTGTACAATAAACTTCCTTTTCACACTCACTGTAACACTGCAGGATTTAAAAAAATATAACACGCCCATTTGTCACGTCTTTTCCAAACTCATTCACTAGCTGAATTAAAAATGCACTTTGTGATGGTTTCACGTTTGGCATTTTTCGTGCACAGAACTACTTTGGAGGATAATAGTATAGAGTGGATCGGGGGGAGATGCCTATCGGGGGGCAGATGTCTACAGCTTCGTAGTTCCGTCGGGTACCACCAGATTGAAACACCAACTTGTCTCGCACTTGTTGGCCGCTGTTGGCCGTTGAATCCAATGCGTAAACGCTGTGTGATCAGTTTTTCCGCTCCGTTATCAAGAAATTCAAGGTAAGAACTTAAGGCGATGCCTTGTTAATAACGCACTGTTGTTTTAAAGTGCTTATCAGCCTATATAATCAGTAGGATATGCAGATATTATTATGTGTTGGCCATGGTGGATCCTTTGCAGTGTAGGTTGTTAAATTCACTTACTCCGAAGCTGCCATAATGTTCACGTTGCGGAAAGTGGGATCTCACCCCGACCCTCGGTAGAGATGCCACTTTTTCTTCGGGGTAAGATGCCGAATTTGATTCTTTAGATATAACATTTTCTTTTCGTAGGAACATTCCAAGAACATATATCAGGGCATCAAACCGTGACAGGAATGAGAGAGATTATTCAGATAGCAGAGGATGTGCTCCTCTCTCAGAGAAAAACAACAGACTTGAAGATCCAGCGGAATCAGCGATTGCAAATGAGACAAAGCCAGCAACATCCTTCGAAGCAATTTCTCCTATACCTATCTTGGATACGTTACCTAAGCGCAGAAAGAAATCAGCTGCAGTTCTCACAGAAGAACATCGAATAGACAATGCAAGAGCTCGACGAGAGAAAATTAAGACCAAGAAATCCACTACAAGACACTTTGCTAGACTAAGCAGGTCAGAGAATGACAGTGACGTTTCTGCCTTCAATTATTATGGCAAAAATGGACCACAGGTAGACTGGATTCGGTGCATCGTTTGTGATAAATGGTTACACGAAACCTGTACAGATTCAGAAAACGTGCAGGAACTGTGCTAAAGAACTTTAATACAAGAGCCATTAATACAGCTGATTTCATGTGGTTAACAATAAGATTGTATGTGTTTATTTTTTGATAATCATAATAAATATGCTTTATGAATTGTATCTAGGCGATTTGTCCCATGAATGACATAAAACTAGTAGTCAAAACTCATCCAGATGTAATTGCCATCTTACCCCGACGCTCGGGATGAGATGACTAAATACATGCCTTTATAAATAAATGTCTAAAACATAAAATTACTGATGATTGGCATTGTCAACTGATCTATACATAGAAAACACTCGGCAAAATATACTTGTTTTTTTGTCTGACTCAAACTCTCAATTTTTATGTAAATTTTTGTCCTCAAAACACTAAGTTGGGCACCTTCCCCCGATCTTCTCTACTGAAGCGGAAAGTTATGTAACTGTTGTTTCCAATCCCTTCTCATTTCCCTTTGTTCTTGGCGTTGAGGTACGCTGTTAGGGGCGGGTGCCAAGGCTGATGCATTCGTTGCACTTGAGACACGTTAAGAAACCCTTTCTCTGTATTGTATTGTATTGTATTGTATTGTATTCCTGCAGATATCTTGTAAACACAACATTCACAGGTATAAATACTTTTCTTAGTCACCAGCAATTGCTGGTCAGTTTGCTTGGTCATGAAAGATATTTAGCAAATTTAACCATATGTAAAAACATGAACAATATTTTATGTTGTCACTTGTGGACTTCTATCAGTCTGACAATAGAGAATACAGGCATAATTTAAAAAAGAAAAAAGAAAGAAAATGATCGAAAAATTCTTAAAACTGTTATATAATGACCTAAAACGTTCTTGAAAGTTGAAATGATGATTAATAATCCCAAATCGGTAAAAAAAAATGCAAAATAAAAACGTGTTATGGTTTATGTCAGAATGCATGTCTATACTACTGAGCTATGTCCTAATGCAAAGGAAAAAATAGATGATATTTCAACAAGATCCGCCCCCTTGGTTATTACCGAAGATATTTTAAGTACAGAACAAAAATGGCCAACCGGACACCATTGGAATCCGTATCCACAACCTTCCGATTTCTCGTCGGATGCTCTTACCCGTTGAGGTATGGTAAGCGTATTTCCAACAAAACAAATACGTATTTAATTTCAAATTTAAAATCAAAACAAGAAACTGAAGCGCTGTAACGTGCTCTATGTCCTGTAGTTCCTCAGTCCGAAATTGCACGTATATAACTTATTGCATATAGTGACAGTGATACAGAATTACTTTATGTAGTTCGATCAGAAATTGATTATTGGAGGTTTGAATCGGTGGGATATAATGCATTCTTGGTTGGAATTTATGTGAGTTAAGGGAATTGGGTAATTGTCTATTAGTTGGTAATTGTTTGCACGTCACGTAGCTATCAGCTTGCATTGGGGAGATAGTGGGTTCGAACCCCACTGTCGGCAGCCCTGAAGGTCGTTCTCACACCAGGCAAATGTTACGGCTGTACTTTAATTAAGGCCACGGTCGCTTCCTTCCCACTCCTAGCCCTTTCCTATACCATCGTCGCCATAAGACCTATCTGTGTCGGTGCGACGTAAAGCAAAATTATTATTAAAATATTCAAAAAAGTTTGCACTAAACAGCAGATGTTGTGCTGGCGGAATTTCGGTAGGACTTATCACAAAACAGAAGTGTTGAATCTACATTAGTCTGAAGCTGAAGTGTAATTATTAAACTTTGTATACAATTATAAATTATTAGACGGTGATTAATGCGAGGCACTGAAGTTTAAAAAGTAGTTCGTGGTTTGTGTGTGCACGGTTGAACATCATTTTCTTTTTCTATAAGAATATTAAACTTCTTGGAAATTTACGTGAACTATTTGAACTATTGTGAGTGACGTTCAAGTTTCGATCGCTGTAGAACATGCTAGTGTGATTGTAAGGTTATGAGACAGCCGGGTTGTACACGTGATGTATCTTCCATTAAGCTACTTCCTGGCCCTCACAGCGTTCTTATTAAATAATTGGCCGCTGTGAATAGTCGGCACTTGGCTCACCAACTCACCGGCGCGGCGCTGCCTGTGAAGTCCTTCGTTTAGTTGAATGTGCTGTAGCGACGAGAAAATTTTTTTGTTGAACTATATTGGCGGAAAAATTACTGCGTCGTTTTCCGAATGTTTGCATTTTTATTATAATCTTACGATTATTGGGTGGTGCTTTGGTAGCCATTTCGCATGTTGGAATAATAGAAAAATTATGTTTTACGACACCTGAAGGAGCAGAGATCCTTCCTCGGTGCTTACCAGGGACCTACCAACCCGCCCCAAAAAGTATCCTTACGTATATAGAAGAATTTTTAAACCGAACTGCTGGAAAATAGAAAATGCGACCTATTATTATTATTATTATTATTATTATTATTATTATTATTATTATTATTATTATTATTATTATTATTATTATTATTGTACCGGACGGTACACCCCTACGCCGCACTTTTAAATCTTGCGCCAAGAAAACCTCCTCTACAGGAGAAACACTGAACTTAAAAACTAAACCTCCTTAAACTTTTGCTCAGATGATGTCACTACCTTAATTTTGTGATTATGAAGTTGCCAGTACTGTGTGAATTTCAACGTGTTTTGTTTTCAATTCTTCAAGAAGTGTGGACATTCTCTCATAGATGTCTCTGCTAAAAAAAACTATGATCATGCACCCTGGTACGAAGTGAGGGAACCTTTTTGAAGAAATTTTGTATTCATAAGTTTTTTCCTTACTAAATTATGTTAGTTCTTTTGTGGCTTGGCATTATTGATCTTTTCTTTCCGCCAGTTTTGAATTTAGCCAATCCAGAATTTCTATAATTAATTTCCGACCAATCATGTATTTCTTTTTCGATTTTGAGTGTAACTTTTGAAGTTAACGAATAAACACCGTGGGTATGTCTTGATCATTCATGAAAGGTCTCGAACTTTCCCCGATGTTTTATAAACTGCGGATTTTCACGTCTCTTTGCCATTTGATCAACGTCTATCTAAGTGTGTGGATGTGAAGCAGGTGGCGGGAGGCGCCTCTTTCATCAGGTAGCAGGTCTTCAGCAAGGTAATGGCCATTTAACATCTTTATTTCTTGCTAGCTCAGCAGTTTAACCCGCGGGAAAGGTCCGAAACCTTTACCATGTAACCTGTCTTTCTAAACATGTAATTTTCTGCCGGCTTATGTAAAAACTTAATTAAATCTGTAACTGTAATTCGGGGATAGAGAGTGATTTACCCTCTCGAACTCCCCTTCATTTTGGTTTGAGGTGACTACGTTTTGGTAACTGATTTCCTTCTCTTCCTTAATGTCTTAAATAATTCTTATACGAGTCACCTCCATAGTTTGGGAATAGCCCCTGTTTCATCGGCCTGGTGCCTTTTGGGTTTTAAGAAGCTACTTAGAGGAGTGCAACAGTTCGCCTCCTTTCATTTTGTTTTAGGGCCATGTATTTATCTGTTATTTCTTCTACACGAAGGCCCTATAGGCTGGGTACGAGATACCCCTGTTTCATTTTTGTATGTTGTGCCTTGATGGCTAGTAATTGTTTCTGATATTACCTTGAAAAGGTTTGAAAAACTGAGAGCGTGTCAGCTCTTTTCTTGTGTTGTTGGAATACCTCTGGGAGGCTTGACATTGTAAAGTGGGAGCAAGTGCTCCATGTTATTGGGGGATTTCTGCCCTTGAGCAAATTTGGGCGTGGAGCTAGGAGCTCGAAATTGTAAAACTAGGGGCTTGTAGCCCAATAGAGTTAAAATTCTTGGATCCTGTTAAATTTTGTTGTTATTGATTGTTAAAACTCAGAAAATATAACCTTGTTAAAGTTTTAAATTAATTTTGATTTGGTAGTTAGACCCATTCATCCCGGCACCTTCTTTCACCTCTGCTGATCCACCAACCACGATAACAATTATTATTATTATTATTATTATTATTATTATTATTATTATTATTATTATTATTATTATTATTATTATTATTTCCGTTATTCGTAGTGGCGAAGTTAGGACTCATGGTCCTGTGTTAAACTTGACCACACTTCTTTAACAGTGTACATATGAGAAAAATATAATCTTATCTTAGAAACTACAGTTACAAACTAGAACTAACATGACTCAAAATAACATAGGCACAATAAAATATTCTTAATATTATCTTAAAAAATATGGTTATAAAATACAAGTAACATGACACAAAACATAAGCACAGTAAACGTACACCGGGCTCGATAGCTGCAGTCGCTTAAGTGCAGCCAGTATCCAGTATTCGGGAGATAATGGGTTCGAGCCCCACTGTCGGTAGCCCTGAAGATGGTTTTCCGTGGTTTCCCATTTTCACACCAGAAAAATGCTGGGGCTGTACCTTAATTAAGGCCACGGTCACTTCCTTCCCACTCCCAGCCCTTTTCTGTTCCCATCGTCGCAATAAGACCTATCTGTGTCGGTGCGACGTAAAGCAACTAGCAAAAAAAAAAAAATAAAAAAAAAATAAAAAAAAAACGTACATTCCTACACATTCACTGTCCGACTCGTTGGCTGAATGGTCAGCGTACTGGACTTCGGTTCAGAGGGTTCCGGGTTCGATTCCCGACCGGGTCGGAGATTTTAACCTTCATTGGTTAATTCCAATGGCTCGGGGGCTGGGTGCTTGTGCTGTCCCAACATCCCTGCAACTCTCACACCACGCATAACACTATTCTCCACCACAATAACACACATGGCAGATGCCGCCCACCCTCATCGGAGGGTCTGCCTTACACGGGGTGCACTCGACTAGAAATAGCCCCACGAAAAAAAAAAAAACATTCACTCCCGCAAGATTCATTCAATTCGGCAATAGACATCGAGAAGATGCTCACGGCAAGACGACTTAAAGGAATGTAGGCTTTTTATGGCTCTAAAGTTATTTAGCTCCATATTCTAGCTCCATTCGCAACAAAGGAACGGCTACATAAGCTGCTGCTCTGCTGAGAGGGATAGCAAGTGTACTACCGCAGCGTGTGTAATAATGGTGCTGGAAAGAGGATAGAAAATTCAGTTGAGAAGATGAGTTGTAGGGGATATTCTCGTTTAATATTCGGAAGATTAATACTGCCACGTGGAGGTTTTTTATATTGCTCAAATTTTAGAAGGGAAAGTTGACGATAAAGAGTAGTTCCTAACATGAACATCATAGCGTAAGGAGAAGATAAATCTAATACAAGAGTTTTTTTTTTCTTTTGCTAGTTGCTTTACGTCGCACCGACACAGATAGGTCTTATGGCGACGATGGGACAGGAAAGGGCTGGGAGTGGGAAGGAAGCGGCCGTGGCCTTAATTAAGGTACAGCCCCAGCATTTGCCTGGTGTGAAAATGGGAAACCACGGAAAACCATTTTCAGGGCTGCCGACAGTGGGGTTCGAACCTACTATCTCCCGAATACTGGATACTGGCCGCACTTAAATACAAGAGTTCATAGCACGTTAAGTTGTTCTCTCGTGGCATCAATTAGTACTACATCACAGTAGGAAAATATAGGGAGGAAAACAGTATTTATAAGTCTAATTCTCATGTTTAGTGGCAGCATATTTTGACGATGTTTTAGTGGGTGGAGGGAGGCGAACACTTTTCTACAGACATTGGTAATGTGCTCTCCCTATTAAAAAAAAAAAATGAAATGGCGTATGGCTTTCAGCGCCTGGAGTGTCAGAGGACTAGTTCGTTTCGCCAGATGCAAGTCTTTTGATTTGATGTCCGTAGGCGACCTGCGCGTCGTTCTCCCCACTTAAGGCTTTCGTTTATAGTTACACCAAGGTTTCTTAACGAGTTTTCATACGGAATAATTTTACGAGATAAAGTGAGTGGAGGAATAACTTTAGACGTTGATGGATTAATTAAAATATAGTTTTCATGAACGTATGCACAGATATTATTTACGTCAGAGTTCATATAACCTATTGCTTGTTTGATGTTATAAATTTTGGATAGTAGAGTTGTAGATAGTCAGCATACAATTGGTATTTACGGTGTATTAGCCGTGTCTAAACACCATTAATACAGATAACAAATAGAAGTGGTCCAAGTACTGAGCCCTGTGACATTCTTGACTATTTCGTTACCCACTCAGATGACCTATTCTGAATAATTACGCATTGTTTGCGTTCCGTAAGATATGAGAGAAAGAATTCTAGAGCTGTTTGTTCAAGGTGAAGTGATTTCAATGTAACAACCATTATTTATAATATTTACAGTGTCAAAGGCGCTGCTAAAATCAAGAAGTGCAGGTAACGTCACCTGTCTTTCGTCCATTGCACGTCGTATGTCGTCTGTAACCTTCAGTAGGGCAGTGGCTGATGAGCTCTGACAGCGGGGTGTCTCCGGTTTCGGATAGGAGAGATTTAGAGTAGGGGGACAGTCAGAGGCAAATAGTGAGTGTTTGTTTAAATAGTCGGTTAATTGCACGTGTACTATGCGTTCAAGAGGCTTAGATAGAATTGAAGTATGCAAACAGGTCGATAATCTGTTATAAGTACATGTGAGGAAGTTTAGGGAACAGGTTTTATAATGGCATTTTAACACATTGTTGGAAATGGCCATTTGTGAGGCAGATGTTGTATATTTAAGTAATGACAAGAAGTGATGTGTTTTATCATGAATATGGTTATTTATCGGGCCCTATAGCCGATATGATTGATAGCAGTTTGCGTTTCACGTCAATCTCTGTGACTTGGCGAAATTCAAAGAATGGCGTATTTGATGGTGGTTGGTTCAGAAGAGAGTCTGAGATGTTGTTTGCATTTCTGGTGTAATTTGTATTTCAGAAAAATGAGCGTTTAATCTTTCCAGAGAGATGTCTGGATTATATGGCTGGGGCAAAGTTTTCCCAATACCAATGGAACGAAGTTTTTCAAAATGCTTGCCACATTTAAATTTTCATCCAGATATTAGTAAAAAGGACATTTCTTATTTCGGATTATTACTTTAATTCTATTCCGAAGTATCCGATACCGTTCAAGCACGTTGGGAGAGAGTGTGCGTCTGTCGAGCCGATGTAACTCATCGTGGTGAGACATCATCTGTTTGATGTCATCGGTCAGCCATGAAGGATGATGTCGGAGACTGGCCGCTGTAGAATGTCTTTAATGTCTGAGAGGTGACCTACCCGTGGGGGCTGATAAACAACTCCTATTAGGACTTCAACTGTTCTCACAGTGATCTCGGCAAAAATGAAGTCAGGTCTCGTGTCAGCACAGTGGGCAGAAGTGCATACAATTTTACCTTTAATATCATCTCTACAAATCAAGGCTAATCCTCCACTTCTTCTATCTATTCGGTCATGCCTGTAAATATTAATAGTACTAAGAATAGTTGTGCGTAACCAGTTTTCACTAACACCAGCTACGTGTGCGTTGCTGTTTTCAAGGAGAGCTGTTAGCTCCTCGTAGTGGCCAGGTGGCGATTGAGAATTTTGAGTGAATGCAGTTCAATGAGCGGGTGATATGCATAAAGGGGAGTAAGTACTTTCCACTCGCGTATTTGGAGTTTTAACTGGCGTGAATTGACCTGAAATGCTGTCATTGATGAGCTCTGACAGCGGAGAGTCTCCGGTTTCAGATAGGAGAGGTTAGGCAAGACCATCTACAATATAATCAGACCTTAATACAAAATCACCATGGCCGACGCATCGGTTGAATGTAAACAAGCCTGTGATACATAACCTTCTGATTATCGTTTTGAATTGCTGAGTTGTCAATAATAACGGAAAAAAAACACTTTACTTTGGGCAATATACCAATATCATCTAGAAATAGCCTATATTTAGATAAGCATTTGTGGAAAATTCAAAATATAAGTCTTTCCTATGAACTAGTATGGTCCAGGAAATAGGTAATATAAGCTTGCATACTAAAATATCAGTCCTGGGGGAATATCAGATGCGTTTCAAAGTGTGGCAGTTTCAATTCAATCAATCAATCAATCAATGAATCAATGAATCAATGAATCATGCAATCAATCAGTCAATCACCAATGACTTAAATTTAGGGTTGTCGTCCAAGTGGCATATTACGTATCAGTTGTTTACCTAGTATTTTCTTAAATCACTTTAAAGAAGTTGGAAATTTATCGAATTGATGTAGATATAGTAGCAGGTACCATTCGTAAATTATTCCAAACCGTAATTCTTCTTCCTATAAATCTACACTTGTTTTAGAAATACATTTATTTGAATATTACCATACGCTTTTAAATACAATAGCCTACATCGTTCAAGAAAATTATTAGAAACATAACGTTATCACGAATTTAAACTATTTCATAACAATGATTCTTATGACTCACCACCACGCTGCTATACTACATCTCCTTCACTTCAGATAATGAATAGGAGAATCTATTTGAAGTTCTCTGGTGGCATATGCATTTTCGTATAAAGCACTTTAATACCCAAATAGTTGGCAACGTAAATACGTACTGTAAGTGACAGTATATCAGTTGATAACTTGTCCTCTAATGTAACAAAGAACATATAATCTTCATTCACAGATAAAATAAGTAGCTTTGTCATTTTTTATAACCTCACTTTTAAAAACCTCAAAAGGAATAGTAATTGAGAAATGCACTAGGATAGGCACCAACACAGACATTTGGCCTTATCCGCAAAAAAAAAAAAAAAAAAAAAAAAAAAAAGAACTCATCAAGTACATGGAAAACGTCTTCTCTATTGACAAATTTATCCTCGAATGTTTTAATGCACCTTAATAAATTATTTGTAACTACGAAATCATCACGATGCATTAAATACACTTGATCTGAATGCGAGTGTATCTTCTGAAATATGAATTACATCTGGATTAGGGGTAGGGGGACAGTGAGGTCCTCAGCTGGAAGCGGCTATAACGGTACTCATCACTAGCCCTCGGATTTTAGACAAAAACCTATTTTGTTCCTGAAGAGATGACTTAAAATGAAGTTGTATTTACACGTATTTATAAGGTTAGGAACGGTGGTCCTGTTGTGCCTAAAACTGCCTAAATTGACGTTAGAACCTGTATCCCTATACAGTAATTCCTATTTTTATCATTAAATCGATTAAAAATGCTTTTCATTTATTCCGAGAAACTAAAATATTTGTCGATTCGTTTTAAGTATTTTGAACAACATATTCTTGAAATACTTTCCGAACAAAATCATAAAATCGGGAATCTGTAAACTCATTCCCCAGAAGTGTTTAAGAACCCCCCCTCAGTAAACACGAGTGAAAACAAGAAAGTGTCAGCTTCAAAGTCGTCTTTAATTAAAAGTTTACATGAGTTTCCCCACTTTACATCGGATGATAAAATTATATTCTGTGACGTTTTTAGCAAAGAGCTGAGTGAAATTTGTTTTATATTTCACCTGAAGAGTTATTTTCAATTCAGAAAAATACAAATGGTATTTTAATTGAAATGGCGTATGGCTTTTAGTGCCGGGAGTGTCCGAGGACATGTTCGGCTCGCCAGGTGCAGGTCTTTTGATTTGACTCCCGTAGGCGACCTGCGAGTCGTGATGAGGATGAAATGATGATTAAGACGGCACTTACACCCAGCCTTCGTGCCAGCGAAATTGACCAATGGTGGTTAAAATTCTTGACCTTGCCGGGAATCGAATCCGGGATCGCTCTGACCAAAGGCCAGCACGCTAACAATATTTAGCCATGGAGCTGGACGTATTTTAATTGATAAATGTCTATTCAAATGCGAAAAATTGAAGCTGCTTAAAATGTATTTTTAGAACTTATTTTTTCACATTTGAGAGCCTATTTTAGGCTCATAATATAACATTTTTGGTACATAAATATCCGAGGTCTTCTCATCACACAAGACAGAATACGAAGTAGAATACATGCTTCTTACTTTCGAATCTCCTTGGACGTTATTTTGTTGCTACTGATCAGCTGCGATCATCTGTCATGAAGGCAATGGTCTTATTTCCTCCGATGATGTGTGGTCTGAGTGTTGCCGCATTCGGTGAAAATAAGAAAAGCGCGGTATTCGAAACAGACATGGCGCTTCCACTGGTTTGTTCTCGAAGGCAGCACATTGTATCTTCCGGGATAATAAAGGCAAGTCATTCTTCATTAATTCCACCTTTTGTCGACTGTCCAGAGCATTCTCCCTTCGAGAGGCTCTTTTCTATGGCCGCGGCTCTTGCTGTCCGCACGGCAAAATCAAACCACATGGCGCAACAGCCCCGAAGGGTCAAGGGCTACCAAGCGACCGCTGCTCTGTCCGACGGCCTGCAGATTATGAGGTGTCGTGTGGTCAGCACGGCGAACCCTCTTAGCAGTTATTTTTAGCTTTCTATACCGAGGCTGTTACCTCACCGTCAGATAACTCCTCAATTATAATCACGTAGGCTGAGTGGACCTCGAACCAACCCTCAGATCCAGGTAAAAATCCCTGACCTGGCCGGGAATCGAATCCGGGTCCTCAGGGTAAGGGGCAGGTACGCTATCCCTACGCCACGGGGTCGGCGTGGCGTCCGCACAGCAAGACAAATAATAATTTAATGGCTCTGACCAATCTTTCGTGTATGTCACAGGCCAGTCTCTGTCAAACAGTGGCCCGTTCCAGAGGCCCTTTTCTATTGGCACGGCCCATGTTGTCTGCACGGAAAGACAAGTAATAATTTAGGAGCTGTGACCTATCTTCCGTGTTTGTCATTCATATTTCTTGTTATTTAGTAGCTGTGTATAACGCGCAGACGTTGGCAAGCCTGTTCAGTGCCTTGTTAGGCCGTGGGAGCCACCGCCATGTTTGAAAATAATCCACAATACTGTACAGTGAATATTGATTAGACATGAAATCGTTCGCAAAGAACTCGAAACATTAAAAATGATTATGCAATCAGATCTACAAATTTAAACAATTCTAAAAAAAGCAATCAGTGAAGTTAAAAGCTACAAACACAGTTAAAATGTTACAAGAGCAGCTTGAGAAATAATTCGTACGAAACTTACAATATAAGTACAATTTGGACTTGAGGCTAGTTGATCTTATTCCGATGAGATGTGTCAAAATGACAATAGAGCTTTTAGCCCTCAATTCACGAGTTGATCAGTGGTGATCCCTAAGACTCTCATGATTTCCACCACCGTTTTGGGGGGTCCTCCCCCTGGCACCGATCATAAGACCCATCACATGAATATCCCCTAGCTGGCATTTTTCTGTGTAGTATGGCACTGTAGGCAAATTCGGTATATACGTTTCTTTTCATCGTCAGCTTCGGCTGGTTGAATTGGATGTGACTCGCATCTTATCGTGCTTTTCCTATCCTCTCCATCTCAATGATTCCAATTGGAATCGGCGACTTTCATGTTTTCTGAGAGTTTGCTATGTACGAGTAACTCTTTTCATATTTCTCAATGATTCCATTTGTAATCGCTGCTCCTTTTTCCTTATTTTTCCTAAATTATATAAGGGACCGGGCGAGTTGGCCGTGCACGTAGAAGCGCGCGGCTGTGAGCTTGCATCCGGGAGATAGTAGGTTCGAATCCCACTATCGGCAGCCCTGAAAATGGTTTTCCGTGGTTTCCCATTTTCACACCAGGCAAATGCTGGGGCTGTACCTTAATTAAGGCTACGGCCGCTTCCTTCCAATTCCTAGGCCTTTCCTATCCCATCGTCGCCATAAGACCTATCTGTGTCGGTGCGACGTAAAGCCCCTAGCAAAAAAAAAATTATATGGATATTTTTACACAGAAACTTTATTCTTTCTCATGTGTCAATTAAATTTGGGCTTGTGAGGGTTAATGCCTATCATATCAACACGTAGACTGGCAACCCATAAATTAGGGAGCAATTAACTAAAATTAATGCAGTTTAAGCCGGGACGAGTGGTTCAGACGGTTGAGGCGCTGGCTTTCTGATCCCAACCTGGCAGGTTCGATCCTGGTTCAGTCCGGTGGTATTTGAAGGTGCTCATGTATTCAAACACACGGAATGTTCTCACGTTATCTGCTGAAGTTTCGTAGATATAGGCGGAGGGATTTCAACTCATTCAGTCATTCAATCACATCATTCATTCATTCATTCATTCATTCATTCATTCATTCATTCATGCAGTTTACCAATATATCAGACAATTCATACATCCATTTCATGCATTCATTCGTACAGTCGTTCAGTTAATTCATAATGTATATTGTAAGCTAAGAATAACATTGTTCACACTAGTGACACAAAGAAATACTTGCACGAACACGAATTAATAGGGGTAAGATGTTGTCCTAGACCAGGGGTGGCGAACCTGTTGACACGCGTGCCACTAGGTGACACGCAAACACGATTTGCATGGCACACCACACAGCATACTAACATATTTTAACATTACGTTTTAATAAAGACGTATGTTACAATTAATTCTATGTCCATATTTTTTTTTACAAATTTTATTCGGTTAAAGTGGAGCCTCCTTGTCTCAGGTGGCAGCGTACTGGCCTCACCGCCGAGTTCTGTGGTTCAAATCCTGGTCACTTCATGTGAGATTTGTGCTGGACAAAGCGCAGGCGCGACAGTTTTTCCTCCGGGTTCCCCGATTTTCCCTGTCGTCTTTCATTCCAGCAACACCCTCCATTATCATTTCATTTCATCTGTCAGTCATTAATCATTGACGCAGAGGAGTGCGACAGGCTTCGGCAGCCGGCACAGTTCCTATTCTCGCCGCTAGACGAGGGCTTCATTCATTCCATTCCTGACCTGATCGAATGACTGGAAATAGGCTGTGGATTTTCATTTTAATCAGGTTAAAGAAAAAATATTTCATTCTTAAAATTAAAATGTTTTTAAAATACACTGACTGACAGAGCAAATGCAACACCAAGAAGGAGTGGTCAGAACTTTATGCCAATTGCAGGGTAGACTGACGTCACTGAGGTATGCTCATGATGTGAAATGCGCCGCTGTGCTGCGCACGTAGCGAACGATAAATGGGACACGGCGTTGGCGAATGGCCCACTTCGTACCGTGATTTCTCAGCCGACAGTCATTGTAGAACGTGTTGTCGTGTGCCACAGGACACGTGTATAGCTAAGAATGCCAGGCCGCCGTCAACGGAGGCATTTCCAGCAGACAGACGACTTTACGAGGGGTATGGTGATCGGGCTGAGAAGGGCAGGTTGGTCGCTTCGTCAAATCGTAGCCAATACCCATAGTGCAGCGCCTGTGGCGAAGATGGTTGGCGCAGGGACATGTGGCACGTGCGAGGGGTCCAGGCGCAGCCCGAGTGACGTCAGCACGCGAGGATCGGCGCATCCGCCGCCAAGCGGTGGCAGCCCCGCACGCCACGTCAACCGCCATTCTTCAGCATGTGCAAGACACCCTGGCTGTTCCAATATCAACCAGAACAATTTCCCGTCGACTGGTTGAAGGAGGCCTGCACTCCCGGCGTCCGCTCAGAAGACTACCATTGACTCCACAGCATAGACGTGCACGCCTGGCATGGTGCCGGGCTAGAGCGACTTGGATGAGGGAATGGCGGAACGTCGTGTTCTCCGATGAGTCACGCTTCTGTTCTGTCAGTGATAGTCACCACAGACGAGTGTGGCGTCGGCGTGGAGAAAGGTCAAATCCGGCAGTAACTGTGGAGCGCCCTACCGCTAGACAACGCGGCATCATGGTTTGGGGCGCTATTGCGTATGATTCCACGTCACCTCTAGTGCGTATTCAAGGCACGTTAAATGCCCACCGCTACGTGCAGCATGTGCTGCGGCCGGTGGCACTCCCGTACCTTCAGGGGCTGCCCAATGCTCTGTTTCAGCAGGATAATGCCCGCCCACACACTGCTCGCATCTCCCAACAGGCTCTACGAGGTGTACAGATGCTTCCGTGGCCAGCGTACTCTCCGGATCTCTCACCAATCGAACACGTGTGGGATCTCATTGGACGCCGTTTGCAAACTCTGCCCCAGCCTCGTACGGACGACCAACTGTGGCAAATGGTTGACAGAGAATGGAGAACCATCCCTCAGGACACCATGCGCACTGTTATTGACTCTGTACCTCGACGTGTTTCTGCGTGCATCGCCGCTCGCGGTGGTCCTACATCCTACTGAGTCGATGCCGTGCGCATTGTGTAACCTGCATATCGGTTTGAAATAAACATCAATTATTCTTCCGTGCCGACTCTGTTTTTTCCCAACTTTCATCCCTTTCGAACCACTCCTCCTTGGTGTTGCATTTGCTCTGTCAGTCAGTGTATAATTTTCAGTGACGTTTGCAAAATAAAATAATGAAATACGGTATTCAGTTGAATGGCTTGATGTGTAATGCAATCTAATACCTAAAAGAAGTCAGAGGAGTGGATGATTGTTAAAGGAAAATAACCAATGGCACACTAGACAATATAAAATACTAGATAGATCTTAATTGACATACTAGTCGGAAAAGGTTTGCCATCCCTTTCCTAGACTTTATAACAATTTTAACTTCTCGGACAAAAATAATAATAAAAAATCTTAGAAACTACAGTTTAGAGATCGGGTATAATTAGTAAGTAGGCGTAGTTGTAATATTTAAGGTAAATTGTAACAAAACCATGCATGTATCAAATAATTTGGATTGCATTAATCATTGCTCTCTTCCCAGTTCCTGGCGATCCGGAGGGGATGGGAGTGTTCTCTTCTATTCTAATTACGTGATTGCAACAGACACTCCCTTTCCGTACCAGTTGAGATTCGCATGATAGAATATCCTTACCTACCTGTAATATTATAGGTGCTACTACCATGAGACATTCCTCGTATAAAAATCTCACGCGGTTGACGACTGTGTTTCTCCTGAACACTAAACCTAACAAGTGTAATAATTTTTTTCTACTACATTACCTTGTTCTTTAATCCCACATTTCGTGCCATCGTGAGTGTCCTTGATGATCCAATATTTACGTGTCCATCACTACATCGGCACAGCTATGCCAGATGACGTAATATGGGTAAGTGTCCGCACAAATCGAGGACGAGGTCATTATCAAGAGTACTTAAAGAAGGCCGCGTTACGTCAGAGAACATATTTTTAATATGCGGGAGTATCTTCGTCTTTATTTACGGAGAGAAAGTTGCTTCTTTCTAAGTGTATTGTTCGCACTGCTCCATTCAATCTAATGGACTTTTTCTTTATGGCTGTTGTGTGTAGTTTCTTTAGAATTCTTTGGGTTAATGATGATGGTGATGATGATGATGATAATTAATTAATTCATTGATTTATCAATACGACCATCTGTGTGAATTTGTACATGATGCTGGATTTAGAGTGTTAAACTAGTAGTAATTCTTATAATATTTTCTTTCCATGGAATTTCTTCTTCTACAGTAGTAGTACTAGTAGTTTTTGTTGTTGTTGTTGTGTAATTACGTTTTAGCTGCCTCTGTGGATCAGTAATAGTGTCGGCCTCCGGATCCCAAGATAACGGGTTCAAACCCGGCAGAGGTAGTAGTAATACGCACAAGCAAATATATTACATGTTCATATGCCGTAAGTCAATAAGAATATGTGGCGGCCTCGAGTATTAATATATGTGTATAAACTCATATTTGTTTATAAACTCCTTGAACTTTGTTTATGTTTCGAAAACTTCTATATATTGATGTTCTGTGCTTCTAATATTATCTATATTCTCTCTGATTATTATTCATGTTTTTACTTTCGTCCCCACGATAGTTGGAGTGGTAATTAAGCACATTAATACACCATCCCTGTTCTATTATTCAAGTACATAATCATCATCAATAACTACATTGGTGACTCCCGACGTGATATTAAAATACGGCGCGGAACACATTTTGTGGTTAGTCAAGTGTGAAAATGACCGATGCCAGCAACGAAACAAATCCACCGCCAACAACAGTATGGAACGAAGCGGGTATTGCTCGCATTTCAGTGAAGATTCCGCCCATCTGGAAGAAAAACATAAAGGTATGGTTTCTTCAAGTTGAAACACAGTTTACTACGTTGGGTATCACTAACGAAACCACGAAATTTAATAATGTTATTGCGTCATTAGAAGCCGATATTGTGGAATTAATTTCCGACTTTTTATCACGACCAATGTAGTTATTGATGATGATTATGTACTTGAATAATAGAACAGGGATGGTGTATTAATGTGTTTAATTAACACTCCAACTATTGTGGGGACGAAAGTAAAAAACATGAATAATAATCAGAGAGAATATAGATAATATTAGAAGCACAGAACATCAATATATAGAAGTTTTCGAAACATGAACAAAGTTCAAGGAGTTTATAAACATATATGAGTTTATACACATATATTAATACTCGAGGCTTCGTGACTGGACGATAACACATGAGTCCAACCACACCTTTCAAGAAGGAGAAGAAGAAGAAGAAGAATACTCGAGGCCGCCACAAATACACAAAGGCTAAGTCTGCAAACCGTACCAAAATCGTGACAAGACAAGGTTAGGTTAAGTTAGGTTGATAACGAAAGTTCCTTCCATTTGAACTGTACTGATCTTTATAGAGGAAGTAATGTTCTTTTCCTCTCCGGAGTTCTTCTTGCAGATTTTTCTTGTTCCTTAGACATCCTAATGGAATTATATACGCAAGTATTGGACGAAATAAGGCCGTAATTAATAAAATGCTGCGTTCGTTATTTCACACCTACGTTATAAAATGCATTTTTCGAACATGCCATAATTTTACTTACCTGGTATTGCCCAAACAGATTTAAAATCCCATAGGAAAGGAAAATATGCTTTAATGCTTTACTACGTTGGGTATCACTAACGAAACCACGAAATTTAATAATGTTATTGCGTCATTAGAAGCAGATATTGTGGAATTAATTTCCGACTTTTTATCACGACCAATGTAGTTATTGATGATCACACTAGTGATTTTAACAACACACGACCGTGGCAATACGTAATTCTCGCAAGTCACGAAATAAACCATGACTGTATAGTGCCAACATGCCAGATTAACCATAACTGTAAGACGTCGTATCAGCAAGTAGGAACCCTAAACTGTATGGTTAGCGACACTGAATCGAACCCAATAGTTAGCAAATAACTTTAAATCACTACATTCAGTATTAACAAGGGAGAAAGAGTTAAGGTTGTACCCTTAGTGTTTAGGCCTTATTTCGTCCAATACTTACGTATAAAATTCGATTAGGATGTTTAACACTCGAACCCTTCTGTTAGTTCTTTCTTCTCTATCTTCTGCAAAAGAACATTTATAGCAACTGTACAGCCAAGGAATATTATGTATTTTCAACGTGTGTCATGTGAAGTGCCATTCGTACAAAGAAACTCTATGCAGCATAATGCACATCGTGTGTACAGATGATTGGTCTCTAAAAATTGAGGAGGTTGAAGCCTTTCTTGCTATACTGTACATTCGTGTTGCCAAAGGAGCAAGGGCTTAGAACTAAATTAATTGTGGTCAGCGAAGTGGAGCAATCCTATTGTCTACATGTTCCTTATTTGTATGCTACCGAGCTCGATAGCTGCAGTCGCTTAAGTGCGGCCAGTATCCAGTAATCCGGAGATAGTGGGTTCGAGTCCCACTGTCGGCAGCCTTGAAGATGGTTTTCCGTGGTTTCCCATTTTTACACCAGGCAAATGCCGGGGCTGTACCATAATTAAGGCCACGGCCGCTTCCTTCCAACTCCTAGGCCTTTACTATCCCATCGTCGCCATAAGACCTGTGTCAGTGCGACGTAAAGCAAATAGCAAAAAAAAAATATATATATACATATATTTGTATGCTTAATATTCTACATCAAAATACACTATGTGTATTAAATTTCAAATGAAATATCCATCGCAGGTACAGATATATTCCTTGGCTGTGCACTTGCTACAAATAGTTCTTTGGCAGAAGATAAGGAAGAAAGAACTAACAGCTGGGTTCTAGTGTTAAGAAGCAAGAAAAATCTGCAAAAACTCCTCCGAAGAGGAAAGTAACGTTACTTGTTCGATAAAGATCAGTTCAGCTCAAATGGAAGGAAATTTCGTTATCAACCTAACTTAACCTAACCTTGTCTTTCACGACTTTTGTACGGTTTGCAGACTTAGCCTTTGTGTATTCTTACTGACTTAAGGCGTATGTACATGTAATATATTTGCTTGTGTGTATTATTACAGCGTAGTTTCTCTTCAATCCGACAAGGAATAATAAATTTCAAGAAGGGAGCTGAATTATTTACTCTAGGCAAACACCGAAGAATTCAGTTATAGTAATGCGTATATTAAAATAAAGGCAGAAATGTATGAGGCGTATAGTTTCAAACATGGCCAAGTCCGTTGAGCTGTTTTTTTCAGGAGAAGCAAAAAACTCGTTTAGGTTTAATTCATATATATTCAGACACTTTAATCTTTATGTTGCTTAGCAGAGGCTTCTGATTCATTACCATACAATGTTTACAGTCTAAATATATTACATGAATTGAAAAATGTATTTAAAATTTGGACTTGACCATGTTTGAAACTAACTCTGGGACTTGGCCGATTTTGAAACTTACGTAAGAGGACTTGGCCATCTTTGAAACTTAGATTAGAAAATTTGGCCTAATACCTAAAGAAAAAAGAAATCTAGATTAGGCCTATTTTCCAACTGTGTTCATCTTGACTTTATTTAGAACAAATATAATTAAAAATGATATACGATTTAGTGAAAAATCTTTAAAGATTATTATTTTAAACATTATGTTTGTGTAAAATTACCCAACATTGTAACCAATGTGGAGCCTAATTAACATTTAAATAGTGCATATTTTGCAAATATATGGATTCATGTAGCTACTTCAATCTATATTCTTCATATTATACCCATTCAATACCATCGCGCCTTCGAAACACATCACCGAGCCTTGATTAAATCACCACTAACAACACGTTGTTGATTGTACTCATCTCAGTTGTTTTTCCCTCATGTGCTTCAAGGTGGAAAGATCACGTTGCCGCTTTCTGGTACGGCGTTTATTAATTTCCTCCATTTTATTGCACAGCATATATGAATACTATTAAAAACGACCAATTAATTATGTATATATTTATTATTTATAAAATATTTATTAAAATACACGCAAACAAAACCACCACATGTGACTCCAACAAACGTCAGGCCGCCATATTACCGGAAGAAAATACGTGACTGAATAGCGCAGGATTATTGGCCCGTGCGGGTTAACAGGGACTTGGCCGACTTTGATATGAAACCTCTTCTTCTTGCGTTCCGGCCTTCTAAGGACCACGTTACAATTTCAATTGTTCCTCCTTAGTTGTTCTTTCCTTTTCTTCCAGTATTCTTTCATTGTTTCACTGTGTTTCTTTTTCCTGTCTTCAGTCCACTTTGTGCCTGTTTTCCTTTCCTTCCTCCCTTGGAATCCTTCCATTTGTAAGACTTTCTTCCTAAAAATCTTTCTTTCCAATAATTCTTCTTCTCGTATGTTGTTCCTTTCCAGGTCTTTCTTGACTTCTTGAATCCAGGTGGTAGTTGATTTCTTTTCCCAAAGGTACTTGAAGATTCGTTTAGTTAGTCTATTGTCATCCATTCTGTAAATGTGTCCAAGAAATAGCAATCTCCTTTTTCTTATTGTTTCTGATATGTTTTCTACGTTCTGGTAAATTTCATTGTTACTTCTTAATTTCATAAACTCTGCAATTCTTAGAGGACCTAATATTTTCCTTATAATTCTTCTTTCTAATATTTCTAATTTATCAGGCTTGTAGTTCAGTGCTAGACATTCGCTGGCATAAAGCCATTCTGGTTTCACTACTGTGTTGTAGTGTTTTATTTTAAGTTTTCTTGATAAGCACTTTTTGTTGTAAGTATTCTTAGTTATACCGTATGCTCTTTCCATCTTTTGTATCCTCTCCTCTATAGCAGATTTTTCTAAACCGTTTTCTTGAATTGTCTCGCCCAAATATTTGAATTTCTTTACCTTTTCTATTTGACCAATATCCGTTACTAAAAACTTTGGGGCACTCTTTATATTCGTAAAACATTTTGTTTTCTCGGCAGAGATTCTCAAGCCTGTCATGTTGGCTGTCTTTTCAAGGAGATTGACTTTCATTGCTGCATCTGTAAGGCTTTCTGAAAGTATGGCAAAGTCATCTGCAAATGCTAGGCAATTTATTGCAACACCTTTGTTCTTCTTCCCCAGCATGAGTGGCAATATTTTAGATTCTCTCAGTTTTTCATTCCAAATTCTTACAGTTTTTTCCATGACACAATTGAAAAGGAGTGGAGATAGACCATCGCCCTGACTGACACCTGTATTTATTTTGAAAGTTCGAGATACTTCACCCATAAACCTCATTCTTTGCTGCAATTTTAAATGTGATCTGGCCGGATTTGAAACCCACGTTCGTTCCCGCTGTATTCATCTTGTAAAGAGGAATCCATGGAAGTCAAAACATCAGAACGTGAAAAAGATGTACTTGGTCGTGTTTGAAACTATACGCCTCATATAACATTAAAGTGAGTGAGGGTGAGGGAGAGTTTGTGTATTTCATTTATTCCTCATTAAGCTTAAAAAAACATACTTAATTATGAATATCTTGATTGATCATTTATCATCATTTACTTGGGTAAGGGTACCTCCATTACTGATACTAACATTTAGGCTAGTTTGTTGATGGTTATGTCTCTTGATTTCAATATGTAACTAGTCAAGTTGGCAGCAGTGATCAGTTGTTTTATAGGGAGCATCCTACTTCACAGAAATTTATGAAGCTCAGAGTGTTTTATGTTTTAGCCTTGAAGTAAGAGATATACGTTGTTGTCTAGGGAGCATCCTACTTCACAGAAATTTATGGAGCTCAGTGTGTTTTATGTTTTACCCTTGAAGTAAGAAATATACAGTAGAATATTCATTAAGGCCCCTCTTCCTCCTCTTAAAACTCTAATCAATCATTATCACCGCAGTTGACAGTGACATCAGCTGTCCCCAATATGAATGACCCGACCCTCATGTCAGTACTACGTAGAATAATGTTGGGAGACCAGGTGCTTACTCATTGTCGAGGCTCAATAACTTATATCAACATTAACTCATTTTCCAATTTTCCGATGTTGATTATGACAGGTTATTTCAGTGTATTTTACTCTTATGTCGTGGACTAACGATCCTGAACAAAACAGTGGCGCAATCATTATCGCTAATGCTTGGGAACCGAGAGAAATGGAATGGTGTGGTCATCATTATTTTCCCCTTATTTTCGCGGTTGATAGCGAGGCTTAAACTTGTCCCACGCCTCTCAGTCACGTGTGTGGGGTCACCAGAGAACACACATGCTTGTGGTCTGACTGTTAAGAAGATACAATGACCGGTCGAATATCGGCAAGAAAGGTCATGGCGAGCTAATTGACTTATCGCTGGGGGTTGGTGGATTATCGCAATTCCGCGAAGTCCTTATAAAGTCTTGTACTTTTGTATTTATTTATTTATTTAATTATTTAATTGGCCATTGTTTTTCGTTGGTTCTGTAATTAAGGCCACAGCCGCTTCCTTCCCAGTCCTATCTTTGCATCGCCCAAAGTCTTAGATGTGTTAGTGCGACTTTAAACAAGTAGAAAAAACCCACATTTTTGCTAGTGGGTTTACGTCGCACCGACACAGATAGGTCTTAATGGCGACGATGGGATAGGAAAGGGCTAGGAGTTGGAAGGAAGCTGCCGTGGCTTTAGTTACAGTACAGCCCCAGCATTTACCTGGTGTGAAAATGGGAAACCACGGAAAACCATATTCAGAGCTGCCGACAGTGGGATTTGAACCTACTATCTTCCGGTTGCAAGCTCACTGCCGCGCGCCCCTAACCACACGGCCAACTCGCCCGGTAAAACACACTTTAAATGAAAATATCACGTTATTATATTCAAGTTCTGTTCGATGCTTCACCATGTGCTCTTGATCATACCTATCATTCACTCATAACCCATACTCGTCCTTCAGGCATCATTGTTAAATACAGTATATTTCTTTATATATAAAATGAACATTCTAAATTACCACATACAAGGTTTCAGCTTACGTGGTATTTTACTGATATCCTGACTCGACTCTGTAGAGGTTGGTCCGATTTTGTTATAATATATTTAATGTGTGAAATACGTAGAAATCCTAACAGTTTCAACAGGGACACTGGCTATCAATTAAGTAACACCTGGTTGCCAGCCATTAAGGATTTACGTAGTTAGTCCCCTTCCCTGTCCCTTCACTATTGTTATTTCGTCTCGGTGTTTTCCAAATTCGTACGTTCCTCGTCGCCAGATGTTTCATTCCAGGCTTGTGTCAATGTCATACACCTGTCTGTGTCATATGTTACGTACACATGTTATGTGAACCTCTTAGACTGTGCTGTGTCACGTCCGGGGAGCCATCTGGTGATGAATAAACGTACCATTTCCACTTCTATTATAACGTCTAAATTTCAAAAGATCATTGTTTAAGAGGCCTTTCTCGTGGACAGTCGAGATTTTCTTCTGATGTTGCAGAGCACAGTTCTCTGCGAAACGTAGAGAATTCCACCTTTTCTTGACACGGCATGAGCCCAAAAGCCTATACAGTATCATATCTATAAGTACGGGCCTTGAAAGCATCAATGACAATATTATTTATAGCCTAGATTGTAGTGACTCATTTCCCGACATTACGTACCGATTTTCATTAAAATTTCTTCATCCATTTTCTCGTGATGCGCGTACATACATACATACATACATACATACATACATACATACAGACAGACAGACAGACAGACAGACAGAATGACGGAAAATTAAAAAGTGCATTTCCTTGTTACTGTGGACATGACCGATAGAGAAATACCATTATTTAAAAATTCTGAGCAAAGTGCAGACAGGACTCTTATTACACACACACATATATGAAGATCAGTAAACAGAAAACTGAAGTGATGACATGTGACAGAGAAGGAGACTCAGAAGCAAAAGATCGCAATGAAAGGGGTCAAACTTCATATGCCGTGAGAGAATTTGATTACCTGGGAAGCAAGGTTATTAAAAAAGACGGTAGAAGTAATAAGGAAATAAGAAGTATGATCAGCCAAACAAACTGCATTTAGTAAAAAGGAAAGCCTCTTTACCGCTAATAGCATCACTTGGGTTACAAGGAAAAGATTGTTGAAAGCATATGTTTGGAGTGTTCGCTGTATGGGTGTGAAACCTGGACAATAGGAAGAGGGGAAAAGAAGAGATTAACCGCATTCGTACAGTGGTGCTGCAGAAGAATGTTAAAGATCAGTTGGAGAGATAGGGTAACAAATGAACAAGTAGTTTTTTGTTTTAATTTATTTGGCTTTAGGTCAGTGTCAGACCAAAAAGCCATCGGGATATTACAGAATGTACAGAATGCTGGTTTGAACTTCACAATTAATTACAATTCATTTACATAGTTTTTGATATATATATAAAGACATCTTCACATTATAATCACGTAAATATCCATATATAATCAGTCACATTTATAGGCAAGTTTCTGATTCATAGTTGATCGCGGGGGATTCTGTTCGATTATTGAGTAATATTTACCTTCATGGCTATTTGTTTCCTCCCATTTCTTTGTCCGCTGACTATAAGCTCTTTTGTATATGATCACTGTATAGTCTATGAAGTGGCTTGTAGTATTTATGACCTGTCCACTGTTACATGCTTCCTTCCGCAAAGGCATCTACGTATACGTATTCATTATGTGGTATCCCGATGTGGGCAAAGACTCATATGAAGTTTACTCTGGAGCCGCGTCTTTGGGGGTTCATATGTTTTTTGAATAATACTGATGTATATATTGGGTTTCTGGAGGAGAAGCCTGTAGATAGCGTGGAAAGGACTCTCAGTGAACAAGTAGTTAGTGGGACGTAAAAACATTACTATCAAGGAAAAGAACGAGGTAATGAGAGCACCAGAAGAGGGAGGAGATTGGATGCAGCGACAACGCTTCGTCTTTAGTACATGACGATGATGATTAAATAACAGCATTGCCGCCTTTGTTGTCTTTCACTGTTGTAGTGTGTTTCAACTTCTAGTTGTATACAGTAAGACCGAATATTACATAACTTTGTTCTAGTTGGAGTTCAACGGAGTTCATAAAGACTGTTCTCCATGCAGTTACGAAATGATGATAATAGGTGATGTTTTTACATATTACTGCTGTAAATGATGACCTCTGCACTCTGTAATCAGTGCCCTTAACACGATGCAGCTGAATTGGCTCTGATGATGTGTCACTATGCTCGTTATTCACGGAGCATTAATTACAACAGAGCGGTTTTTTCATTCTCATCGGATCAACAGATGGTACAGTGCAGAATATAATTAGCTGGGTCATGATAGCCGAGTTACATAGCCAGTGGCTTCACACCAAGGTGACTGCGGTTTGTATCATGGTCTGTGTTCCAGAGTTTCGAAGTACAGTGTAACCTCGATATCTCGAATCACCTCGAGAGCTAAATTTTATTTCGAGTTATCGAAATTTTGAGATATACAGTAGAGAATACAGTTTTTGAGCATAGCACATAATTGAATCATATGTATCTACGGGCTTATACTGAATACATTTTTTTAACAGTACTTACAAATATACAAACTCTATTTTACGGCATCACTTTAATTATAACCTTTATAATAGTAACTTTTTAGAAGACAGGCTACAGTACATGCAGTAGTGGAACAAGAAACACAGCTCTATTAACACCTTTGGGAAAAATCCGTTAGTCTCTTCTGTGTGTTACTGTTAAACTTTCCTCCCTTCACGTTGGAAGTCCTCATCAATACCACACAGCCGAGATTCGTAAATGGAGTTTGTCATCCGCGACTTCGGGGTTGCTTTCGTACGTGACCGGTAATTAAGCTCTCCGGCTGTGATAAAAATCCATCCTGGAGGACTGTTCTCACTTTGTTTTCGCTCCTATTTCGACATTATTTTCCGTTTTTGTTCTGAAAATGAACGTGAATCCATCGATGTTCTTTTGTATACCTCAACGGTAAAGAATAAATGTTTAGTTGGTAATATACCTGGGTGTGAGGTATTGTTTTGTGGAGCATGGAACATGTTCAAAAACATATTCCCCTAATTTTTTTGAACTGTATATTAATTATATCAGTATTATTAGGTTATGCGTAGGAAACAAACGTAATTATTTTTGACATGTGATAACTGAATACAGTACTATTTGTCTGGGCCGATGACCTAGATGTTAGGCCCCTTTAAACAAGCACCAACAAGCTCAGGTCACAGAACTAGTTAGAAAGAGGATTATGGCGGCGGTTAGTAAATTCAGAGGCTTGCAGACTGAACGCTTAAAGGTATAACAGTCGTATAATGAAGATATATGTATGTATTTTGTAATAATTTGGTTTTCTTGCGTGTTAAAGGTTTATAATTTTACAATCGTGTCCATTATTTTGATCTCATCAATATGGCAACCCAGCTCAGCAGTATAAGTGCCATAAGACTGCAATGCGGAGAGCGGCTACAAACTTAACAAAGCGCCAACTCAGCCTGTAGAAGTATTAACAATAACATACAACATCTAAACAACTAAAAAGATGAAACTAAAGGCTCAAGTACTGCAAAAACCCAATAACGTTTTTAACCAGACCTACGTAACGTAGACAGTCCTAAGTGTGTTAAAGTGGGAAGTTAATTGTTGATGCAGTACTATGGAGCCAATTTGGAAAGCGAAATCTTATCCTGGGGGAGCCAATCTGGAAACACTACGTAGAATAGGTGAGTCCTGAGGCAGATAGTGGACAGTAGTGGTTGATGTGACTTGCATTATGATAGGAACGAAACCTTCACTTGTTCATGTGTCGTGTTGTTGTGTTGTCTCCTTTATCATCTACACTAGCATGTTTAGCAACAAGAGATAACATAGTGGGCCAAGGAAGTGTTCTAGAAGTGACCTCAAAATACATTGAAAAAGCTAACCTCAGAGCCGTGCGTGCCTATAAGTTCGGAAAACAGAGTGATATCGTTTAGCGTTGATTTTGATGTTGTGTGTCCGTATGATGTCCTCTGGCTTCTTTTTCATTGTAGCCCCGATAAATACAGGAAAGCCCACCTGTCGAACAGTAAGGCAAAGTGTATGTAAAGAACTTACCCGTTACCACACAACACTGTGTAGAGTAAAAGTATCTCCACCAGTACGATAGCCCGTGGCATTGTGTGAAGTGGTTTACAACACACGTTAGTATCGAAAACATTTCACAGTTCTGGTTGTTTAGAATGATTGCAAAATGTTAATTTTTGAGATTATGGACCTACAGTTTTGGGTTTTTTGGAGAAATATTGAAATTATAGCGTAAAATATGAGTCCCTAACTTGCACTCCTCGAAGACAGTTAGATAGCTCTGTGCTTTAGCGTGTCTTTTGTTACAAGTTTCGAAACATGAAGACTGTTTAGCTCTTGTGAATTTCTTTGCTTTGGTTTTGTTAATTGGTAAATTTATGGGCGTTGGAAATGGTTACAGAAATGTGTAGAAGAAAATGCAATATAACCTGAAAAAGAAAACGTGCTATGCTGTTGTATTAGGGCGTGTTAAAGACTTATGCCTATGATTTGTTAATTACTCCTACACATGTCCAGGGCTGATGCTTTTTTTTTTAACTTACTACGACTTACGCTGGCACCATACTCTTAATTGGAATCTTCCCAGTGACTTATACACCCTCTCCTTTACATCCTCACTACATTCCCTAAATAACCCTCATAACCACATGAAAAGAACTGTAACCTTTATTTGCAATCCCGTTTATGTGCTTACCCCTTTCCTTATGTTAACCCTTAAGTACTTACAATGATCCTCATGTCACCCCATCAACACAGTAATTAAAACTGAGAGGACTTCTCTTGGTGAAACTTACAACGTGCCTCTTCACCCCCTTTACAATCATATTATCGTCTGCTCTCCATCTCGCTATTTTTTTAAAGATCTTCTTGCAGTCGCTAGTCTCCTTGTTTTCATTGTTCCTATCGACCTCACTTGGTCAACTCTTGTTCTTTTTCCTGTTTTAGAGACACCGTGCTCTGACGTTTCCGGACATGGGTTCCTATTCAAAACGTCTGCTCTCTCCTTTCTACAAGACTAGGAGTTTGTAATGGGAATTTCGTAACACACTGTTAATTCCACTACGCACAAAGGAAATTACACGAGACTTTGACTACCATACCCCAAGCTCATCACATGAAGCGATCGAAGCAATGGCATTGATCATTCAGATAGAGCCGCACAGTGTTGGGTGCAACCGTACCTGAAGTGTGAGAATTCACCCGGTAGCACGAATTGTCCTTACAAAGTATCTGGCCGAGATAAGACAATGCTATCTGCATGAGATAATGAACGTAGTACGAGTGCTCACAGCTGATCAGGAATACACTGAAACATGGGTTCTATTATAACAATTTATGTAGGAACACAAAGTGTACTTCGTAGAGCTGGGTAACTCCATGTGCAACCCCGCAAGAAATGCGAACTTCCAATAACTCCCCTCTGCCCTTCTGTCCCTAGTCATGCAAGACCACTAGCGTTCTAATCTACAGCGGAATGTCCCGTCTCGAACCATTAAAGTGAAAATCGTCCACTGTTGCCGAATAACGCACCAGGGCCAGGGCTCACCTAGGTCTCAAGGGAGACTCCTCCGATAAGCGAGCATTTTGTCATGTACTATCTGTGACTAGAAGTCGCGGCAGGGTGCAGGTACGGCATGAGAAACAGATCGAGCTACAAACATCAGTCGTGATAGATAGGGCGAGCTCTCTGAAACAGGTTTTATTTATTTATTTATTTATTTATTTATTTATTTATTTATTTATTTATTTATTTATTTGTTTGTTTGTTTGTTTGTTTTATGATGAATACAGTAGTATATACAATATGTACAGCAACCATCTCAAGTTCATAACTAAAGTTCCATATCAAAAGTTGAGAGCCAGAAAAGAGCTTCGCTTGAGACACAGTGTAAGTCCTCTATAGAGCCTCTATAAGCATGCAAAGGACACTAAAATGCAATGTGATCCACTGTCTGCTCCTCTTCTCCGCAGTCACATCCCCATTTGAAGAGAGTGACTCCACATCGACCTTGGCCGGTGTTACAGAAATTCGGTTTAGCGTCCTTGACTGCCATCTGGGAAGGAAAAATCCATCTGGGCACTTGCAGGGGTTCTTAATTACCGTATGTGATGTGTCTGAAACATATGTACTGTATGTTCATTATTAATCTGTTTATTTTGCAGTAATAATAGTAAATGTGGAACTACATCACAATTGTCCTACCACTTTGAAATAACAGCACTACAATTCGAAGTAGTCACCGGGGACAGAACAGATGTTTATTGTCAGGCCTTGAACTTCATATTGGCGCATGCTCAACAGTCATGCTTACGCCTCACACCCCTTACCCGACATCCTCTTGACTACTACTCGTCAGATAACCATAGTAGCTCCGTGCTTTGTCTGTCACTGCGCACGGCTTGGCAACATCGAGGTGTGTGTTGACGGGAATCAGGCTTAAACAGCCAGTGCTGCCGGCTCTTGTATGCTGAGTGTTGCACTGCACTGAGTGTGAGGAGATTTTCGCTGACGTCTTTGTTGGAATATCGTAGTTTAATCCTGTTGGAAGTATATTATCTTTGTGGCAATGGCAAGTGTTAGAATAGTACATTATGCAACAAGACTCTAATGGCAATAATTAAGACACGAGTGTGTTTATAAAACGAGCGAAGCGAGCTTGGTTTACTGAACAGAGTGCAGAGCGTATGCGCTGGGTTATTGATTTTCCGGGAGTGGATCAGAGACCTTGGCAATGTCATATGTTTTCAAAGCTTTGATAGGTTATCATAACGTAGCTTTATTTCAAATACAAATTGTTTATTGTATAGTTGGTGAAGTGAATTTGCGGGAATGTGCCGTGTGGTTGTGGAATATTGGAAGTAGAAGGTGCATTGATGTTACTGTGTTTCCGACATGTTTGATTTTAGAAACAAATGCGAAGCTAGTGCGTTGAGCGCATGTGCGATGCTATCCTTACCTAATTGGTCAAATGGTGGTATCATAATGAAAATCTGAACTCTGATTGGTGGATAACCTGTATCATAATGAAACTTGAACTATAATGAGCCTCTTTAAGATTCGGTTTTCTGGCATATAATATTTATATTTCGGCATCGTCGAACATAAACAAAGTTATTTATGGTGAAGTGAGAAAGATAGCAATCTCTCTCTCTCTCTCTCTCTCTCTCTCTCTCTCTCTCTCTCTCTCTCTGGCGGAACTAGCGCTTATATCGCTTGGTTTCCAGGGTCTTACTGGAGTTTGATTTTCCGTGAGTGGATCAGAGACCTTGACAATGTCATGTTTTCAAAGCTTTGATAGGTTATCATAACCTAGCTTTATTTCAAATACAGATTGTTTATTGTACAGTTGGTGAAGCGAGGCTGCTTGAAGACAAAGCATGCATTTACAACATTGCGGTACAGTGATAATAGCCGATCCACTATCTTGCTTGATAACAGAACAAACAATATTCCATTCAGTAGAGATTTAACTTAGATGGCTACTACTGGGGGATTGAGTAGTTCGAACGGTAGTGCGCTGGCCTACTGGCAAAGCCCAACTTTGCAGGACTCAGTCCGGTGGTATTTGAAGGTGCTGAAATACGTCAGCCTCGTGTTGGTAGATATACTGGCACGTTAAAGATTTTCTGCGTGACAAAATTCCGGCACCCCGGTGTCTCCGAAAACCGTAAAAAGTAGTTAGTGGGAGGTACAATCAATAACATTACATGGCTACTTGTAATAGTGATCTAATATACTATAAACAATTTTGAGTCAGTCGATGATTTAAAAAAATTAATTAACTTCCCCAGATTTCTTCCTCTGGTTTCAGCTAACATTGTTATGGCCGTAATTGTTTGTGAAGTTATGCGTACATAGCGGTGTGCTTGTTTTCGGGAGATAGAGAGTTCGAACCCCACCTTCGGCAAATCTAAAGATGGTTTTCCGTGGTTTCGCATTTTCACACCCGTTCCTTAATTTCCGCCTCTGGGTTTGAGCAGTAGAATAAATCACAGCATTACCCCTGCTTGTCGTAAACTGTGACTAAAAGCGAATTCAGGGGCTTCCACCTTGGAAGCGGGGATTGGTGACCAACCACGGGTCCTCTAGCTGAGTCTGGCAATGCTTCCACTTGTCAGGCTCCTTCATCTTTCCTATCAGACATCCCTTGGTCAATATATCAACAATTGTTCCTACATAAAATCATAAATGACAGTATAGACTGTGGTGATTTGCGTACCACAATTAATTTTAACGTAAATAAATAAAACTTACGTAGCCGAAAATACTTTAAGAATCCCTTATCTAATGTATTAATTCACAATGATTCCCGTTAGTAACAATGTGCTCTGCTTTTCATATGCTAGTTAAGAACCACGACTTCAATTTCTCAGTGTACCTATCCGAGTTCAAAATTTGCCTACGAAATAATGTAGTAATTCACTCATTACGTTGTTTACATATTTACAGGAATTTGTTTCTTATGTACATAACTCTTTTAATAACATTAATACTTGAAAAATCTTGTAACTAACTCTTACATATATTACAGTAGGCCCTAATAGTATTATTATTACCATATTAATACTTAAAATAAATTACACTTGTAACTATCTCTTTCACACATGAAATTTAATATTGTTATTATTATTATTATTATTATTATTATTATTATTATTATTATTATTATTATTATTATTATTATTATTATTATTATGCATAACAAAATCATGCCAACCTCACCAGAGTCGAGTCAGGATATCAGTAAAATACCACGTAATGTGGAACCTTGTGTGTGGTAATTTCGAATGTTAATTATATACAAAGAAATACAAATATAAATGAAAGTGCCTTTACAAAAGCAACACAGTTTAAAAGAAAATAGAATTAACTATGCAAACTCATTTAGAGGTATCGCAATGCATTTCAGTAGTATCCAATCATTGGTAAAGTATTTAAGTAATTAATTATGCACCTCATCTGTCTTTAAAACTCCGTACCGAGCTCGATAGCTGCAGTCGCTTAAGTGCTACCAGTATCCAGTATTCGGAAGATAGTGGGTTCGAACTCCACTGTTGGCAGCCTTCAAGATGGTTTCCCGAATGGTTTCCCATTTTCACAGCAGGCAAATGCTGGGGCTGTTCCTTAAGGCCACGGCCACTTCCTTCCCACTCCTAGCCCTTCCCTGCCCCACCGTCGCCATAAGACCTATCTGTGTCGGTGCGACGTAAAGCAACTTGTAAAAATTAAAAAAAAAAATATCTGTGCCTGCACATATATATTATAAAATTCATAAAAGTAACAGTCAGTAATTATAAATTTAAAGTAAAATCTTACGCTGATCTGTGTAAGCTAATCTCTTTAAACCTATTCTTCATTTTAGTTATTTTTCCAAATTGTTTTATTGTAATATCAACTATATAATGCTAGTTGTGATTGGAGTGCAACTTTGTTACAGACATATACACTAAATAAATAACTATCGTTCTTTTTCCGACCCGGACAGTATTAGGCTTACGAGGCCTAGGGAGTCTTATGTTCATGCCGTACTTGCCCCACCCCCACCCCCACCCTCCGTTTTTTCCTTTCTCTTCTGATTATTGTTAATAGAAGATGGTTGCTCAGTTGTACTTCGTCTCAAAATAGTAAGCACCACCACCACTGTTTTCATGGCCGCTTGCTTCCCAGACTTAGCCTTTCTCCATCAATCACCATCGAAACGCATTTAGGCTGTCGCAGATTCCTTGTCAGTTGTTGTTGTCAGAGAAGTTGGAAATTTTCTCCTCTTCCCGGCCTTCACGGAGATAGGCCTTAGTTTTGTGTGAGGTGAGGATAGGTCACAGAAGATCTACGCACTCTTACTTCCTACAGAGCGAAGATCCCTCAGTGTGTTCTTGTGGTGCCGAATTCACCTTGGCCTACATCCTTACAGAGTGCGCCGATCTATCTGGCCTAAAACGGAACCTCCGCGTTCAAGGATACACTCGAACTCATACTAGCCGATGTCTAGTATACAGTAGTACTGCTGATCTCGTCATTCCCTTTACAGGCGAGAGTGGATTAATCAAGGACATGTAGCATCATTTTTCTTGCGGTCATCATCCACAATTACTTTAACGTAAATTACAAAGTTGGATGTCGGTCCATGACATAGTCGAAGGTCACATCGATTCAATTACGGGCCCGTGCCGTACAACCACTGTGTGGTACAGACCGATTGGACTGCCTTAATTATACCGAAAGTCCAGAGCTCGTGCTTCGGGGGCGGGATCGTCACGAATCATTATGGTGGTACATGCAGTCTCACATGGAAACCGATCTTAGGGATCTGCAGACTTTATTTACTTCACTCTTAACTTAACAGTGGTTTCTAGTAAGGATGCCCCTCAGGCAGTTGAGTTAGTCAGTATCTCTCATCATCATTATTTTTTTTTATCGGACAAGACTGAGTTCGTTGTTTAGAAATGGTAAAATGTCATAGTTTTTTTTTTTTTAATTTCATCGCCAGTGGTCAATAAAACACCCGTTTCTTTGACTCGATTCCTCTCATTTAGTAGATAGTTTAAATTACTGAAACCCCCTCTCTTATCTAAGCAAGTGACGAAGAACCCGTAGACGACCCAAGAGAAAGATCAAAATGTTATTTTCAGCTTAATAAAATAACTTTTGTTAATATGGCCATAAGGAGAGAAGGCTTGCGAACAGAGAAGTAAGAGGAATGGAGTGGTCGCTAACGGGAATATATAAAAATAACTGTTAGAGAGAGAGAGAGAGAGAGAGAGAGAGAGAGAGAGAAATAGCGAAAACCAGTGTCTACTCTGTGGAGAAGAAATGGAAGAAGCGTATCTGTTAAGAGTTTGTAGGGCAACCGAAGAACTGAGAGCAAAATATCTGGAAAATAAAGAGAGAGAGCCAATTCTATACAATTGTTAAACTATTAAATAAAGAGTATATTGTTTATACCTCATCGTAAAACATAAGACAGAAGTTCAATTCTTCTATTAACTTTACTAAATTAAATCCATTAAATAAGTAAAGAATGTATAAAAACCCTCAAAGATAAATGTAACTCTTTGTTTTTACAAACATTGATTTATGAATATTTGATCCGTTAATAGTTAAAATAAAACAATACATTTTCATTGTATAAATAATATAACTATATTTATAAATACTTAAAAGTTAATAACTTACAAACATCTTTCAAGGTACTTTGCGACAAAAATTTTAATGGCCAAAATGAAATTTAAAAAATCGAAACAAATACGAACGAGAATAATGAAAGATAAGATGGATATGAGGCATGATTCTTAATTCAGTCGTTAAGTGTTGTTAGTGGTAAGTTACTCCAAAAGACTTCTCACACAAAAGTAAGCAATAAGCTAAGGAAAGGAAAGATGCATGTTGTTCTAGACAATGTAACATTGTTAACGTCTAGGACAAAATAAATTGTATTTAGTGCAGTAACGGTCAAATAATTATAAGAGGAAAATGTAACGCAGGTATCAGATTTAAAGAATTGCAATAAAAGAGTGCTCTCTCCGTAGTTTCAGGTGATTCTGTACTAGGGCATGGGAGCATTCTGTTCTATTCTAAAATTTCTGTTGTTTTTAAAATATATTTTCAAATTCCTCCGTTGAATAAATAGTATTTATTTTATTTTAACTTTTGTCTCCGTTTAATTTGTTTAGAGTCGATGATTACCTACTTGTACTTTTCTTTATTTTTAACTCACCTCCACCACCACCACCACCTATGTTTTCATTTCCTATCTCATGATCGGCGGGGCGTTAAAAGTTTTGCTGAAGCACAGTGTTCGAATTAAAGTAGATATTGTTAAAATTTGTTTACACGAGGGGAGCTCTGTGCCACAAGGATCAACAGTCTACACTAGCGCTCTGGCATGCGATCAGTCAACTTCTCTGCTTCCAGGCGCCACGAAAACAAATTAGAGAACGGCTAGATAATGGTTGACATTGAGTGGTTCCTGTGTCAATCATTTGTTAGTCAAATCCAGGAGCTTCCATTGACTGAAGGGGCGTGACCCTCATCGTTCCACTTCATGATGTAGTTAACAGGTGAGATCCGCGTGTGCTACTTGATCGATAAAAACTCAAGCCGGCTGTAAAACTGCTAGGGTTCACAGCAATAATTGCACCATAAAAGAGGAAGAAACTTCATGCTACTTGCTTTACGTCGCACCGACACAGATAGGTCTTATGGCGACGATGGAACAGGAAAGGGCTAGGAGTGGGAAGGAAGCGGCCGTGGCCTTAATTAAGGTACAGCCCCAGCATTTGCCTGGTGTGAAAATGGGAAACCACCGAAAACCATTTTCAGGGCTGCCGACAGTGGGGTTCGAACCTACTATCTCCCGAAGAAACTTCATGATAATAGATCACAGTTCTCGTAAGACTAAGAAATAGTAATGGCTTACGGTGTCCCAAACATCCTTTTTTTTTTTAAACAAATACGAAACCTTTTCAAAATAGTACTGCGTTTTGAATAACTCTTTAGTGGGTTAGCTACAGCCTAGTGAATTTTGTCGCTTTCGAAGTACAGTACGTAACTCCTCTATTGATACAACCGTTCCCAACACCTTTTCTGATTATTAGAAGCAGCCCTAGTGGGCAGTAATAGGGAATCGCGCACAGTTCTCTTCATTTGACTGAAGTCGTCGTTGCCGGGCTGAGTGGCTCAGGCGTTTGAGGCGCTGGCCTTCTGACCCCAACTTGGCAGGTTTGATCCTAGCTTAGTCCGGTGGTATTTGAAGGTGCTCTGATACGTCAGCCTCGTGTCGGTGGATTTACTGGCACGTAAAAGAACTCCTGAGGGACAAAATTCCGGCACCTCGGCGTCTCCGAAAACCGTAAAAGAGTAGTTAGTGGGACGTAAAGCAAATAACATTATTATTATTGAAATCGTCGTCCTTTCAGAGCCAGTTTCAGTTTGGAGATAGAAAATGCCTAAGTTGGAGCTAAATCAGGTGAGTAGGGTGAATGCGGAAGCACAGTTCTCTTCTTGTTCGTCAAAAAGTCACGAATAAAATTAGTGGTACGCGAAACCAATAACATTATTATTGACCAACATCGATGCGTGAGCTGGTTGTGAAGGGTGGTGTTTAACACCCATGTTGTGGCGGTGAGTGGAAACAGGTTAGCGGAGAGAGAGGGACATGCACGTAAGGCTATACACTAAAAAGCAAATATCACTGCCCTATTTTTTAAAATGGCGTATCACTGTTGTCAACTTGATTAGTTACATATTCAAATCATGAGACATAACCATCAACAAACTAACCTCAATATGTCAGTAATGGAGGTTTCCTTACCTAAGTAAATGGTCAATCAAGATATTCATAATTGTAAGTCGGTTTTCAAACTCAATGTGGAATTAAGGGAAAAACCATTTCTTTCACCCTCACTCATTTTAATGTTATATATCTCTGCCTTTATTTTTATATACGCATTACTATAACTGTTATTCTTCCGCTGTTTGCCTGGTGTAAATAATTTAGCTCCCTTCTTGAAATATGGTATTCTTTTTTGGAATGAAGTGAAACCATGCTGTAAGAATACACAAAGGCTAAATTTCCAAACCGTACCAAAGTCCTGACAAGACAAGGTTAGGTTAGGTTAGGTTGATAACGGAATTTTCTTCGATTTTAACTGAAGTGATCTGTATAGAGGTGGTAACGTTGCTTTTCTTTTCGGAGTTCTTGCAGATTGTTCTTACTTCTTATACATCCGAATTGAATTCTATACATACGAATTGGAGGGAATAAGACCGTATTAATAAAATGCTCCGTATTAGATTTGCCGACGACATTGCACTTTTGGCTGTAAATGAGAAGGACATGCAGATCATGCTTAACAAATTAAGATACATCTTAAAAAGATTTCCAACTTAACATTAATGTAAATAAAACTAATGTTATGGTCGTGAGCAAATCTAAAATGAAAGCAGAGGCACATCTCAGAATTGGAAATGTTTTAATAAAACAGGTGCACAAGTTCTGCTACTTGGGATCAGTTATTATCGATGACAACAGATGCACTGTGGAAGTAAAAAGAAGAATTTCCCTGTGCAAGAAAGCCTTTGAGGAAAAGAAGCAGCTCATAATTAATAAATCCTTAGATACTGAACAAAAGAAATTGTTTATCAAAACATTCATTTGGGGGTGTGCTGCTATATGGCTGGGAAGGATGGACTCTCTTGAAGGAGGACGTGAAACGACTAGAGGCAGTGGAAATGTGGCTATGGAGAAAGATGACAAGAACTAGCTGGATTGAGAAGAAAACTAATGAAGCAGTGCTTAGAGAAATAAACACCCAGAGACATTTAATAACGATAAAAAGGAGAAAAGCATCGGTTTTTGGTCACATTCTCCGGCATAATGACTTCATAAAGAACTTGTTCGAAGGCAAGGTGTTGGGAAAGAAAGGCAGAGGGAAACCACGGAAGATCATTGAAGAGGTAGTTGAGATGAAGGGATGCCAAGGTTATGGAGAGATGAAAAGGATCGCAGAGAGAAGAGATCAGTGGTTGCAGCGACAAGGCAAAGCCTTTAGATGATGATGATGACTGGTACGTTGTTAAATGCATTATTCGAACACGCCACAATAGATTTACAGTCGTACAGAAAAATACAATATGCTGTAATTATACCTCCAAATGTAACACTAGTGATTTTCACAATACGACAGTGGCAGTAAGTATAATCTCGCAAGTCACGAAAAAAATCATGACTACATAGTGCCAACGTGCACGATTAACAGTAACTATAAGACGTCGTATCGTCAAGTAGGGTCCCTAAACTGTATGGTTAGCGACACTGAATCGAACCTAGCAGTTAGAAAATAACTATAATCACTACCTTCAGTATTAACAGGGGAGAAGGAGTAAGGTTGTATCCTAAGAGTGCAGCTCAACATGAGTTCGAAGAGCGCTACGCTCCGTGGTTAGGATCGGAGTCTGCTTTGTACAATGCTTTCATATTTGATGATAAGAAATGCTGTTAAAATACCATGCAATAAACCGACAGAACGTACAATAAGGTTACCGAGTGTAAGTAAACAGATTGTACGGAAAATTCGGAAAGATGGCAATAAAGATGAGCGGCAATGTACATTACTTTCTCCTCAGAAAATATGTAAGATTTATTCTAAAAATAAGATGCTGAGCTATGAATTTGACCATTATGAGGAACAAATGTGTGCAGTACTACAGTGCAATTACCATAAATAAATACCTACATTGCGTAAACTGCAAGCAGGAAATAAAATTCAGAGAGTGTAAAGAAACACACGCAGGAATTCATAAAACCAGTCATCACAGTTTTTGTGTACTAGTAAATTGTCGAGTAGTATAAATGGGTTTATTTGGTTGATTTTGTTTGTTTTGTCAGTACTATCTTAAGTTCATATTTAATTTCTATTGTATTGGGGTAAGATGTCTGTAATGCATAAAAATAAAAGCGGAAGAATAAACAAAATAAAGAAATACATGCAGGACGGATTTTTTTATGACGTAATAGGTTAGAATGCAAACTTGCTGCAGGGAGGAAGAAGTTTACTCTAATCTGCACAACGGTTATACTGTGAGCTTTGCATAACATTAGGTGTTCGGCCACCATCAGAACCCCTAGAATGTGTTACTCTCCCTACATTACGGAAGAGCGGCCCAGACAACACTTCCTAATAACCAAATTAATTTGCATTCTAACCTATTATTGCATAAAAATCCGGGGTTTACGACATGACCTAATGATAAATTAATGATACGTTGCCATTGATGCTTTCACGGCCCGTAGTTAGACATGATACTGTATAAGCTTTTGGGCTTATGTCGTGTCAACAAAATAATGTGAAATTCTTTACGTTTCGCAGAGAACTGTGCTCTGCATCATCAGAAGAAAATCTCGACTGTCCACGAGAAAGGCTTCTTAATAACTTCTCCGCCAAAGAAAGAGTTTTGATTCGCTGAGCGTGTAGTACCGACCTCCACCCCGTCAACGTCTCGTGTTCGGACGTACAGGGCTGCGCATTGCATACGACAATAGTGCGAAGACTCGAACTTCTAAATAAACGACTAAACCTGATTCTGTTCATTTAGTTTATTGAACACATTCACAATGCACTGCGTATGGTCACTTCTGAGCAGTTTTCCTCTTTTCTGCTACACTACACGCGATAGTTCTACCGCTTGCTCCATTTCTCTCAGTATGAATACTGACACTGACTGCTGCTGCAAGATGCAACACCTTATCTCCACCCTGTACAGCTTGGAACTTTCCGTCACTACGAGAAGACTTCCTGTATTACACCACGCCTTGTGCCTTAATTTTTCGTTGTTTAATCAATATTTTGTTAAAACAAAACCATATACTGTATATACCGGTATATATGACAACCATATTTTTATTTTATCGCGTACTCTTCCAAACTCTCTAAATGTAATAAACTAAACTAAAATAAAATTAATTCGACGTGCTAATTTTCTTTGACGGTTGCTTCTCCAACTACATCCATGTCCACGTGTTTGTTTACATCAGGATTAAACTCTCGTGAAAAGCGGTATAGTGAAGTCCTGTTATCTTGGCAGCCTAATGACATCAGACTGGAGATACAATAAGGAAGTTGCAATGAAAACAACCTCTAATAATAGGAAGAGACTTGTCAACAAAACATAAAAAGCTGCGCCATGAGCAACAAGAGAACAGTTCATAAAAACACATGTGAGGAAAACTGTCACCTATAGTTATGGATAGAGCCCTGCGCGGATATACAAAATATTATCCGCATCCGCAAATGGTTATCCGCGGATATTGTAAATATTTAACTACAGTATATTACACCCGGGTATTGAAACGGATAGATCTGTTAACAAAATGTAATAGGCCTGACACCTGGCACCAGAACTCCTACAGTCACAGGTTTATGAGGGATTTTTTCTTGCGACAACTATCGGCGTATTAACCTTTGTTGCTTCCTTCCATTAATTGCGGGCATGAGTCTGTTAGGGTTAGGTCAGATTTACGGCTTTATGGCCTCACGTCTCATTATATATGACTATTTTCCCATACTACTGTCAAGGGTTGCCTAACCACAAGCAAAAATAAGGGTTTACCTGAGTGAAAATCAATAAACTTCATTATTTATAAATTATCCGCACTGTCATACCGTTTGCATCCGCCAAGACACTAACTTCGCGGATATCGGCATCGGTGCATGATTCTGGTTATGGACTCTCGGGAAATCTGATGTGTTTAAAATAACGGCACTTGAAACGTGATGTTGGTTTCGAATGGAAAACTTGGGCAGATAGTCAACAACTCAGAAGTGTAAGTCTCATCGACTCCATTGAGAGGAGAGAAAGTTAACTTATCAGTCACTTTATAAGACACTCGTGTTGGAGCATCAAATGTAAAGACCATGCATATGGTAAAGTACATGAGAGGGGGCCCCAGGACATCATTTCTGGATGACATCAAAGGCGGAAGACGTATCGATTGCTTGTACAGCTGGCTGCAGATAAACAACAACTGAATTACTTGCTGCCGATTAATGTTTGGGTTAAGGAAGGGTAACAAAGAACATAAGTGCATTATTTGTTATCTACCAGTCTTTGTACTGAGCAAAGATAGCAAGGACAATTGAATTATTTGTTACTCACCACTCTTTGTGCTGAGAAAGGATAACAAAGACAATTGCATTATTTGTTACCTGCCAATCGTTGTATTGATGAAGGATAACAGACAATAATTGCATTATTTGTTACCTACCAAACTTTGTATTGATGACGGGTAACTAAACAAAATCATTGTATTACTTGTTACCCACCAATCTTTGTGTTGAAGAAGGATAATGAAGACCATAATCGCATTGTTTGTTACCCACCAGTCTTTGTGTTGAGGAAAAATAACAAAGACAATAATTTAATGTTTCTTTCTTATTGTCATTGCCATATTTTGAATTTTTAAAAGCTAATTTAGTCATTTTATTACGTATAAATCATCCTCTCAATAAATCCACCCTGCTTGGCTTCCGGACCTTATCCAGTTTTTCTTTCCGTTGTTTTCCTTCGAGATTGTCGATGTACATTCGAATAAGTTTGGCCAGAAGAACACGTTTGACAATAAGTATGTTGACTGAAGGACAAGGAATTTTATACGCCCAAGAAACAAAACTGTTCCCTTCACACGTTACGCTGCGCATGATGGTCCTATTCTCACATAGGTTGTGCGAGTCAGTCACAAATATTAAGTGATTTTATGGGTGGCAGTGTTTTATAATCAGGACTCGGATTTATATTAGTTATAGTAAAATGGCTAAACAGGCAAAAAATGAAAATATTGAGTAAAATAGAACTATTTTTCTAATAAAAATGTTGAAAAATAATGTAAAAAATATCTGGATTGGGCATATAATTAGACATGATAGTTTACTAGCCTTCATCCTGGAGGGCTCTGTGGAAGGAAAAAATTGTAGGGGAAGGCCTAGACGAAATGTACTGGTCAGTTGGTGGAGGAGCTGAGATGCCAATTTTATGTAGAACTGAAGAACTGGCACAAAACCGGAACCTCTGGAGAGCTGTTGCCAACAGTAGTAGTAGTAGTAGTAGTAGTAGTAGTAGTAGTAGTAGTAGTAGGCTCTATCAAATTTTCATAATTATAAAACGAGTACAGTTAGAGATTTATTATTTCAACATGGAAGCCAGAAAATACGAATTTAAAATCGAAGCCAAAGAACAAGATATAGATCACAGCGGGCTGAGTAATAAGGCCAAAGCCACCAAGAAAGAATGTGCTTTCCACATTTCATAGGCATGTCAGAATCCATCATTGAAGTATTGATACTAGGAAAATAAAATTTAAGCCATTTCTCCACTGACACCTCGGAACTTAACGCTTAGTCGAGCATGTCGTCTCTCCACTCCCAAGCCTTCCCAGCCCAACGTGTTTGAAAACTTTTCGTAACACAACTCTCTTGTTGGAAATGATAACTGCTGCACAAAGACGGGGAATTTCGGCGTTCGAAATGAGGTGTTGGAGAAGAATGTTTAAGGTGAGATTTTAATATTTGACTCGAAGGAGAAATAGGTTGGTTGATTACGTTTTGAGATATGCAGGACTAGTTCATATAGCTTTGGAGGGAAACGTATGGGACGAACAATTGCCGAGGAAGACCAAGATTAGGATGTGCCAGAGATGTAGCGATAAAGAGATCGGCCCAGAACTAGGTAGTGCGGAGAAATGCATGAATCCAGACCAAATCTTAACGTTCACGGTGTCTCCTCACAATAGCTCATTCCATGTTAAGAAAACAGTATTGGTCTTATGACAACATAATTGCCATATCGACCGGCTCTGTTCAACACAATCACGGGAAAGCGGTGGCACATAAATGTGTGAAATGCAGTACTTAAGTTTAAGATAAAAAGTGGAAGAAACTAATCTGCAAATTATTATGAACTAAAGGGGACGGGGTGTTTATAGGGGTTATTTATCGTTTGTACGGAATCAAAGGTACAAACGGCACATACAAAAACTCAGCATTGAAGTGTAAGGCTAATTGAGGCGGAAAATAGAAAAAAAAAACATGTTTATGCGCTCGAGGAGTGAGGGATGGATTTAATTACATTTAATAAATTTCCCCAGGCAACGCGGGGTACTACTGTGCTATCGTATCGCTCACAAAAACAATAGAAAAAATTAAATGCGGTCGTCAAAAAAGTGGTAAAATTAAATGCCCTTATAAAGTACAGCTAAATAACAAAACCAAGCACAAATAAAACACATGGCAATTTTTTTATCAGTACAAGTTATGTCATGACTAGACCTGGGATTTTAAGGCAAATGCCTATTTCGTTCCTTACGAAATAACATGGTTTTTTAAAATATGTTGATGTTTTATGACAAATCCCTTACATTAATATAGTTTTATAGTGCCCTAAAATGCCTATTTGGACCTTTAGAGCCTATTTTACTATTTTAATGCCTAAAATTGCGTATTTTCTACATTTAAAATTCAACTTCTGTAATTTTTACAATCACACAATGGACATCTCTGGAACAAGCAGAACAGCAGAGGGTGGGTTTTTCACAGAAATGTGCTCTTCCCAGACAACTGTCACCAAAGGAATACTGAGTGAAGGTTGGAGGTGGAGGATTAGTTCAGAAGAACAACGAGCAGGTAGTAAAGGACGTACTGTGTCAAGTGACGGGGTGAGGGGGAGGATTATCTAGGAAGAACAATGAGCAGGTAGTAAGAAGGGACATACTGTGTCAAGTCGCCAGTGAAAGAACATCTCTTTAAGTAAATATAGTTCATCATGCCTAAAATGAAATCATCTAAGAGTGCGCTTATACAACAATGGCTTGTACAATTTCCATGGATGACTTTTGATGGCAAGATTATTTTCTGCCAGTACTGCGATAAACAGGTATGTGCATATATCTGACATTTTGTATTAATCTAAAACTAAGGTTTTGATTTTGGCTCCTCTAATTAGTTGTAGAGACTTTGTCCAGACGACCTGGGTTCGATTTCCAGTACCGGCAGTAATTTAGAAATGGAATGGAATGGTGTTGACCCAGCATCGTGAGGACAATGAGAAGCTACAGTGGGCAGGGGTCACGGAGGCAAGGCAATACGGCTGAGGGATGTAACGTGCTGACCACATGCCACCCAATATCTGCAGGCCATTAGCTGGGCAGTAACCGTTATTGAAAGCCAAGGCCCTTCGGGGACTGTAGTGTTCTTATTCTTAATTAACTTTTAGAGTAATAATGGCTTAATTTAAATAGTTCAAAATTACAAATTTTATTCAATACCTCACCTTTTCTATTCCTCATCTTAGTCTCTAATTGACATCACTTTATTGTGTTTTAGATTTCACATGAGAAAAAATGTCACCTTCAGCAGCATGCAGATACTGCCAGTCACAAAGTGAAAGCAGCCATGAAAAGTAACATTAGACAGACTCTGCTCACACAAACTATATCCCCTACAACCCATAACGGGTTTTATGCTGATATGTGTACAGCCCTAGTTGCAGCAAATATCCCCTGGAATACTGTGCATAAGCTGGTTTTTGGAGATTTTTTTTTTTTTTTTTTTTTTTTACAGAAATACACCAAGCAGCAAATCCTATCAGCATCTACATTAAAGAAAAACTACTTAGATATTTGTTACAATGAGGTCATTTTGTCAGAGAGGATATTTTTGAGTCTTGCATATGGTTGTGTGTGGACGAATCCACCGACTCTGTGGGCAGGTAAATTGCTAACCTTATAGTAGGAATACTGGAACCCAATCAGGCATCTACCACTCACCTTCTTTGCTCTAAACAGCTTGAGAAAGTCAATAGTCAAAGCATTGCATACTTCATCAACAAGGGGTTGCAACTGTTGTATCCTGGGAGTGTCGATGATTCTAAAGTCCTTCTCCTTGTCTCCGATGCTGCTTCCTACATGATTACCACTGCACCTCTCCGCAAAACTTTCTATCCTTCTTTAATTCATGTTACTTGCATGGCGCATGCCTTTCATAGACTCGCAGAAACAGTTAAGGCCGAGTTTCCTGCAGTAAATACTTTCATTTCAACAATGAAGAAAGTGTTCTGTAAGGCTCCATCAAGAATAGCCATCTTTCGAGAGAAACTCCCCTCTATACCCTTCCACCACAGCCAATCATCACCCTTTGGGGTTCCTGGATGGAAGCTGCCCTCTATTATGCAGAACATCTTGAGGAAATCATGACTGTGATAGACAATTTGGCTTTAACGGACAACTCTGCATGTGTGCCGTCTGTCAAAGAGCTGTTAAATGATTGTTCCAGTGTTCAGAGAGACATGCGTATATTCAGGCAATTTTTTTCATTTCTTCCAGTCACCATTACAAAGACGGAGGAAGAAAAGAAACAGTCTCAAACAGCAATTTTCTGTAATCGAGGAAGCTGAGAATAACAGACAAAGTGCTAGGGTTAAGGTAGGGGATAAAATAAGAGACAAGTGGCCTAGTGTACTGCAGAAGAACCCAGATTATTCAGTGCTGAAAAGGGTACATCAGGTAATGGATGGGGAAAAGGTAGACTTACCAAGTGAAATTCCATTGAAAAATGTAGGTAAATTTCCCTATGCCCCTCTAACATCTGTGAGCGTGGAGCGCTCTTCTTCTGCTTTCAAAATGATCTTAACAGACAAAAGACACAGCCTGACTGTGGAAAATTTGGATAAGATTATTTTTATGTACTGTAAAGCAAACTACGAATGAAAGTACTGTAGGAATGTTCCTCACAAATAATAAGCACATACTCCATTCGCGTTTACACCGTTATTGGATGCCTACAGTGCTGTAAAATTGTGTACAAGTGATTTTAGTATTAAGGTTTTAGATCAGTACTGATAATGATATATCATATAATTCATAACTCTTTTTGACACATGACTTTATTATATTGTTTTTGATAAATGTCTTGTTTATTCTGTCTTAATTTTGCACTTATTTCAATTTATTGCGAATAGGGATACCACGTTTGTTAAAGTAAAAAAGTATCACGTTACAGTTTAAGTGTATATTGTAATATTTTAAGGTCTATTTCCTGCCTATCCACACATTTTAAAAACATATTTTAAGTGCCTATTTTATCTTTCAGAAGCCTATTTACTTGTTTTAAAAGCCTACTTTAGGCGCCTAAAACTAATTTTTTTAGAGCCTAAAATCCCAGGTCTAGTCATGACGTATCGCTGCACACCACAACACCAAAATCTTCAGTAACAACTTTACCACGGTACGAAAATAATAGAACACACACAAATACTATGCAATATACAATCAACTCTCACTCAACACAAGACAAGTACGCACTGTTTTAAAGCCTAAAAACACACACGCAACAAATAAATGCTGTAGGTGACTTAAAGTGAGCTGCCGGCGGTTCAAAGAGTGAGGGACTACACGATGCTGGTACCAGAGCAACACAGATGGAAAATAAAGGAAAGAAACGAAGCGATGTCTATTCCTGCCATTGTGCTTCCTCCCTACGAATATATTTATGAAAAAAGGAAATGTTATGCAGTTATTTTAATAACTCAGGGCAAAAATGCGTCATCATGTTACAAAGTACAGTATAATGTATCCCTTAATCACGAGGAATTATGGGTGTCCTAGAGGGGGTGTGTTCACTCCTTGTAGGTCCATAACTGCAGTACTGTTTTCTTAACGTGGAATGAGCTATAGGTCGGAGAGTCATATACGTGGATATTTACCTAAGTCGTGGTGAGGTGTTGTAGGTGAACCTAGACTGGTTTTACGTGTAAGTATGTTTCTGCCTTTGGGGTTTCCTCCTGGACCCTTATAACCAGTCTCCAGTACAACATACGCTACCAAGCAGATTTAGTATTATATTCGACATGGGGACCGGTACAATACTTCTTAGTATCACTACTTCCCAGATATTAGGCGCCTTTAAGCAATCATCATCATCATCATCATAATCATCATCACTACTTCCCAACCGTCTCTCCCGCTCTCTTTCTCTTCTTAGAATTAACAACATATCCAAGGCGATGTAGCTTGTGATGATCGCCACGCGAGGGGTGAGAGTTTCGCCCCTCCCCCGAATAAGGAAAAAGGTGAGCCTGGTTTCTTATGAATGATATCAGGTTGAAACTGGACGGTCGGGCGGTCTGTGCTGGGAAGGTTAATAGGTAGATTAATTGGAAGAGTGGGTTTGGGATAGAATAAGGGGAGATGAAGTGGAGAACTCTTATCAGATTAGTCCATGGACTGGTACCAAAGATGGAACACACTGTTTATAGAATTGTAAAATTTCGTAAATTTAATACAGTAATTAAAAAAATAATTTAAAAGTAACCATCCACAAGGTGCTGCTGGTTTTTAAACCTACTAGAATAATTCTTTGAGAATCCAAAGCCTACGAAAGACGCGAAAAAAATTGGAGTTTTAAGGATTCATTATAGGCTATGTTTGAAATCACAGACTTTAAAAGGCCCTAACGTTAGAAAGCTCTGTTAGTAATATTCAGAACTAATGTGCTTGACAAGAAATTGCGAGGTTAATTTTCAGGCTTGGAAGCGCCTTCATTATTTTATAGTAGAAGATTTGAAGTTTGTTGTTATTATTGTTTAAAACAAAACTCCAGTAACTGATATTGTCTTTTTTCTTTTCTTTTCTAGGTACGTATTGGCACTACATGATCACTGACGAGAGAAGTTGATCTGCTGCATGTGAGTTACCCTCAACTAATTTTTGATGGGAAATTATACCTGCAAATTTAGAACGACACTGAAATGTTTTCTTTAAAATCGAGCAGTCTCACACTTGACACAATTTATTTCTGTCCTATGTTCGGTATAAGATGTAGTGAATTAATGCAGGTACAAGTGTTGTTTGCAAATAGCCCTGTGCTCAATGTGGGCTTCAAGGGAAATATTGATTACAAGGATTCCATTGTAACGGGTGTTGTATAAAATAGGAAAAACATGTTTTACATAACAATAGTAATAGTTTTGAGATACTAAATTAAAGCAATTACAGTATTTACCCTTGGTGTGGGTGTTGAGGAATTGTGACAAGTGTAATAGAGTACAAGGGAGCCAAGTATTACTCGAAATCTTACACAGGTTAGCAAAATTATGAATTGATCATTTGAGGCATACAGAACAATTATTAAGGCTAACAGTAAACAAATATATAGTCGCTGCCGGGACAAAACCTCCTATGTGAAATATTTTAGCTTAGATCTTTGGCCGGTAAGGTTCTGTCATGTAAGGTGCAATATTGTGTGAATATTGTCAAGGCATCCTCGCTCTTAATGTGTGTGCTGCAATTTATAACCGAGTAACTGAAAAAAAAGTTCACTAGGCTTTAATCATGTTCTTCTGTCATGAATTGTTTCCTCCCACATTATTTCTAAAAGAGAATTGAAAAATCCTGCAAATGTAACATTTAAATGAAGCCTTCAAAATACATAAAATCGAAACAATGAAGAATGTGTCATTTAACTACCGATTTTTAAAATGTTAACGTAAATTATATTACCACTCAGACTCGCGTTTGCTCGGAAACCATCATTACTCGATGGTCGATTGATGTCCTCCTTCAAGCAGTCTTGAGCTTCGCCAGCGAGCAAAGTTGTTGTGTGTTTGAACATTCAGAGGTGGAGATATCAGATTTCTGCCAGCAGGAGAAGTGAATCAGAGTGAATTCAGCTCTCTTCCTAGCGAATTCTTGAAGTACAATCCAAACGTCACATTTTGCATGGTTTGCAACGCAGTAGTGAAAAAAAAAAGTCACCGTTATCTCAATTAATGCATATTTCGTGTCATGTCCTTCCTGCTATAGATAAAAGACAAATCTTTACTGTTAATTTCACTTTCCCAATCTGTTAAGAGATCCACATTACCGATCGAAGTTGGCTACGCGATTTGATAGGTAGGTTCGAACTCTAGTGTCGGCAGTTCTGAAGACGGTTTTCGTGGTTTCCCATTTTCACACTAGGAAAATGCTGGGGGTGTACCTTAATTAAGGTCACGGTTGGATCCTTCCTACTCCTAGCCCTTTCCTATCCCGTCTTCGCCATAAGACATGCCTGTGTCTGTGCGACGTAAAACAAATAACAGAAGAGATACACTTTGTCCGGTCTGCAGCATCAGCACAACAAAGCCTTCTTCATAAAAATGTTGTTTAAGCCTAGCGATATTCTCACTTATTTAAGTATTATTTAAAGAATTAAGGAAATTGATGTTAAAGTCTGTTGTTCCGTTTTTTTGTCTTTCTTATACTATTTGTCTTAACCCATTTTTCTGTGCAGTTACACAACACGCTGGGTTACAAAGACGATCAAAAATTAACAAGTAACTATCACGGTGATGACTAATGCTTTCACGTGTTCACAGAGATTGACCAGTGTTTCTATATACGTGTCTCTCTTATCTCACTCTGGTATGTTCAGTCTTGGGAGATAGCGGGAGACTGGAGTGAACTGCTTTGGAGATTCGTTAGCAATTAACATATGGAATCGACAGCAGCTGAACTACTGTATCTATGACAAAAGTGAATAAATTTGCATCATGTTTATATATATTTTATCTGTTATATTGTAATGAATCAATGATGTGGCAGAATTAAATAAAATGCACCAACTGGAAGTTTGAAGCAAGAAATGTGATGACTCTGTTCTCAAGGCGTGAGCATGACTGCCAAAAGTATGTGTGAAAATGCAGATCCTTTGCGTGACAACGGTCTGTTCTTCCTTAGTTCTCTTGCTAAATCTTAAAACTTAAGGAGTCTTATATGAACGACGTGGTGAGATGTTGCAATGGCCTTCGTGAATCTCCTCATATGTTGTGAATTCCATCGACTTGGAATTGGCATGGAATTGACATGTTAGTGTTATTTGAAACATGCTCCCAAAGGCCGCACCCCATTGACTATATAGCATCGTTATGGAAACAGGGGTAATCTCATACGTTTGTTACTCCCCTCCTTTACAGCCGATCCCAACGGAACAACGGCGCTCTACAGAGCAGTAGTGTCGCAGTTTTATAAAACAAATCTTTCCGTCTGGATTAATATTTGTAGACGTGAGGTTATCACATAGTTAGACTACAAAGATCGTTAGTCCAACACTTTGATAAGTTATGTGCTTTGAAATTCTGGAGTATTGTCTCAAAAGTCTCTAGAAGGTCGCTTGATATTCGTAGTACTTCATTATGTCCAGTTCACGTTGTATCTGAATTTGCCACACATTTTTAATTTATCTTGATATTTAAAAAGTAACACATACAGTTTGTAGCTGAAAGCGTTTGCCCTAAAGACATTCAACATTGTGTGAAACCTTACCAATTCATCCAATTACATTTCTCATTGAAAGGTAACATTCTCAGCAATTGCGTTGTAAGATTTGTGAAGACTGTTGAATTCCTTGGTGCTGTTTCGAAGGTTTACGCTGTGGTTCCCTTCTATGATTGTAACTGATCGCAGGGGTAAGCTTCTGAATGCAAAATTTTGTATGGGATGTTGCCAGGTCAGGGACAAGAGTATGACAAGGTATGCATCACCATGCACCTGAACGCAGAGGAATTCTAACATACAGTAATTACTTCACGCATGTCTTGCGTAAACATAACGTGCTGTGTGAGTTGGGCTATATGTACTTTTCTTTTTTAAATTAGCAAAATGTGCCTACATGACTGGGATTTTATTTTGAGTAAATATTCAAGAGTAGTGTATCTGTCAAAAGCTATCAAGACATGAAGTTTGCTGAAAAAATATTTTTAAATGCCTGCTTTGTATTCTCTCACACCATTCTTCAATGTGGAGATGTGCCGCGGAGAAACTGTAGTCGTATATCTGAAGATTTGGTTCTGCAGAAAAGGCACTACGCGTTATTTTAAGAAATCCCACTGCAAGCTTCTATTTGAAGCTGTTATTATTTATTATTAACAAATACATCGCGATTGGGAAATAAGCCTGTGGCAAGTCACAGTAGTGTGATAATAAGGTAAAGTTAAAACATAATTACCCAAGAACAACAGTAACAAAAGTACAACAAGCAATTCCATGGAAAAAAAATATTACAAGAAATACTAATAGTTTAACATCCTAAAACCAGCATCATATAAAATTTCATACACAGCTTTTCCAGTGCTTAACACTGGACGTATTGGACGCACTGGACATGTTGGACGTATTAGACCTATAAAACGAGGCTGTAAACAAAGCAATACCGAATAATTTTAACGGTAAAATCATATCCATGAATTGATGCTTCTCTGTGCAGCTGCGAAAATTGTATATTTTTTCCGGTTATTAACCTTTTGTGCAAACCCTGGCAACTATCACTATACATGCCCACTCTGCTCCTCCTCCTCCTCCTCCTCCACAGTAAGTCGGGCGGACTCATACATCGTCCCCTTAGCAGATTTAGACGTGTAGAAATAGAGGATATTATGGATAAGGCTAGAAATTGGTATATACATTACTTAATACATTCTCCACTTACGGGCAAGTTACATTGAAACTTTTATAATGTAAGCTGGTCAATATTTGACATAAACACTGCCAAAACTCAACTACCAATATTATGTTCGTAATTTCGTCCCCCACCAAATTTATCAAAAGAACCATTAATTTTAAGATTTTTCCTTTCTAACCTTACCAAACACTTTCCCTTTAATAAATCACTTGAAGGCCATTTATGAAATGTTTTCTTGGCATTCTTTTTAACATAGTCTTTCAGCGTTGCTCGTGGAATGTTAAACGCTTTACTTGCACGTTTGTAACCCATTATCTTGTTCCTCACTGCCTTAATAGCCTTTTTCATAGCCTCCTTATCCCACTGCTTAAGTTATTCGATCTGAAAATAATAATAAACTTCATAAATATGAAATAAAACGAAAGGGGACGAAATTACGAACATTGCCTGATTTATTATAATGGCCTCTATAAGAACTCATGCCAACCACCTCACTGTAGCGATTACTGTCCGCGAAACTTTAGTGATTCTTCGGCTCCCTAGTGCTGAATCGGTAAACCTAGGTTATCTTAGAGATTTGTATTGGCAACATCTGACACAAAAAATATGAAGCGATTATGCATCGCCGTGAAACATCTGGCGGTGTAATTGTAACACTTTAAATATTGTTGTTATTTACACAGCAAAGTCAAAATATAGGTTAAGCTTGAGCATGAGTGAGGAAAATCAAAGTACATCATAGGAACAACCTGAAACTCCTACACGTACACGACGGTTTAGAAAATTCATATCGATCGATCATGCTATCGATTCAATTCAGACTTCATTTCCATTCAGTTGGCAGTATTTACAACTTTTACTTTTCACTTTACACTAGCACTAATGATCTTAAATGACTCGATACCGGAAGGGAATCTATCAAAGACTGCTTCAGGTAATTTATTATAATCCCTTATGGTCCTGTTTACGAAGGAAAACTTGCCCGCATTGGTATGCTGGTTTCTGGCCCCAATTTTGTGCTTGTGATCATGTCTTGATAAACACGAGGGAGGTTCCAACCTATTACTAAACTACTCCCAGCAGCCTCTCCCGTATAGCTCTTGTTTCTGCCATAATTGTTATGATCACGTAAATATATAATGATAATATCGTATTATAGAACACATTTAATGGAAAGTATACACGAAAATATCAGGAGATCCCCACTACAGTTCAAATATAGGACGATTTCACAAGGTCTTCGAATTTGTAGATTTTACTGAAATAGAGAGTCTGGCAGCCTACACTTGGAGCGACCGGTTGAAAACAGTAGTTTTATTATTGTTGGGAATGGCATTAGTATAGGAACTGGAACGCGTGTTACGTCAGTATTTAGAAGAATTTTGACAGACTCTTTGGTATGTAACAGATTCAAAATACCTGTAATGTTCACGTATTCCACCGACGTGCTCCGATTCGTGTAAAAGAACTGTTTGCTGGCACCCAGTGTTTGGTTTCTGTTTGAATGTTCTGGTAATTATTTCTTTTGAAAATAGTGGCATGATCATCATTTCACTTAAGAATAAATTGTAGGTTGGGTAATTGAGGATGACAGGAATGTTCAAGGAAATAAAACAAACCTACAGGGTTCAGAATAATAAAATTTGTCATTGCTGAGTGAAGGAGTTAGGTCTGCTTGCCAGCGCAAAGTTTGTGGGGAGAGAAGTTTGAATACCCCCCCCCCCATAACTGTATTCTCCTTCTTCAATATCCTCTGCAATTCTCTTGTTGGTCCTGTTCTTTCATTTTCAACTGGGCTTCCAGTTCCTGAATTTGGTGGTGTAAATTTCACTTGAAGTTTTCTTTGATGTCTTTGTTATGTTGATAACTGGAGTCTTACGAAGTGGCAAAAAAAATGAACAATAACGTTTTAAAATATATTAACATTCATCTGATTAATATAAGGGAACTATCCCAGCTAATGAAGGTCGTGATGTCATTAACAATGCAAATACATTTTCTAAGAAAATTGGCTGGAAGGTTGCAGCGTGAATACAAAACTGCCAAAAAGCACCACCCACGGTGCTTAAGCTATTGTGAATGTGTGTACACAATTTCGCTGATCTGTCTCGGATATTATTACAAGTATATGAAAATGAAAACCTACAACCTGTGCTCCAGTCGTTCACCGGGTCAGAGAATGAATGAATGAATGAATCAATCATATATAGGCTATTAGTACGATGGGGTCACCACTCCCAAAGTGATTTATTAATGACTGATAAATGCAATGAAATGAGAATGGAGAGTGTTGCTGGAATGAAAGACGACAGGGAAAACCGGAGTACCTGGAGAAAAACCTGTCCCGCCCCTGCTTTGTCCAGCACAAATCTCGCATGGAGTGACCGGGATTTGAACCACGGTATCCAGCGGTGAGAGGCCGACGCGCTGCCGTCTGAGCCACGGAGGCTATTACAAGTATAGTAATGTCAAAATGTTAGTTATTCGTACATCGTCTTCCCTTAGACAGAAGAAAAGGTAATGTTTGAAACCTGAAAATTCTAAAACAAGTTTTCATTCAGAGTAATATCAAGGCGATTCACTGTGAGCATTGTCCGGCTCCATGGCTAAATGCTTAGCATGCTAGCCGGGTTCGTTTCCCGGCAGTGTCAGGAATTTTAACCATCATTGGTTAATTTCGCTGGCATAAGGGATGGGTGTATGTGTTGTCTTCATCATCATCATCATTTCATCCCCATCACGACACGCAGGTCGCCCAGGGGGAGTCTGATCAAAAGACTTGCACCCGACGAGCCGAACATGTCCTCGGACACTCCCGGCACTAACAGCCATACGCCATTTCATTTTACTGTAAGCATTAGTGGTTTTCTACTGTCGCAGACAAAAGCAAGACGGAGCCCATTTTGTTAACATTTAATAGGAGCTCGGGATATCCGAGAATTACTACTTGGAATTTATAGGGGTTTCCTTTTTAGACCACGGGACGAAAACCATGACAGTAAGAAAAGGAGATATTGGTTGAGATGATAGACAGTTAAGGAAACGTTCTCCAGAATAACATACAAGTAAACTTGTAGGTCATGTTTTATTCATGATGTTTACAGTACCTAAAATTCCGAGAGACATAAGGGAAATAGGAGGGGGCCCAGCGCAAAGCCCTGTGATGAGACGCTCTTTAGAGTAGACCATAAAGTTACTAGCTGATGAAAAGGAAGGAAGATACCTTTGTCAGTCATGATGGTAAAAATGTCCGAGATAAGGTATTGTGTGGTGAATAAAGTTTAGATAATAAGATGTCAAAGTCTGCAGTCCAGTGTCAAAATGCAAGTCAAACAGTACAACAACAGTCTTCTGCCTTTTGTCCGGTATCATTGACCTTTAGCATAGTATTGTGCTCTGATCTCTGAACCCTAATTAGGATCTACATGATAATGGCTGTACAAAGTAATTTATTATTGTAGATGAATTCACTGAAGTGCTTCAGATAAAAATGGAATGGTGATAGGTCAGTAGTCTGCAACTGAAACAACAGGTGGCGTTTTTTCTAGTTTTGCTTTTTTTTCTATATAAGAAAGCGAATTAAACGAAAACGTTAATTTTTTTCCAATGTATGTTATTGGGCGAGAGTGATGCACAGTTGTATCATTTTTCTACGTAGTCTGTTACGTTCGCTGTAAGGGCGGACGCACACGGGAGATTTTTTTGTCGCCGAACTGTTTCGTCTTCGTTGCATATTTTCCGTAGACCTCTTGATATTAGCATCGATTTCTGTGATACGATAATCAAAACATGTTGTGTGCTCCACAATTTCGTCCGCAGAGGAGATGGAATCAGCTTTACAGATATAGCTTATGAATGCCAACTGCATATATAGACGCTGAACCCCAGGCTAGAACTATCTTTGCTGTCAATATACACCACCTATTTTATTTCCCTTGGAGAATGTCTTCCGTGGCAATACGATGGACTCTGATTTCACTATGATTCATTAACATTATAAAACTTACTTATTCTATCCACATTAACAAGTGCAATAAAATAATGTTAAAATATATCAATAAAAACAAATTTGTAAAATAAAACCTACCTGCGTTTTTTGTCTCCATGACACCTATCTGTGTCGGTGCGACGTAAAGCCACTAGCATTTTTTAAAAAAAATTCTGTAGAGTGTGTCCCCAGATCGTACACAACACAGAAGAGCAATTTGTGTCGGTGCGACGTGAAGCAACTTGCAAAAAAATAAAATTTATGATTCCTCGAACACCGAACAGCAGCCCAATCACCTCCCATTTTCGAAACGGTTCGTAGTGCCTCTTCTTGTCCTCATCAACCTCTTCTTCTTGTGCATTTTCTCCTTCAAACCTCACAATTAGATCAATAACGATGCCGACGTTCTTCGTTATGTCGATTGCTATCAGTGTTACCAAGTTGGCGACTTCATCGCTAAATCTAGCAACTTGTGATCAATGAAAAAGACTAAATTTAAGCTTTAGCGACAAAACTGGCGACTTCTGCCCATACGAACAATGTCATCTTAAAATGTGTGGCACCAGCACTACATACCCATGTTACGAAAATATTTACAACAGTTATTCAAAATGATGTACCTCAGCTTCGATGCACAAATGACAATGTCTGGTGTATAAGGTCTATTAACTCTGGCATTGTTTTAGCGACGTTACGGGCTGAGAGGATTCTTGCCAGCAGCTCCTCTTCAGTCTCTACAGGTTTCTTGTAGATAAACACTCTTCATGACCGCACAAGAATAAATCAATTGGGGTGAGTTCAGGCGAACGAGCTGGCCACGCAACAGGACGCCCTCTTCTTATCCACTTGTTCTGGAACGTCTAAGTTGGTCAAGAGCAGCATGTTAAAAGTGGACTGGGGACCCCCGATCGTGTTGAACCCACATGCCTTGCATTCTAGCAACGAAAGCGGAATTCTACTGGACAGATAGTAAGGCTGAGACAATTTGGCTCATGGCTCCAATGACCAATCTGGTATGAGAATATCAGAAACTTCAACCAATCAACAGCTGCCTACCGTCACAGTAGAATCGTTTTCGTATTTTCAGAATAGATCAGTGAACCATCTTATTTCTTTGCCCTAATGCTTCGGTTGTCTTCAATAAAACATTTACCTGTGTTACTGTGATGAAGCAGACTATTTTAGACCGTGTCCTAAAGGGAAAATTAAAACTACAATTCCACGCTGCAATTTTTTTCTCTGTGTAGGTTATGAATACCTATGTATTTGATATGTATTAATGAACGTTTATCATCATTAATTATAAAGTTATAAAGTTATTCGCTAATATTTTTTTGCTAGTTGCTTTACGTCGCACTGACACAGATAGGTCTTATGGCGACGATGGGACAGGAAAGGGCTAGGAGTGGGAAGGAAGCAGCCGTGGCCTTAATTAAGGTACAGCCCTAGCATTTGCCTGGTGTGAAAATGGGAAACCAAGGAACACCATCTTCAGGGGTGCCGACAGTGGGATTCGAACCTACTATCTCCCGAATAGATACTGGATACTGGCCGAACTTAAGCGACTGCAGCTATCGAGCTCGGTTATTCGCTAAATAGGCAAAATAAATACAACTCAAGCTCCAGGGTATCTCTGGATAAATTCTGGGGCTAAAGCAGAGGTGCCAACTTTTGAAGTGTGTTTTCAGGTTCACCGCCATCCAGAAAATTTTCAAGTCAAATCTAAAGTATCTTCTCGATAACGACATCCCCTTTGCCTTTCCCGACAGCAGTCTATTCTAAAGTATATCATATTACACAATAAATTTGCACATTACCAGTTAGTTCTGTGATAAAACATTATTTGCAGCTTGTTTCGCACCCAGCAGCTGCTTTTCAGTGTGGGTAATTTTGAAGCATGATTCTCTTGTGATGACATTTTCGACTTCTGAACTTTAAGCGATTCTAGTGTAGATGTGCTTAATGTAGCCTGAATTCTCTCTATTTTTTCCTATCAACACTGAAAACTCTTTCTGTGGTGGGCGTTACAGTACTGTCAGGTACACTTAATACTGCAAATACAACATTACTTAACGTTTTATAGTACAGAAGAGCTAAGTGGAGCTCCTTCATTCACAGTGAATTTCTCAACGCTCAAAGGTAGCAAAAAAATTTACGATCGTAGTATCGTTGCCAACTCACTAGCATTGAAACGGGGAGGGTTTATTAGTAATTCTCACAAGGATTCATTTTTCCTTCTTTCCTTTTTTTTCCGTAGAAAATTATTTTTCATGATATCGCTTTTCTGTAAAAATTTCCTCTTTTACTTAATGCCGTAATCGTGAAGTGAAATCCGTAATAGTTGGTACTCCTGATCACATTATATTACTACAGATAATTTATTTTTTCCTGGCGACACCGAGTGCACTATTAGAGATACTTAACATTAAAATAATCATGTCATGGAGTGCCAAGATATTTGATCGCCTTTAAAAGATCGCCAGAATCGAATGTCCGAACTTGGAATAATGAGTCGGACACACTAAAACTGCAATAATAATTATTAAATTAACGTTGAATGTCATTTGTATATATTTGTTCATTTGTTTTATGTCAATTGTGTGTATGTACATCTGTTTAGTTATTAGATGTTTTATATTAATGGCCAGCCCAGGTCGAAACTAGTCCCTAGTTAATATAAATCAAAATATTGCACATATAGTATTGAAAGGTGGACCATTACAACATTATTATTATTATTATTATTATTATTATTATTATTATTATTATTATTATTATTATTACTGTTATCATTATTGTGATTACAATTCAATACGGATCAGAACCATGAACTTTATATTCTATGACACTAAAACTGTTCTATCGAGGCAGCCAGGTTGAGAAAGAATCAAGACAATTTGCAGGGTAAGCCAACGCCACAATATCGGAGTTATTTTGGTAAGCGTTGCACAAACTGAAGTTTGTATATAGGCCATATTTTGGAGCAAATGTCATGGAGCTTACAAAGGAAGGACTTGACGTCAGAAGAGGAACACTTATCTCCCAGAGAGGAGAAGTCATGGAACTATGGAAACGAGGACGTGACACGAAAATGTAAGATCTGCTTATTATAATAACAATGGATAAGCAAGAGAATAATAGTGAGATTTCCTTGGGTAAACAGACGTCAATAGGAAACTTCCTTTGCGATAGCCAAGAGATATGCATCCCGCAGGACAGATGCAATCTTGGTCGAAGTCGAAGTCTTAAAAGGAATCTGACTACTTACCAACGACTGCGGGACACCTCAATGCAGCATTTCAGAAAGTACGTTACACTTTCGGTTTAATAAAAAGAAGTGCTTCGACAACAAATATGTGGAACACTGTTAAAGAACTTGATGCAAGAAAAAGTTATGATTATGATGATTGTTGTTGTTTTAAGGGGCCTGTAACATGTAGAATGTGAAGCAGTTCAAGTACTTGGGAAGCTTGCTGACAAAGGATGCCCACTGCACAAATGAAATTCGAGCAAGAAACGCCATGGCCATAGTCGCATTCAACAAGAAGAGGACTCTGTTGACCAGCACGTTGAGCTTGGAATTAAGGAAGAAATTGGAAAAATGCTACATCTGGAACATTGCACTGTACGGAGCAGAGACGTGATTTTTTGCGTTTAGGGTTATCGTAATGAACCCATTTTTCGTCCCCGTTCAACGTCTTTTGGTTTCAACTCATACGGGACCAAAGTTCCTTCTTTCTCAATCATGCCCATGGTCTTGAGACGTTATGAAATGGCTTGCTGTGTCACTCCCATTGATCGTGCCAATTCTTCTTGAGTTTGATGCGAGTTTTCACTCAGCAATGTCTCCAATTTTGCATCTTCGAAAACTTTCTCTCTTCCACGACTATGCCGGTCTTCGACGTTAAAATCACCGTTCTTGAAGCGTTGAAACCACTCACGACACGTTCTTCCACTAATAGCGTCCTCACCATACGTACGTGAGAGCATTCGATGAGATTCAGCCGCTGTGTTCTTCATATTGAAACAAAACAGTAACACCTCCCATAAATGCCGAGAATTTGGCTCGTACACTGCCATGCTCAATCGAGAACAACTTCATGATGCAGACACACATCGACTAAGTTTGAATGGGGTTATGTTGACCGAGGTCCAAGCTAACTGCCTGATGTCTGCGATCTGTTTCGTTCGACCGCTACGTACCGTTGTCGCCATCCATCGGCAAACGGCGAAAGCAAAGTTGTACACCTTGTAAGCACAATTTCTTACGCGTTGTATTAAATGTGAATATTTGTAATTGCAGATACATTATTCAGTATTTTACTAAACTTACATTATTGTCTGATTTATTATTTTTCGATTTTTAAAACATGAATTATACTTTTTGAGCTTTTCTTTTACCCGACATTGGCAGTTTCAGTAAGTTATATATTTAGTATCATTTATCTTGTATTGGTCTGTAGAATTGATATATTTTTAGACAAAATGATAAATAACATAAATCAAGGCTGATCGACTGAAGTCCACTGGGTTACTAATGAGGGCGAGAGTCCGACCGGTCCTGATCCACTGCGCTTGAGTGTGCGCGAGCTGCGAGTTCGTGTGCGAGTGTCTGAACCTTGTCCAGCCGTACTAGCTATTTGATAACAGTATAATTATGAGGCTGTATATTCACGGTGACCTTTGTGCAAGAGCAGCATTTTTTTCGATTCTCTCTCCCTCTCTCTCCTTTTAAACATATTTTAATTCTAATCAATTTCAATTTTTTTTAATTTATCTGTACTTACTACAATGATAGGGTGCCGAAATCTGACGAAGTATGCTGTAACATTTGAATATTGAATGTGTGTTTAACCATGAAGAGTTTTCTGGAGTTAATCATTCTCGTATGCAGTATTATATATGTGATTTCTAACAATTTGGGCGGAGCCTTTAATGGCAAAGACGGCTAAATCACTTTACACATTCTTGGGAATGCCTACACTTTTGAAGAGCTGAATTAAGAATTTTGATATGGTTCCTCTTGCTCCGATGAAAGATCCTACAATCCTTATACAGGAGATGATTTATAATTCTGTGAAGTAGCTGATGGTTGGTTCACAGATGGCTCTCTCTTCTCCGCGTCTACTTATGCTGGCTGACTTGAGTCGCCCTCGCATCTAATGGTGGGGTCCAGAATACAGCAAAGTCATTTTCTCGGTCAATTGCGATTATATCTATTCTTCGGTTGCTTCCACCGTCAGCAGCACATGACGCCTCTTCATGTGCCTCGTAACCTTTCTGGGAGAATGCTGTTGTAATTCTAGATCTTATTCTGTTTTGCCTAACATTCCTAAGCAAGTCCCCCGTGCACATGAACCAAGAACATGAGCTAGGATTTCAGGCTCATTGCAGTGTCTGCAGTGGACTCCATCCCGGCTACGACCAGGGAGGACCCGTACAGGAACCACGTTGTGTTGCATTTTCAGCGCGTCTTTCCACTCTGATCCGAAGAGTCCATTTAGGCCCGGTTGTATAAAATATTTGATCTGAGTTTAACGAGGAAAAATGGCTGCCAGTCAAGTTGAACTTCGATTTTCCGTTGTATAAACGCTAATCTAAGATCATCTCTTCTCGATCTAAGTTCAGATTTGACTGCCGAATATTCGTCGGTTAATCTCTTTGAACCTAGATCATATTAAACATTGAACTAGACCTGAAGACTTGAGAAGTAATTCCTTGTATCGTATCTGCGTAAGAATACCGTACCTTAATCGAGGTGAGTTATAAATATCTTGAATGCTAGTAGTTAAATAATATTGCTAAAGATCGCTCGAATTTTTCAGAAGTGAGGTTATGTTGAATATCATATAAACAATAGCCTACTGCAATACAAACACGTTGCTGTTACTTAGTTTTATGATACTGCTTCAATAATTAATTATTTAAAATTATTTTTCAAGTTTACAAAACAAAGCAATTTTGTAATATATTCTTTCTTTTCTTTAGTAGGGATGTCAGATTATTCCGACTTTTCATCTGATGAAGAAGAATTGATTTTATGAGGAGTTTCTAATGCCTGGCTACTTGTTCGCACACAAGATCGCAGTTCAAAGACGTAAATGACGTACCTTCCATGTTTACTTCGCGAGATCACAATATTATCTTCTTCTTCTTCGACAGTCACGGCACTTTCGTATTTCATTTGTTGCCAGTCCCGGCCAGGTCAATCCCACCATTTAAGTATTATCCAAACTATTTCGTATTTCATTTGTTGCCAGTCACGGCCAGGTCAATCCCACCATTTAAGTATTATCCAACGGGCCAAGCTATTTCGTATTTCATTTGTTTTGCGATTTTGCAACGTCCACTTTTCTGAACTCCGATTACATTTGAACGACACATGTGTAAACAGAGTTCAGTTTTATACAACGCGACGAAGCCGTAATCTCAGTTCATTTTCAGAACTAGGTTCTAAATTGATCTCCGGTCAGATGTCTTTATACAACCAGTCCTTAGAGTGTCGATTCGTCGGTTAGTCGGTGTGTATTCCTGATAGGGGATGGCTCCTTTACCATGAGTTGTTAATGCACAGCACTTACTACTCGTATACTCTTTTTTTTCCTTAGCATTTCTCCTCCCTGCGCTAAGTTCTTCGAGTTTGACTGTCATCTGCATTTCTTAGGTCAAGTCTCTTCTACCAGATTGTGCAATGATGTTACCTCATTACCAGTCTTCTCTAGGAGGTGACAGTTGTTAAGATGTTGAAGTGCTGCCTCCCATTCTGCCTTCCGCACACAACTTCCCGCATATACCTCGCACTTTTTTTTTTTAAGCTCGCATTTTGAGAAAAGAAATCCGAGATTTACGCAAGTAAATGAGGTAGGTATGGATATATACTTGTCCAGTATATAGTTTGCTAATAAATTTGTGTAGTTCTATTATGTTAGGAAATGACAGTGTTGAGGACAATATGTAGTGAATAGGTAAGGGTTATTCTGCCCGAAGGCAGGTCCGAACCTCCGCAGAGGTGTTCCTGAGCTGGAGTTTACCTACGTTAGGGTGGCCAGTTCCTTTCCGCTCCTCCATTCCCTTACCCTCCACCAACAGCGCGTGGCAACCCATCCAACTCCTGACCACGCCCAATGTTGCTTAACTTCGGAGATCTCACGGGATCCGGTGTTTCAACACGGCTACGGCCGTTGGCATATGTAGTGAATGCTATCATTTAAACTTGTTCTGAAAACATAGGAGTGCATTTTTTTATTGTCGGTGTCGATCATAGTCTATGTATCTCCAAGCCAAGAAATTTCCATGAAGCAGGTGTGAAGAATTTTTATTCATTGTTGGAATGAATACGCTGGCATTGCTCCGAAAAATATGCTATTGCAATGTTAGCAACTAAGTTTGCGACTCATTGGCTAAACGGTCAGCGTTGAGGCGTTCGGTTCAGAGGGTCCCGGGTTCGATTCCCGGCCGGGTTGGGGATTTGATTAATTCTTTTGGCTCGGGGACTGGGTGTTTGTGTTTATCCCAGCACTTTCCTCTTCATATTCGGACAACACCCTACACTACCAACCAGTGCAGAAACACGCAATAGTGACTACATCCCTCCATATAGGGTTGGTGTCAGGAAGGGCGTCCGGCCGTAAAAACAGGACCTACTCCACACCCGCGTCCCCACAGATGTGAAAAAATCGGAAGAAGAAAAAGAAGACGAAGAAGATTAGCAACTAATTGCTTGAAGAGTAAAGTGGACTCTCCGGCTATTCTGGCGCTGACTCCGCTTCATGTTCCAAGCAGCGAACAAGGCAGACATTTACATTCCACCTGCCCAAATGTAGGACGGTTGCACACACACACACACATACACACACACACACACACACACACACACACACACACACACACACACACACACACAAAGAAAAATAGTTCGTCCAAGCCCTTAGGACCATAAATCAGTTGAAAGGTCACTTGACATTTTAATAATAATAATAATAATAATAATAATAATAATAATAATAATAATAATAATAATAATGACGCTGTGGTAAAACCAGTGATTCTGTATGGGGTGAAAACAGCAACACTAAAGAACCTGGAAAAACTACTAAAGATTGAAAGGAGAATATTGAGGATTTACGGCCCAAGGGTGGTAGAGGGAAACTACAAATTACGATCAAATAAGGAGATATACAAAAGAACAGAAGACCTGAAAACAACAATAAGGAAAAGACGGCTGCGATTCTATGGACACATGGTCAGAATGGATCCAGCAAGGTTAAATAAACAAATTTTTAATAAAATATACTACTTGAAGAGCCAGGGGGATATGCCAAGCAGATGAAGGAAGAAATCAAGAGGTTAGGAATTGCAGATGAAGAATGTCGTGATAGAGACCAATTCAGGAAAAGACGTTCCAACGTAAAAGTTCTTGTTGAGGAAAAGAAAGAGCGCAGAGGGGGGAGATGGACTGAAGAGAGAAGAGCGCAACATTCTGAAAGAATTAAAGCACTGTGGTGAAAGAGGAAGGAAGAAAGGATGATAAAAAGGAAGTGAAGTGGTATTGGCGAGATCCTAAGTTTGGCCGGTTCGCAAGAAAGAAAGAAAGAAAGAAAGAAAGAAAGAAAGAAAGAAAGAATGTTATTGGCCTTACGTCCCACTAACTACTTTTTCAGTTTTCGGAGACGCGGAGGTGCCGGAATGTTGTTCTGCAGGAATTCTTTTACGTACCATGAAATCTGAGGCTCAACGGAACGTCATAACTTTGTAAATGATGTGTGAATTATTATGTGAAAAGTCTGTAGTATATATCATTATATTTGTAAAAATCTGTGAAGATGTATATTTGTACGTGTGTGTAAATTTGTATATATCTGTAAATTTTCTCTTATTGCAGTTATTTAATTTTCTGTTGCATCATCTGTTATTGAGTTATCCTGTAGATGATAATTATATCTTCGTCATACTGTGCTTTTTGTGTGTCACGAAGTGTTCATTAATGTCTTGAATTTAGTTTACACAGATAACTTTATTCAATCTTTCCTCATATTTGTCCATGACCTAGCATTTCATCAGGTGTTGAGAAACTGAGGAACCTTTCAGGACAGGGTCTTATTATAGTTTCGGGTTCGAATCCATCTTGTTCAGGTCTTTAGCTCCCTGTTGTGTTCGGTGGCCCGCTGTTCCGTCTAACGGAATATAACCTAACGGTCCAACAGGCGTGCCAAGTACGTAAAGTGCGTCGAGGCTTACTCGCACTCGACTGGGTCGGTACTTGCTGACAGTACAACTCATTCATTCTGCAATTTCGAAACGAACTACTCTCGGACGGATTACAGAGATTCTGCAGGAAATAAGGATACAACGTTTCTGTGAGCGTTTACATGCAAGCTTCCTAGGCCTTCTAATCAAGGGTAGGCAATTTTCCAAAATATGTTTTGCTGTCGGGGCGCCGAACAGAATGCCTGTATGTATATTTGAATTTTCATCTTTAATTTATGTGTTGTATGAGTGACAAGTTGAGAACACACATACCGAGCAAGTGAGTGTGCGGTTTGGGCCACATAGCTGTCAGCTTGTATTCGGGAGTTAGTGGGTTCGAACCGCACTGTTGGCAGCTCTAAAGATGGTTTTCCATGGTTTCCCATTTTCATACCAGCGAATGCTGAGGCTGTACCTTAATTAAGGGCACGGTCGCTTCCTTTCCGACCGGGCGAGTTGGCCGTGCGGTTTGGGGCGCGCGACTGTGAGTTTACATCCGGGAGATAGTGGCTTCGAATCCCATTGTCGGCAGCCCTGAAGATGGTTTTCCGTGGTTTCCCATTTTCACACCAGGAAAATGCTGGGGCTGTACCTTAATTAAGGCCACGGCCGCTTCCTTCCCATTCCCAGGCCTTTCCTGTCCCATCGTCGCCATAAGACCTATCTGTGTCGGTGCGACGTAAAGCAACTAGCAAAAAAAAAAAAAAAAAAAAAGCCTACTTATTACTTTAAAAAATCGTATCAGTCAATAATTTTGAAATCCATGAGGATTTCCTTATAGGACAAAGATATAGCTAAGAGTATAAATGATGTTTTACTATTGTTAGCGATCGTTTTAGGCTGCTAGCCCATTGTCCTTAATAAATTGGTTGTGCAAAATAAAGTTCTTACAAAAGTTGTGAAATGTGTGAGTAATGGTGCCTCTTGCTCCTATCATCAATCCTAAAACATCTGTTGAGTCTAGATGATATTTCTCATCATAATATGGAATTGTAGGTTCATATATATCACATTTCGCCTTGTGTACACCATGTGGTTGAGTGGATGATGCCTTTGTTCTAATCGTGGGGTCTGTTTTGAACCCTTTACTTGAGCCCGGTGGTATAGCTATGATGTCAGTGCGCCGGCTTGATCCAGACAGTCCATGTACCTTCTCGTAGACTGTATAATGCTTTCCTCTTAGAGCTTGCACCGCTCCCGCGTCCAGGTGGGGATACATTAGTTTCCTGACTAGCTCTGAAGTGTAAATGGTGTGGCCTCTGTAACAATTCGGGTTGTGAGTTCCGCTTGAGAAAGTGTGCCGACGGGTTAAAGTTCAAATCAACCTAGGGTGAAGAACATCTCCTACACGCTATCAGTTGAATTCCTAAGTACCTTTGTGTTGCCGAAGTAATCGCAAATGAATATTGCCAATGTAGTACCATGCTTGGTTCTTACAAGTCGCTATCGCATTCGCAAGCAGAATAAAAAGCTTAAAATATTCTTACATCTAGCTCTTATGCTAAATGGACATTAAAAAAAAAAAAAGGTTAATTTTTTTTTTATTTATTTATTAAATAATTACTCTGAATAATAAATGAATTAATTCGCTATGATCACATTTGGGATGTTCCACATTGTCTTGTTGGCATTATATAACCATATGGGTCCTTCCCCTCGTCATTGAAATGAAAGTAAAAAAAAAAAAAGTATTCCTCGTAAGAACTTGCCGATGACAAAATCCTGGCCATGGATGTCCATATTAGTGCTTTGGCCTCGTTGGTAATTCAATTAATATCAAGTAAAATTAAAATAATTGGTTGAAATGAGTAGAAATGTTAATAAAGAAAAAAATATAAATTCACTAGAGTTAAAGGTATTAGATGCATCTAATCGATTATGAATAAAAGTAGAATTACATTTACTATCATACAGTGTCACATCATATCAGATTGAAAAACGCAAAGTTTCTTCAGATAAATATTTGATTAAGTTTTGGAATCTCTTTCTCTGTAGCTATAATGCTTCCTTAAAATAATTCAAAGTCCAATGCTTTAATTACAAGCTCAAATGTGACTAATAAAATGAACGTCACCTTGTCCTAAATTTTGTATCTGTGTCAGTATACACAGTGAAAATCTGGGAAACGATTTAACTCACTCAGAAAAACAACAGTTATTCAGTAAGATTAAAAAGTGTTCTCACTATCAATTACAATTTCATTTTTACGTTGTCATTCAGATCTTCATGTTTCATCTTACTTGGTCTCAAAATAAGCAACATTAAGTCCGCTGTATGTCGTAATGGTTTATATCATAACATTTGTATGGCTAATACGGTTAATATGAAAAATTAGCATCTCAATATTAGGTTAAAGATTCAATTTAAGTGTGCTTCTGGCTGAATATTACGTTACCATATGTATTTCATCCAATTTTTAACAAATTTATCCCTAGGCAGAAAAATCTCTATGTTAGAAGACTCTACCCTCACTTAGAAACTCAAATATGAATGACTAATTCACCAGTGGTATACCAATTTGTTCTTATAAATTCGGCAATTAACTTATTATGTGCGAGAATTCTCTAATGTGGTTAAATATATTTCATTGATGGCCTATTTATTAGCATAACTAGCTTCATGGCACTTTAGATGACCTTAAGTACTCCAAAACCAGGTTATACTGATGGCTTCGAGATCGTATCCTATGCTACCCTACATATCAATGGGATAAAACAATCATTTGAAAACGGTACGCTTCATATATACCGCATAATGCATACCCAACACATAATAACATCGCACAGAAGACTATTATGACCGATCTCCCAAATAAAATAATCATCATCATCATCTACTAACACGTGCCTGCCATTACTACTATTCAACCATTAACCTACTATATTTCGCGTAGCAACTGTATCAAAACTCATTAGGCACTCCATTTCCATAAATACCTAACATATCTACCATAACCTTCTCATCTTTGCCGTCTTTCCTTCTGTCATAGTATTAAATCATAATATATCGCAATCCTAAGCTGTGCTATTTCATATCTTGTCATATACATTCCCTACATACGATCTCTTTATCTGATATTATGAATAAAGCCATCACACATAATATAAACATTACCACTCGCACCTTAGCACTTCACTGATAACAAAATAAACATGCTTATTGCCTTTTAAACACCGCATTGGATAATATTGCGAACGAGTTTCACTGGTGAGTTGCGCCTACATATGGAATTAACATTGATTACAGATGAATACCTGTATCCACATAACCATATTTCATTACGCTAACACGCGCGCACACATTATCACAGCACAAAATACTAATATCTTTCCGAAGATTAAAATACATTACGGTACTTACGTATATACGACTTAAAGAGAACTTAACTTGCTTATTTGGACTCTTCCTGTTGCTCTCCCCCGTCATCGGAACTAGTAGGCCTGGCTCCTCGGTTTTGTTTAGGTCAACGGGTCCATGTGTTCCTCTCTCAGCTGACTTTCATCTGTATTGGGTCGTCACAGCATAGCTCCGCCAAGCCTAAGTAGTCGTGCCTCTCAGCTGCTCACACCATCATGGTAACGTGTTGAACTCTCGGAAAAGAAAATGGTAATACAGGGTTTAGTGTCGTCATCTTATGGTTAGGGTTTTATCTCTATAATACTTGCAATATTAAAAATGATTCTGTTTGGAATAATCAGTTCTAGTATGGTTTCAAAACTGCTAACTGTTGAGGATAATAAATTTGGTAATCGGGTAGATATTTTTCTGGTTCCCTTATCGAAGAATACGTAGTAACTAGTTGGTCAGTGCTTCTCGGAACACGCAGTATCGTGCAAAATATCCGTCCACTGAGTCGAGTCGTGATGTAATTGCTATTACACTCTTCTGGGGTTTCCTTATTGCTTCAATTAGTAAAGCGACGTATATTACTTGGTATTTCGAACTCTATAGCCAACAAATATGTTGCTTTCGAAATAAAAAGCTGCTTCTTTCTTCTCTTGCTCGTGCTAGTTAAGCTTAGTAATGTAGATTGACGAAATTTTCTAATGGAGGTTCCTTTTTTCATTAATAATAGATCTGAATAATCTGCGTTTGTCATTCTTTTCTTACCGCCTTCTAAACGTGGTTCTTTCGGTAATTGCCTGTTGAAAAGATATATCATTTCGGTATATCGGCGTTATTCCTTTCTAGATCGACGTTTTACTAGCTTGAACTCCATTTTTGTTCCTATTTATGCAGATACAGAAAGTGAAATGTCACATTTTCTTCCCCTACGTTGATTTAAATATATAGCTTGCTATATATTTATTTCACTTATACGTATTTCCAATATCATAATGGGACTTTTCACTATTCTTAGTCAACCTTCCGTACCCGTCATTGAGAATCTCTGATAATATAATTAATTAATTCTCTGTTGCTGTAGGCATGAGTATTGAAACTGTCTTCATTTAACTGGTATGCTCGATTATATTTAACTTTCCTGCTCCTTAAAGTATAACTTAATATTTGAGGCATTGTGAATTCCTTTGCTTTTTCCTTCAAAATCGTGAATCTCATAAGCATTATTTCTAAAAGATCGATGAATCACAAATGGTCCGTCGAATAAGTGTACGAATTTTGCGAATATTTTAGTTGATTCCTTCGAGATCGCAGGTTTCTTTATCAATACTAGATCGCCTTCTTTCAATTCAGGATGAAATTTCTTGTGCTGTATCCTCCTCAATCTTCTCTGAGATTGTCTATGCATTCTCTCCCGAACAAGTTGATTAAGTTCGTCCTGATCTAGGCTCTGTTCAGTAGGTAATCGGATTATTGTGTCCCAAGGCCTTTCTGGTTGAATATTATGGTGTACTAGTTTTGGAATTTGGCCGCTGGATTCGTGTATGGTGTTATTGATGCTTTCCTCTATGATCTCAATTACATCTATCCATTTCCAGTGTTGCTTAGAACAGTATATTCGGCAGAACTTAGCGATTTCCTTCATGCATCTTTCCACTGGATTGGATGCTGGATGTCTTATCGAACAAAGAATATGCCTGATTCCCATTTCTTGCATTGCCTCTCTGAATTGTAACGAAGTAAACTGGGTTCCCCTGTCTGACAGTAGTCTCTCGGGTTTTCCCATGCTAGGCAATACGTGTTTGGTTAGACGTCGTAATACCTGTTTAGAATTTGCACGCTGTATCGGTTGTAGTGATACGTATTTCGAGAAAACGTCCATAACGACTACAATGTATTTGTGACCCTTCTTAGCGGTTGGCAGTTTACCGAAAATATCGATAGCATACAGTTCTCTGGCTCTTTGTGGCAATATGGCTCTTGGTTCATGCCTTATTAAGCAACTACCATGTTTGACTTTCTGGCAGATATCACAAGTCCTTACTGTATTCCTGACAGTTTTCCTGATTCCCTTCCAAGTGAATTTTTCTAGGATGACTTGTGTTACTTTCTCTATTCCGCCATGCCCAGTAATCCTATGCACGTGCCATATTACTTCCTTATACAGTACTGAAGGTAATACAATGCGTACTTTTTCTTGGTCTTTGCCTTTCTTGGCCATTAGCATTCCCTGTTCGATACTGTACACCCCTGTTATCTTTGACCTTGTCTCTGATCCACAACCTTCGTTCTCCAGCTTGTCTAAGACGTGTTTTAACTTCTCATCCTGACGTTGTAACTGTATTATATTCTTCAGCTTTTCTAATACTTCTTCATCTTCTGGAATCAGCTCTATTCTGTGGATTTCTTCTGTTTTATTGGTGGGGTTACGGCTAAGAGCATCTGCTAGGACATTCTCCTTTCCACTACAATATTCGATTTTTATTTGAAATTGTTGAGTGAATAACATCCACCTAGTTATCCTCTCATTAGTCATTGCTGCTTTTAATCCAAATGTCAAAGCCTTATGGTCTGTTCTGACCGTTATCGGATAGCCAAAAATTGTCTTTTTCCATTGCTGTAGTGCGTAGACTATTGCTAGCAGTTCTTGTTCCGTGGTGGTATAATTAACTTCATGACTCCTTAATTTTCGACTGGTAAAGGCTAAGTATGTTCTTTTTGGAGGTGACCCTTCTTCTTCTTGATAAAGACACGCTCCTATACCAATATTAGAGGCATCTGACTGAATGATAAATCCCCTTTCGTAATTAGGATAGCCTAATTTGATACTCCTAGTCAGTAAAGTCTTTAATTCTTGGAACGCCCTTTCTGCCTTTTCATCCCATTTCCATCTGTTATTCGCCTTCAGCAAATCTTGTAGAGGCGCTGCGGTTTGTGTATAGCCTTGACAATGATTGGAGAAGAATTGGGCCATCCCAAGGAATTGTCTGACGTGCTTAATGCGTTTCGGTCGCGGAAAATCGCATATCGCCTGAATTTTTACTGGGTTTGGTCGAACTCCTGTGCCGTCTATCATGTGGCCAACAAACAAAACTTCTTCTTGACAGAATTTAGACTTTGTGATATTAATCTTAAATCCAGTTGCTCTCAAATTATGAAATAACTTCTCCAACTTGTCACAATGATCAGCAAATGTTTTAGTGGCTAGAATCAAATCGTCTACGTAACAGGTTATGAACTCCTTCACCTCTGGCGTCAGATTTCTGTCCAGTGCTCTCACCAAAACAGCGCAACTGTTCTTCAAACCGAACGGGAGCCGACAGTAGACATAAGTCTGATTGTCAAACATGAATCCAGTCAGCAATCGGGACTTTTCCTCTAAAACGATGTGGTGATAGGAAGACGTAAAATCCATCGTCGAAAAATACCTCATGTCTCGAAATTTTTGTACGATATCCTTAATCTTTGGGACCTGATTATACTCGGGAATTAACCGGGTATTTAATTGTCGTGCATCGAGGCAAATGCGGAGTTTCCCGTTGCTTTTCACCACGATGACTAACGGGTTTAAGTAGGGACTGGATGTTTTCATTATAATGCCATCATCCTCCATTCCTTTTATAATTTCTTTAACTTCTGTGAAGTGTTTTTCGGGTATTCCATACAATTTCCCTTTAAAAGGTGTCCAATCATTCACTATCAATTTGTATCTGAAATCCGGTATCTGTCCTGGCTTGTTTTTAAACAGATTGGAATACTCCTGTAAAATCCCATGAAGTTTAGACCTTTCTGCCGGTGAAATTTTGGCATTTGCGACTGCCTCCGCGATGTTTGGTGTATCTTCTTCCTCTACCATGGTCATAACTTTTTCGATACTTTCTAATACATCTTCACACGACATAACTATCTTGTTTTCTTCCGTCTGGAGTCTGGGATTTCTCTCTGAGTGTAGATCTTCTCCTTTCTCCTCCATCTTGAGATTATTGACTACACTAACGTCCTCGTTGATCTTAACTATCTGTTGCCTTTCTCCAGCGTTTTCTTCGCATATGGGAAATCTTACTTCTTGTCTCTTCGTGTCGATGGTCATGCCTGTTATCGTCATGAAATCAATTCCTAATATAATATTATATTTAATTCGGTTCATGACTATAAATGGATGTTCGAAATTTCTGTTACCTATATTGATTTCAAGATACGTCTGTATGTTGCACTCAACCGTCTTGTCAGGTATTATGCCCCGTATTTTAATCTTCGACACCGGTATTGTTAATAATTTCATCCTTTTACTCATGTCTTGAAAAAGTTCCTTAGATAGCACGCTAATGCTGGCACCAGAGTCCACAAGGCAATGTACTTTAAGTTCGCCTACTCTCGCTATAATGATGGGTAAATTATATCTTCTTTTCATGTGATGTTCCGTTAGGTCTTTTACTAATTCATCAGAATCAACTTCCCACGAGTCCACTTGTGTAATGAAATAACTGCTAATTTTAAAATTCTTTGCGTTCTTCACATCTTTAACTTCGCCTTCTATTCTGAAATCGGCGTTTTTTTTTTGCTTCCTGACCTTTCGGTCTCTCTTCTGCACTCAAATTCCTTTGTGTTAGGATTAAGTGCTTGTTCCTCCTGCCTTCTTCTCTTGTATCGTTGAAGTTCAAGACTCTCCGCTCCTTCTACGTCGGTATTTACATCTTGATCTCTTATGGCCTTCTCCCAGTTAACCTTATTGTTTCGAGCTTCATTCAATTCCTGGATGTATCTCCTATTGTAATTTTCCCTTTCACGATTGTCTCTAACATTTCTTCCGTCATATCGGGGTCTTTCTCTGTAGTTGCCCCTTCCTCTACCTTCTCTATACCGATTCCTAAGTCGCATATCGGGTCTGAATCTTCTATTTCCCATGTATGTCCCTTGACCATAGGATTCCTTTCTGCAGTGGCATCTCTCTTCCTCCTTTCTGCCATTCTCCTGATTTCCCCACTGTCTTTTCTTGTTCATGTTCCTTCGTTCCTCTGGGGTATTCTTGTTCGTGTCATTCTGTGTTAAAATGTTAATGGTTTCTTCACCATAGTTATTCCTGACTACCCTGTGAGGATGTGGTATTGTGGTCATGTCTATCTGCCTTAGCGTCGTTTCCATCTGGACTGCAGTTAATGGATTAGCGGTAGCTAATAGTCGTTGAACGTCTAATGGCAATTGTCGTTGTATGATCTTTATGGCTTCTAGTTCACTGGGTGGTGAATCCAGATCTTGAAAACGGTGAAATTGCCGGGCGAAATAATCGCTGTACCCTGTTTGACCGTTAGAAGCGTACCTCCGGGAGTAAAGTTCTAAACGTAGGTTTTGTTGAACGTCCGGACTCCAAAAGCGTTGTAAAAATGCTGTTTTGAAATCGTTGTACTCATGAAAAGTGTACTTGAATGCCTGAAACCATAAACTAGGGTTTGCATCCAAATGTTTTTGTACTACTTTCAACCGTTTCTCTTCAGGGATACCATGTTCTTTGAAATAATCCTCCATTTCTCTGAGAAAATGTTTAGGTGAAATACTATTGGTGTTATCAAAATGCTTTGGCCTATCGTCAAATGTTTTTATTACGTTAATTATAGTAGGACTTCCGTTACTTCCACTCTCCGTGTTTATTTCTCCAATACTATGGTTTGAACGTGTAACCGGTATAGATGTGGTTTCTCTTTCATTCAGGTGGAATTCAACATTTTTGTGTCTTTCGCCGCCGGATATTATAACAGCTCTTCCTTGTCCTTCCTCTCGGATTTCTCGTATTTGAGCCTGTATCTGCCTAAGTCCTTCCTCAGATTTATTCATCCTCTGAGTCAGCTCTTCTTTGTTCTGCTCAATCTCGTCCCTCATTTCAGCTATCTTGTTCCCGATCTGATCTGCAGCTTGTTCATATTTCCTTTCCAAATCAGTACTTGTTATCTGCATCTCCTCTCCTAATTTTCCAATCGTCTCTTCGCACTGTCTCCATTTTTCCTGGGAATCTATATTTAGTTTTTCCATATTGTCCGTCAAATTCTTTATCTCATTTTCCTTCAAGGATTGGAGATAATTGTTATTCCCTGTCATTTCTTTCTTGATATCATTTATTTCTTCTTGTATCTTCTGGTTTTTCTCCTCTATATTTCCTCTAATTTCGTCTTTCCACTCATCCATGTTGTTCTTGATCTTATCCATATCTGATCCTATTTTCTGGATCTCTTCCTTCATCTCCTCCATCATCTGTCTCTGTTTCTCTTCCTGTTTACTAGCGATCTCCTCTACCATTGTCTTAGTTGACTGTTGCCATTCTTCTTTCTGCTCCTTACGGAATTTCTTAAATAACTCCTGCTCTTCTTCCTTTCTCCTTTCCATTTTCTTTTCTAATTCCTTGATCATCTCCTGCTGATCTTCTTTCCTTTCCCTTCTCATTTCTTCCACGAGCCTTTGGTATTTCTCTTCCCATTCCTGTTTCTCCTTCTTTCTCTCCTCTTCCTGCTTCTTTTCCTTCTCTTCTCGTTCCTGTTTTTCTTTCTTTCTCTCCTCTTCCTGCCTTCTTGCTTCTTCCTGCCTTTCTTTCTTAGATTCTTCATCGCGCTTTCTGGCTTCTTCCATCATTAATCGTATCATTCCTTCAATTCCCTCTTGCTTCTTCTTTTGTTCTTCCTGATACCTTTCTTGTCTGTCTTCCTGCTCTCTCTGGTAATCTTCAAATTGTGTTCTTAAGTGGCTTAACGTCGTCATCTTGTCTTTCACGTATTACTTTAGAATTCTCTATTAATCCTGGTAGTGCTCTACTTGTACCCTAACTTCTCTATACTTCAATTCTTACAGTACTCTTATATTTATCTCACACAACTATACTTGTATTATACTTAAATGGATAGGCTTAACTACCTAGACTAGGCTTTGCTTATGCTGCTGACCCAATTACATTATGAAACATGAGATCTGTGACCTAAAAATTGAGATTCCAACTCTTAATTCTGGAGAGAATAATTAAAAATTCAAATAACGTATTTCTTATAATCTATTTCCTATATCTAAGTTATTCCTTAACAAATTATGATTAATGTATTAACAATATTTCTTAAATACATCTCCAACCATCCATATTTACAATTTCACAATCTTTATATCCTATATCGGCTTCCTATAATCTGACATTCGACTGCATCAGTCGTCCTCTGACATTTCCTTAGCTCATTCGTCCATTTCCGTTTCTTTCTCTTCTCTTTCTGATAATTATTTATGGGCATCCTTTCGTCTTCACAGTTTAATGTCCTCCTGTATTCCCTTCGATCCATAAAAAAAAATAATTATCTGGTCACATGACATCACCTTCACCAGACATACCTAATTTTTATACGATACCTCCATCTTGCTTCAAAGATGACTTATTATATTTGAAAATCTCTTGTCAGTCCGCTCCTGAAATTTCTTTTCTTTCTATTATGTTCTCCTCATGCATTACCATACATTGAAGTACCGATCCGTTCCTATCTAGTGATCATATCTGGTAAATTTTCTCCAATTATAACCAAGTTCAGGTCTACCTAGTTTGGCGACTAACCATTCATACAGTGTCCTCCTCCTGACTGCTGATACAGTTGTGCGTCAAAAACAAAAATGTTTTTGGCAACTCTTTGCTCCCACGGCGTCTTTCTCTATTTGCCACACAGTTGGGCACCAAAAACTAAAATGCACCGCTCCCGCGTCCAGGTGGGGATACATTAGTTTCCTGACTAGCTCTGAAGTGTAAATGGTGTGGCCTCTGTAACAATTCGGGTTGTGAGTTCCGCTTGAGAAAGTGTGCCGACGGGTTAAAGTTCAAATCAACCTAGGGTGAAGAACATCTCCTACACGCTATCAGTTGAATTCCTAAGTACCTTTGTGTTGCCGAAGTAATCGCAAATGAATATTGCCAATGTAGTACCATGCTTGGTTCTTACAAGTCGCTATCGCATTCGCAAGCAGAATAAAAAGCTTAAAATATTCTTACATCTAGCTCTTATGCTAAATGGACATTAAAAAAAAAAAGGTTAATTTTTTTTTTTATTTATTTATTAAATAATTACTCTGAATAATAAATGAATTAATTCGCTATGATCACATTTGGGATGTTCCACATTGTCTTGTTGGCATTATATAACCATATGGGTCCTTCCCCTCGTCATTGAAATGAAAGTAAAAAAAAAAAAAGTATTCCTCGTAAGAACTTGCCGATGACAAAATCCTGGCCATGGATGTCCATATTAGTGCTTTGGCCTCGTTGGTAATTCAATTAATATCAAGTAAAATTAAAATAATTGGTTGAAATGAGTAGAAATGTTAATAAAGAAAAAAATATAAATTCACTAGAGTTAAAGGTATTAGATGCATCTAATCGATTATGAATAAAAGTAGAATTACATTTACTATCATACAGTGTCACATCATATCAGATTGAAAAACGCAAAGTTTCTTCAGATAAATATTTGATTAAGTTTTGGAATCTCTTTCTCTGTAGCTATAATGCTTCCTTAAAATAATTCAAAGTCCAATGCTTTAATTACAAGCTCAAATGTGACTAATAAAATGAACGTCACCTTGTCCTAAATTTTGTATCTGTGTCAGTATACACAGTGAAAATCTGGGAAACGATTTAACTCACTCAGAAAAACAACAGTTATTCAGTAAGATTAAAAAGTGTTCTCACTATCAATTACAATTTCATTTTTACGTTGTCATTCAGATCTTCATGTTTCATCTTACTTGGTCTCAAAATAAGCAACATTAAGTCCGCTGTATGTCGTAATGGTTTATATCATAACATTTGTATGGCTAATACGGTTAATATGAAAAATTAGCATCTCAATATTAGGTTAAAGATTCAATTTAAGTGTGCTTCTGGCTGAATATTACGTTACCATATGTATTTCATCCAATTTTTAACAAATTTATCCCTAGGCAGAAAAATCTCTATGTTAGAAGACTCTACCCTCACTTAGAAACTCAAATATGAATGACTAATTCACCAGTGGTATACCAATTTGTTCTTATAAATTCGGCAATTAACTTATTATGTGCGAGAATTCTCTAATGTGGTTAAATATATTTCATTGATGGCCTATTTATTAGCATAACTAGCTTCATGGCACTTTAGATGACCTTAAGTACTCCAAAACCAGGTTATACTGATGGCTTCGAGATCGTATCCTATGCTACCCTACATATCAATGGGATAAAACAATCATTTGAAAACGGTACGCTTCATATATACCGCATAATGCATACCCAACACATAATAACATCGCACAGAAGACTATTATGACCGATCTCCCAAATAAAATAATCATCATCATCATCTACTAACACGTGCCTGCCATTACTACTATTCAACCATTAACCTACTATATTTCGCGTAGCAACTGTATCAAAACTCATTAGGCACTCCATTTCCATAAATACCTAACATATCTACCATAACCTTCTCATCTTTGCCGTCTTTCCTTCTGTCATAGTATTAAATCATAATATATCGCAATCCTAAGCTGTGCTATTTCATATCTTGTCATATACATTCCCTACATACGATCTCTTTATCTGATATTATGAATAAAGCCATCACACATAATATAAACATTACCACTCGCACCTTAGCACTTCACTGATAACAAAATAAACATGCTTATTGCCTTTTAAACACCGCATTGGATAATATTGCGAACGAGTTTCACTGGTGAGTTGCGCCTACATATGGAATTAACATTGATTACAGATGAATACCTGTATCCACATAACCGTATTTCATTACGCTAACACGCGCGCACACATTATCACAGCACAAAATACTAATATCTTTCCGAAGATTAAAATACATTACGGTACTTACGTATATACGACTTAAAGAGAACTTAACTTGCTTATTTGGACTCTTCCTGTTGCTCTCCCCCGTCATCGGAACTAGTAGGCCTGGCTCCTCGGTTTTGTTTAGGTCAACGGGTCCATGTGTTCCTCTCTCAGCTGACTTTCATCTGTATTGGGTCGTCACAGCATAGCTCCGCCAAGCCTAAGTAGTCGTGCCTCTCAGCTGCTCACACCATCATGGTAACGTGTTGAACTCTCGGAAAAGAAAATGGTAATACAGGGTTTAGTGTCGTCATCTTATGGTTAGGGTTTTATCTCTATAATACTTGCAATATTAAAAATGATTCTGTTTGGAATAATCAGTTCTAGTATGGTTTCAAAACTGCTAACTGTTGAGGATAATAAATTTGGTAATCGGGTAGATATGTTTTTCTGGTTCCCTTATCGAAGAATACGTAGTAACTAGTTGGTCAGTGCTTCTCGGAACACGCAGTATCGTGCAAAATATCCGTCCACTGAGTCGAGTCGTGATGTAATTGCTATTACACTCTTCTGGGGTTTCCTTATTGCTTCAATTAGTAAAGCGACGTATATTACTTGGTATTTCGAACTCTATAGCCAACAAATATGTTGCTTTCGAAATAAAAAGCTGCTTCTTTCTTCTCTTGCTCGTGCTAGTTAAGCTTAGTAATGTAGATTGACGAAATTTTCTAATGGAGGTTCCTTTTTTCATTAATAATAGATCTGAATAATCTGCGTTTGTCATTCTTTTCTTACCGCCTTCTAAACGTGGTTCTTTCGGTAATTGCCTGTTGAAAAGATATATCATTTCGGTATATCGGCGTTATTCCTTTCTAGATCGACGTTTTACTAGCTTGAACTCCATTTTTGTTCCTATTTATGCAGATACAGAAAGTGAAATGTCACAAGCTTCAGCAGTCATAGATCTTGTACGATGATGTCGTGAATTCCGTAGGGTGTCATTAAATGGTCAGGAACCCAAGACGTGACCAAGTGTTTCATTCTCACTGTGGCAACGTCGACAGTGGTTATTGTCTTGGGACCTGCCAGGTAACGCACGAACTGGAACTACATTTGCTGTCAGTTTTATGGCATTTCTCCAGTCGCTGCTGGTTAAACCTACGGGTTTTCTTATCCACTGATTGGCTGGTGTGTATTCCTTATAGAGTATAACACCCTTACCCTTTTGTGATAAGGCGCACCAGGCTTCGAATTCTTTCTCACGGAGTTGTCGTCGGAGCCAGACCTTGACTGATTCGTATTCAGTAGTCAGGAGTTGGCCAATTTTTTTCGAAGCACTTCTCTGTTTCTGTATGGAGGTTTCTGGTATGGTTAATATGTATATTGTAGGATCGATGGAGAACTTGGCATGCATTTATGTGCTGTAGATAAGCCTTCCAACCACACTTGAAAAGACAGAGTCCTTTATACTTTTCATCGGAGTATATCATGCTGTCCGGTGTATCTATTGGAAGTTGAAGAACGTCTTTCAAGGCGCTTCTCATAAGTGTGTCAGTATCAGTTAGGAAACTTGCAGGTATTCGATGTGGAATTTGTAGATCAAAGATGGGCAAATAAAGGTTGATAGCACATGAAATTTCTGGTGTGGTTTCAGTAGTGGAGTCGACGCTAATGCGTCTACTTTACTTCTTCCAATATCAAATACAGTAGCATTGTAACATTGTGATAGTTTGCTCCGAGGTAGCAGATTGTCTCTGCAGGAGTTATAGATGTCATTTCATTGTAACCATGTAATGTTAGAGATTTGCAGGTAGGACTTCCTTTTACTATGGGAATTGATTTAGATTTCTTGACGTTGATTGTTAGGCCAATTTCTTCGAATCCCTTGATGGCAATTTCAGTGATCTTTCTAGCCGAAGTCTCGTTTCTTGCTACAATCAACGTATAATCAGCAAAGCCTAGAATGGTTACGTTAGGAAGGCCCGGCATTACAGAATATCCATGGTCTTCCTGGAAAGCTCTTCAAATCTGTGGTGAGACCTGCGATGCCTTATATTCTTAGGGTAGAAGCTTGGCCGATCACAAAAGCCCAAGAGAGAAATACGGCAGTGGTAGAAATGAGAATGCTAAGATGGATGGGTGTAATAATTTCGTGTGGCTATTTCTAGCCGAGTGCAGCCCTTGTAAGGCAGACCCTCCGATGAGGGTGGGCGGCATCTGCCATGTGTAGGTAACTGCGTGTTATTGTGGTGGAGGATAGTGTTATGTGTGGTGTGTGAGTTGCAGGGATGTTAGGGACAGCACAAACACCCAGTCCCCGGGCCATTTGAATTAACCAATGAAGGTTAAAATCCCCGACCCGGCCGGGAATCGAACCCGGGACCCTCTGAACCGAAGCCCAGTATGCTGACCATTCAGCCAACGAGTCGGATGATGGATGGGTAAAATTACAAGAAATGATGGAATAAGGAATGATAACATCAGAGGATCAGTGAAAGTGGGACCCATAGGGAAGAAGGTGTAAGAAAATAGGCTAAGATGGTATGTGCATGTGCAGAGGAGAGGGGAGAACTACGTGAGGAAATGAGTTGGAAATTGTAGGGTCAAGGAGGAGGGGAAGACAAAAAAAAAAGCGATGGAAAGACAAGATAGAAGGGGATCTAAGAGAAAGAGGGAAGAAGCATTGGACATACATTTATGGAAGTGAAGAATCCACAAAAGCAACGCTGACCCTACGTGACGTGAGGAAAAGCCTGGGATAAAGATGATGATCAATTAATATGGAACTTGACGCTGCATAGGGACAGCTAACTTCTTGTAGTTTGGAATATTAACTTGAGGTTGTTGTACTTGAAGAGTTATCAAGATGAAAATAAGTTAATCTTGATCAATCTTGATCTGTGTTTTAACTCAAAAGCTTCAAGGTTGAGGGCACTGATTAACATGTGCAAGTTGATGCACATTTGGAGTGGAGTTTCAAGGCCTACTTTCTGAATAACTATTTTTATCTGCCAATTTCCGACATTTATCTTCACTGCAACGGGATTTTAGAATGACGCTTTGTAGGTTTGTTATCTCCATTTCACCAAGCCCCTACATGGTTTGGATCACGCACCTGTCTGCTTGCATTAAGGAGATAGTGGGTTCAAACCCCACTATCGGCAGCGCTGAAGATGGTTTTCCGTGGTTTTATCATTTTCACAACAGGCTGTTTCTTAAGGCCTCGATCGCTTCCTTCCCGATTCTAGTCCTTTCTTATTACATCGTCGCCATAAGACCTTTGTATGTTGGTGCGACGTAGAGCAAATTGAACAAAAAATCTTTTCAAGAGGTTGTGTACCTCCAGTTTGTAAGGTCCTCGAAATATAAGGAGTTCTCACTAACATCAGTCGTGGTTAAACGGCTAGAAGAAAAATGTTTCAAGGATAGTAATAAACGGGAAAGTGTTCATATTAACTTCTGCAAACTTCGCTTCGTAGTTTTCTACTTTGGGAGTTAAGAGAGGGTTTTTTTTTTTTTTTTTTTTTTTTTTTTTTTTTTTTTTGCAAAGTTCTGGGGCTGCACCTTAATTAAGGCTACGGTTGCTTCCTTTTCACTCCCAGGCCTTTCATATCCCATCATCGCCATAAAACCTATCTTTGTCGGTGCGACGTAAAGCAAATTTATAAAAATACTAGGTGGACTTCACACGACACAAGTTTAGATTTAAAAGCAATCACAGCACTCCTGCATTTTTCCATGTGATGTAATTCGTAATTTATCAAACGAAAGTTTTAAAATAAAGTGTACAAAATATAAGGTGGGCGCCCAAAATGGGTGAAGAGGGCGCCAAAGGGTCCGCAGGCACCCTGTCGCTGACAACTGTTATAATGTTTAAGGTACAGTAGAACGTCGTTAATCCGGACTAGTTTAGCACTAATGGGTCCTGGAGTAAGTGGATCGAATTAAAGAAAGTGCAGATTAAGACCTTCCGCACACGATGCGACACAGAAGAGAGAAAATGTCTCGGTGATATGTGATCTGTGCCAGCATATCCGCTAGTGAGTGACTTTGGCAGTGCTGTCATGACGCTGGGTGAACTCGGCAAAGGCTAATGTGGAGCAACCACTTAATACTGTAATATGCTCTGTATTTTCTATGCCCAGAGGTGGTTTGGTAGATCTTGGTCTTTGATTACGTACTGTCTACTTTTTTGTTTTGTATGGCCATCATGAGTTCTGTTTTACCGAAAATGTTACTCACTTGCAACCACCTCCATGATGCATTGTATGTGGTTGGTTCAAGGAGGCCGGTTATCTGCCATGGAGCTGTTTACTTTGCTGTCTGCCGAACTAACTGCTAGTCTATAATAATAATAATGCTATTTGCTTTACGTCCCACTAACTACTTTTACGGTTTTTCGGAGACGCCGAGGCGCCGGAATTCAGTCTCGCAGGAGTTCTTTTACGTGCCAGTAAATCAACCGTCACGAGGCTGTCGTATGTGAGCACCTTCAAATACCACTGGACTGAGGCAGGATCGAACCTGCCAAGTTGGGGTCAGAAGGCCAGCGCCTCAATCGTCTGAGCCACTCAGCCCGGCAAACTGCTAGTCTGAGGGACGTGATGCCCGCATTGACTCTTAGTAGTGGAAATATTTCCTCATTGCATTGATTTGCCTATGGCGTCAATTACTCCTCACCCACCTTCCCATCTTGGCAGGAAAAATCTTTCAATAGAGCCCTTTGAGCAATGGATGCGGTGTCTTGTAGCTAGAAAGCCAACTTTGCGATTCATTTCGTCAAGTTCGGTATCATTCCATTTCAAGGTTCCATAGTAGTAATGAGCAATCATCATCTCCTAATACAAATCAGAGGAAAAATGGGAGGGATCCGACCGTTTGGACAATGAAGGCGTAGTTGTTCATTGTCTTCACCTTGGTTCTTGCCGAGAGTTGCTTCTTGAGGACTTCCTTGATACGACTAATAAAGGCAGATTGGAGATTTCTTTGCACTTTTTGTCTTCCATGTTCTGGGTTTGTAGGTATTCCAGACACTTGTAGCATTCTTCTTTCTCCATGGATTAAATTTTTCCAATTGGTTTGGTCGAGCATGCTCAGGCCAGCAGTCCTGGTCCAATGCATTTGCGCGTCATTTATACAAACGTGTATGCGGACGTCGAAAACTCTTCTCTGCACTTCAGTTGTGCTTTGAGATGTTAGTCTGTGTTGTTATACGACTTCAACTCGTCCATATATTACTCAGCATTCTGCACCAATAGTTGTATGTCTACTTTGTTTTCTCTCGTTTAGCTTCACAGACAGGGGGTTTCGAACAAAAACAGAACCACAAAGCACTCGGTGCTTTTCCCTTGATGGTTTACCATCAGTTTGGTCTGCCAATTTGACACGAAACTGTCCAAAAAGACCATAAATGGCTAGACCAGTCTTACAGTTGCTGAGCAGCTCATTTCACGCTCACACCCAGTGGAGATGAGCTGCATGTGTTTTTTAATGTTGAAAACTTTTTTTAGTAAAGTGGGGGTCCCCCATACTACGAAAAACGTAAAATTAAGCAATTTTCTCAATTGTGCCGAAAGTTGAAGGGCTGAAGGGCCGGAAAGGTTTCAAATTGTGAGTCTTGGATAGTTCTATCAAATTTTTAAAAAATTCGAGAATAACTTCCGGCCTAAATGCACTTTCGGAAAAACAGTCTAAAATCGCTTGTGTCTTTACTCGTTTTCTTTTTGATTCAGATGCTACCAAATTAACTTATTTACATAATTCTTCCTTCCTTGATTCAATACCCTCGGGCGTTTAAAAAAAATGTCTACACCGAATGTAGTCATAATGGCTTAAGTGAAACTCTGCATTGATTCACATTAGCACTCGTAGTGGTAAAAAAAGGCATAGTGGTAATCTAATCGACCGGATAACGATGATTACGAAAAGGATTGTAATGTTTAGGAATAAATAAGGAATGCATTCTCATATTTTATTTACTTAAAATTCGTTGCTTATATCCCTAGGATGTTTTCAACATTGATTTGCTTGTCTGAAGGGCTAGGACTGTGGATTTTTAACCACATACCAGCCCTTCTTCCAAACATAAATTTCTGACAATACCGCGAATCGAAAATCGAGGACGGTAGCTAGTAACGATAACCTTTACACTACGGACATGGTCGGCCTCAGGTACTATAAGTGTATATATATATATATATTTTTTTTTTTTTTTCGAGTAGTAAAGGTCTTCTCAAATTGCTACATCTTTCACCGCCAGGTATCTTAAAAGATTTGGCGGCCTTGGTCAATTTTTCCTTCATATCATCACCGTAGTAAAAATGAATTATTATTATTATTATTATTATTATTATTATTATTATTATTATTATTGTTGTTGTATTTTTATTATTGATACTCCGTTACGAGTTGACAAACAATCTAAAGTGTGCAAATGAAAACACTTCCTCGTGCATAATATGTCACTTTCTTAATTCATTAGGTAATCATTTTATGTAACACGTGTCATCGAATAAATCTCAAGTGCATTAAACAAAGGTGTGGTCCACTGTGCTAAATTGAACAGAACTTCTCGGGATGACGAAGAGAGGTTCTTCAGCGAGGACATTCGATAGCCGTGCATACAAATGAGATTTCTCTTTTGACCAGGAGATTCTGACACTGATGTTACATTGTAGTCAAAACAACACTGTACCCTTTTGTATCAGTCTTGTAGTGGTTGTGGTGGTGTTGATTATTGTTTTAAGACAAAGCACAACTTGGCAACTATCCTTTCGTGATATTGATCAGAGCAAAAAATGGAAGAGCTCCGTCTTTTTCAACAGTTAAGCTATCTGCGTAGGGCATGAAATTGAAACACTCCCTTCTATCTTGTCCCATCAGGAAACCCAGTATGCTAATATTAACGCATATAACGTCGTTACGCCTGCGAAAACAGTTAGGTAATAACGTTGCCATTGATGCTTTCACGGCCCGTACTTGTAGACATAATACTGTATAGGCTTTTGGGCTTATGCCGTGTCAGGAAAAATAAGGTGAAGGTCTTTACGTTTCGCAGAGAACTGTGCTCTGCGTCATCAGAAGAAAAATCTCGACTGTCCACGAGAAAGGCTTCTTAAACAATGGCTTTTTGAAATTTAGACGTTATAAGAGAAGTGGAAATGGTACGTTCATTCGTCACCAGATGGCTCCCCGGACGTGGCACAGCGTTAGCGTTCGAAGCGGAAGCTGACCGAACCATCAGAATAGTTATGTAATAATGTTGTGACAGTAATACTGACCCGCAGCACATATAAATAGAGCGAGAATTCTTTTAAATTACTTGGACAATATTGAACCTTTAGATGACAGAACCGTACCGGCCAAAGTTGTGTACGGGGTTGGGTGTGAAGCGAGATGAATCTTCGTAGGTAGTTTTTACGACCGGATGCCCTTTCTGACGTCAACCTCATCGGAGGAGTTAGAGATGAAATGAACGACGTGATAGTCTATTCCCTGTAATGCCGCTGCTACAACGAGCTGAGAACGATTTTCTCACCAACCCTCAAAACACGAAACGTGCCTGGATTTGAAGCCAACTTTAAGTGTTCTTCACATCGACTGCCTATATACTATCTATCTAGATATCTCACCACAGAAGAACTACATTCCGGCTCTGATTTGCTCCATGTGGCCCGATATTAGTTATATCTTCACGGATGGTTCCAAATTCGATGACTTGGTGGGATATGCATATTAGTGCCAAACAAATGGGAGAATGTGTGCTCTTCAAACTACCGCCAGAAACCTCTATCTTTAGCTGTATGTGCTGCACTTCGTTTTTGTCAAAACAAGCGATTCGATTCCGCTCTCATCATTACGGACTCCCAAAGTGTTATGAAGAAATTACAAAATCTGCAGTGGAATCTCCAAAAGCATGGTTATTTGTATGGCATCGCGGAGCGTGCTTTTAACATCTACTCTTCAGGCTGCTCCATAGCATTCCTTTGGGTCAAAGGACATAGTGGAATTTTTGGGCAGTGAAAAGGGTGACGTACTAGCCAAACGTGGTGCATCGGAAGGTCTATTCGACAACATATTCGTCACGAATGGTCTGCGGAATGGGAAACATCTCAACTGCATATGAGGGTAGAGCTTATGCTCTCGTACAACCTAACATCCCTCCTAAGCCATAGTATTATAAGTGTCATCGGTCACGAGGTCTAACGGTTTCAGTAATGCGAATGAGGCTAAATAATGGACCATTCCCTTCACATCTGTATCGCATAGGAGTTTTGGATTCACCGCGCTGTCGATGTCAGTATGCGGAGGATGGCGATCTCAAGCACATTTTGTTTAAGTGTGACCTTTATGATGCTTCTCGAAGCCGCTTTCTATCTGAACTATGTCATCTACAAGTGCCGTTCCCGACCAGCGCTGCATTGCTGTTGCAAGGTGAAAACAGTTCTGTTCTCAGTGTTGTGGTGGAATTTTTTAATATCTGCGGATATAAGAATATGCCTTTGTGCTCATTGTTGCCAGTGTTTTGTTTGTTCTCCCCCTCTCCTCCCGGAAAAAGAGTTTCAGTGTGGTTTTGTGTGGATGATTTGGTTTTTATTTCTTATAAGTACTTTGCGCTGACTATTCCTATTTTTGTATGTGTGCTGTGAGTGATCATTGTGCACGGAGGATGACCAAATGTTGTTACAACAAAGGTCAGTTAAATAAAAAATAGTCTACGCCTGTTGAATAGTACCAAGGGTCTGCTTGAGGCTTAACGTTCCCATCCGACGGTCGAATCGCCATCAGCGGCGTCATATGCCTGTACTCCGTATGAGAACTGCGGGGAGGTTTGGGATTGAATCCAGGCTTTTGGCACGTAATACAGTGATAATAAATTATTGTATACCACCATTTCTCCCACCCTGCCGGCCAACATTCTGATGATTTCCCCCCTACCAACGGTACTCAAACCGGCTAATCACGGTGTCAGACCATTGTAGATTTGACATCTTAACGATCATGATCACCAGGAGAGTCGAAGTTCTCATCTGGATTATTTCATATAGCGTATTATAAGATACTATGAAGACGCGAACCAGTAATATATCACTAATTTAATGCGGATTTCTGATGTTGCAGACTTCTAATTTGGTGCAATTGGAACATTAATTATGGGATCATACACGCCAGTCCCGTGGTATAGGGGTATCGTGCCTGCCTCTTAACGTGAGGCCCCGGGTTCGATTCCCGCTCAGGTCAAGGATTTTTAAAGACTCGCGTTTTGTGAAGTAATCGTAATTTTACTGATTACCTGTTGAAACAGTAACTTGCAATGGAGTAAAATATTTCTAATTTAGCCGCGTTAATTTTATTTTGTATTTTCCCCATCGTCCGCCTCTGTGGTGTAGTGGTTAGCGTGATTAGCTGCCACCCCCGGAGGCCCGGGTTCGATTCCCGGCTCTGCCACGAAATTTGAAAAGTGGTACGAGGGCTGGAACGGGGTCCACTCAGCCTCGGGAGGTCAACTGAGTAGAGGTGGGTTCGATTCCCACCTCAGCCATCCTGGAAGTGGTTTTCCGTGGTTTCCCACTTCTCCTCCAGGCGAATGCCGGGATGGTACCTAACTTAAGGCCACGGCCGCTTCCTTCCCTCTTCCTTGCCTATCCCTTCCACTCTTCCCATCCCTCCACAAGGCCCCTGTTCAGCAGAGCAGGTGAGGCTGCCTGGGCGAGGTACTGGTCATACTCCCCAGTTGTATCCCCCGACCAAGAGTCTGAAGCTCCAGGACACTGCCCTTGAGGCGGTAGAGGTGGGATCCCTCGCTAAGTCCGAGGGAAAAACCGAACCTGGAGGGTAAACAGATGATGATGATGATGATTTTCCCCATCACTGTGCATTGTATATTTTTGGATTTAGGAAAGCATAGTTTCAAACAAGTAAAGAACCAAAATGCAAGGTTTTGATGATTTTTCACGTCCTGGTGTCGCTATACATTCCCAATAAATTGGGACTATTTACTCAACAAGTTAGTTCTAATAAATAATGTAATTCTAGAAACACTCACTCAAGCGGTCGAGCCTGATGATGAAGAAGAAAGGTTCCGACTTGCCGTCGCAAGCGCGGAAGTTCGGGGAGGTCCTTATCTGTCAGCAGTGTGCCCATTGTTCACGAGACTTGACGTCAATTTTAACATTGTCGCATGACCTACATTATTAATAGATGATCGTTGACCTGTACACTTGTGACCGCTTCCTCCAGTGCCCCAACGTGACAGCTTGTCTGGACCTTCAATAGCGCACGTGTCTAGTTCTAATATTAGGTATATCTTTCTGTAGTCCTTGGCACGTAAGCGTAGTCACTAAGGGAGCAATCTAACCCTTTCTCCTCTAATACTGAAGGTAAGGTAGGGGTGTATTCTGCCCCAAGGCAGATCCCAACCTCCGCAGAGGTGTACCTGAGGCGGAGTTTACGTGCGGTAGGGTGGCCAGTTCCTCTCCACTCCTCCATTCCCTTACCCCTCACCAACAGCGCGTGGCAACCCATCCAAATATTGACCACGCTCAATGTTGCTTAACTTCGGAGATCTCACGGGATCCGGTGTTTCAACACGGCTACGGCCGTTGGCAATACTAAAGGTAGTGATTTTCTAACCGTTGGGCTCGATTCAGTGTTGCTAACCATACAGTTTAGGAACCCTACTTGCCTACGTGTCGCATTTTGGCACTATGGAGGAGTGGCGTATGCTGGGATCAAGACGAGGTCTATCAGTAGACTTAGGTTAGCCCTTTTCGATAGTTAGTTTAGTGAACGTCAAGCCCTAAGCGTTCTAAGCTGCAGCCAATAGCCAACAGAGTAGCCTGCTGTGTTGTCAGTGTTGTTTCACAAGCTACTGTCCTAGCCTCTGCTACTGTCAACAATCAACACCTGATCAGTGGAGATGGTAGCCTTAGGTGTAGCAAATTAAAGTCCGGTTTTGTGGCGCAATGGGTAGAATGCTTGCCTTTGGTCCGATGGGCTCGGTTCAATTCTCAGAATCAACCCTCTCGTAATATTTAATTTCCCTGGCTTGGGGACTTGGTGTTTATCACGTTTTCGCCATTCATTTTATCATCATTAGGTCACCACCAAGCATATACTGATGCCATGCACCACTGTTATTATTATTATTATTATTATTATTATTATTATTATTATTATTATTATTATTATTATTATTAAATTAAAATTTTGAATTTTACAGCATTACCAGCAGTCGTACCCATCGTTCACTGGTGTATTAGCTTCTTCGGGAGATCACAGGTTCGATTCCAACCAACGAAAGAGGACTCTAAACCTGAAAGATTGCATTTCATTTTAGCAAATCTACCTATAAAAAGAAAACTGTAATACTCCTGTAACAGTAGGCCTGCAGTGTCTTTCTACAACGATGTAGAAGCATAAGGGAGTGAAATACCAGCACTCGGTTAATTGTATAATTAAGTCAGAAGTATATAGCCGACCGTGTTGAACGCACGTGTCAATTGGGAAACTTCGAGTCTTTGAGTTATCTCTCCTTCGTTAGCAGTGGTGATCTGACGGGCCGAAGCCTAGCACACCTACCCCTCCCCCTTGTCCCCGTACCTATCGGACATTCAGCAGCAAGCCGTGCGTGGTTAGGCGAGGGAGGAGGGACGCAGCGCCTGGGCTGCAGTCTCTTTCTCCGATGCCCTGCGCTCAGAAATACGAGCGACGTTTTATCCCATTGCGTTCAAGGTTTGTAAATGGAACAATGTGCCACATGCTTACAATATCATGTGCCTTAGATTTCCATCGTTCTCATTTGAAGTTAGGGCTTCACCGATAAGCCTTGGTAGCGCTCGGTATACGCCAGTGCTAGTCATACTTTTTCGTGACTTGCAACATTATTCGTGCTGCCACCGCCGTGTTGTTAAAATCACTAGTTACATTTGCGAGTATAAGTAAGGCAATTTATTTTTCTATAGGATAATGTCGAGTAGGCTAATTGTTGTACACTGACTGACAGTGACAATGCAACACCAAGGAGGAGTGGTTCGAAAGGGATGAAAGTTGGGGACAAAACAGAGTCGGCACGGGAGAATAATTGATGTTTATTTCAAACCGATATGCAGGTTACACAGTGCGCACGGCATCGACTCAGTAGGATGTAGGACCACCGCGAGCGGCGATGCACGCAGAAACACGTCGAGGTACAGAGTCAATAAGAGTGCGGATGGTGTCCTGAGGGATGGTTCTCCATTCTCTGTCAACCATTTGCCACAGTTGGTCGTCCGTACGAGGCTGGGGCAGAGTTTGCAAACGGCGTCCAATGAGATCCCACACGTGTTCGATTGGTGAGAGATCCGGAGAGTACGCTGGCCACGGAAGCATCTGTACACCTCGTAGAGCCTGTTGGGAGATGCGAGCAGTGTGTGGGCGGGCATTATCCTTCTGAAACAGAGCATTGGGCAGCCCCTGAAGGTACGAGAGTGCCACCGGCCGCAGCACATGCTGCACGTAGCGGTGGGCATTTAACGTGCCTTGAATACGCACTAGAGGTGACGTGGAATCTTACGCAATAGCGCCCCAAACCATGATGCCGCGTTGTCTAGCGGCAGGGCGCTCCACAGTTACTGCCGGATTTGACCTTTCTCCACGCCGACGCCACACTCGTTTGCGGTGACTATCACTGACAGAACAGAAGCGTGACTCATCGGAGAACACGACGTTCCGCCATTCCCTCATCCAAGTCGCTCTAGCCCGGCACCATGCCAGGCGTGCACGTCTATGCTGTGGAGTCAGTGGTAATCTTCTGAGCGGACGCCGGGAGTGCAGGCCTCCTTCAACCAATCGACGGGAAATTGTTCTGGTCGATATTGGCACAGCCAGGGTGTCTTGCACATGCTGAAGAATGGCGGTTGACGTGGCGTGCGGGGCTGCCACCGCTTGGCGGCGGATGCGCCGATCCTCGCGTGCTGACGTCACTCGGGCTGCGCCTGGACCCCTCGCACGTGCCACATGTCCCTGCGCCAACCATCTTCGCCACAGGCGCTGCACCGTGGACACATCCCTATGGGTATCGGCTGCGATTTGACGAAGCGACCAACCTGCCCTTCTCAGCCCGATCACCATACCCCTCGTAAAGTCGTCTGTCTGCTGGAAATGCCTCCGTTGACGGCTGCCTGGCATTCTTAGCTATACACGTGTCCTGTGGCACACGACAACACGTTCTACAATGACTGTCGGCTGAGAAATCACGGTACGAAGTGGGCCATTCGCCAACGCCGTGTCCCATTTATCGTTCGCTACGTGCGCAGCACAGCGGCGCATTTCACATCATGAGCATACCTCAGTGACGTCAGTCTACCCTGCAATTGGCATAAAGTTCTGACCACTCCTTCTTGGTGTTGCATTTGCTCTGTCAGTCAGTGTATATTGGAATAATGTATTTATAACGTAGTTGATGTGAAATGACGAACGCAGCATTGTATTAATGCGGTCTTATTTCGTCCTATTCTTATTTTACTGCTTAGTGAAGAGAGACGAAAACATTCACGCAGAATAAAGGGAACGCATTAAGTAAGTTGTGGAACTTTAGAAAATCACAGTACAAAGATTTATTAAATAAATTGCATCGCTCAAGACGTATCCCTCTTTTCAAGAATACGGTTATGGTAATGCGTATATCAAAATAAAGGCAGGCATGTACTGTATAACATTAAATTAAGTGAGGGTGAACCTGTGCGCGTTTCTTTCTTCTTCTTTCTTCGTTATGCCAGTTTACAGAGAGCGTTGGAACTTGTTAGCTTGACGATGGTTTTCCTTTCTTCTTCTCCCAAAATCTCTTCATGAACTCGCTATGCTGTTTCTTGCGTTCTTCCGTCCTTTGTTTCCCAGGGGCTCTTTTTGCCTTTTCCGTGAACGTGTGCTTTGCAACCAGAGTTCCAAAAGTCTTGCGATCCCTGATGGTATCTTCTGTGATGTTCGTTTCTTTTAAGTCCTGCTTTATTTCCTCTAACCAGCTGATTTTGACGTTCTTTGTTTTAATTTTACCAACCAGTTTTTAAATATTTTTTTATTATTTTTATTTTGCATATCTAGTGTCGTCCATTTTACAGATGTGGCCATAGAATTTCAATCGTCTCCTGCGTACGGTGTCTGTGAACTCGTCGATTGCTTTGTACAAATATACAGATTTTCTTTTGATCCATATACCATTTACATGAACGGGGCCATATATTTTCCTAAAAATTTTTCGTTCTTGTTTTTCAGTTTCATCAATTTTAGAGTGGCCTCCTAGAGATGTGGTTTCTGAGACATACAAAGCTTCCGGAAGAACAATTTTGTAATGCCGAAGTGTTTCCTTCATAAATGTGTTTCTTTCGTCATAGGCACTGGTATGATGATAAACGGAGTTAAAAGTCAGGTTGGGAGGAAAAGTCCTCTCAGTTTTAATTACTGCGTTGATGGGGGTGAAAGTTCCTTTTGGGGATCATTGTAATTACCTAGGTGTATATATAATGAAAGACCTCTAATGGGGTAATCACATAAATGGGATTATAAATAAAGGGTACAGATCTCTGCACATGATTATGAGGGCATTTAGGAGTTGTACTAAGGACGTAAAGGAGAGGGCATATATGTCTCTGGTGAGACCCCAACTAGAGTATGCTTCTAGTGTATGGGACCTTCATCAGGGTTACTTGATTCAGGAGCTGGAAAAAAATCGTAAGGAAAGCAGCTCGATTTGTTCTGGGTGATTTCCGACAAAAGAGTAGCGTTACAAAAATGTTGCAGAGTTTGGGCTGGGAAGAACTGGGAGAAAGGAGACGAGCTGCTCGACGAAGTGGTATGTTCTGAGCTATCAGTGGTGCGATTGCGTGGAACGACATTAGTAGAGGAATGAGTTTGAGTGGTGTCTTTAAAAGTATGAAAGATCAAAATATGAAGATAAAGTTGGAATTCAAGAAGACAAATTGGGGCAAATATTCATTAGTAGGAAGGAGAGTTAAGGATTGGAATAACTTACCAAGGGAGATGTTCAGTAGATTTCCAATTTCTTTGCAATTTTTTTAAGAAAAGGCTAGGAAAACAACAGATAGGGAATCTGCCACCTGGGCGATTGCCCTAAATGCAGATCAGTGGTGATTGATTAATTCCTCGTTGAACTTGAAAACAGACGTAATTATGAAATTCTTATTTATTTCCATGATTTACTTTGGTAAGGGGAACTCCATTATTCATGCTTGCATAATTTGAGGTTAGTTTTGTTGTTGTTATGTCTGGTGATTCTAATATGTAACTAGTCAAGTTGGCAGCAGTGATGAGCCATTTAAAAAACGAGAATAGGGTGGCGAAATTTTCTTTTAAGTAACTTTACTTACGTGTCGGGGACTATAAATTAGGCTGACCAAATTTATCAAACAGACAGGTCATTTAATACATTTAGATATAAAGTAGGTAATCAGTGATTTGCATTTAGAGCTGTCCCCCAGGTGGCAGATCCCCTATCAGCTGTTTAGTTAGTATTTTCTTAAAATATTTCAAATGTTGGAACCCCCTGTGGGTGGGGGACGCAGATGGAGAATACACCTACGGTATCCCCTGCCTGTCGTAAGAGGCTACTAAAAGGGGTGCCAGGTACTCTCAACTTGGTAGTGTGGGTTGGCGACCACGGGGCTCTTAGCTGAGCCCTGGCATTACTTCCACTTGTGCCTGGCTCCTCACTTTCATCTATACCGTCCGACGTCCCTTGAACAACACTTGTTCTTTTCTGACCCCGACGGTATTAGAGCATTCGAGGCCTAGGGAGTCTTTCATTGTCACGCTCTACGTGGCCCTTGTCTTTCTCAGTACGGTACTTCATTTTTCGAAGTGTCGGATTACTTCTTTCTTATCATGTCTCTGTCTCTCTACCCCCTATGGGTGAGGGACACAGACGAAGACTACACCCACGGTATCCCCTGCCTGTTGTAAGAGGTGACTAAAAGGGGCGACCAAGGGATGATGAAATTAGAACCATGAGAATAATTGTGATTTGTACCATTAGGTGTGGAACACCATAGGTCGACGTTACTTGTGACTAGTACCACCATGAGTTTACGTTATATAGGAGCAGTACTATTATTGGAGGAACCTATGGGTCTGAGTGTTGCTTATGATAGAGGTCATCATGTGTATTCCAGTGGGCGATTCCACTCTGTTCAGAATGGGTCTGTGTTACCTGTGAGTAGTACCGTTTTATGAGAAACACCATGAGTTTACGTTGCCTGTGGTTAGTACTACTATGTGAGAAACACCACGGGGTTGGCTGACCCGCATGATTTGAGGAAAACCATTGGTCTGCGTTGCCTGAGAGTAGTACCACTATGTGAGGAACACCATGGGCTTGTGTTGCCTGTGGGTGTTACCATAATGTGGGATACACCGTGGGTCTGCATTGCCTATGATTAGTACCACTGTAGGACGAACACCATGGTTCTGCTTTACCGGTAATTAGACCTGGATTTTTGGACCCGTTTAGATAATAATCATCATCACAGTAATTAAGACATTGTGATTTGGATCCACTGATAGTTTCTGTTTCAAGATCAGTTTCTCATCTTTCGTTTTAGATTCCAGTTAGTGGATACATTTTGAAGTTTTAATTTTCATTTCGTTGCACCTCGTACGATTAGGGACGATGACCTAGGTGTTAGGCCCCTTTAAACAACAACAATCATCATCAAAAGTTGGAAACTTATCGGCCACCGAACATTTCCCTTGGCAAATTATTCTAATCCCTAATTCCTCCTCCTATAAACGAATTTGCCCCCAATTTGTCCACTTGAATTCCAACTTCAAAATCATATTTCCTATTTCTAAAAAAAAAGGATCTCCATTCAAGGTTATTCGTCTACTAATGTCATTCCACGCCATTTCTCCGCTGACAGTTCGGAACACACCACTTAGCAAAGCAGCTCGTCTCCTTACTTCCAAGTCTTCCCAGCCCAAAGTTTGCAACATTTGTCGTAACACTATTCTTTTGTGGGAAATCACCAGAAAAAAAAGGTGCTGCTTTTCTTTGGATCATTTCCAAAACTCATGTCAAGTAATCCTGGCGAGGATCCCGTTGACATCGGATATAGAACCCTATTTGTGGTCGGTGGTCCCAACTTTCATTGCCACCTGTGTGCCCCCAAGCTTGGATTTGGACCTTTTGCAATGATTTCTGATTTGGCCAGCCGCGTATAACGCTACCTATAGAGAAGGCTTGTTTTCCTACTGCTGCTTCGCAGATTCCGTGAACGGACCATTTTTTTTCTATATTACTGTCCTGCACATGTATGTGTAGGCACGGTTTGATCTTCCTTTTGTTGTTTGTAACCATAGTTACTTTCGCTACTGTTCAGTTTTGGGTGTTCACATTTTCCAAATTTTCTGTACAATGTGTATTGAAATGGATCACTGTACAGGTAAGTCGCTGTGACTTAAAGTCATTGGAGTACGACGTAGCCTATCTTTTTAAATATCAGCTAACGAATTTTCTCGTGTAGACTGGAGGACATTCGCGAGGAGTCCCAGGAGAATGATGCTGAAGGCCGGTTGGGCTATCCCTCCACAGCTCGCCATAGCCATACTCTTCTTGATCGGGTAAATACAATTTGAAACAATAATTTACATTCTGTCAGTGCTCCCTTTTATAGTTGTAATGTGTACTTGTAAACTTGAACTCGCTTCGGCCTAGCCTCTCATTGTTGAGAATAATTGTGTGATGCTGTGATTGTTGGGATTGCCGGCCTCGCGGTGTAGGGGTAGCGTGCCTGCCTCTTACGCGGAGGCCACGGGTTCGATCCCCGACAGTTCAGAGATTTTTACCTGCATCTGAGGGCTGGTTCGAGGTCCACTCAGCCTACGTGATTACAAATGAGGAGCTATCCGACGGTGAGATAGCGGCCCCTGTCTAGAAAGCCAAGAATAATGGCCGAGAGGATCCGTCGTGCTGACCACACGACACCTCATAATCTGTAGGCCTTCGGGCTGGACAGTGGTCGCTTGGTAGGACATGGCCCTTCGGGGCTGTTGCGCCATAAGGTTTGGTTTGTGATTGTTGGGAGCCCTTGTAAAGTAGCGGTTCCCAAATTTCCTGTACACTTGACCCACTTTAAGCGAGAATGACATTGTAAACAACACACCCTCCCCAATTCACCTCGCTGCTTAGTAGGCCTGGTCATTAATATGCAAGTTCGCGCGCAAATTTTAACAATATGACGACAGCTCGTTCCATCACGTTAGTCATTGTTGCACTGCTAAATCTTGAAACTTGCCATTATTAGCGATATCCAGAATGTCCCTGCACTGGAAAATAACGTTTTTAATCTTGAGAATTCTGCCTCTTAGCCATAGTCAAGTGAACAGTGAGGTCAACTTTCCTCGCGGACCACTGGTAACCTACCACGCCCTAGTCTACTGTTGGTTTCTTGCTAACAATAGCGATTTTATTTCATTTATATCGTGTCAGAGGCAGAGTTAAAAATAAAAGTCTCTAAAACGCTGTGAAAAATAATCTGTGCTTCAGAAGTTCGGATTGTGGGGCACCAAAAATTGGCGACGTCGAGTGGATTGCTTGTCGCCTCGAGCAGCTTTGTAGTCTGCACCTCACCACAGCCACACAAAACAGAATCCACCAAATATTTCCACTTTTGCATATTGGTCTTGCACCCGAGTGCAGCCTATTTATCCAGTACTCCATATGTGAAGCTGGTAATTCTTCACGAGGTGTTTCCATTCTCCAAGATGCTCAATCCAACAATAGCGGTTACGGTTGCCACTTTCTATCAGCATTTCAAAAACTTGGTAACCCTAGATGAGACGCACAAAATGGTTTGATTCTCCTTGCAGTGTTAGTACTTTTTCCCCGCACAAGCAGCAGCGCAATCTACAGATTTGCTGAGCGGAAGCATGAACCGGCGGTTGTCCTTTTCAAAGTCACAGCATTTCTCCATTTTGGTTATTATTTTCTGCGTTTGCTGTGCCCGGTTGTACGAATACCGAGACTCCTGAGGTATGTGTGAAGCGGTTGGTGTCGCATCAACCATAGTGATTATCTAACTCGCTTAAACACTTCAAAGAAAAAAAAAAGAAAACACGTTTTTATCACAAGAAAACACCGCACTAGCATGACAGGCAAGACCAGACTGAAGCAAGACCAAACTGAAGGTATCGGCTATAATTTGCCAAATTGTAGCTCGATTGCTCAAGTCAGATTCATACTCGTACACTAGTAAGGATTTATCCTGGGAGTATGGTACTCTCACCAGAATTACGACGGCTACCTTATAATTTACTTGTAAGTTGAGGCTGTTTGCCATCCTTGACATGAAAGTCTTTACTAGCGAATATGTCATTCATCACCACTGACAATCGCACCCAGTTCATTACCTGTATACATCTGCGCGTCACTCACTGTTCGGCTCCCTCCCCTGTGACAGTGACCGCTGGAATAATCACGCGAAATTCCACAGGACTAACCTTTTCAATCCAAAATTTGCACTTGCCTTCTAGCCCCACTTCCCCTCATTTTCACTCCGAGTGTCATACTGTTCTGGTCATAATTATTTAGTGCATTCTAGTTGTGCTTGATATGAAAGTTTCAACGAACAGTACAGGAAGCACTAACCTAACCTGGGGCCTGTTCCACGAACGAACTTTGCAACTTTTCACTTTGCACTTTTCATTTCAGATTTAGTTCGGTCACTTTTCAAATCTGTTATGTTCCTTCATTTGTACAGAAATGCAAAGTGCAGAGAAATGAAGCGAAAAGTTTTCAGAAATCTTGCAAAGAGATGATTCCCTCTTCATCTGTTAATTAACAAGTATGTACACTAGTTTCTCGGCGTAGAATTTGGTTTAGTGATATAAACATGTTACGACGAGAGCTTTTGTTATCAACAAGTTGAGGACAGTGATGAAGAATCCAACAAGAGAATGTACAAAGACAGGATTAATTTTCGTAACCTCACTTTGACGGAATTTCGCGAGTGTTTTCGTATTACTTTAACACAGGCTGGCTATATTCTTGAAATGATCGGTCATTTATTGAAACATGAAACAAAAAAGAAGTCAATCCCTTTCCGAAAAAAGAACAAAATGAACCAATGCTTGTATTAGTTAGTAAATGGTGCCCAGCTGCACGATGTAGCATCAATGCATGGGACATCAAAACCAATTATTTGCAGAACTGTTACCAAAGTCGTAGATGTTATAATAAATGTAATATTTCCTAACATATTACGTTGGCCTGATAATCCACATACTGTAGCGACGGGGTTTCTAATGAAGTGTGAATTTCCTGCTGTGTGTGGATGTGTTGACGGTACTCTCGTTAATATTGATGCTAGTCATCATTTGAGAGGTTATTTTTAAATTGCCAAAAAGGATGTCCCGTTTCTCCGTAACAACTTCTAGCACAGCCAGCTTCTTGTAATAATCTTTCTTTCCCATGATGAAAACTTTAAAACTAACAGTAGGCTACAACAATTATACCTTCAAGTTTGCCGCGAAAAATGAAGCATTAAAATCATGGAGTTTGCCTATGGAATAAAGTTGATCGGATCACCATTCGCAAAGACTGTTCACGTTGCGAAGAAATTGGAAAGTAAAACCTAGATCATGGTGGAACAAAAAGAATTGAAAAGTGAAAAGTGCACAGCTGACAAGTTCCAAAGTTCGTTCGTGGAACAGGCTCCTGAACACATTTTGATGTGCTCGCAGAGTCGGTGTAAGATTTTCACCGTAAGTAGCTGGCCTGCAGAACACTGCTGGATTTAAATAGTAAAGAGAGGTGGTGGGGAAAATCCTCACGAATACTCTTTAATGAGAACGGCCCCTTCTGTGGGTGATTGTCCATGGTGAACAGCTGGACTGGACTAACGGACTGGGGGCGATTGACAGGACACCTTACTAGCCTGTGATACCCGTGAGGATGGAGAAAAATTTCACGTGTGCCGATAATGAATGTGTTTCTGAAAATTGGTATCTGTGGCAGACGATGAGATTATCTCTTCTGCCTGCGATTTCCAAACTCTTTCGGTCGTTGTCCTACTGAACCTCGCACGTATCTTTTCTTTCGCACACCGGCGGTGTCGTTGGTTATTAACTTTCAGAGGGACATTGTAAAGTTCCAGGAGCTGTCAACTTGGGAACGTGGTTTGGCGACCACGGGGCCCTGAGCCGAGTCCTGGCATTGCTTCCACTTGCGCCAGGCTCCTCACTTTTATCTATCCTATCTGACCTCCCTTGATCGACTCTTGTTCTTTTCCCACACCGACGCTGTTAGAGCATTCGAGGGCTTTGGGAGTATTTCATTTTCACGCCCTTCGTGGTCCTTGTCTTTCATTGGCCGATATCTTCATTTTTCGAACTGTCGGATCCCTTACATTTTGTCTCTCTAGTTACTGTATACATGATGATTGCCTAGTTGTATTACCTCTTAAAACAATAATCACCACCACCGGACATTCTAAATGCCACGAGCGATTTTTTAAAAAACTGCTAGGTATAGTTTTTATGTACCGTATAATCCTTGTCCCGTTTTTCTACGAGGTCGGATTCGAGTATGGAGTGAAATGAATCTTCGTAGAGAGTTTTTACGATGGGATGCCCTTCCTGATGTCAGCCTCATCAGATGAGTTAATGAGATAAAATGAATGACGTGATATATGATAATAGGAAGGGAGAGGGTGAAAGCCGGTCTGGGCGAGTTGGCCGTGCGGTTGGAGGCGCGCGGCTGTGAGCTTGCATCCGGGAGATAGTGGGTTCGAATCCCACTGTCAGCATCCCTGAAGAATTGAATCCAGGCTGTCGGTACGCATTCTAGCGATTAGAAATTGTATACCACCACACCTACTCTGCTGGCGAAGATTCTGATGGTGAAATATTTTTTCGACCAACGGGACTCGAACCGGCTAACCACGCTGTCAGACCGTATAGACTTCACGCCTTAATGATCATGGCTACCAGGCGGGCTGCTAAGTATATTTTGTATGTGTAAAAGAAATAAATTTATGGAGCTATTGTCATTTATGTTGCAAAAAAAACCTGTTATTCGTAAGCATACATGTGCACTATCTGGGGCATACTGGTTCTATAACGGTCTGACGAATTGTAATTGTGTGTCGAATTGTAACTGCGACAAAGTAAATTGTGGCGAGTTCCCCCAGGTCCCAGTAATGAGAATAGGACACTGGTTTTGCTCAAACTGTGATGTTTGTTGTTTAAAGGGGCCTAGCAGCTAGGTCATCGGCCCCTAATGGTACGAGTACAACGAAATGAAACTATAATTTAAACTTCAAAATGTATCCACTTTTGATCTAAAAAGAAAGATTATGAAAAATGACCATGAATCCAAAACAATCAGCGGATCCAATTCACAGTGTCTTATTTTCTGGATGATGCTTGTATTCCAAAGGGGTCCAAAATCCAGGTCACCGGCCCTCATAATAGTACTAACCCCTGGTGAAGCAGAACCATGGTGTTCCTTCTATAATGGTACTAATCAAAGGTAACGTAGACTCATGGTGTTCCTCGCATGGTGATACTAATCACAGGTAACGTAGACTCATGGTGTTCCTCGCATGGTGATACTAATCATAGGTAATGTAGACTCATGGTATGTCACGCATAGTGGCACCACTCACACGTACCACAAACTGATGGTGTTCCTCACACAAGGGTACGACTCGCAAGCAACGCAGACTCATGGTGGTACTAATCACAGACAGTGCAGACCCACGGTGTATCACACATTATGATACCACCCACAGGTAACACAGACCTATGGTATTCCTCATATAGTGGTACGACTCACGGTATCGCAGACCCATCCTGAACACAGTGGAAATAACACATTCGAGCGCAGCGCTCGGCACCTATTCCTGCTAGACGGTGACCTTTGCAGGCGAGCGCCCGCTCCCCTGCCTCGGTGGGATGCTCACGATGGCACTAATCACATGCAGTGCCTCACACCGGTGGTGTTCCGCACATAATGGTACTGCTCCTAGGTAACGTAGACCCATGGTGTTCCTCACGTGGTGGTACTACGACAGACAGGGGATACCGTGAGTTTATTTTTCATCTGCGACCCCCACCTACAGGGAGTTTATTGAAACTGTCTGCAGCAGTCAGCATGAATCACTCTGTATACATATTTAAAACAATGGAGGATAAACTGCAACCGTCCTTTACTCATTTCTGAATAGTCATTGCTCTTCCCTATCCCTTGGTCCTTATCACTGCAGTTCGATGATAATTGTTCAGATTATAGATAAATCTCCTTTCTCTGGATCAGGATATCAAAGAGCATGGTCCAAGAAAATGTTATCAAGTGCTGTAAACATGGGTGTACTTTCCACTTTGTATTACTTTTATCACTTAATGTATATCACTTAGAGCTCATTTTAATACTATGTAATCTGTATCATTATAAACATAATAAGATCTGTAATAAACGACCAGTGTTCTTTAATAGAGACAACTATGTAGTCATTCTACCAGAGACAATGTACGCAACAGAATGTTTCGCGATGAATAAGAAATGTTGATAGAGAACCTAGAAGCTGAGGAAAGGAAGATCCTGATGAAAGTCTTGGACCCGGTAAGAGAAAATGGTGAACACAACTATAGACTTATATTCACACGTCGAAAAGAAAATGGACACCATTCGAAAAAGAGGGGTCACTTTCTGTGGTCATCTATCACGAATGAATTCAGACTGATTATCCGATTAAAAACGCCTGTGGATGGGGGCGGTAGAATAACACCCACGGTATTCCCTGCCTGTCGTAAGAGGCGACTAAAAGGGCCCCAGGGGCTCATAACTTAGGAGCGTGGGTTGGCGAACACGGGGCCCTTGACAGTCCTGGTATTGCTTCCACTTATTTGTGCCAGGCTCCTCTCTTTCATCTGTCCTATCCAACCTGCCTTGGTCAACTCTTGTTCTTTTCCGACCCCGACGGTATTTGAGCACTTGAGGCCTAGGGAGTCTTTCATTTTCACGCCCTTCGTGGCCCTTATCTTTCTTTGACCGGTACCTTCATTTTTCGAACTGTCGGACCCCTTCCAATTTTTCTCTCTAATTAGTGTTATATAGAGTTGTACTTCCTCTTAAAAGAATTATCACCACCACCACCACCACCACTTATCGGTTAAACTCCCCCTCCCCCGTCTCCCCCCGTCTCCCCCCGCCTGTGCGTTGGGGGTGGTAGAAGACATTCACGGGGCTTTAAAACTCATAAAAATTTTCTCATTTGTGCCGAAAATTGAAGGTCCAGAAAGGTTTCAAATTGTGAGTCTTGGACATCTCTATGAAACTAAAAAAAATAAATAAAAAAAATCACTTCGGGCTTAAATGCTGTTCCCAAAAATCAGGCTAAAATCGCTCTTGTTGCCTTACTCGCGTTCTTTTTAATTCAAATCCTAGCCAAATTAACTTATTTACACATTTATTTCTGTAATGTATTCCTTGGTTCAGTACTCTCGGCCGTTTTTCGAATTTTTTTTGAAAAATGTCCACACCGAATGTAGTTACCAGAGCTTACTTCTTGAAACTCTGCATTTGCTCACATCAGCGCTCGTAGTGGTAGAAAAAAAGGCAAACTGCTAATCGAATCGACTGGATAACGATGATTAGGAAAATGATTGTAATTTTTAGGAACAAATAAAGAATGTATTCTCATACCTTATTATATTTTATTTACCTAAAATTCGTGCCTCATATCCCTATGATGTTTTCAACAGTGAGTTGCTTGCCTGAAGACGTAGAACTGCGGATTTTCTTAAAAAAAAATTAACTTTTCCAGATACACTGAAAAACTAAAGAAATTATCATTGGTGGTCGTCTGTAAATCCTAGACTCGTTACTATATAGAGAGTTGCTACGGAAATCAAACTAGAAACATTTCAGATGTTTTTGTACACCTTTATGTACTCTTTTAATATTAACCTAATCCTGGGTTTTTGTACCGGAAGGAAGATGTGAAACGTAAAAGAAATAAAGAACTACACTGGGTCAGAGAGCCAGATACCGAGTACGTCACGACAAGCCGCTGACAAGGAAACCCTGTCCACCTACTGTACATACCTCAGAATGTCAGCAACAATGCGAGGAGTGGTCAGACATGTAATCACGCTCATGCTAAGTGATAGTCTCGTCAGCGACCTGTGCAACATCTGTGGTACGGTATATTAATAAAATCGACGCAGGTTAATGATGGAAATCGAAAGTACTATATCCTGTGTTCGCGTACGTGAACGATCTAAGTGGGCGAAATGCAAATGGTTTAATGGGTAAATTAAAAACCCATACAATTTTGGACGACTCGGACGATTTCCTATATTTTTTCTCACTGACATTTTTTTTCTGACTAGAAAATTATAAATCCAGCTTACTGGGAGTTTTACTTCGCGAATTTCTGAGGCCCCAGTGGCTCTCATCTTGCAAGCGTGGGTTTACGACCACAGGGCCCTTAACTGAATCCTGGCGTTGGTTCTTCTTATGTCAGCAGGGTCCTCACTTTCATGTTTCCTATCCGACCACTCTTAGTCAACACTTGTTCGTTTCCGACCCCAACTGTATTAGAATATTCGAGGCCTACAGTGTGTTTCATTTTCACGCCCTTCGTGGCCCTTGTGTTTCTTTGGCCAATACAGTCATTTTTCGAAGTACCTGATCTCTTCCATGTTTCCTCTCATTAATGTTAATAGAAGATGGTTGCCTAGTTGTATTTCCTCTTAAAACAATAATCACTACCACCACCACCTCATGAGTTTGTGAGTTCAGTTTAGTTGGTTTGTATTTTAAATGTAAAATTGTTAATTCAAGTTTATAAAAAAGGTAGTTACGTCATTGAAATCGGCGGCCTTTTCTGAAACTAGAAGTATCATTTGTTATGTTATAATGTTAAGAGTGAATACCTGGAGCTCGAGAGAGGAAACATTTTCTCGTGTTCCAACTCGTGTGGTGTGTTCAGTCGGACATTTCCACGCCACAGCCTCGTATCATGTCTTCTGTAGTACTCTGGAGGAGGAGCAGAGTAAGTAGAGTATCGGGATCTGTATCAGAGGTTGATAAACGGAAAAATGTACTGTTTTCTGAGCTACACAGAGAAACATCAATTTATTGATGGGTATAACTTTACCGTTAACATTATTGGCCATTCCTTTGTTTACAGCTTCTTTTTATGCGTCTAATACGGCGAACATCAACTTCTTCCAAAAACATTTACACCATTTCCGTCCACCAAAATGTCTTCGTTCTTGCATTCATTTATGATCTACACTGGTTGCCTAGTTACGGTGTCGTTTTTTTTTTTTTTTTTTTTTTTTTTTGTCCACGCTAATCTGAGACACCCCAGCCCAAAATCATATCCATGTTAGAACAAGAACAACTAGAACTCTTTAGTAACGAAGTTGGTAAATATGACAGATGTATCTTGGATCTCTCTCGAACCTACTGCTCGCACCGACTGACCTTGTGGTGAGATCTGTTGGCAGTTCAGTGCTTCCTGTTAATGATCGTTAGCTTCTTATTGAAGTGAAAGTGGCCTTGCAAGAACGCTGTCCGGGGAAAAGTGTTGGCTCACACACACTTTTAATTGTTGGTTTCTTCGGAGTTCGTTGCACTGCTTGACCACTGTGCGGATCGCTCTAAGGCGTCAGTTACTTTTGCTGTTATCTTAAGATTTCTAAAACTCGGATAACGCTCACTTCTGTTTTCACCACAGAATTTTATCATCTCGGTTTATCAAAACTAACTTTTCGTTTCAGTGTAATTTTGAACCTTAAATTTTTCGCACTGACGCACGGAAAACAAATGCCTATGTGTTGCCGTCATTATTGAAATGTAAACACGTTTTTAATTACATTCGGTGTCTGAAAATAGTTTATCGTAATTGAATGGATGAAAACCACAACGGTATAAGTGACATTTAAAAAAATGAGTTAAGTGCAGGATGTAACTCCGGGAGGGTGTATTCTTTCACCAGCAAAGAGATACAAGTCATAGAGGTAATATTCTGCGCTCTAGTGATAGGTGGTATAACTACAAATAGCATGCTTTATATGAGTGTTAAGATGTTTAAATGCCTTTTTCTCTGAATGATCAAAATGCTACTTATACCGTTATGGTTTTCATCCATTCAATTTATGCGGACTGTGACGTTCCTAGAGAAGGAATTGTTATTGAAGTTGGTGGCAGAAAGCATGAACATAATAGAGAATAAGATAAATTGTGTATGTATGTTGGGTATTCAGCCCGAAGACTGGTTGGATCCTCAACAGGTTCACCATTAGCTGTCATAGATGGCCTAGGTGTCACTGAAGAGGCGTACTAGGGAAATGAGGAGTGAGGTAGTTTCCCGTTGCTTTCCTCATCGAGCCAGAAGTCGGTATTGCACATCAGTCTGCCAAGCCCACTGAAATGCGTGCACCAACAAACCCTATGAGCAACATTTTCTCACCATTCATAGCAGGGACTGGCTGCATAAGGAATAGCATTACTAGCGTCACTCATACATCAGGCACTTTCATATTGTCAAAGCCAGGTATAAGACTTGGACAGGTCAATGAAAGTAACAGTTTTATTCTAGCCCATACCAGCAGACATAGTGCACTGTAAACACTACATCTTGCCAGCAAAGGCATAGCCTACAAATTATATACAATATTTAATTTAAAAAAGGCAATATTCCTTAATTCTTCATTAAAAATCATACCCAAATCGTGTACCATACAAGATATAATCAATAATTCATCTTACCGAGCGAGTTGGCCGTGCGGTTAGGGGCGCACCTACCTGTGTCGGTGCGACGTAAAGCAAATTGTAAAAAAAAAAAAAAAAAAAGCCTAATATGACGTTCCAAGAGAAGGAATTGTTATTGAATTTAGTGGCACAAAGCATTAATATAATAAGACTACGATAAGAAATTATAGCGTACAAATTGTATATTTCTTTCAAAAAATAAGGAAATATTTCTTAGTTCTTTATTAAAAAGTTATACCCAATCCTGTACTTTCCAAGATATAAGCTGTAATCGACAATTCATCTTAGGCCAACCTTTGTGTTGGGAATTCCAGATTATCTTCGACTATGAAAAAAAACTGACGGTTGTCGAAGCTTTAGATAACCTAAACTGTGTTTGTTATTTGTTATTATATTTTTACAATTTGCACCGACACAGATAGGTCTTATGGCGACGGTGGGATGGAAAAGGGCTAGGAGTGGGAAGGAAGCGGCCGTGGCCTTAACTAAGGTACAGCCCCAACAATTGCGTGGTGTGAAAATGGGAAAACTTGGAAAATCATCTTCAGAGATGCCGACAGTGGGTTTCGAACCCTCTATCTCTCGATGCAAGTTCACGGCTGCGCACCCCGAACCGCACGGGCAACTCGCCCGCTAAATGTGTTTCAAAATCAATGTCATCGTAATCCTGTATTCTTTTTATCCGCCTAGGACGTTTTATTGCATAATCTTGATCATATTCCTTGTCGCTGTGATTTTCTCTTTCCGTTAAATATTCGAGTTGTCTGCGAGCTGCCACCTTGAAAGGCCAACCTTTATCCGGTAAAATTGTTTAAACTGAGATAATACTCATTATGCGAGATAATGTTGTTGGTGAATACAAATGTAATTGTTCACTCGGTCTTCTTAGCTTTAAGCCTTACTCGCGTTGGTCAGTACGGGTCTAACAAGGGGAGGTCACGATGTCCACATCACCGGTTTTGTTCAAACTTTGTAGGCTGGTAGTACTAAATCACAAAAACACACTGGCAAAGTAGTAGCGCGCAACTCTCAAAACATTTCCGAAAAAAGCGATTTTGAAAATGTCGAGAAAAGTTAAGCGGTAGACCGTGGCGCGGTGGTCGTGTGGTTAAGGTTCTCCACTTCAGTTATGAAGATTGCGAGTTCGAGTCACGCTCTTCTTTACCTTTTTTTCTTTCTGGCATTTCCTGATCCCCTTTTTTCCTCGTGTTGTGAATGAGAGCAGCAGTTAGTCACTGTCTGACCGCATTGTGTCGTGTAACGGTTGTGTGCGATGTAACTAGACGTGCTCATCGTAAGTTCGATCGGCTTGGAGCTCTTGCATGTTGAATTATGTTCAAACGAAAGTGTTTTTGAACGTGAAGCTACGCAAAGTGCAAACGGGTTCCCGGGAGAGCAAAGAACAAATAAACAGTTGAAAAGGGCCATGGTTTACGTCGGGCACCTTCTTTGTATAAGTCGCTTACTGGATCTCGGCGACTCTGTAGACATTACAAAAGAGGCCGAATTATTTGGAATGAAAATTTTTAAATCTATTTTAACAGTAATAGAAGGAAATAAATTTGTAATACATGAAAAAGCGGGGAACGGGGGGGGGGAGGAGGGGGCATAAAAAGCTGGTAGCAGCGTGACTCGATCTCACCATCTTCATAACTGAAGTGGAGCATCTTAACCACTCAACCACCGCGCGTCACAGTCTCTCGCTAGATGGTACCTGGCATGCTAAACCTCTCGTAACTTTCTTCGACATTTTCAAAATAGCTTTTTTCGAAAGTCTTTGAGAGTTGCGTGCTATTAATTTTGCCAGTGTGTTTTTGTAATGTAGTACTACCAACCTACAAAGTTTGAACAAAATCGGTGATGCGGACATCGTGACCTCCCCTTCTAAGTGGGGAACCTTCGAGCCGAACGTGAGCTGTTCATTGTGTATTCGGCTGTCCCTTAAGCCAGAAATATAATCGTAGAAAGGGGCAACTCTGATGTTATGCAGAGACTGAGTACTTGTCAAATACACATAAACTTACTCACTCTCAAAGAATAGGGTGACTTCGAATGGTGGTTGTACCCTCACCAGTCTTGGAGTCACTAAGAGGCGTACTAAGGGAGAAGAGAGTGAACTAATTTCCTGTCGCTTTCCTAACAGTGCCAAACGCACTGAATGCATGCTGTAGCCGACCTTATGACTAATACATTCGTAACAGGGACTACTATAAAATACAGTAATCATTGTACGTTTTCTTTATACAACGATTTGAAACAAAATACTTCAGACCTTTCTGATGAACTCAATCTCGGTTTCGGAAGACCAAACAGACAGCCTTTTACAAAATCAATAACTTTCTTCCAAAGTGTGTAAAGTAATTAAACGTCATAAATATACGGTATTTATAATAGTGTATTCCACAATCCACCTAAATTTCATGAAAATCGGACAGTTTGTTTTCATATAATGGTACTACAAAGTAGTTGTTTACAAAAAATGGGCAAGAAAATAGGAACATTTTGCGTTCTGCCTAATATAACATTCTCAAAAATCATAATAAAAATATGCATATACCACCGGAGAACGCAGAATAAAACAAGCTTTACGAAGGTGTGATTATATTTTATATTGGTGGACTGGTTCAGATGTTATTACCGTTTAAACTCGAGCGCACGTACTTTCTGCGCCGGCAGTAGCTGCATAATGAATGATGTTATTAACATCGCTCAAACCTCAGCCATGGACTTACTTATAGTATGGCTTTTAATAATAATGTTATTTGCTTTACGTCCCACTAACTACTTTTTAAGGTCTTCGGAGACGCTGAGGTGCCGGAATTTAGTCCCGCAGGAGTTCTTTTACGTGCCAGTAAATCTACCAACACGGGGCTGTCGTATTTGAGCACCTTCAAATACCACCGGACTGAGCCAGGATCGAACCTGCCAAGTTGGGTCAGAAGGCCAGCGCCTTAACCGTCTGAGCCACTCAGCCCGGCAGTATGGCTTTTAGTGCCAGGAGTTGTCAGAGGTCATGTTCGGCTCGCCTGGTGCAGATCATTCTATTTGACGCTCGTGGGCGACCTGCGCTTCTGGATGTGGGGGGGGGGATGATGATGACGTGATACTAATGAGGTAGGGAAAGCGTGAAACCCATTGTCGGCACTTAGCCTAATCCTGTCGAATAACACCAAAGAGTGTGCTGAAAGCTTAACGTCTCCATCCGACGGACTCTTCACCTCAACAGCGTCATATGCCCTCGCTCCCTATGAACACTGTGGAGAGGTTTGAAATTGAATCCAGGCTTTTGATATGCAATCTAGTGATGAGAAATTGTATTCCACCACCTCTCCTACGCTGTCGGCCAACGTTGATGGTGAACATTTTTTCGACCAACGGGACTCGAACCGGCCAACCACGGTGTCAGACCATATGGACTTGACGCCTTAGTGATCATGGCCACCAGGTGGGCTAGTCATGAACTGAAACGCTTCGAGGAAAGTATCCTTTTATTTTCAGCCCATACCAGAGGACCCTGTAAATAATATATGTCACCAGAAATGGAGCTAGGCTTAACCAAAGTATTCACACTTTCTCAAACTTTTATTTTGACCGAAGAATGTCATGATGCAAGCAACTTTTCAAACTACTATTTTTAGAAATATAAAAATCTGCAATAAATTTTATTAACCAATACGAGCTCCTGTACATACATCACAGTTGGCGTAATGTATCCTGGCTGATGAATGAATGTCACAAACGAACTTCGTAATTGTGGAATCAAAACTATGCACGTCCCAAAATTTAGTTACAGAAGACAGTGAGAGTTAAACACGCAGGCCAGATACGAAAGATGGAGGGGAATCTGGCAGAAGTTAGCAGTGGAAGAATCTTGTGGAATAATTTTATCCTGATCATGGTAAACACTAGTTCTTGTGTTTCGTTCACTGGCTCCCGCGAAAAAGAAGTTAGCGTTCGTTGCTTTTACCTTGTTCAGAAACCTTAAGCTTGACCTCACTCTTATCGGTTTATGGAAGCGCCTAAACTCAGAACGTTGCTCAACTCCAGAGTTAAAGATGTTGCATAATCGGTAGGCGTCATCGTATATGCGGAAACTCGTTTGCACAAAAGATACGAAGAAAATGTTTAGTTTGTCCTCGAATAAGAAGAACCTTGTCCTAGTTCCTTCTCTGCTCCAAACCTTCCTTCCTTCCTTCCTTCCTTCCTTCCTTCCTTCCTTGCTTCCTTCCTTCCTTTCCTTCCTTTCCTTCCTTCCTTCCTTCTTTGAACTTGACAAAGTTTTATTATTCTAACATCTCCCATATCCGTTATCGAGCCGGTTTGTTACACCAGGGATGTCCAATCTGTAGTACATGTACCAACAGTACGCGAAAGGACCCCCTCGCCTCCACACACGAATAAAGGGTACAGATCTCTGCACATGGTTATGAGGGTATTTAGGGGTTGTAGTAAGGATGTAAAGGAGAGGGCATATAAGTCTCTGGTAAGTCCCCAACTAGAGTACGGTTCCAGTGTGTGGAACCGCACCAGGATTACTAGGTTCGAGAACTGGAAAACATCCAAAGAAAAGCAGCTCGGTTTGTTCTGGGTGATTTCCGACAAAAGACTGGCATTACGAAAATGTTGCAAAGTTTGGGCTGGGAAGACTAGGGAGAAAAGAAATGAGTGGTTATGTGAACGAATTGGATCCACGAAATGTCACTGTAATATTTGTCCCAAATGGTAGATAATAATTGCCTTTACTCAAATAAAGTGTCAAATCTGCGGTAAATTAAGAAATAATAAGAAATATTGTATTTGCAGGGAAAAATATGGATACATACTTTACTACCTTACAACTATTTTTTCTGCTGCGTCGCAGCGCTTCCGTATGTGTTTTATTTGTCTAACACTTTCGTGTATGATGTCTTTGCTCACTGAAGTTGTTTGAATTAGGTGCCGTTTTCTTCATGTTGCTCATTCGTTTTGTGCCCTGACTCATTAAGTGATATATTTATTGGTCCAGGGATCATGCTATTTTGCTGTTTGAACTCCCCGCGCTAGTCATATGGACAAAGATAATGAGAATTCACAGACATAGCACTCCCATTCGTCGGTGCTAGTCCTGGACCTCAAGAAAGAAACAAAAGACGGCACAAGCAGCGGAATGCAACATAAGGGAGTTCTGTCTACAGCCCGCAAGTACGTATGCACATTTCTGTAGTAACGAGGGTATTTCTCAATTTACCGCAGATTTTACACTTTACTTGAGTAAAAGCAATTATTATCTTCCATTTGGGATAAATATTACAGTGACATTTCGTGAATCCAATTCGTTCACGTAACCGAATTGAGCTGCCCGAAAATTCACACCAGGCAAATACTGGGGCTGTACCTTAAGGCCACGGTCGCTCTCTTCTGACTCCTAGCCCTTTGCTATCTATCGTTGCCATAAGACATGTGTGTCGGTGCGACGTAAAGCAGATTATTAAAAAAGAAAGTAGCTAAACTACTGCTGGCATGGCTCTCCGGATCATTTGGTTACGCAAGCTCCACCACCACCTCGACAAAGTATCATTGGTGGGCAGAAGAGAATTATGAAGACATCCCTTCACGTAGGGTTCGAGTAAGGAAGGACATTCGACCGTAAATCAAATCCAAGTCCATTCCGTGACACATTTGGAGATTCTGTAAATGGTAGGAAAAGTGACACCGATCAAAGAATTCCATTCGGTTTCTGTTATACAGTGCAGACATTTCCCGAACACTTTCTATACTATATTAAGTGTATAAAGGTTTCATTCCTTGAGGAGAATCTCTTTACAGACGGCTCTGTTAACTTTCCCTTTGGATTGCGAAATAAATATTGCTCGCCTTGCTTCACAGGCGCAAGCAGCATGAAATTGGTCCCCCTAGGAGGTCATAATAAAAGCCTCCCATCATAAAAGTCGTAGAAAGTAGACCTCGAGCGAAGTTGGCAGTCATGTGAGAATTCGAGGGATGTTGTGTGAATAAGTTACATATCTCATTGTAAATGAGGCCTCGATCACTTGGGGGGGGGGGGGGGGCGGTGGTACAGTGCTGTTACTTGAAGTACTCAGGGATTATCTGTTTGATTGTTGAAGAGAGAGAAATCTATTTAAAAGTCTCACTGGAAGTTAGTTATCTGCAACCAGTCAGAGACGCTATAGAATTACAGGCTCCTGGAGTCTACCTCATTGGATGTAGCTGCGGTTTCTGCTACGTGGGCGAAACGAAGCGAGTAATATTATACGAGACTGCAAGAACATAGTCGTCACACCAAGACACGAAAATTTCAATTGTGGCTAAACATTCTGCCGAAACAAACAACGACCTTTCGTTTGATAAAACTAAGAGTTTAGCAGCTGCCCTCCGAAAGACTGTAGAAATACATAAATACCCGAGCAAAATACATTTAGAGTAAGACTACACAATCAGCAGTATTGAATGCTTGATATACACAAATTACCAGTATGCAGATCAGACCATGGAAACGAAAGACATTCTTCCCCAGTTATAGAACAGTAGCCGAATTTGCCATCCAACAGCCAGGTGAGGGATAAGCTCCAGATGTACCAAAGATGTCCTCGGTACTCGCGGGAGCCTGGCAATGGAGACAGACGTAATTTTAACTTCCTTGGGGTAGATTGATTACCTCTGATCAAGTGGCAGCTTGTTCCGGGTGGGCAAAATAAGTGACCCGAAAAATATTTATGAGACTTACGCGGAATTGTTCCTTGTTAATGAATAGAAGTGCCCGTAACAAGAAATGCTGGAAACCATTATTTCGATGCACCAATCGGTTGCTGTTACATGTCTGCGCGTGCTCATCTCCAGAGTACGTCGCTGTGCCGTCACGTGTGAGAGTGAAAAGAGCAGACGTGTTTTGTGGATTCTCAGTTTTTTCATTTCTTCAGGTGAGGCCTGGTTCAGCCTGCCAGGGTGTGTGAACCCGCAATACACGCGCCATTATGCATCAGAACGTCGAAGGTGATCGGGATCCGGTACCGAGAACGAAGAATCTGTGTAAAAAATCAGTCTGCAGTGATAAGAATCGAGGGCTTTGAAAAAGAAGCAGCAATCCCGAAAGGAGCGAGGCAAGGTTGCAGTTTGTCCCCCGTCCTTTTTAGTGTTTATATAGAACGGGAGGTAAAGTAAATCAAAGAGGAATTTGGGAAGGGAATCACAATCCAAGGAAAGGAAATCAAAATCCTGAGATTTACTTATGATAGTGTTATTTTATCTGAGACTGCAGAACATCTGGGGAAACTGCTGAATGGTATGGGCAGAGTCTTGGGTAAGGAGTACAAGATGGAAATTACGAATATTCTTACTTGGGTAGTAAAATAACTAACGATGGCATAAGTAAGGAAGACAAAAAGCTGACTAGCACGAGCAGGGAAGAACTTTCTTAAGAAAATAAATTTGCTCACTTCGACCATTGATATAGGAATTAGAAAGATGTGTTTGAAGATTTTCTTTTGGAGCGTGGCATGGTATGGAAGTGAAACATGGACGATAACTCGCTCAGAAAGAAAGAGAATAGAAGCTTTTAAAATGTGGTGTTACAGACGAATGCTGAAGGTGAGATGGATAGATCGAATCACGAATGAAGAGATACTGAAACGAATTGGTGAGAGGAGATCGATTTGGCTAAATTTGACGAGCAGAAGAGATAGAATGATAGGACATATCTTAAGACACCCACGACTTGTTAGGTTGCTCTTTGAGGGAAGTATAGGCGGTAAGAAAAGTAGGGGTAGACCAAGGTATAAATATGACAGGCAGATTAGAGCAGATGTAGGATGCAGCAGTTACGTAAAAATGAAAAGGTTAGCACAGGAGAGGATCGCACGGAGAGCTGCATCTATGGGCTGATGACTCAAAACAGCAACAACCACCTCTAGATTGGTCTGTGGTACGCAATGTCTGGTATCCGCATCGTAACACGAGTTCTTCACCAAACTGTTAATGCTAACCGGTATGTCCAGACACTGTTCAATCCACTGTTGCCTTGACAACCTTGTCACGAGTGCATGAGGTGTTCTCGGCGAGGAGAGGACAATCAGCAGAGGCAGTGCAATCAACTGGCCACCTCGATCGCCTGATCTCTCTCCCTGTGATTTGGAAAATTGAAGGATCAGGTGTGCCTTAATAATCCTCACACACTGGAAGAGCTACAGCAGAACATTGAAAACGCTATTGCTACTATCCCTTAGGAAGAGCTGCTACGTGTGTCTGTGTGATAAGTCGACGTCAACGATGGCCATTTCCAGCATCTTCTGTGATGTTCATTAATAAGGGTCAATCCCGCGTCAGTCCTGTTGTAAATATTTTCCGGGCCAGTTTTATTTTGTCTACCGTCTACATGAGGTACATAAAACTGCAGTATGTTTCGACCCGAAAAACGAACTTGATATTAAAGTAGTTGACCCGTGCTGCGCCGCCGCATTCCTTTTAAATAGGTCACATAATGTCTGTCATAGTCAACTTGTTTTTCCTGCCGTTTTCAACAGTTTTGTGGACATCCAATACCGGTAATGTAGTTTATAACTATATCTCGAATTTGTAGGTGATAATAGGTTAGATTGCAAAGTAATTTGGTTTGTAGGAAGTGTCATGCAACCCCTTGTACCATAATGTAGGAAGAGTAGCATAAATTCAAGGAATTCTATAGGCTGTACCCCTAATATCTATGCAAATCTCATAGCATAACCGTTGTACAGTGTAGGGTACACAAGTTACTGGCTTAAGTAAGTTAGCATTCTAACCTATCAGTACCTAATAATCCGGACTCTTATTTATAACACTTCTTTCCATACAATTTTCTTTGTGCTTCGTCAGTGTCTCAATATTTTCAAACGATCTTTGCTCGAAATAGTGCAACATACAGTTGGCCGTGACTGAATACTTTTTTCAAGAGTTTGTCCCCGCGCTTTATTAATGGTCATACAGGCTTGATACGTTCCCGTGTGTGCATGCGTCCACTGTTTTTTCTTAGCTGCATGTAAGTTATTAGGAACGTTCTGCCATCTGTTGAGTATATTTAGAAGCGAATTTATTGCGGGTTACGGTAAGCCATCGCCTGCAGTTATTGGAGTGATCATTCAGTGATTTTATTTTAGGATTACTCAAAGTTGACTAAATTTCAATGTCTGATGGTTCACTGGCAGGTAATTCCGGAGAGAGTAAAGAAAGAATGAAGCAAATCTGTCCAATAGAACGACCGGACTAACTGGACAAAGCTGTTTCTAGTAAACTTGTTTATTATATAGACTAGAGAACCCGTGCTGCTCAGCTGCATTCGTTATAAATACGTCAGGTAATTCGTCTTGATACGCCTTTCGTAGTCATATTGTTTTGCCTGTCCTCTTCAGTGGCTTAATGAACATTTAATAAGAGACGCGTTATGTTATGCCGCAGTTCGTAGTCAGAATTCATGGATTCTGACGTCGTCATGCCGTTTGTTTTGTAAAAATATATCCATATATTCGCTTTTTTTATGCTGCAGTTCTTGATGTGAAGCTTGGTATTGTGTCGTAGAAGAAATTGGTATTTTTTTCGCAATTTTTAGATACGGAACGGTTGTCGTGTGAGCTCATAGGTTAGTCTCGAAGGAGAGTATTTTGGAACAGAGAGACAGTTTTAAAGATACATAGCGGTCACTCTTTCTAGTGTAGCTACGTTATCCTTTGATAGATGTTCCCATATAATTTCTAAGGCGTATGTCATGAGGTGGTCTGTTTGTACGTAGACTTTTTTCTCTTAGGAGCATGTAAGTTATTAGGAACGCTCTGCGATCTGTTAAATACATTTGAAAGCTGGGAAAGGTTAGAGAATTGGCGCCATAAGACCTATCTGTGTGGGTGCGACGTAAAGGCAATTGTAAATAATGCATTGAACTTAAATCTTTCTTCGAGTTGATCAATCGCCATTTTTATTTTTATGTATGCCCTCATGTAAGATTCATTGGTTTAAAATTCTAAAAGTCTTTTAGAGTATCTTGAAACTCTCTCTCAAATTGAGTGTTATCCTACGTTGCTGTAATTAGTATTATCTTTACACCGTGAACTCAGTTATTTACTCTCCTATCGGTAATTGGTTAGCTTCTAAAGTTTCCTTCATATTTTCTTACCTATGAGCTGTATCCAAAATATCTAGTCAGATTCTTGGTTCTATCCCTCCTTAATATAATTATTGGTGTGTCCCTTTTGAATAACGTAGATCAATCCATGAAAACTGTGATAAATAGTTTAGATTATATTTCATTGCATTTAAAAAAATATGTGCTGGCCGCTTGTACTCCTCCCTTTTGTGTAAACTTTGAAGGTTTTCACCCTTTGGTGTTCTATTTTGCAAATATCTCATTCTGTATTTTCCTTTTTTTCGGCTACAATTTTACTAAAAGTTTATATTATTAATTAGTTTAGCATGGTTGTGATTTATTTATTCGATATATTATTCGAAGTAAAATCTCGCGCAGTTTAGCCCCTCTTCCCTTGCCATATTTTATTTGTTTGCGGTTTATTACTCGTGCCAACCCGCTCTCATTTGGATGCACGCTGTTGACCTTGGATGAATCGCACGAGTTCCTATTTAGTATCCGAGTCTGTTTGGTTATGTTGGGTTTTCCAACATGTTCTTCATCCACGGGTTGCCAATTTGGGCTTAGTATATGCGCCACTCTTGTATCAGACTATCCCAGGGTTTCGGTGATCTACCTTCAGTTTCTATGTGTAAAACCCCTGTCGATCTATCCGTAGCGTTAATGGTAACAGATCCTTACGGTACATACACCCGCTGCACTTTCAGATCTAACGTAGTGACAGATGGTGCACTATCGATCCACTCTTCAATACACCATCCATCGAATTTGCGATTGGCTGTTTCACGACCTCATTTATTGATAAGTAAGAAACTTGCCGATGCAATTACTGTACTGCTCTAATATTTCTCATTCGTAATTCATCGGGGTATCCATGGATACGGAGAACAACAACTTTGAAAAGTTCATGAAGAATGTGGAGCAGAGCGGTCGACCAAAGAGCATATTACGTAACTGCGTGGACAGTTGAGAGAAGAATTAAGAACAACAGTCCAAGGCATTTGTTGTGCATCTCCTTGCAGTTCGTCTTAAATTACCCGAGCATAGATCAGCATGTTTAAAAGAGCAATTCAGTGTGGCTGTTAGGAAAGGGCATTGTAATTCTCATTTCAATTTGAAATGGAAGTGTGCTACAACAGGGCTGTGGAAAAATACCAGGAGGGGGAGGGGCATGCTATAGGGACTGCCACGCTAGGTTTTCCTGAGGGCACAAGTTCGACTGCTGCAGTCTCAAAATATCCGAACATGGAATTGACAGAAATCGGTTATCAAAATATCCGGAAGAAATATGTAGCCGAAGTAATAAGTTTGAGTCTCAAAATATCCGAGAAGTGTAGGTAGCTGCATAGGTGACAGGCGTTAAAAACAATCAGGTTTTAGCTAAGGCTAGGTTGAGGTAGAATTCCACCTTCCGATACTTATTTGGTTTTCATGGTTAGTTTGTGTAATCAGAAACATATTCCAGCTTAACATCTTGTTAAATGATTAAAAATGTACATGTTTTGTTCTTGATTTGTAACATCTTCAGCTAAAAAAGTGTGTAAAGATACAAAAATTGGCATATATGAAATAAAATACCCTTATGATGATGATGATGATGATGATAAAATATTCCTTCATGTTGAGGGAAAACACTCAACAAGCGAATTTTCAAATTTGTGATGAAATCTTTATATAAGGGATCATAGAAAGTGATATTATTAAAAATACCGGGGAAGTTGCTATAGTATTCTAGTATGTACTATAAATGCTTTGTAGATGAGAATAGACTTATTTTTTAAAGTACGATGACCGGGGGGAAACTCCTTTAAGAATAACCGAAGTTGAGGTTAAATCTTGATAAAAAGTTTTAAGGTGTTGAAGGGGAGTCTGCCGGCCGGTCTCGCTATGTTTACTTTCCTTACGTCGTCAGCTGACTCAGCTGATCATTATTTTAACTAGATTTTAAGCGGGAATATTTTTCTGATTACATAGACGAGCCATAAAAAGCAAATACATATTGGAAGAAGGGCTTCTTCCTTCAATCTAATCTTAGTTGAGTTGATGCCAATACGGAACAGAAATGAGAAATTACAAGTTGAAAGTTTTAAGTTCACTACCTCTGTGTCCGTACTTCGCTACGGTGGATTTTTATTTTAATTCTTCTTCGTTTAGGCCTACGATGGACTACGTGGTTCTTAACTCTGGTGAGCTTTTTTCTTCTTCCTAGCCCAGTATTCCTTCATTCTAGCACTGTGAATGTCTTTCTTTCTTGAGTCCATTTCACTCCTGGACGCAGTGATTTAGCTGTTAGTGACTGGAGAGAGTCAGATGTCTTGATTAACTTTCTGAACTTATTTCAGTTGTAAATGTCAATGTGATCAATGTTTATGTATTGTAGGTCTTTCCGAACTAAATTCGTCCACATGCCATTTGTTGCTTTCCCTCTAGATACAGTGTTGAAGATACTTGGAGTCTATGGCTGTCCATCCTGACTGTGTGACCATAGAACATTAGACTTCTCTTCCTCATAGCTGTTGTAATGTTCTCTATTTTACTGTTACAGTTCTTTGTTGTGCCTGATTGTGTGTCCATCTCTTTCTTTAATGGGACCTATAATCTTTCTGAGGATCTTTCGCTCTTTCAGTTCCAGTTTTCTGAGCTATTCTTTCCGGGTCATGTACAGATGGTCTTACTACGGTGTTGTAGTGTCTAAGATTCAAGGAGAGGGTTTTAGATTTGTATATGTTCTTACAAAGATGATAAGCTCTTTCTAATTTAGTGCATCTACTCCTCATTGTAAGGTCCTCATTTATATTTGGGGTTATCTATTCTCCAAGATATTTGAATGAGTTGGGCTTTCGTGTTATTTTGGGCGCTTCTCTGATGCTGGTCAGAAATTCTGTTTTGTTGACAGCGATCTTCAGCCTTACTTTAGCTGCTTCGAGGGAGGTTAGCTGGTACGTAGCTTCCTCCATACTTGAAGCTAAGAGTGTGAAGTCATCTGCGAAGGCTAAGCAAGTGATTTTTTTTTTTTTTTGCTAGCGGCTTTACGTCGCACCGACACAAATAGGTCTTATGGCGACGATGGGGTAGGAAAGGCCTAGGAGTTGGAAGGAAGCGGCCGTGGCCTTAATTAAGGTACAGCCCCAGCATTTGCCTGGTGTGAAAATGGGAAACCACGGAAAACCTTACCATACTCAGGGCTGCCGACAGAGGGATTCGAACCCACTATCTTCCGGATGCAGGCTCACAGCTGCGCGTCCCTAACCGCACAGCCAACTCGCCCGGTAACGCATATCTTGCCTAATGTCACTCTACACGGAAAGGGTCAGGGCGGTTTTATAAAATCACTCGAAAAATTTGTTTATACAAGTTGTACGTAGATGAATTGTAATTTGGTTGCAACTAGCAGCAGTTGTTGTAATTGTCATGTGTAACACAGCACCAGCTCGCAACCGCGACAGGCTCCTCACAAAAGATCTGCATTAAATTATTTAAAAATAATTATAGCAATTACAATTGATACCAAAACATTTTAGTTCTAAATGATACTTTGTTGATGTGTAGCGCACCAGAGGTCGTATTATGCACATTTTCTTGAAAATTTAACTTTTGTCACACGTTTTTCGACAGCAATGTATAATTTCAATAAGAAGTTGATGTAGTAACAATCAGTCAGTTAGTTTACAAACGAGATTTCTCTACACGAAGTTACCAGTTGTGCGGTTTGATATTTTTCAAACTGTAAGTAAAAAAATACCTTTCCAGTCTGTCAAACACACAACAATTCCAATATAAATTTTAACACTATAAACATACCTGTGAAAAAACACGCACCATTATACAAAGAATGGCATGTTTCGTTCTACAAGTACATCCTCAGATTCTATCAAATCACTTAAAACATGCATATATATGTACAGTAGTGTTTACGTTGCGTAAACTTGTCAATGATAGAGAATTAGGTGATAATATGAACAAGTATTGACAAATAGTAAATTTACAAGTATAATAAACATAATGAAAAAAACTTCTGTTCTTATCTAGACTGCCGATGCTAAGTTCGTTGATAGAATCTGAGGATGTTCTTATTGAACGAAGCATGCCATTCTTTGTATAATGGTGTGTGTTTTGCACAGGTACGTTTAATAATTTATATTGGAATTGTTGTGTGTTTGACAGACTGGAAAGTTCTTTTTTTGTTACGTTTTACTAAGTCGATACTGGAAAGTATGGCTTCATTCTGAACAAAAAATGTTTTTGAGAAGTTTTTGATTTAATTCTGTCGTGTATTTCTTCGTGTTGTAATCGAATAAATTATTATTAGTATAGCTCTATAGTTACGAAAAGTCAAATCATTGAGAGTGGTATAAATCCAAGATCCACGGCTGTGGCCCGTGAGGGTGACGACATTGGGCGGTTGAGATTTACAGTAACTTGAATAACTTGAAAATATATTACATTAGTTCTACCTGCTTTAATTAAATTCGCATTGCTTATTTATAGGTTTTACATTTGAGATGAGGAGGCCCGAATTTGTATATACGTTACGCCCCTGTGCCTAACTTTGCGCGGGTTCACTGAGACTCTCTCAAATGTTTGTGTAAGGTTATATGGCAGGCCCACCTCAAGATTGAGGTACCATTTCTAGAGGAGAACATGCATTCCGGCTGATGCTAACATTGAACCTTTTTTTATTATTTTGAGGTTATTATTGTACCGGGCGGTACACCTCCACGCCGCTAATTTAAAAGTTGCGCCAGTTGAAACTCCTCTGCTGGAGGAAGTCTGAACTTTATTGACGGTATTAATTTTCAAGTTTCTCAGAAGATGTCACTACCTGGAAATTTTAGAGTTTTTGAACTGTGTCATTTTCGACGTATTTTGTTTTGCTTGTAGTAAGAAGTGTGAACTTTCTCTTCTAGAGGACACTACTGAAGATCAACAATAGTGCACCCTAGTGCGGAGTGAAAGAACTGTTTTTTTTGGAGAAATTTTTATTTCAAAAGTTTGTTTCTTGTTAAATTTCTTTCTGTTACTGTTTAAGTTGGCTGTATACCCCTCTCCTTCCCCTTGTTTTGTACTTAACCAATCCCGAATTTCTTTTATTAATTTCTGACCAATCCGAGGTATCTTCCCCCAACTTGAATATGTTGCTGTATCCTACCCAATAAAGAGTTTGTGGGAGGGTGTTTTCATTCCCCTAACGCCTCGAACCTTCCGCGAGAGGATATAAACTGCTGATTTTAGGGTCTCCGGGCCACTTCTGTTCCATCTTTCAGTGTGTAAAGTACATAGCAGGGGGCGGGAAGCGCCTCTTTCTTCGGCGACAGTCAACAACCAGGTAATGGCCGATTAATTACTTCTTTTCTTGCTGGCTCAGCAGTTTAACTCTCGGGGCGGGTCCGAGGTTTTTCCATTATGTAACCTTCCCTAAAATGTAAAGGAACTTGTATCTATTCCATCTTTTAAACTGCATATCGGGATAGAGAGTGCTTAACCCTCTCGAGTTCCCAATCATATTGTTTTGAGGTGAACTTATTTTTCTCAACCTATTCTTAGTTAACGTAAAATAAATTGTTCTTTTCTAAAGTCACCTCTGTAGTATGGGATTAGCCCTTGCATTAGTGGCCTAGAGCCAGATTAGGTTTTTAAAAACAAAGTGTATTAGGAGTGCAGATCGCCTCCTCTCAAATTGTTATTTTGGAGGTCATGTAATTACCCCTTTTCATTTAATAGACCTCAGTAGGTTGGGTATTTTACCCCTGTGTCTATGTCCAGTGAGGACAACTTGAAGGTGGAGTTAGGTGTGGCCTTTGAGAGGCTTAGAGTTGAGAGCGAGTGGCTCTTTTTTCAAAAATTGAGTGTTGTATGCCTCGTGGAGGCTTTTCAGTGTAATTTGGAGCAAATGTTCCTGAACATGAATGGGGTTTTCTGCCCCTCTGGTAAAACTTATTGCCCACGAATTGTGAAGCAAGGGCGCTGAGCCCAAATCTAGTAAATATTGTACATACATTTTGTTGACTTGCTACTCTGTACCTGCAATGCTTGTTATTTCGTCATTTTAAAAAGAAAATATAACCTTGTTAAATTTTACATTAACTTTGATTCCGTAGTTTGAGACCCGTTCACGCCCGCACCTTCTTTCACCTCTACCTACCACTAAAACTCGGTAACAAGTGGTAGCAGAGCGTGGTTGAATGGGTCTCAATTTAGCCCCTTTTGACGGCTAAACATTGTTTTGTTCCGAACTCTAACAATTTTCTCAGTTGCTGGAATTTTTTGATTTTTTTTTTCAAAATTGTTCTGTCATCATGCCCGGCCCTCGCGATGTTCTCCATCTTAACTATTTGCGCAAGGAGGAGTTAATCTATGAATTGACTATTAGAAATGTGCAATCTGGAGGCACGGTTGCGATAGACACAAACAAGCTTAGAGAGTCCCTTGAGTTGCCTATTTCCATCCCAACCTTGGGTGAGAAAGAAATTGACGACTCTCTTTCCACGATCGTCGAGAATATTACTGGGCTAGCCTCTGTAGTTAGTTTTTTTGATGAAAATGATCCTTCTCCTAATCAAATTAAGCGTGTGCAAGCCAGGCTACATCACTTTTCAAATAGAGTTAACGATCTGTTGTCTCTGAAGTTGAATGACGTTCAGAGGAAGGAAGCTAGTACGCTGCTTGAAAATATTTCTGATTTGTCTAGCAAGGTCACTCAATTGTTAACGGGGGAGGTTCCTCCCAAAAGCGATCTACCCACCACAGTGAATGTAGGTAGTGAGGAAGAGCCTCCTAAGGGAGAAGCAACTAGGAAAACCATTGCTGCTCAAACAACCTCTGCCCCATTGGACGAGTCTGAACGCCGTAACTCATTAAATAATGTACGTTCTGAATTAACTTCCTTGCCATTGAAACCTTTACCTACTATGTCACCAGGGTTTAGCAGCTTGCCTCATCCATTGGCAATGTTGCTCAGAGGTATCTCTAAGTTTTCCGTTAATACCACCAGTGACGTAATTTCATTTTTAAGATTTCTAGTTGAATTTCAGGATCATGCCCTTGTGTTTTCTCTTTCTCCATGTCAAATTTTGCAAATTATCTATCCTTATGCAATTGGTATTCTCTCTGACAAAATAGTAAGAGCCATAGCTGAACAGTCATCTATTGAAGATTTTCATGCACACTTGCTTGCAAATGTTATTCCCGCCCGCGCGAGGTCATCTCTGATTCAGAAGTACTATTACCGTGTACAACGCTTGGATGAAAACTTGGCTGATTTCATACAGGACATTAAGTTTTATACTAGGGTGTTTGCTCTTCACTTCCCTGAGGATCAGATTGTACAAGCCATTGTGGAAGGTATCTCACCACCCTATAGGTCATATTTGTGTTTCGCGGCGTGCCCGCAAACTTTCTCTGAACTTGAAGCATTGGCCGTCTCAGCGGAAGGAGTTAGATACGCCGATTCTTTGCGTGTCGCGAAAGAACCCCCTCCTTCTTTTAGTAATCATCGGCCTCCACCTCGCCGACCAGTCAATTCCCGTAAATGTTATGCTTGCGGGTCGCCTGACCATCTTCGCAATAAGTGTCCACTGATCAAGTCGAGTGGGACAAGGAATGGGGCTGGTTCATCACAAGGCTGTTTTAAATGTGGGGCTTTCTCACATATCGCCAAGAATTGCCCAAACTCAAATAGCACCCCCTCCTGCTCAACTGCTGGTGCAAATTCCACCAATGCCAATAATAAAATGTGACTAGCGGCTTCGGCTGAGTCGACTAATTCTGCTTCCCAAGGCTCAGCCCCTGACAAAAAGGTCGTGAATTCAGGGAACGATCAGTCTTCAAATTCATCTTTTGAATGCCCTAAAGAATGTCTTAGGATTGCGGCGGATACCCCCGCACCTGTTCCTTTTCTTAAGATTGAGTTAAATAACGAGCATATAACAGCTCTATTAGATTCAGGCAGTGTTTGTTCAATTATTTCGGACCTATGGTATTCAAAATTTAAGTCTGTTTGTAAATTACCTGACTATGATTCATCTCCTGTTCAATATGTTTCGGCTAATTCATCCCCATTAGAAATTCTAGGTTCTGTAAATGCCAAAATTCGTATCTTTAAATTTACATGGAAAATCAAACTGTTTGTGGTTAAGCACTTGTCTTGCCCCATCATACTGGGAGCGGACTTCATTTCTCACACTGGTCTTGTGCTCGATCTCCAGAGTAGGTCGTGCACATTCAAGTTTGCGTCCAATTGTAAAATTCCCTTGTTAAAGTGTAATTCTGTATCATGTTCATCTATTTCGCCTACCCAGGATGAGATGTTGTTAGACCTTAGACATCTACCTGAGGAGCAGGCTGATAGTATTCGTAAATTATGTCAGTCATTTCCAGAGGTGTTCTCTGATACTCTTGGTGTTACTGACCTTATTGAATACAAAATTGAGGTCACGGATTCGATTCCTGTCCGTTTTCCACCATATAGGCAATCTCCACCTAAAATGAAGGCATTGAAAGAAATCATCGATCAAATTTTGAAGGATGGTATTATTAGGCCCTCTAAGTCGGCGTATTCTTCGCCTATTTTTCTAGTCCCGAAACCCCAAGGAGGCTTCAGGCCTGTCATTGATTATAGGGCTCTCAATCGGAAGGTGGTGTTACAATCTGTGCCCCTTCCCGACCTTCATTCTTGTTTTTCATGGTTGCGTAAGGCCACGTTCTTTACTATCTTGGACCTGAATCAGGCCTATAATCAAATTCCCCTTGCCGAAGAGTCTAAACACCTCACAGCGTTTGCCACGGACTGGAACTTATACGAATACAACCGCGTGCCTTTCGGGCTCCCCACGGGAGCAGCTGTACTCACTAGGCTACTAGATAGGGTCTTCTCCGACATCAAATTTGAGTACTTATATCACTACTTGGATGATGTCGTCGTATTTTCAGAGACCTTTGAAGAACATCTAGATCATCTGCGAGAAGTTCTCGATCGCCTTCGTAAGGCTGGGTTAACTGTCAAGTTGTCCAAGGTTGCCTTTGCTAAGCCCTCTATGTCATTCCTAGGGCATATTGTGTCACCTGATGGTGTAGCAGTCGATCATTCTAGAACACAGGCCATCCGTGATTTTAAACCTCCCAAGGACATTAAAGGTATCGCCAGGTTCATAGGTATGGTGAATTTCTTCAGGAAGTTTATTCCTAACTTCGCTAATAGAGCGGCGCCCTTGAACCTTCTTCGTAGGAAAGGCATCAAATTCGAGTGGGGACCTTCTCAACAAGCCGCTTTTGAAGATCTTAAATTAGCTCTCTGTAATGCCCCTGTACTTGCTATGCCTGATTTCTCGAAGAAATTCATCGTCCAAACCGACGCGTCGTCGTCAGCAGTAGCGGCAGTCCTTCTTCAAGAGACGGAACTAGGGAGGCGACCCATCGCCTATGCATCTAGGACTCTATCGGCTCAAGAAGCCAAGTATTCTATCTATGAGCTCGAAGGTTTGGCAGTCTTATTCGCCTTAGAAAAGTTCCGTCTCTATCTGGAACACGTCAAATTTGACCTGGAGACAGATAATCAAGCCTTAAGCTGGGTCTTAGGTAGGCCGCGTCGTACTGGTCGTATAGCCCGTTGGGCCATCCGTATTTCTGCCTTCCAATTCGATGTCAGGCATATCAGAGGTACCGAAAATATTGTTGCTGATGGACTCAGTCGTATGTTTTCCAACGACGTCGAGACCCATGAACCGGTCGATAGTTCATCACCTTCCGAGTCCATACTATCTGATGTTAATGCCATCTTAACAGATGTTCCCATGCTCTTTAGGGATATCGAGAAATACCAACGTGAAGATCCGGCGCTGGCTCCGATAATGGAAACCCTTTCTTCTGGGGAACATTTCGTCCCTTATGTTCTGAGGAATGGTGTTCTATGTTGCCCCTCGAGGCATGATAAGATGATGAAAGTTGTCGTTCCGGCTGTTCTTGTACCTATGATCTTCAAGTATTATCATGAGACCCCATTAGGAGGGCATCTTGGAATCTTTAAAACTCGTGAGAAGATTCGTGAAATGTTCATCTGGAAAGGTATGGACGGTGAAATCCGTGAACTAGTGAAGGCTTGCAAACCCTGTTTGCTTAGTAAACCAACCATGTCCACCAAGGTAGGCCTTTTGTCTTCTCATCAAGCGTCGCGCCCCATGGAACGCCTGTATATTGATTATGTAGGACCCTTCCCCCAGTCTAAGGGAAATGCTAACAAGTTTATCTTTGTATGCATAGATGGCTTTACTAGATTTTCCTGGTTATTTCCGACTAAGCTGGCTACCGCTCAGTCTACCATTACTTGCTTAAATTCTATTTTTGCCTCTTTTGGTCCGTGCCAATATATTGTGTCTGATAATGCTAAGGCGTTCACATCTAATCTTTTTCGTAAATTCTGTTTCGACTTGTCCATCTCTCACGTAACCACTTCTGCTTATTACCCTCAACCATCTCTGGCTGAACGGGTTAACCGTAATCTCAGGTCCGCGCTTATTGCCTATCATCATGAAGATCATTCCAGGTGGGATACGTCCCTGCATTGGTTAGCTTTTGCTTTGAATTCGGCGGTTCATGAATCACATAAATTTACTCCAGCCTCTTTGATGTTCAAGTTTGTTCCCAACACGCCGCTCTCTAACCTCTGGTCTCTGAGTGACATTCTACCCGAGACAATAGATCCGGAAATCATTAAAGATCTTTGGAAGAAGGCTAAAGCCAATCTTAAAGTGTCTCATGAAAAGGTTAGGGAAAGGTATGATCGTGGACGGAGACCCACCCCTTTGAAGGTAGGTGACCAAATTATGGTCAAGAACTTTGTTCCCGCGGGCAAGCTTGCCCCCAGATTTCATGGGCCTTGTATCATTCTCGATTTTCTTACGCCGGTTACGTTGTTATTAAGTAATCCAGCCACCGAGAGGATATTTAGGGTTCACCTGTCACAGGTGAAACCAGTGTAAATTTTGTGTCAACTTGCTTCATATAATTTGAAAGGAATATGAAGGTTATATTTTTTGAGTTTCACTTTTAAGGCTTTCTGCCCCTTCTATAAAATATAGTTTCATATGTAAGTATTTTTGTAAACCCTCCCCGCACCGTTAAACTGCCATTCTGTCCTTACCACGGCCATTACCACGCTCCCGTCTCCTGCTATACACACTGTGGCTTGCTTATATTAAATGCCATGGATATCTGCACGCCGCTGGCCCCTCTACCTCTCAACCAAGCCTGTGCCCTCAAAAAAAAAGATGATGGTCCAACAATTCTGCCGCCTAGTTTTAATGTTTCAGTGACCCCGCAGCCGCGACTGGGCTAGAGGAAGGGCCCCCTCGACCCCAGCGAGGACGACATGTGCACGGCGAGCCGGAGCTCTCCTCCCGGCCAAGGCTGATGTGCGGCGCACGACCTGCTACTTGCCCGCAGCCTGTATATGTTCACCGCGGGCGCGGCGTGCTTCAACACCACTGCTCCCCTCATAGTGCGGGCGAGCGGTATCTCAGGGTACTTGAGGGGTCCGAGCGGCCTCCTTTGGACGCAAGCTGCAACGGCCGGTCTGGCCATCCAACTTAATCAACATCAACTACATGAACAGTTACTATAAGCAATGACTACACTTGGGAATTCAACAGCAATATTTGGTGGACATTGCAAAATTTTTCTTCACTTTCAAGTATTAAAAGTTTATCTTCTGAATTCCACTTCTACAACCATAAAGACTTTACTTCACCTGCAACAACAAAATTTTGAAACTGAATCAAACCACATTAAGAGAATCTTATAAATTTTTCGGCAATTAATCTCCATATCTACATCAAAACTTGGACCTTGTTTTCAAACAAATTCCATGTGTCACCCCTGGAGGAACTTTTGGGGGGGGGGGGGGAGGTCTGTACCGGGCGGTACACCTCCACGCCGCTAATTTAAAAGTTGCGCCAGTTGAAACTCCTCTGCTGGAGGAAGTCTGAACTTTATTGACGGTATTAATTTTCAAGTTTCTCAGAAGATGTCACTACCTGGAAATTTTAGAGTTTTTGAACTGTGTCATTTTCGACGTATTTTGTTTTGCTTGTAGTAAGAAGTGTGAACTTTCTCTTCTAGAGGACACTACTGAAGATCAACAATAAGCACCCTAGTGCGGAGTGAAAGAACTGTTTTTTTTGGAGAAATTTTTATTTCAAAAGTTTGTTTCTCGTTAAATTTCTTTCTGTTACTGTTTAAGTTGGCTGTATACCCCTCTCCTTCCCCTTGTTTTGTACTTAACCAATCCCGAATTTCTTTTATTAATTTCTGACCAATCCGAGGTATCTTCCCCCAACTTGAATATGTTGCTGTATCCTACCCAATAAAGAGTTTGTGGGAGGGTGTTTTCATTCCCCTAACGCCTCGAACCTTCCGCGAGAGGATATAAACTGCTGATTTTAGGGTCTCCGGGCCACTTCTGTTCCATCTTTCAGTGTGTAAAGTACATAGCAGGGGGCGGGAAGCGCCTCTTTCTTCGGCGACAGTCAACAACTAGGTAATGGCCGATTAATTACTTCTTTTCTTGCTGGCTCAGCAGTTTAACTCTCGGGGCGGGTCCGAAGTTTTTCCATTATGTAACCTTCCCTAAAATGTAAAGGAACTTGTATCTATTCCATCTTTTAAACTGCATATCGGGATAGAGAGTGCTTAACCCTCTCGAGTTCCCAATCATATTGTTTTGAGGTGAACTTATTTTTCTCAACCTATTCTTAGTTAACGTAAAATAAATTGTTCTTTTCTAAAGTCACCTCTGTAGTATGGGATTAGCCCTTGCATTAGTGGCCTAGAGCCAGATTAGGTTTTTAAAAACAAAGTGTATTAGGAGTGCAGATCGCCTCCTCTCAAATTGTTATTTTGGAGGTCATGTAATTACCCCTTTTCATTTAATAGACCTCAGTAGGTTGGGTATTTTACCCCTGTGTCTATGTCCAGTGAGGACAACTTGAAGGTGGAGTTTGGTGTGGCCTTTGAGAGGCTTAGAGTTGAGAGCGAGTGGCTCTTTTTTCGAAAATTGAGTGTTGTATGCCTCGTGGAGGCTTTTCAGTGTAATTTGGAGCAAATGTTCCTGAACATGAATGGGGTTTTCTGCCCCTCTGGTAAAACTTATTTTGAAGTAAGGTTGGGCTGATTGCCCACGAATTGTGAAGCAAGGGCGCTGAGCCCAAATCTAGTAAATATTGTACATACATTTTGTTGACTTGCTACTCTGTACCTGCAATGCTTGTTATTTCGTCATTTTAAAAAGAAAATATAACCTTGTTAAATTTTACATTAACTTTGATTCCGTAGTTTGAGACCCGTTCACGCCCGCACCTTCTTTCACCTCTACCTACCACTAAAACTCGGTAACAATTATAATAATATTGTATGCATATAGGGTGTTTTTTAAAACAGTACCACCATTGGAACTTCGGATATTTTGAGACTGATCGTAAAGGTAGCAAACTGGCTCGTTCAACCATTCTCTAGAATTAGGATATTTTGAAACGATACGGTCTGACTTTCCGTGAAATGGAAGACACCTTAGATAGTCAGTACAATAAATAAATAAATAAATAAATAAATAAATAAATAAATAAATAAATAAATAAATAAATAAATAAACTGATTTGATGTTTACGGCTGGCATGTTATTGGTGCTATTTATTGCGAACTAAACCCCGCTTGATGACTGTGATCGTTAAGCCAAACATATTTTTTTCAGCAGAATTCCGACACACTGACTGTCTTTTCATATATTTAGCTTTTCCTTTTTTACGTCATTTCGACACAGGCAGGACTTATGGCGATTATGGGATTGGAAGGGACTAGTACTGGGAAGGAAGCGGCCATGGCCCTAATTAAGGTACAGCCTCCAGCATTATCCTGGTGTGAAAATGGGAAACCACGGAAAACCATGTGCAGGGCTGCAGACTGTCGAGCTCGAACGCACCCTCTCGAATGCAATCTTAAGCATTTAAGGGGACTTTAAAGTTTTATTATTATTATTATTATTATTATTATTATTATTATTATTATTATTATTATTATTACCGGTATTATTGTTATGTCCGACTCGTTGACTGAATGGTCAGCGTACTGGCCTTCGGTTCAGAGGGTCCCGGGTTCGATTCCCGGCCGGGTCGGCGATTTTAACCTTCATTGGTTGATTCCAATGGCCCGGGGGCTGGGTGTTTGTGCTGTCCCCAACATCCCTGCATCTCACACACCACACATAACACTATCCTCCACCACATTAACACGCAGTTACCTACACATGGCAGATGCCGCCCACCCTCATCGGAGGGTCTGCCTTACAAGGGCTGCACTCGGCTATAAATAGCCACACGAAATTTTAAAAAATTATTATTATTATTATTATTATTATTATTATTATTATTATTATTATTATTATTATTATTATTTCTTATGCCTATTCATAGAGCGTGTTTGAACTTGTTCGTTGGCCTGATGGTTTTGGCCTTCTTATCCTCCAAAAATCTCTTCATGAATGTGTTGCATCTTGCGTTCTGTGGACCACTTTGTACCAATTTTCTTTTCGGGTGTCTCCTCGAATTTGTACTTGGCTACTATTGTACTAAAGGCTCCACGATCTTGTATGATATCGTCCGTGATATTAATTTCTTGGAGGTCCGCCTTAGTTTCTTCTAGCCGGTGTATTTTGACCTTTTTGAGTTGATTACTGTAAATCTTTTGGTGAGTCTGTCCCTGTCCATTCTGTAGATATGGCCATAGAATTTCCGGCGTCTCTTGCATACAGCGTCAGTGAACTTGTCGGTTAATGGATAGAAGTTCGCTGTTCTCCTCTTAATCCACATTCCATTTTCTCTCGTAGAACCATCACTATTCCAGAGAATTTTCCTTTTGTTGCTTTTCAGTTTCTATAGTTTTAGAGTGACCTCCAAGAAATATGGTTTCTGAGGCGTCTAAAACTTCCGGCAAAACAACTGTCTCGTAATGTCGTAATTTTGCATTACGCGATATGACTCTCTTGTAGTAATTCCACGTTAGTCTGTACGCCTTATGAACTTTAATGGCTCTTTCTACGTTGGCCCTACTGTCTAGGCCCGATGGTAGTATGATTTCTCTAAGGTATTTGAAGGAGGACACCTGTGAAATTATGCCGGTTTCAATATTATTATTATTATTATTATTATTATTATTATTATTATTATTATTACGGTATATTATCCAGTGTTGTACGAAGCAAACAAAGGCGATGCATTTGTTAATCATTGTAACGCTGTTTTGAGCAGTTCACGTGCTAGGTGGACATGTGAGAGAGAAACTGACCTTGCTGTCCTGTCCTCGATTGTCGTTCATTGAAGAGGCCATGACCAGTAACAACATATATGCGTCTTGAATGGCTCATAGCGGCATGTGATGTAATACAATGGCTCTTTCTTTCCCTTCACAACGCAAGGAACGTGTTCCTCGCTAGCTGTGGACAACACCACTGCGGTCTACTTGAGTTGTACGACTGTCATTTTAATAATCTGTTTTAGCGCTAGGCTTGTCAGACGTACGGTTTCTAGCTGGAACAGTGCGGACATTTCCCGTTTTGTTCTAGGTACCGTGCAAATCATAAACCGTACACCGAATGTGCCGATTTTTTAAAATGACTGCATGACAACTTGTATTATGGAATCTAGCGACGTGGATTATGTATCCGTTGAAGAAAATCATCATTTTCAAAATATATTACAAGTACGAGGGTCGAGTCATAAGTTATCGCAACTATTTTTTTCTTCTCGCGAACAGGAGACAACACGGAAAATCTAAGGTATGCATTTAGAAATATAGGGCATGTACTTATGCATAGTGCCAGAAGACAAATTCTGACTTCAGGAGATTCTCATAGGAAAGTGACAGAACACAGGCTATTGGTAAACATTGTTTTATTATGGTATAAGCAGCAAATTCACAAGCCTACGTACAAAGGACAGGTCTCGAATGGTTACAGACCTTCGAAATAATCACCCAAGGATTCCACTGTGTGTTGCCGTTATCCGTACATCTTTGTCAATGGACACTGGACGGCCTGGGCGAGGCAAATCGGCAGTTGACACTCTTACCCCGTTTGAACGTCTCCACCCACCTCGCCACTGTTCTATAGGGTATGGCATGCACACCTAATACTTCCCGCAGCTCTGCATGGCATTGGCGTGCATTTCTACCGCGGAGAACTGCTATTTTAATATACGATCGTTGCTCCTGATTGTTGACTTCCAGTTTTTGACGCGCTCACTCACACACTCAACCTGGGGGCATGCTTAGACCCACACTGTTGTTTACATACACCATCTAGTGGCATCATACGCAAGTAATACCGTACGTTTCCAAATCCATATCTTAGATTTTCCGTGTTGCCTCCTGTTCGCGAGAAAAAAAAAAAAAGTTGCCATGACTTATGACCTGACCTACATAGCAAAGTAACTTTGTATTGTTGAATAGATGATATTTACTGAGAGATCTCTATGGTTTGCTATTTTTTAATGAGGAAGAAAATGAACGTTTACCTACTGCAGTACCGGTACAATACCGTAGACATAATTGTACATTATTGAACTGATCAGTGCATCAAAACTGTGCAATATTTTAGTTTAGGTTAAAATTTGTTTTAAGTATGCTTGTATCAGTAATAAGAGAGGTATGTCATGCGGACAATGGACAGAAGCAATTAAAATGAACTGTGGTATCATCCCAGTTCGATCTCTGCCTGGTAGGAGCCCTACATCCCGCTGCAGAAGATGTGACGAGTTCGAAACCTTATCTCGCTGATGATAATTAATCGGTTCAGTAGAGTTCGCACATTCATTGCTGGAAGCCCCCGTAAATAACAACACTTGGAGGTCTGTGGAGAAGTAGGATGTCTTTCCACAAGTGGATCCGCAAACCGAGCTGTTATTGTTGTAATTGATCGGGGAAAAAGGTACAGGCATTTTGATTTATCCCACTGTAAGATTCGAGGAAAATGAACAGCAGCCTCGATTACTGTGTGAGGAGAAAAAAAAAAAAGGCAATGTATGAAGCATGCAATAAGGGTCTCGGAAAGAAGTATAAGATTATAAAAAAATGGGAAGTTGTCGCTAGAGGGACAATTCCAAAGGAGACACTGAACTTCGAACTTTCTAAGAATAAAAAAAATCCCGGGCACCATTATCTAGACTAGGCCCTCTCAAACGCCCAAAATCTCACGCGTGCAAACTGAGGCGCAGAGTTCCTGTGCACATTGCATCGGTCCCAATTGGCTCGGCTCGGATCAGCGCTTCGTCTCTGGGCTACTCGGCTAAGCTCGGCTCAACTCGGCTCGGATTTTGAGCACTACGGAGCAAGTGAGGAAGAGGGAGACAGGCGGAGCGAGCGAGACAAGCGTGGGGTAAGAGAGAGACAGCGCTATTGCTCCAAATCGAGGTGTGAAGGTCTGCACTCTGGTCAACCAAGCGAAGTCGTCTTTTGCACCGTGCACAGCGCAGTGCACTGGTGCATGCACCCTGAGAGGCCCTGATCTAGACCATAACGGATTCTGTGCTAAAAAAAATCGTTGGCTTTTGTGAGACACTATTTGTACTCCCTGACCTGTATTGGATTTCCCCCCCCCCCCCAATAAAATCCGAAAGAGAAGATTCGCCTGATGATTGACTGGAGCGCTACGGAGCAAGTGAGGAAGAGGGAGACAGGCGGAGCGAGCGAGACATGCGTGGGGAAAGAGAGAGAAAGGGCGCTATTGCTCCAAATCGAGGAGTAGGGGTCTGCACTCTGGTCAACCAAGCGAAGTCGTCTTTTGCACCGTGCACAGCGCAGTGCACTGGTGTATGCACCCTGAGAGGCCCTGATCTAGACCATAACGGATTCTGTGTTTAAAAAAATCGTTGGCGTTTGTGAGACACTATGTGTACTCCCTGACCTGTATTGGATTCCCCCCCCCCCCCCAATAAAATCCGAAAGAGGAGATCCGCCTGATGATTGACTGGAGCGCTACGGAGCAAGTGAGGAAGAGGGAGACAGGCGGAGCGAGCGAGACATGCGTGGGAAAAGAGAGAGAAAGGGCGCTATTGCTCCAAATCGAGGAGTAGGGGTCTGCACTCTGGTCAACCAAGCGAAGTCGTCTTTTGCACCGTGCACAGCGCAGTGCACTGGTGCATGCACCCTGAGAGGCCCTGATCTAGACCATAACGGATTCTGTGTTTAAAAAAATCGTTGGCGTTTGTGAGACACTATTTGTACTCCCTGACCTGTATTGGATTCCCCCCCCCAATAAAATCCGAAAGAGGAGATCCGCCTGATGATTGACTGGAGCGCTACGGAGCAAGTGAGGAAGAGGGAGACAGGCGGAGCGAGCGAGACATGCGTGGGAAAAGAGAGAGAAAGGGCGCTATTGCTCCAAATCGAGGAGTAGGGGTCTGCACTCTGGTCAACCAAGCGAAGTCGTCTTTTGCACCGTGCACAGCGCAGTGCACTGGTGCATGCACCCTGAGAGGCCCTGATCTAGACCATAACGGATTCTGTGTTTAAAAAAATCGTTGGCGTTTGTGAGACACTATTTGTACTCCCTGACCTGTATTGGATTCCCCCCCCCCCCCAATAAAATCCGAAAGAGAAGATCCGCCTGATGATTGACTATTTTAATCTTGAGTGTTAACTCAAGCCCGCTTACATCCAAACATCAGGTTAACAAAAATATTGCTTTTTTAAACTGATTAGGTAGTCGATCATTTCGAACCCGTAATAAGAACGGCTACGAGGTGGATTATCCCTCAATCAAATGTATTCGCAGAGAGAGTCTTCTTTATGGTGAACATTAAGTGGAGGAATGAGCGAAACAGATAAATGAATAAAAATGAGCTGTACACTTTGCTCCCAAGATAAAAGCCCCAGGGTCCCCTTCTAGTCGCCTTTTATGGTAAGCAGAGAATTTTTCTTCTTTTCTTACCGCTTTTAGCCACACTTGTTGGGTCGTGAGTGCGAACTGCATCGCACATGTGGATTTGGCCCTGTTTTACGGCCGGATGCCCTTCCTGATAAAGGGATGTAATCACTATTGCGTGTTTCTGTGGTGGTTGGTAGTGGAAGAGGAGAATTAAGAATTAATCAGAAGCGATTAAAATCCCCGACCCGGCCGGGAATCGAATCAGGGACCTTTTGAACCGAAGGCCAGTACGCTGACCATTCAGCCGAGGCGGACCCTTGTAAGCAGAGGATACCGTGGATATATTCTACCGCCCCCAACCACAGGATAATCGAAGATTTGAAGCCTAATCGTTGTGTTAGCAAGTGATATAAGGATAAGTACTTGGTGTCATAGCTGCCTCTGTGGATCCGTGGTAGAGTGTCGGCTTCCGGATCCCATGATAGCGGGTGCAAACCGGTAGAGGTAGTCGGATCGTTGAAGGGCGGAAAAAAGTCCATTCGACACTCCATGTCGTACGATGTCGGCATGTAAAAGATCTCTGGTGATACATTTGGTATTTACCCGACAAAATTAATTAAATCTCAGCCATAGACGCCCAAGAGAGATCCGGTTTACTCTGTCTGCCATCTAGCGGACCTAGAGTAAAACGGAACGTCGAAATTGACGAGCAGACAACCAGATGGCGTCAAATCGAAATGTCTGCACACGGTAGTTGAGGCCATACGATTATTATTATTATTATTATTATTATTATTATTATTATTATTATTATTATTATTATTATTATTATTATTATTATTATTATTATTTACTTGGTGTCATGTCTCAATATTGAAGTAAAGAAGGACGGAGCAAGTTAGGCGTGCGGTTTGGGTCACGTAGCTATCAGCTTGCATTCGGGAGATAGTGGGTTCGAACCCCACGGTCGGCAGCCCTGAAGATGGTTTTCCGTGGTTTCCCATTTTCACACCAGGCAAATGCTAGGGCTGTACCTTAAGGCCACCGTCGCTTCGTTCCCACTCCCAGCTCTTTCCTATCCCTTCGTCGCCATAATACCAATTTATGTCGGTGACACGTAAAGCAGGTTGTTAAAAATAAAACTGTGACGTCCGACTCGCAACTCTTTGGCGTGTCGTGAAATGTGTTACCAGTGCTGATTTACGGTATGCAGGACTTCCTCAGTAAATAGGCGGCAGGTATGGATAGGCTACATCGCAGAATGTTCAGTTAAAGATCCCATGGGTAAACGACGTGACCAACGAGTAGAAACTCCGTCGTTCCGCGAAATCATACTAAGTCTAAATCCTTGCAAAGCAGCCTGTTTCGGTCCTATCTTACGAAATTATAACTGATCATCGAAGGCAAGAAAAACAGGAAACGTGCACGTCGGAGGAGATGACGGTACTGAGAGCGCAACAAAAGACAGTGATTCGAGATCCAGGATTACGACAGCTCCCATACGGAAAACAAAATACGATTAAACTTTTAAAACTCGAACCTCTATAACTCGAATTTTCGATATCTCGAAGTATTTTCAGCCTCCGCAGGCACTTCGAGATATTTAAGTTCGACTGTATCGTCGTTGCGCCTGCGAAAACCGCTGCGTGAAAAAAATATTTCTGCTTAGAAATTTGGCTGGCAAGGATCTGCCATCTTCAGTAATGTGTGACTTCTTCTACCTCCTCTTTTTCTACCGCTTTTCCGACAACTGTGGGATCGCGAATGCGAACCTTGTAGCAGATGTGGATTTGGGCCTGTTTTATGGCCGGATGCCCTTCCTGACGCCATTCCTATATGAAGGAATGTAATCACTAATGCGTGTTTCTGTGGTGGTTGGTAGTGTAGTATGTTGTGTGAATATGAAGAGGAAGTGTTGGGACAGACACAATCACCCAATCCCCGAGCCAGAAGAATTAATCAGAGGCGATTAAAATCCCCGACCCGGCCGGAAGTCGAAACCGGGACCCACTGAACCGAAGGCCTCAACGTTGACCATTCAGCCAATGAAGTCAGTATTGTGTGACTATCCTCAAATAATTCATGTTCTTAATAAGTTATGTGCTGCGGGTCAGTATTTCTCCAATGCATAGCTGTCACATAACGGTTTTTGCAGACGCAACGATGACATAATAATTATTCCTTGATGGTCGTCAATCTTCTGTGAGAGGTGGTGGTGTCGGGTGTTTCTTGTTATAAGAGGACGTACAACCGGACAGACATCATCTAGTTATATTAATAAGGCGGAAAAAAATGGAAGGGATCCGACACTTCGAAAAATGAACGTATCGGCTAAACTAAGACAAGGACCACGAAGGGCGTGAAAGTGAAAGACTTCCCGAAGCCACCACATGTAATACCGTTGGGGTCGGAAAAAATAATGTTATTGTTTTGACGTCCCTCTATTTTTGTCGGTTTTCGGAGATGCCGAGGTGCCGGAATTTTGTCTCGCAAGAGTTCTTTTTTTCCTGCCAGTAAATCTACCGGCACGAGGCTGGCATAATTGAGCACCTTCAAATACCACCGGACTGAGCCAGGATGGAACCTGCCTGCCAAGTTGGGTTCAGAAGGCCAGAGCTTCAACCGTCTGAGCCACTCAGCCCGGCGATAGGAAAAGAACAAAAACAAGAGTTGACCAAGAGAGATGAAAGTGAGGAGCCTGGCACAAGTAAGTAGAAGCAGTGCCAGATTCAGCTAAGAGACCCGTGGTCACAAACCCATGCTTCCAAGTTAAGACTACTGGGACGGCTTTTAGCCGCCTCTTACGACGGGCAGGGGATACCTTCCGCCCACCCCCATAGGGGGATCTTCTCTGAGACGACAGCATAAGATGATGGTGATGTTTCATATGGTCCCTTATGCTACCAAATATTGAAACTTATTTTTTATCAGTAGAACTCGACGTAAATTATCCTCTTTTTGTTACAGTCGTCAACTAGCTTGTAAGATTAGGCTCTAAATGGAACGAGCCCTCTGGTCTTGCGTTCATCAGCCTTGGGACTGTGCTTCCCGGCATGAAAGCACAGGGCGTCAGTTTGGGAAACGTCTGCTTACACTAGGGTAGTGAACATAGCCCTCAACGAGTCCACCCGCATAGTCACGAGCTGTTTGAGATAGACTCCACTCCAGTTGAGATCTAACCCACCTCCAGCCATTCGTCGGGTTGTGACAAGGGTAGCACGGAGGGAAAATCTTGAGAAGAACCCTAGGCACCCGATGCTTAACCATCCGGTGACCGCACTCGCCTTAGATTCAGGAACAGCTGACAGCGTCCCTAGAGACCAAAACAGAGACCCACCGTGTGGCACTCTGGAAGGAAACACCAGTAATTCGGAAAGGCTTCCTTCCTAAAGGACAATGGGTATCAATTACTGTATGCCTCTTGGAAGTCCTTACACCGGATGAGGGCGAGGGTGTCGAAGTGCCGAAGCAATCTTGGCAAATGGGATTACGCTGCAATGCAAGATGTGATTGCGGAAAGATCCAGTCCACAGGGCGGGGTACTCTCGTGCCTAGAGATGAACGACTCATGCACTCAGGAAGATCTCATACTGGCCGTGGACAAGAGCTGCTGATCTCTTTCCCAGACTTGAAGAGTAAAGTAAGTAGGCTCTAAATACAATATTTCAAATTCTCGGCCGTTACTGTTAAAGTTAGTGAATTATTGAATATTGAATTTTCAACACCGCATTGTAATCGAAATCGACTTTCAACCTGTTACGTGTTACGTGGATGTAGTTCGTGTTGAAAAGATGTTAAATACAGAACAAAAACGGACAACTGGGCACCAGTAGGATCCGAACCTACAACCTCCCGATTTCGCGTCGGTTGCTGTACCAGTTGAGCTGTGATGGCCTAGGTCATCTTTGTTCTGTTGGAAAGGATCCAAGCTACAGGTCTGGCACTACTGTCATCACACTGCAGAGTGCGTGCAAGTCGCCCGTTGTGGGCCAAGTCAATGAATATTGAATTTTCACGACCGCATTTTTGTTCTGTACTTGAAACACGTACTACATGCACGTAACACGACCGAATAGGTTAAAAGTCAATTTCGATTGATGAATTATGGTCATTTTGTAACTGCTGAGTGTCTTGAAGACAATTTGCAGTCTACTCGCATCTTGGCAGCACCTTTTATTATTTGCGATGAGTTAAACTATATTTTTATATCATCACAGAAACTATTGTTACTGTTTCGTTGCGAAATTGATTAATATTCTATTTTCCTTCGGGATTGTAAGTTTATCAGAATAAAATTAGATCAATAGGATCGTAACTTCGCTTGATTTATTTACTAATCCAGTAAGTTTAGGGCTACTACATTTGCGATTACTGAAAATTTCATAACAGTGTTTTTCTTATTTCGTCAGGCTCATGTTTAAATTTTAGTAAAATGAACATATGTCGCGCAAAAACTGTATGAACTTCTCCAAGCAAGACTGTATGAACTTCTCCAAGCAAGAAAGCGAAGTCTTTTGCAGTTCTAAGCTCGCCATCGTAGAAATATTCGAATTTGCCGTGTGATTAGGACGTAAGTATCCAGAAGTTATTCTCGCGTTGTTGTCGGTTTGTGGTAGTATGTTTTGCTTGGTCCGCCTCTGTGGTGTAGTCGTTAGGCCCGGGTTCGATTCCCGGCTCTGCCACGAAATTTGAAAAAGTGGTATGAGGGCTGGAACGCGGTCCACTCAGCCTCGGGAGGTCAAATGAGTAGATGTGGGTTCGATTCCCACCTCAGCCATCCTGGAAGTGGTTTTCTGTAGTTTCCCACTTCTCCTCCAGGCAAATGCCGGGATGGTACCTAGCTTAAGGCGACGGCCGCTTCCTTCCCTCTCCCTTGTCTATCCCTTCCAGTCTTCCCATCCCCTCTCCCCTAAGGCCCCTGTTCAGCATAGCAGGTGAGGCCGCCTGGTCGAGGTACTGGTTATTCTCCCCAGTTGTATCCCCGGACCCAGTGTCACGCTACAGGACACTGCTGTTGAAGCGGTAGAGGTGGGATCCCTCGCTGAGTCCGAGGGAAAGGCCAACCCTGGAGGGTACACAGATTAAGAAGAAGATGTTTTGCTTGGCATAAACGTTTTAAGTGATACTGTGAAATGTCACAGAAGTGGAGTCTTTTGCAGGATGGTTTATTGCGAGTTGCTCTTCTGTGTCAAACCGTTGGATAGCCATAAATACGTAGAGCACAAAAGTTGGCCGTCGCAGATGATGACTTTCTTTTGTTTGAAATAGAATGAACATATCGTGCAGGTAGAATTCCAAGTAACATATCTTCGGCCACTGGCTATCCACACGGTTTACGAAACTCCTCATGTTTCGAGAATGTATACAATGATATTTCTTTGCCGGTCAATTTTTGTGAGGCTGAATGTACATTTTGATGTGAATGACTCGTGAATTTCATGGAAAGGAAAGGAAAGGCAATCCGTCCAAATACGTGACCTTCCCTGTATTCTTGCAGCTAGAGAGATTACCGTTGGCCACTTTACTGTGTTTCGTTACGTTCTCGAGAACACGCGAAATGTTTGTATTTTTCGCTTGCTTCCTTCCTTGAGTTCAGGAAACTGGCGATCTCCACATGGTCAACTGAGTACACGGGTACCGTTCTCTGTCGCTACATTGCCAGCCTTTCGCATAGCTTTCATATGGCCCGACTATATGTACACTTCTTGCAGGTCTATATTGACTTGCGGCACCTTAGAGGTGGTTTCGCACTCGGGAAATTATTTCCAGTTTGATATTGATTTCAACCACTTGTAGCGCTCGGCTGGAATATCGTGGGGCCAAAATACGCACGGGACGTATGGTAACAGCTTTATACCTGAAAAACAAAACAAAAAACAAAAAAAAGAGGTATAATTCTGTTACCATGTTCTCTTTTTTAGGTCTCAGTCCGGTGGTATTTGAAAGTGCTCAAATACGTCAGCCTCGTATTGGTAGATTTACTAGAACGTAAACAAACTCCTGCGGGACAAAATTCCAGCACCTCGGCGTCTCCAAAAACCGTCAAAAAGTAGTTGGTGGGACGTAAAAACAATTATTATTGTTATTATTATTATTATTATTATTATTATTATTATTATTATTATTATTATTATTATTTGCTTGGGCAGTATTCTCGCATTTTTCTGTTTGTGGAACTCCTTTTTTATTCTTCTGTCCAGGGGATACCTTTCTTCCAGGGTTTTTCCTGAAATCCATGTACTTCTTTCAGGATATTCCCAATTCTTCAGTGTCCTTCTCAGTCTCTGTCAGCCAAGTGGTACGTATCTTCTTGTTCTGCCAGAAGATGAACAGGCGATTGGTCAAGTTTTTTGGAAGGCAGTCTTACTATATGGTCATAGAAAGCTACTCTCCTTTTCCTAGCACAATCAGAGAGCCTCTCTGTATGTTCGTAGAGCTCGGAATTGTGCCGTCTACGGAATTCTTCATCTCCTTGTATCGGACCTGAGATCTTCCTGAGAATTCACATCTCTCTGACTTCCAGTTTCTCCATCAGACCTCTGTCTTTTTCTTTCTTTTTTCTTTTTTTACCTTCGAAATTTTGGCTTTCGGTCTTACCATTTAGCCAGCTACAATGAATTATTAATTATGAATCGACAATTTTTTTGTATGTTTCTGATTATTAATTATGAATCGACTTTGATGAATTGAATTTATACATTTAAGACGAACACAAACACCTAGCCCCCGAGCCGGAGAAATTAACTAGAAGTTAATCCCTGACGTAGCCGGGAATCTAACCCGGACCCCAGTGCATCAGATCTATTCGGTTCAATGAGACACTGCATGACATAGAAGCTTCTGGATGTATGGCTTTTTTTTAAATTTTTACAATTGGCTTTACGTCGCACCGACAAAGATAGGTCTTATGGCGACGATGGGACAGGGAAGGGCTGGGAATGGGAAGGAAGTGGCAGTGGCCTTAATTGAGGTACAACCCCAGCATTTGCCTGGTGTGAAAATGGTTAACCACGGAAAACCATTTTCAGGGCTGCCGACAGTGCGGCTCGAACCCCCCGGATGCAAGCTCACAGCTGCCGAACCCTAACTGCACGGCCAACTCGCCCGGTGGACGTATGACTGGCATGTAGTGCTTCAGTATCATGTTGCATGACAGGCATTTGTTATTATTATTATTATTATTATTATTATTATTATTATTAAGTAGTTCACAAGTTTATTTATTCAAAATTAGTTTCGGTAGACTGAAGAACCTAACAGAACAAAACATTTGGCGGTAGGCTGTCACTATTGTAACGGCCGCAGGGTTCTGGGGGTTTCATAGACTTACGTATTAATTGTTTTCGCTGTTCCCTCCTAACCTCCACCTGGGCGCGCGAGACAACACAGCGCCATCTTGTAGCAGAGTATGCGTGTGACGTCACATATTTAGCACAAATTAATGTTGCCTTACTTTGAAGCGCTGTTTCAAGAAAACTACATTTCAGATTTTCATTTCTTTTTTCAACAGGTAGCCTCATCTTTTATCTGTCAATTGGGACATTAAATTAAATACTATCGGGGATATACGCATTCTACCCAAACACTAAAATAGTCTTACAATTTTCTTTCCAGGTACTCATTGTCCAGGAACGTACGTCTACGTTAAAACATATAAATATGTCCTTCAATAATTGAAACTCAAATTGATGACCATTTATTTGCATCTACCAGATAGTTTTAGAGCGACATCTCTATGAAGAGCCTCCGTGGCTCAGGCGGCAGCGCGCCGGCCTCTCACCGCTGGGTTCCGTAATTAAAATTCCGGTCACTGCATGTGAGATTTGTCCTGGACAAAGCGGAGGCGGGGCAGGTTTTTCTCCGGGTACTCCGGTTTTCCCTGTCATATTTCATTCCAGCAACACTCTCCAATATCGTTTCATTTCATCTGTCATTCATTAATCATTGCCCTAGAGAAGTGCGACAGGCTTTGGCAGCCGGCACAATTCCTGTCCTTGTCGCTAGATAGGGGCTTCATTCATTCCATTCCTGACGCGGTCGAATGGCTGGAAACAGGTTGTGGATTTTCATTTTTATGGGATTTGGAATTGACAGGGTTAGGATCCAGTGCGACAAAAGGGGACTTGACTCGGGGCCTATGAAACTACCAAACCAAAATCAAAACCAAACCCCATGGCACTATAGCCCTTGAAGGGCCTTGCCCTACCAAGCGACCGCTGCTCAGCCCGAAGGCCTGCAGATTACGAGGTGTTGTGTGGTCAGCACAACGAATCCTCTCGGTTGTTATTCTTGGCTTTTTAGACCGGGGCCGCTATCTCACCGTCAGATAGCTCCTCAATTCTAATCACGTAGGCTGAGTGGACCTCGAACCAGCCCTCAGGTACAGGTAAAAATCCCTGACCTGGCCGGGAATCGAACCCGGGGCCTCCGGGTAAGAGGCAGGCACGCTACCCCTACACCACGGGGCCGGCTTTATGAAACTACCACGAACGAAAAATCAGTTCTGAAGAGATGAGGCCTCGTCGATAAAAGAGCCTTCTAATATGTGTCTCATTCATGGCCATCCATCAGTACTTCACGGTTGCTAGGTAACATCGCGTCACGGCCGTAAGGCATAATTATGTTAACAGTCAGTTACTGTTGATTGTATCTAGTTATTTACTTAATCGTGACATTTATTGATCCGAGCAGCAGCGACCCCTCAATTAATCCGGATTAATGTATTATTCGCGCAACTTTTAGTGATACGTGGACTCCCTAGTGTTGAATCGGTAGACCTCGGTTATCTTCGAGATGTCCGACTCGTTGGCTGAATGGTCAGCGTACTGGCCTTCAGTTCAGAGGGTCCCGGGTTCGATTCCCGGCCTGGTCGGGGATTGTAACCTTCATTGGTTAATTCCAGTTGGCCCGGGGGCTGGGTGTTTGTACTGTCCCCAACATCCCTGCAACTCACACACCACACATAACACTATCCTCCACCACAATAACACGCAGTTACCTACACATGGCAGATGCCGCCCACCCTCATCGGAGGGTCTGCCTTACAAGGGCTGCACTCGGCTAGAAATAGCCACACGAAATTATTTATCTTCGAGATTCGTATTGGCAACCTTTGAAACACAAGCTATGAATCGCATATGCATCGCCGTGAGACATCTGGCGTACACTTTACGTACTAGTGCTGTTGTTGATCACACAGCAAAGCCAAACTATAGAATTCATGCTAGGAACAAGATTCGCGTCGAGAAATGTTATATGATGTGTGTGTTACACAGTAGTTGGCTTAGGATAATAAAAGTTTAGAAAATTCATATCGATCAATCATATTATCGGTTTAATTCAGATTTCATTTCCATTCAGTTGGCAGCATTACCGGAACCGGGAGAGCTCCCTTCTTACTCCTCACCCCCGTAACACCTAATATCACTGTACTTGTGATGGCAGTGATGGAGCTTTGATCGGTTACGTATCAGTTATATCTCATTCTCTTCTTAATATCTCGAAAATTACCCTCATCACTTTCTTAGGGTTTCATGCTCTGTCGCAAACTGATTCTTTGATAATGAAAGGTCGTGTTTTCGATTGCCCGCCAGATATTCGTGATATTGAGAAACGCGGCTACGTTCTTCGGCAGAGCAATGCGTCCCTGTTGTTCAGTCATCATACTACAGAAATTAGTCTCAATTAGCCTGAGAGCAAAGGCGTCACGACTCTATTAGAAGAGAAAGAATAGAATCGTCAAATTCTTCATATAGCGAGTGACATTCTTTGCCCTGGGAGTCTAGCTGCTACTTTCCTCCCCTGTGGGCTCTGTAATGTTGGAATGTTCACTTGTATTATAGAAACATGTGTCTATAGAGGACAAACAACACCTTTTCTTCCATTACTATTGACTTTAGTAAATATACAGTTAATTTCTTACTGTTCGATTGCACTCCTGTGTTGCTACCCGCACAATGAGGATCAATTTTGCCAACACACCATGCATTGAAGTCGCTAAAAGTCAGCTCAAATATCGCTAGAAAGTCCCTGAAGTATAAACAGTCTGTTAATACGCCATACCATGTATAAAATACAATAAATTAAAGTTCTGAAAAACGGATAATCTTCGCATATAAATGAAGAGTTCGTAACACAGAAATTGCATACCGGTACATTTCGTGAGAAAGACAGGTTTTTCGCAAAAGTGTTCTTTCAATGCATTTATTACGGTGAAATAATGCTTCAAACCTTACAATAATCTATTTCTTAATTTTGATTTTGATTTTCCTGAGGTGACTGAACAGTCCCTCAATCTCAATACTTACGTATGGAAGATAAAGTGGAGAGTAAAAATCAGCTAGTTGTTTAAGAAGGCTAAATTGCGGACAATCTTTATATCCACGAACTTCTGTCCAGAAATCTATTTACCGGGCGAGTTGGCCGTGTGCGTAGAGGCGCGCGGCTGTGAGCTTGCATCCGGGAGATAGTAGGTTCGAATCCCACTATCGGCAGCCCTGAAGATGGTTTTCCGTGGTTTCCCATTTTCACACCAGGCAAATGCTGGGGCTGTACCTTAATTAAGGCCACGGCCGCTTCCTTCCAACTCCTAAGCCTTTCCTATCCCATCGTCGCCGTAAGACCTATCTGTGTCGGTGCGACGTAAAGCCCCTAGCAAAAAAAAAAAAAAATGTAACCACTTACTCATCCGAATTGGAAATACTGTTTTTCGGTAGAATTCGGTACCTTTTCCTAACTGGGATGACGTTTACACACAATCACGTCGGTGGTGGCTGGCAACCACAAATTCTAAATTGGTGGTGGTGATTATTGTTTTACGAGGAAGTACAACTCGACAATGATGAAGATTGCTAACGTTCCTATTAGTTTACCGTGAAAGTCTCCATTTCCCGCGAAAAGTGACACTTTCTTCAACATTTCAAAATTACTCGCCAGTCTTCGTTTTAGTCCTGCAGAAAGTTCTGTTGTGGATTACACCCAGTATTTACGTACACTTTTATTTGAAACCCATTATCTGGCACCCAAAACTTGATTAAAAGCCCAAATCCACCCAGAATTGTCGCTATTTAAATATTGAAATCACTAGAAAAGACACCCGTCGCTATTAACGGAATTTTGTCGTCAAACGTTACCAGAATACTCCAGATTTAGCGTCTTGTCACTAGAGTTGATAACACTGCTGAAGATTGGTGGTGGTGGTGGTGGTGGTGATGGCGGTGGTGATTATTGTTTTACGGACCGGGCGAGTTGGCCGTGCGCGTAGAGGCGCGCGGCTGTGAGCTTGCATCCGGGAGATAGTAGGTTCGAATCCCACTATCGGCAGCCCTGAAGATGGTTTTCCGTGGTTTCCCATTTTCACACCAGGCAAATGCTGGGGCTGTACCTTAATTAAGGCCACGGCCGCTTCCTTCCAACTCCCAGGCCTTTCCCATCCCATCGTCGCCAAAAGACCTATCTGTGTCGGTGCGACGTAAAGCCCCTAGCAAAAAAAAAAAAAAAAGTTTTACGAGAAAGTACAACTAGGCAGTGCTGAAGATTGCTAACGTTCCTATTATCTTACCGTGAAATTTTCTACTAGTACATTCCAAGGCGTCATTGATTAATATGTTCTGTTCTGTAGCTATTGGTATTACGCCGCGCTGTCTAGGCGTCTTTCACACTGCACGCGGAGCGGAGCGTGTTCGAGCCGAACCGATTCCGCCAGTGATACAAAGACATGTAGCAGCGCGGGACTATTCACAGCGAAAGCCGAACGATTCCAGACGTACAAAGAGCGTGGTCGAGCCGAAAGAGTTGAAACATACTTGTTTACTTTGAGGGCGTTTTCGGCGGCCGATTCCCCTTCCGTGCACGAGGCTCGATTGCACAATCTTGAGAAAATAGTTGCTGTAATACTGCGTATCTCGTGTGCATTATCTTGCTGTATTTCGAAAGGTCGTGTTTTGTTCGGCTATGGTAGCACGTATAGTCTGGAAGTACGTAGTCAGACGTCTTGGTACACCCTGTGGGTGGGAGACGCATATGAAGAATACACCCACGGTATCCCTTGCCTGTCGTAAGAGGCGACTAAAAGGGGCGACCGAGGAATGATGACATTGGAACCATCTGCGTTACCTATGAGTAGTACCACGTTGAGAAACACCATGGGTCTACGTTGCCTGTGATTTGTGCCACTAAGCCCGAGACACCACGGGTTTGGCTGGCGTCCGTGATTATTACCAGTATGTGAGTAAAACCATAGGTGTGCGTTGCATGAGAGTACTAGTTCCATTATTTGAGGAACAGCGTGGGTTTGTGTTGCCTGTGGGCGTTGCTATAATGTGTGATGTACCGTGGGTCTACATTGCCTATGATTAGTACCACTATGTGGATAACACCATAGGTCTGCGTTGCTTGTGAGTAGTACACCATACGTTTGTGTTACCTGTTAATCGTGCCATTGTGTGTGATATACCATGATTGTACGGTACCTGTGGTTAGGATCGCTATAGGAGGAACACTTACGAGGGGCCGGTGACCTGGATTTTGGACCCCTTTAGATAATGAGTATCATCTCACTAATGAGAAGGCATTGTGAATTGGATCCACTAGTTGTTTTTCTTTCACGATTATTTTTTCATCATGATTCGTTTCAGGTTCTGGTCATTGGATACCCGTTTTGAAGTTTTATTTTTCGCTTCGTTCACCTCGTACCATTACGGGCCGATGACACAACTGTTAGGTCCCTTTAAACGACAATCATCATCAAACATCTTGGTACTCATTCAGAAGTGTCTCCAGGACGTTCTTAGTCATTCCGAATATCCTCATATAACGTATGAAATTGTCCGTATTTATAACTATCAACATTCAAGTCCTGAAGCAAGTACTCAAGTAAATGAACCCCCATTATTGCTGCTTGGATTGAAACACTGTTTATTTTCGTTATATTTAGTTTATTTTAATTTTAAAAACTCATGTTGACAGCAATGATGGATGATTGTTGAATTTTAAGGATCAGTTTTCCATGATTTCAACCATGTATTATAGATTCTGCCCCTTAGCCTAAACATGCACTGCATTGTTAAATATGATAACTAAACGAGACCAAATGTCATGTAATTATACAGGCCTTCATATTATAAAACAAAGATCCCGATAGGTGTCTGTTTGTGTGAAGTATCTCAAGAACCTTCGAATGGATTTTGATATGGTTTTCCCCTTGTTATAGAGCATTCATCGAGAAAGGTTTACGTGCATGAAACGTTAACCTACTACTAAAAAGATAAGTGCAGTGGCGATTTTTATACTAAACATGTTACCTCGAAACTTTGTAAATTATCTTTTCCTATCGTTTTTATTTTCGTTAATGACAGCGTTTCAAGAAATTTGCCATTTACTTTTCAAATACATTAAATTGTTCTTAAAAGTCTCATCACTAAGCCACGGCGTTAAGAAAGTCAAAGAAAGGTGTGGTTTTTTTGTTGTTTTTTTTCAAGTTGCTTAACGTCGCACCGACACAAATGGTCTTATGGCGATGATGGGTTAGGAAAAGGGCCAAGAATAGGAAGGAATCGGCCGTGGCCTCAGTTAAGGTACAGCCTAGCATTTGCCTGTTGTAAACTTTGATATTAGATAAAAATCAGGGCCCTAGTCAAAACCATACATTCAAAATAGCCCCCCCTGCGAAGCCGAGGCGAGTCGTTAGTTTTAATGTAGGTTATGTCTGAGATTTGTACCCTTAAACGCTTGCACATTTCCAAATTGGGGGTGGAGGTGGGGGTCTTTAACCCACTATTCGGGTCTGTCAGATGTAAGCACTCTGGAATGCCAACCGTCTGCGTTGGCATTCGGATTGGCTAGAATCCGTGGATGATAGTAGTCGAGCCCGTTGTTGTTGTTATTCTAGTGCTGAAGTTAGAGATTCCTGACCAGCCTTCTTTCGTAGTAAAGGAGTTCGAGTTCAGCACGTGAGGTGTTCGGTGTGACTTAAAAGATGCACGTTAATAGGTCTTCAAGGTCGCCGTGCATTCAGCTGTATCGTGGTCCTGTGCCAAGGCTAAAATCTTCAGTCGGCGTAAGTCGCTCGAGCCGTGTACATGTTGAAGTGTGTTCTAATGTGTTACCCATATTCTCTTGAGGTGACAGTCATCATCCACTCTTCGAGGGGAGGTAAGAGCATTCTTTCGAACCTTTAGAAATTTATATAAAGTTTTTTTGTGCTTTTAACGTCGCGCTAACAAATTGAAGGTTAGGTTTATTTTGCTAGTTGGGTTCGATCCTACTATCTCCCGAATACTGGATACTGGCCGCACTTAAGCGACTGCAGCTATTGAACTCGGTAAATTGAAGGTTTTCAGCGACGCGAGGATGGGAAAGGGCTAGGAGTGGGAAGGAAGCGGCGTGGTGTGAAAATAGGAATCTACGGAAAACTATCTTCAGGTCTGTCAATGGGGTTCGAATCCATTATCTCCCGAATGCAAGCTCATAGCTGCGCGACCCTAACTGTAAGGCCAACTCGCTCGGTGATAGGTAAAATCCTTCTCCTTCTTCTTCTTCTTCTTCCTTGTTCGTATCGGCCTATTAAGGACCACGTTATATCAGCTGTCTTCTCTGAGCTTTGATCTTTATCCAGTGCTCCTTCATTCGTTGCCGGTATTGCTCTTTTCTTTCTTCCGTCCACGTCTTTCCCGTCGTTGGTCTTTCTTGAAAACCCTGGTGGTCTTTTAGGTTCCTCCTGAGTGGGTTGCGTCCTTGTATATCTTCATAAGTGATCACCATCCTCTGTAGGTCACTTTCCACCTCCTTGAACCAAGTTGGCTGAGTCTTTTTATCTTTAAAATAGGTTCAATAATCGTGTCGGTAAAATAATAATAATAATAATAATAATAATAATAATAATAATAATAATAATAATTACCGGTATTATTATTATTATTATTATTATTATTATTATTATTATTATTATTATTATTATTATTATTATTATTATTATTTAGCTGGCCCCGCGGTTTAGGGGTAGCGACTCTCACTTTTAACTGGTGGCCTGGGGTTCGATTTCTGGCCAGGTGAGGGATTTTAAACTGAATCTGAGGGCTGGTTCGAGGTCCACTAAGCCTATGTGAGAACAGTTTGATGAGCTGTCTGACGGTGAGATAGCGGCCGCAATCTAGAAATCCAAGAATAGCGGCCGAGAGAATTTTACGCGCTGACGACGCATCATTTCGTAATCTACTGGCGTTTGGGCTGAGCAGTGGTCGCTTGGTAGGCTAATCAGGATTGTAGCGCCTTTGTGTTGCCGCAGACTTGCCAACTCTCCCGGTTTTTCATCCCTCCTCCCACTCTCCCTGATCCCTTAAACCGATCACCCAATTTTGAGAGCAGATTCGGTATTCTTGTACAGTTTAAAATCCCGGCGCTTTCCGTCCTTCCTTCAATAGTTGGAGAGAACTGATGTTCAGGAGGCACTGGTAAGGCAGATTAAATCAACTGATGGTGTTCTTAAATACTCATATAATACTCGCCAAGGCGATGCGTGGTGCTATTTTATCAATGCCACATAGCAGCGCTGATTGTGAGACAATGCTGGTCAACATTAGCACAATTACAAAAACAAAAACGCAGATTAGACCAGTGCTTTGTGAAGAATCTTAGGAAAAACTTTTAACTTCAAGGCAAGTGCTTTGAGCGGACGATTCGTTCAGAGTTTCATAAGAGGGCGAAGTCAGCTATGGCGTTGAGCTACCATCACCAGTAAGTGGGATATTTGCAGCATTTTGGTATATATAAAATAAAAAGGAAAAAATTGATGTAACAGAGTAGTATGTATATTAAATAGTCTTGAATTGATGGAAGTTATGTCATCAGTGGAGCTTCATAATATCATCTGACAACGGAATATCGACACTGCTATATACCTTAAAACTTCCCCTGACTACGTGAAGAACATCTTTATTTTTGCTATTACCGTCATCATTGAAGGGACATATAATTGCTCTGTTATAGTGAGCTGAACAACTGAAGTCTATAAAATTGCCGAAAACGTGACTTACCAATGAATCATTAGATCATTACTTATGAAGGCATTGGAAACCCTTATTACTGTATATAATTTCCTACTTTACTTTGAATTTCGTTATTTCCGAATTGTGGTGGTCATGCCGCAAATTCCTTTCCGGACGGCTTTGCACTCATATTTGTTTTCAAGTGCAATATACTTTCAATTTCGTTATTTCCGAATTGTGGTAGTGATGCCGCAAATTCCTTTCCGGGCGGCTTTGCACTCATATTTGTTTTCAAGTGCAATACTTTAATTTTTGGCCATATTTGAGCGTTCTGGATACATGACAATCTTACCATCCATTTTTTCACAGCTCATAATGTCCTTTAGCAGGCGATCAATGCAGTTTACTGCTAATGCAGGAATCATCAATGCTTCATCAATAATAAAAGTAATTGTGGCTGATTTTCGCAAAACGTCTGCTTCTGAGCTGTTCCATTTACATACACGAAACTGAACTCTCTGGTACTGGAACAGGCAAACCGAAAGTGTTGTGAATTGTCTTACCATGTGGTAATAACAAAGCTGCAATTCCTGTCCATGCAGCAGCGATTGTAATCTCACCTCTGCTTAAACTTGAATAAACAAATGTTTTCCTGCAGCTTCCTGGAGCTTCTAAAGGAAAAGTTCTGACAATTTCACAGCTCAATCTATCGGACCAACATAAAAAGATCTCCAGAGACAACTTTCATAGAGCCATCTACTGGCGAATACAGTTAACTGGAACAACTTAAGCATCGCATTATTCGAACAAATAACTATTTTACGCCAGTAAAGGACTTACGAAATAAATAATATTTTCCTAGTAATCCGGAGATGGAGACCTTTCTTTTGATGTATAATACATAGGCGTTAGTACTGCGGATAGATTTTAATGAGTGAATGTCATATACACTTCAGATACTGCCGGAATGAGAAGTGCGGAAATAGCCCTCATACCAGGTAAAGACATAAACAGAGTTTAATCCAGGTTCTTGTGTGTGTGTTTACGTCGCGCCGACTCAGACGGATCTTACGGTGACGTTAGGATAGGTTAGGATAGGATAGGACTAGGACGAAAGCGATCGTGGCTTTAACTGAGAAACAGTCCCAGCACTTGTTTGGTGTGAAAATAGGAAACTACCGAAAACCATCTTCAGGACTTCCGACAGTGCGATTCGAACCCCCCATCTTCCGAATGGAAATTCTTGTTCTTTTCCCACCCCGGTGGTGGTAAGTTTGCGAGACCTAAGAAGTATTCCATGCCCCTTCACTTTCTGTTGCCAATACCTTCATCTCTTACTCTTCCTGTTTCTCCTCTGGTTACAGTTGATAGCGGGTGATTATGTCGTCGCATTTCCCCTTACAAGAATAATCACCGCGTAAGCGGTGAAGCAATCCCCACGCGCTTTTCGTTACTGCCGCTCGTCTGTTCTAGGTCACTGATGATAGCTCCCCCTGGGGAACACTGACATCTGTAATAATTATAATTATGGTAGAGTTAGAAAGTCCAATGTCCGCTAGCATTGCGACATGTTGGTTACTGGACTCTTTTGTATTCAGACAACTACCATATGAAAGTAAGACTTAGTAATCAGAAGGCAGTTTCAAGATTTTCCTATATTGCGCCATTAAAAAACGAAATCTCCTTGAGAATCACTGAGCAAGTGTGCTGAGTTGAGAAGTACCACCTATCAGGAATATAATTACTTCACGTGAAAATGAAAGCAGGTCAAACATTTTCACTGCTGTCCGGCTCCATGGCTAAATTGTTAGAGTGCTGGCCTTTGGTCACAAGGGTCCCGGGTTCGATTCCCGACCGGGTTATGAATAATATTACGGTAAGAACGGTTGGGCTAGACCAAGGATAGACAAGCAGATTAGAGCAGATGTAGGATGCAACAGTTATGTAGAAATGATTAATATCCCTGGCCTGGGGACTGGGTGTTTTTTGTCGTCCTTAATGTTCCTTTCCTGACATTCAACACTTTGCACTTCCGCCATTTCCAAATACACGCAGGTTCACAACATATGGTACAAAGTAGGGGCAAAAGAACTTCTTAGGTTGACGCCCCGAATAAATAGCATTTTTTTAAAAAAAAGCTTTAAAGTTCACCGATGAGGGACATTAGCAATGTACTACCGGCCCCATTCCATATCACGTTCCCATATTAGTCTATGGCATCCATAGGCGCATTGAACTGTTGTTATTGTATTGTTTTGTTTGTCCAACTGCTGTTCCTTCGTAGCGAATTTTTTACGACCCTTCCTGACGTTAGCCTCATCAGAGAAACCAATGAAATGAATGACGTGATATCTGATAGTAGGAAGGGAGAGAGTGAAACCCGATGCCGGCACGTAGTCTACTCCTATCTCACAGCACCAGTGGGTCTGCTCAAGGCTTAACGTCTCCATCCGGTGGACGAATCACCATAAACCTCACCATATGCCCTCATTCGATGTGAACTATGTGGAGAGGTTTGGAATTTAATCCAGGCTTTACCGAGCTCGATAGCTGCAGTCGCTTAAGTGCGGCCAGTATCCAGTATTCGGGAGATAGTAGGTTCGAACCCCACTGTCGGCAGCCCTGAAAATGGTTTTCCGTGGTTTCCCATTTTCACACCAGGCAAATGCTGGGGCTGTACCTTAATTAAGGCCACGGCCGCTTCCTTCCCACTCCTAGCCCTTTCCTGTCCCATCGTCGCCGTAAGACCTATCTGTGTCGGAGCGACGTAAAACAACTAGCAAAAAAAATTCCAGGCTTTTGACACGCAATCTAATGAAATAATAATAATATATATTATAAATATAAATATATATTATAAATATTATTATTATAGTTATTATTATTATTATTATTATTATTATTATTATTATTATTATTATTATTATTATTATTATTATTATTATTATCTAGTTGTGGACATCATGGGTCTGCGTTCCGAGGAACAGCATGGGTCTGGTCTGGGCGTTGCCTGTGATTAATACAACTATGTGAGGAACACATGGGTTTGCGTTGCCTATGAGTGGCGCCATTATGTGAGGAACGCCGTGAGTCTGCGTTACTTGTGATTAGTACCGCTACATGGGAAGTACCATGGTTCTACTTTACTACATTTAAGTACCGTTATGAGGGGTCGTTGACGTGGATTTTGGACCCCTTTCGACAACAAGCATCAGGATTGTGCTTTGGAAGCAGCCCCTTTGTCAGTATACCCCATTGTTTTAAGTTAGTTTCTGGGAAGGTGGGGCATTGCGGGTCGGATCCACCGATTGTTTTATGTTCATAATCCTTGTTCATCGTTGTCTTTGTGAATTCTAGTCTGTGGATTGATTTTGGAATTATTTTAACTTTTAAGATTGTCAGGTGGATCCGCTGAATTCCGCTAAATTAATATTCATCCATTCATTCTTCTTCATCAAGTTTTGAATTCTGGTCAGTGGATGAATTTTGGAATTTTAAATTATTTCATGTAGTTTAATTCGTACCATTAGGGGCTGATGACCTACATGTTAGGCTCCATCATCAATGATTGATGGTAACATGTCGTAAAAGAAGTCTTCTGACTTGAAAGTTGACATGTCTGGTAAATGTTAGGTCAAATTCCAAAGGCACGTGTAATGTAGGAGTTGTTGAGAGGAAATGTGATATCCTCTGAGGAGAGAGCGTGGGCCGCGGTTCATCCTCACCGCGGAGGTTAACTGTGCTACTTGATACATCCCAGTTGACAAGGAGCACGACCTCCGACACGCGTCCAAATAAGACATACAGTACTCCATATTACAAGTCTTAAGATTCTTATTGCTGGGAGCATAGTAGTTAACATCCCTGTATATTTGACCATCTCTAGAGGCACCTTTGGTGTCCCCCTGTCAGTGGAGGAGGTAGAATAATACGGTAGCTGCCAGGCGCGCTGACTTTGGGTAATTATTGGGGGAGGGGGGGGGATGATTAACATTAACACAGTCATGTGAAATAAGGAACAAATATTAATGCAAACATTCCTATATAATAACAATATTCACAAACAAACAGAAAAAATCAGAACAATAATAGAGCTTAAAAACATTTAAGCTCTTTAGGCTTTATCAATCGTGAAATTCCCAGCGTTTCGCTCCAGTGTAGCACTGGGTTCATCAGTTGGAATGCTACACCTTTCCAAGACGCTGGCACTGGTGCGTCGTTGAGACGCCAGGACAATGCAGTAACGTTGCACTAGGGGAAGCATGTGCCTCCACTTGTATACATGCCTGCCTGTGGTCTATATCAAAATTGTTTCTCAGATAAATTTTTGAACGTGTCTTATGTACAGAGTTTTTCAATAATATTCACAAGTAAACAGAAAAATAGAACTTGGTTCACAAATACAGTAGCCGGGCTGAGTGTCTCAGACGGTTGAGGCGCTGGCCTTCTGACCCCAACTTGGCAGGTTCGATCCTGGCTCAGTCCGGTGGTATTTGAAGGTGCTCAAATACGTCAGCCTCGTGCCGGTAGATTTACTGGCACGTAAAAGAACTCCTGCGGGACCAAATTCCGGCACCTCGGCGTCTCCGAAAACCGTAAAAGAGTAGTTAGTGGGACGTAAAACAATTAACATTATTATTACAAATACAGTAAATATTTTGAAGGAATATTTTACGTACGAAGCTATCAAAAATAATCACACGTAAAAAAAAAAATTAGAACTTGCTTCATAACTACATTTTCGTTCAGCAAATTCCTGCGTGTCAGGAAGCAACTGAAAATGACGTTACCGGGTAGTTTGCAGATGACGACAGTCAGGTGCATGCCGTATAGCTTAAGAAATTGTGTCAGTGGTGCAGCAAGATTCTGGCGTTCACGAGGAAGGTGATGACAAATCTGATGACAACAATGAGAAACGCATTTCACATTCTGAAGGACGCCGCGTCCACCTTTCCAACTTGCGTATTCACGTCGAGCAACACCCAACCGCTGCGCTTACTGATGTGATGTGTACGAGACGCTCTCTAACTCCTGCATCCTTCACTAGATTTCAGACATTGCTGCAAAAGACAATAACAGATTTTTTTTAAAAAAAAGCAATCTGTGACCGATATTTGTAATACGTAATAATTTATGCTCGTGTTAAGTTACTGTCTGAATGATGAACCAGTCTTCATTCTGAAATTGATTATTTGTTTTAAATAATATTTTCAAATGCCAATAAGGGACTGGTCATGTCGACACGACATAACAATATTTGCTCAAGAAAACACTGAGATATAATTTACTGTACTAGGCATAATTACTGTACATTGTAGGCACAAACTTTATTACAGTATTTTGTTGTTTCCTTCTCTAAATAAACAGTTTAAAACCCATATTTTTCTTCACTTATGACATTTTTCAATAATGCTGAGTCTCCGTTAATCGCACGTTATAATAACACTAGTATGAAAGCTCTCTTACTTTCACCCCACCACAGCACAACGCAATCTACAGTCGAAACCGTTTATTGCGACGTCACGTTTAACGTCGTACTGGATATAACGGCGAAATCTAACGGTCCCGTCTAAACCTTATATAAACACTGTATTTAAAATATCGCATAGTACGACATCGCTTATTACGATTATTTAAGTTCCAACCCTCGTATTTGTATTCCGATGTAGCCTATAACCCATCCATGTGTAGTTTATATTATGTAGAACCTATACATAAATACGTTCAAGCTTTTAAAATCTAACCTGTGAACATATGGTGTTTTACAGATTTATTTAACGTTTCACCGTCTTCTATTAGTTTCATCCACATTAGTCCATTGAGATACATGTATAGAACTAGGTCTTTACCAACACGGAACAACGTTAAATAAAGTCACGTCTGTGACAAAATCACAAGTTCTCGTCACAGTAACTTTCCCGGAATAGAGCAGTTCGGAGTGGTGACTAGAAATCCTTTTCACAACCCATCTCTACTATACCGCCTTTAACATTTCTGCTAAAATAATTTGAAAGTGAAAGAATGCAGGATTTCGTTAATTGTTGCGTTGACGAAAACCAGATGCTTATGTCTGTGTCTTGATCCCGCGAGTCCCGTGCTTGAGCTCGACGCCGGCGATTCGCTCTCCGACTACACCTTCCGATCATAGTGCAGAATTCCTAGATGAGGAATAATGGACTGAACTGCAGGTAAATGCTACTGTAAACAGATCATTGTAACCATAAGTTTGTTCTCAGAACGAATCCGTGATAATTCGATTTATTGTCCATATGCGCATGCGTGTTTGGCAACCAGTTTGAAACGTGACGAGCTAATTTCCACTACGAACGGAAGTGGTTGGAGACGTCAGCTGTTTAGAACCAACGTGTTTTGTACTCTGTAAGCTTCAGAAATTAATGAGGGTTTTATTCGTAACTTCAAGTTTAAAAATGGATGAACATGGCAAGATAACGACGTGAATGACTAATAGTATTACTTGAAAGTCTGAAATTTGTATACTTAGACGTAAATACAGAAGTGGGGTTATATTTATATTTGGTAAATTTTACGTATTTTGTAGGTAACTCGAGGAACTAATCACGGCCGTGAAGTAATTCTTAGGTCAGCAATAATTAAGAGGGGAATTTCTCAAGGCAATATTATTGGACCTTTATGTTTATGATATGAGTAAAAGAGTGGAATCAGAGGTAAGGCTTTTTCCGGATGATGTTATTCTCTATAGAGTAATAAATACGTTACAAGATTGTGAGCAACTGCAAAATGACCTCGATAATGTTGTGAGATGGACAGTAGGCAATGGTATGATGATAAAAAGGGTTAAAAGTCAGGTTGTGAGTTTCACAAATGGGAAAGGTCCTCTCACTTTTAATTACTGCGTTGATGGGGTGAAAGATCCTTTTGGGGATCATTGTAAGTATCTGGATGTTAATATAAGGAAAGATCTTCATTGGAGTAATCCCATAAATATGAGGGTGTTCAGGGGTTGTAGTAAGGATGTAAAGGAGAGGGCATACAAGTCTTTGGTAAGAACCCAACTAGAGTATGGATGATTCCAGTGTATGGGACCCTCACCAGGATTACTTGATTCAAGAACTGGAAAAAATCCAAAGAAAATCAGCCCGATTTGTTCTGGGTGATTTCCGACGAAAGAGTAGCGTTACAAAAATGTTGCAAAGTTTGGGCTAGAAAAGAACTGGGAGAAAGAAAACGAGCTGCTCGACTAAGTGGTATGTTCCGAGCTGTCAGTGGAGAGATGGCGTGGAATGGCATTAGTAGACGAATAAGTTTGAGTGGCGCCTTTAAAAGTAGGAAATATCACAATAGGAAGGTAATGTTGGAATTCAAAGGACAAATTGGGGCAAATATTCATTTATAGCAAGGGGAATTATGGATTGGAATGACTTACCAAGGGAGATGTTCAATACATTTTAATGTCATTGAAATCATGTAAGAAAAGGCTAGGAAAACAACACATAGGGAATCTGCCACCTGGCCGACTGCCCTAAATGCAGATCAGTATTGATTGATTGATTGATTGATTGATTGATTGATTGATTGATCGATTTGTTGAAACTAACATGGATGGCCCTTGGTATGCGCACGCATATTCTGACTCGCTAACTCTGAGAGTTTTTGTCCAGGATCGGAAACTGGTTTGCTTATGGTTTCCAACAGTTTGAAAACCTTGCACTCTGTTGATCGCTACTACGAACGCGAATTTGAATGTGCGCATGCGTCTCATAGTTGGCCAAAGCTAATGGCAGAAGTGAGTTGTTAAAACATTGGAAAAAATGGCGTCCTATATGCCGATAAAACGGGGTAGTAGTTCAGACATTCAAATGCGGGAAATCCCGTATAATACGGGACACCTGGAAACCCTATTTACGGGGATTCGACTTAGCGGGACTCCACCGTAGTTTTGCTTTATAATAATGTACCAGCTGTTCGTGCACAATCCTACTGTATACAGTAGATTCACCCCAAGAAATGGTGTTTTCTTTAAATGTCATACCAAGACAGTGTCTGGTCGTTGGTCGGAGGTACAAAATACATTGTCTTCATAGGTTCTTTAATCGGTTCTTGGAAAAATCAATCTAATAGGGGTGGTCTTTAGGACAGTTTTCACTGTATTTTGAAACAAGTTGTGCAATTCATAGAAATCTGTTTAAAGGGTTGGGTGGGAGGCAGTGGCGTGTCCCCTGCAACACAGTGTAATGCAAACGGGATACAAATCTACTGAAGACAGATCGTAACTCGAGAGAAGAGAAATAGCTATTTAGAATAAATTGTCATGTAATAGAGCACAATACCGGAAGACAAACATTACAGTTTCTTCCCAGGAACTTTCTCTTGTCCAGTAGTCAACAATATTGTTTGTGTAATAACCTGACGTCGGTGTTTGTGTGGTCAGTGAGAGTATAGTGAGATATTAACTCTTCCATTTTTTGCATTAAAATGTGGGCATTTTGTAACATATTTACAGTTTGTTTTAATTCAAAACTCAGAAGGTTTTCTTCTTCTTTTAAGTACTATATGAGGTCTCCCCTGACGTTGATGATCACTTTTAATTATACGTAGAATGCGTCTGTAGTTCGACAAGCCTCAGGTTGCCGCAACTATAGGTACTGTACTAGTAAGTGTTTCGCTGGTGAGCGAGTAGGCTTACTTCGTTCAGACAGTATACGTAAGTTAAGTTGCATTCATACATACACAGTATTTTCGCACTTGTTTTAGTCCGTTTAACATAGTTTCTTCTTATTTTAGAATAGGAAGAGCAAATACTAGCCACAAATTCAAGGGCATGACGGGAGGTTTGATTCGCTCTGTCAAAATTCCAGCCCAACGCCAACATAGTATGATTCCGTCCGACCTGATACAATCAATTACGCATTTAGATGTTAAGAAGTCTAATAATTCAATGGTAAATCAGTTCATTCTAGAAAGTGTTCTAACTACAACAAGGCGAAGATTTTAACTTCGGTAATATATATATTTTGCTATTTGTTCGGCGCGTCGACCTATAGGGATCTTTTGTCCGTACTTGCACCATGTGATATGAACCTGAGTGTAATTGGAATGCAGGAAGTGTTGAATGTGAGGAAAGGAACTTTAAGGCCGACACAAACACCCAGCCCCCAGGCCAGGGATATTAATCATTTACAATTAAAACCCCTGACCCAGCCGGGAATCAAATCCGGGGCCGCCGGGTGACAGGCGGACGCGTTGCCCCCTACTTCGCCAGGCCGCATTCGGCAATATATTAGCTGACTTTTTAATACGCTTAAAGTGGGTGCAACAGTAAACATGCACAGAACAAAGAGTAGCAAGAAACATTTTATCTTTGGCTGATTTTTTCAAGGAACCAGCTGACGTTTTAATACGTGGTTTAAAGTGTTGTATAACATTAGAATAACCATAAGTGATTTTATGTGTTTTATTACATAGCAAACATTATCAAGAAATGGTCATTGTGTGTGTATGTGTTAAAAATAATGTTAACTATTGACGATGTCTTATGTATAACTTATGATGTGGGGAATATTGCTTTATGAGGTAGAAATCGCTGATGAGGGGAGTTGGGGCTCCAGAACATGTACGAGTGAAATAATTGTAAAAAATTAGCAATGATAATATATTGACAAGACGGACGAAACTATCACCCGTAGGATATTGTTACGAATATAAAACTCCATCTGTTTCATTATTCTAATTTATTTCAGAATGACCTAATAAATGCACGCACACATATTTAAACACAAACAATTCTAACCAGTTATGAATGGTCACACTAATGATTTGTCTATTTACAAATCTCTTTTCTGTACACACAGTAAGAGGTCCAGTCAATCAACTCATACAGCCGCTGTGCGTAGACAGCTGGATTTGAACACAGCGCCCCTGGCTATACGACGCACGACGACTGTTCGTCGGTTCGACTCCAGTGATAGTCCGGTACTTCACACAGTCACATGAAGTGAACAACAGTCAGCAACAGATCAACAGTGTCCAACAGCAGGACGATACTCACAACAGCGAATATTAACACCCGTCCAATTATCCTCACGCTCACGATAACTGCTTCAATCGCTGATTCACGGCGGTCCTCAATCCACAGAAGTACACACACACATGCACACACACACACACACACACACACACACACACACACACACACACACACACACACACCTGGTTCAGACCTCGGGAGTATACTAGCGACAGCCAATACCTTTGTTGCCCTCAACCCAGCCACCGAACCCCAGCTCACTGAGTGTCACATTGGCTCCACCTCGAAGCCCAACTGTCGTTCACTCTAACACTGACTCCCACACGGAGTCCAACTCTGACTCCCCGTGGCTCGTCTCCTTTTTTATAGGTCGCGTAATTTGATCGAGAAATTTCACGATGTCACTGGAGGCAGGACATTCCCGTTGAATCTCAAAGAAACTCACAGGTAAGCTGGCCGCCGAGAACAATACACGGGAAGGCCGGCCCCACCCCACAGGCCGGCCACAGGGCCGGCTGGGAGATTCCAGGTCGTCTGAGTCACCAGCCCCTTCCTGGAAATACCTAAAGGAGCTACCACGGGGCTGACACACAACAAAATTATATGCGTCTGTAGCTTTAAAACCGTACTTGGGCTGGTGAGACTTACAAAAACATGAAAATGTTAAAATGGAAATAATTTCTAGACAACGGATCCAAGGACAGTATTTACTACCTCATCGTAAGGAGGAAGGGCCAGTGTATCTAGCAGCAAGAGTCTGGCCTCTGTATGGTGTTACTGGAACTATAATCGCAATATTAAAATATGCGTTCTGACAGTTCTTAGACGGAGGTCCGTTTATTGCCTCCCTGGGTGGGGAGAAGGGAGTATGGAGTATGATTGTCATGGAAAGGAGGGCGGACGTACTGCGGTTGGCATGGAGACAAACCTGCTGGCCGGTTCGTGTTGCTTGGAGTTGCCAAACCTCTCACTTCTGAGTTACGTACAACAGAACACAGAGGCCTGAACGAACGAACTAGTGACCTGGAAGCGAAGGGAAGTAGACAGGATACACAAATGTGGCAACAGCGTGCTATGTTCCTTTCTCCAGCTCTATAAATGTCAAAACTCTTCTTTTAATATTACGGTTATAAATCGAAGTGCCGCGTGGCTAACAGTGTAGCTCTGGACTCCGACGTGGTAGTATATTGTATAAGGTGTCATTTGATTCGTCTAATATTCATTTCTGCAAGTATAAAACAGAAAACAAATCAAATTGTAGACATTTAAGAAAATTCTGGTGTGAAGACGAGCGAAAAATCTCTTCCTCAATTAAGTTTTGTGACAGATGGCTTCTTAGAATTCCAAAAATGTTTAAAATGACCAATGCCGAGCGTCAGGAGGCTAATCGGGAATGTTTCAAAGTTAAGGTGGCCGAGCGTCGTTAAATGAGTTCCGCTCCCTACTCCATCAAACCTCCAAAACCCACCGAATCTCCTGGGCAGAGAGAACGCGTTACCTTCTAGGTGGCCCGCCCCTTCCCTTCCTTTCAGAGTGCATGCACCGGTGCATTGCGCGGCCCAAGGTGCAAAAGAAGACTTCGCTATGTTGACCAGAGTGCAGACCCCCACTCCTGGATTTTAAGCAAGAGCGCTGTCTCTCTCTTTCCCTACGCCTGTCCTGCTCCTGCCTCTGACTTGCTCTGCAGCGTTCCAGCAGAGTTGAGCCGAGCTTGGCCGAGGTTAACCGTGTTGCCCCGAGACAAAACGCTGGTCGCAACCGGACCGAGCCGGACCGATGCACGGTGCACAAAACCCCTGGCGCCTCGGTTTGCACGCATGAGATTTTGGGCGATTGAGAGGACCTGCGCTAGGAGAATGAAAACATTTACTCGCTCGCTCGAGTCCCGCGCTACTGGAACTACTGCCCCAGTAGTGGAAAATTATTTGGCACTCATGAGTATGGATACTGATCACCCTGGTCTGATAGACTTTATCTTGAAGTAAGCGGGCGTGCAGGCAGGTGATGAGCCACAATGACGTTATGGTCATGTCACAAGCCTTGAAGTTTTGGGGGAAGTTCTCCCAATCACTCTCGATCACTGCGGTGATACCCAAGTTTGAAATGGAGGCAGAAAATAATGAAAGAGCGCAGAAATCCACGTCATTGTTATTTTACGTTGTAAGCAATACGTTATTTATGTTCATTGCAGTTTGTGTATTTTGACCGGATACAATAAAGAGGCCTACAACCTCAAATATTTTTGTAATGTACGTTATGAATTATTTTTACAATTAAATTTTAAGAAGTGCTGTAGCATTTCTAATACAAAACAGTGTTAGTTGGATAAGCTTTGGCTTGTGGTGGTTTGGCTTTAAATTAATTGATAAACTCACCAATCCAATCATGCCTACCGGGAATAACATCAGTTAGGTTATTTATTTGAAGGCATTTCGTACATCTATTTGTTAGATACATTTACATTGTTGTACTTTCATCTTGGATAGTTAATATCTACTGTATGTCCCCACTCGTGATGAAACTCAATCATTTAGAGGCTACCTATTATCATCGGACGCCTGATACGTTTTAAATACTATTTTCAAATTTAGGAACAGGAAAATTCAAACACTACAACACTGTGCAAAATCAAGCAGTAAGCGTGTTGAATTATGTAAATGTATTACTTTTTTGCTCAACAAATAACAGGAATTTTACCTTTTAAGAAATGGAAGTACTGTCATTCCCATCCAAGAAATTGTAAATCGGTAGCTTGTACACTTAAACCCCGTACCTCTGTAAATTGTAACACAACAGTTATACCGTGTTAGTTTTTTTAGAATATGCGAGGGTCGAGTCATAAGTCCGGGCAACTATTTTTTTTCTCGCGAACAGGAGACAACACGGAAAATCTAAGATATGCATTTGGAAATATAGGGCATGTACGTATGCATAGTGCCAGAAGACAAATTCTGACTTCAGGAGATTCTCGTAGGAAAGTGACAGAACACAGGCCATTGGTAAATATAGTTTTATTGTGGTATAGACAGCAAATACACAAGACTACGTACAAAGGACAGGTCTCCACTGGTTACAGACCTTCGAAATAATCACCCAAGGATTCCCCTGTGCGTTGCCAGCTGTGGGGCAGGCACTGAATACCATTCGCTGCATGTGTATCGCTAACGCGTGACACCTCTCTCCGAAATGATGTTACGATGTCCTCTTTGTTAGCAAACCGTTGTCCACGTAATGGTTTCATGACTTTGGAGATTAGAGCATAGTCACAGCTCTGCATGGTATTGGCGTGCATTTCTGTCACAGAGAACTGCTATTTTAATATACGATCTTTGCTCCTGCTTGTTGACTTCCATTTTGTGACGCTCTCACTCACACACTGAACTTGGGGGCATGCTTAGACCCACACTGGTGTTTACATACACCATCTAGCGGCATCATACACAAGTACATACCGTACGTTTCCAAATGCGTATCTTAGATTTTCCGTGTTGCCTCTTGTTCGCGAGAAAGAAAAAAAAAAGTTGCCATGTCTTATGACTCGACCTACGTATAAATATAAAAAAATAAAACTGACATTATATCGAGCACAGTATAAATAAAACTAGAATATCTTGGAAAGGTCGATTTCCTTTCGATTATAGCTTTTTTTTTTTCTTTTGGCTGAGTAGTGGAGGAGAGCTTCAAAATGACAACCGAACGTCACTGTTCCCTTCCTGCAAAGTGCGTTCGCTCTCTCGCTTCACTGTGACGTATGCTTGCTACGTACAGTAAGTTGCCCGCATTTACGTCACGTCAGCCCGTTCGCACTGGGCTAGCCTCATCGGGCGCCCAGCTGAGCACCTCTTTTCTACATCAACACTTGCTGCCAAACCACTGTTCTGTGAGGTGGTTTCGTTGTGAATGCCAACCCTGGAATACATCCACGGTACCCTTACCTGTCATAAGAGGCGACTAAAAGGAGTAACCGCCAGGCGCTTTCAATGTGGAAGTATAGGTTAGTGATCACGGGCCCGACATTGCTCCCACTTATGTCACAATTCTCACTTTCATCTCTCCTATCTGACATGCGCTTGTTCTATCTTGTTCTCTTCCGGCGCCGATGCTTTTAGGATTGACTCCTAGCGAGTTATTAATTTCCACGCCCTTCGTGACACTTTCAGTCTTTTGCCAGTACCTTCATTCTTCAAACACAGAACTTCTATCCCCTGTGGGTGAGGGACGCAGATGAAGAATACACCCACGGTATCCTCTGCCTGTCGTAAGAGGCGACCAACGGATGCTGAATTTTGAACCATGAGACTACTTGTGATTGGTACCATTACATGTCGAATACCATGGATCGACGTTACTTGCGACTAGTACCACCTTGCGAGGAAAACCATGGGTCTGCCTTACATAGGACCAGTACCATTATGCGAGGAACACTACGGGTCATCGTGTGCATTCCACCGGTCGGTTCCACTGTGTTCAGAATGGGTCTGAGTTTCCTATGAGTAGTACCACTCTATGAGAAATACCATGGTTCTACGTCGCCTGTGATTAGTACCACTATGTGCGAAACACGATGGGTTTGCGTGTGACATACCATGGGTCTACATTACCTGTGATTAGTACCACCAAGCGAGAAACACCATGAAACCCCTATAGGAGATCTATCGTGATTCTGTTTTACCAGTGATTAGTTCCATTATGAAGGGCCGGTGACCTAGATTTTGGATTCCTTTAGATAGAAGTATCATCCCACCGGGCGAGTTCGCCGTGCTGTTAGGGGCGTGCATCCGGGAGATAGTGGGTTCGAACCCCACTGTCGGCAGCCCTGAAGATTGTTTTCCGTGGTTTCCCATTTTCACACCAGGCAAATGCTGGGGCTGTTCCTTAAGGCCACGGCCGCTTCCTTCCCACTCCTAGGTCTTTCCTATCTCATCGTCGCCATAAGACCTATCTGTGTCGGTGCGACGTAAAACAAATTGTAACAGACAGAAGTATCATCCCAGTAATTAAGGCATTGTGAATTGGATCCCTGATTGTTTAGTTTCACGATCATTTTTTCATCATCATTTGTTTTAGATTCTAGTCATTGGATAGATTTTGAAGTTTTAATTTTAATGTTGTTCACCTCGTACCACGAGGGGCCGATGAGCTAGCTGTTAGACCCATTTAAACAACAGCAACACCATCATCATCGTCGTCGTCGTCGTCGTCGTCGTCGATTGAACCTCTTCCTTCTTTGATTAGAGTAAGGAGAGGATAGTTGCCTATACTCTGTTCAAGAATCTTCTTTTTAATATTAGGACTGTAGGTATACTCAGCCAGCTATGACGCTGCTTGCTTAGAAGGCTTGTTTTATCACAGCTGCTTCACAAATTGCGTGAATGGAGTTTAATTGTACTCATACTTCCTCTTAAATCCAGCGAATTTTGCTGTGTAGTTCGGGCCGTATAGTTGTTAGCTTGCTTTCGGGTGATGGTTGATTCGAACCTCACTATCGGCGGCCCCTGACGATGGTTTTCCATTTTCACTTAAGGCCACAGTCACTTCCTTCCCAGTCCTATCCCTGTCTGAGTTGGTGCGACGTTAAACCACTCGGAGAAAAAGTAGTTCCCCTTAATTAAAAATCAGTCTCCACCACCCGGAATTAACAGGTTGTCATCTGTTTGTCGCAGGGCTCACAGCATGCTGGACGTGATCACGAATCGTGCGCAGGAGCTGTTCGCGCACTGGGATCCACGGCAAGCCGCCGAGACCAGCAACCAGTGGGCCCTGACCACCTCAGCTCTGCGACAGCGGGGATACCAGGAGAGAAGACGTCGTCGAGCGGCCGTTAAGGAGAACATCAGGAAGGTACGTACAGCTTGTGTCCTTGTTATTTATTATAAGCCTAGGAAGAAAAAAAGATTTCGTCATTTTGGGTTTACTGGTGGACAGGCTATTAGTCGCGTTACTTCGGAAAGTACTTACCGGACTTTGGTACTGCTTTTTTCTTCTTTTGATACCATCTCCCCGCACCTTTCTTTTGGCCGTTTCTTCTGTGTTATAATCGCCGCTACTTGGCCTCGATTTGGGGCAGTTTACCGGTCGGATGCCCTTTATCACGCCAAGCCTATTTATTTATTTATTTATTTATTTATTTATTTATTTATTTATTTATTTATTTATATACGCTGATGAGCAGTTAAAATAGAGATACCTGGCTAGTAGCGTGTAACACCTCTTCTCGTTCTGATGACGTCAGCGGTGCTCGTGGCTTTGGACACTACAAGACACCAGAAGCGTTTGGATGCCATACTGATTCCTGATCGCTGCGCAGCTTCCCATAACGCAGGGAGATTGGTCGGAGTGGGATCCAAGGACCTCGCATCCCTCTAGACAGCATCCCAGATGTGCTCACTAGGATTGAGGTCTGGTGATCTTGAGGGCCCGGCAAGTATCCCACGGAGTGTTCACCGAACCAGTCGGCTTCATTTCGGTGGCGATGAACCGGTGCATTGTCTTGCTGCAGTACAGGTCTTCTTTAGGGCGCGGGAAGTGAAGAAATGGATGGGTATGATCTGACAGCAAGTTCCTGTACATCGGTCGCCGATGACGGCAGTTGGCAGATGCGTGAACGATCCCCATACTGTTGCACAGAACCATTTCACCAAAACGTAGCTATATCTAATTCAGTCGCTCATTGGTGTATTTTCCTTTGTAGTACGAAATTGTGGGTTTATAGGCATCACACTTTCTTTACGAACATCCGCTGATTCACTTTCAGACGGTCCTTAGGCATCTGTCTTTTGAGCGTGATGTTTGTTCTCTTTTTCTTTGTTTCACAGCGTTTACCTATAATAATAATATAATAATAATAATACCGGGCGAGTTGGCCGTGCGGTCTAGGGCACGCGGCTGTGAGCTTGCATCCGGGAGATAGTGGGTTCGAACCACACTATCGCCAGCCCTGAAGATGGTTTTCCGTGGTTTCCAATTTTCGCACCAGGAAAATGCTGAGAATGTATCTTAAGTCCACGGGCCCTTCCTTGCAACTCCTAGCCCTTTCCTATCCAATCGTCGCCATAAGACCTATGTGTGTAGGTGCGACGTAAAAGCAGATTATAAAAATATGAATATTGTTATTTCCCTCCTTTTGTGCAAAGTGTTTTCCTGACATTTCTGTTCTGACCGCATAATTATGTCTCATTCTGTCTGCACTTCATTTGACGTCCAGTTAAAGATCTTAATAGACCATCTCCGTTTTGGATGACGTCCATTTCCTATTTCTGGCACATGAACCTCGATATGAGCGATGATGAATAAGTGTTTCGTCCCATGCTATTTCTTTCTCTGCGTGATCGACATTGATGTGTGTTGTGATGGACAAATGATCATTAAATTGTCAACGGAAAAATACATTCAATAGTGGACCTGTATCGCTTATCCGTACGGAATAAAAAAAATGGATGGGGCTGTGTCGGAGATACAGACGCAGAATAGGCCTACATCGTGTTGGGTGGACATTAGACATTGGTGAATGAATTTAGGTTTAGGAATCTCTCACTCCCCCGTATTCTCTTTTGTTAATGTCATATCCCGCTATTTGCATGGTCTCTCATTTCTACTTTAGGAAAATGCTGAGGCTTTGTCTTAATTAAGGTCACGATCGCTACTTCTTCAGTCCTGTCTCATCGTCGTCGTCGTCGTCGTCAACCCCCCACCCCTCCCATTTTTTGGAATGTGAGTACCTGAGAGTTTCAGGGCAGAAACTATGCCACTTTACTCATCTGTTTCCGAGAAATGCCAATGAGTCTGAAAAATCTTTGGTTTTGCACTGGCGGGGGGAAAACGATATGGCTGAGAGGCTGTATTCACCTCCCGTCAGAGAAGAAACCCCCTCTTTGCTGAGGCAAAGGAGTTTAATTTTGAGAAGGAGAGCTATCCTCCTTGAGTGTCTTCCAGTTCCATAGGTTAGACTGGAGCAGCAGACGTACTCGGGCGGGGCTAGCGGTGTTCGGCTGCCTCGACTTTCTTACCTTATATTTAGGGTCTCTTACAGCTAGTTTGCCAACGGCCGTAGCCGTGCTGACACACCGGATCCCGTGGGATCTCCGAAGTTAAGCAACATTGGGCGTGGTCAACAAGTGGATGGGTTCCCACGCGCCGTTGGTGGGAGTAAGGGAATGGAGGAGCGGAAAGGAACTGCCCACCCTACCGTACGTAAACTCCGGCTCAGGCACACCTCTGCGGAGGTTCGGACCTGCCTTCGGGCAGAATACACCCTTGCCTTACACTTAGTTTCGGTTATTTTGGGCTTGTTCGATTCCTTTCTACTCACATTTTCTTCTTGTTTACTTTTCAGTCTTCTTTAACCCGTCAGCGAAGCGGAAGTTTTGAGTGCCGCTTTACCCAGCGGACGGAGGTGATTTTCGTTTGAGCAGTAAGAAAATGCAGAGATCTTAAAAAATCACTGTTACAACAGTTTAGCTCAGATTATTTCCAAACGTTTACAGTGGAGACTGAAAAGAATATAGTTTACATCCATTGACCACATATCTTATCGTCTACTAATGGAAAATAATGTTTCCATATTTTATGCGGAATGAAAATTATATTCTTGTATTTGCATCGGCTGTTTCTCAATGCAGTGAAAACTAGGATAATCGTTCCCTTGGAAACATTGTGCGGAAGAACTGTAAACAATAGTTTAAAGATTCACTTAGCACAAATCCGCAGGTTAATGGGACAATTAGTTCATGAGAAAGAGGGTGTATACTTTGGCGTGTTTCATCGTCCATTAATTAGTCTTGCGCGCTATCCACTCCCTTTCCTTAAGTTATGCGTTAGCTCTCACTTTTCACAGTTTAGTCTGGTGTATGCTCTTAGAGCTGGAGTCTGACCGTTGAGTGGCAAAGCGCTGAACTTTGGAAAATAAACAGACCCACCAAACAATGGCGCCAAGAATAGACAGTGCCACGCCCCTCCCATGGACTCTCGTTGTGTTTGAAAGTCATGATTCATTCTATAAAGCTTCATTTTCATAATACTAGAGCGCACATAACACGAAAACATAATTTTAAAGCTTAATGAAAGATTAAAAATTCAGTTAATATTTCGCATGGCATTCTTCAAAAGCTGCCTACGATCAACAGGTTACGTAGATGTAAATCATGAGTGGAATATTTGACGCGGAGCAGAATAATATTAAATGCTGTGAACATCAAAGCATGATTAAAAAAAGCAACCAAAATAACCAATTTGTAACTCAGTGAGTCACTACGAACTGGAACTAAATTAACCTGCAATTAATTAGAAGCTAAATATGAAAATGAAAATACACAGCTTGTTTCCAGTCATTCGAACGATTCAAGAATGCAATAAATAAAGCCGTCCATCTAGCGTCGAGGATAGGAATTGTGCCGGCTGCCGAAGCCTGTCTCACTCCCATGGGGCAATGAGACAAAAAGAAAACCTGTCTCGTCTCCACTTTGTACAGCACAAATCTCAGAGTGACCGGGATTTGAACTACGGAACCCAGCGGTGAGGGGCCGGCGCCCTGCTGCGTGAGCAACGAAGGCTCTATACGCTAAGTACAGTGGAACCTCGATATCTCGAATCACCTCGGGAGCTAAATTTTATTTCGAGTTATCGAAATTTCGAGATATAGAGAATACCGTTTTTGAGCATGTATAGCACATAATTGAATCATATGTGTCTATGGCCTTGTGCTGAATACATTATTTTTAACAGTATTTTAAAATAAGCAAACTCTGTTTTACGGCATCACTCTTAATTATAACTCTTATTATAGTAACGTTTTAGAAGACAGAATACAGTACATACAGTAGTGAAACAAGAAATACTGTATACCTCCGTTAATACGTTTGTAAAAAATCCGTTAGTCTCTTCTGTTTGTTACGGTTAACTTTTCCTCTCTTCACGTAGAAACTTCTCATCAGTACCACGCAGCCGAGATTCGGAAACGGAGCTTGTAATCCGTGTCTCCGTGGGTTGCTTCCGTACGTGACCGGTAATTAATTCACACCCGAGAAACAGCGAGGCTTCGCTGATTTTCCGATCATTAGAAGTTTTAGTTTTGCGGTTGCTGTCATATTAGCTCCCAGCATCACTATAAACCTTGCTTTACTTGTTAACTGTTCCTCACAAACCACAAATGCCGTATTCCACAGTTAATACCCCTTCCCCCCCATGGCACTACAGGCCTACCAAGCGGTCGCTGCTCAGCCCGAAGGCCTGCAGATTACGAGGTGTCTTGTGGTCAGCACGACGAATCCTCTCGGTCGTTATTCTTGGCTATCTAGACTGGGATTCCACAGTTAATGTTGCACAAAAATCGAGTTACAGAGTATTTTTTGCTTCGAGAAATCAAGAAATTCTTGTAACCGAATTTCGGGTAATAGAGAAATAAATACACGTGAAGAATAGGACAAGCGGCCGGGAAATTTAAGTTACTTCGAGATACTGAAAATTCGAGTAATGGAAGTTCGAGTTATCGAGGTTCGACTGTATACGGTATATAGTAGAAATAACTCCACTATGGAATGAAATGAAAACTCTCTGGCAATACAAATAGTGTACGCACACACAATTATAACATATAATATAGTGCGAGGAGTGTCCGAAGACATGTTCGCCTCGCATAGGTCAAGTGTTCTGGGTGTGAGTGATGAATGAAGAAGGGAGACAGTGAAATCGGGTATCGGCACAGGGTTTAGCGTCTCCATCCGACGGACGTATCACAATTAATCGTCTTATGCCCTCACTTCTCTTATGCCCTCACTTCATATGAGTACTACTTCATATGAGTACTGCAGAGAGGTTTCGAATTGAAGCCAAGGTTTTGGCATACAGTGTAGTGATAAGGAATGATCTACCCTGCCGACCAACATTCTGTGGATGGGGGCGGTAGAATAACACCCACGGTATCCCCTGCATGTCGTAAGAGGCGACTAAAAGGGGCCCCAGGGGCTCTGAACTTTGGAGCGTGGGTTGGCCCTTAGCTGAGTCCTGGCATTGCTTCCACTTACTTGTGCCTGGCTCCTCTTTCATCTATCCTTACCGACCTCCCTTGGTCAACTCTTGTTCTTTTCCGACCCCGACGGTGTTACGTATGGAAGCCCAGGTAGTCTTTCATTTTCACGCCATCCGTGGCCCTTGTCTTCCTTTGGCCGATACCTTCATTTTTCGAAGTGTCTGACCCCTTCCATTTTCTTTCTCTGATTAGTGTTATATAGAGGATGGATGCCCAGTTGTACTTCCTCTTATAGCGACCACCACCAACCACCACCTCATGGTTACACACTGGACTTTAGTTCAAGTAGTCCCGGGTTCGATTCCCGATCGGGTCGGGGATTTTAACTTTCTTTAGTTAATTCCTGTGGCTCGGAGACTGGGTGTTTGTGGCGTTTTCAGCATTATATTTCATCTTAGGTAGGCCCTATGCTCACAGACGCGCGGTTGCCTATACGTCATCACCTCCAAAGAGGCCACACGCCATTATTATTATTATTATTATTATTATTATTATTATTATTATTATTATTATTATTATTATTATTATCACACCATAGAGACTTGACCCCTGAACTATCATGAAGTGCTAACAGAACTGTAGAAATGTCTTAAATTTTTACCAGTGGGTAGATTAATCTTCCTTTAAATGTCCTAAAACAATTCATGGCGTTTTACACTTTAGCCTAATGGTTGAGGGCTTGCATCTTGCACTTGGGTGTTCCCAGACATGCGGGAAGTAATCGGAGGATGGTGAGTACACCCCAAAACAACATAAGTCCCTATGAGCATCTGCCCTACGATAGATATCTATCTGGCACTGACGTACGCTCGTTGGTAGAGAGATGTGACTAAGTAATCACTTGTATGGTCCTTCAAGGTTAGCATGGCATGACGTTAGAATACACTGACGTGCAAGGTGCAGTAATACCTGCCTGTCACAGTTCCATCACAGGCAATCAACTTACAGAAATTGCTAGGAAACTTCTATCATGTTGTAGTTATTATATAATGACGTACAAGACAACATGTGAGATGATAATAATAATAGACTACTACGAAAGATCTTGGGCAATAGAGGGGTTTATGTGCAGGTTTGATTAACCCTAGGAATACCAACCTATTTTTTATTTCATTGTATATCAATTGGGGGGGGGGTTTACTTTCCACCACCACTAAAAAGTCAAGTTTTTGGGAATCTATGATGTTTCCAGTCATTCGACCGAGTTAGAAATGGAATGAGTGAACACACCCCCCCCCCCCCCATCTAGCGGCGAGGATAGGAATTGTCCCGGCTACCGAAGCCTGTCGCACTCCTCTGGGGCAGTGACTGAATGACAGATGAAATGAAATGATATTGGAGAGTGTTGCTGGAATGAAAGATGACAGGGAAAACCGGAATATCCGGAGAAAAACCTGTCCCGCCTTTGTTCAGCACGAATCTCGTGACCGGGGTTCGAACCACGGAACCCAGCGGTGAGAGGCCGGCGTGCGCCGCCTGAGCCACGGAGACTCTATTGGAGATAGGCTATTTATACAAACAGCATTTAACAACTTACTGTACCTTCAGATATTTCAACAATAACGGGGTTTATTTCAACATGGTCACGTTATCATCTGTCATCCTTTCAATGACTTGCCTACAAATAAACAGCTGACTGATCTGTCGTTAAAAATGCAAATATTTTCATTGCTCTACTTTCAGTCTGATGAATCACAACAACGTGTTTTCCACACGCCTGGCAAATAGCAGTTTTGGAACTGTTTCTCTGTGGATCTCTTGCATGATGAAAATGTGGTGGTAGTCTTGCTCACTTTCTTGTACTTTTCATTTTTCGAACGGGATAGAGCTGTGAAATTCTCAGTTCCACCTTCATTTTCACTACCGTCATCATCTTTGGACGAATTGGATAGCTCGGAGACTATTTCAGCATCTGTCAGGTGTAAAGTATTCATTGTGAGGTTGTTGAGGGTCCCGGGTTTACATTGTGAACCTGCCAACTTGCGGTCTGACCCACTTGTTTTGTTTTTACGAGGCTGTAAACGAATAAAAATCATTGGGCAATCACATGAATTACACATATCAGAACATGTACCATAATATGGAGTACGGAGCATTGAACTCCGCCATAGAACCTTTAAATTTGTTTCGATAGGTGTCTGTTATGTTGAGAATTATAATATGATATGAGATTCCAGCAACTGTCGCTTCCAGGAGAATAAGGTTAAAATCCTCGACCCGGCCGGGAATCAAACCCGGGAACCTCTTTGTCAAGGGCCAGCGCGCTAACCATTTAGCCATGTAGCCGGATAATTCCTTCCGTTTTACTCTAGGAGATGCATAGAAATGGATTTCTGCTAGAGGTTAAACGTCGTGCCAACTGGTTTTAACGTAGACCAAATACAGTAGAGACAATACGCGACACTTACGGATTTAGCCTTGTTAAAATGGGAGACAATTCGATGGTGGCGCTCCTAGTGACTTAACCTGAAGAGTCGCGCTAAATTCAAATATCAATGGAAATGCATATACGAAAATGGATAAATAAATTACGTCTAGAAAGAAAGTATTATTGAGATATTAACTTCGAAGTTGCTAAATCAATTCTGGATAAATGAATGAAGAATTATTTAAAAGGTTAATAATTAAAGACTGAAATTAGACATATAAACAAGATGTGAAATTGACTGCTGTGAAATGGCTTTATCTTTCATTTATGCATTACTTTTTTGCTTTAGCATTCCTGCCTGTACTTCTACGGTTAGATTTGTCTTTTTTTTTTCATTAAAAACTTATCATCACATTAAGACACTTGTCAATAAAAATATTGGCACATTCCTTACACACAAGATGCAATGAATTAACATTTAAAAGCTGGACAATTTTCCTCTTAACGTGAAGCCTACTAACAGAAAGAAATAAAATCCCGGCTTTAATCTGAGAAGAGGCATAAAAGAAAGAAAAGTATGAAAATGTTGTCGATAGTGATGCTTTGAGGAATATTTACGTACAATTAGAGTAAAAATTTAACATACCCTTGGCTGTATAGTCGAGAATTTCTAAAATGGCTGGCCTGGAAATGATCTGAACAATCTTATAATTCTTATATAAGCGTAACGTCCCTTCTTTCTTGTACACCTTATCCAAATCACTTCTGTGACATTTTAAAACCCACAGATCACACCTACAACAACACATCGGTATTGAAGGTTAACTGCTACACTATACAATAAAATATCCGTATTATATTTTAAGCCAGTTAAAATATGGGTCGAGCGGGTCAGAAGATTATGAAGTACTATAAAAATCTCTTTGTTACTGGAAGAATATATTTGCAAACACAATATTACTTACATTTTCTTGTCACGAGGGAAGCGAAAGAAAGACCGCACATTCTTCCCTACTTCATAGTTACTGCAGCTAAACACAGCACGTACCTTTCCCCTCATGTTGAGAGGAGATATCAAGGAATGACACACACTACTATTTAATTATGTCAGTTCACTGAAAACGCATAAATAACACCAAAAATTTCATACACAAATTAATTAATTAATTAATTAATTAATTAATCAATTGCTTGATTTATTTATTTTACGATAGGAAAGGATAGGAAAGGGATAGGACTGGCAAGCCGCCGTGGCCTTAATTAGGACACAGCCAGCATTTGCCTGTTTTTTTTTTTGCGTCGCACCGACGCAGATAGGTCTTACGGCGACGATGGGACAGGAAAGGGCTAGGAGTGGGAAGGAAGCGGCCGTGGCCTTAATTAAGGTACAGCCCCAGCATTTGCCTGGTGTTTTTTTTGCTAGCGGCTTTACGTCGCACCGACACAGATAGGTCTTATGGCGACGATAGGATAGGAAAGGCCTAGGAGTTGGAAGGAAGCGGCCGTGGCCTTAATTAAGGTACAGCCCCAGCATTTGCCTGGTGTGAAAATGGGAAACCACGGAAAACCATTTTCAGGGCTGCCGACAGTGGGGTTCGAACCTACTATCTCCCGAATACTGGTTACTGGCCGCACTTAAGTGACTGCAGTATTTGCCTGGTATGAAGTCGGAAACCACGGAAGACGATCTTCAGGACTACCAATAGTGGGATTCGAATCCACCATCTCCCGAATGTAAGATAAGCTGGCTGCGCGGTTCGGTCTGTTTAGAACTTAAGTGGATTTGTGTTGGGTGATCTGTGCCTGTTTTAATGTTGAAAACGCTTGTTAGCAGACAAAGTAGGGGGTAAAATTAAACAGTTTCCTTAATTGTGCCGAAAGTTGAAGGGCAATAGGGCCTAAAAAGGTTTCAAATTGCGAGTCTCTGATAGCTCTATCAAACTAAAAAAGACGCATTTCGAAAATAACCTCCGGCCTAAATGCAGTTCCGGAAAAACAACGTAAAATCTCTTGTTTCTTTACTTGTTTTCTTATTTTATTGAAATTCTAGCCAAATTAACGTATTTACATAATTCTTTATGTAATGTGTTCCTTGAGTCAATATCCCCCAGGCGCTTTTCGATTATTTGAAAAATGTCTACACCGAATGTAGTTATAAGGGCTTAAAGTGAAACAATCCACTGACTCACATTACCGCTCGTAGTGGTAAGAAAAGGTAAACTGCTAATCTAATCGACCGAATAACGACGATTAAGAAAAGGGTTGTACTGTATTTTTTAAGAATAAATAAAGAATATTTTCTCATACTTTATTATATTTTATTGATCTAAAATTCGTAGCTCATTTCCCTAGGATGTTTTCAACATTGAGTCGCTTGCCTGAAGACCTAGAACTGTGGATTTTTTCAATTAATTTTGTTCGGTATGTACCAAATATGCCATCCGATTTTTTTTAAAAGTATTTGCCGGCTTCACACAGTGTAGAGTGCTGAATAGACTTTTTCCGCCCCTCCTCAAAAATCCGACTACCCGTGATGTTAGGAATTGGATGCCAATACTCTACCACTGAACTACAGAGGAAGCGTGTACTGATCCTGTCCTACATTCAGAAAAAAATGTACCCATTCTACTCGTCCTGCGAGGTAGCGGTGATAGCATGACGGAGCCTCTACGGCCGAAGTTAGCGGGTCTGCTCAAACAAGCGGAACTTTAAATTAACGGTGCCGACATTGGCGACGAACTTAGACGTGCAGTTAGTGTTATTGTGGCGAGAACTGATGGTACAATGAGTTCTGGGTTTAAAGTTGTTAACGGGATTTGCACGTTCGCTGCTGGTCCTTTAGATCCTTGCTTTGTAAATTCATGGAATTCTGTGGTTAATAAATATTGATTTCTGAGATAATAATATTAACAAAGGTGAAAGGCTGTAATCTTTCACCTTTGTTGCTCGTAGTTTAGATAGATCATCTGCTGAATGGTATGAAGTGGCAGGGAGGGATTCAGTTAGGTGGAAATGTAGTAAGCAGTCTGGCCTAAGCTGACGACCTGATCTTAAAGGCAGATTGTGCCGAAAGCCTACAGTCTAATATCTTGGAACTTGAAAATATGGGCAATGAGAATGGTATGAAAATTAGCCTTTCGAAAACTAAATTGATGTCAGTAGGTAAGAAATCCAAGAGAATCAGATTTGTGATACAAAGGTGGAACAGGTAGATAGTTTCAGTTTAAAGTATTTAGGATGTGTTTTCTCCTAGGATGGTCGTATAGCAAGAGAGATTGAATCAAGGTGCACTAAAGTACAATGAGCTCGCAGTTGCGATCAACAGTATTTAAGATGGAAGTCAGCTCCTGGACGAAACTATATTTACGTCGGTCTGTTTTCAGACCAACTTTGCTTTACGGGAGTAAAAGCTGAGTGGACTCAGAATATCTTATTCATAAACTAGAAGTAACAGCCATGAAAGTAGCGAGATTGATTGCCGGTACAAACAGGCGGGAACAATGGCAGGAGGGCGCTCGGCTAAGTTAGGAATGAACTCGATGGATGAAGCTGTACGCATAAACCGGCTTCGGTGGTGGGGTCATGTGAGGCGAATGGAGAAGGATAGGTTACCTAGGAGAATAATGGACTCTGTTATGGAGGGTAAGAGAATTAGAGGGAGACCAAGACGACGAATGTTGAGACTCGGTTTCTACAAATTTAAAGATAAGAGGTATAGAACTAAATGAGGCCACAGCACTTGTTGCAAATAGACGAGTGTGGTGACGTTTAGTAAATTCACAGAGGCCTGCAGACTGAACGCTGAAAGGCATAACGGTCTATAATGTATGTATGAATATATAAATGCAAGAACGTTTGTTTGCATCCGGGAGATAGTAGGTTCGAATCCCACTATCGGCAGCCCTGAAAATGGTTTTCCGTGGTTTCCCATTCTCACACCAGGCAAATGCTGGGGCTGTACCTTAATTAAGGCCACGGCCGCTTCCTTCCAACTCCTAGGACTTTCCTATCCCATCGTCGCCATAAGACCTATCTGTGTCGGTGCGACGTAAAGCCCATAGCAAAAAAAAAAAAAAAAAAAAGAACTTTTGTAAGTGTCGGTCGTCTATTCTCTGACGCTTATCAGTGTTTGAATTAGACGAGACTGTAATGTTTCCACCTTTGTTGTTCATAGTACACTCCGATCATTTGCTGAGATGTATAAAATGGCAGAGAGAGATTTAGTTGGGGGGAAATGTACAGAGTAATCCTGTCACCCCCGTATTTTTATGAGGAGATTGAGAATAACTCGCCTGGTGTCATGGGATGAGCTCAGGCATTTATGGCCAATATACAGTATATTTTTTTATGAACCTGTTAACCAACGTACATACTGTAGATTGATATGCCAAGGGAGTGGTTGATGTCCGTTTTGGAAACCAGAGGGGTCAGGAATAAATGCTGGTTTCAGAAAGATTGAGCGCCGCCTAATTTTGACATTTCGGTTTGAGAATATCTCGATGAGGTGCTTTCAGGACGTCGAATTGGCCATGGATCCTCTCAGCTCCACTTGACTAGCCACCTTGAAGACATTACTACATGTAACAGTTCGCTCTGGGGGTTCATCAAGAATACTTCGTATGGGTGGGGGCGGTACAATAACACCCACGGTATCCCCTGCCTGTCGTAAGAGGTGACTAAAAGGGGCCCCAGCGTCCCTTAACTTGGGAGCGTGGGTTAGCGACCACGGGGTCCTCAGCTGAGTCCTGGCATTGCTTCCACTTGTGCTAGGCTCCTCAATTTCATCTATCCTATCCGACCTCCCTTGGTCAGTTCTTGTTCTTTTCCGACCCCGACGGTATTAGAGTGCTCGAGGTCTAGGGAGTCTTTCATTTTCACGCCGTTCGTGGACCTTGTCTTTCTTCGGCCGATACCTTCATTTTTTCGAAATGTCGGATCTCTTCCAATTTTCCCCTCTAATAAGTGATGTATAGAGGATGGTTGCCTAGTTGTACTTCCTCTTAAAGCAATAATCACCACCACCATCATCAAGAATATTGTTGCAGAGCGACGTTCTTCTACGGTTGATGAATTAAAAGAAGCTGCGAGACGTGCTTTCAGACGGATTACAAAAGCAATGCTGAGAAGAATGTCCCACAGAACCTTTATAGCAAGTAGTGATGTATTATTTTGTGTTCTGAATGCAATGTATTGCATACCGATCTTTTAGTTATTTAGACATTAAAACTTAGAGCAACAGACGTCCATTTAGACAACAGCAAATCGGGTGGTTTCAGAGCTTGCTGCCGCTGTACTGGACATGGCTTCATGATTAGTCGTTTCTGCAAAACTTTTTTTTAAAACAGTTTGCTTAACGTCGCACCGACACAGATAGGTCTTATGGCGACGATGGGATAGAAAAGGGCTAGGTGTGGGAAGGAAGCGGCCGTGTCCTTAAGGTACAACCCCAGCATTTGCTTGGTGTGAACATAACCACGGAAAACTATCTTCAGGGATGCCGACAGTGGGGTTCGAACTCATTATCTCCAGAATGCAAGTTCACAGCTGCGCGACCCCAACCGCATGGCCGACTCACTCATTGCAGTACTCTCCACACTGACGTCTGCGGAATTTGTAATTCTCGGCTTGCACGGCGCGTGAAATTCTGCGGGCTTCTTGCGAATGAGTCACGCATACGCTCCACTGTCACGTCATCGACGGACGGGCGCCTCTTTGGCTTTCCCTTACAAATGCAGCCTGTCGCTTCAAATCGGACATACCACTTTCGAATGGACTTGCCGGAGGGTGGGTCCAGTCTAAACCTTGTTCGAAAATGCCGTTGAACAACCACAACAGACTTGTTCGAATGGTATCGAGAACACAGAACGCTTTCTGCTGCCCGCTACCCGCCATTTTCCGCTGTGCGATTGGACCGGCACCCGCGGAAAGGCCTGGCGCACGCTTTCGAGTTGACGCCTTATAAGGTAACTGACCAATCAAGGTTTTTGAACCGGGAATCGAACCCGGGACCCTGTGGGCGAAAGGCCAGTACGCTAATCATTTAGCCAAAGAACCGAGTTGTAATAATTATAAATACGTTGTAAATACAGTAGTCACGTAATATTAATGAGACAACGGTAGCCGATACTTTCCTTAAAAAATTAGTAGTAAGTGACGTTACATTGAAAAGTGTCGCACATTATGTTTTCATGAAAACAGATTTGGGGGGTGGGGATGGAAGAGGTTCTAAGAACGCTGCCGGTTATGCGTCCAGTTATCAGTTCAGTTGTTCTTTACAATATTTAGTACTATCTGACGTTCCCGTGCTTCGCTACGGATTTCTACATTGTATACAGAATTGTGCAGGGTCTCCCATATAAACTCAGACCGAACGCGCGATGTTTGTACTCTGTGCTACGGCAGCTGCCTCAGCCGAACTTATGTTGCGCGCGGCCGCCCTGCTTTAAGCGGCGTGTATACTTCTTATATGAAATCTTACCTTATAAAAGATGCTGGAAGTGTCGTCCTTCCTGGGTTATACAGGCATTGTATCTGATAACCACATTCTGGCTGACGCGAGTGAGTTGTGCCACTGTAATGTTTCTGATTTCATTTGTCATGTTTTCTTTCAGTTCCTCCAATGTGTGAGGATTTGTTCGATACAATTTTTCTTTCATTTGACCCCGCAGGTAAAAAATCACACACTGTTAGATCTGGAGAACAGTGGGGAAATCTGTCTGCAAACACTTCGGAGATTGTAAGAAAGGAATCTTCTGCTGTATTAGCAGGGGCTGAATCTTGTTGAAACCAGCCACGCGATTTTTCTTCTTCCGTTAACTGGCGTCAAACTGTCATCTTGATGCCTCTCTGCAGTTACTAGCTGCCTCTGTGGATCAGTGGTAGAGTGTCGGCCTCCGGATCCCAAGATAGCGGGTTCAAACCCGGTCGGATTTTTGAAGGGCGGAAAAAAAGTCCATTCGACACTCCATGCCGTACTATGTCGGCATGTGAAAGATCTCTGGTGACACATTTGGTGTTTACCCGACAAAATTCATTGAGTCTCAGCCATAGACGCTCAAGAGAGTTTCGGTTTACTCGAACTGCCATCTATTGGGTCTAGAGTAAAACGGAACGTCGAAATTGACGAGCAGACAGCCAGATGGCGTCGTATTGAAATGTCTGCACACGGTAGCTGAGGCCATACGACTACTATTATTATTATTATTATTATTATTATTATTATTATTATTATTATTATTATTATTATTATTATTCTGCATTTACTGTCGTCTCGAAAAAAATAGGCCCAATTATTCGTCTTTCACTAACAGCGCACCAAACACCAATCTTCCTATCATAAACACTATTAGGATTTTCTACATACCAGTAACGAGGACTATTCTCACGACCATTAAGGTGAAATCAGAACTTTTACATACGAAAATACGGTGTTGCAATGATAACTGTCTCACCATGTTAACAGTTCAGATTCAGATTGGAGACTGCTGCTTGCAAGGTCAAGAGCTATGCGCGCGCCTCCCATGCTGCAGCTGCCGTAGCCGAGAGTACAAGCACCGTGCGTTCGGTCTGGGTTTATATAAGAGATCCTGCATATGAAGTACAAGAGAAAGACCATTGGGGGGTTGACATACGCAGTTCCTCATCTGAAGTCCGGGATAGGGTATTTTCATTATATTGCCAGCCCTTCCTCCTTACCTACTGCCGGTCACGATCGAGTTAGGAAGTTTTCATTATAAGATTCTCTGTAATAGTAATTAGGCCAAATGTTAACCAAAGGTTCCAGTTGTGTGCTTGCCAAATTGAGCACGGTCCGTCGAGCATTTTTACGTGAAAGAGACCAAGGATAAAGCATGTGCCAAAACACAGCAAAAGATTTTTCGCGAAAACTTTTAGAGATACGAAGAAAATTCAAATAACTTTTTTTTTGGCAAATCGAATTTCAAGTACGCGTGGTGCACTCTATTGTTCAAATAGGACTAACTGTGTAGGCAGTGTATTTAATTTTAAGAGTCCCAAGCGTACGTTTTCCTCCGACTTGCTTCACATTTTCTTTCGCTACATAGCCCAGTTAAGAGATTACGTAATAACGGTAATGTGTGTTAACCTAAGCATGTCAAAATTGAGCTCCGTCAGCCAAATAGATGTTAGTTTCAAAAAAATAAACCCACAGACTTGCAAACGTACAAACTGAGATTTAGTATTGCTCCCATTTTTCCCCCTTAAATCAGAGTTCGCGGGAATCCTTTGATGTCTCGGGAATTCCAAAGGATTAGGATATGTCAAAATCGGTCCGTTAGCTCTTGAGATTACTCATCACTAGGGCTCGGATGTTTATAAGATGTCATATTTTTTCTTTATATTATTTCGATGGTAAATATAAGTTAAGCATGATTTTATCTGCGGTGACTAAAATTATGCAAATTTCACGGGTCATATAGTCATATTTTGGCTTATTTAACGTTTTTATCATTTTCCGGTAATTTTTCATATTACGGTCTTATTTCCCCGTGACTTTTGTATTTTTTCATATATCCTTTCATTCCATTTTCGCATACCTGCTTGCAGTCTTCTCACAGGCCGGTTTTTCACACTTCCTAATTGTTGTTGTTGTTGTTTGTAATTTTTTACAATTATCTTTCTTAGAAACATATTTATATGAATTGGGAGGGTAAGCTGTATAGAAAGAGAGAGATGCGTAGAAAGCGACAGAAAGGTGAGCCGCAATTGAACTCTTAATAATAATAATAATAATAATAATAATAATAATAATAATAATAATATAATTGCATATTTCTAACATTTTAAGTCATAAACATCCCGGCCGTACTCATCACCTACATATAAACAAACTCACGGTCTCTCTTTATATATTAGTGTAGTAGTATAGACATAGATTAGTCATAGATAACTGAATATTAGAATGATTGGTTGAATTATTATTATTATTATTATTACTATTATTATTATTATTATTATTATTATTATTATTATTATTATTATCCCAAAACAATACAAGAACCCTATTTTACCAGAGGTATATTAGGGTTATAGTTTAAAGTCGCAACAAAGAGATGTTTACAAAAATGTTTTGTTAATGAATGTGTGAAACTGCGCATAACAACATTGTCTCTTGAGTACATGATACATTGGTTTAGAAAAATTCCAGGTTACAACCATTCAGGTGGCATTGCAAAAAATATCTTCTCATTTCAAGCACTGGACACTCACATATCAAATGATGCACTGTTTGAACTGATCTACAAAAGCATAAGTAGCCGTCTGTAACATTAACTTTACAGCGTTCTACATACGATTTAAATTTTCCATGACCGGTTAAAAATTGAGTTAAAACGAATTTCGGCACTAATGCTTTATACAATAGTCGAATTTCCGGAAAAAATATTTGCCCGCGTAACAGATCCTTTCAAACTACATGTCCATATAAAATATTCCAATTATGTAAAATATATTGTCTGATTTGTCTTTGAACAAACTGGAGATTTGTGATATGCAATATCAAAAAGAGACGTAGCAGCTGATTTAGCTTATGAGTCTGCTTTTTCATTACCAGTAAACCCAGTGTGACCTCTAATCCAAGATGTACGGATGTGCGAACACTCCTGAGCTATTGACAGCTATTGAATTTAAGTCATATTTATAGTTTAGTGCAGCTTGTGAATCACTGAAGATTCGTGCTCTTTTGTTGTTAGTTTTGTACCATTGCAACGCACACTTTAAGGCCCAAAGTTCTGCCTGAAAAATTGAGCAGTTGGGAGAAAGTTTACACTGAGCTGCAAATATTTCAGTATCGTTCTCATAGACTACAAATGCACAGCCAACACTGCCAGTTCCATCAGAACTTGGTATGCGGGAGCCATTAGTGTATAAATGATACTGTCATGTGTGTTATAGCAATCTTTACGCATAAGTTTCTTGAATTGACTTGGATGAACAGTTTCCAAAAAGTGACACTTATGCTGGAAAATAACGTTGAAAATTGGCAAAGTTGGTTTGACGTATTTTAAATATGCCCAAATAACATCCTGCGATGTTGAGGTTACTAGTCAATGTTGCGTGAACATAGAAGATCGTTCTTATTTGAAAACCTTAAAATATATGGAATTTGCTATTGTAATTCCTCCTGTGCAGAGTCCAGTTACCTTTGGATTGCGTAATTGAATAAATTCAAAATACAATAACAAAATTAATATTATTACCTATTTATTGTTATTGAATGTTCTATATTTTAAAAGTATATTTTCAACATAATGATAATTTAAACAGATTTCGAAAATGTAACCAAAAACCTTTTAAGTCATATTAAGTCAGTATCATATTTTAATACATTTTTAGATTATAAATGCTTGCATATTTCTAACATTTTAAGTCATAAACATCCCGGCCGTACTCATCACCTACATATAAACAAACTCACGGTCTCTCTTTATATATTAGTGTAGTAGTATAGACATAGATTAGTCATAGATAACTGAATATTAGAATGATTGGTTGAATGAATGACCGAGGACGATCTTGGCTATTTCAGTGTGTGTGAAAGGGGCTTGCCCTTTATTAACAGCCGTCCATTGTCTCTTTGACATTGATGGTAAATGCATATTATTATTCAACACTCGAAGCGCGCTCATACTAGTTACGTATTCCGTTCTTACATTGCTTCCTCAGCAGTGTAGACTGAAAAACCTTGCCGTTTTTTAAAAATGTTATGACACAGTTTTAATGCTTTGAGGCTTGAAACACGTAAAATGAAGAGAATGGAATACTCGTTTCACCTAGTTGCGAATCGCTGGAAACTGTGGAGAGAGTATTATTTCTAACGAAATTGGTTTTGATACATTCAGTCTATAATAATTTGCAATATAATATTTACATATTATAGAATAAAGTCCCCAGTAGGTGTGTATTAGTGTAGGTTAATATTGAGTGCCTTTGAACAGATTTTGGTGCGGTTTTCACCATTGTGCAAAGCCTTTATCGAGGAAGGTTTAGGTGTATACAACTTAAATCTACGACAAACTGGAGCCGAGCAGGGACGTTGATATTGAAGGAAGTAGGAGAAAAAACAACGGTCCGAGCGCTTATTGGCTCACGCTGCCTAAACGGTTAACGATAGACCTCAACTGTGTGTGGAAGAATTATTCATAAAAAGCTTTGCAAAAAGTGTGAACCTATTTCAAAGCGCCCATTTTTGTTTTCCATGCCATCTCCGGTCGGCATACGGTCGGCACATCCCTACTTCATTATGCACTTCCATTGTGTGGCGTCGCTAATGATAAGTGACGTTGTTAACTTGTGGAGGCTATCTGTCGGTATGCATAACAAGCTCTGTGTACTTTCTCTTAGCACTGTGCCAAGAGCATTCGATCATTGGTGTCATCACTCTTAGGTTAGATTTATTCTAATTTCTAGACAGCAGAAGTGGTGGGTTGTGGATATATTGCGCATAATGTTCAGCTGTGAAAAGTTGAAGGTTTCTTGTAACCTGAAGTGGCTATCAAAGGGGCTTGCCCTTTATTAACAGCCGTCCATTGTCTCTTTGACATTGATGGTAAATGCATATTATTATTCAACACTCGAAGCGCGCTCATACTACTTACGTATTCCGTAATAGATGGTATTACTCTTATAGGGATGAGTTCATACCTGTCCTATTTTGCAGTAAGCAAAATTATGTATAGTAAGTAATATTGTAGGCTACACTCATGTTCATAAAAACCGGAACACCTTCAAAGACTAGAGATAAGAAGTTCATATTCACAGAACATGTGCATTAGTATGTTCTGAAGGGATGATTAGCATTTGAACCATGTCGGCTCTCAGGTTCAAGGTCCACATCGATATCTCGGCGCACCACCACCGTCTGGTAAAATGTGCCTGCGGCTCTCGTTTTCGCTATAAACCAAAGTTGATGGATCAGTGTTACTTGAGCAGACGTGCAGGATGCCTCGCAGACGTATGCGAGAACCGTACCGTCAAATGAGTGATTTTGAAAGAGGGCGCATTATTGGTACGATTGAACGTGATGCATCCATCGGGGAAATTCCTGCACGTGTGGGAGGAAGTGTGTCGGCAGTGCAACGCGTGTGTACAGAATGGTTCACAGAAGGCCGTAGAACACGACGAGATGGGTCTGGTCGCACCACCCAGACCACCCCCTGAAAAGATCGACACCTCATCCGAATGGCATTGCAGGAGTGATCTGCGTCGCCTTGGCTCTGGCGCGAGGAACAGTGGAACAGTGTAACACATCGTACACTATCAGGAGTGACAGTCCGTCGCCGTTTAGTACGGTCTGTGTTACCCGCGCGCCGTCCACTTCTCCGCCTACCTTTGACGAATATGCATAAACATGCTAGACTGCAGTGGTGTATGGAACGACGTCACTGGGGACAGGAATGTTAGCAAACATTGTTTTTGGACGAATCCAGGTTGAGTTTGTTTGAAAATGATGGCCGCATTTTGATAAGCCTCAGAAGACAGGGGGAGAGGCATCACATTTACTGTATTCGCACAAGACATACAGCGCCATCTCAAGGCCTTATGGTGTGGGGTGCTATAGGGTAGAACCACAAATCACAGTTGCTGCGTGTCCAGGGCACTGTGACCAGTTTGACGTACGTGAATGACATCCTGCGATCGGTAGCCATACCCTTTCTGCACGACACCCCAGGCGCCATATTTCATCAGGACAGTGAGCGACCATGAACACGTGCCTTCTTGTCACAGGATGTCAGACTGTTGCCATGGCCCGCCCGATCACCGGACTTGTCGCCAATAGCAAAAGTGTGGGATATGGTGAAACGACGGGTGCTGTGCTGTGACCCAGTACCAACCACCAAAGATGAACTGTGGAACCAGATGAATGCAGCATGGATGGCTATTCCCCAGGACGCCTTATACGCGTCGATGCCTGCTAAGCAGCAGGACACATGCTGAACCTAGGTGACTGAAATGCTAATCGTTTCTGCTGAACATACTAATAAACATGTCCTGTGAATCTGAACTTCTTATCTCTAATCTTTCAAGGTGTTCTGTTTTTATGAACATGAGTGTATATATGAAACATTTTTACCAGTTGCACTACTGTGTCACCTTTATAAGTTGCTGGAAAGATTGATTTTTAAACCGTCTTGCACCTGCAATGACCCCCTTTCTTATACCGCAGCAAGGTAGATTTTTCCCTGGTAAAAGATGTTGAGGACAACTGCTGAATCTTTCGCAGTGTATAGATAGTTTTGAGGCTTGAAAGGTGACAGGAGTGGTATTTGTTGGTCTATCAGCAGCACATGGCACTGTCAACCACCAGCTACTACTCGTGAAGATCTATAACCTAACAAAGAATTTTAGCCTAGCCACTCTTTTATAAAATTGCAGATTTTTTGTCGAATTCCAACAACAGCGTTCTCGATGGAGACGACAAGGAAGAATGACCTTCTCCAGGGAACTATACTGGCTCCTATCCTTTTCAATATAAACGAAGTAAATGAACACAATTATATGCTTTTCAGTTGAGAAACAAGGAACCCACTCGCAAGTTGAACATGGTGTGGTCAAGGATCGAAATAGAACACTGCGACACTCCAAAACATCTAGGAGTGACACTCGACTGATCTCTTACTTTCCAGAAACTGCAAGTCATATGTGTCCACCAGGGACAATCTCCTGAAGAAATTGGTTGAATCACAGTGAGAAAGTCACCTTGATACCGTCCGACCTTCTTCAATGGCGCTATGTTATTCCGCAGCAGAGTATGCCTGTCCTGTTTGGTATAGTTCTACGTATGCCAAATAGATGGATGCAGCACTTAATGGGACCTGTAGAATTATAACACGCTGCTTGAAATCCACTCCTGTCGAATCGCTTTACCACCTCGCAGGAATAGCACCACCTTCTATTCGAAGATAACTAGCTGCCAGTGAGGAAAAGAAGAAAGTGGAGCAGGAAAAAAACCATCTTTTGCATGGATACCCACCACATCTGCAACGATTGAAATCTAGGAGCTCCCTTAGAACATCAAAGGAACTTAGAACCACCGCTGAAAAAGCTAAGCTACAACTATGGAAGACTACGACCTATCTTCCCATTGGTTGGAGAAGAATTTCGGAAACTTTGTCTACTGGCCATGACGAGAAATGGCTGACTTGTAAGTCCCTAAATAGATTGAGATCTGGAGTGGGCAGATCAAAGGGTTATTTAGCAAGATGGGTGGGGGTGGGGCTACCCTTATAAGAATGGTATTCAGTGTGAATGTGGTGAAGTCCAGACTGTAGAACGTTTGTTCCAACGCCAACAGTGTCCAGCCTCCTGTACTCAAGAAGACCTTCATTACTCTACACTTAATGCACTGGAAGTAGCCAAGTTCTGGTCACAAAGAATATAATATTTGAACTGTGTCTTATTTGTAACTGTTTCTGGCACGAGAATAAAATAAACGGTAAGGACCGAATATATTAACTACACTAGTGTCCAAAAGTTAAGCATAAATTACGAGTAAGCAGGGCAACAGGAAATAGACCACAAATCGCACGACATATGCACCTACCAGCCTTACGTGTTCGCTCTGTATAGGAAAGGAGTGTTCTCTGCTTTGACTAGCAGCGTAACCGCAAGGTAAACACAGCCAGTGCCTGCGCCCCATATTCCCTCAGTCGTGTTTGCCTTGTTATAGTGTGCGAAGTGTAGCCTCGTGTTGAACGTGACAACATAATGGCACAACGACGCCATTTGGACCCCGATTTGCAGGGTAAAATACTCGGCCGCCTGGAAGCAGGCTGATACAGACTGAAGTCGCCGTATCCTTGAATGTACCACAAATAGCCATTTCCAGGCTTTTGGAGACGATTTCGAGACACAGGAGAAGTTAGTCGTAGGCCAGTACCAGGTCGACCAAGGATAATCACCCCACAGCAGGACCGAAATCTGGCCTTAACCGCCCGACGAAATCGGAGAGCATCTGCAAGACAATTGTCGGCGGAGCTTGCACCCATTTCCAGGAAAACTGTGTACCGGAGCCTCAGAACAGCAGGGCTGTTTGCCCGACGTCCAGCGGTGTGCGTCCCGCTCACTCCAGCACAGAGACGGGCCCGTTTACTGTGGAGCCGTCAACATCGAAATTGGACCATGAATGAATGGAGACATGTGCTCTTCACAGATGAATCCCGCTTCAGTTTGCAGAACGATTCCCGTCGCACATTAATCTGGAGAGAACTGGGTAGCCGATACAACCACAGGAACATCGTGGAACGGGACCAGTGTGGTGGTGGTGGCGTCATGGTGTGGAGCGGCATCATGTTGAATGGCCGTACGAACCTGCACATCTTCATGGGTGGTCCGAAGAACACTGTTAACGCTCGGAGATACAGGGATGAGGTACTGAGACCACATGTTCAACTCTTCGGAGGTGCGGTTGGTCCAGACTTCCTCTTAATGGACGATAATATCTGACCGCACAGCGCTGCTCTGGTGGATGAATTTCTGACTGGGGAAGACATTCATCCCATGGACTGGCCAGCGTGGTCTGCGGATCTGAATCCTATAGAGTATAGAACATGTCTGGGATGCATTGGGGGAGACGAATTGCATCCCGTCAGCCTCAACCAAGGACCCTCCGAGACCTTCGGAGTGCCCTTTCGGAGGAATGGGATCTACTGCCACAAGAGCTCTTGGACCATCTGATAGAGAGCTAGCCACGTCGCTGCGAAGCATGTGTGGCCGTTAGGGGTAACCATACACAGCCTATTAACAGCATATTTTGTTGTGGAAGACATTGCCAAGTTTTGTTAGTTGCTGTGAAAGGTGTCGCTTTGCCATCAGAACATTTCTGACACTGTTTTTTACAAGTTGTGTGACATATGGGTGTGTGTCAGCTTCCGATTGTTCAGCAATCCGTCTGACATTCCTATCAGGCGGTATCCATTGATTAGTTCTGCTTCCCAAAAGAGGAACTCCCTCCTGGCCATGTTACAGATTGGGTGAATTGGAGAGCACTGAACAGACTGCGCTCTGGTGTTACGCGGTGCAGGGTAAACCAGAAGAAATGGGTTTCGAAGAGGACAGTACCTTGTGTGTATGTGGAGAAGAGCAGACCACAGCCCATTTGCTGCAATGCAGTTCATGCCCATTCAGCTGCACAACAGAAGACCTGGTTAAAGTGAAGCCAAATGCACTTGATGTTGCAAGGTTTTGGGCTCACATAGTTTAATGTGGCTCTTCGCCATTGGAGTATGTATATTATGTTTTATGTTTTTCCTTATCTTTAATTTTAAACTTATGTATGCTTCTGACACGATATAAATAAATAAATCAGGCGGTATGGCCTCGTTTAGTGATTGTGCTTAACTTTTGGACACTAGTGTATAAAGGAACGGAGGAGAAATAATTTGGTGATTAATGGGGCTATACAAGAATAGTCAGACTACTTGACCAATGGTCAGCGTCGAGGCCTTCGGTTCAGAGTGACCCAGGCTCGATTCCCAGTCGGATTGGGGATTTTAACTGCGTCTGGTTAATTCCTCTGAGCCGGTACCGTGGATCTTACTGTTCGTCCGGACATGCTCCTCGTACGAGGATTTTACACACAGCACTACCAACCACCGCAAGAAACATGCAATAGTGAATGCATCCCTTCCTATAGGGACATACGGTCGTAAAGCAGGACCAAGTTCACATGTTCGACACAGTCCGTAACTGCGACCTCACCAGGATTATTATTACTGCATTATGCCCGACTAAGGAGCGAGGCTGAACTTATATAGCTCATGTCGTTGCCTTAATCTTCTCTCAAACTCTCTTCCATCTTTTCTCTGTGGGTTTTTTTCTCCCCGATCTTCTCATCAGATTTTGTTGGTGGTAGTACCTGGATGGTGTGTGAAGCGTTGATTGTCGACTAATTTTCTGAACTTAGAACTGTCTAATACAATGCCATCTGTGATGCTTATTTCCTGAAAATCTTTTCCAACTTAGAGCAGCCAATTGATTTTTAACTGTCATTGATAGGGCAAATTTCAGAATTCTTGTTGGTCAATCTCTGATTACTCATTCTGGGAATATGTCCGTAAAATTTCAAACTTTTCCGAAATGTGTCTGATATTTTCTCTGGGTGTTGGTATAGGTCATGAGATTTCCTTATCATCCAGATTCCCCATGTACACACTGATCCAACAATTTTACTTGAGATTGTTTTCTTCCATTTCTACATCTTTAATCAATGATCTGCCTTATATGTGGTCCAAGTGAGTCTGTATGCTCTTTGTAGTTTAGAAATCCTTTCTTTGTTTGCTTCACGATTCAGTCTAGAAGGTTGGATGACTTCTCTCAGGTATTTAAATTTAGACTCTTAGGATATGTTGCCATATTGGGTTTTCATTGCTTGTATTTTCAATCAATCAATCAATCAATCAATACTCATCTGCATTTAGGGCAATCGCCCAGGTGGCAGATTCCCTATCTGTTGTTTTCCTAGTATATTCTTAAATGATTTGAAAGAAATTGGAAATTTATTGAACATCTTCCTTGGTAAGTTATTCCAATCCCTAACTCCCCTTCCTATAAACGAATATTTGCCCCAATTTGTCCTCTTGAATTCCAACTTTATCTTCATATTGTGATCTTTCCTACTTTTAAAGACGCCACTCAAACTTATTCGTCTACTAATGTCATTTCACGCTATCTCTCCGCTGATAGCTCAGAACATACCACTTAGTCGAGCACCTCGTCTTCTTTCTCCCAGTTCCTCCCAGCCCAAACTTTGCAACATTTTTGTAACGCTACTCTTTTGTCGGAAATCACCCAGAACAAATCGAGCTGCTTTCCTTTGGATTTTTTCCAGTTCTTGAATCAGGTAATCCTGGTAAGGGTCCCATACACACAAAAAAAAAAAAAAAAAAACATACTCTAGTTGGGGTCTTACCAGAGGCTTATATACCCTCTCCTTTACATCCTTACTACAACCCCTAAACACCCTCATAAAGATGTACAGAGATCTGTACCCTTTATTTACAATCCCATTTATGTGATTACCCCAATGAAGATATTTCCTTATATTAACACCTAGATACTTAGAATGATCCCCAAAAGGAACCCTCACCCCATCAACGCAGTAATTAAAACTGAGAGGACTAGAAACTCACAACCTGACTTTTAACCCCGTTTATCAACATATCATTGCCTGCTGTCCATCTCACAACATTTTCGAGGTCACTTTCCAGTTTCTCACAATCTTGTAACTTATTTATTACTCTATACAGAATAACATCATCTGCAAAAAGCCTTACCTCTGATACCACTTCTTTCCTCTGATCATTTATATATAAGAAAACATAAAGGTCCAATAATACTGCCCTGAGAAATTCTCCTCTTAATTATAACAGGGTCAGATAAAGCTTCGCCTACTCTAATTCTCTGAGATCTATTTTCTAGAAATATAGCAACCCATTCGGTCACTCTTTTATCTAGTCCAATTGCACTCGGTCCACCTCTGTGGTGTAGTGGTTAGCGTGATTAGCTGCCACCCCCCGGAGGTCCTGGTTCGATTCCCGGTTCTGCCACGAAATTTGAAAAAGTGGTACGAGGGCTGAAACGGGGTCCACTCAGCCTCGGGAGGTCAACTTAGTAGAGGTGGGTTCGATTCCCACCTCAGCCATCCTGGAAGTGGTTTTCCGTGGTTTCCCACTTCTCCTCCAGGCAAATGCCGGGATGGTACCTAACTTAAGGCCACGGCTGCTTCCTTCTCTCTCCCTTGCATGTCCCATCAAATCTTCCCATCCCTCCACAAGGCCCCTGTTCAGCATAGCAGGTGAGGCCGCCTGGGCGAGGTACTGGTCATTCTCCCCGGTTGTATCCCCCGACCCAAAGTCTGAAGCTCCAGGACACTGCCCTTGAGATGGTAGAGGTAGGATCCCTCGCTGAGTCCGAGAGAAAAACCGACCCTGGAGGGTAAACAGATTAAGAAAGAAAGAAAGAAAGAAAGAAAGAAAGAAAGAAAGAAAGAATTGCACTCATTTTTGCCAGTAGTCTCCCATTTTCCACCCTATCAAATGCTTTAGACAGTACAGTCCATTTGACCTCGTGAATCCAAGATATCTGCTATATCTTGCTGGAATCCTACAAGTATTAGTATTTTTCTAACAGTAATAACAATAATACCTGTTACAGAGTTGCAGACCTCCAGGCGGTGTGCCGACCACATTCGAATACCCGTTTGTGCTGCTATCTAGCAGCGAAAGTGGAATTCTGTTAGATGTTTCCCCGGCTGGCCTGATGCGTCGCTCTAGTTAGGAGCGCAGCGAGAGATATATTCGGCCGTGATGTTTCGTATAGCTGTTCCAACCTAAGCGAGTACTACTCCAAAAGAAAGTAGCTGGCCTTTTCGAGTATTGAATCTTAAGAATAATATTCTTTTTCTTAATCTGTTTACCCTCCAGGGTTGGTTTTCCCCTCGGACTCAGCGAGGGGTCCTACCTCTACCGCCATCAAGGGCAGTGTCCTGGGCCGGGGTATACAGCTGGGGAGAATGACCAGTAACTCGCCCAGGCGGCCTCACCTGCCATGCTGAACAGGGGCCTTGTGGGGGATTGGAAGATTGGAAGACAAGGAAGAGGGAAGGAAGCGGCCGTGGTCTTAAGTTAGGTACCATCCCAGCATTTGTCTGAAGGAGAAGTGGGGAAACCACGGAAAACCACTTTCAGGGTGGCTAAAGTGTGAATCCGAACCCACCTCTACTCAGTTGACCTCTCGAGGTTGAGTGGACCGCGTTCCAGCCCACTTTTCAAATTTCCTGGCAAAGCCGGGAATCGAACCCGGGCCTCCGGGGGTGGCAGCTAATCACGCTAACCACTACACCATATAGGCGGACCTGCATCAGTTACAGACAATAAATGCCCATTTACGGTGTAATACGGACTTTTGCGCTGAATATACACTGACTGACAGAGCAAATGCAACACCAAGAAGGAGTGGTCAGAACTTTATGCCAATTGCAGGGTAGACTGACGTCACTGAGGTATGCTCATGATGTGAAATGCGCCGCTGTGCTGCGCACGTAGCGAACGATAAATGGGACACGGCTTTGGCGAATGGCCCACTTCGTACCGTGATTTCTCAGCCGACAGTCATTGTAGAACGTGTTGTCGTGTGCCACAGTACACGTGTATAGCTAAGAATGCCAGGCCGCCGTCAACGGAGGCATTTCCAGCAGACAGACGACTTTACGAGGGGTATGGTGATCGAGCTGAGAAGGGCAGGTTGGTCGCTTCGTCAAATCGCAGCCGATACCCATAGGGATGTGTCCACGGTGCAGCGCCTGTGGCGAAGATGGTTGGCGCAGGGACATGTGGCACGTGCGAGGGGTCCAGGCGCAGCCCGAGTGATGTCAGCACGCGAGGATCGGCGCATCCGCCGCCAAGCGGTGGCAGCTCCGCACGCCACGTCAACCGCCATTCTTCAGCATGTGCAAGACACCCTGGCTGTTCCAATATCGACCAGAACAATTTCCCGTCGATTGGTTGAAGGAGGCCTGCACTCCCGGCGTCCGCTCAGAAGACTACCATTGACTCCACAGCATAGACGTGCACGCCTGGCATGGTGCCGGGCTAGAGCGACTTGGATGAGGGAATGGCGGAACGTCGTGTTCTCCGATGAGTCACGCTTCTGTTCTGTCAGTGATAGTCACCGCAGACGAGTGTGGCGTCGGCGTGGAGAAAGGTCAAATCCGGCAGTAACTGTGGAGCGCCCTACCGCTAGACAGCGCGGCATCATGGTTTGGGGCGCTATTGCGTATGATTCCACGTCACCTCTAGTGCGTATTGAAGGCACGTTAAATGCCCACCGCTACGTGCAGCATGTGCTGCGGCCGGTGGCACTCCCGTACCTTCAGGGGCTGCCCAATGCTCTGTTTCAGCAGGATAATGCCCGCCCACACACTGCTCGCATCTCCCAACAGGCTCTACGAGGTGTACAGATGCTTCCGTGGCCAGCGTACTCTCCGGATCTCTCACCAATCGAACACGTGTGGGATCTCATTGGACGCCGTTTGCAAACTCTGCCCCAGCCTCGTACGGACGACCAACTGTGGCAAATGGTTGACAGAGAATGGAGAACCATCCCTCAGGACACCATGCGCACTCTTATTGACTCTGTACCTCGACGTGTTTCTGCGTGCATCGCCGCTCGCGGTGGTCCTACATCCTACTGAGTCGATGCCGTGCGCATTGTGTAACCTGCATATCGGTTTGAAATAAACATCAATTATTCATCCGTGCCGTCTCTGTTTTTTCCCCAACTTTCATCCCTTTCGAACCACTCCTCCTTGGTGTTGCATTGTCACTGTCAGTCAGTGTATTTGCCCATTAGTTAACACAGTAGTTTCAAACATATATTAGAATTGGCTTTACGTCGCACCGACATACAGTAGATGGGTCTTACGGCAGCGATGGAATAGGAAAGGCTAGGAGTGGGAAGGAAGTGGCCCTGGCCTTAATTAAGGTACAGCTTGGTGTGAAAATGGGAAACCACCGAAAATCAATTTCAAGACTGCCGACAAAGGGGCTCGAACCCACTATCTCCCGGATGCAAGGTCACAGCTGTACGCCCCTAACCACACGGCTAACTCGCCCGGTGTTTCAAACATATAAGCTTCATAAAAGAGATGACAGAGTTATTAAAGTTGATTAAATCACAGGGGACATAAATTGACCCTGCCCTGCCTCTAACATTACTCAAGCAGTCACCCTCTCTTCAGGGTTAATTACTGAGTGAGCTAGACTACGCGGCTTCGGTCACGTAACTGTGTGCTTGCATTTGGGAGATAGTGGGTTCGAACCTCACTATCGACAGTACTAAAATGGTTTTCCGTGGTTTCCTATTTCCACACGAGGCAAATGCTGGAGCTGTTCCTTAAAGGGCACGGACGCTTCCTTCCATCGTCTGAGTCGTTATGACGTAAAACCGATTAAAAACAGGGTTGATGATTGTAATTTTTGCGTTAAAAGTCACTATATCGCAATCAGTATCTCGACAGGTTCTCTTGTTCCTATTTCGTGGGCACCTATCTAAGCAAGGCAAGTCGCCGCTGATGGTAATGGTTATGGGTGGTGTTATTTAGCATTTTGTTTTGTACCGTTTATACATTTGCAGTAATTGTTTTATAGCGTTTTGAAAGAACGTAGAAGTTTAGTTAGTAATAAATAAACGCGGTTTAATAAGCAGAACACATTAAATTAGTTCTTTTGAGTTTTTGACATTTTCGCACTGCCGGATGCGATACTTGTTTCCGCTCTGTTCACTAGTGATATTCGTTCTGTCGTACGAGGTCATTTTGGTGGCTAAATTTTCAGTTAAATCTCAGGAGAGTAATCTCATTTGGATACGGTACGTGAGAAAAGATTCTGCTACACGGCACTATTCTAGATAAAGAAACTCACTGCATAATTTTAAAGAGAAATATTCTTATTTTGTGAGCAGATATTGGCATTGAGAGACGGTGAATACTTCCAGACCTCTTTTGTAACGTTTTACTTGATGTGATTTGCTTGTTAATCCACATTACATTATGTATTTTGGTAATATCACTGTGAATTTAAAATCTGATTTGCATAGGACTAAACAGTGAAGAACAGTGTTCCGTATCGCCTGCACTCCAGCGGGATTGGTCTAGTAACACCCTGTTCCGAAAGAACAGTCTTCTGTGTCACCTGCACTCCAGCTGGATTGGTCTAACAACACCCTGTTCCGAAAGAACAGTGTTCCATATGGCCTGCACTCAGCGGGATTGGTCTAGCAACACCCTGTTTCGAAAGAACAGTCTTCTGTGTCACCTGCACTCAGCGGGATTGGTCTAGCAACACCCTGTTCCGAAAGAACAGTGTTCCATATGGCCTGCACTTAGCTGGATTGGTCTAGTAACACCCTGTTCCGAAAGAACAATGCTCCATATGGCCTGCACCCAGCTGGATTGGTCTAGTAACACCCTGTTCCGAAAGAACAGTCTTCTGTGTCACCTGCACTCAGCGGGATTGGTCTAGCAACACCCTGTTCCGAAAGAACAGTGTTCCATATAGCCTGCACTCAGCTGGATTGGTCTAGTAACACCCTGTTTCGAAAGAACAGTGCTCCATATGGCCTGCACCCAGCTGGATTGGTCTAGTAACACCCTGTTCCGAAAGAACAGTCTTCTGTGTCACCTGCACTCAGCGGGATTGGTCTAGCAACACCCTGTTCCGAAAGAACAGTGCTCCATATGGCCTGCACTCAGCTGGATTGGTCTAGTAACACCCTGTTCTGAAAAACAGTGCTCCGTATGGCCTGCACCCAGCTGGATTGGTCTAGCAACATCTTGTTCCGTGTCGCCTGCATTCCAGCGGGAATGGTCTAGTCTACCAACACCCTGTTCCGAAAGAACAGTCTTCCATGTCGCCTGCACTCCAGCGCGATTGCTCTAGCAACACCGTGTTCCGAAAGAACAGTGTTCCGAACAGCCTGCACTCAGCTGGATTGGTCTAAGAGCTGGGAAGGAAACCCACGAAATATGAAATTGTAAAAGGAGCGCATATTAGTCAGCATTTTGACGGACGGCGTATCCGCGGTAAGTATGCATGGCACTGATTTTTAAATCTTTGTTCGTATGAATTCTCGCTGCGTTAAACCACGTTCATCGTCAAAACATTCTTCTACCGTGATTTACGGCTATTAGTGTTGTGCTATCCTTTGCAAATTTTTTTCACGAGGAGTGTTAGAAATATACATTGTACATAGGCCGCATATAAAAACATGGCAATGTCAATATACCAGATCTACAGGGCACTGATCTAGTTCTTACAAGACACCAGTCTAGCTATATAAACCCTGATGCAGAAGCCACGAACTGACATAGTTAATGAAGTTAATCTCCTACCATCTCCTTTCTACCATGACCTTCTCACCCTGTAGCAATGCCATAACTGGCCTCGTGGCGAGAAGACATAGTGTCATCCCTATCCTAATCACTATCAGCTGGCCAAATGGTGTATAACCAAAGACCATTATTGAAAGGAAAAAAAAAACAAAAACCTTATTGGGCTAAGCTTACATGTTTCATATTGTCCAATACTTGCCTTCTTTTGCCAAATAAAAAACCGTACCGGTAGTTAATCTGTAACTGCTACGTTCTTCAGTCTGTCAAAACTAATTTATGATTAAAGAAAATTAGAAGGATATGAAAAGGTGATTGGTAAATGTGGGGAAGGTATGGAAGCTAATAGGAATAGGAAGCATCTGCTGGACTTCTGTGCTGGTATGGGTTTAGCAGTTACGAATACATTCTTCAAGCATAAGGCTGTTTACCGCTACTCATGGGAGGCTAGGGGTATCAGATCCACAATAGACTATTTCTTAACCGACTTCGAATTCAGAAAATCTGTTAGGAAATGTACGGGTTTTCGGGGATTTTTCGATGAAACAGACCACTATCCGATCCGTAGTGAACTAAGTATATCTAGGCCTAGGATTGAGAAAGTGAAATCCGTCTGCAAACGAATTAGGGTAAGAAAATCTCCAGGACGAGGAAAGTAGACAGAAGTGCATGGATATAATTAGTGAGAAGTTCCGAACAGTGGATAGTAAGCTGATTCAGGAGATAGAAAGAGAATGGGTGGCATACAGGGTGCTGTAGTAGAAACAGCAAGGGAATGCCTAGGAACAACTGTGTGTAAATATGGTAAAAAGCAAACATCTTGGTGGAATGATGAAGTGAGAGCAGCTTGCAAACGTAAAAAGAAGGCTTATCAGAAATGGTTCCAAAGAAGGACTGATGCAGACATGGAATTCTACACAGATGAAAGAAACAGATCGAAATAAATAGTTGTTGAATCAAAAAAGAAGTCGTGGGAAGATTTTGGTAATAACCTGGAAAGACTAGGTCAAGCAGCTGGGAAACCTTTCTGGACAGGAATAAATAATCTTAGGAAGGAAGGGAGGGGGAAAATGAAGTGTTTTGGGCAATTCAGATGAACTCATAATAGATCCCGGGAAATCACTGGACAAGTGGAGGGAATATTTTGAAAATCTTCTCAACGTGAAAGGGAATCTTCATGGTGGTGTCGCGAACAACGGAGCTTATGGGGAGGAGGAAAATTATGTTGGGGAAATTACGCTTGAGGAAGTGGAAAGGATGGTAAATTAACTTCATTGCCATAAAGGAGCAGGAATAGATGAAATTAGACCTGAAATGGCGAAGTATATTGGGAAGGCAGGGATGAAATGGTTTCATAGAATATTAGCATGGAGTGTTGGTAAGGTACCTTCAGATTGGACAAAAGTAGTAATAGCACCTTTCTATAAGCAAGGGAACAGGAAGGATTGCAACAACTATCGAGGTATCTCATTGATTAGTATACCAGGCAAATTATTCACTGGCATCTTGGAAGGGAGTGTGCGATCAGTGGTTGAGAGGAAATTGGATGAAAACCAGTGTGGTTTCAGACCACAGAGAGGCTGTCAGGATCAGATTTTCAGCATGCTCCTGTAATTGGAAAATGCTGCGAGAGGAATAGACAGTTGTATTTGTTTCGTAAATCTAGAGAAAGCATATTACAGGGTACCGAGGGAAGAGATGTTCACCATACTGGGGGACTATGGGATCAAGGGTAGATTATTAAAATCAATCGAAGGCATTTATGTTGACAATTGGGCTGTAATGAGAATCGATGGTAGAATGAGTTCTTGGGCCAGCGTACATTCAGGGATTAGACAAGGCTGTTATCTTTCACCTTTGTTGTTCGTAGTTTACATGGATCATTTGCAGGGAGGGAATCAATCAGGTGGAAACGTAGTATGCAGTCCGGCCTATGCCGACAACTTGATCTTAATGGCAGATTGTGCCGAAAGTCTGCAGTCTAATATCTTGCAAATTAAAAATAGGTGCAATGAGTATGGTATGAAAATTAGCCTTTCGAAGACTAAAATTGATGTCAGTAGGAAAGAAATTCAACAGAACTGAATGCCATATTGGTGATACAAAGCTGGAACAGGTCGATAATTTCAAGTATTTAGGTTGTGTGTTCTCCCAGGATGGTAATATAGTGAGTGAGTTTGAATCAAGGTGCAGTAAAGCTAATGCAGTGAGCTTCGCAATTGCAATCAACAGTATTCTATAAGAAGGAAGTCAGCTCCCAGACGAAACTATCTTTGCATCGGTCTGTTTTCAGTCCAACTTTGCTTTACGGGAGCGAAAGCTGGGTGGACCCTGGATATCTTATTCATAAGTTAGCTGGGGCTGTACCTTAATTAAGGCCACGGCCGCTTCCTTCCCAGTCCTAGCCCTTTCCTGTCCCATCGTCGCCATGAGACATATCTGTGTCGGTGCGACGTTAAGCCAATAGCAAAAAAAAAAAAAAAAATTAAAACATTCATGTTAGAAGTAACAGACATGAAAGTAACGAGAATGATTGCTGGTACAAACAGGTGGGAACAATGGTAGGAGGATACTCGGAATGAGGAGATAAAGGCTAAGTTAGGAATGAACTCGATGGAAGAAGATGTACGCATAATCAGGCTTCGGCGTTGGGTCATGTGAGGCGAATGGAATAGGATAGGTTACCTAGGAGAATAATGGACTCTGTTATGGAGGGTAAGAGAAGTAGAGGGAGACGAAGACGACGATGGGCAGACTCTGTTTCTAACAGTTTAAAGATAAGAGGTATAGAACTGAGGCCACAGCACTAGTTGCAAATAGAAGATTGTGGCGACATTATTCGTAAATTCACAGAGGCTTGCAGACTGAAAGCTGAAAGTCATAACGGTCTATAATGATGTATGCATAAAACCCTAAAAAATAAAACATTTAATAAGAAAACAAACCTGAAAACTAATGTAATTTAATTAAGGTGTTTCTTTTTTTTTTTTTTTTTTCATTAATACCCAATTTGTGGTGATAAAACCTTGTTTTAGCGTTTTCTAGAGACATTAACATTAAAGTATGAAACTAGCAATGAGGAAACAAGTTTCGAATTAGCATTTATGAGGTTCGTTGACGTTTTCTAATTCCCCGTTGCCTAAACCTTTGACTGTTGTTTTGGAACTGTTATTTGGAACATAGTAGTTCGTTTCGGAACAGGAACAACCGGAACTGTTCCAGGAAAAGGACAACTTCGCCCATCTCTAGTGCTGCAGACTATCATTCCATTGCACACGTGCTGCCGCTGAGCGAGAGAACGCTGGAGGGGAGAATTGTGTGTGAGATTGGTCCCCTTGCCCTCTGTAGTTACGGTTGTGACACATTCTTTAATAACTATAGTGTCAGTTTAAAATAGCCCTGAATGACTTGGTTTGTAGCTTAGCCGTATAGATGTTCTCATTTATCTTGTAACCATTCGCATTTGTTTATGTTTACACTGCAGTGAGCCATGCCTCTTTAGACCGGGCAACACTGTTGATACCTGTTGTCAAGGCCGTTGTTCTCCGCACTTTCATCTGGCAGCTGGTTTTCTTATCAGTGGAGACTTTGATCAGCTGACGTCTCGTTGTCGCTCGAGAATGTTTGTTTGTGTCATAGTGTATTTGGTGTCTGTTAATTCTGTGTCTGGAGTAGGAGGATGCGGCGATGCTCTTTAGCTTGGTGTCGGCTGAAGGTAAATAGTAAATACTGCTATCATTTCTCGATACAATGCGTTGTTGCTGTGGAGCTGCTCGGAGAATTCTGGCCTCCACGGACTGTTTTGTAAATATGAATTTAGTGACGCCGTTCCAAAATGAACGGAAGTGTGCAAGATAATATGTATCCCAAAATAATCTCATCGGTTTCTTCTGTTTATTTAAAATCTATGTGTAATACCAGATTGATACTAGCATAATCAGGATTGTAGTGGAAATAGAAATAGGTTTCTGACTCACTCGTAAAATGACAAAATTAAATACGAGCATCCGTCCGTGTAACGGGTTGCTGAGAACGGCTTCGGACTAATTAAAACAAGATAGTTGTATTAAATTAGTTGTAAGTATTTATATGTCTCAGTAAACCTCTGTTTATTGGAAGAAAATGCAAAATCAGAAGGGCAGGAAAACTGAATACCACAGTCATAGCAAAACATTAGAATACCAGTATATTGTGCGTTGTTAGCAACTCAATGGGTGATCGACCATCTATTTAAAAGTAGTTTTGTAAGTTGTAACTGGTTTCAATATTGAGACATATTTACTACCAGCACTATCAATCAGATATTATACGTCTTAATAATTTTCTAGAGTATCCGGTAAATAATAATAATAATAAACATTAATGAAGATTTTTTTCAATGTTTCGTTAATTTAAAAACAAAGGGTTCTGTCACACTCGGATGTTTGAGGTAAAAGTGAGTATCACACATTCTAGAGATTTATGAAGCAGTGTGGGTAAAAATACAGTTGGCAGTATTGATTAGATACGGAAGTTCTTTGAACTAATGCGGCAGGTTTAAAACATTAACATTATAAAACAAAGAAACTTCAGTCCCCTTTCCAGATAGGTTTGGGACTCTGTTCCACTGCATGAAAATCCACAGCCTGTTTTCAGTCATTTGACCGGGTCAGGAATGGAATTAATGAAGCCCTCATCTAGCGGCGAGGATAGGAAATGTGCCGGCTGCCGAAGCCTGTTGCTGTCCTTGGGGCAATGATAATGACTGACAGAGTAATTGTTAATGGAGAGTGTTGCTGGAATGGAAGATGACAGAAAACCGGAGTACCCGGAGAAAAACCTGTCCCGCCTGCATTTTGTCCAGCACAAATCTCACATGGAGTGACCGGGATTTGAACCGCGGAACCCAGCGGTGAGAGGCCGGCGCGCTGCCGTCTGAGCCACGGAGGCTTAGTCCAATACCACTGCATCCCTGAGCATATTGTATGTATGCGCATAGGGTGAAGGAAGTTTTCTTCCTTGAAATAACTGACGGTAAGAAAGATCGATGCAGTTGCGTATTACTGTACCAGTACTAGACATTGAAGTGGGTCTTGTCGTGTTCTTTTTTTTTTCTCTCTCTCTCTTCACAAAAGCTATTTCTTTTCACAAGATTCCTAGTAGAGTTTATCGGCTTTGGACGGTGTTTTCTCATTTAAACTGATGGAAGTGAATCCGAGGGGATGAGGGAATCTGAGGTGGCGAATGTTGCAGGATTCTTGTTGTTTTGTTTACGATTATTACGTTCAGTGGCGTAATTTTCAAAGTACATCACAATTCCGTCACCTCAATATTGAAAAGCAATCCATCTAAAACATTGCCATTGCTATTAAAAGGATATTTCGACATATGAGCACAACAGATGATAGAGCATATCCGGCAAACGAGCCCAAAGAGTTAGGAATGTTCTATTATTATTATTATTATTATTATTATTATTATTATTATTATTATTATTATTATTATTTGCTTTACGTCGCACCGACACAGATAGGTCTTATGGCGACGATGGCGATGGGATAGGAAAGGGCTAGGGGTGGGAAGGAAGCGACCGTGTGCTTAATTCAGGTGCAGCCCCAGCATTTGTCTGATGTGAACATGGGAAACCACGGGCTGCCAACAGTGGGTTCGAACCCACTATTTCCCGAATGCAGGCTAATAGCTACGTGACCGCAGTGTGTTCTCCTATTAATCTTATCTGCTAGTTCCAACTGTCTCCCTTGCTACCAGTTTCCCTCGACTTTGCTCCTGACATACGATTGTAGACCCGCTATTTCTCGCCCTTTTCAACATTTTGAAAGCGAGTAAACATTTTGTTACCAGGTTTAAATACAGGAAGAGGCAGGGAATTAGACAGAAACAATTAAATACTCGTAAAATGTTATTAATGAGGAGAAATGTTTGGTGTGTAGTTGCATTTCTGAATTGCAGTTGTATGAAATTATTCTTCCTTTTCTTCTTCGGGTTTCCCTCGGACTCAGTGAGGGATCCCACCTCTACCGCCTCAAGGACAGTGTCCTGGAGCTTCAGACTCTGGGTCGGTGGATACAACTGGGGAGGATGACCAGTACCTCGCCCTGGCGGCTTCACCTGCTATGCTGAACAGGGACCTTGTTGGGGGGATGGGAAGATTGGAAGGGATAGACAAGGAAGAGGGAAGGAAGCGGCCGTGGCCTTTGCCTGGAGGAGAAGTGGGAAATCACGGAAAACTACTTCCAGGATGGCTGAGGTGGGAATCGAACCCACCTCTACTCATTTGACCTCCCGAGGCTGAGTGGATCCCGTTCCAGCCCTCGTACCACTTTTCAAATTTCGTGGCAGAGCCGGGAATCGAACCCGGAACTCCGGATATGGCAGCTAATCACACTAACCACTACACCACAGAGGCGGACTGTATGAAATTATGATCCTTTAATTTCTATTACAGTACCGTATGTTCTTGTTTTTATTTCTTATTTGGGTTGTCAGCTTTTTAAGATTGCCTTTGTGCTTTCTATTTCTTCTATTTTTTAAGTGAAAAATACTCTTTTTATAATAATACGTGCATACTAATATAGTAATTTTGTTCTTTATTTTTATCGTCTTCGAAGCGATGTTTCTAAATACGAAACCATATCACTCTGATTTAAATGTGTGAAATAAATAAATACCGAGCTCGATAGCTGCAGTCGCTTAAGTGCGGCCAGTATCCAGTATTCGGGAGATAGTGGGTTCAAACCGCACTGTCGGCAGCCCTGAAGATGGTTTTCCGCGGTTTCTCCATTTTCACACTAGGAAAGTTACTTTTTTTAAAATCAGCTATGCACGTTACGCTGCCCGTAGATTCTCTCCTTAATTAAGGCCACGGCCGGTTCTCTCCCACTCCTAGCCCTTTCCTGTCCCATCGTCGCCATAAGACCTATCTGTGTCGGTGCGACGTAAAGCCAATAGCAAAAAAATAATAAATAAATAAATAAAGAAAGAAAGAACTAAAATGGTTGTTTTTTATTGGTCCGGAAAAATAGTACGGGATTTTGACCGTGCCGTATAGGGTCAATATGGGACTAGCGTTTTCTTCTATGCTACAGGTCTGAGTGTTAACAGCTTGGTTATTTCGTATTCCACTGCAGAACTCTTTTAATATTACGTCTTGCTATATTGGCTCAAAGATCTGCTTGTTCGGTTCCAATCTACAGCTTGAAACTCGAACGGCTTTTTCCTACCAACATTACTTTTGCTTATGAAGTACTATACTGAATTTTTTCTAACATGACATATCTGTTAAAGTCCGGACATACTGTACTTCAGACTTTCAGATAATTATATGTTGTTACAAAAGTAGGTTATCACCGTAGGTTTAACTGCGAAGAAGTTTCACTCGGAGAGAATCTACGGGCAGCGTAACGTGCATAGTTGATTTAAAAAAAAGTAACTTTCCTACTGTCCGGTCCCGCGGTGTAGGGGGGCAACGCGTCCGCCTGTCACCCGGCGGCCCCGGGTTCGAATCCCGGCTGGGTCAGGGGTTTTTAATTGTAAAAGATTATTATCCCTGGCCTGGGGCTGTTCCTTTCCTCTACATTTCCTCCATTCCAATTACACGCAGGTTCATATCACATGGTGCAAGTAGGCAAAAGATCTCTATAGGTCGACGCCCCGAACAAATTGCATTTAAAAAAAATTCCCGTGCAGTTGTTTGATCCCGGAATGAAGGAGGTCAGGCGCTGCTCTTCTCCACTATAAATCCCTCAGTAATCTTGTATTTGCTGTATTAAGTATATCTGACAGTTGACAGAAAGATTGAGAATGAAGTGGGGCCTACATTAAGCATATCTGCACTGGAATCGCTTATGTTATCACAGCGAGAAGGATGCTTCAAAAAACTACACTGAAAAGCAGCTGCTGCGTAAGGAACAAGCTACAAGGAATGGGCAGCATTTAAATTAACATTTTATGTAATAATCCTAGCGGTGTAGCCTATGAAGTTCTACCTGTTTTATCACAGAACTTACAGGTTGTGTGCAAATTTTGTGTAATATGATATAATTTCGAATAGATTGCTAGGGGGAAGGGTGAAAGGCGTCATTATCGATAAGGAAGGAGCATGCTTTGGACTTGACTATACATTTTTCTCGGGGGCGGGAGGCGATTACTGATGATCCAATTCTAAGGTTGGCACCTCTGGACTCACCCTAAAGCGGTATGTTCCGAGCACCTTATCAGGATTCGTAACAATTCTTATCACCAGGCTCCATCCAGCGGTTAGCACTACTGGTGGGAGCAATTATTCCGATTATTCCAAAATCCCTTTAATATCGTGAGTAGCCTCGCGATTCCTGGCAAACGCCAAATATCTGATAACCACCAGACTCCAACGCGCAGTGATCATTGCGTGAAGAGCCCACTATACCTCTCACAGCTTGTTTATTACTTATAACTGTATATTAGATTGATTTTTTCGCTACTAACAGCACAGGGTCTAAGTTGGAGGTGAGCTCTGTACAGACTCTTTGGAAAAAAAATGACAAAATGACAATGGTTCCGAGCTGTCGGTGGAGAGATGACATTTGTAGACGAATAAGTTTGAGTGGGGTTTTTAAAAAGGAGGACAATTCACAATGTGAAAATAAAGGTGGAATTCAAGCGGACACATTCTCCTTTATAGAACAAGAGGAGTTGGAGATTCGAATAATTTACCAAGGGAAGTGTTCGGTAAATTTCCAAATTCTTTGAAAATACTTAAAAGAAAATATAAGTAAACTACTGACAGGGAATCTGCCTAAATACAGATGAGTGGTGGTTGGTTGATTGGTGGTGTAGGCGTCATTGTACGGACTAGGAAGGGTAAGGAAGCAGTCGTGGCGGTGAGAAAGATACCATCCTGGCTATCGCCGAGAGCTGAAATAGGAAACCACGCAAAATTATTTCGAGGATGGCCGACGAGGGATTCGAACCCAGAGCACAGAGCTGGCAGCCGCAACTGGCCTTGCTGCAACGCACTGAGCCACTGAGCTAACCTATCCGGTGGGAGATTATATAAAACATAGGTTTAAAATTAAATTTTAATTTAAATATCTGTGAATAACCAACCAAGTTAGTATACAGCAGGTTCGTGACGGTAGATAGGTTCAAGTGAAGTTCTTGTAGGTGTGATGAGATTTATTTGGGAAAATTCACACTCTCTCATGGATATGGGGACACTCTTAATATGGGGAATAAGATAATCCCGGAAACCTGGAACGATTTATCCACGAGGCAGCCCAAATAGACTACATAACGAATTTATTTCTGTCACACCGTAAGTAATTCCATGACTGGCTATCTGGCCAAGTCGAACATTCCCAACGCTTCAGCACACTTATCTGTTCTGTCAGGTAACATCAACATTTTGATAACACTAGTGTTCGTTACAGTTCAAGAATACAACTTAAGACGTGGAAACATTTAAAAATTACCATCAAGAGAGATGGATTTTTAACATTCAGCTATTCCTTGCGGACCTAAAAGTTTACGGGTATGCATCCCCCAACGTTCCCTCAGAAAAAAAGATTCCCAACTACAGTATTCTTTTTCTTCAGACTGTATGTCTGTTTGCTTTTTCTCAATCAGCACTATTTTCCCTTGATTACATACAAAAGTCCGTGATAAAATTATAGTACCCCCTGTGGGTGGGGGACGCAGACGAAGAATACACCCACGGTATCCCCTGCCTGTCGTAAGGGGCAACTAAAAGGGGCGACCAAGGGATGGTCGAATTCGAACCATGAGACTACTTGTAATTAGTACCACCACGCGGGGAACGCCATGGGTCGCTTGTACTGGCGCGTAGTACCACTATGTTAGGTACAAAATAGGTTTGTGATTAGTAGCAACAGAGTGCGCTTCCGGCTTTTACAGTACCTGTGATTAGTACCACTTTAGGAGCGACACCATGGTTCTGGCTTGCCTATGATTAGTAACCACTCTATGAGGAACACCACGGGATAGTATGAGTCCCTGTGGTTAGTACACTTATGTGATGAACACCGTAGGTTTGCGTTGCCTGTAAATGGCGCCGCAATGTGCGAAACATCATAGGTCTGTATTATATGTGCGAATTTCATTACGTGTGAGTAGTACAATAATGTGTGGAATACCACGAGTCTACACTACTTTTGATTAGTACCGCAACATGACAAATACCATGAATCTACTTTCGTAGCGATAAGTACCATCATGAGGGGCGGATGACTTGGATTGTGGGCCCCTTTAGACTAAAAGCATCATCGATTCAGTATTATGCTATAGACGCAGTCCCTTGGCCAGTGATACTCTTGTTTTATGTCAGTTTCTGTGAATGTGAGGCATTGCGGGTAGGATCCACTGATTGTTTTAAATTCATTTCCATCCATTCATTCTTCGTCCTCACGTTTTGAATTCTGATCATTGGAGGATTTTGGACTTTTAATTTTTCATTACATTTCGTCTCAAGTCGTACCATTACGGGCCGATGACCTAGATGTTAGGCCCCTTTAAACACCAAGCATTATCATCATCAAATTAAATAGTGGTAGTCATTATTTTAAGGGGAAGAACTACCAGACAATATTCTCCTCTTACTTCTCATTATTGGACAAAGAGCAAGAGGTTCAGCCCATCGAAGATTAAAAGTGTCCCAAGAAGAAGAAGAAGAACCATAAACGGTGTCAAACTCAAAGTCCATGTAGGCCTCGTAAAAGTAATTCCGTGGGGAGAACAAGAATCAAGCAAGGGAAAGAAACGAAGCCTGCAGTTTTACTGTGACTATTGGTATCGTGATCTTAGCCAACGCGAGTTTTTGTTTTAAAAAAAAACTCACTAGGTTGGCCAGGAATTGAACCATAGCCACCTTGGTGAGAAGCCAGTGATGAAGTCACGTGACCATCACACCCTTTGCTGTTTTACGTCGCACCGACTCGGACAGGTCTTATGACGACGACGCGATGGGAAAGGGACAGGAGTGGGGAGGAAGGAACTGTGGCCTTAATTAAGGTACAACCTCAGCATTTGCCTGCTATGGAAATGGGAAAACACAGAAATCCATCGTTAGGGCTGCCGACAGTGGGATTTGAATACACCATCTCCTGAATACAAGCCAACAGCTTCATGCCTTAAGCAGCATCAGGGTCGCTCTGCCTAACACAACCCAATTGATCAAGGGAGGTTGATTAATAAGAAATATGGAAGGAAGGACCTTTATGCAGGAAGCAATGTCGAATTTGGCTAGAGGTCCAATGTTTGCAACTTCATGCTCTTCCAGTTCCAGTTCTGTAGGGGATAGAATTAAGTATACACTGGACTCTCTCATATCCAACCAACTGCCCTCAGTAAGGCATATTTATATTGTACCAGTCATTGAGTTATATTAATTTTTAGATTAATGGAAAATGGATTGTGAACTACCGTACACATTGGATAGGACAAAGGCACGCCATGGTACAGAATACCAGAATACAGATATGAGAAGTTTAGAAAAGCAGCTTATTCAAAATGTTTTTTTTTTCTATTTGTTTTACGTCGCACCGACACAGATAGGTCTTATGGCGACGATGGGATAGGAAAGGCCTAGGAATTGGAAGGAAGCGGCCGTGGCCTTAATTATGGTACAGCCCCAGCATTTGCCTGGTGTGAAAATGGGAAACCACGGAAAACCAACTTCAGGGCTGCCGACAGTGGGGCTCGAACCCACTATCTCCCGATTACTGGATACTGGCCGCACTTAAGCGACTGCAGCTATCGAGCTCGGTCAATGCATCTCCTACTCTTTCCGGTCATTCACTGGTACTCCCTATGAAAGAATAATTGCAAACCATCCACTTCATGGTCCGTATTGATAAATTAATCAGTAAATCAAGCAGAGAAATTATTGTTGCACCTAATTGATACTTTTATTTTGCCTTTGGCAAATTTAAATTTTCAAGTAGTACACATTTTGTTTTGACTAAACAGCTACACTTTTTGATTTAGATAGAAATTCATAAAAATAGACATATTATTCCACGTGAATCTTAATCTCTAACATATTATTTTTTTAAGGTTAAATCTTTGAAACCATGGGAGGGGTGAGGGGTTGGGGGGAGATTAATAACTTAGCTCTGTCTATTTTGATTAAAACTTACGGGTAATAAACAGCAAATAGACATTTTCTAGTCATCAATTATAACATGTTTTTGGAAATGTTTATTAGGTATAAGTTTTAAACAAAATAGACATAGCTAAGTTCTTAACCTCTGCCCTTCATCGCCCCCTCCCACGTTTTCGAAGGTTTAACCTTTTTTTTCTTAATATGTTAGAGATTGTTTTAAGATTCACATGGAATAGTATGTCTCTGTACTTTTATGAATTTCTACCTAAACAAGAAGTGTAGTAGTCAATCTAAACAAAACGTGTTCCACTTGTAAAGTAAATTAGCCAAAGGCAAAATTAAAATATCGATTAGTTGGAACAATTTTTCTGCTTGATTTTTGATTAAAGAATAATTCTTTAAGTATGTAAATCTGCTGTTATTCAAGCCATAATGTTATGTGCTATTTTGTTTGTAGTTACAAGAAAACTATTCTACACTAAATTTTGTGTTAGAATAAAAGGTTATAATTTTTTCCTTGGATTATCCAAGTTTTTTTGTGTATTGACACCACCACCTGATTTCAACCTCCCTCACAGACTATGGTCCACACTGAACAGTATTCGAACCAACCACGGGAACTGTACAGCGTTCCACTACTAGTGGAACAGAATTTCAACACCTGAGTGTGGACTGCAGTGCTACACAACAGACCATCCAGCACATCATCACCGATTGTAAGACAAGAAAGTATAATGGCAGTGCTAATGACTTTGCTCTTGTGACCCCAGAAATTATAGACTGCATCCAAAATTTAGATATACGTATATAGAAATGTAGATCCTATCCAAAGAGACACTGTATCTCTAGCCATATGCTAAATAAAAATAAATAAAAATTTTGTATTGAATATGTCTCAGTCCCAGAGGTGATGGAGGTGAGAGGTTTTGCTGTATTTGTTTTCTGGACAGAAGTAACACAACCTGTTGTCTTTGAGGCAGAATTTTATTTCAGGACTTCCAGTCTTGAATTACCCATTGAGTTTGATGTTCCATTCTCACCAGAGATTGTACCAATGTAGCAGTGATGGCCAGTGGACTCTCAGGTCGGGGGGCGGCCACAGTACATTTTCCCACAAATCTTCCTTTGGTACTGACTAGTATCACCGCACTCATTCAAGTCTTCCGCGTGAAAACAAACTAATTCACTGCTGTCAACCCTTGCAAAATGCAAATCAAAATTCCTGGTTTCAAATGTTACATTTCAATATAATTATTTATTTTTTCTTCTTAAAATATAAATAATAGGGCAAACAAGGTCATAAATTATTTATTGTATGCAACCATGAAGATTTGGCTGGTGCATGCTCATATAGGGGTTTGTGAGGACATCTTTACTGATACACTGCTACAGACTCTGCCCAAGAGAAAGCCTCTTCCCGCAACCTTCCTCCCCCCAAACCCATCCACTGGCGTGCTTCCCCCTTACATCTCAACCCCCTCACCAACGCTGTATCCTCGGACAGAAACTTGAGAGTCAATGTCATATCTTCAACCTGAAAACATTCACCAGTGAACTGCGCGCTGAAAGTCAAGTAACCTAAGCTTGATAACTTATTGCCAAACAGTCTTACTTGTTAATGAGAATTTACAGTTTCGCAATGAAATGTAATTTTCTTAGCATTATTCGAGTCCAATATTTGACTTCTAATGTCGAGAGAAAATAAAAGAACCTTATCGTTCTCTGGGAGTCCTTACTGGCCGGCCGCTATTGCACAGTAGTTAACTGCAGGTAGCTCTCCTGTTACCAAATCTGACATTAATATGAAGCTGGCTATGTTTTCATATTTGTCCTTCTCTCACCTTTCTGTAGTTTCCTCTTCTGTCGTGGTGTTTATCCTGCTGTTTGTTCCTATTCATGTATGTATCTTTTTAAATGCAGGTCCTTTTGTCTCTTGTTTGTTTCTTGCCATTAGTTGAGTACTGTACATATCATTAGCACTTGGTGTTGATCTTGTTACAGGCTCAGAAGAACCAACAGGTTCGTCTCAAACAGCTGCAGTGGAATGTGTACTGGGGCAAGTCAGACCGTCCATTCATGGGGCTTTGTTGTAGCACCTGTACCCCCAGCAGCCGGGTGAGTTCCAGTTACTTCTCATTTAAGGACAGAGGGCAGGTAATTGCTATTATTTTGCAGCTTGCTTTATGCAAAATTCAAACTATTTGAGTTGAGCTTCTCTTCACAGTAGACTAATGAAATTTTCACTAAATGCATGTAGAATTATACATTTTGCACATTCTAATGCAATTATTTCACCTGCAGTTGATTTTTTTTTTTTAATACCTCAAATTTGAGTTTTCAGATATTCAGGTGCACTTTTCTCTGTAACTATTTGAGATAGAATTATTATTTCTTCTATTTGAACACTTGAAATAAAAAATTAATATTATTTAAATTTAAACTATTTCGATTATTTAAATTAATATTAGCATAATTGTATGTGAAATAAATGAGCTAAATAGAAAAAAATATTTTGCTAAATAATAGGTAAGTTAAGAAATATTTTTTTGTTTAATAGATCATATCTGTTACATTATACCAATCTAAAAGTCTACTACATTTAGATTTGTAATTATATGAGAAAATTGTACCCGAAGAGAAGCACGCGTGAAACGAAACTCATTTTACGTTTTTTCAAAAACTCCAATGCAGGTGAACTAATTGTATTAGGATTTGTAGAATGTATAGCAACAGTTAAGAACTTTCTATATGTATGTGATGAAAATTTCATTAGTCTATTGTGAATTTTTCCCAAAACAGGCAGCAAAATGGTGCCAATTACCTACCTTCTGTCCTTCAACATAACATGCTAATGCAAAGGTTTTAACATTTTTGTTGTCATGCCTCTCCTCAGATGCATATATGTCTTGCATGTCGAAAGTGAAATTATTAAATACATCTCATCTTGAAAGGAAGACAACTTTAAAATCTGTCTCTTTATGTACGGCGTGAGAAACATGCCGTCCAGTGTCATCGCCGACGGTGAGAAAGGGAACCAGGACAATTAAAATTAATATACGTACCAACATTTTAAGTTGCAGTTTCCACTTAAAATATAATTTTAAATCTGTTTTTAAAAAAATCTTAAAACTGTGTATAGCATTTCCATAATGGAACAGACTTCTTTTATAAAGAAAGTTATTTTTCTGTGCTTTGTAATTATATTATTTCACTTATTTGTGATCAGGAATGAATTGGAAGAGGAATTGGAAGAGAGTGCAAAGTTGGAAAGAGTTGTGGTCTAAACATCAGCAAGACAGTGATGATGGTGATGGTGGTACGAAAGGAACGAGACGAACCAATGGTCTTGTGTGATTATGGTGATGGTGGTACGAAAGGAAGGAGACGAACCAATGGTCTTGCTCATTGAAGCAAAGCTGGCTGAACAACATCCCAGATTTCAAGTACTTGGGCAGCATTGGCCCAAGGGGCGATCTGACAGAACATCAGGCGAACAACTGAATCGACAGAGCATTGCAATTCTGCCGTCAAGTAAAGCAGCCGCTGTGGGGTGAACAAGTACCTCTGGAAACAAATATGACGTCGGTAGGCCCTACACAGATTCAAAACCACCACACTGATCAGTAGGGGGTAATCTAAACTCGAAGTAGCTATACGCCGTGGGAAAGAAGACCATGAATAGGAGATCCTCTCCTCAATAAGGTCCAGAAAGTGATTTGGGCATATGAAGATTATTATTATTAATATTATTATTATTATTGCAAGAAAATTATATCCATAATATACAATATATGCACAATAACGAAAAAAAAACCATTGATTCACTTCGGGCGTTATAGTTCAGTTCTTATGAGTTTTGACTTGACATTTGAGCACTGCCTTTTGGCGAAGGCTAAGTGAATTAATAAACAGCCAGTCATAGGCAGCCGATCGCTCCGATAGAGCGCGTTAGACTCTTGTTATGGTTACTAGTGTTGTCGATCTGTTGTTTTCTGTAAGCACGTGCTATCAGCTGTGTGTTGTATTGTGCTCAGTTCTTTCTGCGGTCTTTGTGAGTTCACTCAGCCATTCTTGACAAAGCACCAACACAGGCAGCTAGAAATAATGAGTTGATTGGGCAGTTGAAGGAGCACAATATTTTGGTTCACGATAACGTAAGAAAGGGGGGAACTCCTTGTGAAACAAAAAGCCCTAGTGCCCAGTTTACGTGGTGGGTGAAATAGCCAAGAGAGTGAAACCTCAACAGACGTTGATAATGATGATAGCGACTCAGAAATGAGTGGTTTATTCCCTTTGTTGGATTTTTTTTCCTTCCTTAGGAGAAATTGAATCTATCAGCAATGCAAGCTCCTCTAGATCGTGAGTAGAAACATTTCATTTCCTCGCATTTTAACTGTTCGAACCTTGATGCTTTTTTAAAAAAAATCTTATAGCCTTATCCTAAATATGTTATTGTTCGTCTCGTGTCTTGTGCCACATCGGGGAGCCATCAGGTGACGAACGAACGTACCGTTTCCACTTCTGTTATAACATCTAAATTTCAAAAAGTCATTGTTTAAAGCTGCATTTACACTAGCGAAACTCCCTTGTGAAAGTCACTCGGGCCAAAACTTACTCGCTTCGAATGAAATTTCGCACTACCCAAAACAGAGCGCAATTCAGAGCGAAAAATAGCGCGAATGGGGCGAGCCGCTTTCGACAAGCCTGAAAGCTTCAGTTCTGGTTTTGCAGCCAACATGGAAACTTGTTTTGTCCCTCCAGCCGCTACAATATTGCATCATTTAAAATAGATTATTGTCATAAAAGTGTCATAAAGTTGAAATAAATTTCAGTTTTTGTAAGAAATTGAAGTATTGCGTTTTTCGTGCCGGTCGGTGTAAGTTCTTCACAATGACCCAAGAATGCTTCAAAATAGGTACCCGTAGGTTCAAAAAAGTTATGAAATGACACAATTTTGCATTATAAACCAACAGTAATTGCTTACCTGATCCAGTGACTCTGCTCTTATTTTCTTTCGATCTTTTGCTTCGATATGATCCCAGTAGCGCTTTCATCTTCCCTTTCACTGTAGAAATAGGAAATTTTAGTTGAGAACTAATTTCCTTCCACGCATCTTCCCTTTTATTGCAATTGAAATAGTTATTGTTTTTCGGATTCCACATAAAATCTCTATTTTTGTAGAGCTCAATGAGCTGCAAGCACTGTTCTTGATTCATCCCTCGTGCAACTATGGGGACCACGTTTACACTGAGAGAAATTCGATGAGCGAAACCCTTTGATGCGCGGACAAAAACCGACTGACCTCCGGCTTGCAGCGAGGGCCCTCGCTCCGCAATTACTCAGGGGTGAGGGAACGTCTACACTAGGCGCAATTCCCTCGCAAAATTATTTTGCGAGGAAATTGCGCTTAGTGTAAACGCAGCTTTAGAAGCCTTTCTCGTGGAAAGTAGAGATTTTCCTCTGACGACACAGAGCACAGTTCTCTGTGAAACGTAAAGAATTTCACCTTATTTTCTTGACACATCATACGCCCAAAAGCATATACAGTATCATGTCTATATAAACATATCCGTTCATGTTGTGTGTTGGGAATCAGCTGTTTGTACTCATAACAATTTGGCACCAATGTCTGACTTCTGGTTAACTGTCTAGTCGAAACTCATAGAAATGGAACTATACCGTTAACTGTTATATCTGAATGTCCAACTTTTGAATCCACTTTAGTGCTTCTGCTGTTGGTGATGGAAAGTCTTCCAACCGACCTGGATAAGCCCGTAGTTGACACACTCTTACAATGTGAGGAATAGTCTGGCGAGGGGCTCCACAATCATATTTTGGAGATGGTACAAAGTTCCACTTGTAGAGAGAATCCCTGCACCTTGCATGACCTGTCCTGATCCTGTTCAGTCAACAAATAGATGGAAAGAAATTATGAAGAAGAGCAGTATGGATTTCGACAGGGCAGGTCAACGATAGATCCTATATTTACCATGAGATTATTGATGGAAAAACAGTGGGAATATGGAAAAGATCTGGTGATGGTATTCCTTGATCTAGAAAAAAAGTGTGGGAAATCCTGGAAAGAAAAGGACGTGGAAAACAATCAAAGGAATCGGTGAAAGCAATGTATAAGAACTGTTCCACAATTGTCCAGAAACCAGTGGGGAGAATAGATTGGTTTAAAAAATAAACTGGTCTAAGACAGGGAAGTGTATTGTCTCTACTTATATGTAAATGGTTATGGATAAAATTCTGTAGGAAACAAAGGTACATATAGAGGAGATATGAAAAAAATAGTGTTTGCAAGTGACATAGTGATGGAGGGAATCAACAATATAGAACTGCCAATCCAACTAGATGCTTTAAATTACAATATTGAGAAATATGGTATGAAAATCATTGTGGAGAATTGAGCAAAATTGAGTAAAATTCAGGCCAGTGCGATGGAGTTCCTAAGGAGTATGGTAGAGAAGACAAAGACAAGGAGAGACAGAGTAAGAAATGTTGAGGTAAGGAAACAGATAGGGGTAGAAAGACTGAGTGATGAGATGGAGAAGAATAAATTGAGATTATTTGGACATGTTATGAGGATGGAGGAAGGAAGGATACCAAAACAAGTGTTGGAAGCTAAGATAGAGGGAAATAGGGCAAGAGGGGAAACCCAGGACTGTCAGGAACAGTATAAGAAGACTGGAATGGAATACAATTACTGAAGAGGAGTGGTGAAAGGAGAGGCAACGGTGGAGAAGTACTATCAATAGCCCGACCTGGCAGGAGCTGGACGAGGGGAAATGAAATAATTCAGGAAAAGGGGACGTGCACTAGCCATTAGTAGTGAACCTAGTTTACATTGATGACACATGCTGTCACATCTTGCCCTATATTCTACTTTGAGAGTCAACTGTCAGGATGCACCAGGCTATGACTTAACCACCTTAGACGAAGGAAATTGAATAAAGCGTAGCATCTTATACTCTTTTGTGCGGAACACACAAGGTACAAAAGAAATGACATTAATCATCATTATGAATTGCAGTATACCCCTTTCAGACCTGAAAGAAAACTGGAGGCGTGAATTTTTGTTTGTATGTCAAAAACTGACTAAAATGCTCCTCAATACACATATTGATAGTTTATTTTACAAAATAAAAACTAACATCCGAAAAAAAGGACCCACACAATTGTGCGTATCAAAATTAAAAACCTCGTTGTATCACATATGATGATCTTAAAAATTTACGTTCACTAACCAATGTACACACTTCATTGAATATATTCCGGTATTCAGTAAAGCTTCTAGATTAATATAAACGCAATAAATAAATACTTACTTTTGGCACTACTGCTTCTCGCCATCTCACCGATCAACTGTGCTTTTTAAACTCTTCTTCCTTCGCCCTGGCGGTCAAGCGCATACTAAAAACAATTGAAATAGACGCTAAGTGTCCCGCACAATCACTGCAGTCCGGTCTAGCGCCGAAAAATCATCAAATACGGTCAGGGATAAACAAAATACGAACCCGCACAATTGTGCGTACTCGGTCTGAAAGGGATACAGCAACGTGTTGTCCCTTAGGAAGTGCCTGAGCTAAGTTGAATGACATCGAGCAGAAGTCAGGAAATTGTTAACATGTATTGTGTTGTTTAACCCACTTTAAACTAGAAGTCATTTTTGGAATACATACAGTATTTTTATTTTAAATGTTTTTTTTATTGCTTATTTAGTATTATTTTATTTGCAACAATTTTGACAATAGAAATACGGAAGGTCTAGTGAAAAAGGGAAAGCTCCACATACATACAGGAATTTTGAATGTGACAAAGATATTACAGATGTTACAGAAATTGATTCCCATAGGGAACCTGAAATATTTGTTCTGAATGAGTAAGTTTTCAATACCAATTATATTGATATTAAAGATATTACAGAAGGGAAGCCTGGACATCATCTCTGATACGGGAAAACAAAATACTTCAAGATGGTCTCCAATTTCCTATGATAATTATTATTATATTATTAAATTAAAGATAGGAAGGGACTGATGACCTGTATGTTAGGGCCCTTTAAACAATTACATTAATGATGATGATGATGATAATAATAATAATAATAATAATAATAATAATAATAATAATAATAATAATTTAAATATTATGTACTATGTCAAGGAGGGCATTCTTGGGAAAATAACATGATGTTGCAATGAAACTCTTCAATAATCACTTGTTGGCAATAGAGACTTTTTGAAAATTTGTTTAATGTTTTCTATGTTGAATCTTCTGAAAAGTCCATTTCTTACACCTGTTTGTATTCTCTTTGAGTGCATGATGCACTGAAAACTGCCTAATGTTTTTAAAACAAGTTATATTCTGTAGATATTTTCAGCTTTGGTAGTTACTTTGTGATCTATTTTTGCTAGTGTCTCCTGACTTGTGTAGGGGTATTTATATCTCCTCCAACTTGTTTATTTCATATGGTCACGTGTGTGTGCTGAGAGAATGGCTAGACTGTGGCGAGGTTTCTACGACCCGCTCCCTCGCAGGAAGGTAGTCGTAGCTTATTAGAATACCTTAGCATTTACCAATACTTTGTGCTTCTTTGTTTGGTGTTACTGAATATTCGTGTGAGTGGACAGACAGCAAGATCATGTGTGAATAATTCTCTAGAAGTTTCTTTCCGTGTATGTGTGTAGGTTGTTGTTTACATTCCGAAGTGTTCTTAATTGCTGCTTTGAACTTTTGACCTTGTCTGAGTATTGTGTGATGGGACTCGCTGGAACAGCAAATTAATTTTTTTTGGTCAGAGTGATGTTGAAAAATAGCCAAATAGAACAGCTCTAACCTAGGCCAATGTATTTTACCTTGTGGAATGGTGTATACTGTAATTTTTTTCTCTATTCCAATCAAGAAAGCTTGGTACATTAAAGATGCGAAGGGGCTGATGACCTATGTGTTAGGCCCTTTTAAACAAGCATAATGATAGGAACATGAATCATCTTCTTCTGTTGCTTTTATCAGGCCCTGGAGTTGTGGGTGTGAAGTGTGTCGCTCATATGGATTTGGCCCTGGCACCAACCTTGTATGGAGAGATGCATTCTCTATTGCGTGTGTCTGTGGTGTGTTGTGCAAAATGACGAGGAGTGTCTTGGACTCCCAGACCGCAGTCAGAAGAATTAGCCCGACACGATTTAAGTTCCCAACTTGGCCAGGAAGCGAACCCAGGTCCCTCTAAAATGAAGGCCTCAGTGCTGACCGTTCAGCTAAGGAGTTGGACGAAGATGGGAACGGGAATAGGAAAATGCAATATGCTAGGCACAGTGATGGTCAGCATGGGAAAAGAGAGCAGTAGAAAGAGAAGACCAGGACAAACATGAAAATGTGGAACGACAATCTCCCACATCTATGTACACTGTCACTTTCAAATAGATTGGCTTCTCATAAATTATAGTTCTTCTACATCCATCTCTTCCCAGTCCTCGACAAGCTCATTTCTGCTTCCCAGCTTCATCATGAGGGCAGGCGTTAACTCTCATTGAGGGCTCATCTTGACAGATATTTGTCCTTGGCATGGGAACAGGAGGATTAGAAGAAACTCTGATTCTGAGCTGAGTGGCTCAGATGGTTGAGGCACTGGCCTTCTGACTCCAACTTGGCAGGTTCAATTCTGGCTCAGTCCGGTAGTATTTGAAGGTGCTCAGGTACATCGGCCTAGTTTCACTTATAGTTATAAATTTCATTCTGTTCCGTATTGAAGTGGGATTACCGTAAATTAAGGTTTTCAAAGGTCCACCTATTCAGTACAAAACATTTTATTGTGAATAAATCACATGTCATATAGGTACTAGTTTTGGCATCTGTAATATGCCATCACCTAGCTGCAAATTGAACAATTACATACACATACTCAAAACAACCTAAAACACATTTTAACACATTATAAAACACATTATTAGCATCTATAATGATACATGACTTGAGTTAAAATTATGGTACAGTTGAAATGCTGCGGTATAAAATTCTTAAAATTCTGGCAGTTCCATTGTAAAGTTTCATGTGATGTTGTATAGTCCAGCCTGTGTACATCCAGGTTAAGTGAAATCTATGCTAATTTTATTTTGTCTACATGAGTTGACGCTTATTCACTTGAATTAGGTGGTTCCAAGGAAGTTTAATTAGTCATTTGAAGATCGTAGTATGACTTGAGATTGAAATTCCCACTTCAATTTGAAACCTGAAGAAGAAATTAGGAAGGAAAATTAGATCGTGAAAGCAATGTATGGAAATTACTAGAACCATTGTATTGAATAGGTGGACTCTTGAAAACCTTAATTTACTGTCAGCCTAGTGTCAGTAGATTTACTGGCACGTAAAATAACTCCTGCAGGGCTGAATTCCACCACCTCAGCATCGCAGAAAACCGTAAAAGTTCTTAGTGGGACATAAAGCCAGCATCATCATCATCATCATCATCAGAAACTCTGATAAACACAGGGAAAGGGAAGAGAAAGAGAGAGAGGGAATGAGATAAAGATGTATACAGGTGGTAAAAGAGAGGAACAAAGGATAAACACAAAGGAAAAAAGGAACCCAGTGGGATGGTATAAGTTATAGAAAGGAACAAACAAGTGAGAAATGAAGTTACAAATAGGATGGGAATGAATGAATAGGAAAAACATGACAATAGGTCATTCCCATATCGAGACTGAAGATCTGTCAAGATACACCCTCAGCGAGTGTTGAAGCCTGCCCTCCTGACGAACTGGGGGAGGAGAAACTAGCTTGTCGGACACTGTTGGGATTGATGAGGAGAGAGCCAAATCTGTTTGAAGATGTGGAGCTTGTCCTTGTATGTTTTCATGTTTATCATTGTCTCCAGTCCACATTGACCTGTCGTCGTGTTTATCCTGTTATGTGTTCCTATGTTGTTCGTACTGTTCTGCATATAAGTTGGTAACTCCCTCTGTAGATCAGTGGTAGAGAGTCAGCCTCCGGATCCCAAGATAACAGGTTCAGACTCGGCAGAGGTAGTCGGCTTTTTGAAGGGCGAAAAAATATAATTTCAGCACTCTGTCGTACAATGTTGGCATATAAAAGATCTCTGGTGACACATTTGATGTTCACCTAACAAAATTAATTAAAACTCTGTGCTGTAGACATCCAAGAGAGATTTGATTTACTCTGCCTTCTAGTGGGCCTTGAGTAAACTGGAATTGATGTTGTCAGGGAACAAGGTAGCTGAGGCCATACAATTATAATTCTTTATTATTATATAAGTTGGTGCAACAAAGAGCTAATCTTTGTGGATTTAAGTGGGAAAAATTAAGGGGTAAATTTTAAACAGGCTTTGTGTTTGAGATGTGCTGGGCCCTGAGAGAAAGTGCATGTTACGTGGGATAGTGTATAAAGTGCATAATATCCGGATTTCACTATACGGTAGAACCCCGCTTAACCAAAACCTGGCTTAACCGAAATGCTCTGACAAAAATAGTATTTTAATATTTTGTTGTTACCCTCTCGTTCTTATCGTCGACACTAGTAATTCTATTGCTATATACGCTGAGAGCTACTAGGCAAACCCTATTTTTATATCATGACTTACACCAGAATACACGTGTAGCATAAAACAGTATATCATCTAGTTTGTTCGATGATACATTTTTCTTGAACAAGCAGGAATTATCACTATTACTGCGTTATTATTATTATTATTATTATTATTATTATTATTATTATTATTATTATTATTATTATTATTACTGTATTATTCGTCATGAAGATTATGTAGAATGTGGTTAACGTTGCTTTAGTTGCGGGAGTTTGATCTTATTTACTGCTCGGACTATACTGCAGCTTATGTCAGGAAACCAGGGAAGTCCAGCGATCCTTCTCCATTCATATTTTTCTTTCATGCAAGGTCATTCAACTGGCCTTGCGGTTTTATACTGTTGTTCCAATGCTTTTCTAACCCCATTGTAAAAGAAATTGTTTCATTATTTCAGATTGCTTTGTGCTTTGTTGAACAGAACGATAAATCTACACCAGCTGATGCATTGTTGATTAAACGGTGGCACGACAGTGTTGCACCAAGAAAATTCAGAAGAAAATCATTGATTTTATACTATGAGTGACATTATGTAAACATTTTAATGTTAATATACAGTATGCACCTTTACTTAACGGAGTTCATGCATTTTTATTTCGACACTTAACTTCTGAAAATATTTACTATGTGTCATCCAAAATAACGCATCAACCGCAGTGGCTCCACCCGGTTTATTTAGGATAAATGGGGTTCTACTGTATTTGGAATTCTGTAAGATATGACCCAGGAATCCAGTCTTTCTCCTAACTGTAACTGACTGTGCTGACGATTACTGTTTTAAGAGGAAGTACAACTGGGCAACCATCATCTATTAGCACTAATCAGAAGGGAAATAGAAGAGGTCTGACACTTTGAAGGATGAAGGTATCGGCAAAAGAGACTCCCTAGGCCTTGCAAATCTAATACTGTCAGAGTCTGAAAACAATTAGAGTTGACCAAGAAAGATTGGATAGGAATGATAAAGGCGATGGGGCTGACACAAGTAAGTGAAAGCATTGCCAGACACGGGCTAGATGGACCTGTGGTCTCCAACCCACGCTCCCAAGATGAAACACCCTTGTCTCCTTTCAGTCACCTTTTACAATGGGCAGGGGATACTGCAGTTGTACTCTACTGCCCCCATCCACAGGCGATTAACTGTAACAAGCAATTTACTCTTTTCGCCACTTTCTCGTTAGTTACTTGTGCTGCCCATGGTATTTTAAGCGTTCCGTAGAAAGTTCACATTTCATAAACGTCAATCTTTTTTGTTGTCATTTTTTATGTCCGTCCCTTAGCACCATACAGAGGTGTAACATTTTACAAATTTTACCTTAAGATTGATATCCAGATTTGTATATGTAAGAATTTTTCTTGAATTTCATGAAAGCACAATGGGTATTCAGGGTGTCTTAATGGACCTATTTACCTCTAGCTCCTTTCACTTGGTCTTCCTGCTAAATCTGGTTTTCAAGGCAATTAAGAGTGCATTTTCTTGCTAGATCTTACACTTTCTACTGATTATAGTGTACTCCTTATGCTTGTACTTTTCTTCCCTCAGAATTCATTCGTCAATGAAGCAACTAGGACCTACAATGTTCGAAACATTCTACTTATGGATTCGGAGCACATCAAGAATGGCTTCTTCTCTCGCACCTTCTGTCACCTGGCAACAGTCTGGCAGCTCAAGAAGTACGACTACCCGCAAGTGTGTGCCACGGTAAGTTTAGAGTTTCAATGGGAATAAGAAGTTGATAATTATTGTAATTATAACGGGATGTCATTTGATAAACATTTTTAGCCTCATCAGTTGAAATACCACACCTTAGATGCTTATAATTATTCCAAGGGTTTGCAAGATTATGACCTAAAGAAGTCGTGTAAGCAAATGTGCCCTAAAAGCTAAATATGACCTTAGAAAAAGGAAAAATATGACTTAACATTTCAGGCATAGGTTACAAGTGTATTACTAACATTAAACGTGTCAGTAAGTGATTAGCAGACACATTTAATCATGAGGACTGACAGAGTAGGTAAATTAAAACTTTATACTTCATTCATTGAGAGCCTCCGTGGCTCAGGCGGCAGGTGAGGCCTCTCACCGCTAGGTTCCGTGATTCAGATCCCAGTCGCTGCCATGTGAGATTTCTGCTGGACAAAACGGAGGCGGACAGGTTTTTCTCCGGGTACTCCGGTTTTCCCTGTCATCTTTCATTCCAGTAACACTCTCCAATATCATTTCATTTCATCTGTCAGTTATTAATCATTGGTCCAGAGGAGTGTGACAGGCTTCAGCAGCCAGCCAGTTCCTATACTCGCCACTAGGTGGGGACTTCATTCATTACATTCCTGATCCGGTCGAATGACTGGAAACAGGATTTATTTTACTTCCTTTAGTGTCATAACCCTGAGGTGCGGTTCTCATTATGTTTTCCTAAAAAAGGGCCCAAAAATTAAATATTAGCATGCTTTTTTGGTATCTGTCGGCATACGTTCATATTACAAGTTATGAATCTCATTATTGGTCCATATTGAGTGACAATATACTTTTTTTTTTTTAACTTAAAACTTCTTAACTTAAAAGTCTTTCAACAAATTATAAACATAGCTATTTGGTTTTAATCAATGCTTACTTTTTAACAGAATAAATTTAACTACTATCATAGTTTTGCATATTCCATCAGCCATCAAAAAATTGTCAGATGTCTACATTAATCATATAGTTATACAAAAACATATTTTTTAAACAATTTCCAAGGTAGCAATAATTTTAAAGATTTTATAAGGATACAAATATCCAGGATCCTGGATATTTTGATTCATTGAGTTAAGAAACACGGCTGATGATGCCCAAAATATTGTCGAAACATGTCCAATAATAAAACGGTAATAATGTGAGTTTTTAAATGTGGAATAAAAACTATGTTGTATTGAAAAGGTGGTTATACGTTCGTATTTTTGTAATCATATCTTCTAAACCTGCTACCTATCTTTTTCGGGAAAAGAAAGAAAAATACATCTACTACAGTATTTTGAAATCCTGTGTTTGAAAATAGACGCAGATTTTCTTGCAAAATTGTACAAAAAACTATTTTAATCCTCCTAGTCAATACTATACAATTGTACATTATTGTAAGAAGTTCAACCATCAATACAGATTTAACAATGAGATTCATAGTCTGTAATAGACGCAGATAACACGTACATTGTTAAAAACGGCACTTCAACTTAAAGAAACTTAAAGAAAAATGCTCAAAATATAACCAAATATGAGGCATATTTTTAAGTAAGTACTATTTTGATATTCCGCCAATGCAGCGCTGCGGTCGTCATTCCGTGCATGCGTGCTGTGTACCTGCATCTATTGGCAAGGCTGAGACGCCATTACGGCAATAGTCACCCTTGTGTATGTTTGTTGGCAAGCATTTGAAATGGCCTCGCCGATCGAGAGTCCCGCAGACTGTGAAGTCTGGTCTGTTATTCATTTTCTGAGTGCGAAAGTTTTGAAAGCTATTGGTATTCATCGTCAACTGCTTGCACCAAATCTTCACTAATGACTGAAGGTCACCCACTCCGTTCTTCATCATGCACATCTTTGCGGCCACCTTTAAATGCTCAAACCCATTTCCTAACCATTCCATCGCTCATAATGTTTGGTCTGTAAACTGCACAGATCTCATGATGAATATCGATAACTTTCAAACCTTTTGCTCTCAGAAAACTGATAACAGACCGGACTTCACAGTTGGCGGGACTCTCGATCGGCGAGACCCTTTCAAATGTTTGCCAACAAACGTACACGAGGGCGACTATTGCCGTAATGGCGTCTCAGCCTTGCCAATAGATGCAGGTACATAGTGTGCATGCACGGAATGCCAACCGCAGTGTAACATCAAAACAGTACTTACTTAAAAACCATGCCTCGTACAACCTTATATCACTAAAGTGAGCAAACTATAACAAAAGCAATAAAAATGGCCAAAATATGCATTTATATGCAACATAAAATTGCTTTAAAACGCGGTTCAGGGACCCATCATTCACACTTATTTTTCAGATTTTGGGTAAAATGACCTCATCCGAACCTTAAGTATTACTCACGCTTCACAGACTGCAACTATAGCAGGTGAACCAGCTTCCTCTTACAGTGTAGTTTTATGCTGCCCGTTGTATGTATTTACCTGAAAACATTGGTCCCTATGGTCACACAAATGAGAGCAAATGACTGCCAAAGAAACTCTCAGTCAAGGACATAGCTATGTCTCTGATGTCTCTTAATTTCTCCTCAGAGCTAACAATAAATAGGACAAAACCACTGGTAATAAAAAACCAGTGAACATAACAATAAAACAGGTTTATTTTCTCCATGAAACTGATAAACAGCATACTGGTAGCCTGTGGTTTGCCGAGCTCAGTGAAAGTACTATGGTCCATGTACAGGTTCCCTACAGCCTATTACAGGCCTGCACAATGTGATTGTCTGTGAGGGCCAAACACAACTTGATCCATCTGACCATGGGCCAGATTACTTTGGATCTTGATTCTTACTCAGTCCACTGGAGCAAACTTAAGTAAATTTTTTAGTAGGTCTACAGTAAATTCTAATTAATATGCATGTTTAGTCCTTTTGTGGCAACTTCACTTCCACATGTCACTGTTTTTAAAAGGCTTATTGCTCACTGCTAAGGACTTTCAAAAACTCCGCTGCTTTTATGATTTTTCTTTTCACTCGCACCCAGCTTCTTGAGGTTAGAATGTTTCAGTACAAACGTTTGCAGACTGAATGAAGACGTATGTATGTTGTTCATTACTCACTTTATGACTACTGCCGTTTCTGTTCTAATATACTGGTGCATCTCTCTTGCCTGGGGCAGGTGCTGCGGGATGAGCGGTTACGACAAGCCATCGAGATGGCAGCGCAACGAGACTTGACGGAAGCTGGAACCAGTGACGAGAAAGTGTACGCTTCACTTATCAAGAAACACGAAAAACGAGCAGTTGATATCGTGCACAATATGAAGTCAACACTGTCTGACTTCCTCCTCAGGTAAAACATGTTTTGTGAAATTAGTTGTAAGGATATGATGTGCATTGTACAAGACTATAGTGGCTATGCTCTGCTTTTCAGTACCGTATTACAGCTGTCTGTCAGAGCATTACTTCCATGAAAGATTCATCATCTTGAACAGTTTTCAATCTAACATGATTTTTTTTTTTTTTTAATTTTAAATTCTAAAGGCTACCACTGATACAAAGAGTACCTTACAAATTTTTTGTTGAGCACGAACCTATTCTTTACAGAAATTTAATAATCAAAGAAGGAAACGAGAGAATTCTTTAACGTTCATGTGCATTGTTCCTAAAAATGTAGATAGAACCTTTCAATGCACTAAATGGGTAGTGACAAAGGTTTTGAGAAGTCCAAACTGCTTACAGAAGTGTAAAAAAAGCTTCGGGATGGTGCCTCTCGCTCCGATCATCAAACCACTGACATATATCTGTGAGGTGATATTTTTCTTTGAAATATTCAACAGTAGGTTGATAGATGATGTTCTTCTTTACATTGACTTCCTCAGGTTGATTGAGTGAGTCTTGAACTGTATGGTAGGGTCTATGATGTGTCCTTGTGAAGAATTTGTTTTGAAGGCGATAATGTTTATTAGCCAATTGCTGCCGTCACGGGAGACACCACGAACTTCTTGGTAAATGCTGAATCTCTTGTTCTTCAGAGCATCATGTTACTACATGAGTGACGTGAGTTAGGGAAGAGTTCACCATTAAGACAGGCTCCCAGGACATGACCAATGCCAACAGAGACTGCTGTCCTGAGAGCTGCCTAGTGTACTTCATACAGCAGTCTTCTTGTGACCCTCCCACCATTCACTGCATGATAGACCTGTATGATCCTGGATCCATGAGTTTGCTGGTGTAAATTGCTTAACGAGGAGCATGCCTTTCCCTTCCTTCATAGCCCAATTCTCGAAAACTTTAAAAGTCTCAGGTCTTTCCTCATCTTGCGAGTGTCTTAGGCTCTGTTAGTCATGGATTGTGTCTTTCTTGTAAAATCTTGTAATTTTAACCTTTAAGCCTTCTGACTGTAGATTTCTTCTACAGAACTATGACACTACACATACCCTATACACACATGATGCTGTATAGGCTTTTGGGCTTATGCCCTGTCAAGAAAATAAGGTGCTCTGTCTCATCAGAAGAAAATCTCAACTGTCCACGAGAAAGGCTTCTTAAAAAATGACTTTTTGAAATTTAGAACGTTATAATAGAAGTGGAAATGGTACGTTCATTCATCCGACTCCATAGTGAATTTAATTGAAGGATGTTGCTGATTTAGGTAGTTTAGAAATAGATGAATTTTCTCAGGACCTTCTGTCCAGACCACAAATGCATCATCAACATAACTCCACCATATCATAGGTATGACGAGCGCCGAAGCAATAGCCTCCTCCTCAAAATGCTCCATAAAGAAATTAGCCACTATGGGCGAAAGTGGACTTCCCATAGCCACTCCGTCCATCTGTTCGTAAAAATTCCCACCCCACAAGAAATAGCTGGACGTCATGCAGTGGTAAAATAGCTTAGTAATGTCCTCAGGGAACAGGTGTTCAATGAGAGACATGACCAAGTCAGTCGGCACTTTAATGAACCAGGACTCCACATTGAAACTCACCAAAAGTGCATTAGGTTGAAGGATTATGGTTGACAGCTTGTTGACGAAATACAGTGTGTCCCTGACAGTACGTCCTATGTGTGGCTGAAGCAATTTGCTTAGGTATTTAGCCAGAGCATACGTAGGAGAACCTATCACACTAACAATAGGTCTGAGGGCAACATCTTTTTTATGGATCTTAGGCAGTCCATATAATCTAGGTGGAACTGCATCATCCAGGGACAGATCTTTAGCCGCCTCTTTTGGAATTGAAGATTGCCTTAAGAGCTTTTCGAGATTTTCTTCTGATGACGCAGGGCGCAGTTCTCTGTGAAACGTAAAGAAATTTTCTCCTTATTTTCTTGACACGGCATAAGCCCAAAAGCCTATACAGCATCATACCCTATCTGTCATGTTCATGTCTTGGCCTCTTCCTATGATTCTTACCCTCTACACTTCCCCCAAAAGCTAATGATCATGTTGCGGGTGTCTCAAGATGTGTCATTTCAGACTATCTCTTCTTCAGGTTAAATTTGACTGGAATTTTCTTGGGGAAGAGTTACTTAGTATTGATCAGAAATCTGGTTTCTATAAAAACAGTTGCCCTATGTAGCCGAAAGGACAACAGATACCGGTGTATTATCTTTTTATAGACTGATCGTACTACAAAACAAACTAAAGAACTTGTTACAAAGCGGCATTCTTGTAGCTCTTATTTTAAATGTAATACTGAAAATTACCAGGTCCCATTGACGAGTTAGAACATGTTCTGCAGTTACAAAAAGAATTCACTATACAAGGAAATATGAAGGTTGATCAAATATAAACAGGATTTTTGTTCCTGAATATCAACAGTTGGTAGGACTGGCCCCACGCTTTTGCTATGCTTAGGCGGAACCGTTAGGAGTGGGGAGAGCATTTTGTTGGATATTTCCCGCCGTTTCGTCAGTAACGCTCACGATGTCGGAGCAACAGGTGCACCCCTCCAATGGGCAGGGCATAGTTATAAAATTTCTTGCTCATGAAGGAGCTACAGCGGTGGAAATTTGCCAAAGATTGACTGCACAGTTTGGTAATCAAACATTGTCAAGAACACACCTGTTTGCCTGGCATAAAATGTTCAAGGAAGGACAAAAACGTGTGGAAAATACGCAACACATTTGCCATCCTCAGACCACCATTACAGACAAAAACATTTGTGCGGTTAAAGACGTTATTGACGACTATCGATGGGCATGAGCGATGCACAATCAATGCTGCTTACTACTGCGAGCTGTTGAACAAGGCAAGGGTTGCATACCAAACCAAAACCTCATGGCACTACAGCCCTTGAAGGGCCTTGGCCTTCCAAGCAACCGCTGCTCAGCCCGAAGGCCTGCAGATTACGCCGTGTGGTCTGGTCAGCACGACGAATCCTCTCGGCCATTATTCTTGGCTTTCTAGACTGGGGCCGCTATCTCACCATCAGATAGCTCCTCAATTCTAATCACGTAGGCTAAGTGGATCTCGAACCAGTCCTCAGGTCCTGGTAAAAATCCCTGATCTGGCCGGGAATCGAACCTGGGGCCTCCGGGTAAGAGGCAGGCCTGCTACCCCTACACCACGGGGCCGGCACACAAGGGTTGCATATCGCCACAAAATACAAGACCAACCGATTCGACAGGTCATCCTCCCATACTGCAGCTCTAACTCTCTCCAAGCTACAGGAAATGCGCTGAACTCTACACTTGATCATCCTCCTTACAGCCTGGACTTATCGCCCTGTGATTTCCATTTGTTCGGACCACTTAAAGAAGCTCTAGGAGGGCAACAATTTGAAGATGACCAGAGTGTGGAAGACTTTGTGCGCAACTGGCTGGTGACACGACCCTGTTTTTTCTACGATGAGGGCATCAAAAAGCTGCCCATACGCTGGGACAAATGCATTTCCAAAGCAGGAAACTCTGTGGAAAAATAAATTGTAATTGCCTTGTGTTTTTCAATAAATGAATTTAAATAAAAGCTAAATCCCATTTATATTTGATTCCCCCTCATAATTTCAGCATTCAGCTTCATCTCATCAGGTGACATATACTGATTTACTGTGTTTAATAGAATGCAAAAAGTTCTGGATATTAAAAAAAGAAAAAACATTTTAAATGTTGCTTTGAATAACCCTCCATACACCATTATAGCAGTGGTATGATAATGTACTTTACCAATGTTATTTTATGCTGATATTAAGAGCAATGTATGTATACAAATGTGAATCATGTATTGAGAATATCTTGTAAGAAGGTATTGAATGGTGCTGTCGTTCTGTTGAACTACGTGAATGTCATTATGTGCAGTTATTTCTCTGGGTGATGTATACATACTGTCTTATTGCCCATTTAGGGGATGCCATTTCATTGAATTTGTGGGAGGGTGCTTCTTTTACTGGGTAAGAAGGGAAGAGGAAAGCCGAGGAAGAAGTATCTGGATTCCGTGATGGATAGGCTTAATTTGAAAAAATATGTTGACTTGAAACGCTCGGCAGAGGAGAAACAATTGTGGTTGCAGCGACAAGGCCTTGCCTTTAGGATATTAATTAACTTCTTTTACATGAAATTGACACGAGGATATATCCTTTTTCAGAATAACTAGGTGTATGTGTTTTATGGAAATATTGAAAGAATTTGATGTTTGTACTGAATTTTTCACTTGTGTTGCACTGAATATTAGAACGACAAATAATATAGTGGAATTTATGCCTTCATTACTTCGGATACAGTTTAGTGCAGTTCTTATAATTAAACTTGTGCTGTATAAGTCTAAACCAGTTCAGTATTTGGGATTGGTAAAATTATCCTAAAGGTAATAATTTATTATATAGTGAAATTGATGCTATACTTGTATTTTTATATTATAGATCTTGAAGGGATAAATGCAAAGCTGATGAGAACTTGTTTCAGAAGTGATTTTCCAACTTCATTTTAACAAGGATTGTATTGTATTTAATGTGTGCATTGTGCCAAATAAGACAATATGTTTCTATCATCAGGCTGACATCGTGGGTGCTATATAAACTGCTGCCATGCTTCCTGACCAGCGTGGTGGCCCATCCTGGACAGGTGAAGATGTTGAAACAGGCAAGTCAGACGGGACTCCCCCTCGTCTTCATGCCACTCCATCGCAGTCATCTGGACTACATCCTCATCTCCTTCATTCTTCTCAACAACAACATAAAGTCTCCTCTGGTTGCTGCTGGGGACAATTTGCGCATCCCTGTCTTTGGGTAAGGCACATGGCACAGATGAAAATACTTAAATGATTATTATTATTATTATTAATTATCATATGAGCCCCCGTGGCTTAGGCGTCAGCGCGCCGGCCTCTCACCGCTGGCTTCCATAGTTCAAATCCCAGTCACTCCTCTTCTAGCTTCCCTTCTTTTCTCAGTAATTCACTTCAGATATATTCTTTCCAGACATTCACTTCAAACCAAATTAAACAATAGATCACTACATCTGATGAAAAGGAATACTTACTCAAATTGTGAATGTTCCCCTTCAAGCTACATATAAACTTTTACTCATGTTACTATTCAACAAGACATAATTTATAAATCAAATGGCTGAACTATATAGATAAGGAACACCAACCATCAGATCAAGAACATTTGGTTACCATAAGAACGATGACATGGTTCAACACCAACTGTAGCAGTTTTGATGTGTCATTTAGGTTTCAATTTTAAATGTGTAGTCAGACTTCATCAATGTTTTGAACTTAGATTTTAAATTAAGACATACTAAATTATATTCTTTATTATTGGTTATATGTAAACATATGTTTCTAATTAATTAGATCATGTCTGAAGATGACTCGGTGTATGTAGGTTTGAAACTAGTACCAATTATATAGGACAGCATATTAAACTAATGGTATTGAATAGGTGGACCTTTCTCTACCCTTTGATAGTGACCAGTTGTCAGTACGGACCATAATGAAATAACTTATGAGATGATGTGACATGAGATTTGTGCTGGACAAAATGGAGGTGGAGCAGGTTTTTCTCTGGGTACTCTGGATTTCCCTGTCATCTTTCATTCCAGCAACACTCTCCAATACCATTTCATTTCATCTGTCAGTCATTAATCATTGTCCCAGAGGAGTGCGACAGGCTTTGGCAGCCGGCACAATTCCTATCCTCGCCGCTAGATGGGGGCTTCATTCATTCCATCCCTGATCCAGTCGAATGACTAGAAACAGGCAGACCGAGCTCGATAGCTGCAATCGCTTAAGTGCGGCCAGTATCCAGTATTCAGGAGATAGTAAGTTCGAACCCCACTGTCGGCAGCCCTGAAAATGGTCTTCCGTGGTTTCCCATTTTCACACCAGGCAAATGCTAGGGCTGTACCTTAATTAAGGCCACGGCCGCTTCCTTCCCACTCCTAGCCCTTTCCTGTTCCATCGTTGCCATAAGACCTATCTGTGTCGGTGCGACGTAAAGCAAAAAACAAAAGAAGAAACAGGCAGTGGATCATTATCATCATTAATTGTCATACATACTAATGAGAAATATTAAGTCTTTCGTATTAAATGTTCTCACCCCCTGTGTGTGGGGGACGCAGACGAAGACCACACACACAGTATCTCCTGCATGTCACAAGAGACAAGTAAAAGGGGTGACCAGGGGAGGATGTATGAGAACCAAGAAATTACTTGTGATTAGTACCATCACGCGGGGAACACCATGGGTCGCCTTTACTTGCGAGTAGTACCGATGTGAGGTACTCAATAGGTTTGTGATTAGTAGCAACAGAAGGTGAGTCTGTATGGATTTTTGGCAATATCAACATCGCTGTCATCGGAATCATCGCTGAAATTATAACTACTATCCTCATATTCACTAAAACACTAGTTTAACATGTTTTGTGTAACATCGCTAGAAAAATGATCCTTGTTTACTGATGTCATAGCGAGAAAAGTACACGAGCGAATAGTTGATGAATTTTACACATCGATAACTTGGCGAAAAATCGTTAAAATGTGTCAATAGACACATGAAACAAAAGAATGAAGCTTTATCTAGATGGCTGTGAAGAGACCTCGGACATAGTTCATAAGAAACTCACGAGATGGAACGATAATGCAGGTGCGGCGCAATGTTGTGTCTGACACGTCACTCCACAGCAGCAGATGGCTATTACATGACGTGCCCTACACGTCATTCCGTGCTGTCAGGTTAAGCATAATATTACCCTGTGTATTATTCAAGATAGCATGTCTACATTTTATACTGAAATAATTGGTGCACAGCAAATTTTTTTCACCCCATTGTACTATGAAGAGAACATTTTAAAGTCTTGGGAAATATTGATATTTTTTTGAGATGTTTCACTACTGTGTGTTGCAGGTGGTTGCTGCGAGGTCTTGGTGCATTCTTCATCAAGCGCCGGATGGATCCCATTACGGGTCACCGAGATCTGGTATACAGAGCAGCTCTCCATACATACATGATGGAGTGTCTACGTGCTGGACACAACATGGAGTTCTTCATCGAAGGTGGCCGCACACGAACGGGCAAACCGTGCCTACCCAAAGGTGGATATTGACATTAATTTTTTTTTTTTGCTTTGATTTTTTTTTTTTCACATGTCCAGGACACAAAATTAGTAAGATCTGTACAGTACAGACTTTTAAAAATGATCTAATTGTGATATGGTGAATAAAATGCTAGAAGAGAATGACAAGGGCCATTATCATATTCTAAGCGCTAAGCCTTGTCGCTGTAGCTATATGTATCTATCTTCAGCCATTCTTTTCAACTCGGTGTTGGTCCTGCAGTTCATTCTCTGAAGCAGGCTCTTGAAATAAGGCACTCTGGGTCGTCCTCTTCCTCTTTTCCCTGCAATTTTTCCTTTAGTGATGTTACAAAGGAACTCTTCATGCTGTAGAATGTGACCAATAAATTTTATTTTCAGTTTTTCAATTTCAGTTACCAGACTCCGTTTTTCTCCTGTGTCTCTAAGGACCTCGGTATTGCTCTTCATTTCAGTGCAACTTATCCTCTGCATTCTCCTCCAGATCCAAATTTCAATTGTCTCTAGTCTTTTCCTGCTCTCCTATTGTCCGCTTTCACAACCGTGGAGAAGCACACTCCATACAAAGATTTTAGCAAAGGCCTTCTGAGTTTGAATGTCTATATGTTTGTTGACCAGCAGATGCTTTTTATCATGCAAGGCTCTCTTTGCTATTGCTATCCTTTTTGTGACTTCTGATACGCTCGGATTATCACTCGTGACTAGGGTTCATAGGTAACAAAATTGTTGCACTTGTTCAATTTTATCAGGGCCAGTTTTGATGAGGTGTTTACTTGGATTTAGATATTGTCATGGTTTTCGTTTTCCTTGCGTTGATTTTGAGGTTCCATTTGCCTAAAGTTTCTGTTAGTATGTTGATCATTCTCTGCATACTTTTGCTTGTTTCTGCTAGTATGGCAACATCATCAGCAAATCTTACAAAATGTACTTGTTTACCATTAATTTTAATTGCAGCTGTTTTCTCTTTCATGACTGCTATGGCTTCTTCGATGAACGTATTGAAGAGGTAAGGAAAGAGTGGACATCGTTGCCTAACTCCTCTTCCTATTTTGGCATTTCTTTTTGTCCCATTGATTTCAAAATGAGGTTCAGCATTCTGTATAAATTTAGTATGAGGCGTCTATCTTTCCAATCAATTTCTGCCTTTTCCATTGTAAGGAAGAGCCGTTTTCAGTCGACTCGGTCAGAAGCTAATGAAGGTCACGTATGCTTTCCTATTCTTCTCAAGTCTTCTTTCCAGAATAAACATAGTGCCAGAATTGCAGGGTAGACACAATAATAGATGCAGAATTGAATTTGTCACAAAGCCCAGAATTTAGTAGTCAGGATAGCCTTGTCAGTCCCTCCAAACAGGTCATCCAGTGTGAAGGCTTCTTCTAGTTCTCTGCAGACCAAAAGGTGCTCGGCAGTCAGACTGAGACTGCAAGTAACTTCCCTACCGCAGCTATACATCCAAAACTGGTTAAAGACGCCCCTGTCTAGTGCGTTTCCCTGCTTATTAATTCATTATTCCAAAGTCTCAGTCCATATCCTATTGACTACCAAAAGGCCTTTGATACTGTCAAATGGAACCATCTTTGGAAAATTTTGGATGACATGGGTTTGCCACTCCATTTAATTGATCTCCTCAAGTCCTTGTATAAGGAAAATACAGCCACTGTGAAGATTCAAAACAAACAGTCTCAGCAGTTTCGTACAAGGGCTGGAGTTCGCCAGGGATGTATCCTGTCACCGTTACTTTTCAATATCTATGGTGAATATGCAATGAGAACTGCATTAGAAGGCTGGGACAAAGGGTTTTCCATTGGGGGATGCAAGATCAACAATCTGAGATTTGCTGATGACACCACCTTGATAGCATCATCTGAAAAGGAGTTGACAGAGCTGATCAAGAGAGTAGAGGAAGCAAGCCTAGAAATTGGATTACGCCTAAATCGACAGAAAACCAAAGTCATGATTGTTGATCGTAAGAACAACAACAGTCCACATATCAAACAGATTGGAGGGTGTGAAGTTGTACATCAGTATGTATACCTAGGCTCCTTACTATCCAATTGTGGTGGTTCCAAAGATGAAATAAAGCGCAGAATTGAAATAGCAAAGGTAGCAATGATCCGTCTGCGGAAGATCTGGAAAGATAACAATATCACCATTAAGACAAAAAAGAAGCTCATTGAATCTCTAGTCTTCTCAGTCTTCTTGTATGGCGCAGAGACGTGGACCATCCTCAAACGTGATCGTGAACGGATAGAAAGCTTTGAAATGTGGTGCTGGAGGAAAATGTTAAGGATTCCTTGGACAGCTCATCGCACGAACACATCAATCCTGAACCAACTTCAGATAAAAGTTCGTCTATCGTGTAAGGTCTCTCAACGAATTGTACGCTACTTTGGACATATAATGCGCCGAGATGGTAGTCTACAAAAGCTGATTGTTGAGGGCAAAGTCCAGGGAACCAGACAACGAGGACGAATACCAACGCGATGGATTGACATGGTGAACGGCCCCCTACAGTGTTCTCTCAGAGTAACCACATTGAAAGCTTTAGATAGGGAAGAATGGCGGAGTATGGTTCATCGGCTAGAGAGCTGAATATTATGATAGTCACGACGCCTCAGTCATGAGGCAAAACGAAGAAGAAGAAGAGAAAGAAATCTGGATAGCACATTTATGTCATTCTTTAGTACGTTTGTAACTCCCACCATAAGAAATTCAAATTAGCGTACCCGGCTACGTTGCGCGCACAATGCGCCAGCGACAACTGGCCTGGGTGAGAATTCGGTTGAGAACTTAATTTCACAGACCTAGCGTGTCAGCCTACAGCTGCAGGGAGCGACAGACTCAAGCCAATCTTAGATGTGGGCATATGTTTGTTTGGATTGCGCAACAGTAGCTCGTATGATGTGTTGGTGCTTAATTTTATGTTTGTAAGTGTATTGTGTAACAAACCTAAATTTGGCCTACTGTACTTAGGCATAGTGGTTTGCAGGACATTCAGTTATGGAGAAGAAGAAAGATAGACAGTTTACAAATGATGAAAAATTGAAGTTTATTGAGAAAGCGGATGCTAATCCACACATGAAACTTGTGGAAATCGCCCAGATGTTGGACAGTCCTACAATAAATTTAAGCATAAGCAACTTGTATAATTCTCGTCTCTAAGAATGTTTTTCCATGATGTTTTACTACGTTGGTGTTCTTAAAATGTACTGTTTCTTTATTTATGCCAATATTTATTTCATTAATTATAATAGTAAAGATCAGATCAGCAAAAGTTGCCCTCCATCAACAACTTGTCTCTATAAGGAAGAATTACCAGAACACTGGACAACATCCCTCATTCACCCACTGCACTAACCAGGAGACAAAACCGACCCTAATAACTACAGGGGAATCTCACTCCTACACATAACATATAAAGTATTTTCAATAATCATCCTTAATAGGATAAGTTTACAACTTGAGAAAGAACTAGGAGAATGCCAAGGAGGTTTCAGACCCTGGAGGAGCTGTCCTGATCAGATCATGAGTCTTAAGTTTATAATGGACTATAACAGGAGAAGAAACAGAGATATGGTGATAACATTTGTAGATTTCAAGAAAGCTTATGATTGCATCCATAGAGAATCTCTGTTTAAAATTTTAAGACACCTTGGACTACACCCCAAATTAATAAACATGATAAAATTGACTCTCACCAACACCAAATAAAAAGTGAAGTTTAGGGGTGAAACATCAGAGACATTTGAAATTAAAACTGGTCTACAGCATGGAGATGGGCTCTCACCACTATTGTTTAATTGTGCTCTGGAAATGGTAATGAGGGAATGGTTTAGGAAATGTCCCCCAAGAATAAAGATTGGCCGAAAACTCAAAACAAATTGCCTGGGTTTCGCCAACGATTTAGCATTACTAGCAGTGGTCATAAAAGAAGCAAAAACCCAGATATAAGAACTTCAAAACATTGCAAATAAAATTGGCCTCAAAATATCATTCGAAAAAACAGAAATTATGCCCCAAAAATCAACACGACTAAAAGAAGTTACCATAAATGGTAATAAAAGCAAAATAGTAACTCAATTTAAATATCTGGAGAAGTAATAACACATAACCTAAATGAAAAAAATCTCAATCCAAACAAGAACGAATAGATTAGCTAAAAGCACAAAAATTAACATAGGATATCTGCAAAAAGAAATGTCTATCAATAAATGCAAAAATAAAACACTACAACACAGTTATAAAACCGGAAGCTACATATGCAGCAGAAACACTTTTTCACCTGAATAAACAATCAATTGAAAGGAGGATTGGAAGAACCTGCATCAACAAAAAATAACAGAAAGATGGGCAGTGGTGGATAATACCTAACAAAGTCGTGTACAAAGAGTTAGAACCCATTACAGATAATTATGCGTAAGAGGAGACTGGGATTCTTTGGACATAGCATAAGGATACAGGATTCGAGACTTCTGAAACAACTAGCACAAAACAATCTCAACTCAAGAATACAAACCTCCGCTTTACCCTTACACGAAACAAACCAACAACACGCATATTTTCAACTGAGGAAAGGGCACGAACATCGGAGCATATGAAGAAGTACTGGGAGGACCACAAAGCCCGAACAATCCCTTCAAAGAGACCTGAACGATGGACTGACTAAAGTGATCCTATGCAGTCATAAAAGAAGAATAAGAAGAAGTAAACACTTGTTTATTTGTTTTCATCGTAATTATTTTTACGTTCAAACCTAACCTTAAATTTTACAGCATAATTGTATATAATTATTTAGCACATTCCCTCTGTATGACTTTTTTTTTTTTTTCCGGTCTCCACAAAAATGTCTTAACCAGTTTTGGCGAGTTCACTATATGACTAGTATCGTGTCTACCTTGCACAACTTAAAATTAAAGTCCCTGTATTTTTTGTCGTTTTCTTTCCCATTACATTCATGTAGTAACGATTTGTTTGTACCTTCTTGTAGGTGGCTTGCTAAGCATCATAGTGGACGCTTACGTGGATGGAACGATCGAAGATGCCCTCCTGGTTCCTGTAAGCGTGAATTACGAAAAGTTAGTGGATGGGAACTTTGTGCGGGAACTTCTTGGGCAGCCCAAGGAGATGGAGACTTTCTCTAATGCAATCCGTGGCATCTGGTCCACTCTCAATTCTAATTACGGCATGATGCGGATAGACTTCAACCAGCCATTCTCGTTACGGGTAGGTAGAAGAAGAGAAAGTCCATTCCTGGTTTATTTCAGTTTGCCAGTTTTCTATTTCCTTCATTAGCTCTTTGGTAACTTACAAACTGTTGGAAGTATAGTTTATAAATTTCATTATAATGGTGAGTATGACCTTGATTCAACCTTGATATAGAGGTAGTTTCCAACTTTCAATACTTTTTATTATTATTCTACAGTTACATGGAATTATCACTTAGGTTAATGTCTATTTTAGGAGATGTTTCATGTCTCATGCGAGACATCTTCAGCTAAAAATGCATACAAAAAGTGACACAGACAAGCAAACTGCATTGAAGCAATTTGAGATTGTTGAAAGTACGTTGAACACTGATAAAATATTTGTTTATATGATAAAAATTGCATTATAACAACTTAAACCCCTTAAAAATGTTATCATCATCATCATCATCATCATCATCATCATCATCATCAGTGTCCCACTCCAGTCGCCTGGGTGTGGTTAACAAGCCTCCTCCACTTCTTTCTATCCTTCCAAATCTGATCCATCCACCTTTTTCTCGGTCTTCCAACTGGTCTCTTTCCCTTCTCTTTCCAATTCCCTTCTTGCTACCCATTCCTTTCCCATTCTTTTTACATGTCCAAACCATCTCAGTCTTGCTTTCTGTATGTTCTGTACTAATGGTTCTGTATTTAGCTCTTCTCTGATTTTAATATTTTGAATTCTGTCTCTTCTTGTCTTTTTAACCAATGTTTGTACAAATTTCATTGCTACTGCTTGGATCTTACTATCTTATCTCATATTGTAATCTCATATTAATCCTAATAAATGCATTTTATGCCCCAACAGAAAGCTGAAAGACTGATCTACAAGAACATGACAGAAATAACAAAAAATATTGTCACGATTTCTAACCATCATAAAATACATTTATAACATTTTTTGAACAAAGGAAAGGTAATAGTTGAAATATTTTGCTTTAACAGAAGAATTTCTGATAGATAATTTATTCCTGAAACATGGTATTCTGAAACACACAAGTATGTTCTTGTATATTCCCCCCACAGTTCTCCACTTTTCATTTCGAATGCCAAGTAAAACAATTTTTTTAACAAAGCAGATTTTGAGGTCTTTTTTACATAATGGGAGCTGCATTTTGGGAAGGTAAGTTCATATGCCCAGGGTGATGTACGACCAATGGTACACCTTGACTTGGATAATTATTTTTCTTGCAGTTCCTTTGTCAGTCCTGTTCACACTCGCTGGTTTCTACAAATATTGACGTACTGCCAATAATATCACCTGCATTGACTTGAACATCATTCTGGTTATCAGAATTTTCTATTTCTTCTGAGGCACCTTGTACTTCGCCGTCACTTTCGCTACTTTCAGGAATAATTTCCTAGTTGAAATTAACACAATAATCACTGTCACCATCAGCATTTTTATAAGCTATAAATTTCACTATGTTCCGTATTGAAGTGCAATTATAAGAAATTGACAATACAATGTATCAAGTAAATGATATTACATCAGCCTTGGGACTAGTTTCAGCCACTTAGTGGCTATCTTCAGCCAAATAAAAATTAAACAGATTATGTGATAACTAAAACGTATGTATACCAAACAGAGAAATGTTGCAAGGAATACCGTATTTACGCGAATAATTCCTGCCACTGAATAATCCCCGCACCCTAACTTTAGGAAGGCTGGTTTTGAAAAAAAAAAAAAATGCCAACATTGACTCAAATAAAACCTGCACCCCAATTTTGTGCCTAAGTTTTTTTTAAAAAATATGCAGCTATTATTCGCGTAAATACGGTAATTATAACATTAAAATACATATCATAACAAAAATTATGGTTATGATCTTGTCATAATATGATGTCTGTATGTTGACTTAGGACCTCAGGCAAAGAAGTAAATCTGGAAATGATAGCCAGAATTAGGAATAAACAAACAAAAAGAAAATAAATTAAAAAGGAGAAAAATTATTTATGACACTCACCTCTAATGTCTGATGTAGAACAAGCACTGACTTGTAGGAAGCAGGCAATGTAAACAAAGGAGTAGATTGGGAGAGGAGGGTTAGGGGGATAAGAAGGACGGGGAGGAGGAGAGAAGGGGTGTTTAAGGTGGGGCTGAAGGATGCGGAAAGAAAGTCTGCTGCTGAAAGGGGAATTTAAAGATATTATAAAAGAAAGAATTCTTTTTATCTGAGACATGATTACTAAAGATAGGAATTAAAAGGTCAAATAAAATGTTTGATTTCTCTGAATTTCCATTTAGATTGAAAAACTGTTCCAGATCGATAAAACAATTTTCCAGAATATTGAGCAGGGGGCCTTTTTGTATAACTTCCAGAATTTTTATGTCCCTGTTGATGTTAGTGAACTTATGGTTAGTATCACCCATGTGCTGTCCCATCGCCAAAAATCTGTTATATTTCAGGGCGTTAACATGGTCTAAGTATCTTGTATGGAAGCCCCTACCTGTTTGACCGACATAAGGTGCGTTACAATTATTACACCCTGTGGGTGGGGGGCGCAGACGAAGAATATACCCACGGTATCCCCTGCCTGTCATAAGAGGTGACTAAAAGGGGCGACCGAGGTTGATTGAATTAGAACCATGAAACTACTTGTGATTAGTACCATCACGCGGGGAAAACCATGGTTCGCCTTTACTTGCGAGTATTACCACTATGTTAGGTACACAATAGGTTTGTGATTAGTAGCACCAGAGAGAAGTTCACTGTGTATTTCCAGTACCTGTGATTAGTACCACTATTTGAGCGATACTGTTGGTCTGCGTTGCCTGTGATTTGTACGCACTATGTGAGGAACACCACAGGGTAGTATGAATCCCTGTGATTAGTACTCCTATGTGAAGTGCACCATGGGTTTGCGTTGCCTACGAATGGCGTCATTATGTGAGAAACCCCATACGTCTGCGTTACCTGTACGACGTACAATACTTGTGAGTAGTACTGTAATGTTTGGAACACTGAGTTTGCGCTACCTTTGATTAGTACCGCAACTTGAGAAATACCATGGTTCTACTTTACTAGTGATAAGTGCCATTATGAGGGATCGTTGACCTGGATATTGAACCCCTTTAGACAACAAGCATGATCGATTCAGGATTGTGCTTTGGAAGCAGTCCCTTGGTCAGTAATATTGTTTCTGGGAAGGTGAGTCATTGCGGGTCGGATCCACTGATTGTTTCAAATTCATATTCATCCATTCATTCTTCATCATCACGTTTTGAATTCTGGTCAGTGGGTGAATTTTGTACTTTTAAATTATCATTGCATTTCATCTCATTTCGTACCATTAGGGGCTGATGAGCTAGATGTTAGGCCCCTTTAAACAACAACAAGCATCATAATCATCATCATCATTATCATCATCAGTTATTACAAATTGAGTCTATAAGATTGAGTCTACAAGATTTTTAGAAAAGCAACACAAACCGCTAAGACAATCCATTAAGATTCCCTACACCCACATGGCCATAAATGTGCAGCATACCATAGTATGGTACACCACGCTTTTAGCATCCCGCTGTCTAGGAAAGAACTTAAAAACGAATTAAACACCATTCGCAATATAGCTAAATTTAATGGCTACAACAGCTCCTTATAGAGAAAATCATTAATAAACATAAAGACCAACCTTCAACCACCTTAACAAAAGAAAAACTCACAACAATTTTTATCTACTTTTACATTTAATAGTAAACAAGTCTACCAAATCACAAGCATATTTTAAAAACATGACAAAATAGACTTCAAAACTTGTAACAGAAACACAAATCACAATACCAATTCTATTAATCATAGCAAAAAGTTCAGCAAGTCAGGTGTTTATAGACTCAATTGTAATGCATCTTATGTGGTCAAACAGGTAGGAGCTTCCATACAGAATACTTAGAGAGCATGTTAACGCCCTGAAATATAACAGATTTTTCACCAGGGGACAGCACATGGGTGATACTAACCGTAAGTTCACTAATATCAACCAAGACACGAAAATTCTCAATGTTTTACAAAAAGGCCCCCTGCTCAATATTACGAAAAATTGTTTTATCCATCTAGAACAGCTTTTTCAATCCTAACTTCAATCTAAATGAAATTTCAGAGAAATCAAACGTTTTATTTGACCTTTTAATTTCCATCTTCAGTAATCATGTCTCAGATAAAAAGAATTCTTTCTTTTATAATCTCTTTAAATTCCCCTTTCAGCAGCAGTCTTTCTTTCTGCATCCTTCAGCTCCACCTTAGACACCCTTCTCTCCTCCTCCCCTCCCTCCCCTGCCCCTCCCTTGTTTACCCCTTCTCCTCCTCTCCCTGTCTACTCTTTTGTTTACATTGCCTGCTTCCTACAAGTCAGTGCTTGTTCCCTATCCACTCCTTTGTTTACATGGCCTGCCTGCTTCCTCCAGCAAGTTAGTGCTTGTTCTACATCAGACATTAGAGGTTGAGTCTCATAAATAATTTTTCTCCTTTTTCATTTCTTTTCTTTATGTTTGTTTATTCCTAATTCTAGCTATCATTTCCAGATTTACTTCTTTGCCTGAGGTCCTAAGTCAACTTAGACATCATATTATGACAAGAAGATCATAACCATTATTTTTATTATTATATGTATTTTAATGTTATAATTATTCCTTGCAACATTATCTTTGCTTGGTATACATAATTATGTTTTAGTTATCACATAATCTGTTTAATTTTTATTTGGTTGAAGATGGCCACTAAGTGGCTGAAACTAGTCCCAAGACTGATGTAGTATCATTTGCTTGATATATTGTATTGAAAATGTGGGACCCTGTTGTCAGTTTATTTCTTACTATCAGTTTTGCCGCTAAGATCTTCCAAAATCAAGTGCTCGATTTCTGAATCGTCAGCAAAGCAGGTTGCCATCTTGATTCTAAGAACATATGAACGTACTTTCATATCTGCAGCTAATTAAATTTCTCCAGACCGTTGCTTGTTTTTCAGTCATTTTTGAAAGTGAAGATAAAAGTATCAGTATTCAGCTGGTATCTCTGTTAGTGCAATCTGGTGGAAGAAAGACACAGTGTCTCAGAAATACAATGCACCGTCTTCCGGAAAGACGGCCGCAGTTCTAGGGTTAAAATGAATATGGTGTTCACTCTGAAAGATGTTTATTTTTCCAGTAGTACCATACTTTGTCATGTGTATTACACTTTCTTTCAGGAATTGGTCACCTCCTTCCACGCGAATGGAAAGGCTAAACTGTATGTTCCTATGGAGAGTTTGCGAGATGACAGGCCTGGGTTCAGCGATACGAACAGCAACAGTCTCCTGCCAGTTTCCGATAAACATCTTCATGCGATCCCATCTAGTGCGTCATTGTTTGGGACAGACTTCGTCGATGAGAATAACAGACTGCTGGTGGAGAGTATAGCAAGGCATGTTATGTTTGGTGAGTAACAGGGCAGGTTTCTGAACCTTCAAAATAAAATTAAACTTAGTTTTTTTAAAAATAAACTCGACAAAAAAATGAAATTTTAAAATCGGCTAGTGATGGACACACACAATAAATATCATCATAGATATTTACTATTTTACTCATTTTGAGTGGAAATTGTTGGAAAGAAGAATTTGCAGGGGTGGATAGGTTGTTTTATTACTAGAAATTCTAAATAAAGCATAAATGCTAAGAGATTTTTTTTAAAAAAATTACTGTTATAATTTTCCCTTGTGTTTCCCCACCATTCTTCCACTTCTCACCCATCACTTTCTTTCAATCCTGACTTCATTGAGACTCTTTATTCTTACAACTTTCATGCTCAGACAATTCAACAATGGTAGAGATGGTTTGGTTTGGTTTTGTTTGGCACCAAAGCAAGTGACCCTCGACAAGTGTGTCCAAGGTTTGAGGTATGATATTTGCCACCTTCACGATGTGTTTAACTGGTCCTTATAACACTTCTGAGTGGCACTGAGGAAAGTTTATCATATTGGAATTGACAAGGAAGCCTAATTTTGCTCATATGGCAGAAATGTCCAATCCACCAAAGCCGATGGCCGATGATGGAGGGTTCTGCACTGCTCATGCATGCTTTTTCGGAAGAACTTCCAAGACTGGTGACATGGGTCTCCCATTCTATACATTTAAGATGAAACATGGTTTCTCTTGATGAAAACGTTCCAAGGTTCTTGATGTCATGACGGTAGAGGATCCAGGTTTTACATCTATGGAATAATGTCGAAATAGCAGTATTATAAAGCACAAGTTTGGTATGAATTGATAGGTCTTCATTCGTGAAGACCTGGTTGTATGATTGACCAGATGCCAAATGGACAACACAGAGTCTGTTTTCCACATCCCCTTCTAGGAACTCAAACCTGCCTTCAGATCTAGGCAAAAAAATTTGACCTGGTTGAGAAGCGAACGTGGGACTTCCAGGTAAGAGACAGACTTGCTACCCCTGGACTGCGGGGCCACTTGGAGTCCACCCTTCAGTCTCCTCTTATGACAGGCAGAGATTGTTTTCATCAACAGAGGGTTGTCACGCGATGAAAGTCAAGACATTGATGGACAATAACTGATTGTGCTCCCTGCACTATGAGTACTGTACCAGCGAAGGTGATAACTCTCGAATAAGTTGATCTCTAAAGATCTCTGCTTGGAAGTGTGTGAGAAGCTGCAATATTTTTTATGCTGTGTTTTGGACAGAAACCCTGGACATACAGAAGGACAGGAGAGGGGGGGGGGGTGAGAAAGTTGCTATAGGGACAAGTCAGTAATCACTATTGCAGATTCATTCCACGAACTATTCTATCGCTTGTGAAAAAGAAACTCTAAACATTCTTATTGTTATGAATATGTTGACTGACGAGAAGGTTTAATTGTTTGTTTTTAAGTAAAGTCCTACAATTTAAATACCTTGGGGAAATTGTTATGCACAACTTAAGTGAGAAATCAACATGGATAAATAGAACCAACAAAATGAAGAAAGCACAACTTCTAACCTGGTCAACTTATAACAAAAACTGCTTATCAGTAGACACTAAGATGCAATGCTACAAAACTGTAACTTTGCCTGAAGCCACTTATGCTTGCAAAACCTTGTTCGAAATTTAAAATGAAAGAAGAACTGATCAGCTCCTCAAAACTGAAAGAAGAATTATCAGAAATTGTATAAAGGAAAAGTACCAGGTTGAAGGAGTCTGGAGAATCCTCCCCAGTGAAACAGTCTATCGAGAGATTGACCCAGTTAGCAGCACGATGAAGAAGAAAAGAATCTCTTATTCCTTTCACATCTTATGATTACTAGAAAACATGATTTTACGACGACTAGTGATGAGAAATCTGGAAAAGAAGACAGGAGGGCATTGGATCAAAGAAATTCAAGAGGATCTCAAAACAGTTGGACTCGAAATTACAGATGGAGAGAACAAGAATAAAATTACCACCCTTTTTAAGAATCACAAATTTTCAACTGAAATGATGCACAGAAGGCCTGTAGAGATTTCAGACAAATTAAGAACACTGCAATCAGAATGAATGAAGAAGTACTGGGCAGAAAAGAAGAATCAAACAGTACAACCTTCAAAGAAAAAGTGTACAAGAAAGATTCAAGTGGTCCAATGTGGCCAATACAGTTAATAATAATAATAATAATAATAATAATAATAATAATAATAATAATAATAATAATAACAGTCAGCAACAATAAGAATGTTTGCAGTCTCTTTTTGTATAAGAATTCCCAGGAATATACAGAGAACTTTGTAACCGTACAACAAGGTTACAGATTCCATTCAGTATTTATTATTATTATTATTATTATTATTATTATTATTATTATTATTATTATTATTAACCCGATTCATTAGATTTTATATATTCTGTTTCTCATCATTTAGACTGTAATAATTAGGTATCACGTATATTATTGTATTTAATCATAGGTTAAGTGAAATTTGTTTGTAATTATTCTGTATTGTAGTAAGTGAGATTTGTTGGTTTCATATTGTCATGCTGTGGCTTGTAACTCTGGCTAGATGAGCTGGCATAGTATTTTGCAATCGAGGCTATGTTTAACTGTGCAAGTAGATTTCCCGCTGACGCATTCAGCATAGTCATTCTCAATCCGCTTGGGTACGCTTAGACGACACATGACTGATGACATCAGTGCGTGGGCACGTGATTGCGACCAAGTGTCAGTATTCGCCAGCTACTGTATGTTGAAGTGGAAGGGATGAACAAGGAGTAGGGAGATGAGTCGTCATCGCGAGGTTATATATAAGTCGATGCAACGGTGGGGTGAGAGGTATCATATTCAGTTCATATCATAAGCAGTTCATATTGTTCAGATCATATGTAACAGTCAGATGTATCAAATGGAAGAAGTGGTCTTAGTGTGATGGTCAGAGCTAAGAGTTGTGTTTGAAGAAGTAATAATCGAGGAAGTCTACAAGTGGTGGTTGTATCCGAGCAGAGACGGGTACTATGCAGATAAAGAAACATCATCTTCTTGTGAGGATGGACTTCACAAGATGTTTCAATAATATTTTCCAATTTCTTATAATATATTGAGTGGACGTAATTACATTGGAGCTCCCTACACGCGTACATGGTATGTAGGCCAACTCCTTGTTATATAAGAAGATAACAGCAGACGGCTCCCGACTTCAGCTCAGAGGTTTTCCCAAGAATTTCAAGTTCAACAGCGGTGTATGCCGACATCAGGTAATTAAAGCATCAGACATGTTATGCATTCATAACATGAAGAAGAATGTAATCAGCGGCGATATCACATCTCACTTCAAGTTCATGCCAATAGCTTTTTTTGTTTAGATTAAATTTTCCTTTTATTAGTACCGCAAATCTCACGATATATTTCTTTTGTTAAATTAAAAGACTTCAATGATTGTTCATTGTGACGTAAATTATAGTCATAAACTCAGTTTTATTTTAATTATAATAAGTGATTCCAGTTCCATGTACAATCCTCAATTGTGGAAATGCAACAGTAATTTAATATTTTCCTGATCCATATCCCTGTATATTGCCAGATATGTGAGTTTATCACCTCACGCCTTGAGATAATTGATATAAGAGGTATGCTCTACCGAATTTTGTTGTTTTTTCTTAAAAAAGCAACTGGCGCTCAAACAAATGTTATTTATATTGTGTGGAAGATATGAAGGTATAAGAGTAGTGGTTGGAGTAGACACAACTTAAAGCTGATGTTTTGTATCCTAATTAGATGCCTGCACGTCGATGGCTGTGATGTCCACCAATGCAGTTGCTTTTCTTCTGCTCAACAAATACCGGGCTGGAACCAGCTTGGATAATCTAGTCAAGGCTCTGGATGCTCTGCGTAAAGAGCTGATGTATGGTGAGAAAGATATGGGCTTCACTGGGGAGTCCGTCGACGTCATCAACCATGCTGTAAGTACTGAAAACCTAGATATGAGCTCTGTGTGGAATATAGTATTTTTTGTCTTGTAATTTGATGTGGAAAGACTGGTACAAGTATGGTATAATTTGGGTTCAAAGTTGAATAGAACCAGAACATTTGCAAATTAATTTTATGATTTGCTAGCTGTTAGCCTGTCTTTGACAGACAAGAACCTTCACCGTCATATACTGTTTATGTGAAAAGTGTTGTGGATAGGAACAACATTAACAACTTAATGAATTATACAGTAGTTTGAAATAGGTTCTAGAACTTACATAAGCAGCTTGAAGTATATTTTAAGCAAGGTTAATTTATGTTTTACTGTATCTGTTCTTGTACCCTATATTCGTGGCAAATATCTTTTTACTTCCACTAAGCAAAAATCTTGATTTGATCCATTAAAGATTTTAACTTTCATATCACTTTTCGTGCAGGCTCTAGATAATATATATTAACTGACATATTTCCAAGTTATTTTCTATCCGTGAAACCATCATATTGATGAATGGTACGACATTTTATAATATTTTAAAATATTTAAGTTTATCTTAAATATTCTCTATTTGATATGTAGTCAATGATGATGATTGTTATTATTATTATTATTATTATTTTTTTTTATATTTTTATTATTAGAAATGAAGCTGTTAAAGCTTGTTACATGTAATGTTGACGCCGTACAGGCGGGACAAAACATGTACTGATATAATAAATTATAAATTGTATTGAATAGGTGGACCACTTGTTTTATAATATTTAAGTTTATCTTAAGTATTCTCCATTTGATTTGTACGACATCAACTCGAAAGACATGCACGAGGCCTCTTTGGAGGCCACACGCCATTATTGTTGTTGTTGTTTAGGATTTGCTGGTGACCTTGCTCTATTGTCCAACAATATTCAGGAAACTTGACACCAAATTAAATCTCTTCAGGAAATAACACAACATATAGGTCTTACAAATATCCTTTGAAAAAACTGAGATCATGTTTACATATCCCCCACTGGTAAATAAAATAACAGTTGATGGGCAAGATATCAAAATTGTTGATAAATGTCAGTATTTAGGAGAAATCATAACTTACAATCTTAATCAAAAACCAGCTTGAACATAACAGAATAAATAAATTAAGCAAAGCAAATTATATTATCAAGACTACATACAATAAAAAAAGCTTATCGATAGCAGCAAAATTAAGACATTATAAAACAGTCACACAGCTAGAAATAACTTACGCTAGTGAAACCATTTTTAAAACTACTAATACAGTTTGAGACAAAATACTTAAGACAGAAAGAAGAATAATGAGATCATGCATAAATAAACAATATCAAGTTAATGGACAATGGAGAATAGCATCAAATAAAACAGTTTATAAGGAAATTGAACCAGTATTGAGCATGATTAGGAAAAAACGTATATCATTCTTTGGACATCTTATCAGAACACCTCACACTAGAATTAGCAGAAGAATAATTGAAAAATTATGGAATAACAAGACCAAGATTAAATGGATCACGGAAATTAAGGCGGATATTAAAGTTGAAGTAGTACACCAATTCAGATATTTAGGAAGCATAATGGCTAGTAATAACAGAGCTGAGATAGCAATAACAAACAGAGTAACCAAAGGCTCTAACTTGTACAGTATCATTAGACACCTACTATGGGATGAGAAGGTCCCACAAAGAACAAAAATGACCCTGTACAAGTTATATTTCATTCCCATCCTTACATATTCTCTGGAAACCTGCACGCTAACATCAAAGGATTGTAATAGGATTCAAGCCTGTGAAATTAAATTTTTTTGAACTGCCCTCCAAAAGATCACGTGAAAAATGATGAGATCCGATCAAACGTAAGTCTAAATGAATCGATGGAGGAAAGACTTAGATCATCTAGACTTAAAAGGTTTGGGCATGTTAAATGAATGTATAGCACAAGGTTACATTGTGCTTATTTTGAAAAGAGAATAGGTAGAAGACCAGCTGGAAGACACAAACAAAATCTTTTTGAAAAGGCAACTTTGGAAGACGCTTGTTTTCAAACACCCTACCTGGCTCGCTGGAAGGGCAAACCGATGATGATGATGATTAAAGAACTGCAAATAACAATAGACGATCTCGAAAACAAATAAGATACTTCAAGACACACACACCAGGGGCCTATTCCACGAACGAATTTTGCAACTTTTCACTTTGCACTTTGCACTTTTCAGTTCAGATTTTGTTCCACCATCACTTTTCAGGTTTAGCTTGCAAAGTGAAAAGTTAGGAATTTTTTTACTTTTCAAGCCTGTTATGTTTCTCCATTGGTACAGAAATGCAAAGTGCAAAGAAATGAAGTGAAAAGTTTTCATAAATCTTGCAAAGAGATGATTCCCTTTTCATCTGTTAATTAACAAGTATGTACACTAGTTTCTCGGCATAGAATTTGGTTTAGTGATATAAACACGTTATGACGAGAGTTTTTGTAAGCATCGAATGAGGACAGTGATGAAAAATCCAATAAGAGAACGTACAAAGACAGGATTAATTTTCACAACCTCACTTCGACGGACTTTTGAGAGTGATATCGTGTTACCCCAACACAAGCTGACTATATTCTTGAAATGATCGGTCATTTATTGAAACATGCAACAAAAAGAAGTAAATTCCTTTCCGTAAAAGAACAAATTCTTATATGCTTACATTGGTTAGTAAATGGTGCCAAGCTGCGTGGTGTAGCAGCAATGCATGGGACATCCAAACCAATTATTTGCATAACTGTTACCACAGTCGTAGATGTTATAGTAAATGTAATATTTCCTAACATAGTACGTTGGCCTGATAATCCACATAATATAGCGACGGGATTTCTAATGAAGGGTGAATTTCCTTCTGTGTGTGGATGTGTTGACGGTACTCTCGTTAACATTGATGTGTGTCATCATTTGAGAGGTTATTTTTAAAGTTGCCAAAAAGGATGTCACGTTTCTCCTTGACAACTTCCATCACAGCCAGCTTCTTGTAATAACCTTTCTTTCCCATGATAAAATACTTTAACGGTACCACAATTATACCGTCAAGTTTGCTGCGAAAAGTAAAGCATTAAAAATCATAGAGTATTAGGCTTATACAGTTTGCTCATGGAATAAACTCGATCGGATCACTCATTCGCAAAGACTTTTCACTTTGCGAAAAAATGTAAAAGTACAACCTAGATCATGGTGGAACAGAAAGACTTTGCACTTTGCAAGAATTGAAAAGTGAAAAGTGCAAAGTTGAAAAGTTGCAAAGTTCGTTCGTGGAACAGGCCCCAGGCTACAGACCAAGATCAATAAAAGGTGTAATGGGAGAATATTTTCAACAGAGCAAAGGAAGGCAGCATCCCTCAGATGAAAAAATATTGGGCTGATAGGAAATCAAGAAATCCTTTGTATAATTGACTAGAATGGTCCAATGAAGGCCATAAAAAGTAAAATTAAAAAAGAAATTGTTGTTATTGTTACATCTATCTCTTCTTAGCCCCTACCAAGATAGTTTCTGCTTCCCAGCTTCATTAGGACAGCATCAACACTCATTGATGGGCCGTCCTGACAGATCTTTAGTCTTGATGTGGGATAAAAGAGGAATGTTAGAAAATCAGGGGCTGAGAAGAGAACCAACTTTTGAGATATGCATGTTCAAATGTTTGTGAAGAATTGTGTGAACACTTCCAACTGAAATTCCTATCTCTGCTCTTATCTCCTCGGTACTCTTAATTCAGTTAACCCTCACTACAATGCGTACCTGCTCGGCTTCTCCTTGGGTTGTCTTTGACGTTATTGTGAACTGCACAATGCTGGTATGAACCTGGTTCTGTTTCATTGCTGCTTCACCATAAGCTGCTTCTAGCATTCTTTATGCCTCTGAAGGAGCTTTGTAAAACACAAAACCTCACGCTTGAACATTGCTCTGTAGGCAACATTATCAAATTTAGTGAATGAAGATACACAAACAACAAAAACTGGTTGTCATGCAAATACAAGAATTGTTATGATTATGAATATTCTATGAAAATTATATCATAACATTACCATTACCTAATATCCTTTTACTATCATACACATTAGAAAAAATGTAATATTCTATGGTCTTTTTGAATCTAGTATTATAAATACTGTATTTTGCTTTTTGTAGGTGGAGTTATTAGGTCCTGGCCTAGTGAAGCGAGAGCGTCGCCTGCAGCATGTGGATGGTGAAAGTGAACCGGAGCCCGTTGTGTACATCACCCCAGTCACCATGCTCCCCAACGTCATTGAGTTGTCGTATTACAGTAACGCAGTCACTCCCTTCTACATCCTGGATGCTGTACTCGGTTAGTTATCATCATCTTGAGTAACAATACGATACTAACTTTCTGTACTTTCGGAGCCGAGATGCTGGTGGTTATTTAAACTCTCTTTAAGACTAGTCATAGGACAGAAATTGGAAATGGTATTATTTTAAGAGGAACTACAACTGTAAGGTGGTGGTGGTGATTATTGTTTTAAGAGGAAGTACAACTAGGCAACCATCCTCTACATTACACTAATCAGAGGGAAAAAATGGAAGGGATCTGACACTTCAAAAAATGAAGATATCGGTCAAAGGAAGACAAGGGCCACGAAGGGCGTGAAAATGAAGGACTCCCTAGCTCTCGCAAACCTAATAGCGTCGGGGTCAGAAAAGAACAAGAGTTGACCAAGAGAGGTCGGATAGGATAGATGAAAGTGAGGAGCCTGGCACAAGTAAGTGGAAGCAATACCAGGACTCAGCTAATGGCCCTGTGGTCGCCCTCCCACGCTCCAAAGTTCAGAGCCCCTGGGGCCCCTTTTAGTCGCCTCTTACGACAGGCAGGGGATACCGTAGGTGTTATTCTACTGCCCCCACCCACAGGGGGACTACAACTGTCAACCATCCTCTATCAACATGTTCACTCCGGTATCTGACCTAAGCCAGATAAGCTTTCACTGAGACTAACAAACTGTAAACTGAGCTCTAATCGTGTATTTCATTGTAGTTATACTTCTAACCTATAGATGGCAGATAAATAGAGTATACCTCAAAAAGTGTGTACATTTTACCTTGCTTACTTGCAGACCCTGTGAATACTATCTGTTATTTGAACAAAGGTCAAGGAGGAGCATTCGGGATGCCTTGTGTTTCTAAGTGCGTAATGTGAGAAAGAGACAAGAAACTATGGCCTACAAGAGAAGTTTGGAAATGGATGAAATACTGGAGGTGTTGCTCAATGATGGCTTCGGTGATGAATTTCCATTGAAGGGGAAAGTGATGGTGACAGTGTATTTGAAGAACTACCTACAGAATGTAACGTAGGAGTAGTTTCAGTACTGGATATGTATCTGCTGTATAGGCCAACATCGCCACCAGTCAGTGTGCCCATTCCATCTGTGGCGACCTACACAAGAAAACTTAAGATATGAGAAACGTGGGAGTTACATGGCTGGGTTTAAACTCGAAGTGACAAAATATGCTGAAGAACTTAGTAACATAGCTGCCGGTCGAGAATTCAGGTTCCCTGTGGGAATCAACATCTTTATCAACCGAGTTTAATGTTCGCTACTGGTGTAAACAGAAAGCTGCGCTAGAAACCACCAACTGAACACGTAAGGCATTCAGAAGGCCAAAAACTGGTTAAGTTTCCTGAGCTGTAAGACAAGTTGCTTCATTACGTTACAGAGTTGCGAAATGATGGCTTTAGTATCTTGCACGAGATGCTACATTTCCAAGTGTGCGAACTAGCGATTAAAGGAGGAATCAGCTGTTTGGATCCGAAAGTGAGCTGGGGTAGATTCACGACACGAAAGGGATTGTGTCTGTGAAGGCGAACATGCCCAGTGATGTCAGCGACAAAATCATAGATTTTCATCGCCATGTGATAGCAATGCTGAAAAAGAAAAAAACCTTTCATCTCAAATTGGCAATGCAGATCAAACCCCGATAAGCTTCGACATGCCATGCAACACCACCATCAACAAGAAGGGAGAATCTAGCGTGCTTGTACGTACAACTGGGTGTGAAAAACAGCGTTGCACTGTAATGCTAGCAATAACTGCAGGCAGAAGAAAATTGCCACCATATGTTATTTTCAAAAGAAAAACAGTGCCTAAAGCGAAGTTTCCCAAAGGCATTCATGTACGGGTTCAAGAGAAAGGATGGATGGATACAGCTCTTGTCCAGGACTGGGTCCGTACAGTGTGGGGAGCACAGTTAGGGGCACTGCTTCAACGCCCAGCAATGCTAACATATGACAGCTTCAGTGGACACTTGGTGGAAGACATGAAGAAACGTCTTCAGGAAATTAAAACTGATCTCATAATTCATGGTGGATTCACACATTGTCTACAGCCCTTAGATGTTTCTGTCAACAAGCCCTTCAAGGACAATATATGTAAATTGTACGCCGCATGGATGGCAGGAGGGGAGTATGAGCTGACGTCAGCAGGCAAAATAAAAATGCCGTCAGTTGAACTTGTGTGTGATTGGGTTATGTGGGCATGGGTTATAGTGTTGACAGAAGTTATTGCAAAGGATTTCTTGAAGGTGGGCGTCGCAAATGCGTTTGACGGAAGTCAGGATGATGCAGTATGGGATGATGACCAGAATGATGCACACGAGCTGGGACTGAAGGCAGTGATAATGAGTAGGATAAGTAAGTATGTCAGTTGTCTTGTTTCAATAGCCTAAGGCCGATGACCTCGATGTTAGGCCCCTTAAAACAACAAGCAAGCATCAATAGCCTAATGCAAACTTCACGTTTCTTTCTTTTTTTTTTTTTCAGGAATACGATCTTTGCACACACATCCCCGCATATATCTCACACCGAAAATGTTCCCACTTATTTTTTGTCAAAAAAGTGCAAGTTATAAGCGAGCAAATGCGGTATTCTTTTTTTCTTTTCGATTAACTGTTCACAATGCCCTGTCCATTAAGATGGATAATTGAGGTTCTATTGTGTAACATTCTTAAATTGAATGGAATTGCATTAAATGATCATTGAGTTTGCTGTGATACCCCTCATGTATTTTTTTATACTCGTTTATAAAAGAACAATTATTATAATGAAATAAAAAATTTAGTTAAGGAGCCACTTTTCCAATGACTCTCACCAACCCCACCTTCCTCCGTCAGCCTTCTCCTTCTTTTTATTGCCCCCTTCCATAATGATCCCAAATTTCCTGGCCAGAGATAGTGTGTTCGCCCATTTGAAATAGTAAATAATTAGAGTCTCAATGGCACTTTAGCAGCCAGTGCCTTGAAGTGTGGTAGTGAACCTGACAACCTACTGCCACACTGGGGCACTGTTGAAATGGCCCACAGTGCTTTTATGTGATGTTTTCAATTGGTGAAATGAAATTTTGCTTTCATTCTGGGAATTTACAATTATGTTTTGTTTATTTTGATCTTGGTGTTAAAGTGTAACATTGATCTATTCATAGATATCCATTAAACAACCACAAATTCAAGCCCTTTGGAGGAAACTTGCAAGTCATAATTAAATTTTTGTGTTGTCCTCTTCATACAATACTGAAATTGTATTAAATCATCCTGTCTTGCCTTGTTTACAGTGACAGCTCTGTACTCATTGCTCCCATTCGACTTGTACAATCCTGGTGGAGATGCAGACAGTGCAGATCGCAGTATCAGTCATGCGAAGATCATCCGTGCAGCGTGCGAACTGTGCGACATCCTACAGTTCGAGTACATCTTTACCAGACCATGCCAGCATCTCGAGTATGCTCTTCAAGACAAAATTGAAAACCTCAAAGTCAAGGATATCTTAGTGGAGAATATGGTAAGTGGTTTGTAACGAATCTACTGAATGGATAGAAAATAGAAAGATTAATAGGAAGTCTGGAAGGGCTAGCATACTGACCTTTGGTGGTTCTTGGTTTTGATTCCCTGCTCGGTTGGGTATTGTAACCTTCATTGGTTAATTCCGATGGCTTGTGTGTGTGTTTTTTCAGTATTAGAAGTTAGATTCGTTACCAGAGATCGGAAACTCTCCACAGTTATCATTTATTTTGAATGAAGTGTTAACACAGGCAAACGATTCCACAGATGCGGAGGTGACTTATAGGGCATCAACTCGAAAGACCTGCATCAGGTCTCTGCAATGGTCACATGCCATAATAATAATAATAATAATAATAATAATAATAATAATAATAATAATAATAATAATAATAATAATAATAATAATTTTTCTTACAGGGGATTGTGGGAAATCTTTCATGAGACACTTGTGAGGGTCCACACTCCACAAGTGTTTGAGATTCCTGCTCACTAAAACCCACACACCCTTTTCCCACGACGTATATCTCCGGCCCGAAACCGCTTTCGCATTACTTCAGGGCGGTGTCGTGCTAATTTCTCAGGTTTCTTCTTCCTTTATTTCTCCTTACTGCCGTTCATGAGCATTCATATCCCTCTTTTTCTGATGCAGGATGCCTTCTACATATACTGCTACCTGATCCCAAGATTCTTGGTTTCGTAGCATCACCTGCACAGTAGTTTCTGGCGTCAACTCTTCTTGCTCAGTATCTAAACATCTTCTCTGAGTTGACCAATGATAGCATACAAAAAATGTGTGAAATACATCGTCTACATCATTGCAATAAATACACGCCGAGTCACTCGCTCTACCTACTCTATGTAGAAATTTTCGGAAGTATCCGTGACCCGTCAGTAGTTGCATAATGTAAAAGTTAACCTCACCATGAGCTCGGGCAACCCAGTCAGCTAGATGTGGTATCAGCCGCTTAGTCTATTTTCCTCGAGGATCTTCCATCTTTGCTGCCACCGTTCCATTCGTTGCCTATAAGCTAGCTCCTTAGCACGCTTCTTTCCAAGCTCCCCTTGAGTTCGCATGACTTCCTGTCTCCCTAAGGCAAGTCAATCAATCGATGCTACTGCTGCTACCGTAAGAACCGCAGGTTCGGATACTGTGCGATATGCACTTGTAATACGCAAAGCTGATCTCCGCTGTACCGCACCTATCCTTCGCCGGTATTTTTCAAACTTCAGAGATTCAGCCCAGACTTCAGCACCATATGGAAGTGTCGAGTGAACTATCGACATCAGAAAATGATGATGATGATGATGATGATGATGATAGGCGAGTGAATGTCTAGTACTGAATTTCAAGCTGAATAAATTAGAAGTACTGGAAAGAAAAATTATACACAAAATACTTGGTCAGCTAAAAACTACAGAACTCTGGAAATAAAGAAGTACTGCAATAATGAAATGTACTGGAACATAGAAAACATTACTGAAACAATGTGATTGATATTTTTTGGTCATTTGTACAGAATGGATGACACCAGGTTAACCAAACAGATCTTCAGTTATCTTTGGAACTAGAAGTGACAAACAACCTGGATACATGAAGTCAGAAAAGAAAGGTTTGGAAAGAAATAATATAAGAGAAGAAGAAGAAGCAGAGAGAGATTTTTTTTTAGGAAAAAGGATTCCATTGTCGCGAGGGAAAGAAAACGGGCTCAAAATTATCTGTGGAGAGGAAAAGGAGACTTAATAAACTAGTATTGTAGGAAGAAGAAGGAACAACAAAGGATGAAGTATTGAAGTTGTCACGTGGTCCCTAGAAGACCCTTTCGGAGATAGAAGAAAGATCTCTGGTAACAAGTTCAGTGTTTACCTGTTAAAATTAATTAACTCAGCCATAATCACCTAGTAGAGTTAGTTTTCCTGCCATCTTGTACAATAAATTGAAATTGACATGCAGGCAGCTTAAACAGTATCGAATTAAAATATGCATGAGCACGGTTGCCGAGTCCATAAATTACGATGCTTTTTATTGAACTGTGTCTATTCGCTGTGAAGGGAACCATTTATACCGTTAATGTAGAATTCGTTAAGATCATTGTCTACAAACAAAATTTAAAGGCATTTTTAATATCTTTTACATCCTTTTTACGAATCTTTCCCTTTTTATTCAACCCCAGGCTAATTCCTTTCCTCAACACCACAAAACACCAGTGTTTTCCAAATTTGTACGTTCCTCGTTGCCAGATGTTTCATTCCAGGCTTATGCCGTACACACAAACATGTTATGTGAACCGCTTAGTCTGATTGTGATGGTTCGGTCAGCTTCCACTTTGAACACTAACGTTGTGCCACGTCCTGGGGGCCAACTGGTGGTGAATGAACGTACTATTTCCACTTCTATTATAACGTCCAAATTCAAAGTGTCGATTGTTTAAGAAGTCTTTCTCGTAGACAGTCGAGATTTCTTCTGACGACGCAGAGCACAGTTTCTCTGCGAAACGTTAAGAATTTCACCTCATTTTTTTGACTCGGCATAAGCCTAAAAGCCTATACAGTATCGTGTCGATATTAATATTAGTTCTGGTTGTGGAGCTGCTGCTGCAGATCCTCCGGGGTTAGCAAAATGATTCAGTTGCATTTTGTTGTTGGCTGTTGAGTGTTTCAGTATCAGGGGGACCCAAAAATTCTGTTGCCCCATCTCTTGGGTCCAGCTCTTTTTTTTCATGCCATCCTCTTCTTCATACCCTGGGTTGCTGAAGCTCTTTCGGTTACATAGCTTTATCCCGTTCTTGTGCCTTCTCAAACCATGTTACTCAACCATGCTGACTTTTCTCCATGGCCATCTACAGTATGAGGATGCCTGTTTCCCAATGCCATGTGCAGGAGTCCAAAAGCACAATAATCCCTGGGCAAGGTATAAGGAGATTTTACTGGAATGTTGCTCAAAGGTTTATAATGTATTCCTGTTTCTTACTCCAAGGCTCAAACTAGAAGTTTGACTGGGGGCATTATTTTGATGCACCCTGACATGTCTGTGTCTCTCCCATAGAGAGCTGAGATCTCGGTATGATAAATTGGGGTCAGAACTTCATACTGATAATATGGAAGAGTTGAGTTTGGCATTTTTAGCAACACAACGAATATAAAGGGTCCGTTATTGGACATTATAAATTTTCCAGCTGACTCATTCTTGGTTGCCAGTGTTTCGTCCCAGTGTGGCAGTAATTATGAGAAACGTTTCTTGAATTCGGTATATCATTCTTAAAAAAAAAAAAAAAATCACCCTTTGGATGGTGGTAAATAACACGAGGTTTCTTTCAGTCACTTTGTTAAACCTAGGTCTCAGCTAATGTAACCATGCATTTCCATTTTTCTCCTGTGAGGTGATTTTCAAACAGTTTCCTGCAACATTCTGAAATGTGACAAAGTAGTCATTTATAAATTTGATTCTGATGCTATTTTTCCATGTTCAAATCCCTGTTTATAATTTTATGGACATATTTTTGGCCTATACCTTCATTTTTTTGAAGTGTTGAATCCCTTCCATTTTTTCTCTCTGATTAGTGTTTATATAGAGGATGGTTGCCTAGTTGTACTTCTTCTTAAGACAATAATCACCACCACCACCACCACTTAGGGATATATCATTTCCTCATAACATCTAGGGTACAACTCATAACAGTTGTGGGTTTATTTTTTTCATTTTTATCCGATGCGAGTCTTTCCCTTTTTATTCAACCCCAGGCTAATTCCTTTCCTCAACACCACAACATTTTCTTCTTGCACATTTCAGTAACTTGTTAAGAAAGAAGCACTCTGTTTAATGTAACTTAATAGTTGTCAGTCTGTCAAACAGTATACATATTAAACTAACCTGTATTAAAAAAAAAAAAAAAACACACACACACACTATTAAACAAGGAATAAATTTACACACTTTTAAGAAAGAGGTGTATCATTCTTTGGTTAATAGTGTTTTTTTACAGGTATGTTATAGTGTAATACAGTAAAAACTGGTTAGGATGTTTTTGTGGGGACCGAAAAAAAAAAAAAAAAAAAAAAAAATGTAAAGAGGGAACATGCTAAAAGATGAAAAACAATATTGCTGTTAAATTTAAGGTTAGGTTTGAACGTAAAAATAATTACGATGAAAAAGAAACAAGTGTTTACAGTAATAATAATAATAATAATAATAATAATAATAATAATAATAATCGTATGGCCTCAGCTACCGTGTGCAGACATTTCAATTTGACAACATCTGGCTCTCTGCTCGTCAATTTCGACGTTCTGTTTTACCCTAGGCCCGCTAGATGGCAGACCAAGTAAATCGAAACTCTCTTGGGAGTGTTTACAATAAATAATTAATGAAATAAATAAAGAAATAATGCATTTTAAGAACATCAACATAGTAAAAACATCAAGGGAAAAAAACATTCTCAGAGACACGGAACTATACACGTTGCTTACAAAATATGTTTAACCTTTTAAGTGCTGAGTTACCAGTTGGCTGTTTGGTACCTCAGTGCGGAGTTTTTTCATTCGTATGTAAAAAAAAAAATTTGTAGAAGCCTCAATTTTTAACTTATCAGTGGGGTGATTGGCTTAAAATTTTTATAAATGTTGGCTGTTTATAAATTTAAATGCAAATGGAAAATCCTACACTTATGTTCAATATTATTTTGAGAGAAAACAAACTTACACTTATGTGCCCGTGCGTGCATTATCTTTATACAAAGTAAAGAGCCCAAAATAATATTATTTCCTAAAATCTGTAGGCAACTAATACATGAACTTCTTAGAAGTATATCAGTTGGAATTTTAAAATACTTTCCAAACCTGGAATGTGGTGATAGATGTTTTCTACTGGTTGGTTGTGATGCCGATTTGTTCAACTATCTGCACCAACTCCACTGGCACAAAAGTTTCTAAAAAATCAGTGATATTCGGGTTGTCATCAAACACTACTTGGCCCTCAGAGCCTGTCACAGTTACCTGAAACTCTGGTGAAGAAAAGTAATCCATCCGCCACGAAATTAGCGATAAAATAGATTTCATACTCACCGTGTTTTTCTTCTTTCGTTTAGAAGGAGGCTCTGTTTCTCTCTCACATACATAATTTTCGGCACTCTCACTTTCAAAATCGCTTAACAATTCCTTAAAATGATTATCTCCATCATCACTTTTCGCTGTGGTTAATAACTGAAAGATTCTGTGATCCGAAATAACATCGCTGCAAGAGCAACTAAATTGTTGTTCCGCCTTGTTTGTTTACATCACAGATGAACTCCAGAAGTCTACAAAAAGCTCTGTAAGTTACTTCCCGAAGCTATAATCTCTGATCAGTTAATTCTACATAATGCCCAGCAGATGGCAGAACATGTCAGAGATGAAATTCACACTCAAAAGTGAACCAGGAAACTAAAAAAAAAAAAAAATTCTCGCGCACCGTCTATAGACGGGTGTAGCACTAGTGGACTGGCCGCGTCAGCCCGTCTATAGCCAGGCGTAGCACTCATCGGGTTAAAGTTGTCAGAGGAATGTCCAACATCTGGGCGATTTGTACACGTTTCATGTGTGGATTAGCATCCACTTTCTCAATAAACTTTAATTTTTCATCATTTGTAAAGTGTCTAGCTTTCTTCTCCTCCATAACTGAATATACCACAAACAACTATGCATAAGTACAGTAGGCCTAATTTATGAACGTTGTTACACAATTCACTTACGAACATAAAATTAATCACCAACACGTCAGCTGTATACGTAAGTACAGTAGGCCTAATTTACGTACATTGTTACACAATTCACTTACGATCGTGAAATTAGGCACCAACGCGTCAGATGAGCTACTGTTGTGCGATCCAAACAACCATAGCAAAGACTCCCTGCAGCTGTAGGCCGACACGCAACTGCACTCTGGGGCCGTGAAATTAAGTTCTCTACCAAATCCTTATGGCATAATTTGTCGCTGGCCCGTCTTGTGCGCAACATGGTAGGGAAGACTAATTTAAATTTCTTATGGTGGGAGTTATGAATGTACTAAAGAATGGCATAAATGTGCTATCCAGGTTTGTTTAGCATGTATTAATGGGACATGGCCTGGGACTTTGGAATAATGGTGTAATAATCAGGGAAACGCACTAAAAAGGGATGTTGAAACCAGTTTTGACTGCATTTCTCTTGAACTTGTGTGTTCGACAGACTGAAAACCTTTTAAGTTACATTTCAAAAATAGCACAGTAACGGTACTTTGCATCAGAAAGAAAAAGGGCAGTGAAGTAGTCTTCCCAAAATGGTTCACTGTTCTTAGTCATTGTGGAAGCAGCACAGCAACCACTCTTAAGATGATTTAACAGAATTGGTTTGTTTGCTCTGCAAACCCTGATCTTGGCACTCACACAGCCGCACCACAATTGCATTTCAAACTCATAACGAGATATGAAACAACCCTCCGTTGTTCTTATTCTTCTTATCCTTCTTCTGTGGTAATGGGTCGCTTAGGACGACATGGGATCAGCATTTGTTGAACTTCCCTCCCTGTCTATTAGTTCTTCATTTTCATCTATTGTTGTAATTTCTGCTCCTCCGACCAAGTACGTTGTGTTTGTATTTTCTTGTCTTCCTCAAATCCCCTTGTCTGAACAGTTTTTCTGATTAAATTTTAACTTGCAGATTTGGGGATCCTAATTCAGTGAGATCGTTCTCTACTTGCTTATACCATTTTATACCATTTTGTACGTTTGATTTGATAAGTAAGTCTGTTGTAATTCATTCTTTCCCAATGGCTTTTAAATAGAATCCATCGCAGTCTCATTGTGTCAGTAAGTTTAGATATTTTAAAATATATTTCCAAGTTGGATGTGGGGTAATGTATTCCATTTTTAATTCTTGGCCATAATATTTTTTTCATGATTTTCCTTCCTTTAATTTCTAAGTGTTCCTTTAAATTTTTATGATGCAAATTGAGTGTTTCTCAAGCATAAAGAGCTTCAGGTTTGATCACTGTTAATTAATGATAAATTTTACTGTCCCATGAATAGCATTTTTTGTTATAAACATTCTCTGTGTTGAAAAGCAATTTCCATTTTCTGAATTCTGGAAACTACTGATTTATTTTCATTACCATTGTCAGTTATCCATTCACCTACAAACTTAAATTCCTCTGTATTATTTACCTCAGTGAAATTTATTGGTTACTTTCTCTACTGGAGGAACAGATGTTTTTGGTTATGTACTGTACATCTCCTGTTCATAAAATGTGCCTTTTAATAATGAATTCTCATGAGAATTATTTCTTCTTTTCAGAGGGAGTTGACAGCAGAAGAGGAAAGGTGCATGCGATTTGCTAAGTATGTTGTGGACGACAATAGCTCTGAAGAGGAAGGAGGTTCTCTCTCCAATTCCCCCGAATACATAGTAAGAGCACCAGAGTATTACCATATTATTCACTCTCAGTCAAGTTAGTGCTTTTGAGATTCAGAGACCTGAAAGTTTGTTATATTTTTGCTAGTGTGCCATTGGAGTACAGAGCACATAAAATTTAGCCGTATCATATGGTTTTTAGAAAGCACTGTGACAAGCAGAACTATTAACTCTTTCCTGCATGCATTCTCAGGCACCATATATATCCAGGTTTTTCCCTATTATTTGGAAAAAAATGCCATTCGCACTTTATTACAAAAATTTATTTGCAGATTATTCAGCAGAATCCAATCTCCAAATGTTTAACAATGTGTCCACATATATATCTGCAGTGTTTTTTGTTTTTAAACTGAAACTCACACTTTGTACATATCTCCAGATGTACAGTCTTCTTCTCTTCCAAAGGTACTGATAAAATACTGCCCCATTTTAAAGAAATTTTCATTTCCATCTGTTTTTCTGGTCTTAAAATTGTAAAATCTTTGTTTGTACAAGTGGTAGCAGAGCGTGGTTTCAATCCAGAATTTACATTAAGTAAAAATTATTTAAACTATGTCCTCAATGGCACTGAAGGGTGGTGCTACTTATAACCTTTCCCTAAAGTTGAGAACAAACATTTTACCAGAAATAAGGGTAAAATTTCAATGAGAACCAAAGGACAAATTAATTTAAAAGACAAGGTTAAAGTACATTACAAGAAAATACTGGGTTATGTATCCAGCACGATTCATTTATATCACTTGTAGCACTAAGCGGGTAAAAATAAAGACAACATGACATAGCAAAATTTAAACATTAATAAAAGAATGGAAGCTACTGAAAGAAATTTCATGGGTTTCAGTCATAAATAGTGTTTCCAAAAGACCCTATATATATAAAACCAAAAAATCAATACACATAATAAAACTTAAAATTGAGAAAGAATTAAAAATTTATGAAGCTGATATAAAAATGTGACAAGTATTGAAGAAGTTTACTAATGGTTTGACATCAAGAGAATTTATATTAAGTGAAAATCATTTAAACTGTGTTCTCCATGGCATGAAAGTGTGATACAACCTTTCCCTTGTAATGTAGTTTTAACCTTGTCTTTTAAATTTATTTGTCATTTGGTTCTCATTGAAATATTATTCTAACCACACTTTCTTGCCATTGAGAACACTGTTTAAATAATTTTGACTTAATATAAATTCTGTTGATGTCAAATCATTGGTAAAATTCTTCAATACTTGATACATTTTTATATCAGTTTCATAAATTTTTAATTCATTCTAAATTTTCATTTTCATTATGTTTATTGATTATTTGGTAATATATACAGTAGAACCTCGATAATTCAAAATTGGTTCATTCAAAATCCCGCCTAATTCGAAGCAGCTCTCGTTCCTGGAAACATGAGATACATTTTTGCATGTTATTTAAATTGTTTAATTCGAAATACGGATAATTCGTAATTCGAAGTACAATGTCAGCCCCATTACCGAAATTCAGACTTTTAATTCGAAACTGCCTGTACATTTTAAAACGGTCATATGTTACAGACAAATTTCAATTTAAAAATTATCCGTGTCATAATAGAACGCGTGTTCCGAAACGTGGAGGGGTAGCTTACCGCACTTACACTCACTTCGGTGGGTCTACAGTGCACTTCATGATTGCTAAGTTGAATGAAATCAGAATTCTTTTGTATTCAACCTTTTAAGGAACGCCGTAATATCACGCAACAGGCAGTGTGCAGAAAAACATAATCCGGGAACACTGGCGATGCCGACAGTTGACGAAAAAAAGTGGTTCATATAATAAATTCGTAGGCACCAAACAATATTGTCATTGCCGATGAAACTGCATTGCTTTATTTTAATGCGAGCCCAAGCGGTCTTATGGTTTTAAAGGAGAAAGTGCCAGCCGGAGAATCGTACAAGGGTGGGGATGCGGGTCATTGTAGTGGGTTGCAATGCACATGGAAGTGAGGAACATTTATCCCCCCGTCACAGGAAAGTTCGATCCGCCACAATGTTTTAAGGGCGTCGGGCACTTTCCATGCCAGTACAAAGCATCTAAAAATGCAAACAGTACAGAAATCCAAAAAAGAATGCATTTGCACAGGGGAACCAGCATAATTTTTCCTCGTCTTTGAACTGTGTGATTTTTTTTTTTTTCCCCTTTTGTTGCGTGAGGTTATGTTTGTCGGTGATTTATCCAAGTGCATTATTTGAACATTGTAAATGCACCTTGTTGGATACATTTTGGAAATAGTTTTTCCATGGCATTTGAAAGGTTTAAACTTTGAATCGAGGTGATTGCATGTATTAATGGGTCTTAGAATACTTAATTACGCGGGAGGTGTTTACATTTCTGAAGTACAAGAGAAGTGCCATGGCGGGAAATCGTACAAGGATAGAGTCATAGGAAAGTTCGATTTTAAGGTCATCGGGTACTTTCTGTGTAAATACAAGGCATCTAAACTGGATACAGTATAGCAATCCTATGAATAAAGCACTTGCACACGGGAGCCATAGATTTCTCCTCGTCTTTGAATCATGCGTTTTCTTTCTTTCTTTCTTTCTTTCTTTTTCTTTCTTTCTTTCTTTCTTTCTTTCTTTCGTTGCGTGAGGTTATGTTAGCCAATGAGATATCCAAGTGCATTATTTGAATACTGTAAATGCACCTTCATGGATACATTTTGGAAATAGTTCATTTTTCATGGCATTTGAAAGGTATAAACTGTGAATGAAGGTTAACTGCATTCAGTAGCGGGCCTCAGAATATTTGGTTGGTACTTCTGAATTGCAAATTGGCGGTTAATTCGAAATCACGTAGTTCGAAGTTCAATTTTTGAGTCCCAACGACTTCGAATTAACGAGGTTTTACTGTATAGGGTCTTTTGGAAACGCTATTTGTGACTGAAACCCATGAAAGAAAATCTGCGTCCCCCCACCTCTGGCTTGATCCCCATTCTTTCACATCCTTTTCTTATATCTTGCCTTCAGTAGCTTCCATTCTTTTATTAATGTTTAAAGTTTGCTATGTCATATTGTCTTTGTACCCGCTTAGTGCTACAAGTGATATAAATGAATCGTGTTGGATACGGATACATAACCCATCTCAAGATGAAGGGAAACTTAAAAGTGTTACCCTGCAATGATTATATTAAAGACCACTTCACAGAATGGAGGTAAATTAATCATCATGCTGAAGGCATAACATAAATTAATATTGAAGGCAAAAGCCTAAAATCCTACTTAGGAGCTACCCTCAGTCTTTGTGAGGGGCTAATCCTTTTCTACAAGGTCAAGCACCTGGGATTTAAAATTTTTTTAAAAATTAACAAGTTAAAGAATAGATTAACAGAGTTTACATTTCCATGTAAAAAAAAAATTAACCCCAAAGATTAAAGAGAAAAAATACAAAAATCCTGCACCCAAAATAAATAAAATCAAAAGTTACATTATTAAGTTAAAGAAGGAAGGCTCCCAGTGAAGCGGAGCAACTCCAGACCCACATCCGATCTACACTAGACCCAGCAAGAAAGTAAAGCCATGCTAAGCTGCGTCCCAGGGGAGGGTCGCGCACTTGCATGGTAAAACAACCAGATCAGCAAAAATCAACCAGTGGGAGAGAGCAGCATTTTTAAACTGTCATCTTAAGCAATGATATTTAAGTTTGAGGTTTCACAATGTTGTGAAATGATCTTTCCAGAAGCATCCATAGACTATTTCACTAGAAGTTTGGCACCAGCACATTGGCATGTGCATGCTACAGTGTGTTTCAAAGGGAACATCACTATTGCACCATATGTAGAAACAAATAAATTACACTTCAGATAATGGCACATAGGCCTTTGGAGGAGTGGAAAGAAAAGGCTTCCACTTCCTGTAACCTCGGTACTAATGGGGGATAGTGGGATTAGTACTCTGCCCAGCCATCTTTATCCCCAGGAATGAATCTGGTACTCATTTTTGTTGTAGGCTGAGTGAACCTCAGGGCCATTAGCACCTCCAGAAGTTGAAATCTCAGTTTCTAAATGTTTCAACATTCTGAACCGGGAAATTGAACCAATGACCTTCTGGGTGAACCGAGCATGCCTTTAGTGCCTTGGCTACACAGCCACTAATAGACTAGTACAACGTATTAAATATTCTCGAATTGAGGAGAGTTATGCCATCAGTGCTGTATCGTAATATGTCGCTATATGTCCTGAAATAATCTCGTGATTGTTTTACTTTTGAAAGTTATTGCAGTCAAGTGCTTTCAGGCGCGAGAGGCAGGAATGGGTTGATCCTCATGCTTATTACCATACGTACATCCTGGAGGAATTCGTTAGTGCTTTCCCATGCAACTTTGTAGGTTGACAGTCATCATCAACAGCAATAATTATTAAATTTCGTTATTTTGTTTCTTAATATGTATTTGAAATGGTAATATTTCTTTCCAGGTAAAGACTGATCGTGAGTCGGTACGACATTTGGACTTCCTTCACGGACTGTTACGGCCTCTGGTCGATATGTACGCTTCCAGTGCCTTGGTCATCTCGCGCCTTGTGGATCGTGAACTCACGGAGAAGGAGCTTGTCCAAGAAGTGCTCGCAGAGATGAAGACTCAGTTGGATAGGGGAATTGCTCATTATCGTAAGTACATTGTTCTTAAAAGACTTTTCTCTGAATATGGCTTGAAAATTGAAGTTGACTAAGAGTGAAATTTTACTTCAGATCACCCGGTAGTACTACATCTGATTGTAGTTTTGTTTTAAAGAACAAAATGACTAAATTATTACCGTTATGGACGCGTTTGAGCAAGTGTGCAAGGAAAGAAGCCGATGTTCGCTGATGACATGGTGCTCTGTACAGATTTTTTAATATTTCTTTTCTTATAACTGTTCGGGTCTTAAGTCTGCTGAAACTAATTTTGAATAAATAAATTTATAAATTACCTGAAAAAGAAAACATATCGTAATAGAATTATAGCTGAAAAAGAAACAATTTAATTGAAATAGAATATAATTTTTGTTTGAATCCTTAAAAACCTGAAGTTTAGAAGTTATAATGTAGTCCTCACTTCTCTCCAATCTAGCATAAAATAAGATGCGTTCCAAATTTCAAGTTTCTACGGATTTAACCCTTTCTCATGGACTATCTTTGATTCACTGTCTGGCGAAACGTAGAGTAATAATTTGCTTGTCAGGTATGGTTGTGGAGTACCTTCACTAAATAATTTATTCTGTAAAAACAACTTAAGAGATCAGTTTCAAATTTTGCAACAAAGGAAAATACACTATACTTATGCTAAAATGATACAATGAGATCACCTAACTACACGCAAGAACCCCCCCCAAGTTCGGAATGGTACATCAAGAAGCATCCAACATGGTGCAAGTTAATGTTAAATTGCTCTTTTTTTTTTTTAAGTCAGTGTGAATTGCTCGACCTGATGGGACTGGGAATGCAGAGAATGCAGGACTTCACCATGAATCCCCCAATTTATTTCATTTTCGGGATATTTAGATAGCAAATCATATTGCCTCTCGGACATACAAATTATAAACTATTTTTCAATGCATGGAATTGGAAGATAAATTGACATTAGTTGGAATATTATGTAATTGAGCCCGCCTGGTGGGCATGATCGTTAAGGCGCTGAAGTCTAAACGGGTTGACACCGAGGTTAGCCAGTTCAAGTCCCGTTGGTCGAAAAAATGTTCACCATCAGAATGTTGGCTGGCAGGGTAGGGGAAGTGGTGGTATACAATTTCTAATCACTAGATTGCTGCCAAAAGCCTGGATTAAATTCCAAACCTCTCCACGGTGCTCATATGGAGTGAGGGCATATGACGCTGTTGATGGTGATTCGTCCGTTGGATGGGGACGTTAAGCCTTGGTGCTATTCGACAGGAGTAGGCTATGTGCCGGCACCGGGTTTCACCCTCTCCCTACTACCATATATGACCTCATTCATTTCATCTCATTAACTCCTCTGATGAGGTTGACGTCAGGAAGGGTATCCGGTCATAAAAACCCGCCACGACAGATTCATCTCACCTCATACCCGACCCCGTAGGGAAACGGGACAAGGGTTGGGCAAACAAACAAGTTGGAACATTATGTAATAACGTAGAGGCCCATAGTCCGAAAATGAATTAACTGGAGGATTAAAAGTGATGGTTTTTTATATTTTTAGGCCTGATATTTTTAAAGAAGACTGTACCTGAATGAGCTTTTCCTGTCCTGTGCAATACACCTTATTTTGATTTTCCTGAGGTTCATCTTCTGTCCCAAATGTTTCCCACACCATTTCTATTATTATATACCTACAACTTCAAACTCACTACCATTGCATTCATCAACATGTTAATCTAATTTGTAACAAATATCCTCTTCGCTCAACTGGTTATGTGTAGCCATGTTGCTGCAATGTGTTTACATTGAGTCAGCTGTCTGTTCTGTCTAAGAAAACGTATAAAAAACACATTATTTTAGCATTCCGTGCATGACAGTTGTATCTAGGAAGCGTAGGGAATTCACTGGTTCCAAGAAGTTAAACGTTTAGCAGACAGATGGCTGAGGAAATTGGTTTGGAAGTCTAGTACGCTCTACTACGCATCCCGCGGGAGACAATATGCAATTCCAGTACGCTTTACTATGCAACCCACGGGCAAGAGTGCAACAGAAATAATTGATGTTTTTCAAGAACAAAACGTGTCTTTCTATTTTAATTAAATTGTTTCTTTTTCAGGTTATAATTCTGTTACCATTATGTTTTCTTTTCGAGGTAGTTTATAAATGATCCAAAATTAGTTACAGCAGACTGAAGAACCCAACAGTTATAAATTAACTGAGTTGAAACTGAAAAGAGATGGCTTCAGATATTACAGAAAAAAACCTCTGTACAGAGACAAAGAAGGAAGCAGAAAAACAGAGAAAAAAGGACCAGAAGGTGGAGGAATAAGGATAAGTTGAACAGAGTTAATGTGCCTTAGGGAGAAGGAATCAGATGAGAAGGTGAATGCATTAGAGATCCCAAAAAATAAGCAAATTCAGGTACCTTGTTTCATTTATCCAACAAACTTATGGATTATTTATGAAATAGAAAGCGCACAATGTGCCTGATACATATTAATGCAATTCTACTATTACTCACTCCAAAGTTGCCTTATTGAGATATCCTTTTATTACACACGAGCGTGATATCTGTTACACTGTCCCCCATGTCATTTACACTTGCAATCTGAGGTTGGGTCGTGGAATTTTATACTTGTACACAGCTTGAAGTGAAATCCATGTACCGCAAAACGGGTAATCGTATGCCTCAATTCATAGTTAGTGCTTTTCCATTCATTAGATGTCATAGCTTCTGTGGCGTAGAATTCTATAGGAATATTCCTCTTCTTTTCATACAGATTCTGTAATAGTGCGAAGCTTTGCTGTGTACACGGCAAGGTCATTTCCTGTCTCAATTCCTCGATGAAGAACGGTTCCCTTGCCATATCATATACCAATCTTGACTGTGAATATTTTGAGACACGTAGGACTCTCTTTCAGTAAAGGGACTTTACTTGTTCCAGCTTTACTAGGTCGTTCTTAGTTAAGAATTCCCACGCGAGTTCTAAACCATAAGTAACTATTGGAATTATCTTGAGTCTGAATAACTTGATCGCCGTCTCTACAGATAAGTTTTAGGCGAGGGATGTCATTTATTGCTATAATTGCCGCTGTGATCCTCTCCCGCATGTGCACTCCAAAACACTCCCCACGGGTTTGAAGTGTGACGCCCAAATATTTAAATTAAATCAACTTGTGGATGAAAGGAAGAAATAAAGAGCCAGTACAATTCACGTGGTGAAGCTGGAGGAAAGTATTCCGTGTGTTGTGTGGCAGAAAGGTGCCAAACAAACTTAATTGGAAGATATAGTAGAACAGCTATGACTTCGTCGATGACAAAAAGAAAATGAAGCTGGGAAGCAGAAACAAAATTTGTCGGAGGTTGAGAAAATAATTTATTGTAGAAGAACTGGGACTGTTGAAAGAGCCCTCTATATAAAGATGGTAGTGTATGATGATGTGTAGATTGTCTTTGTTATTACATATTTTTGTATTTGTTGTCTCCTCTTCCTATTGCTCCCTCTGCTGATGCTGATCTGTCATTGTGTTTATCCTATTATGTATTCCTTTTCATATTCATGTGCGAAGCCTCATTAGTGCGTTCTTCATTAACATGTTTTCCCGCTTAGCACATCGTAAATTAGAAATCCCGATTCTCATCGTATTAAGTCTATATAAAAATACCTCGCTTATCACGTCACGAATTTTCGCTTTACCGCTTAGTAGGATTGCATCCGTTGTGGAAGGAACGTGAATTCCAACCCGGGTAAGAGCCCCCTCCGCAGTTATGTGATAGCCGGTTAGCAGTCAGACTGTCGAATAACACAGTGAGCCTGTTTGTGCTTGTATTTCACATTCCATTCAGAAGTTAGAAATGTATTTCGTGTTTAGTTGTACAGTGAAGAGTAGGGAATATTTGTTGTGTGATAGCCTACATCTGGAACATAATCGTGTGAAATTGACCAGCGTGGTGCATATTTGTCTTGTGATAGCCTAATTGTGGATATGGGAAAAGTCGTGAAATTCCTTACATGAAGACAAAATTAAAGTCTGTCAGCAAGTCGACTGGTATCCACATCTTCAAGCGCTCAGAATTGGCGTGAATGTTAAAACTCGCACCTTCCAGTTTCGACTTGATCACTCGAATCAGTCTTAGTTGGTCAGAGTTTTGTTCGATTAAAAATAGCAACCAAAGTCATTCTGTTGCAGTCACACATGGCCGTGTATAACCTCAAGGCATTGTCTAAGTGTGTGACCAGAAAAATAATGTTTAATAACAAACTGGACCGAAATAAAAGGCTTCTACTAACATTTGTTTTAGAATAATACTTTGTTTTTTTTATGGGACCCGTTCATATGTTTTCATATTTGTTCTCTCATGTTTTTCACACCTTTTAATACTCTCTTCTCATAGTTTTCACTGTACCCGCAGTTATATGACGCAAAATCCCATTATGTCGGGAAAAAACGTATCTAGTGTATCCATATCCTAGTAGCTTTTCTCTCTTAACACTTTTATTTTTATTTTTTTCTCCTTTGTCCCCTGCAGAAACATCTTAACGGGGTTTTCCTGTATATACAGGATAGTCAGAAATTATGTGAACCGGGTATATGAGCATTGGAGGATTGCTCATGCTAATATATAATTCGAGAGTAAATCGTTTGATATCTCATACCATTGTTATTTTATTAGCTGCTGGAGTTGGCCGATCAGATCACTTCTTGGGCGAATTCAAATAGGCTTTGCCAGGCTGTGTTGCTAAATCCATATGTGGCTTAAGACCGGCAGGAGACCACCAGTCGAAGAATGAAACTTCGCCAGGATAGTGGGGGTTTGAATAGAGAGCTCCGAGCTGACAGGATTGTGCCAAAGTCAGTGACTCTGGCTTGAAGCCAACGACGTTTTTGTGTTTGATGCTGATTTCTTGGCATTGCTCTCAGGCCGTTCTTAAGTCACATACAGATTTAGCAGTACCTCTGTGCAAAGCACATGTGAATTTGCCTGCGAAGCGATCTGATTGGCCAATTTGAGCAGCTGATGAAATGACCGGTGCGAGATACTGAATTATTTCTTTCAAATCAACATGACTAACCCTCTAACGCACATACAGGGTGTATCCATGATGATGTTACAAACTTTCAGAGATGATGGAGGACGGCAGATGTATCAATTTGAGATAAGGAACCGTGTTCCGGAAACGATCGACTCAAAACTCAAGTAAAATTCTTTTCATTTAACCCGCGAGTGGTTACGTCAAAAATGTTTCGTGATGGGTCGTGAACGGTCGATTTGACCGGTGAGTATAAAATACCAGTTTTTGAAGCAAAACGCATTGCATTATTAAAGGGAAAAAAAATGTTCATGAAACAAAAAAAGGACCAGGTAATAATGTAACACCAGGAGCCGCGCACGGTGGAAACGACCACTGACTGACTGGTGATGGAAGGGTTAACAGCGAACGTCAACGCGTGCATTAAAAGGTACAGGAGGGGAGGAAGCGTTATACCATGAAACTATTAAGAAAGAATAAAAAATGACATAAATAAAATAAAAGCTGATGCAAAAATTCGCGTTGAAACTAGTCCCAATTACTAATTAAAATGTTGTAATTTAACCATTATAACATTGTTTTGTATTGAATAGGTGAACCCATAAGTTGTTCCCATTTTATTCTCAGCTCGATACGGATATTATATATATATATATATACACGATGAAATTCTTAAATTTAAATGAATCAGCCAACCAGGCAAAAATTAAAGCCCATCAATACTTGGGTTCAAAAATCTAAACTGGGAAGCTAGGCAAAGACAAAATTCATATATGTGTCTATGTCTGTTTTCAATTTTTGTTGAAGATGACGCAAAAATTGGCGTTGAAACTAGTCCCAATTACTAATTAAAATCTTGTAATTTAACCATTATAACATTTTTTTTGTATTGAATAGGTGAATCCATAAGTTTTCCCATTTTAAAAATGTATGCGCCCAGTCTAAAAGACCGTGACGCGACCCCTTGCAGATTAAATCCGTTTACCTGCACAAGTTTCACAGGCTGTTCCATTTACAACAAATGTTCGAAATGGTATTCCCCTGCGTCAGTACAGCCATGGCATCATCGCACAAAGTTCTTTCATACCCGTTCGAATATCCCCGGTGCCTCATTTGAACAGTGATGTTAAACAACTTGGATTATTAATAACTTTTAACTCAAACGTTTCTGGGCTACGGTTCCTTATCTCAAATTGTTCCATTTGCCATCCTCCATTGACCCTGAAAGTTTGCAACATCATCACAAATACACCCTGTACACCCGGTTCACATTGTTTACAACCACCTTGTATAAATATACTGTATATCTTGCATCAAACATTGGTGATTTAGTGTACTTTTCTTTCTTTTCAGCGGAGAGTCTGTCGGTGGACCCCATCAAGAACTCTCTCAAACTGTTTGAACGTTGGGGTGTAATAGAATGTTACCTCCAAGATAAACTAAAACTTTATTATCTCAAGGATGAATACAATACAGACTCCTCTGTGAGAAAAGTGTTCGAAAAAATCACCAAGTATCAGTGGTCAATCGGTCGGCAATGATGTGTACGAGTGTTTTGTGCTGTGTGTGTATGTGTTGATACTATAAATGACTGGTCAGTATAAACATTGAGGCTGTCAAAAGTTAACGCACAAGCAAAAATAAGCAGACAAATGGATCATGGAAATCTACACGAACAGTACCTCTTGTGCGTGTATATTTCTACTGTCCATTTTTCTGGATTCCCGCATGCCACTCGCAGATTGAATTTATACGTTTCGTTACTACAAAAGGATGAAATAAGAGACATATTCATAGAGGAGTGGCCAAGAACTGTTTGAAGAAGAAGAAGAAGAAGAAGAGTATTGCACAAATAAAGGTTCTCTTTTTAAAGGATGCAGCTGACAAAGTTTTACTTCTTTTGTACATAGAAACATTCTTTTTGACAATAATCTCTGTTAATGTAGAGAAACTATAGATATTTGTATATTATTGTAAATAACATGTGTTTATTTCCCATAAGCTGTTTTGTTGTGAATTTTTTTTGGCAGTCATGTTGTCAAAGTACAGTAGAAGCTTGATATAGCAAACATGTCAGGGGACTTACTTAACCTCTTTGACGGGCAGACACAGTGAAACGATACTGAAATTACCATAACTTTTCTCACTGTATCTAATGTAATATTGACACTTTCTTTCAACAAAGATTATTGACAGTTTGATTGTACATTGCATCGGCCCACCAGTGACTTGATGCTTTATTTAGTTTTTCTTTTGCGTCACTAGTGTCCTGAAGTATTTGATTTTGATTATGCCCCACTATGAACACCAAACAAGTGCAAGTGCAATTGTTCGGTGCATTATTGTTGAGAGGACATTCTAACATATTTTATCTCCATCACAAATTTCCAATCCCATAGGTATGTGACCCAGAAATTACCCCAGAAACAAATGTATCTTCTCATTCATTAGTCTGTGGGGTATGAGAATTTTATGTTAATTTTATTCCTGTTAGGTTTACAAAAAAAAAAAAATGTAAACTCGTGACCTGATCCCGAGGTTTTGCAGCTCTTTTCATTCACACCCCCAAAGGAGGTGAGCTGCATGTACCATTTTAGCCGCATACCAGTCCTCCTGCCATTCTTAAATTTCTGGCAGTACCAGGAATCGAACCTGGGCCCCCAAGGACAGCAGCTGATAGTGCTAATCGTTACGCTACGGAGGCAGACAACATGTTGGTAAAATAGCATCAAAACATAAAGAATTTTATTGAAGAAAAACATTTACTGTACACCAAAAGAAGGCAATTATACACAACTACTTTATAAGCTCACCAAACAAAAAAATATTAGTCGCCCACTGGAGACATCGTTATAACACTTTGTAACAGGGCCTCCAGCTTTGATAACTGCCTTGATTCACTGAGGAAGGGAGTCCACAAGTTTCTGCTGGTATGCCATATCCAATTTTATCCCCTCCCGTAGAGCCACCAAGTCGCGGCGATGGTGATGTTTTTTATATTTCACCCACTGCTCGAAGTAGTCCTACACATTTCCTATGAGATGAAGATCGGGAGATTTAGCGGGCCAGCCAAGGTGTGGCAAGGTGTTGGTGTGTTCATCGGTCACGTATGCTTGTAGCCTTGGGAACCACGGCTGTTGACATTTTGGAAAATGGGAGTGTCTACACCATTCTCATCATGAAGATGTTCAGAGTAGGGCAACGCTTTGTCACCAAGAATGTTGGAATAAACATCCTACTTCATGTTCATAGTGACCTGGCCCAAGTCATGCTACAATAAACTTCGATATACATATGCCTACTATAAGAGAAACATTTCTTTTTTTTTTTTTCCCCATTTCCAGTCTTCCGAACCTGGTTGTGAATCAAGGACCTCCACAATTTTCTCTCTCTCCACCACTCCCTTCCTTCCTCCAATATTTCTTCTACTTTTACTCCTCTTTTCTCTATGCTCTCCTTCACCATACCCGTCCATCTCTTTCTGGGCCTTCCCCGTTGTCTTCCTCCTATTATTTTCTCCATAAATACTCGCTTTGGAACATTATGCTCTTCCATTCTCATCATGTGTCCATACCATTTCAGCTTACTGGTCTCTGTCTTGTTGTGAAGTTTTTTTTTTGCTAGGGGCTTTACGTCACACCGACACAGATAGGTCTTATGGCGATGATGGGATAGGAAAGGCCTAGGAGTTGGAAGGAAGCGGCTGTGGCCTTAATTAAGGTACAGCCCCAGCATTTTCCTGGTGTGAAAATGGGAAACCACGGAAAACCATCTTCAGGGCTGCCAATAGTGGGATTCGAACCTACTATCTCCCGGATGCAAGCTCACAGCCGCGCGCCTCTACGCGCACGGCCAATTCGCCCGGTGTCGTGAAGTTTAGGGAATCCAATTTTCTCTCTGATTTTATCCCTTTGTGTCTTCCCAATTATTCCTCTAAGGAATTTCATCTCTGTTGCTTGGATTCTGCTTTCATCACATTTTGTTGTTGTCCATGTGCCCGCTGAGAATGTCAAAATTGGTGTGTAATACATTGAGTACAGAATTTTGTTGCATGTCTCTGGGACGTCCCAGTTCCACACTACACCTTTTGCACATTGGTAAAACCCATGGACTTGTTGGGTTCTCTTTCCAATTCATTTATTTTCCCATCTTATGCAAATATACTCCCCAAATATTTGAAGCTTTTCACAACTTCCATTTCTCTTCCCGTTACCTCAGTATTCCCTCTTTCTTCTCTATTACCTCTCATCATCACTACTGTCTTACATTTCATACAGTATTAAAATAAAAATATAACAGTACAGTACATATTATACTCCGCACAGCTTTACTTCTAAATAGATGTTGTGCAAAACAAATAAGCATCATATTACCTCTGTTGCCAGTGCGCTACTGCAGTGAGAACAGCTGATGCAATACGACTGCAGTAAACCACTCTTGTAAAATGCATACCTGCGAACTCTTCTGATTTACCCGGACACTTTACGTTTTTTAACTCTTCTTCCGATTTATTTTTACTTCTTCCTATTTTTGACCAATATAACCTCCAGTACAGTCAACACTCTTCCCCTAGGATAAAGGATAAATTCTTACGTGCTTGTGTAATTTACGAAACCTCATTTTCAAACATATTTATTTGATGCTTTATTTCGCAAGTGTTTCGTCCGTCGCCTTCGTGTGTTATGTTTCCCGCTCACTGCAGCAGCGCATCAGACAGAGCCAAAATCGGCGAAAACATCAATTTAGAAGTAAAGCAGTGTGGAGTATAACATGCATTTTATTACAGCACTTCTATCTATTGTTCGTATCACCTAGATACCATAATAGATTATTTACTGAAATGAACTTGAATGTATCATTTTCTTTGTGTTAAATAAGACCAAATTCACTGAAATATGAGAAAAAAATTAGTTATAGTCCATGTTATGTACAGACAAAATTTTCATGTCTGTGTAGCCTTCTGTATTTTCAGCGTTTTCATGCATCTGAGAATGCTTCGGTCCAAATTACGGTGCCTCGGATAATCAGAATTCTAATGTAAGAGATTTGAACAAATTTAAAATTTTGATCCTATCCATAGTGATCTGCCCTTAAGTAATGATGACTTTTTGGGTGACAAAAGATTGGCCGGAGAAAAGATTTATACATAAATTAAAATAAAAAAAACTAGAATGCTTTTTTCTTACAACACACTTCTCTTGCTGCAAATAGATTGGTAGACAATATTGTGTTGTTCCCACTGCTGTTAGCAAAGTCCATGGTATTAAACTGAACAACCTGTGAATCACTTTTGTTTTTGTTAATTGTTTGTCATAGGTACAAGTTGAATTGTTCCATGCAGGCCTATACAGCTTATTGAATCTGTTCAGAGATTTCACTTATACAAATGATTGGGGGGCAAACACATTTTTCACTGCATAATGTCTATATCCAGGTATATCAGGCTTCTACTGTAAAGGATAATCCCCAAACCATCCTCTGGTAAGAGGTAGAGATTGCTTCTATATTGAGGAAATTCCTTTTAAAGTTGTTTGCACTCATAGTTGACGGAACTCAGGTGTACCAGAGTTTTGGTAATGTAACGATTTGAATTGTTGACAGTAGAAAGTATTGATGTCTAAGTTTTTAGACTGGATTTTCTTAGATCTGTTAAGTAGTTTCTCAGGGTTACAATTTTACAGAAGAAAATAGGAAATTATCAATAAATACTCAAGCTCTTTAGCTTTACAAATTATGAAATTGCCGCTGTTTCATGCCATTGTGGCAGTGGGCTCATCAGTTGGTATGATGCATCTCTCCCAAGATGCTGGCAGCTAGTGTGCCATTGAGACATAAGCTTTCTTTGAAACACAATGCAGCGAGAGTGCAGTAGGGGAGATAAAAAACGACGTTTCAGAAATGGTTCCAAACAAAATTGTACGTAGATAAAAGAAACAGAGCGAAACAAATACTTGCTCAAGCACGTGCTGTATATGTAACCTTATATCCATAGATTTACTGGAATGGGAAGGAACTCCTATAAGATGAAATTTTGGCACCACAGCGTCTCCAAAAAATGGTAATAGTAGTTAGTATGCCAAACTTTTAAAAAATGTATATATAATAACGCATTTCATTGGAGATAACTGTCATTTTCAGTTATTTTATTTTTTATATGCTCTTGCAGTATAAAATGTGACTGTGTAAAGAAACTAAAAATAGTTTGCGAGAGAAAGGAAATATGTAATATGATGGGAATCCTTTCAAATGGTTTTCTTCTATAAAATATTGATTGGCATTTATGACCTTTTCTTTTTATTCAGATTCAAATATTTTAATATTATTTACCATTTTATGTTAAAAAATGAGTTTATTAAGACATTAAGATTTGGTGTACCTTTGTTCTGTCAAAGAGAAGTTTGCAATGAGGTTGTGTAAGAGATTCTTTGTAATCAAATGAACGAGATTGTTACCATTGTTCCACATTATAATGTACTGACTGAGATAGAAACTGGATGTCTTGGTGTTATGTTTAAAAGCTTTTAGTTATAAAATTTGTATGAAGATTTTTTTAAAAACATTATGTAATTTAATGTAGTAAGACATTTTTAAATTTGTTTTGTACGTAATAAGGACTTCTTAAGCAAAAGTATTGAATTGTAAGTGCCTTCTTCACAAAATACATTGTTATTTGTTCTTGAATCTGTCTTTTTGATGGATAGTTTCTAACAGGGATGTAAAGTTTGTACTTCGTTTGCAATTATCATATATAGTTGAACCTGTCTTCTGTGGTCACAGTCGGTTTAATGGAAAAATATCTGTTACGAGAGGTGTCTGCTAAAACAAGGTTGTAAAAATTAATTGAACATTCTAACTGAAAAGAACATCCACCTTAAATATAAACATACATCTCATTTTGATTATTCTAAATAAGCTCTAACTAAATATTTGATTGGGAGATACAGTAGAAGTCCGCTATAGCGAATACGGCATATAACGAGAACCCCGTTATAACGATAACTTTTGTCCGTCCCTTCAAAATTCCTATATTAAACTATGTATTATCCTTCGGTACAGTGAGAACCCTACCACTGACGCATTCGTTATTGCGAGCGATTATGCGCGCTCGATTTTTTCCGTTGATGATATTTATGCACCCATTCATTATACTGCACGCGATCGATCATCTTTGGTAACGTAACGTTTTCTTGCTATGCCCACCAGCGAGCTCTCTCGTCGACATTCGAAGGCAGTGTCGGAGTCGACTGCTCTTCCACAAGAGAAATGAAAGAGGAGAACATGTTTTCGTAATAAATGCGTAAATAACGTGTCCGATAGCCGTTGTTAACTCATTAAAGATAAACGCTGAATAAACGATTGCTTAATTTTAATGCTAAATACCACAATTAAGTAAGAATGAGATAGGCCTACACCTTAAGATATGGCAGAGTGCGTCATTGATTACGAGGTTCGTTTATATTTTCTCGCGTCCGTTAAATTACAGAAAGGCTATTATCATGTAAATTTATAGCGAGAAGGTTATAATTTCTCTACTTCCGCTTGAAGTATGTTTTCATCATACACATACAGTACAGATAAGTTAGGATATGTGACGCTATTTGAATAACAAAACTGAAACGTTTGCCACAAAATTCGATCAATCATCTTCGGTACATTATAGTTTTCGCGCTATGTGCATTTGCGAGCTCTCTAGTCAACATTCGAAGGCGATATTGGAGTCGATTAGTAATACCCGTTGACTGCTGTTCTCAAAAGAAAATTGGAAATGAAAGAGGATAAGACGTTTTCGTAATAAATGCGTAAATAACGTGGCCGATAGCAGTTGTTAACGCATTAAAAATAAAGGCTGAAGTAAACGATCTCTTCATTTTAATAGTATCCCGTATACTGAAATTAAGTAAGAAAGTGATACACCTCAAGATATGGCAGGATACTATCACTGATTTCAGAGGATAGTTTGTTTTCTCGCATCTAGTTAAATTTCGGAAAGCTGTTCCCATGTCAATTTTTAGCAAGGAGGTTATCATTTCTTTACATGTGTTTCAAATAGGTTTCCATGATACATATAGCCTACGGTTAGAAAACTGAAATGTTTGCCACAGAAGCCTCTGGAGTGATATCGTATTTCTTCAAATCCAAGACGACGGTTTTTTCTCAGAATCTCGTGTGAAAAATCAATGGTCGTTTAGCGTTCGCGGGCTGATAGTATTGAACACCACTGGCAACTACCGCAGTAACCACGCTTTTCACCCCTGCGAGCGCGCACACAAAACTCGTTGACAATAAACGACCGCCTCTTTTGCATAGGCCTACATCGCTAGCCCCTGCGACCGGTCGTACAGTGCCCGTGTGTAACGTCACTGGATCTCGGAAAATAGTGAAGAGAGAATGACATTCTAATATCCTCTATAAAAAGTTTCTCAAATCTGCAGAATGGCATCAAAACATGCGAGCCTTCGAATTCTTAGAAAGGCCACAGCTATCAGTAGCAGAGTTATAACGCATCTGCTATACCTGACGCTTAGTCAAATTAAGTTTTATAGACAGCAGGAATATTTTCGTGATGGATCGTCGTATTGTACAGATACGTGGAACAGGTATTGCCGGAAAATTTTCAATGGGTTCTCGTCGATGCTATGATGCCAATTTTAAGTTAATGGCTATTAAACGCTCGGAAATATATAATAATTGTGCAGCCGCAAGAAAATACGGCATAGGCCAAATTAAAGCCCATATTCTGCATTACCGTGATGACAAAGATAGCTTAAAAAATGCGTACTGCACAAAAAATGCATTCAGTGGCCTGCAACAAGGACGCTTTAAAGAAGATGAAATTGTGAGGTATGTGCACAAAAATGCATGGGCAGAATTGCCGTACCGCGGCGCAATAAACTCGTTCGTTGACTTTCAAAGTCCGCGATTAAGACCTATACATCGCTAGCCACTGAAGTTGGCTGAATCTGGCAAGCAAGATGTGCGTATAGCAGCAGCCAGTTATATCTGATGCTGAGTGAAAATAACAGTTTTATAGTAAGCAAGAATATTTTCCTGGTGGATCGTCATATTGTAGAGACACGTGGAATGTGTATTGCTGGCAAATTTTCAACGAGTTCCCTTCGATATTATGATGCGAGTTTTAAGTTAATGGTTATTAAACCCACTGAAATAAAGCATAATTATATAGCCGCAAAAATCCGGCATAACTAAAGCCAATGTTCAGCATCTACAGTCTAAAAATGTGTACTGTATAAGAAAAGCCATTCATATGATTTTACAAAGCACTTTTTAAGCCTGATTAAATTATTTTTTAAGGAAAAAGTGGGAGTCGTCTTGGATTCGGAGAAATGCGGAAATATTTATTTTTCAGAATGAAATTAAACACACACTTTCACGTAGTTTCTGATTTCGAAAAACAACAAACAAGTAAGCTTCAGTGTGGATATTATACGCGAAAACTCAAATTTTAAACAAATTGATTGCCATTTCATACTGAATTTAATGTGTATGGGGTTTTTCCCGACTTTTACAAAAATCGGATAAAACGACAATCCGCTATAGCGAGTACATTTTTCGCCATTAGGAATTCTCGCTATAACGGACTTCTACTGTATTAGAAATTATTTTATGATTTTATAGCCTTTACACTAATTACAGCTTTGGGAAGTAATCATTCAGCTGGGTGTACAAATTTAGCACATTTTTATTTACTGCAATCTTCTCAAAAGGAGATAACAACCCAGCATGACACTCAAATTATTCAATTAACCTCAGCTTTCAGGTTATTTGCGATTTCTTATGCTTTTTCTTGTAGCATTGACGCATTCACACATTTCAACCATTCATATACCAGAGTATTCACTTCTGGCAACGTCCGCTGTCCAGAATTCGAGTTGTCATAAAAATGAGGCTCATTTAACACGTCTTATGTAAAATAAAGTCTGTTCTGAGGAAAAATGTCTGTATAGGGAGGTGTCCGCTGAATAAAGGTGTCCTTTACGACAGGTTCGACTGTACTAGCTGTCATACCTGTTGTTGATAGAAGTTTTTGTATCGTTACTGCAGGAATGACCGAGAAAATGGCCGTGCGGTTTGGGTCACACAGCTATCAGCTTGTATTCAGGAGATAGTGGGTTTGAACCTCCCTGTCGGGAGCCCCGAAGATAGTTTTCTGTGGTTTCCCATTTTCACACCAGGCAAAGGCTGGGACTGTACCTTAATTAAGGCCGTGCCCACTTCCTTCCCATCCTTGCCATAAGACCTTTCTGAAGCAGCTTGTAAAAAATAAATTGTTGCTGCAGTAATGCTATCTAGTGGAAATCTTTGGCAGCAGAAGAGACAAAGGACACTTTGACTAACAACAATATTCAATCAGAGTAATGTTATTTGTTTTTGTAGGCCATCATATTTTGTTTTCTTCCAGCTCGGTGATAATAAAGCGCACTAGGCCTAGGCTTCCGACCCCATCTTTTATGATTCCTTTTTCCCCTTGCTCTTAAAGTGATCGTCCTTTTTATTCTCATTTTGATAGTCTTCATTACCTTCCTGGCCCATAACAGAATGACCACATGATTTTTCAGCTTATTAGAAAACAATTGGAACTACCATCATCGACTACACATTGTCAATCTCGGAAGCCAACTTTTATCTGTTTTTGACTCAATTAATTTATAACTTCTTCAGTCTGCTGAAACTAATTTTGAATAAATAAATTTATAGACTATCAGAAAAAGAAAATATATCATAACAGAATTATATACACTGACTGAGCAAATGTCATGGGATAGCGGAGCACTGATGCGCAGGTGTGTTGTCTGCGCACTATACGCCCCCAGTGCCAGCGGCAGTTGTATAGGAGACCTTATGAGCAATGGCTGTGCATGTGACGGGTGTAACATGGAACGTCGTTGTGAACTGACACCGTTCGAACGGGGTTGGTGGTCGGTGTCCGACAGATGGGAAGTGCGATTCGGAAGTGGTGCGGGAATTTGGCTTCACACGATCAACCGTGTCCAGGGTGTATCGTGAATGGTTGAATGCAGGTGTCACCGTCCACAACAGATGAATGACCGGCCGTCCAGCCACACTCGATGACCGTGACCGGCGACATCTGAGACGGATTGTCAATAGTGACAGACGGGCAACCGTGCAACAAATCACGGCTCTATAGGGTATGGGAGCCGGCGCCGCACACGGGTACCACTGTTAACCCAACGTCATCGGGCACAACAACGCGCATTTGTCGCCAGTCACCAGGGATGGACACTGGAACAATGGCGTAACGTGATATGGTCGGACGAATCATGATTTCAACTGCACCATGCCGATGGGAGGCACTTTGTATGGCGCAGACCACATGAAGCGATGGATCCCGCCTGCCTCGAAGGTGTGGTCCAGGGTGCTGGTGTCTCTGTTATGGTCTCGGGTGCATTTTCCTGGTATGGAATGGGCCCCCTAGTCGTTCTGGAAGAGACTTTGAATGGTACGCGGTATGTTGAGCTGCTCGGAGACCATCTCCACCCATTTTTGACCTTCCAGCACCCAGACGGTTCTGCAGTGTTTCAAGATCATAACACGTCGCCACATCGCTCCCACATCGCCCGGGAATGGTTCCAGGAACATGCAGCGGAGGTCCAACGACTGCCATGGCCACCCAGGAGCCCCGATATGAACCCTATTGAACATATCTGTGATGTCCTGGAACGCAGGCTCCGTGCCATGGATCTTGCACCCACGAACAGACAGCATTGGCGGCCGCTCTGCAAACGATTTGGTATCAGCTGCGTCCAGAGGACTACCGGAGACTTGTCGACTCACTTTCACGGCGTCTCACTGCAGTTCGCAGGGCCAGAGGAGGCCACACACGCTATTAGGTGACTATCCCATGACATTTGCTAAGTCAGTGTACAAGACGAAGGCAATCTCAAGGGGAGCTAAACTCAGGCACTAGAACACAGTGATCAAACCAGAGTGTCTGTACGTAAGTGAATGCCTCAGAATGACAAGAAAGGCTGGACTGAGAGAAGCAGAGAAGTACGAACGCAAGATCCTTAGCAAAATAATGGGTCCTAACATAACAGATGGACAGTAAACTCTGAGGAGGAAGAGAAGAGCTATACGGGGATAATGAACTGAAGTTCTACGGACGTCTGTTCAGGACTGACGCAACCCGACTAACAAAGCAGATTTTTAATGCATAGAACAACAGACCTAACGTCTTGGATAAATGGTTCAATATGTAAAAGTTTCAAACAGAATTATAAAAAACCACCATTCCAATACTCCACAGTCCTTATATTTAGGATACAATATTGTTACATAGATGTTAAAGTGGTACATGTTTCGCCTAACTTAGTAAGAATCTTCAGCCACATGTAATCCATAGTTAGGTCAGGGCCCTGAACCAGGTTCCTAATTAAGATCTAATTACTTGCAATAGTACAAGGTACAAGATTGAAAAATAGATTTTCTGTAATTAAGTACGGTTGCTCAACAAAAGAATGAAAAAGAACACACAGTTGGGTGAACACAATGGCAGGTCATTGTGGGAAGAACGAGCAACAGAAAGAGGATGAGGACAATATCCACATTTTCGTACATAAAAAACTGATCTGTGGAGTAAGCAATGGTTAAATATAACTAAGAGTCAGTTAATGAATTTGTCATAATATCATACATACATAGAATAAAATACTTGTATAACATCTGAAAGGTACAAGTTGATTATATGTAGAGTAATCCAAGTTTTAAAAGTTTTAACATTACAATTGATTTGTACAAAATTTATTAATACTAATGAAGCATGGATTAATTAAAATATCAAAACTAAAATCTTTGAAGTTGAAGGAAATGAGAATCAGGCACTTAGAAATCACAGTAGAGATGTTGGTTGCAAAACAGAGTTAAAAGGTGCTTGAAAAGTGGCAAGTATCGAAGTGTTGTACCACTTTCCATGTAGTGGACATTTTAGTCGTAAGCTATCTTATGTAGATTCAACATATTAGGAGTTCAACTAAACCTTAGATGTGAAAAGATCGCAATGTGATGCGTGTTGAAGAGAGGTGACTGGCCTCGTTGGCTGCCTGAGAAGGTCTAGACTGTAGAGTATTGGAAAGGTGGTTTTTAATAATTCTCTTTGAAACTTTTACATTCTGAACTCCAATACGGCTATCATAATGAGATTCATAACATGTAAATGGTTCAAGGAAGTAAGAAAGGTCCTCAAGAGCATGGGACTGAATCAGGAGGACATCTCTAACCGATCAAAATACAGATCAGTGATCAACAACTTTTGAGGGCTTCCACGATGAGCAAAAGCAGAACAGTGGCTGGACAGAAGAGAAAGAATGCAACATTTTTGGGCTGCAGAAAAGGCTTCCAGAAATGCCTTATAGTTACTCGACGTGGTCTCTAATGGCCCTAAATGAGAATAATAATGTCTGAAAAAGAAAAAATTAAAATTCAGGTATAATTCTGTTGCCATATGTTTTCTTTATCTGGTAGTTTATAATTATTTTATTCAAATTTAGTTTCAGCAGACTGAAGAACCTACAGTTATAAAATAACTTCATTATTATGATGACTGAACAATATTTCCACGACATTGATGTTCGTCGTTGATGGACTTGGCAATAAAAACTTAAATTTGTGAATATCTCTTACAGTAAAACTGTATCAAACAAAAAAGATTGAAAAATAGATTTTCTGTAATTAAGTACAGTTGCTCAACAAAAGAATGAAAAAGAACACACAGTTGGGTGAACACAATGGCAGGTCAGTGCAGGAAGAAGGAGCAACAGAAAGAAGATGAGGACAGTATCCACATTTTTGTACATTGCTGTCTTCAAATAGATAGGCTCCCTCCTGATAATTTCAAGTTCCTCTTCTCAGGCCCTGATGAGTTCATTTCTGCTATCCAGCTTAATCAGGAGCACGGGCTTCAACACTCATGGAGGGGCCATATTAACAGACCTTCAGTCTTCATGTGGGAAGTAGAGGTGTGTGTGTGTTTTTGTGGGGTTTTTTTATATGTCACTCGCTGATAGACATCCATAAACGGCTGCTAATTTCAGATGACCGCCAGCTGTAAGACATAGCCTGTACGGTTGATAGGTTACCCTTCCGTTACACAAATTTTCAGATGACCCTCGGCTCGAAGGCATATTTATGTCAAAATAAGATAAATACAAGTGGTGAAAGATTAGGAATACAGGGCAAACAAAAGGAGAAAAGTATTCCTGTGGGATTTTCACATCAGGAAAATGCTGGGGCTGTACCTTAAGGCCTAGCTCTTCCCCATCCCACCACCACCATAAGGTCTATCTACATTGGTGCGACATAAAGCAAATTGAAAAAAAAAGGAATCCTAATGGGATAATCTGAGCATTAGAAAGAATGAGTTCATAGTATTGTAAAAGTTCCTCCAAAGATTGAACATATAGATATAATCTCTGTCCTGGGTATCCAAAAGGTTTGGTCCGCCTAGTACATGTGGGGTGGGTTATACTTTGTACACTTTTTAACTAGGATTAATATTTCCGGAGGTATTTGGACATTTGTGAAAAAATGTAATCGTGAATATCTCTGTTATTAATAACATAGCAGTGCGTAAACATATAAGGCTGGAAATTAGATAGTATTTTACACAACTTTTATGATTTACACATTTTTAGTAATGCTGATATTAAAAGAGAAATTTGACATATCCTGTTTTTGTCCCCTGGACATTGCTTTGACACTGTATACTGATATAGCCTAGAGCATTCTGCAGTTATCCCTGAACTTAACCCTTTTTGATCCACTTTATGACTCAAGTTCAGTCAGGTTGTGAGTTTCACAAATAGGAAAAGTCCTCTCAGTTTTAATTACTGCGTTGATGGGTTGAAAGTTCCTTTTGGGGATCATTGTAAGTATCTAGGTGTTGATATAAGGAAAGATCTTCACTGGGGTAATCACATAAATGGGATTGTAAATAAAGGGTACCGATCTCTACACATGGTTATGAGGATGTTTAGGGGTTGTAGTAAGGATGTAAAGGAGAGTGCATATAAGTCTCTGGTAAGACCCCAACTAGAGTATGGTTCCAGTGTATGGGACCCTCACCAGGATTACCTGATTCAAGAACTGGAAAAAATCCAAAGAAAAGCAGCTCGATTTGTTCTGGGTGATTTCCGACAAAAGAGTAGCGTTACAAAAATGTTGCAATGTTTGGGTTGGGAAGAATTGAGAGAAAGAAGAAGAGCTGGAAAAGCCATCCATCTAATTTTTGATCTGATTTTTGATATGCTCTATTGGTGGAAAAGAATCTAATTCCCTCCATGGGAACTTAGAATTTCCATTTTTAAGTGGTATGTTCCGAGCTGTCAGCGGAGAGATGGCGTGGAATGACATTAGTAGACGAATAGGTTTGAATGGCGTTTATAAAAGTAGGAAAGATCACAATATGAAGATAAAGTTGGAATTCAAGAGGACAAACTGGGGCAAATATTCATTTATAGGAAGGGGAGTTAGGGATTGGAATAACTTACCAAGGGAGATGTTCAATAAATTTCCAATTTCTTTGAAATCATTTCGGAAAAGGCTAGGAAAGCAACAGATAGGGAATCTGCCACCTGGGCGACTGCCCTAAATGCAGATCAGTATTGATTGATTGATTGATTGAGTTTGGTCCAGCTTAATTTTGCATTTTTATCATCGTTAAAACAAGTGTAGAAATTGTCCTGAATTTTGAAAAAATGTATGTATCGATCAATGATCTCCTTCCTGGCCTTTTTCCCCAAATTCCTTCGGGTAGGCACCATATGTGTGACGTGGTCCAATAATAATAATCGTATGGCCTCAGCTACCGTGTGCAGACATTTAAATTTGACGCCATCTGGCTATCTGCTCGTCAATTTCGACGTTCCGTTTTACTCTAGGCCCCCACTAGATGGCAGACCGAGTAAACCGAAACTCTCTTGGGCGTCTATGGCTGAGATTTAATTAATTTTGTCGGGTAAACACCAAATGTGTCACCAGAGATCTTTTACATGCCGACATCGTACGACATGGAGTATCGAATGGACTTTTTTCCGCCCTTCAAAAATCCGACTACCTCTGCCAGGTTTGAACCCGCTATCTTGGGATCCGGAGGCCGGCACTCTACCGCTGATCCACAGAGGCAGCTTGTGGTCCAATTTTATGGCTGGATGCCCTTCCTTGATGCCAACGTTATCTGGGGGGCGGTAATGTATTAACTATTATGTATTTCTGTGGTTGTTGGTAGTGTGAAGATATTTATTGAAGTAATCACAAAGATCCACTCCTCAAGCAAGAAAAATTAATTAATATGCAGTTAAAATCTCTGGTATGGCTGTGGATTGAACTCGGAGCTCTCTGAACAGAAGGCCGGAACACAGTCGGGACATGGATTTAAAAATGATGTTAACTATTGTTTAGTCTGAGATGTCTTTGTGATACACATTCCACAGGTACTCTTCCAGCCACAGATGAAGATTCACTTCACAGTTGTTCAAAATTCATAATCCAAACACACACACACAATCTTTGTCAACGATGTCTAAGAATATTTGGATTCTTTAGTCTTCATTTATGTAGAGTCAGTAATTTATTTCAGAATTACACATAAACACTGCTTTGAACAAAAATGAATGCCTACAGATCTGTTTGTAGCAGCTACACCAAAATGTAAAAAAACTAGTTGTGTCCGACTAACTGCAATGAAAATGTGGCACAACACTGTCAACTGTTGCTCTTATTTTTCCCATGGAACTTGTGAAACACGTTCCTTTATAGACGTGATAATAAGCTATCGGGTTTTTGCCGTGTCAAGAAAATCAGCAGAAATTCTTTACGTTTTGCAGAGAGCTGTTCTGTCATTCTATCCTGTGAGTCTTTCGTTGCACTTTATTTTTTCTTATTCTTCTTTTAGGCCTACAATGGACCACATGGTTCTTAACACTGGTGTTTTTTTTTTTTTTTTTTTTTTTTTTTCTTAGCCCAGTATTCCTTCATTCTAGCACTATGGATGTCTTTTCTTTCTTGAGTCCATTTCACTCCAACTCCTGGACGCAGTGATTTAGCTGTTAGTGACTGGAGAGAGTCAGATGTCGTGATTAACTTTCTTAACTTATCTCGGTTGTAAATGTCAATGTGATCAGTGTTTATGTACTGGAGGTCTTTCCAAACTACATTTGTCCATTTGCCATTTGTTGCTTTCCCTCTAGGTACAGTGTTAAAGATCCTTGAAGTGAGTCTCGGGCTGGCCATCCTGACTGTGTGACCATAGAACATTAGTCTTCTCTTCCGTATAGCTGTTGAAATGTTCTCTATTTTACTCTACATTTCCTTGTTGTGCCTGATTCTGTACCCATCTCCTCCTTTAATGGAACCCTTAATCCTTCTGAGGATCTTTTGCTCTTTCAGTTCCAGTTTGCGGAGTTGTCCTTTTTTCGGGTGATGTTTAGGCATTCTGAGGTGTACAGTACAGATGGTCTTACTATGGTGTTGTAGTGTCTAAGTTTAAGATTCAAGGAGAGGGATTTAAATTTGTATATATTCTTACAAAGATGATAAGCTCTTTCCAATTTAGTGTATCTACTCTTCATTGCAAGGTCCTCAATATTCGGGGTTATCCATTCTGCAAGATATTTGGATGAGTTGGCCTTTCGTATTATTTTGTCCCCCAAAGGAATGACGTTTGGTTCTTCTCTGATGTTGGTCAGAAATTCTGTTTTGTTGACAGCAATCTTCAGCCCTACTTTAGCTGCTATGCATTCGAGGGCAGATAGCTGGTACGTAGCTTCTTCCATACTTAAAGCTAAGAGTGTGAGGTCATACAGTATATTTTATTATTTTCATTTATTCTTCTACCACATTCGTCCCTGGTTCGTATGATCACCTTGCTGTTACTTCACAACGCAAAGAAACATCTTCATTGGAGCTTAGATGGTGGTGGTTCTTAGCTCGCACTTGGAATGCCAGCTTACAGAGAGCCATCTAGTGAAGAATAAGAGTACCATTTACTACAGACCAATGGTAACCCCCCACGGCACTTAACGCCCTTGAAAGGGCGTTGGCCTGCCCAGTGACCGCTGCTCAGCCCAAAGGCCTGTACATTACGAGGGGCCGTGTGGTCAGCACGACGCATCCCCTCAGCCGTTATTCTGGGCTTTTGAGACCGAGGCCGCCATCTCAGCGTCAGATAGCTCCTCAATTCTAATCACGTAGGCTGAGTGGACCTCAAACCAGCCCTCAGGTCGAGAGAAAAATCCCTGACCAGGTCGGCAATTGAACCCGGGGCCTCCCGGCGAGAGGCAGGCATGCTACCCCTACACCACGGGGCCAGCCAGACCAATGGTAAAGCATTAATAAATTCAAACCGTCATTACTGTAGAAGTCTTGCTCGTGAACAGTCGAGATTTTCTTCTGAAGAAGCGGAACAAAGTTCTCTGCGAAACGTAGAAAGTTTCAACTTGTTTTCTTGATACGGCGAAAGCCCAAAGGCTTATCATATCTACAATTACGGGCTGTGAAAGCATCTATCGTAACTTGGGCTCGGAAAATGAGGAAAAATCCTTTTTTCTCGAGTGTCTGAAGAAGAGGCCCAACAATATATAAGTTCATTCTGGGTCATTGTAGGACTGAAAATGGTGGGTTTGGCTTATTGGTATTTTTTAGGTCTTATCAGCTTTTTTTTTTTTTTTTTGCAACTCCCCTTTCGACTGCACTTTTACTGTCCATTCTCAATTCAAATCATCATTTGTTCATGCATTACCTCTTAAACATCTTTTCTCTAGTAAATACATATATTTGAACTATAGCTGAATAGAGAGAAAATGAATTGAAATTAAATGAAAAAATAAAATTAGTGCTTGAAGAAACCAGGAGTATCAAATTATGTGTATGATAAGTGAAATAATGAAAGGAGAAAATTTGATGTTTTTTTGATGTTGAGTGTTTTACTTCAAATATGAACCCGTAATATCCGTTGATGTGGAGGGAAGTTTTGCAACGTGTTCTCTGAAAACTGACAATCCTTTATACGTAAGAACCTAGAGATGACTATTGTGATATACTCCAAGGCCAACTGAGGTAAGGTTTCTGAATTCCAATTTCTGCAACCCTCATGTAGTTAAGCCAAATGTGATTTCAGTTATACTAATTTCATTGTTTTTTTTTTTTTTGTTTTTTTTCTCCAGGATGTCAATTGCATGTCCGCTGAATTCATTCTAAAATATTTTATACTAAATTTTGCAAATTTTCACAAACACTGAATTCCTTTTTTCAGTTATGTTAATTTACAAGGGGCGGGGGTGTCCAAAAATAACCGGAATAACATTGCCGTTGGCAAAGCTTGTGTAGTACGCATTTCTGTTGCTAGGCGTGTATAGCGCAACTCATTGCCAGTTCAGTGCTGCCTGCGTTGTTGACCTGGCTTGTTCTGTTCATCTGCAGTTATTGTTTATGCTAGCGCTGTTTTGTTCTGTTTTATTTTTTATAATGGCAAGTTTAAGTGAACAACGTGCAGACCTTTTATCGGGAAATTTTAAGAAAATTGCAGAACAGTGGTTGTCAAAAAAGACCCGATTTGTGGCAGACAGGATACTGGTTTGTCCACCACGACAGCGCACCTGCACACACAGACATCTCTGTTAGACAGTTTTGGGCTAAAAATGGCATGGTTCCGCTGCCCCACGCCTGACCTGACTCCGTGCGAATTTTTCTTATTTCCATGCATGAAAAGGGGTATGCAAGGACACCGATTTGACAACATTGAAGAGGTCAAGAAAAAAACGAGAGAGGAGCTGTCAGCCATTTCTAAAGATGACTCAAAAAATGTTTCGAACAGTGGAAGCACCGATGGGACAAATGTATTAATTGTAATGGAGAGTATTTTGAAGGGGATAAGGTTGTTTTGTAAAAAATTTGAAAATATACAGCTTTTAAAAAATAATTAATTTTTTTCGGTACCACCTCGTAGAAATATATAATGTCTGGAAGAAGAACGATTTCACTCGTATGTTTTTGCACTGTATGTTGCATACCACCAGAATTTTGCATTTTTAAATATTATATTCCTTCGTTTAGTCACTCAATCAATCACTACTGATCTGCATTTAGGGCAGTCACCCAGGTGGCAGATTCCCTATCTGTTGTTTTCCTAGCCCTTTATTAAATGATTGCAAAGAAATTGGAAATTTATTGAACATCTCCCTCGGTAAGTTATTCCAATCCCTATCTCCCCTTCCTATAAACAAATATTTGCCCCAATTTGTCCTCTTGAATTACAACTTTATCTTCAGATTGTGATCTTTCCTACTTTTAAAGATACTACTCAAACTTATTTGTCTACTGATGTCCTCCCACACCATCTCTCCACTGACAGCTCGAAACATACCACTTATGGAAAATTCTAAATTCCCATGGAGGGAATTAGATATTTTTCACTAATAGACCATGTCACATGGGAATTTAGACTTTTCCATTCGGAATTGCTAGGCGGGTAATAATTCCATTGTGGAGATTTATTTCCCGTATGCAGTTATCAAACTGTGCCTCTTATAAGGGCTTCTGACAAGTTCACCTGCATACACCCCAGCGTCAGTGGGTAGGGTCTGACACATCCCACTCCGATGAGTCTAGTGTCAGACCTAAGACGAAACGCTGGTTAATAGAGCAAATGCCTGAAAAGCCTTACATCTGATATGTTTTTGACATACCACTTAGTTGAGTAGCTCGTCTCCTTTCTCCCAAGTCTTCCCAACCCAAACTTTGCAACATTTTTGTAACGCTGCTCTTTTGTCGGAAATCGCCCAGAACAAATCAAGTTGTTTTTCTTTGGATTTTTTCCAGTTCTTGAATCAAGTAATCCTGGTGAATATGTGATTAAAACTAAAATTATGAATGAATTTGAATCAAAATTTTATGTCCTTTTTGCCAGTTTCAGGTTTATTGGATTATTTATATCTTTTTTAGGCAATTTATAGGTCTTCAACTTTGGAGGCCTATTCATAACATTCCTTTGTATTTGGGAAGTTGCTCTGGGTATCCTATGATGTTCACTCAATCAAAAACAGACGGTAGTAGCTTAATGAATATCTTAACAATGGCTAGCAAAATATATGTCTAGTGATTAGTGATGGGCAGTGCTCTCATCGAGACTCTTGAGACTAATAAGTTAAAAGAAAGTATAAAATGGTTCAACTTTTCAATACTATTAAAATAAGAATTGTAAGTTTACATTCCTATTTAATTATGGTACTGGTTTCGACCAGTATTTTTGGTCATCTGCCAGTGACAAATAGCTGTAAAACAATGCACAGATAAATTAATTGTGAAATATAAAGAAATCTGTAGGTTGCTGATAGTGAAGCACTAAAATCTTTAGGGAGTACTGTGCGCTGAAAGATGCACAGGTAAAAATATGAAGTTTAGATGATACTGTCAGATGCAGTTTATGAAGCCCTAAAACACACATATTTATCAGCTACAGTTTATAAGGCACTGTACAATTTTAAGGACACTGCGTATCAATCATGAACGTTATTAAGACATAAGCGTTAGAGAACACTGTACGGGAAGAAGTCCAGAATCAAATACGTATCCAAATGTAGTGCGGAGTAAATTCTTGAAGAGTTCAGCTGCAGTCCATGAGGCACTGTATAATTTTAGGAATTAGCATTGCTTCTTAATAGATTCAAAAATTATGAAGAAAGTCGCAGATCAAATATATAAATGTATTACGGAGCAAGTTCTTGAAGAGTAGATCAACACTGTGCTTCTAAAAGTTTTTGTAAGTTAGATCAATGAAGTTATTAAAACATATGACATAGAGAAAAAAACAATTATGAAGAGAAAAAATACTAAAAAGCGTAATATTGGAACAGTTGAGGAGCATAATGACTTAGCGTGAGATATATTTGAAGGTAAGAATTGAGGTCGAATTTAGAATAGCGTAAAATATTAATTTGAAAGAGTGGTCAAAATCATTAGAGATGTTAGAAAATGTAATTCAAATGGGAGAATGAAAAAAGAGGAATGTAATGAGGACAGAAAAAGTTGAAGCAGAAAAATAATGAATGAAATAAATGAGGAGGTGAAGTAGTTCAAGGTGGATCAGGAGGGTGGGTTATAGGAAGTGGAAAATGTTGGTGGGAACAACTTACTTCAGTATCTCTTAACTCTTGAGACTGACGTCACAGATCTCGAGAATCTCGGGACCAATCCTCCTGTGCTGCGATCTGTGCGACGTCCCAGTAACTACGAGCGTACCCTTGATAGTATGTCATCAGCAGTTATTGTGCAAAATAACTTTCTCATGTGGAAATGTGTGTGCTGATAAATTTTGTCAAAAGCCTGGAAAAGTACTGCATGTTCACCTATGAGTTCCTTAATACCAGAATATCACTATGTCATATGGTTCACGAGTTATTTGAGATTGATATCTTATAACTAAATAACCCTGCATAATGTGTGAATAACTGCAGATAGGCATAGGATGTACACCTACCTGGATACCTCGCAGTTGTTGTTGACAGGGTAGCTTCTTGTGATACAGAACGGGCTGGAGATATTCTCTGTGACGATTCCCCTTCAGTGATATTCTGTGTTGTTAAGTGCCAGATCATCCCAGAAATATTTCTGCTGACGTATTTTACTTCTTTTGAACAAGCAACACTGCAAAATATCATGCTGTCATAGGGAAACTGCAAAAACTCAAATTAATCCCATGTCCACAACTTACACTGGATTTTGGACATTGTCTTAAATTTGTTGCACAAATTTGTTAGACACAATTTCACATTGCACTAGCATATACCGAAGTACTTAATTATGACATGAATACTCTACAACATTGCAAGGAATTATTTCCTTCGTCACCATAATGCCTGTAATCACAAGCACTGGTCAAATGGTTATTGAATGTGGGGTCTGATAAAGAACAATGTACAACTACAGGAGCAGCCAGTTTCTGTACTTGGCCTACTCATCATAATCTATAAGCTTCATTTCCGTATTGATTGTAGCTACAACATAAGAATGATACTGAAGCCTCCACCTTATCAATACATTTATTTATATACTATTAATCACAGTAATCACAGTACTGGTTTCGACCCCTCTAGGGTCATCCTCAGCTGTCATATACAAATATAGTTATTAAAACATCACATTGGAAGGTGTTGTACATACATGAAAATTGACCCAATTTGACAGGCCGTTTAAAATAAGTTGTATGTTAAAATGGTAAAATAAATCCTCTCTTCTTCAATTATAAAAGATTACGTAATGTGAGAGGCATGTCACTACAATGTTCCTGTTGATTTGATAAGTGTAAACTGAGATTTGTACTATTGTGTATACACTGATGTTCATAGAGTAATCACTATTTTACGTTAAAACTTATAATTAATTATTAAAAACATTTCAAAATTTTATTCTTCTGGTGATTATGTTGCTTATTACACGTTGTCCTTCTGTTGGTAGTATGTGTATCTTGAAGTGATCTGGACACTGTCTATGAAGAAATAGGTCGTAGTTTAATGTTCGGTTCAATGGATTGTCTATGTACTATATTCATAGTATATACTAAATGCTGAGTTAATAGTAATGCGTATTGTAAATATAAAAATTTTGTTTAGTTTGCGACGTGCACCTTAATATGACATTATATGATATGTCAAGTGTCAAATGGTTTAAATTTTTAATATCTTAAACGATAGCGTGTAGGCTTGTTCCTGTATGTTGTAGGCTGTGATATACTGGGTGTTGTCACTATGTGCGTTGCACGGCAGCACGTCGAGAACTCCTTATCTTGGCCTACTCATTCGTATACTTACCGCGTCACACAATGTCAGAACGTGTACCCTTTAAAAATACGTTATACTGCGTCAAAATAGAGGAAAGCAGCCCATTAGGAAGTCTGGTGTGAGTCAGCCGTGAGGGGTGTCGGCTGATTTGGACACAACCACAAAGAGCTGCTTTCCTTCTTGAACACATAGGCCTAGAGATGAGATGAAATATCTGGCAAGAGAATTCCCCTTTCCATCACACCAAGGTTGAATGTTCCAAGAACTTGCACAGCAACACACTACTGTTTTAATTACTTATTAAGAAATGTTAAGGTCCTTTCATTTTAGAATAGTTTTTAAGTGGTTTTTTGAACACATCTTTCACATAAAGAGGTGCCAAACGGTGATAACGAAGAAAGAACCATTGACTCTCTAGACATTTAAACCTTTTATTCAGTTAAGAACAAGTTGTTTTTATATTGTTTTACCTATGTTTGTGTTTTTGTGTATATTTTAATTATCATTCAAGATCACAGCTGAAGATGTTTTCCATGGAAAACGAAACATGTACCAACAAAAAAAAAATTTAAAATAAATTAATGTTAATGTAATCTAAGAAAATCGTAAGATTTTGGTGGTGGAAATAGGGTTGCCACTTTTTTATATAAGAAATAAGAAACATTTACCTAGAAATACAGGATTTTTCATGAAAATAAGGGACAGTTCATAAATAATGTACTCGAAAATCAAATGTTAGGTACCATTTCTTATTTTTATTATTATTATTATTATTATTATTATTATTATCTTTTCTGTTTGCTTTACATTGCAGTGACACGGATAGGTCTGATGGCTATGATGGGATAGGAAAGAGCTAGGAGTGGGAAGGAAGCAGCTGTGGCCTTAATTAAGGTACAGCCCCAGCATTTGCCTGATGTGAAAATGGGAAACCATCGTCGCCATAAGACCTATCTGTGTCGGTGCGACGTAAAGCAACTAGCAAAAAAAAAAAATGGGGTACCAATTTCTATTAGGTTATAATTAGTTTCATAAACAGAATAAGACAATTATTACCAGGCGAGTTGGCCGTGCACATAGAGGCGTGCGGCTGTGAGCTTGCATCCGGGAGATAGTAGGTTCGAATCCCACTATCGGCAGCCCTGAAGATGGTTTTCCGTGGTTTCCCCATTTTCACACCAGGCAAATGCTGGGGCTGTACCTTAATTAAGGCCATGGCCACTTCCTTCTAACTCCTAGGCCTTTCCTATCCCATCGTCGCCATAAGACCTATCTGTGTCGGTGCGACGTAAAGCCCCTAGCAAAAAAAAAAAAAAAAGAAAAAAAAAGATAATTATTGAAACTAACTTACACCTTCTTAACAGTACGTACAGTATAATGCATTAGGTATGACAAAACATGCAGAAAAAACATTATTACAAATAGATTTCCTTTTTCTGAGGCTCCAAAGAGAAATAAATAATGTAGTTTCTTTGAACTTCAATGACGCTGAAATCAAGTACGGATTTTAAAATATTTGGGGCCAAAAAAGAAGACAAACGCTAGTTTTTACAGGACAACAGTTCATAATATGGGACTGAAAATTTTCACATCAAATACAGGATGTCCTGTAGGCTACAATATGGGGCAGGTGGCAACCCTAGCTGGAGAGGTGGAACTTCCCACCCTGATCAAGATGAAATTTTTTCCTTGTAAAAATAGACTTTGGTAGAAATGAATGAAATGAACACCCCAGTCATGTGTTGACGCGCATTTATGGAATGGAAAAGGCCCGTGGTTGGCTATTTGCATACTCGTTACAAACAATATTCAGTCCTGTCTACCTGTAGGCCTATGGCACACTTCTGACCACACAATGCAGGGACAACACTCTCGAGATCTCTCGTAATTTATTGCAAGAAACAGTGCCTTAGACAGGCACCAATCAAAGAAAAAACTTTGCCATGGCAGGGATTTGAACACGGACATGACCGTGCCTTAGCAAGTACGCTATGGTGACTGTTGGAAGGGTGTGATTTCTCGGTGTGGATCTCAAACCGGTCTAAGCCACCTGGAGATTTAGCAACATCGCCACGCAAAAACCCATTTCAATTCGCTCGTGAAGTGATCCGATTGGCTAACTTCAGCAGCTGCTAAAATAATAACGGCATGAGATATCAAATTATTTTTTCAAATTATTTATCAGCATTACCTGGTTCACGTTGTTTCCGACTACCCTGTATGGATGCCAGTACTTGTTTAGCTCCAAAATGGGGAGGAATAAAGGTAAAACTGATTCAAGACTGCCTATTCCTTTGATGACATTGTATTTGAAGTCGAGAAATAGACATTAAGTATATAATATACGTAAGAAAAAGTGAGCAATCAATTACTCTTGTACAGATTGCAGAAGACAAATACTTGAGCAAAGTTTTGTGCGTAATAATTGTTACATTGTTAGAGACTTCTGCAGTACAATACAACAAGAGTCTCATGAAATATCTGAAGTTGTCTTGATTCCTTTCACAATAATCGGTTTGAACCTCTCTGACTTCAGCTTTTCGAGTGAGAATACCATGTCGTCCTTTGCAGTTCTGAACTTGATCGCTTGTAGTCTCTTCTGCAGGTTTGCCAACTGGAAGAAACAAGAAAAGGAAGTTAACACACATGTCAAAATATTATATACAGTGGAACCTCGGATTGCGAGTAACTTGGTCTACGAGTGTTTTGCAAGACGAGCAAACATTTTAAATAACTTGTAACTTGATAAGCGAGAGAGGTTTCGCAATACGAGCGTCACGTGTACGTACGTTTCCACCTCCCCTGTGCCTTTGTTTTCCCCTCCCCCTGCCACTTTCTTTCCTGGAAAAAGTGTGTGTAATCATTTCCTGCGCTGGACTTCAGTTGGCGTGCCTCGCTCGCATAGTCAACACCGTACGAGTGTACATGTTTTGTTTATGTCATTAGTGATATAACTGTTCTGCAACGATGGGCCCTGTGAATGAAAAGAAGGCTAAAAAGGAATTCAGTCGGAGGATGGAGATGATTACAATGGAATTTAAGAAGGAAATGATAGAAAAACACGAACGAGGTATGCGAGTGGCTGATATCGCGAGATTTTATAACATGTCTACGTCTACAACAGGAGGAGGTTATGGAGATCTCGTCCGAGGGTGAAGAGGAGGAACAGTCAATGGAATCTCTCACTTCAACTGAGATTCTCTCACACCAACAATGATTCTATTGTAAGGTAAAGTGCAGTTTAATTGTTTTACGTTATATTTTGTTTTAGAAATGTTATGCGAATAAATATTTTTGTGGGCTTGTGTTGTGGATGAATCATCCGAATTTCAATAGTTTCGTATGGGAAAATTTGCTTTGATATATGAGCGATTTGGATTACGAGCATGTTGCCGGAACGAATTATGCTTGCAATCCAAGGTTCCACTGTACTCCTAAGAGAAAATTATATTGTTCCACCTTTAAAATGTAATTTTCTCTAAGGAGTATATGATTCGTAAGTCATAATACAGAATTATGAGCCTCCGTGGCTCAGACGGCAGCGTGTTGGCCTCTCACCGCTGGATACCGTGGTTCAAATCCCGGTCACTCCATGTGAGATTTGTGCTGGACAAAGCGGAGGCGGGACAGGTTTTTCTCCGGGTACTCCGGTTTTCCCTGTCATCTTTCATTCCAGCAACAGTCTCCATTCTCATTTCATAGCATCTATCAGTCATTAATAAATCACTTTGGGAGTGGCGACCCCATCGTACTAATAGCCTATATTTGTTTAAATCTAAGAATTTCATTTTTGTCCGTATTGAACTGAGAATGGAAGATAGGAAACTTAAAAGTGTCCACCTTTTCAATATAAAAAAATGTTATAGTTTATTTACAACATATATTTACACTTGGAACTAGTTTCGACGCTGTTTGGCGTCATCTTCAGCCAAAATGTGGGAAATAGGCTAGCATGTAGACATTTATATTACAAGGTGTTACATTAGTGTGATTAAAAGAGAGAACATGAAGACGAAAAGTACAATGTCAGTTTCAAAGTGGTCATGAAGGGTGAGTCAAAATTGTATAAACATGAGATAACATAATCACTTAAACAATAAAACACATAAACATATAAACTGTAACAAAACCATGCGGAAGTACGAGATGATTGGCATTGGAGATTCAAATTATTTCAGACACTCTTCCATTGAATGTTGCCTGCCGCGAGTGTAGTACAAAACATAGGTTATATTTCAATAAACACAGTCTTCTCAAAAATGCACATAACATTATATAATAATATATAACATATATAACATATGCATTTTTGAGAAGATTGTGTTTATTGAAATATAACCTATGTTTTGTACTACACTCGCGGCAGGCAACATTCAATGGAAGAGTGTCTGAAATAATTTGAATCTCCAATGCCAATCATCTCGTACTTCCGCATGGTTTTGTTACAGTTTATATGTTTATATGTTTTATTGTTTAAGTGATTATGTTATCTCATGTTTATACAATTTTGACACACCCTTCATGACCACTTTGAAACTGACATTGTACTTCGCGTCTTCATGTTCTCTCATTTAATCACACTAATGTAACACCTTGTAATACAGATGTATACATGCCAGCCTATTTCCCACATTTTGGCTGAAGATGACGCCAAACAGCATCGAAACTAGTTCCAAGTGTAAATATATGTTGTAAATAAACTATAACATTTATTTGTATTGAAAAGGTGGACCCTTTTAAGTTTCCTATCTTCCAGCCTATATTTGCTTCATTCATTACATCCCTGACCCGGTCAATGACTGGAAAAGCAGGTTGTAGGTTTTCATTTTCATTTTCAATACAGAATTATCATGAGGTTTATTAAGTGTAATGTCTAAATGTTACATAAATGTATTTCTGATCTTTCTTAATCTTTCTTAATAATGTTATTTGCTTTACGTCCCACTAACTACTTTTTAAGGTCTTGTGACCCTCTGTGGATCAATGATAATGGTGACCTCTGGATCCCAATATTGTGGGTACAGACCCATCAGATAGTTGGACTTAGGAGTTGAAAAAGAAAAAGAAGGGAAAAAAGTCAATTTGGCATTCCACGTAAAAGATCTCTGGACCCTGTTTCGTAAAACATTTTTCACTAATATTATTAGTAAGAAACTAGTAGCCTCCGTGGCTCAGGTGGCAACACGTCAGCTTCTCACCGCTGGATTCCGTGGTTCAAATCCTGGTCACTCCACATGAGATTAGTGCTGGAAAAAGCGGAGGCAGGACAGGTTTTTCTCCAGGTACTCAGATTTTTCCTGTCATCTTTCCTTCCAGCAACACTCTCCACTATCATTTAATTTCATCTGACAGTCATTAATCATTGTCCCAGAGGAGTGTGACGAGCCTTGGAAGCCGGCACAATTCCTATCCTCGTCGCAAGATTGGGGCTTCATTCATTCCATCCCTGACCCGGTCACTGACTGGAAAACAGGTTGTAGGTTTTCATTTCATATTAGTAAGAAACCAATAATATTAACTAATATTATGAGTATTATGTTTCATAGAGTTATTAGCTCTAATATTAGTTCTTAGTTTATGAGTCAAAATTATTAGTAGATATTCCTAATAATATTAGAAAATTGTTTTGTAGACAATATGACTAATAAAAATTACTCATATTATTGGGATTATTTCCAGAAATGTATTTTCACTCATAATTCTTAATATTAGTGAAACCAAAGTGAGTGGTATTTTAATATTTTGGCATAAAATTGTGAAGATCACTGAAGTGGTTGACTCTGGTTCCAATAGGGATGAGGAGCGAGTGTGTATTCACCGTCCATTAAACTTTTTCCAAAAACAGCCTGTACTGGTATGGAACAAACAATTATGAATACAATGAGAGATTCGGATTAGATTACAGAACATTTGAATAGGTAAATAATGTCCCACTGCAAGGAATAGATCTCTAACCTCAGCTTCAGATTCCATTTCATTGGTTAGGTAGTGGTCCACAGTATCATTGTGTTTGTGATATACATGGTATTTCAAAAGGAGCTGTCTGCAGAGTTGTAACAGCAATAGATGAACCCTTCCTCATGATATTGCATGTGGGTTGACTGACTATGGTGGAGTACTGTATTTGCCATATTCACTGAATTTGGTGGTATTCCTTTAGTTTGTGGAGTACTTGATGGAATACTCAAAACTTATGGTGCTGATCAATAAGGGAAACATTCCTTGAAAATAATGGTCATATGTGGAACAAATTTAGAATTCCACAGTTGGGAGTGTGGGTTGGCAACGACCAGGCTCTTAGCTGAGTCCTGGCATTGCTTCCACTTCTGCCAGGCCTCCTCACTTTTGTCTATCCTAACGAACCTCCCTTGGACAACTCTTGTTCTTTTCCGACCCCGACGGTATTAGGTTGCGAGACCTAGGGAGTCTTTCATTTTTATGCCCTTCATGGCCCTTGTCTTCCTTTGGCCAATTCTTTCATTTTTCAAAGTGTCAGATCCCTTCCATTTTTTCTCTGTGATTAGTGTTATGTAGAGGATGGTTGCCTAGTTATACTTTGTCTTAAAACAATAATCACCACCAGCACTTAGAATTTTACTATGTTTGTGGAATTGAACCATGGAACTCAACGGTGAGAGGCCGGCGTGCTGCCACCTATGCCACGGTGACTCTTATCTGTTTTTCTTTTGATATAGAGAAGAAAATTTAGCTTATGTATGAATTTAAGTTTTATCACAAGCTTTTATGAAATCTTCTGTGTAAGATAAAATACAGTACATTGTCAAAATATCAAATACATTTTAATAGAGATTATATTACTTCTGTTAAAACAATTTTGTAAGAAATTCTCAGAAGTAATTATATACGGTAAGAAAGTTATTTACAATATCCATGTTCCGTTTGACTTCATTGTGAACCGTTGGGTATTTCCTTTCCTATTTCTCTTATTTCTTCGTGGATGTTATAATAGCATCACAGAAACACTAGACCATACTCTATGTCACCTTTGCTGAGGCATATGGTACAGATCTCCTTAGAATGATCAATAAACACTCACATCAAATTGTAATTATGATTTAGTTTTTCAGTTGTTTTGTTCCGACATGTTTGTGAGGTGGCACTTCTAAATGTCCCTGGTGAGTAGATACTGTCTCAAGGTTTTTATTACTTTCCGATCTTGTACAGTGTAACACGTTACTCCTATTCCAGCTTACTAAGTTCTTTGTGTCCCTGCTCAATACCGAATGTAATACCTCCATGAACCTCCTCATACCCAATATAATGTTTCATCTTTAAGTGCATCCATCTACGTGTGATCATGCTAAAATCGGACATTAGTGATGTAATCGTGTGCTTTTGTGATATAAGTGTAATATATTAATGATCTTGTGACTGGGAAAGAATTTTTTGAATCCCAAATAAATATCCGCAAGACAAGACAAGAATGATCAATAGACTTTCCTTATACAATCCCTGCTGCATTTCTTTTTTCGCCTGTCTCTTCCTTCCTGTCAGCAGCAGGCCATCGTATCTATTGCCCTGATGAAAACCAATGAAATTTGACTGAAATCTTGGCTTAAAAAAAAAAAAAGAATATTTCTTATGTATACATGGCTTTAATCCAGAAATAATATTTATTTAATAAATCTTCTTACTGGTTGAAGATAGTGACAGATGGTTTTGATCATTATTGTTGTTTTAAAGTTTGTGATATCTGAAGCTATTTCTTTACAGTTTTGACTTGGTTAATTTATAATTGTTAGATTCTTCAGTCTGTTGAAATTAAAAGGTGAACAGCCTGGTACAAAGTGGAGCTAGTGTTAGACTGAGTTTACCAAGGATATATGATTAGTTTTAAGGAGAGCTTACTGAGCAAATGGCCTCATGGTTTGGGGCATGTAGCTGTCAGCTTGTATTCAGGAGATACTGGGTTTGAATGCCACTGTCGGTAGCCCCGAAGTTGGTTTTCCGTGGTTTCCCATTTTCATTTCAGGTAAATGTACCTTAATTAAGGCCATGGCTGCTTCCCTCTCCCATCGATGCGATAAGACCTGTGTGTGTCAGTGCGACATAAAGCAATTTTTTAATTTTTATAAAAAAAAAAGAAGAAGAACTTACCGTTTCTATCTCCATGCTGAGTGCTTTTTGTTCTGACCGTGGCGACGAAGGTTTGTTGAACCTCTTCTCGTGAAGTTTCTGTAGTGCAGCCAGTACCTCTGCCATTTCTTCAGCCACACTTCTAAATGAAACAAAAAATTAATCATTACACAAGCATTTTGTGAAGTACTATAGAGAAATTGACACAGTGAAGTGGAAGAATGGTTATAGCCAGACGGAGCCTATTCCATGTCAACTGAGGGCTTTTGATAGCTACTTTCTAACTAAGTAATGGTTAACATTATGTTTCCCTTGAACTTTGTATAATGAAGTGTTTCATGGCACAGTTGTTGCCTGGTACAACAGCAGTCATTTCAAGAGATTCTCTCTTCTGCCATGCAGCAGAATGTTGGAATTAGAATGAATATGTGAACTATTGTTTGAATCAAGGATTTAATTGTTACTAGCTGAGGGTGACCAGATCTACAATCAGAAAAGACAGAACACTTTTCTCGAATTTTTCAATGTCATTGTCATAATTGTATCAGTATTCTAATGAATGCAGAAAAAATGAATAAATAACCGTACATGTAGATAATTTTGTAATGAATTAAACAATAGGGGATAAGTCATATACGGAAATGTTCCTTAAGCTGCTATGTGACATAAGTCGAGTGGACATTGACTCACATTGCATATTGTAGTCGGTCTTGGCTGGAGTGTATAAATATTGATAACGGAAAATGTAACGCTCGCTAATTTGCTTGTAGGAATGGATGAATCAGTGAAAGAGTTCTCGTTATAACCAGAGATTAATATAGGAATTTTGGAGGAGTATAAAAAACTGTTGCTACAATGGGGTTCTCGCTATATGCTGTAATCGCTAGAGCAGACTTCCATTGTAGTCAAAAGCAACGTGATCTGAAACTAGAATATGATGATGGATGGACAGTGGTGAAGAGATGAAGTAAAATGGAAAGGAACCATACTAACCTGATCACATGCATATGGATAAGGGAAAATGATTATGAAAGAATGCTTGACTCCTTAGTAGTGGTATCATATTGACTTGAAAACATGACAGGCTCACCCAGAATTTTTGGAAGGTATTTACAACAAAAATTAAATGAAAAGTCCACAGCCTGTTTCCAGTCATTTGACTGGGTCAGGAATGGAATGAATGAAGCTCCCATCTAACAGTGACGAAAGGAAATGTGCCAGCTGTCAAAGCCTGTCGCACTCCTCTGGGGCAGTGATAAATTACTGACAGATGAAATGTTAATGGAGAGTGTTGCTGGAATGAAAGATGACAAGGAAAACTGGAGTACCCAGAGAAATGCCTCTGCTTTGTCCAGCACAAATCTCACATGGAGTGACCAGGATTTGAACCACAGTATCCAGTGGTGAGAGGCCGACGCGCTGCCACCTGAGCCATGGAGGCTTCAACAAAAATTAAATAATGATTGTAATTACAACATATTCAAGCTCTCCCTAAAACAAACATAATTTAGTAACTTTTTTGAAATAACGTGATAGGCAACCGATATTGATGTAAGGCGCAAGTTTAGATGAAATATGACTACTGGCACATGTCATTCAATTTCTTTCTTTTTCAGTTTTGTTCATAGGTTTCAGAGGAAACATATTGAACTACCTGATCTGCGAAGCTCTTGCTGTCATTTGCAAGAAAAAGAAGGAAAGGAAAAGTCTTTCATATGATAAAATGGACAGAGGACTGTCTATTGAAATGAAAGCATTTTTGCACACCAAATTACTGGTTGAATTACTGGTTGGTTAGAACTAGCCAATTGATATAATTACTGAAGGACAAATGAAGAAATGTATTTGGACCTTTTCACTCTCTCACTCCATAGGTTTCTGAGGACGTTAAGTTCCCGTGCCGATCTCACAGTCCTTTTCCATCCTTTTCGATCTTGAGCCTGCTCCTTCCCAGTTATCAATTTGGAGGGTCCGGCATACCTTGTTGATCTTCTTCCAGGTGCTTCGGGGTCTTCCTGAAGGTCTTTTCCCATTAAAAGATCCCTTGTATAGATCTACTGGTGCTCTGTTAACCTGCATTCTCAGTACATGCCCAGCCCAGCGCAGTCTATTGGATTCTATCACACCCATTATAACGCGTTGTTGAGAGAGGGTGTAAATCTCATACTTAGATCTTTTCTGGCAGCTTTGAGAGATAGGATCGAAGCATGGGCCAAATATTCTTCCACAAACTTTATTCTCAAAGACTTTCAGCTGCTGCTGCTCTTTCTTGGTTATGTCTCGGAACCATACAGAAGTACTGATCAAATGATTGTATTTTAGATAATCATTTTCTCATTCCTTGTTAAAAACATGGAGCCTAATATAGGGCTCATAAAGTAAAATGCCTTATTCGCATTCTTAATTATAGCTTGGTGTTCGTGTTGCCTTTGGTTTAGGCCTTTTAGTAAAATAAATCTGAAGATAATTTTTTTAATAAGCGCATCCTTACTTGACTCCAGATCAACTTCTTTCAGATTTTCTGTCAATATGTCATGGGTTGCATTCTTTCTGCTGCATTCAAAAGCAAGACTTATACCGGTAAATATCCATGAATTCAGATAAAGAGACTCGGGATAACATAATGCAATTCGCTCCTATTTTCTGCTAAATTTAACCTTACGTTCAAACTGAAGGCACTGTCAACCACACACATTACTTTACAGCTCATACCACCACTTGTTTGTTCACAAGGAAAAATATCAAGCAGCGAGATTTCCCTCGTGCCACGCCCATGATTGCACACACTCAGAATGCATTCTATGCTGGAGAGGAGAGGAAACAGGACTTCATTAAGATAAGTTTCGTATTTTCACGTTCATAAGTATTTGAACAGAAATAAACATAAATGTTTATACTTTTCTAAACAGAAATAAACAGAAATGTTTATAAAATCTTGGGGATAGAAACAGCTTTTGGGTGGTTAGGCTGTATGCATTTGCAGAGTTTCGCCCAGACGTGCCATTTGGGCTCATTAGTTGGACTCTGCGAGATTTTACGATCTGCAGCCGTGAAAGCTATTTTTGGAATTATATCTCTATTGGGAGTACATATTTTCAAGAAAGGAGAATTCACTTCTCTTTTAGCAGGTTAGCAATCCCTATTTGCTAACTCGGCGGGACCATGCAGTTGGTCCGCCAGTGCTAAGCAGAGTCTTGGAGGAGCATGCCAATCCAACTGATGAGCCTAAATGGCACGTCTGGGCAAAGCTCTGCAAACGCACACAGCCTAACTACCCAAAAGCTGGTTCTATTCCCAAGATTTTAAGTTCTGTGGCCATGTTAGCCATTTTTCGAATTAACGTTTATACTTTTCTAAATACTTGAATGTGATTTGATAGAATCTGATGATGTTTTTTTAAGAACGAAACATGTCATTCTATTTTAATTAAGTTGTTTCATTTTCAAGTATAATGCTGTTACCATATGTTTTCTTTTTCAGGTAGTTTATAAATTTATGACTCAAAATTAGTTTCAGCAGACCAAAGAATCTAACAGTTATAAAATGAATAAAAAACAGTGCAACTAAGAAAGTTGGCTGTGTAGTTTGCGTTGCATAGCTGAGAGCTTGCATTTAGTAGATGGAGGGTTCTGGCCATGATCAATAAGGCGTTAAGCCTATGTGGTCTGATGCTGCGGTTAGCCGGTTTGAGTCCCGTTGGTGGAAAAAAAATTCACCATCAGAATGTTGACTGGTAGGATAGGAGAGGTGGTAGTATACAATTTCTAAACACTAGACACAACCACCCTCCAGCCACAGTAGATAAACTATTAAATAAACATAAGAAAAATCCCCAGGAAACCATCACACATGACAAGGACAAATACGTGGTTCTCAACTACGTTAACAAGAACACATACAAAGTAGTTAATATTTTCAAGAAACAAGGTTTAAAAGTAGTCTTTAGAACAAACCCACTGCAGAGACACATTAGCAAGTGCAACCTAAACAACAACAAAAAGACCCTTTCTCAAAGTCAGGTGTCTATGAACACAAGTGCCAAGAGCCTAACTGCAATGTCACATATATAGGTCAAACAAAATGTAATTTCCACACAAGATACAAAGAACACAAAAACACGATCAGATAAAATGGGCATTCAGCCTTCGGGGAGCACCCACACAACATTTCACACCATTTCATACACATCAACATAGATCTAAAAATTTTACACATCAAAAATAAATCTTTTAATATAAAGGAAGCAATCAAAATTTTAATTGCAAAAACAGCTAACAAAACCAACCTAAATGACCACACACATTTAAAAAAATTCCCCCATCTTCGCTCTACTCACATAACATCTGGACAACACTTATTGCTCTTTAAATTAGCATTTATCATAATAATAACATCAAATAGATATTCTCTCTTTCAATTCCATACTTTATTTACCTAAAATCATTAACTTGCATTCATCCATATTATATAAAATGTACATTATAAAATGAATAAGGCTAATAACCTCTCCACGGTACAGTATAGTAGATTATAACATTCAATAGGAACATTCCACAATGTGTGCTATTCCCAAAACTTTCCATTTACCTCTCCATGACCATAGTCCTAAAATAGTGTTTGGTGACAACGGACTTAGCATTGGCAGTCTAGATAAGTACAGAAGTTTTTTCATTATGGTAATACTTGTAAATTCATTATTTGTCAATACTTGTTCATATTATCACTAAACTCTTTATCATCGACAAGTTTCTGCAACGTAAACAATACTGTACACATATACACATGTTTTAAGTGATTTGATAGAATGTGAGAATCTCCTTGTAGAATGAAACATGTCATTCTTTGTATAATAGTGTGTAATTTTATAGGTATGTTTATAGTGTTATAATTTATACTGAAATTGTACGTTTGACAGACTGGAAAGTTTTTATGTTATATTACACTAGTTTATCTGCTAAGAGCCTGGATTCAATTCCGGACATCTCTGCAGTGTTCATAAGGAGTGAGGACATATGATGCTATTGATGATTTGTTACATTGGGACGTTAAGCTTTCAGCAGACCCCTTGGTGTTATTTGACAAGAGCAGGCTATTTACCGACATCAGGTTACATCGCGTCCCTACCTCATTACCATAATCATCCCATATCCAGACATGCAGGTCGCCTATGGGTGTCAAGTAGAAAGACCTGCATCAGGTGAGCCAGATATGTCCTCGGACACCCCCGGCACTAAAAGCCATACGATAAATAAAACCCTACTGTCGACAGATCTGTATATGGTTTTCTGTGGCCTCCTATTTTTATACCAGGCAATTGCTGGGGCTGTGTCACAGTCGCTTCCTTCTCATAAATAGCCCTATCCTATCCCATTTTTTCCATAAGACCTGTCTGGTTTGGTTTGATGTAAAATAAATGGGTGGTGGAGAGGAAGAAACCAAACTAAGCAACAATAAATCACAAGGCATGAATTGGAAAAATTATCAAAGTGTTACGGAATGTTGGTATGCACAAGGTGCCTTCCACTGCACAAGCTAGTATAAAAATGTACCTTCATGAAAATGAGTTTATTTAAACATTAGACTGCATATACGAAGGTCGAGTCCTAAGTCATGGCAACTATTTTTTTCTCGCGAACAGGAGACAACACGGAAAATCTAAGAAATGCATTTGGAAATGTAGGGTATGTACTTGCATATGATGCCACTAGATGGTGTATGTAAACAACAGTGTGGGTCTAATCATGCCCCCAAGTTCAGTGTGTGAGTGAGAACGTCACAAAATGGAAGTCAACAAGCAGGAGCAACGATCGTATATTAAAATAGCAGTTCTCCGTGGCAGAAATGCACGCCAATGCCATGCAGAGCTGCGAGAAGCATTAAGTGTGCATGCCATTCCCTATAGAACAGTGGCAAGGTGGGTTGGAGACATTCAAACGGGGTAGAGTATCAACTGCCGATTTGCCTCGCCCAGGCCGTCCAGTGTCCATGGACAAAGATGTACGGATAATGGTGATTGATCAGTGTTTACATGAGGAGAGGCGTTGGACTCTTGGGTGATTATTTCGAAGGTCTGTAACCAGTAGAGACCTGTCCTTCGTACGTAGTCTTGTGTATTTGCTGTCTATACCATAATAAAACATTGTTTACCAATGGCCTGTGTTCTGTCACTTTCTTACGAGAATCTCCTGAAGTGAGAATTTGGCTTCAGGCACTATGCATAAGTACATGCCCTATATTTCCAAATGCATATCTTAGATTTTCCGTGTTGTCTCCTGTTCACGAGAAAAAAAAAATAGTTGCCATGACTTATGACTCGACCCTCGTATAAGACAATTATGGTTTTATAATAGTTATACAGTCTTATATTTGGGTCAATACAGTGTAGCACCAGCTTTTGGTTGCGCACATTGGGAACGTCTATCTGTAGAATGTCAAGCACAAGAAAATCCCAAAGATAAAGACCTGGTTGCTAGGAGAAGATGAGAAGAAAGAATACTAAAGAAAGATCTCAGCCAAATTACCAAAAAATGAAAAAATAGGAGTAGAAGAAGTGTGGCTGTTATTCTAGAACACCCTGGTTTCAGAAGACAAGTGCAGTATGCACGGAGAAAGAAACACCATGGTGGAATGAGATGATGAAAACTGCTGTGAAAGAAAGAAACGCAGCAAAGAAGAGGCTAGATAACGAAAAACGGAAATCGATCCACCAAGGAGATGAACTATGATACATGGCACAGGAGTACCGGAACAAGAAACTATTTGTGAAGCGAATGATTAAAGAAGAAAAGGAAAAGTGCTGGGACAAGTTCACTACCAGGCTAACAGAAGACTGTGAAAGTAATAGGAAGTTGATTTATAAAGCAGTCGAGAACAGAAGAAGTAAGCATGGCAGTATCCGTGCACTGGAAACAGATGATGGGAATATGGTGAAGACAGATCAAGGCATCAAAGAAGAAATGAAGAACTACTTCAATACTTTATTAGATGGAGAAAGTCTTCAAAGTGATATCACTGAAGACTGCAGTTTAAGTGCAAGTGATGGAGCACAACACCAGGTAATTTGGGTAGAAGTGGAGTTTCAGCTGAACATGAGATATGGTAAGTCCCCAGGGTTTGATGATCTCACTGCTGACATGATAAAGGCACCTGGAGCACAAGGCATGAGTACTCTCTGTCATCTGGAAAGAGAATAGGATACCAGAGGACTGGATGAAAGGTATCATTATCCCCCGCTATAAAAAGGGAGACGGGAGGAAATGTGAAAATTATAGAGGTATCAATCTACTTTCTCATACACTTAAACTTCTGGAGAAGATAATTGAAAGAAGAATCAGGAATCTGTAGTTGAACTGTTATTGGAGGAGGAGCAACATGGGTTCAGGAAGAACAGAAGCACTACAGACCTGATATTTGCTGTCAGAATGCTAACACAGAAGCACTAGGAAAATGGTAAGAAATTGACGGTATAATTTTTTGAACATCGAGAAGGCCTACGACAGTGTGCTTAAAGTGTGCTTGTCATTTTTATACGACGCATGGGACCTTTTTTATGGATCTCTATTTTTTAACATAATATAGCTCTTCTCTGGACTCCTAAGCCTCCACGCGCAACAATTACCTAGTTCCAAAAAACTTAAGAGCCTTTCCAACATCCATGTGTTTTGACGTCTAGAATACCTTAAAAAATGACGTATCTTCTTCGAATATACAACAGCAAACTCTAGAAGCCAGCATTCAACTGATAATTCTTCTTTATAACATCTTTTAGTGCACACTGGACTTTTAATGCTATACGGCGCACTGAACTTTATTCATAAATAAACAACATAACTTCCGCTCAGTGCTTCGTCAATTGGAAGAGTTATTATTTTTAATATATTGCTGCTCAATATCCCACATGGTATGTACTTTTAAAAAGACTGTACTTGTGTTTACATTGTTTATTTTTTCTTCGATATTTACGCTTTAATTTACTTCAGGCTGATGATGACCTATTACTAGGTCGAAACTAGTCCCTATGTAATTTAAACTATTTACATTTTGTATTGAAAAGGTGGACCCAAAATAATATATTAATTTACTCTATTGTAATCTGGGAATGCCTAGAAGGTATAGGTGTGCCAAACTTCCTGATCAATAAAGTAAAGATACTCTATCAAAACTACTTAAGCCGTATCCAAGTAGGGAATGGAAGATCAGATTGGTTTGAAACCAAAAGAGGCATCCAGAAGAAAAGTGCCTTGTCACCACTCCTGTTCATCATTATTATGGATCGGAACATAAAGTCCTTCAAAGAACATTGCAGATGATGTTCTCATCTGGGAAGAAAATGGAGCAGAACTACAACAGGAGAAACTAAATCTCTGGAATGGCAAGTTTAAAGAATATGGACTAAACATCAGTAAAACAAAACTGTTGACATGACTATCAACAGGAAAGGCACAGATTGAAACATTTTTCTGAAGGGAACTCTATTGCAGTCTGTTTCTAATTTCAAATACCTTAGAAGTATCATTTCAAAGGATAACAGGTAAACCAAGAAGAAATACTTAACAGGACTCAGAAAGGTTCTAAATTGTATTTTCAAGTGAGAAATCTACTCTGGGATGATAAAATATCCCAGAAAGCAAAACTGATCATGTTTTGTACCTACTTCATTCCAGTTCTCACATATGGACTCGAAACTTGTACCCTGCATAACAAGGCAAATAGTAAAATCCAGTCAACGGAAATGAAATTCATCAGAACAATGAATCAAAAGAGCAGGAAAGACAAGATTAGAAATGAAGCAAACTGAAAGGAGACTGGCATCAAAATACCTGTTACCGAGTTTTTAGGAAGACTCAGGCTACAATGGTTTGGACATGTTATGAGGATGAACAGAACTAGAACAGCAAGGAATTACTTTGGCAGAGAAGTGAAAGGGGAGAGGCCAATTGGGAGACCAAGGAATAGATGGATACACACAGTGAAATCAGAGGTCAGCAAGAGGAATGCCAAGTGGGAGGACATAGAGGAATAGAAACTGTACTTTGACAGGAAGAAGTGGCGAGCGCTTGTACATCACACCTGGGAAACTGGAGCTGGGAAATGATGATGATGATGATGATTGTTGTGTGTGTCCTCCGCACTCAAGCTCCGCGCCTACAAGCTCCACAACCCGCCGCATCACCGATGTTTCCAGAGCCTACGAAAGGACTGCACTGCGCCTGGCATGCTAGTCTGTGACGTCAGCCAGCGCTATATAAGGAGCGACGTTCCTCGCCTTACCGAGGACTATCCCAGTGTCCAACGACCAGACCACACCGCAAGTCAAACATGGAGGCATTCCTCTTAAAAATGTGTCTTGAACAGGTGGACTGATTGCTGGTTGTGAGGTCTCACCTCCGGACATTGCCTCATCTTCCCTGGTTCCCGTAGCCACGTCGAGCCCCGAGTCAAGCATTCTGCTACATTCTCAAGTCCTCACCAGTGCTCCGACGACTATCTTAGCATTCTGCGAATTAAGATATTGATGCAAGTCCCTTGCAAGTCTAAGTCCAATACTAGCATTATACTAACGCGACTCTCTCTACAAGTTACACTTGTTATCCCACAGCAGATAGTTTTTGACTATCCAAGGACATTTCCCAGTGAAATAGACTATCTCCTCAAGATAGGTGTGAATGTGTATATAGGATTCTCTCTCTGTAAATATATATTTGTGCCACAGACTTTCAGCCTATCACTTAATAACAGCATTAAGTGCGTGCAATCAATCAAGCTTCAAGACAAGTTTCATTATATTTCTTGTAAATACTGTATAAAACTATTGAAGCAATAAACTTTATGTTGTGTTACCATATACCAAGTTCCTTGTGTACAACAATGATGATGACAGTGTACTGTATTTCTTTCTCAAGAAAAGCTTCAAAATGTTCATTTTGTTTGACCTCTTTACTATGTCTACTCCAACAGCAACCAAAGTATGTGATACTGTGGCATTATTTTAGCATTTAGTGTGCATGTAGTGTATGTTCTGTTTTCATTTTACCCTTGCCCTATGAATTTGCTAGTTAAATAATGTCACTTAATCTATGATGTTTGTCATCCATTTGACTGTTCTAAAGCATCCAGGGGTACAATACGGTAACATGGAACGGTAAAGCTGACACATACTTGCAAGGTACTCTCTTCCCAGTTTTACTTCTTCCCGTCCTCATAGACGGATGATGCAGCTCCCACCTAGACAACATCATCATGTAGTCCTCGTCAACATCATAAGGCACTATGAAATCTGGAACAAGATAATATTAATATTTGAAGCTTCAAAATCCCAGATTTATTATTTATTTAGCGTATGGCTTATACAGACAATATATATATACATTTTTACAGATGAGAAACAAAGTAATTTGTGCTTCACAATTGAATATCTAGTTCTTCAATCCAGCGTACAGCATCTGGAAGGGCATTAGATTGGCATAGATCAGGTGGCATTATACCAGTTAGCAGTGGAAGCCAATGAATTGGGGTAGATGTGATTACGCCAGATATGATGCGCATTGTGGTATTAAGCTGGGTGTCAACAAGCCTTGTATGACTGATGACTGTTCAACCAAACAGGTGCAAATTACTAAGCACTTGAATACACCAAACCCAAGGCTGAAGATTGCAAGATAAATGTCATCATAACATGCATTACTTGCTATGGGGTTGAACTCCACCCCCACTCCACAATATGGAAGGAAGTGTTTCCGTACACTGATGTTTTTTGGTCGTGTTTGCCATGTTGCAAGTAAAATCTTGCTGTGTATATGTAAATGCACTCCCATGTAACGCCAACCTTTTTCCGATTTTACCCACAATATTATTGACTCAGTTATCATCCATACATATGTCGGGAAAGTCTTCACAACAATTCCTAGAACAGTTTATAGAGTTAAGTAAGGCTCACCAGCTTTATGGAAATTGAAATCAAAGAGTAAGGGGCAGCATCTGCCATGTGTAGGGAATTGCGTGTTATTGTGGTGGAGGATAGTGTTATGTGTGAGTTGCAGGGATGTTGGGGACAGCACAAACACCCAGCCCCCAAGTCACTGGAATTAACCAATGAAGGTTAAAATCTCTGACCTGGCTGGGAATCGAACCCAGCACCCTCTGAACTGAAGGCCAGTATGCTGACCATTCAGTACAGCAATAAGAATAAAAACTATAGCACAAATTGCAGCACTCTTAGCAAACTGTAGCATCTTCAAGCTTAAAACAAAACTGTTTTTTTTTTTTTTTGCTTTACGTCGCAGTAACACAGATAGGTTTTATGGCAACGATGGGATAGGAAAGGCCAAGGAATGGGAAGGAAGCGGCCATGGCCTTAATTAAGGTAGTTAAGGTATATGCCTGGTGTGAAAATGAGAAACCACGGAAAACCATCTTCAGGGCTGCCGACAGTGGGATTCAAACCCACTATCTTCCGGATGTAAGCTCACAGCTGCGCGCCCCTAAACACACAGCCAACTTGTCCAGTAAACAAATCCGTTATCAACCTTTTGGTCATGTTAAAAATTAAATAACTGGAAAGGAGGTTCAACCTATTCAATACTCAAAAGAAAGAAACGTAGCAATCACATTTCTATTTAAATGGGACCGGTTTCGACCTTAGTCTAGGTCATCATCAGCCATAAAAACATATAAAATGTTTATGAATGTTGGAGGTCAGTTCTACACTCTGTTAGGCACAAAGACACAACATCACATTCTGTCCTGCACAAAGTCACATCACTACTAATCAACATTCGAAGATCAAAAAGGCTTGAATTCGCAGACGAACAGATCTGTAGTAGAAAGCCGCCAGCTCCCGGTGACCAGCGCGGCACACTCAAGGTCACGCGCTGCGGCCAAACACCAAAGTAGAGTGGAGAACGTTTCGAAGGTCCAGAACCTGTCACGGCTGCGGGAAGCCAATTACGTATATAAAAATATACGACGCCAATTAGTACAACTGAATGAGCACCCGTACTCCAGATAAGTTCTTGGTAAACAGTTGAGTATTGAATAGGTTGAACCTCCTTTCCAGTTATTTAATTTTTAACATCAATAATTTCAATACGGAACAATGAAATTTTTATCTTTAAACCTTTTGGTCAGACTGAAAGTTCATGGTTTATATAAAAGCCCCAGACTTAAACTACAGATTTGCTGATACACACAAGGTTTTAATAGCTAAGTGTTAAAACTGTAGGTCAAACCTGTAGTAGTCAAGTAAACTCGTGTCCTCATCCGGAGGTGGCCCCATGGTGTAGGGGTAGCGTGTCTGCCTCTTACCCGGAGGCCCCGGGTTCGATTCCCGGCCAGGTCAGAGATTTTTACCTGGACCTGAGGGCTGGTTCGAGGTCCACTCAGCCTATGTGATCAGAATTGAGGAGCTATCTGACGGTGAGATAGTGGCCCCGGTCTAGAAAGCCAAGAATAACGGCCGAGAGATTCGCCGTGCTGACCACACGACACCTCGTAATCTGCAGGCCTTCGGCCTGAGCAGCGGTCGCTTGGTAGGCCAAGGCCCTTCAAGGGCTGTAGTGCCATGGGGTTTGGTTTGGTTCATCCGGAGGTGGTGCAGCTCTTTTCAGGCACATCCCCAATGGAGGTGAGCTGTATGTAACATTTTAACTACATACCAGCCCTCTTGTCATTCTTAAATCTCTGGCAGTATTGGGAATCAAACCCAGGCCTCTGAGACGGCAGCCAATAGCGCTAACCACCAGAGACACCTGTAGCAATATTTTTGCTGTGTACAAGTCACGGCAGATTTAAACAGCAATGGGCTTTCACCACAGACCTAATACCTACAGGTTTGTATTGTACGTAAAACCATTAGTGTACCGAGCTCAATAGCTGCAGTCGCTTAAGTGCGGCCAGTATCCAGTATTCGGGAGATAGTGGGTTCGAACCCCACTGTCGGCAGCCCTGAAAATGGTTTTCCGTGGTTTCCCATTTTCACACCAGGTAAATGCCGGGGCTGTACCTTAATTAAGCCCACAGCTGCTTCCTTCCCACTCCTAGCACTTTCCTATCCCATCGTCACCATAAGACCTACCTGTGTCGGTGTAACGTAAAACAACTTGTAAAAAGAGAAAAACAAAAGTCTTCCCATCACAGCAACAGAACAACTGTTATTCTTCCCCATTGCATTTGAAGTTGTGAGAACTTGTTGCAAAGGAAGTTCTCTTGGCTCCTTATCCATACAATTGTAAGTTTTTCTGTAACTCATTTCTGCATAGAATTATCTCATGCTCTTGTTCAGAGTGTTATAAAAAGTTACAAATGACTTTTTTTCAAATGTCATCGTTTATATCAATTGATTCTTAGGCATCATCTACAATGAAGCACTGCCCTCAGTCCTGCACTGAACTGCAAAATGAGACATCAAATGGTAGTAGTTGTAACGGAACACCGCATTTTGGATTGACCAAGCATCAAACGAATCCAAGCACCACACCTGGAAATTAATCTTCCATTTGCTTAACACCTCATCCTGGTGAGAGCTTGGCTTCAGTCTCCTTCAAATATTGAATAGCAATGCACAAAGATAAATTGATTAATTTTGTCTGGTATATCATCAAATGTAGTACTTGCCATTTTCAAATAACCAAAACAATAATCTTTCATTTGTTGTTGCAAAATATCTCATACTTAACCTGGAATTAAGTAATATAAAATCTTCATCAGATGATGATGAGGTGCACATCTTGGCTGCTGAATGTCAGCTGGGACAAAACGTTGACTTAAGTCAATGCTTCATTATGGCCACATTTGTGTGAAGAACTTGGGACCTCTTCATTAGCCATCTCCTTCAAGACATAATGCTTTGTTGTGGATATCCTAACTCTATTAGACTAGATTCAAACAATAGTTACAGGAGTATTCTTTTCCTAGAAAGTAGTCCTCCATTAATGAAGATTGGTCACAATCCTTGTGAAATCAGCTCAATCCTCTGCCACCCTCAGAAGGGCAAGGGAATTCAGTCCTGACCAGTCTACTAAGTTTCTCATCCACAAGACATTGATCACGCTGACCTTCTATTTTGCCTTCTAAAATTAGCTTTAGAATGTTATATTTGTCTTTCCTCATACTTTGCACAAGATACTCCATTATACATTTCTTTACTATGTTAAACAGTTCTCGACCCGCTCCTTTGTTCGTAGTGAATTTCAGTCCGACCGGCTGCAAACTCTCTACACCACTTACGAACATTTTTGACATCAATACACTCGGTAGTAACATCCAACGGGAGCCCCATTCTCAACGGCTGCCAAGCCAAGACTGAGTGCCTCAGCACGGCGTGCACATGTTTATACGCGATTGCAGAAAACACTCTTCACAATATTGTGACCAACAGCCACACGAACAGAGTTCTGTATTCATAAAAAAATAGGAGACCTTATTTTTGCAGTTAAAATCCCCAACCTGGCCAAAAATCGAACCCAGGGATCTGAATTATAGGCCACTATACTGACCATTCAGGCGAAAAATAAATAAATTCTAAAGTTTATGGACTGAAGGAATTCTTACCATGCTTTAAATCCTCAGGATTAGTCATCTCCTTCAAACGGGCCATATTTTTTCGCCACGCCTTCAGTGTTTCTTCATCTCTGGAAAACGACATTTTATAAAAGATTAGACTCAGAATATGATATTCAACAAAATCCATAGAAATCAAGTTGACAAGAGAATAAAAAAGTTAATAAAACATGGATATATGTGAGGAACTAGGATAGACATACATATTAGGAGGAACATAATGACTGGTCAGTACAGGAAGAGGAGCAACAGAAGAAGCAAGGGCAATCTTCACATTCTACTGTCTCTTGGGGATGGAAATTCTTCTTACTTCAGATCTTGGTGAGAATCTTAACCTCTCTTGTGTTAAAGTGAATAGTGCTGCGCTCTCTGCATGAGTGTGTGAATCACAACGTGCTGTAAATATTTCTCCCTCAAAGCATAGGACTCGATCTGTTTTTAAACATATTTTCAGTTTATCTATTGTAACACATGTGCTGCATTATTTTATTTCCTTTAGAATTCCTTGGCTTCAGCATTGTGTGTATTGAAGCTGCTTTGTTAATATAATCACAACTGATTAAACGGAACAAAACCCAGTTTAAGAACTCTTTTCAAAAACAAACAATATTGCAGTTCAATAAACAATGAATGTCATTTCTCTGAATTATTCTTTAAGTTGTTTTCAATAACACTTTGTGTTTGATTGTTAAATTATAACTAATTATTCGCAAAAAAAGATACAAAAAACATAGTTTAAGCTAGAAATACAGCCTGCAACGTAGAAGAGCTACTAGCCAATGCTTGTCAGCCTTGCAATGTCTCATGGCTTTCCAAATGTCAAATCATGCCCAATGTATTTTTACTTTAGAAACAGGTAGGTAAGGGTTATTCTGCCCGAAGGCAGGTCCGAACCTCCGCAGAGGTGTTCCTGAGCCGGAGTTTACGTGCGGTAGGGTGGCCAGTTCCTTTCCGCTCCTCCATTTCCTTACCCCCACCACCAACAGCGCGTGGCAACCCATCCAACTCCTGACCACGCCCAATGTTGCTTAACTTCGGAGATCTCACGGGATCCGGTGTTTCTACACGGCTACGGCCGTTGGCACTTTAGAAACAAATACATTGCAAAACAAATATTACGTTGCACCTTATTTTCTGGGACTTCTATGGAATACTATCTGTCTCATGATTTTATCCTTTAGCCCTCCGTGTGCATTAAAAATATTGCACCCACAAAGAAGAAAATCCCAACTGGAATATTTTCTACACAAGAAAGGGCAAGAATATCAACATGCATGAAGAAGTACTGGGAGGACCGCAAGGCTCGGACAGTTCCTACCAAGAAATTGACAAACCAAAGGGTTGATTAAAGTGATCCAATGTGGTCGAAGTAGAAGAAGAAGAAAATTATAAGCAGAAGGTCATCCACCCTTTCCCATCCAATATAAATCAAAGGTTCAGGCTGAAGTGAACTGACAGACTCTGCTGTCCAACTCATGGGTTGACTGGGGTAAATCAAAACTCCTACCACCTTTTGTCTGTGCTATTTACCCTGAATGGAAAACGAAACAACCTCCTGACTCATCCAGTTGACCAATTAATATTTTAACCCAAAGTCATACAATTTCCTAATAAAAATAATGTCTGTAGCCGATGATTCTCTTTCCTCATTTAACACAGTCCATCCTCACGACCATGGTAAACCAGAAAGGACATTATTCACCAGGTCGGCCAGTTAAGAGGGCAACGACTGTATTCCTTTCTTCATTTCACTTGTGGCAAATTAAAGCTATTGATACGTAGGCAAGTCAATAAGTATCTGCAGTTTTGCTCTAATTGTCTTTATGTTGGTTCTGTTGCGTTGTGTGCTCACCAGCCGCTAGATGGCACCATTGTTTACATCTGTGGTAGGTTTCAGCATTATCAGATCAGTACAACTTGCCCTGTTGCGATGTAAAGATGGCTGCGCCACTCTCTGTTTGCACCAATTCTGTAATCCATTTTATGTGGTCTGAGAGTGTACCAGGAGTGGAAATTCATAGAAGACTTTCAACACAATACCGGGATGATATTTTGTCACAGTGAAGTGTTTACCAGTGGAGTGAACAGTTCAAAAGCGGTTGCACGAGCGTGAAGGATGAGGAAAGATCCGGGCGTCCACCTGCAGCCGTAACTGATGCCAATATTGAACAAGTGCGTGATATGATCCTGAATGACAGACGAGTGACTGTTGATGACATGGAAAACGATATGCACATTAGCCATGGTTCTGCATATGAAATCATGCATAACTAGCTTAACTTCCACAAAGTCTGTTCGAGATGGGTCCCAAAACAAACTGAAGAGCAGAAGCGGAATCATGTGAGAATCTGTCAGTACCTACTGGACCGCCATGCTAACGAAAATGGAACATTTCTGAAATGGATCATCACTGGAGGTGAAACATGGATTCACCACTTTGAACCAGAGAGCAAACATCAGAGTATGGAATGGAAGCATCCCGGATCCCCAGTCAAAAAGAAATTCAAGATTCTATCTTCTGCGGGAAAAGTGATGCTCACAGTGTTTTGGGACTCCCATGGGCCAATCCTGGAACATTACCAGGAAAAGGGAGAAACAGTAAACAGTGAACGTTACAGTGATATGCTGGTAAACAAGCTGAAACCTGCAATTTGCAATAAACAGAGAGGTCAATTGTTGGGAGGAGTTGCATGACAATGCACGTGCACATACCACTGCCCACACCGCTCATACTCTTCAAATGCTACGTTTTGAGGTCTTGGAGTATCCTGCGTACAGTCCCGATCTCACCCCGTCAAATTATCATCTGTTTGGTCCACTTAAAAATGCTCTAAGAGGCCGTAAATTCAGCTCCGATCAACAGATGAAGAAAGCGGTGCATACGTGGCTTGCTGCGCAACCAAAAACTTTTTTTGCAGAGGGTATCAGAAAGCTTTTGAAATGATGGACCATGTGCATTGAAAAGCAAGGTGACTATGTTGAAAAATGACATCAATAAAAAGTGTGTACTATTTTTGTAATAAGTTATAAAAATTGATTTCAGATACTTATTGACTTGCCCTCATATATTCAAATTTCCATACATTACTTAGAATTGGCTGTAGAGGATAACTTCTTGTTCAGCAATTATTGTTCTAAGACAAAAGAGCTCAAATTGTGACGGCCTTCATGACATTGCACTCTGGATAGGTGCATTAACAAACTCCACTGGGAAGATCAACAAACTGCTCTTTGATACTGAAATGGATATCTTTGGAGACATTTGTACTTTTAACTTTTCAGAACATCAGTATCAGATTATCAACAAATGAGGGAGATGAAACATCATGCTGCAATTGTTGAAATACACACAAAGCACAGTGATGCTGAGAAAGCAAAATCATTTGTGCACAAAGTTTGGAAGAAGTTAGAAGCCTCTGGTGGGGATGTGTTGTATGTCTTCATCGTCATTGTCTGATACTCGTATCTGAGTATTCATATTTTTTCTGTGATTCATCTAATACTTGAATTCAGGGATGCAGATGCCTTTGATGGTTAACGAGACCAATCCTGGCATGAAGCATAAGACCACACTGGTTGCACCTTATAGAGGGCTAAACAGACCCTGTTTAATACTTATCTCCTGTCCATCATTACATATAGTCTGGAGAGTTGTGTCATACATAAAAGAGAAGTAAGTCAACTGAAAACTATTGAAATGAACTTCCTTAGATCAGCTGTACAGAAAACAAGGAAGGACAGAATTAGGAATGATCAGATACAAAGAGACCTGCAGGTCAGCCTGACCATGAAAGAAAGGCTGAATGTTGCAAGGCCAAAGTGGCTGGATGCAGGTGACTCGAACACCAAGGAAGTATTTTGAAAAGATTGTCCCAGGATGAAGACTAATTGGATGCCCTAGAAGAAGGTGATTAGATCAGATAAGAGAAGAGGGAAGAAACATGGGATGTCCTAAAGAAAAATGCAGCATACCAGGACCGTAATAAATGGAAGCACATCGTTCTTAAACATCCTACCTGGCTCCACTGGAAGGAATTCAAGATGATGATGATGATGATGATTTGATTGATATTTAGAAATTTCATGATCCGTATTGAAGTGGGATGATGATGATGATGATGATGATGAGAAGGTAGAGGTTATGTCATTGTTTACACCTCTGAAATTTTTCTGCTTCCTGTCTACAATGTTCACACATGTAGCCAAGTCCCATTCACAATATTCAGACAGTAAGGGAACACCACAATTCATACAGCAGGTGCAGAACAGAGATCTTCAGGTGTCCAAGGACACAATCCGAACTATATCAATGAGGACATTTGATGTACATTAAGTCATATGTGGGTAGTTCATGTTGGTGCATGCACAAGAAAAAAAGGCTGTTCCAAGCAAAGTGATGACTGAACAAGTAAAAACATCCAGAAGAACCTAGCCTGCTCGTGTGCGGTGAGTACCAAATAATACGTTATGCCACCCCACTTTTTTTTCCATAGGACCTGGCTACATGAGGGTACTGGAGGCAGTTGTGAAGTCCTGGATAGACAGCTTAAATCATGGAAGGTCGAGTATGTTTCACAAGGACTCGGCACCTGCACACAAAGCTGTGAAGACACAAAATTGGATGGGAGCCAATCTCTACGATCACATCACACCAACCATATGGCCACCTAACTCGCCAGACCTAAATGCTCTAGATTATTACATGAATGGGAGACTAATGAAAATTTTCTCATCATAATTCCCAACAAGCTGCCTTTAACTTCAAGAAGGACCATGTAATTCATGTATGTCAACACTTTGTCTTGCACTGAAGTCATGGTGGTGGTGTTTATTGTTTTAAGTGGAAGTACAATTGGGCAATAATCCTCTATTAACACTAATCAGAGGGAAAACTGAAGAGGTCCGGCACTTTGCAAAATGACGGTATCGGCCAAAGAAAAGGGAAGGGCGTGAAAATGAATAACTCCTTAGGCCTAGCACCTATGGTTTCAACACTATTTTAGATTATTTTTATATGGCACCCCCTCCCCACCTCAACCCCTAGGGGTGGCTTACCCCAACAGAGCTTTTCCCCAGACAGTCATATGTGAAGCAGAATCTCTCCTTGGCGTAGCCTACATTCATGCACGTACCTACTTTGAACATCAGGCATGTATTCTACTGTAGAATCCTTGAGCTGACATTGCCATGATTATGGCTGGTCATTTCTTCATCTAATTCCTAGAGCAGGCTAGTGTGATGCCAATATCTCCACAAAAACATGGTTTTCAGGCCCATAGGGTCTTGCTCAATTTTGTTCTTTGCATCGTGAGGCTTAAAATTAGCCTTGCTTGTCCTTGTTCAACAAATTTGATATTTTACCTGTATTACCCTATGTTAATGTGTCAAAGGGCCTAAATCTAGGGAACTGGAGAGGGCTGTTAAAATTTCTTGTAGATGGGGTTACCCACAGGGCCCTAAAAAATAAATGTACACAATTTGATTCAGATTGGTGGAACGGTATGGATTTGTGTATGGAACAGACAGACATTCTGCTTTATATATACTTAGATAGATAGATAGATAGATAGATAGATAGAAGATACAATAGAAAATAGATTCATTTCTAATTGTTTTGCACACTGCTTGTGTTGTATCCTCTAAGACCATATGCACCCTGTACTAAGAGGGTATGTATGTGTCTCACTCTTGATTCTCCTAACAGACCCATGCGGAGAGCATGGTATTAAATTTTGGGTCACGAGTGTAATAAGATTTTTAACTCCGTCATACAACATTAGATATGGTAGTCTATCACCAAATTTTAAAGAAGGAAAAACATTTTCACTTACTTCCTCTTTTGAATGATCAAAGACTGCCTCTCCATCATCTCTTTGATTCTAGCAATCCAGAGCTCCTTCAGTAAGTTCTCGTAGATCTTCATTTCACCTGAAATTCTAGAACACTGTTAATTGTAGACTACCACGATCATGGAGGGAATATACAATCCATAATGAATTAGTTGTAGGTAGAGTTTGATTGGTATCTGATGATTCAAACCTGTGTGAAGCTAGAGAAGGTACAAGAGTGGAGGGAGTGATGATGAACTACAGGGTGAACTTTAAAAAACCCGACAAACTGCAGGGACCAATTCCTGACTGGAAATGGAGGAATAATTTTCCTACGAACATGTGTCCAGAAATGGACGGTGTGCGTGCAACGACAACAAATAGTCCTGGAATACAGTGCATAGCTGAATCGCATCCACGTCACAGCAGATGTTCAAAGTGGCCTCCATGGGCTGCAATGCATGCATTGAGACGTCGTATCATGGATTGCCTCACTCTTTCACATGTTCCAGCCTCTCGCTGAATAGCGTCACAAGGAAGGAAATTCTAAGTTCCCAAGCAGGGAATTATATATTTTTCCACCAATAGAGCATGTCAAAAATCAGATGTAAGGCTTTTTTCAGGCATTTTGCTCTGTCAACCAGCATTTCGTCTTTACACCCCAGCGTCAGTGGGTAGGGTCTGATACATCCCACTCTGATGAGTCTAGTGTCAGACCTAAGACAAAATGCTGGTTGATAGAGCAAATCTGAAAAAAGCCTTACATCTGATAGCGTCACAAGCGTTGTGAACACGCTGTTGAAGGGTCTGCACATTAGGAACTGGTTCAGCATACACAACGCTTTTCAGATGTCTCCAGAGGTAAAATCCAGGGGGTTTAAATCAGGTGATCTAGGAGGTCATGCAACAGGGCCTCTGCGTCCTATCCAGTGCCTGGGGAAGATTTTGTAGAGGTGTTGGTGAACTGTAATGCGGAAGTGGGGTGGTGCTCCATCATGCAGAAACCACATAACCTGTCTTACTGCCAAAGGCACATTCTCAAGCAAACCAGGCAGAGTATTCTGCAGGAAGTTCAGGTACGTTCCTCGGTTGAGGCATTGTGGAATAATAACTGGTCCAAGTATGTGGTCGCCAAGAATCCCTGCCCAAACATTGATGCTGAACCGATGCTGGTGAGGCATTTCAACCATTCAGCGGGGATATTCTGTAGCCCACAGATGACGATGCCATTTCTAGTAAAGGTTGCTTCATCGGTAAAGAGGACTGACGACAGAAATCCCATAACTGTGATGGCCTGGTGCAAAAACCATCAACAAATTCCTTCCAGTAGAGGGAAATCCTTGGCTGATAATCCTTGCACTCATTGCAGGTGATAGGGATAATAGCGGTTGTCATGCAGGATACAAATAATCGTAGTCTGGCTTACACCATGTTGGCAGGCCACTTGCCTGGAGCTTGTACTAAGGTTCGTCTCAATGTCCTGTAGAACCTGTTCCTCCAGATCTGGTGTACACACAGTCCGCTGCCTCCCTGCATGTTCGGCTGTCTGAAAGGATCCATGATCACACAAATGCCCAAAAATGGCTTGAAACGTTGTGTGATGTGGTTGGCGTCTGTGAGGGTACTTGTTTTGGTATAGCCATGCTGCCTCTTAACTGTTTCCATTGGCTTGGCCATACACAAACACCATCTCGGCTTTTTCCCGACATGAATACAGGACCATTCTGCTTCCGACAATACGCTGCTTCAATCACACTATCTGCAACAGAAGAAACCACTGCAAGTAGTCAGAGAAAATTTCATTCGTCAGTGCCATCTACCGTCGCAACGATTCATTTCCGGACACATGTACATTGAACATTTTTTCCTCCATTTCGAGTCAAGAATAAGTCCCTGCAGTTTGTCGGTTTTATTAAAGTTCATCCTGTATATTGGGCATCAAACCCTAAGCATTTTGAACAACAGCCAATAAGCTACTAAAATAGCAAGCTGTGTTGCCATGCCAGGTTCTCATGCTACTAGCAAAATGCGAGTGCAGGGGGATGATGGAATGCAGTGTCTCGGGTTGTCTTGAAATCATAAACAAGATAATGTATAAGGCGATATAAAGTAATGTATGATCAACCGACTTAAAGCTTCTCGTATGTAAAAACATGAACTTATATTTCTTCTAATTATCTATCAAATGATTAATAGCTATTAAAATCTGAGGTAAGATTTCTGCTAATGAGGCAAATATTCATTTATAGAAAGAGTAAATAGGGATTGGAATAATTTATCAAGGGAAATATTTGAAAAATTTCTAAGTTCTTTGAAATCATTTAAGAGACTAGGTAAACAACTGATAGAGACTCTACCACCTGGGTGACTGCCCTAAATGTAGATCAGTGGTGACTGATTAATTGATTGATTGATCAATCGATTGGTAACCAAGTTCTTCTGTATTTTGCTTAGCTGAGTGCTGAAGACTAAGGTAGTATTCGAAACAGACTTTCAACGTATTAGGTCGTGTTACGTACATGTAGTACGTGTTGAAGAGATGTTAAGCACAGAACAAAAATGGCCAGCTGGACACCAGTGGGATCTGAACCCACAACCTCCCGATTTCGCGTCGGTTGCTCTACCAATTGAGCTATGGTGGCCTAGGCCATCTTTGTTCTGTTTGAAAGGATCTGAGCTACAGGCCACCATAGCTCAGTTGGTAGAGCAACCGACGCAAAATCGGGAGGTTGTGGGTTCGGATCCCACTGGTGTCCGGCTGGCCATTTTTGTTCTGTACTTAACATCTCTTCAACACGTAATACATGTACATAACACGACCTAATACGTTGAAAGTCTGTTTCGATTACAATGCGGTCGTGAAAATTCAATATTCATTGACATGCCCCACAATGGGCGACTTAAACGCACTCTACAGTGTGCTAGCAGCAGTACCAGGCCTGTAGCTCAGATCCTTTCAAACAGAACAAAGATGGCCTAGGCCACCATAGCTCAATTGGTAGAGCAACCGACGCGAAATCGGGAGGTTGTGGGTTCGGATCCCACTGGTGTCCGGCTGGCCATTTTTGTTCTGTACTTAACATCTCTTCAACACGTACTACATGTACGTAACATGACCTAATACGTTGAAAGTCTGTTTCGATTACAATGCGGTCGTGAAAATTCAGTATTCATTAAGGTAGTATTGCATATTTATCTTATTGTTAGCGTGATATCTGAAGTGAATTTCCTCCATTTTACTGCCACTGTCCGACTCGTTGGCTTCGGTTCAGAGGGTCCCGGGTTCGATTTCCGGCCGGGTCGGGGATTTTAACCTTCATTGGTTAATTCCAATGGCCCGGGGGCTGGGTGTTCGTGATGTCCCCAACATCCCTGCAACTCACACACCACACATAACACTATCCTCCACCACAATAACACGCAGTTACCTACACATGGCAGACGCTGCCCACCCTCATCGGAGGGTCTGCCTTACAAGGGCTGCACTCGGCTAGAAATAGCCACACGAAATAATTATTATTATTATTACTGCCACTGATTGTAGGCATAATAAGTAGAGCCCGGATTTCCATGCACTAATAAATCTCAAAATGTGCATGCATTCATGCACTATCATATGGCAAAATATCCAAAATAAACTGGAAAATATGCAGTATTGAAATTCAGTTCCTTTTGAAACATTGTACAAAAACTAATTTCTCCAAATTGCCTTGATTTAAGCTCATATTTGTCAGCACATTCTTAGGCACAGAAAATGACCTTTCTACGTCACAAGAAGAGACAGGTGCATACTTAAATGAAGACATTTAGGACAAAGTGAGATCAAATTGTACGTCTTTTATCAGCTTGACAAATTCAAAATCGGAATTGGATTGGATCAGTTTGTTCAGCTTATCTCAAGCTGTCGCAGCTAATTCTCTGTGCGATGACTGCAGATGATGATGTCTTCAATAACTTGTAAAGATTTCCTGCTGTGAGAGTTCCAGGTAGGAAATTCCAGGATCACAATAAAAATTTCAGTGCAAAACCAAGGTTTCTAAGCTGCTATCTCAGTAACGCGGCATCACAGAAGTGTGATAGAAGTTTTGTTTTCTTCATATAACATAGAAGAAAAAATGAGCCATTATTTAGTAATGCACAATTTACGGTTCAGTTTATAGCAATTTATAACTGGGACACCTTATTCCTAAGAATTACAGAGATCCACGTGGGGCCTTCCGGCTTACGTTAATGATTACTCAAGCAACAGATAAGAAAGTGCTTAGTTAATTGGTTTATAGGAACTCTACCATATGCACTAACTTTGGTTGTCAGATAGGATGGCCGTGAATCAGTGGCGGCAGGTGGATAAAACATCTGGGGGTTCACTACTTTGAGAAATAACCTGTCCAAATTTAATGTTACTTGATATTTATACAGATGTAAAGTAGTGACATTGTTTGACTAGAAAGGTGACTTTCCTTTGAATGAACACGGCTGCAGCTCGAAGAAGTTACCAGAAATACGAGTAATGAAAGACAGATAATATAAAGTGTAATTAACTTGAGTTGATCCAGTTTTTTCTAATGTTGAAGACGTTGCTGGCGTTGGCATAACAGCTGTCGTCTGTGTGTACAGGAAAGCCATCCTCCTTTCCTTCCTGGCGGCAAATAAGTCCGTTACCTTCTCATTAAAATCGACTAATTTATGTGTCATCTCCTTCTTGATGGACAACATAGCGAGAGCAGAGAGTCTTTCTTCATCTATTGTACTCCTTAGAAATGTCTTAATCCGCTTTAAAGTGGAAAAACAGCTTTCTGCTTGAGAAGTAGTCCTGGGGACAGTAATCAGTTGCATTGTTCATTTCTTTAAAATCACTTCTTGAGTAAATCACTTGCAGTTCGGTTTTCAGTTTATGTTTGTCAAGAAAAGGATAGGATTGTATAATATACGTAAGTTCTCCTCTGGAAAATTATTTTGGAAGGATGGGGAGAGTTGGTGATCAAAGAAGCTGGAAGCCAGTAAGTGGTTGGAGAAGTTGAACCTCTCTTTGCTGTGATTTATAATCACGTCACATACCTCGTTTGCAGCAATGTTCCTCGAGTAGTACCTATTTGCTCATCTTCTTTTCCCTCTGTTGTCTTTTTGTACATTTTCCTCAACAACGATGTTGTCAACATAGTCCCTTACTTTCGAAATTAAAAGTTTACGATAATTACATACACATAGGCTACGTATGCCTATTTATGATATACAAATCCTAGTTACCAAAATATTTTGATTCATTGCGGTTAATTACATCTAAAACGCAAAATCGTGAAATTAAAATCCCTTCAAAACGTACCATATACAGCAAATTTTAACCGCGCGCTTTGAGACAATACATCGGCTAACTTCGGGCTTGTTCGATGTAGATCGTGTCGAGCGCTTCCAAGAGCTGGTCCTGTCACCAGCGATAGTTTAGCTTTGTCCTCGGCTTACCCCCCTTGCCTCACACTTCCCCGCGCCGTGCTCACCCTCCTTACGTCCCACCGCCCTGCACCCGCAGTCCAGAAATTGAATCTTTCCGCTGGTTCCGGAGAGCAACCAAGTGTTGATGTCAAAATTATCGCTCCGAGGGCAAATTTACAGACGTAATTAAATAAATATCCACTTGATTAACCATTTTACTAAGAGTTATATATTTCTAGGGGGTTCACTGAACCACTGAACATATAGAACGCGCCGCCACTGCCGTGAATACATTCTCTCCGTCTCTCAATAACAGACATACTGTATAATGTGGAAAAACGGTCCCTAATTCTGCAAGTCAGCATTTATAAAAGGCACTACCATTCAAGTTAACATTATATATGCACCAAAGTCAGAAGAAAAGTCATACTATGCAATATAAATGTCCAAATATTTGCTATTAAATCCAGAATCTTCAAAATATGCATTATGTACAAATTTTCTCTTAAAAAGGCCAAAACATGCAAACATGCAGGGAAAAAGAATGGTTATTTGGAATCATTAAGTCATAAAATAAATATTTGAGAAGTTTGTGGAGTGTAACTAGCTTATTTAAAAACATTCATTTTCATGGAAATCTGGGCTCTAATAATAAGTTTTTCATATCCTGCCCTAACAAACACATTCTCCATTGATAGCACAACAAAAACTCTCCTTGGGTGGCACTCCTATGTCATTAAATTCTATCTCTACCTTAAATTCCTTCTCTTATTCTAGGTCATGGTTTAATCATGCAGTTCTCAAGAAAATCAATAAAAAACTACACCTTTTTGAGGAATCCACAGAATTTTGCTTGGAGCGTAGTTTCTTCTTATTAGGCGCATGGGGTTCAGCTGACTTTGTATCCAGAACATACTGACTGTGACTGGGAACGATTTTCAAGCGAGGACAGTCTTTGGCACCTCTGGTACACAACATTTCCTCCCGTAAGTTCTGTAAACAATACATCATCATTAGCACCAGCACTGGTTCATGTACCAAAAGATACAGTACACAATTAATGAGGATAAAAATCTCATCTTTTCCTCCCTTAAAACTACAATCACTACTTCCACTACATGAACTTCATCAATCCGCTGAAACCACGCCAGAATGACTTGCTGCATCTCCAAGTCGCTTGTGAATTGCCAGACACTTGGGTGTCCTTTCAGTGGTTCTGAACAAATGAAATTCACTTAGTGCCAGATCAGGGCTGTAGAGAGGATGATGCAGTACTGCCTACTAGTACATTCATATTAGATCATGTGTGCTGGTGGCTGCTTGGGATCTGGTGTTGTGCAGCAACATGACTCGTGCTGTTCAGAATTAGTTATTTTAACCATGATGTATCTGAGATCCGTATTGACTCTTATACAGGGTAAAGTGAAATTTGCGCACTCGGGCGTCGCAGCGCAACTCCTCACATACCAGCAATAAAAAAATGTCTCTCACAAAAGTACGTCCTGCGAGTATATCCGGCAGAAAAACGAAGTTGAAGAGTGGCAATCTGGCAACACTGTAAACACATGTACGGTAAATACATCTGTCGGCACATATCAGTCGTGCTGTACAGTTGGTGCAGTGGAGAGCGTTTTGGATTAGCATGGAGAACGACGAGGGGTCGATCCTGGGTTGAAGCGTATGCTTTTTATTTTGTAAATGTAGTCCAGGTGGGTATGGTATCTGGCTTCTTAATCGTCAACAGTGATTGCAGCGGGTCCTCTAGAAACCATTTGCACTTACATACTACGATCCTAGAAATGGACGAACAATCGTTTTCATTGCTCAGCTTTGAAAGACGCCCTTTCCAGGTCGTGGGCGTGAATTTATTCGCTGTTGACGATTAAGATGCCAGTTACCATACCACCTGGACTACATTTACGAAATAAACATACGCCTCAACCCAGGATCGACCCCTCAACTTCCTGCATGCTAACCCAAAATTCTATCCACTGCACCAACTCTACAACACGAGCATCATGTGCTGACAGAGTTACTTACCCTACATGTGGTTACAGAGTTGCCAGATTGCCATTCTTCAATGTCGTTTTTCTGCCGGATATACTCGCAGGACGAACTTTTGTGAGATACATTTTTTATTGCTGGCATTTGAGAAGTCGCGCTGCGATGCCCGAGTACGCGAATTTAGCTTCACCCTGTATATTAAATGGTCAGAGATCCAGTGTCACTGGCACACGTTGTAATCCAAAAATTCAACAAATGGCAGTAACAACACTTATAGATCTGGCTGAAAAGGGAATCCTCGAACAGCAATGCATTATCTCCCTGCTACCTTTTTACAAGCTGTGATACGCCATCATGTTCAGTCGAGCGTGTTGCGAGTTTCGAGACTGGCCTTTTGCGATTTATATAGCTATTTTGTGACATGGTTAGTAAGAAAGGAGTCAGTGAGCAATAGATTGCTTCCATTTTGAACTCTACAGACGTAGATGAAAGGATTTTTCATTTGAAGAATCCGAAGACAGAAATTTATGCAGAAAACAAACTAGCTGACGAAAGCACTGATGTGAGTAATTTGGACCCAGGACCTTCAAATACCATTTATGATATATAACATTAATCAAGAGCCAATTTTATATTCATATTTTGTCATGACGACCGATTCTACAGAAAACTTTTCACTATTTTTTTATACTGAAATTTTGACATAATTTACGAGGAAAGAGTAATTCAGGGAAATAAAATGGAAACAACAGGCAACACCTCCAACTAGAAGATATATCAAAGACTGGTCATCTCCAACACTATCTGATATAAGGGCTTTGAATGGCGTAAAACTTACTTGTGGTTTCAATCTTATGCCCTTTTTGTGCTGACATACTGTCGAGAAAAAATTCAGTAATATCCTATGGACCTCTGCGAGGAGTACATCCAATATTCAAGGTAAGTAAATAATATTATGTACATATGCATGTTTGTAGCTAGTGTTCGATAATTCTGGCCGAGTTTTAATTTGCCATATTTTCAGTCCTTATACAGACATGAAACACTTCTGCCCGCGTTGAGTTAAAAAGGAAAGGACAATGGGATAAGAAAGGGCTAGGACTGGGGAGGAAGTGACCATGGCTTTAATTAAGGTACGGTCTCAGCAGTAGCCTGATGTGAAAATGGGAAACCACAGAAAACCATCTTCAGGATTGCCAAGAGTCGGGTTCAAACCCACTGTCCCCTACAACTACATGACCCAAAATGTGAAGCCAGAATATGTAGAATCAGGAAGACATAAGATATTTTAAAAATTTGAGTTTATTTTCTGGATGAGCCACCTAGATATGTTAAGAAAATGAGACATACCCGTAACTCCTGCGCGACTGCACCAAGTAGAGGTCTGGGAGGTGGAGTGTGCGGCCGGCATTGGACGATGGATAACTCCGGCAAGTCCTTCTCCGTCTGCCGCTGGTGAGATCGTACTAGTTTTTGTGGCACGCTTTGAGCTCTGTTGTATTGAGATTTCATCTTCTTTATGATGTTAAGTGGCTTGGCACCTACAACAGCACCAGAACAAGAACGTAAAGGGAAGATTTCCCTTATCCATATAAATTTGTGGTCTTCTTATAGAAGATCAAATTGGTAGTGGTGTAAAAGGGCAAAACAATGAGTTTATCAGCGCCTTTTAGCATAACTAATGTAGGAAGTGTTTGAGCCCATAGCAATTTAAAGAATCAGGCAAACACCTATAACTAGTGAACGTGTACAGGGTCTCTCTTATAAAGCCAGACCGTCCAGCAGCATTTCTACTCTCCGAGACCTAAGCAGCTGTACAAGAGGCATGCGCATAGTTATTGATCTTGCAGGGAATGTGCATATGTTTGACCTAGCATCAGTAGCCAGTCTGAATCCCAGCTGTTAACATGGTGAGACAGTTATCATTGCAACACCGTTTTTTCGTATGTAAAAGTTATGTTAAGTATGAGTCGGTTTGACGGGTATGCGATGCATTTGTTCAGCAATTTCCTGGTGAAGTGCCACCTTCACGAGCACAGATTCACGTAATTATAAATAAATTTGAAACTGCTGAGTCATTGCTCAATAAAAAAACATGAGCACACACAAACAGTTTTAACAGAGAAAAAGCTAGACGACATCGGTGCAAATCTTGAATGGTCACCGAATAAATCACTCTCAAAATTAGCACAACATGTAGGGGTTCCGGTTTCTTTTGCACACAAAGCTACAAAGCTGTTGTACAGGTTAACATGAAGTCCCTCATTATGAAGGATGACACTTCCAGCATCTTTTATGAAGTAAGATTTCATATAAGATTGTATACACACTTAAAGCAGGGCATCCACATGTGACGTAAGTTGGACTGAGGCAGCTGCCTTAGCACAGAGTACAAACACCATGCACTCAGTCTGGTTTTACGAGAGAGACCCTGTATTTGTGTTGTATGTTGGGTATTCAGCCCAAAGGCTGGTTTGATCCTCACCACCTCTGCTAATAACTGTTATAGATGACCTGCCGTCACTGAAGAGGCATATTAGGGAAACGAGGAATGAGGTAGTTTCCCACTGCATTCTTCACCGAGCCAGAAGTTGCTATTACATATCAGTCTGCCAAGCCACTGAAATGCATGCACCAACCAACCCTATGAGCAACATTTTTCACCAGTCATAACACGGACTGGCTGTATATGGAATTGTATTACTAGCATTGCTCATACCTCGACCGTTTTTGTATTGTCAAAGGCAAGGATGAGTATAACTAAAATTGTTCTAGTCCACACCAGAAGACATAATGTACTATAAACAACTAGATCTCACCAGCAAAGGCATCTAGTGAATGTAAAATTCAGAAATTTGTGTTCAGTATCTCTGCAACAATTTGAGGGTATGGTGTGAAAGAAAATATATTTTGTATGATGCAATTGGCTGTTAAAAATGTTGTGTTGTGTTCTGTAAAACAAAGAAACATTTCCAAAAATAAAGCAAAAACAGGCATTTTTTCACTCCTTTTCAAAGCAATTTAAAAAAAAAAAAAAAAGAGGATGAACCACCAGAAGATTAATGGGTACACTTTTAAAATATTTAAAACCGGGCGAGTTGGCCGTGCGTGTAGAGGCGCGCGGCTGTGAGCTTGCATCCGGGAGATAGTAGGTTCGAATCCCACTATCGGCAGCCCTGAAAATGGTTTTCCGTGGTTTCCCGTTTTCACGCCAGGCAAATGCTGGGGCTGTACCTTAATTAAGGCCACGGCCGCTTCCTTCCAACTCCTAGGCCTTTCTTATCCCATCATCACCATAAGACCTATCTGTGTCGGCGCGGCGTAAAGCCCCTAGCAAAAAAAAAAAAAAAATTAAAAATAATTTAGTTTAGAACCTTTTAGTGGATTTTTGCATGCTTCCCTTTCAGATTTTAATTAAATGTGATCATTTTAGTTCATTCTTGATAATGCCTACATCTAAAGAGTTCTGAAATATTTGGAGTGAATCATCCAATTACATGTTGAAATATGAAGTCAAAGAATAACTTGGTTCTTTGTTTATCATTGACCAAGAGAGTACATTGGAAGTTCACAAAGACAGAAATGGATGAAAATATATCATTCGCACAAATCCTACCTCACCCACTGGAAGGATCCACAGATAATGATAACGAAAACTGCTTAAGGACAAACAGCTCAATTGATACGATCATGTCATTAATGTAAGTCAGCTAGTTTAATGAAAGAACTTAAGGAATTGAACTATCTGCTGTAGTATGAACACATCATTTTCTGCTAAGCTTAAAGCAATAATGTTACCGCTATTATTTACCTTTTAAGGCTGGCTTCGTGTAGAAAGGCTCTCCTATAGGTCTGATATCAGATGAGTACTGAATATTCCATTCTTCACGAAGAAACTGTAGCATACTTTGAACACCTTTATTGAGTACATCAGGAGGAGGAAAAGTGATGGGGTTACCCAGTAACTGAACCCCTCTCAGTTTCGGTACCAGCCCTGCAAAAGAAATAAAGTTTGACAAACAGATGTAAGAATAAATACATTCTTCTGTTCTTCAACATAATTATCTTATTTATTTTAGCACATTGGATTACAAATGTTACTAAAATACATAAGTTGGACAGAAAAAACAAAAAGAAGAATTTAAAAAATAATTCAGTCTGTTACATTACAAGATATTAGAATTACAAGATATTCGAATCATTCCATATTGACGGCTTTTACTTTACAAAGGAAGTTTAATATGTCCTCTTATTCAATACATACACATCTCCATTGTTAGATGGAGTACCGTAATAAAAGTCAAACATGTTTCAACTCGTTTGAGCCATCATCAGTGAAAAAAGGAGGGGTTAAAGTTATTTACATAATAGATGCTAAAAATGTATTAAAAACATAATGCAGCAAAGAATGAAAAAAAAAAACAAAAGAGAACATGACAGAAATGAAAAATTCAATATACAGGGTGGCCCACTTTAACATTTCACCGCAGATATATCAGGAACAACAAGAGATATTGAAAAATGACTTTCACGGGCATGAAGGCAGGGAAGGGGCTAATTAAAGTAAATACTATGAGCCAGTCAAAGATGTAGGAAAATAGTATTTTCAACAACAACTTATGTTTTTTAAATGGACACCTGTATTATTTCGTGCGCAATCGTTAACATTAAAAATCACATAATTAATGGCATTTGTTTCATCACAATAGGTCAATTACATCCCAAGATATTGCAACGTGAAGTTGGCGCTTGGGATAAACGAAACGCGCAGCAGTTGCACATCCCGAGAGTCAAGCGCGATACTCACAGTCCTCTTACTCGCGATATGATTGTCGTACTACGATGCGACAGGCGCTGTACTTAATGTTATTTGCAATGTTATTAAGAGGGATGAAAATAAGAGAAGGATTTCCTGCCACAGCAAAAGGATATGTACATAACGGTTTCTCTCTTGCGTGTTTTATTTACCTACACAGTACAGTGCAGTACTCTGTCTTGCACTACTTCAGAATGTGCATAATTCGTACAGCAAAGTTACTGTAACAAAATTCTCTTATTATCATCCCTCTTGATAACAGTGCAAATAGCATTAAGTACAGCGCCTGTCATATCGTAGTACGGCAATCATATCGCGAGTAAGAGGACCGTGAGGTTCACTCTGGAATCTCGGGATGTGCAACTGCTGCGCGTTTCGTTTATCTCAAGCGTCAACTTCACGTTGCAATATCTCGGGATGTAATTGACCTATTGCGATGAAACAAACGCCATTGCTTATATGATTTTTCATGTTAATGATTGCGCACGAAATAATACAGGGTGTCCATTAAAAAAACGTAAGTTGATGTTGAAAATACTATTTCCCTACATTTTTGACTGGCTCATAGTATTTACTTTAATTAGCCCCTTCCCTGCCTTCATGCCCGTGAAAGTCATTTTTCAATATCTCTTGCTGTTCCAGATACATCTGCGGTGAAATGTTTAAGTGAGCCACCCTGTATACATATTTCCATCATTAGATAGAGTAATAATAAACTCATTTGAGACATCTTCAGTGAAAAAAGTTAATGTTTTTAACATTATTGAAGATTTTTAAAAATGTGTTAAAATCTAATGAAGAAAAGAAAGGAAACCAATGAGACAAGACGGAAGCAAACAATAAATGATTATTACGGTGAGGTTGTGGACCTCTTATTCTAAAACTTGCAGTGTGTTATAATTAAAAAACAGGATGAAATCACTTTGTTAAAAGTTCAAAATGACAGTCTCTCTCTGTAGTCACCATCACAAATAGTTAAGACGGGAGCAAAAAAAACTTGATAATCTAAGTTTGAGAGGATCAGTTTGTAGAACACACAAGTTCAATATAAATATTACACTATAACATATTTGTTAAAAACATACACTATTAAACAAAGAATGACATGTTTTGTTCTTAAAGAAAGAACATCATCAGATTCTGTCAAGTCACACTCAATCTTCTTTTTCTTCACTGGTTTTTATTTTTTCACTGGTGCAGGGTCCGCTGTATCAAGTTGCACTCAATATTTGGAAATCTTTATGTTTATTTCTGTCCTAACACCTAGGAATTTGACATTTGGAACTTATCTTCAAGACATTTTACAAAGAATAGCCAGTTGTATGAGGCATGTCATAGGCAATAATCTTCATTTTTAATCCATTGTATATACGAGGGCGTTTTCTTTTCAACCTTTGCCGGGCTGAGTGGCTCAGACGGTTAAGGCGCTGGCCTTCTGACCCCAACTTGGCAGGTTCGATCCTGGCTCAGTCCGGTGGTATTTGAAGGTGCTCAAATACGTCAGCCTCGTGTTGGTAGATTTACTGGCACGTAAAAAGCACTCCTGCGGGTTAAATTCCAGCACCTCGGCGTCTCCGAAAATCGTAAAAGAGTAGTTAGTGGGAAGTAAAACAAATAACATCATTATTATTATCTTTTCAACCTCCGGAAGGTCATAAATGAAATAAAAGTGTACGTATCTAAATGAATTTGTTACCAAATGTTAGGTACAAATGTGGTTACTTTTCAACATAATCACCATGAAGGTTGAGGGATTTGTCATATCTGTGGACAAGCTTTTCGATCCCCTCTCTACAGTATGTTGCCGCCAGTGAGTTCAGATAGGCCCGAACATTGGTTTGAAGATCTTCATCCTCCTGGAACCTCTGCCCTCCCAGCCACTTTTTCAGTCCCGGGAAGAGGTGGAAGTCACTTGGCGCTAAATCGGGACTGTACAGTGGGTGGCCAAAAACGTCCCACCAAAATTCCTCCTGCAGAAGTTGTTGGGTGACACGAATACTGTGAGGGCATGCATTGTCATGAATGAAGAGGATTCCAGACGTCAGCATGCCTCGTCGTTTGTTCTGTATGGCCCTCCACAGTCGTCGTAAAGTCTGGCAATAAACAACTGCATTGATCGTAGACCCCCGTTCCATGAACTCAACAAGCAACACACCTTTTTGGTCCCAAAAGACTGTAGCCATCATCTTCCTGTCGTTGAAGGTTTGCTTAAACTTCTTCGGTTTGTTTGGTGAGTGCGTGTGCATCCATTGATGTGATTGTTGTTTTGTTTCAGTGGTGACGTACAAAACCCAAGTCTCATCGCCAGTCACTATTTTCTTCAACAAATCGCCACCTTCAGCCTCATAACGGGTAAGAAACGTCAACACTGCTGCCATCCGGCGACTTTTGTGGTCATCAGACAACATCTTCGGAACTCATCGGGAGCACAATTTCCTGTAGTGCAGGTGTTCTGTTAGGATCTTGTAAACAGATGGCCTTGAAACTGCAGGATATTTCTCACATAACTCGCTTACGGCAAACCTTCGGTTCTTGCAAACCTCTTGGTCAATTTCGTGAACAATGTCATCTGTAGCGACAGACTTGCATCCTTGCCCCCCTTCATCGTGAACATCGGTCCGGCCTTCTTTGAACTTCCTGCACCATTCACGCACAACACCATCACTCATAACGTTTGGACCGTATACTTGACTCATTCGTCGATGAATGTCAGCTGCACTATTCCCTTCTGCTTGAAGGAAACGTATCACACTATGCACCTCACATTTGGCGGGAGCGTCAATAGTAGCGGCCATGTTTCCGTGCCAATACCTCGGCTCACACTGGTGTGAGGAAGTTGGCTGTGACCACGGGTAGAAAGGAAGACTTGCGCCGTCACCTTCCATGCGCGAACAGTTCCCACAGCTTGTGTGGTTCTTTACCTGCGTGATTGGAGGTTGAAAAAAAAAATGCCTTCGTATATATGTGTGTTCTGACTCATTGTGTTCAGTCTTTGAAAGATTTTTATAGTCCCATTTGACGTCTTGAATGGAGATTTTACGTTATGTTTAAGACAGCTATGTCTCATTCTTGGGTAGATGTTATCTTGTTAAGTTACTGCAGATGATCACTTTACAATTGAAACTAGTCCAAAAGATCCTTGAATGAGTTAATGACAATTACATCAAATTATTGTATTGATTAGGTGGAACAAAACCTCGTACTCTCATAAATAAAGTGGGGCATGTTATGCAAAGGAGTGGATTCCTGAATGATCTTAACCTTTTCACTCCGAAAAAGCGAGAGCAAAAGAGTTGCCTTGAGGCGGAAAGCTTAAAACACTGGCCCAGCTCACTATATGGGATGTTTTCCGCTCTCCATTTCCTTGCTCACATTTGTTTGCATTAACACATGGCTGTTTCTCTTTTAAATATATAGTTTGGTCACATATCATTGTGCATATTTTAGTCATTTTCATTCATGTAAAGCTTCCCATCTGCCTTTTAGATCCGAGGATTTGAATACGACATCGGTGGCATTAAATCCTTCCTGTCTTTATCTTTTCAAAGTCACTACTTGGTATGAATTAAGAGCTTTCTCTAATGTATACAGTCTTGACTATATTATGGAACATGGTACCAAGATGCTTCAAAGCTACCTAGAGAAGTGCTAAACACTTTGGGAGTGAACGCAGCTAGGCGATAAGTAATGAACACATCTGGCATCTGACATCTGGTGACTCTACCAGTAACCACAGACTCACAAGACAACCCCACCCCCTCTGGGTGGGGGACGCAGATGAAGAATACACCCACGGTATTCCCTGCCTGTCGTAATAGGCGACTAAAAGGGGCCCAAGGGGCTCTCAACTTAGGAGTGTGGATTGGCGACCACGGCCCCTTAGCCGAGTCCTGGCATTGCTTCCACTTACTTGTGCCAGGCTCCTCACTTTCGTCTATCCTGTCCGACCTCCCTGGGTCAACTCTTGTTCTTTTCCAACCCCGACGGTATTAGAACATTCGAGGCCTAGGAAGTCTTTCATTTTCACGCCCTTCGCGGCCCTTGCCTTTCTTCGTCCATTGCTTCATATTTCAAAGTGACGGACACCTTCTTCTTCTTTTCTCTCTCTCTTTACCCCCTGTGGATGGGGGACTCAGACGAATAATACTCCCACGGTATCCCCTGCCTGTCGTGAGAGGCAACTAAAAGGGGCGACCAAGGGATGATTGAATTAGAACCATGAAACTACTTTTGATTCGTACCATCACGCGGGGAACACCATAGGTTGCCTGTACTTGCGAGTAGTACCACTATATGAGCGACACCGTGGGTCTGGGCTGCCTGTGATTAGTACCCACTATGTGAGGAACACCACGGGATAGTGTGGTTAGTACACCTAGGTGAGGAACCTCATCGGTTTGTGTTACCTATACGAAGTACAATACTTGTGAATAGTACCATCTTGTGTGGAACACCGTGAGTCCTCACTACGTTTGATTAGTACGCCAACATGACAAATACCATGGTTCTACTTTACTCGCGACATGTACCATTCTGTGGGGCCTTAGACGTGGATTTTGCACCCTGTAGACATCAAGCATCATTGTGCTTAATAAGTGGTCCCTTGGTCAGTAATACTATTATTTACGATCTTTTTTTGAGTCTGATATACTGTTTTTTTTGTTTTTTGTTGGGTTTATGTCCATCCATTCATTCTTCATGACATTTTTATTTTATTTTGGTCAGTGGATAAATTTGAATTTTTGTTATTTCATTTCATACCATTGGGGGCTGATGAGCTCGATCTTAGGCCCCTTTAAACAACAAGCTTCATCATCATCATCATCATCATCAAGACAACCCCCAGTAGATATCACGAAGGTTGAACTCCTCCAGCAGTCTACTATAGCAAAGCACAGAAAAGCCTAATACTACATGAATGTACAGCGATCTACTGGCCATACAGCGACTCTGGGACTAGTCCACCAGAGTGAAAAGGTTAAAGGTCAGGTTGAAGGAAAGAAAGAAGTAGGAAGAAGGGGGATACAGACAGGAGAAATTTACAGGAGGAGGAGGAGGTGGCAGCCTAGTATCAGTATGACATCACTCGAAGCTAAAGATGTTCTACACCCCAGACGTACACTACATTGAGGCAGGGAGGGAAGGGATGGAAAGTCTATGTTAAACAGCCAAAAATCCCTATACTGTAGAGAGATTGTATAGAAAAATCAAAATAAATTAACAATTGAAAACAATAAGTGAAATTTCTGTGATGATGGGGTGAAAGTTTCTTATGGGGATCGCTCTAAGTACATAGGTGTTAACATATGATCTTCATACCGAGGTAATCACATAAATGACATTGTAAATAAAAGGTACAGATCTCTGCACATGGTTATGGGATTATTTAAGGGTTGTAGTAAAGATGTAAAGGAGAGGACATATAAGTCTTTGATAAGCTCCCAACTAGAGTATGGTTCCAGTGTATGGGACCGTCACCAGGATTAGTTGGTTTGAGAACTGGAAAATATGTAATCCAAAGACAAGCAGTTCGATTTGTTCTCGGCGATTTCCGACAATAAAAAGTAGCATTAATACAAAAATGTTGCAAAGTTTGGGCTGGGAAGATTTGGGAGAAAGGAGACGAGCTGCTCGATTAAGTGGTATGTAATTCCAATATAGTTGGTCTGTTATTGGACATTATAAATTTTCCAGGTAACTCATTCCTGGTTGCCAGCGTTTTTCCGCAGTGTGCTAAGTTGGGCTCATCACTTGGTAAATAGCACACCTACCAAGATGCATGGCTAGTGCATACCATGGAGGCTGCTGCTGCTTCAATGCTTTCATTCCCCACCCTGAAGGGGTGGGGCGGGCCACCTAGAGGGTGTCGCCCTCTCTCTGGCCAAGAGATGCGGGCGGGTTGGGGAGATGTGATGGAAGAAGGAGGTGGGTAAAGGATGTGGAGAGTTAGGAGATGGGAGAGGATTTGCGTCTTGTCTAAGTGCTGATATATAAGACTTTATTGATATTTTGGTGAGTTTTACAATGGAGACTGATGGATGAGGTGATACAATTCTTAAAGATGAGTATGATGTGCCTAAGTCGGTCGGACGTAGGGTCCGGGGTAGCTATGGGAGGTTAGGAACTGGAGGGTGGTGGTGATGTTATGGAGAGATAGAATGAGGAGGCGAAGAAGGTCGTATGTTTGGAGAGGTAGAGGGATGGGTCCAGTTGGGAGAGGGAACGGAGTTTGTTGTAGATATGGGGGAACACAGGGGAGGGTTGGCTGGGGGCGGCGGTGTGAATTGATCGATGGTTGGCGGTTTCGTGGGGGTAGGGGTGGGGAGTGGGAGGGTTCTACTCGATGGCGGCGACCATAGACTTGTGCGCCGGTACTGATGAGGTGCTGGGCGTCTTCTTTACTGGGCATCTGGAGGCGCATCATGAAAGTAGGTCCATGGCTGTTGTAAATTCTGATGGCTCTAAGTACATTGACTCCAGTTTTCCGTAGTTCTTGGATTATGTTTTGCTCGGTAACTTCTGGAGATATCCCACGTAGTACACAGCTGAAGACGGCTGGTGGGGGCGTCTGTTGTTGGTTTGCTGGTGGTGAGACTGCGGCGTCCGGCGGAAATTGCAGTGGTGGGGTGGCTGGGGTCTGCTGGGATGATGACATTACTGGGGATGGGTGGGAAGTTGTGACGGTGGTGAATATGTCTGGGGAGGGGGTACAAGTTGACGGAGTTATGGTTGTGAGGGTAGTTGTTGTTGTTGTTGTTGTTGTTGTGGGTAAGGTTGGTAGGGGCGATGGGGGCACCTGGATGATGGGGATGTGATAAGGGTCGGCTTTTATTTGGTTCAGGATGCATGGGGGGGTTGGCACCACTGCGTAGGTTTTATTATGGATGTTTGCTCCGGTGGTGAACAGGCGGCGTTGGGCTGCTTCTCCTTCTAGTTGGACTAAAACGTGAGTAGATGGTGCTGCGGTCTGACCGTCCTGTAGTCTGAAGGCGTTGAGAACTGGAACGTCGTCTGCTTGGAGGTCTTCAAATATGTGATCTTCGGGAATGTGGAGTTCCACGCCAGGGATGAGGCAGTAGGTCATGATGAGGATAGGCGACTGCCAACTAGGCGTCTGCCTGTTTGTGTTTATAGTGGGCCGACTGAGTGAGCTATTAAAGATGATGGCCACCCAGCCGAAAAATTTCGGGCGTGTGTTATGTGTGTTCCCCTCTCCAACCAGAGCAGGTGTTCGTCCTCCCATGGAGGCTGCTGCTGCTGCTGCAACGTGTTTCATTCCCCGCCCTTCGGGCGAGGCGGGCCCCTAGACAGTGTCGCTGTCTCCCAGGCCGGAGATGTTGAAAGAATTGGGGAAGGACCAATATTGTAAGGAGGAGGGTAAGTGGAATTAATGGTTGAGGAGGTGTGCTCGGATGTTATTTAAATACCAGGGATGTGTGGAAGGGGTGAAAATTCAGAGAAGTGTACTAGGGCTGCCATGAAAGGTTAGTAGGTGTAAGGTTGCGGAGATATTGTACAAGGAGGTGATGAGAAGTCTGAGAAGGTCGGCTGTTAAGGGTGGTGAGAAGGAGAATTGAGTTGGTGGACGAACGTGCGAGGGAGTTCGATATGAGGGGGCTGGCCGGGGTCGAAGACGTGGGCTGGTGGGAGTTCTAGGAGGGGAGCGTGAAGGTTCCACTTGATGTTGACGACCGTAGATACGTGCCCCGCTGGTAAGAAGACGTTGGACTGCTTCTTCCGTAGGCAGGTGGAGACGGACGAGATAGGTTGGTCCGGAGTTGTTCCAAATTCGGAAGGCACGACGCACAGGAATGCCTTCGAGATTAAGTTCTTGGATAACCTCTCGATCTGAGATGTCAGGATCCACGCCGCGTAAGACACAACTATGCATAGTGGTGCGATCTGGCAGTGGTGATGTTGAATGGCGCACGGTGTCTGCTGGAGGTGAAGGCTGTATGACTGGTGTCGTAGCAGAGGCTTCTTCAGCGATGGTCGAACGGTTGAAGTAGCGGGGAGGGATGTACAGGTAACTGGGCGGATCAGGGTATGGCGGGAGAGGAAGGGTCGTAGTCAGAAGAGGGGAAGAATGGGAGTACGTAACCGTAGTGATAGGAAGATAGGGAATGCGAAGTGCGCAGGTCGTGGTGGTTGTTGTTGTGGTAGGAGTGGTAGTGGTTGTCATGGTGAGGAGAAAAGAGTAGGTATAGGGGTGGCTAACTTCCAACAAGGCGTCAGCCAATGTGCTTTTTTGAAGTCGGCGAAGTAGCTGGAGTAGAGATGCTGAGCCACCCGGCCGACAAAAAAATTAAGGATTAAGGGGAGTTCTGAGACGTACGAAGAGTTCAAGAGCTGATCCCATGGAGGCCACTGCGTATGCTACTTGGAGCCACCGGCAGTGCCAATGCACTATGAGAGACTTTGTCTCATTTTCAAAAATTGATGCCTGCCTGGCCATCAGATGATAAAGATGTTGATTCCCTTAGGGAGCCTGAAATATTTGTTCCGAATGAGTAAATTTATAATACCAATATAGTTGGTCCGTTATTGGACATTATCAATTTTCCAGCTAACTCATACCTGGTTGCCAGCGTTTTGCTCCAGTGTGCTAAGTTGGGCTCATCCGTTGGTAAATAGCACACCTACCAAGACGCATGGCTAGTGCATGGTATTATAAATTTACTCATTCAAAACAAATATTTCATGTTCCCTATGGGAATCAACATCTTTATCATAAGCGGTATGTTCCGAGCTGTCAGTGGAGAGATGGCGTGGAATGACATTTGTAGACGAATAAGTTTGAGTGGTATTTTTAATGAAGATTAAGTTGGAATTCAAGAGGTCAAATTGGGGCAAATATTCATTTACAGGAAGAAGAGTTAGGGACTGCAATAATTTATCAAGTGAGATGTTCAATAACTTTCAATAATTCTTTGCAATTATTTAAGAAAAGACTAAGTAAACAACACATACGGAACCTGCCACCTGGGCAACTGCCCTAAATGTAGATCATTGGTGATTGATTAATTAATTAACTAATTGATTCATTGATAAGCAACTTACCCAATTCGAGTGGCAACTCACTGATACGATTTTCTTGAAGGAGTAAAACTTCCAGGTTTTCATGATTTGCAATGGTTTTTGGCAGTGTTGATAAAAAGTTCTTCCTAACATCCAGCCATTTCAAAGATGGAAGTGATGGGAAGAATTGCTCTGGTAATATTCTTAGCAAGTTATTTGCCATGTATAATACCTGTAACATATGTCATATAGTGATTGTTAACACTTGATTTGGAAGATTGTTTTCACCGATACTTTCATGGTGATGGTGGTAGTAATTACTTCCAGAATAATAAACAAGTTATCATTTAAATTTATGCTTTGGAAAGGACTCCTAAATCTACAAAAAAAAAAAAAACGTGAGGAGACAAAAAGCAGATAAAGACGGGAGTAGAGTCTGAACTTCAGGGAATTGTTGACCATGTCCAGAAATACAGTGTTGTATGCCTAACTTTCTTGGAGAAACATAAGTACAGAAAGAAATTCCTGGTACTGTGACACATTAATGGAGCAGCATTGAAGTGTAAGGCAAACTGAGAGAGAAAATAGAAAAATAATATTTTTATGGAATTGAGGGGTGGGGGATGCATTTAATTGCATTTTAATAAATTTCCCCACACAATGCAGGGTACTACTGTGCTGTCGTCTGGCTCCATAGCTAAATGCTTAGCATGTTGGCCTTTGATCACAGGGGTTCTGGATTCGATTCCTGGCAAGGTTGGGAATTTGTTTTACCATCATTGTATTATTAATGAAACTATATCGATGAAACAAAATATCAATTTTCTTGCAAAATGCATTGTATTGTTAAGCAAATAAAATTACCTATATCCATGAAATAAAATACACCAAAATACCTATATCCATGAAATGAATTAATAGATTTTTCAGCAAAACACATCTTATTATCAAGAAAAAGCATATCCATGAAACAAAATACCAGTTTTTGTAGAAAACCACATTGTATAATTGAAAAAACTATATCCATGAAAGTTACAAAACAGTTCTATACCAACAACAAAGACCGCAGATAGCGAATATCAGGAGTCGCGCACGGTATAAAGGACCGTGTAATAAGGCAATGCCAGGAAATGACCAAGCTTACAGACAAAGCTTTCTATTGACTGACTGGCTGAATGGTGATGGAAGGCGAACAGTGAACGTAAACATGTGTAGCGGACGAATCTTTGAAAGGTAGAGAGAAGGTGGAAGCTTTATACCGTGAAACTATTCCAAAAGAATTTTAAAAAATGTATGCACCCAGTCTAAATGACCATGACATGACCCCTCATAGGTTAATAGAGGATGGTTGCCCAGTTGTAATAATTGCCATCACCACCAATACCCTTGTAATTGTACACCCATTAAACATAATCAAATACATTTAACATTCCAGGTAAATCTGAAATTTGAACTTGATTAGGTAACAAGTGTATTATAATTTGTTTTTAATCCTTAAAATATCAGACCTACAGGCAGGTAAAAACTGGGAACACCAACAACAGAAAATCATAGGTGCCAGCTTTCTATTTCCAATCAGCAAGGGGACCTGGCGCCTGGGATTTTTCAAAACCTGATTAATAAATAATATATGTAGGCTGCATATGCTACTCACATAAATAATTTGCAGCAAGCTAAATAAGCTGTTGTGTATCACATAAGCAAAGCTATCATTTAACTAGTCTTTTTATTTTTATTTTGCTACTTGCTTTATGTCGCACCGACACTGATATATCTTATGGCGACGATGGGACAGGAAAGGCCTAGGAATGGGAAGTAAGCAGCCATGGCCTTAATTATGGTACAGACCCAGCATTTGCCTGGTATGAAAATGGGAAACCACGGAAAACCATCTTCAGGGCTGCCGACAGTGGGGTTCGAACCCACTATCTCCTGGATGCAAGCTCACAGCTGCACGCTCTTAACCGCACGGCCAACTCTCCCAGTGTCTAGAGAGAACTTGATTCATATTGAACCCCTAAGTACAGTACGCAAACCTTTTCTTGATCCCAAGTTCCCATTCAGCACTATGGAGCTCAGGGATCAAGAAAAGGTTCGCATACTATAATTGCTATTTGGTATTTCATAGCTATGTATTAATAGGGACAGATTCTACAGTTATACCCAAAAGCTTCTGTACAGTTTTGGAGTTCTACAGCAGTTCCTTCTCATCGCGTCACTTCTTATTGTTACATCACAAGTTGAGAAATTTTAATTTAATTACTAAAAACTGCATAATATATGTTTATAAAACTACATTGTCTTACTTACTGTCAGGTTTTTATATTCATATAAAATATGAGGAATGTCTTTCATATGTTTGTCACTTAAATCTAATTGATGGCTGACACTCAGCATTTGATGAATATGGTTTTGTGCCTTTTCTTGCGGTGCTGACTTTGTCCTTCTGTCTTGAAAATTACAGTCGTAACTGTTTGCCTCAGTTTCATCTCGAAATATAATTTTAGGACCATTCATTCTTGAAATTATTAGTTTAAGATATTGCTTGCATTGTTACATAATCACAGCGACTTAGAAATTGCATGATTATATCAGGCTTAATTCTGACGTTGTATCAAAATAAATGTACTGCATGCAGCTGACTAATAATAACAGTCTGAAACCAATATTCATGCTTCACAAATAGTCCCATTACTTAAGAGCGTCTAATGCTGTTGCTATGGTAACAAGTTGCTTCAATTATTCTAGGCAAGTTAAACTTCCCGCTGATTGTAAATTAATGGCAATGCACACGCTATTATTATGAAAACAACAAGACGTGGTCATCAGGCTATTAATTTGATACACCTAGTTTTATAATGTTTGAAGTGGTGGGATCTGATTATTATATAGTAATTGAGGGGTGTAATTGATTGCGGCGAAAATATTTTACAGTAAAGTTATGTGTCTTTTTTGAATGTATTTATTACATCTTTGGTAGTCATGTCGACTGTAGCGACTCTATCGGCTGACGCAGGTATTACCCGATTTAATATGGCGAATGTCAGGGATAGTGATACTTCGTTGTGGCTACATAATAAGCTTGGTATATCAAATGATTCGTGGACAGGTGGTTCAATTTGTTCGCAACTCAATGCAGAGGTATTGAGAAACATAAAAGATTGTTTTCCTGATCTGCAGACACAAGTGAAGCTGAAACTACTACTGTCATTTTTCCACATACCGCGTAGGAACGTTGAAGAGGTATGTTTACTGGTATTTTATATTCATGTTATTTCTTTCCCTTCTCATCTGTTTACTGTGATATTCTGTATACATTACCTGAAAATATTTTGAAAATGTCATTGGTTTTTTAGGGTTTGTTTTTGTAGGCGTCCACTTATGTTTTGCTTATGGTAGGTTTGTTGTCATTGTGTGTAACTATGAGTAATTTTGTGTAATCAGCTTGCAGTTGTCATAGCCGGTGTCAGTGTCAAATAAAATTAAATATTCTTGAAGTTTTCGACATTGCTAAATTATTCGTATTGTTTTAACGGATGTGATTGTTCAGCGAATGGAATGTCATGATTGATTACAATGTTGCAAGAGACAATTACAATGTATTATAGTGTTCGGTTTATAGCTCGTTTTATATTCGCTTGTCGTGGGAGTTAATGAGTTTGAGTTATGTGCTCTTCTGCGATTACATTGTCTTTATAGCTTCGAATAACGTGATTTCGGTTTATTAGAAATTAGCCTGTGGATATTTTATACTCTCTTCAGAAGGAGCAGCGTCTGTTTTGAGAATACACTATTTGCCAGTTTACTCTTTAATGCTGTTTGATATGTTTATTAAAACATCAGGAACAAATTAAGGTACGAAACTGCTACACTCTTGTACAATTGCCTGATATTGTTAGAAGTACCCTGTATTAAACCATCTCATGAAACAAAATATGTATCTATAATTTGGAAGACAAGAAACTTAAAAGAATTGAGAGATCTGTACACTGACAGACTGCAGATGCCAATGGGTTGAAATGTAAGCGGACACAGTAATCCTTATGATATTACAAAGTGCCTAAATGATTTGGGAGGATGTTTAGAAACAGTCATCAAAAGTCTATTGCCTTGAAAAGTTAATGATGCTGATATTCTTGCTCTCATTGTTAAACATCTTGATAATCATTCTTGTGTGAATGACACACACCAACATGAATAATGTATTCTGTGCAACCTGTTGTCGAAGATCCAAGATACCACCAAACAATGTAACAGAAAGAGAAAATTCGCAAGTGTTAGCTTCAATATTAGAATTTTTACAAGGAAGGTAAACTCGGCATAATTAATTAATTAGAGGTAAGGGGTACAATTCCAGCCCTGGTGACAAGATATTTCTAATGTTATAAGTAAGTGGAAATTAATGAAATCTTACTTGGAGTGCATCTTAGAGGAGAGATGTGCTCATTGCGATGTCCAGGAACCCACAATCCTTCCCCAAGAAGTACATGTACTTTTATAACCGAATGAAGAGTATTACATGCCATTTTCATTTCTGAAGTACTGTAGCTACTTGCATTCCTATTGGCCAGTGTAAAGTAGCACGTGGTCTCGTTCACGTCAATAATGTTAATCAGAATCCATTACCACTCCCAGCACAATACAAGCGTGAGGAAACACCTCTGCACCTCCTCTCCTACTGGTTCGCCACCACACGTTTCCCTTCTTTCTGTGCCTGCCATCTGCTTAGCTGATGAACGGGACTGGCGCTATACTTTGCGTACTCTAAAAACCTTCCTCCTAGCTCTCCTTTGTAATTCTCACATTATATTTGCCAGTTAACTTTATCTGAAAGGTTTATAAAAACGTTTGTGACGATTCCTTAAGTGTAATTTCATTGAGCGTGTCAAAAATTATTTTTCTTCTTCAAGCAAATGCCGGAAGGCACGGTGAAGAAGGTCCGCTGAACCTTCGTGAGCTGCCGCTTTATGACGCAATTGAGGGTGAGTGTTAAACAGTCATTTGTTTTCAGATAAAATTTGACGCTCACGGGGTGATGTTACATTGCGTGACCTAGGTCGTAATAACGTAAATTGAAGCGTGGTCTTTTGCGCTGCATGTGAAATTTTAGGTTTTAGTTTTCAGCGCTGTACTGTGTGATATAAAAAAGTAAACTCGTGTCCTCATCCCGAGCTGGTGCAGCTCTATTCAGGCACATCCTGGATGGAGGTGAGCTGCATGTAGCATTTCAACCACAGACCAGCCCTCCTGCAATTCTTAAATTTGTGGCAGTACCGGAAATCAAACCCGTGCTCCCGAGGACGGCAGCTAATAACACTAACCGTTACGCTACGGAGTTGGACACCGTGTGATATGTTGATACCGATAACTCTCTCGTCTTTTTTTAAACAAACATTTATGTTTTCCATTCTATGACATGTATTTTAATTATGTTTATTTTATTTTTCAGAGCTATTTTAAAGACATAAAAAGAACCTGGTTTTGGTATCCCGAGGTACCAAATCTCATTTCGTTCATTGAGATCCTCTATGTCTGCCTCTGTGATGTGGTGGTTAGTGTGATTAGCTACCAGGCCCGGGTTTGATTCCCGGCTCTGCCACAAAATTTGAAAAGTGGTACGAGGGATGGAACGGGGTCCACTTGCCCTCGGGAGGTCAGATAAGTAGAGGCGGGTTCAGTTCCCACCTCAGCCATCCTGGAAGTGGTTTTCCGTGGTTTCCCACTTCTCCAGCCAAATGCTGGGATGGTACCTAACTTAAGACCACGGTCTCTTCCAGTCTTCCCATCCCTCACAAGGCCCTGTTCAGCATAGCAGGTGAGGCCACCTTGGCGAGGTACTGGTCATTCCCCCCCAGTTGTACCCCCGACCCAATGTCTCACGCTCCAGGACACTGCCCTTGAGGCGGTAGAGGTGGGTTCTCTCGCCGAGTCCAAGGGAAAAACCAAGCCTTGAGGGTAAACAGATTAAGAAGAAGAAGATGAGAACCTTTACCTGGGCATGTAATTTCTTTAAATAAGAAGATATTTAACGTTGTTTAAAAGTCGGTGATTTGATTTAATTAATTTCATATGTATGGCCATTCTAAAGGACACTACCAACAGCTATAAGGTGGTTGTAGAAGTAAATAATCATTGAAGCGTAGGTCAGACGCGGTATCCCATCCCACGTTTGACCACAACCGATGGTGCTTAACTTGGGGTTGAACCCATGAATGTGACAACTCGCCGGAATTAGCAGGAATGGAAGTATAACATTTGAATATAATATGGGTAGGCCTATATTAGTTTAGGTTATTTAATATCATTATGTGTAGAAAGGAACGTTATTTAAAGGATTTCAATAATTATAGTACGAAAAGAAGCAAAGTATAGCGCTGGTCCCGTTCAACAGTTAAGCAGACGGGCAGGCGCGGGAAGAAGGGAAACACACGGTGGCGGACCAGAAGGAGGGCATAGGAGAGGAGGTGCAGAGTTGTGGCACTAGGCAGGCAGGCAGTGTGCCGGCTTAGCATTGGCCAGCAGGTATTCATTGCCGTTTGTGTGGAACTTGAAATGTCGCAACTTTTAGGCCCCTTAGTTAACGCCATAATAAATGTCGGCAGCCAAAATTGATTCCGACATCTTTTTTATGTGTACCTCAATGTGTTTTCCAAGTTTCATCGTGATTGCAGACTTAACCATAGCTGATGTTCCCTTGTAAGACATCACAGTGGGATGTATCAGGCCGTACCCATTGATGCTGGGAGTGTATACAGGTGAGTCATCATAGGAAAGTTTCCACTTCCCTCCCCGAAGTGGAGAGGCAGTCCACATAGAAGGTTATTGCCTTCTCTTTGGCCAGGAGATTTGGTGGGTTGAGGGAGAAGCGTAGGAGTTAAAGGGGGCGGGGGTAAATGGGAAATTAAGGAAGGGGAGAAGTGGGTAAGTCTTTTCTTATTTATTTTTGGATGTTGCAAGATATTTTAAAATTGAGAGCATATTGATAATACAATGTTTCTAAATGAAACTCTACCATCTACGTATTACACCTATCCATCTATAAATGATTTCATTCCCCACCCTGAAGGGATGGGGCAGGCCACCTAGAGGTTTAAGTCTTCTTTCTGCCCAAGAGATGCAGGCAGGTTGAAGAGGAAGTGGAGGAGAGGGGAAAAGGATGTGAGGTAAGGAGGCGGTGAAGTAGGGTATTTCGGCCTATGGGCATTTTTTTAAAAAGTTATGGCTTGGTGGGTGGCACACCCTGCTTTCAACTGACGAGGCTGTGGCGACCAAGTGACTCCCGAGATGAGTCCCCCTCTGCTATGCCAACGGCTCCATATGAAGGCGGATGAGCTGGCAGGGGCTGGGGAACGCTCTTGCCCTTGAGTGCGAATCACCTCTGAAGGCGGAGGAATCACATATGGTCAATGTCATAGAAAGTTCTCAACGACGGACCAGGCGTAGGGACAACTAAGCCTAAAGCTTCCCTAGCAGTTGGGAAGGCGGACGAAGGCTGCAGCAGTCTCGAAGGTTCTAGTCGCCATAACTCCTATGCCACTGGGGACAGGTTCTGAGTCTGTTAAGAAATGTGTGATTGTTGTGCAGCAGCATTCCCATACTAAAAGATGTCACACACAGGCGTCTTCTGAAGAACTCAGCACATACACTACAAGTCCTGCGGCAATCAGGGAGTTGTGACAGGAGCAGGATTGTGTAATCTGGGAGCTTCTAGTGACAAACCGGCACATAGGTGACAAATGTGTGATCGCTGTTTTGCTTGATGATGATGCTTGTGATTTAAAGGGGCCCAATATGTAAGGTCATCAGCCCACTGGCTTGAGGAGAGGCTGTAAAGCAACTCGTGTTCTGCATTCGTTACTGAGCAGGCCTATTCAGGAACCACTCTGCTCACTCTGAAAGGAGAAGGGGTATAAAAGGTGCCCTAAACATAGTCAGCCTCAACACAACCCGACTGGGAAACCGCACCCAGTAGGTACACCATAAGCGGCCAGAAGAAAATAAAGATGAATTTTGCAACCTGGAACATCTGTATTCTAATGGACAATGATACAGCTAATTGGCCAGAAAGGAGAACAGCTATTGTGGCTCCTGAACTAAAAAAGATTTAACATCGATATTGCAGCACTGAGTGAAACTAGAAGGCCCGACGAAGGACAAATTAAAGAACAAGCATACTTTGTTTTGAAAACATTCATGTGTTGGTTTTGCCATTGCAAACAAACTTGTTCCTCACGTTGATTAACTTCCTTTTTTTTTTTTTTTTTCTCACTTGAAAAGAAAAATCCACAGCCTGTTTCCAGTCATTCGACGGGGTCAGGAATGGAATGAAGCCCCCATCTAGCAGCGAGGAACAAAGGAAAATTTAATATGTCCTCCTATTCAATACATACTTATTAAATTTTCATTTGTAAAGTGAAAACCGTCAATACGGAATGATTCTAATATCTTGTAACTTCATTCTGGCATAAATGAAGGACTTGTGAGCTTACGCCTCAACCTCACCAACAACGAACGAGTTACAATAATTAGTGCATACACCCCGACCCTCACTTGTGAAGAAGATGAAAAGGAAGCATTCTATTGCCAACTCGATATACTTCTAACAAGAATACCTCAAGCTGAAAAAAATTATTCCCTTTGGGGACTTCAAAGCGCGAGTCGGTGGAGACTCGACACTATGGCCCAAATTCAAAAAGAGGGAGTAGGGAATTGTAACTCTAATGGAATCCTTCTGCTCATGAAGTACTCCGAGCACAATCTAGTTATCACTAATACCCTCTTCAGACAAGAGGGTAAATTTAAAACATCATGGCAACATCCACGGTCAAAACACTGGCATCTAATTGATTACATAATTGTACGCATTTAAAGATAAAAATTTCATTGTTCCGTATTGAAATTATTAACATTAAAAATTAAATAATTGAGGTTCAACCAATTCAATATATAAAATAAAGAAATGTAGTAATTACATTCTTATTTAAATGGGACCGGTTTCAACCTTAGTCCAGGTCATCATCAGCCGTAAAAACAAGTAGGCGAAATCACACAATGTTTATGAATATTGGAGAAATGGGGCAGATTCACACTCTGTCAGGCACAAAGTCACAACACTATCAAATAATATATGAAGATTATAAATAAACTTGAAGTCGCAGACGAATAAATTTGTAGAAGCAAACCGCCAGTTCTCCGTGATCAGCGCGGCACATTCAAGGTCATGCGCTGCGGTCTCGAACGCCAAAGTAGAGTGGAGAATGTCTTGAAGGTCCAATATTTTTCTCGGTTGCGGGAAGTTAAGTATGTATATGAAAAATATACGACGCAAATCAGTATAATTGAATGAGAACTTGTGCTCTTGCTAAGTTCTTGGAAAACTGTTTTCCGCAGCGCATGACCTTGAATGTTACAAGTAACTATTCTCATTTTGGTTCCGTATTGAAGTTGACGTATGTCTCAAGTATTATTACAATATTATAAGTCCACCTGTTCAATACAATACCTTGAATGACCTTGAATGTGCCGCGCTGATCACCGAGAACTGGCGGTTTGCTTCTACAAATTTATTCGTCTGCGACTTCAAGTTTATTTATAATCTTCATATATTATTTGATAGTGTTGTGACTTTGTGCCTGACAGAGTGTGAATCTGACCCATTTCTCCAATATTCATAAACATTGTGTGATTTCGCCTACTTGTTTTTACAGCTGATGATGACCTGGACTAAGGTCGAAACCGGTCCCATTTACATAAGAATGTAATTACTACATTTCTTTATTTTATATATTGAATTAGTTGAACTTCAATTATTTAATTTTTAATGTTAATTGTACGCACCTGAGACTAATGCAACATGTTAATCACAAAGGCTCTAACAAGTGCTGAGACGACTGCTGGACGGACCACTGACTTATACGGTCTATGATGACCCTTCACATCCACGTGCAGTGAAGGAAACAGACAAAACTTACCAGACCTAAAATGAACACGGACTGTCTCAAGGATCATAGCACTAAAGCAAAATTTCAACAGCTCCTAGGTGACAAACTGCCGGATGAATACCCTGAAAGGACTGAAGAACACTGGGTAACACTGAAGACTGCAATACTATCAACTGGTGAAGAATCAGTAGAACGCCGTAGGGACAAACACCAAGACTGGTTTGATGAAAATGACCAAGAAATTCAGGCTCTAATGGACAAAACAGAGAGCAGCACACCAAGCTTGGCAGATCAATCCCAGTTCACTCTCTTAAGAAACGAGAATATCAAGAAGTGAAAGCAGATGTTCAGAGGAAAACCCATGTTCTGAAAAACAGTTGGTGGATGATGGAGTCTCAAGAAATGCAACATCTAGCAGAAACTAACAACACTAGAGCATTTTTTTCAGCATGATAAAAACCATATATGGCCCAACAGCTCAAAGACTAAATTGTCTTAAATCTAGGGATGCTTCTACTCTTCTAAAAGACAGCAATTCCATTAATGTACAATGGAAAGAACATTTCCATGAACTACTGAACAAGGATCCAGAGATCAACGAAGTAGAAGTCTTGAAAATTCCACAAAAACAAATCTGCCGGATCAGATGGAATTCCTGCTGAATTTTTCAAGGAAGGGGGATGAATTCTTACTGAACATATACTAATGCTCGTAGTCAAAATATGGAACAGTAAAACAATACCTCCTGATCTCAGACATGCTCTGACAGTTGCAATCTTCCAAAAAGGAGATAGAACTGACTTTGGTAACTACTGTGTAATAACCCTTCTGTTTATTGCTGGGAAAGTACTCACTCGAATTCTATCTAACCGCCTGATGCCTCTCACTGAAGACTGCTTACCTGAAACTGCCTAAATGAAAGAAACATAAAACATGGCAGCCAAGACAGGAACAAAAGGCAAAAGAAATAGCACCATACGAAAATGCAAGAATAAAATGCAGAACAAGATCAAAATGTAAATTCAGCTGATTGATACGTCATTCTTTCACTCCACTTTCATACTAACATTCGCGCACACATTCAGCATGGCCGGGATCGGCAAACAATATAAGTACCAGCGTCAGTTAAACGACAAACTCAATTTCATATAGCATGACTCCAAGGTCACAAACGAGGTCTCATTTATATCGGAAGTTGCATGCACAGGACAAACAAATTCACCTGTGGGATCAGAGAAATCCCGCAGGCAAACCCATCAGGGTTCGCACTTCGTACGACACGAGTGGAGGCTCGCGGTGACACAAAGGGCAAACAGTCATCAGATGGCGAATTACATAAAAATGCAGCGCACATGAACAGAAGTAATATGAGACCCGAACATCAACATATCATAATCAAAATAACCACAAGAAAAATACGCAGTCCATTCATACAGCGGAGTGAACGACACATATTAATCAGCTATACATAAATGAACGAATACTACGAAAGAATAGCCGAACAAATATTATGAAAGAATACCCATACCTGGCGTATATTAACCGGGAAAGAAAAGAGAAGGATGGTAGTATAGGCTAAGTTTGAATCGTTTAAAGACTCTCCTGTAAGTCAAAAACGCTAATCTGATCTGCGTGGGGTCCATTTTTATGCTTCTCTCCAACCAAAACAAAGATTCGAGTCAAAGAGATGAAATTAACATCTCGTCGGAAAGATATGACCATCCGTGTCCAACATTGAGGGAGCTGCCCTCTCATATAATCATGGAAGTTGTTAAGTCATTCAACGTGAGGTCGGAAGAGGCCATTAGCAATAACAGAACCGTAATATTTATGAATTTGCCATGCCGATATGGCTCAAGACACAGAAGATGTTAGTCGTAGGCCAGTACCAGGTCGACCAAGGATAACCACTCGACAGCAGGACCGATATCTGGCCTTAACCGCCCGACGAAATCGGAGTGCACCTGCAAGGCAATTGTCGGCGGAGCTTGCAGCTGTCTCAGGGGTTGCCGTTTCCTGGCAAACTGTGTACCAGAGGCTCAGAACAGCAGGGCTGTTTGCCCGAAGTCCGGCAGTGTGCGTTCCGCTCACTCCAGCACAGAGACAGGCCCGTTTCGTGTGGAGCCGTCAACATCGAAACTGGACCTTGAATGAATGGTGGCGTGTGCTATTCACAGATGAATCCCGCTTCAGTTTGCAGAACGATGTCCGCCGCACATTAATCTGGAGAGAACCGGGTAGCTGATACAACCACAGGAACATCGTGGAACGGGACCAATATGGTGGTGGTGGCGTCATTGTGTGGGGTGGCATCATGTTGAATGGCCGTACGGACCTGCACTTCTTCATGGGTGGTCCGAGGAACACTGTTAACGCTCGGAGATACAGGGATGAGGTACTGAGTCCACATGTTTGACTCTTCAGGGGTGCAGTTCATCCAGACTTCCTCTTAATGGACGATAATGCCCAACCGCACCGCGCTGCTCTGGTGGATGAATTTCTGACTGGGGAAGACATTCATCGCATGGACTGGCCAGCGAGGTCTACAGATTTGAATCCTATAGAACATACCTGGGATGCATTGGGGACGCGAATTGCATTCCGTCAGCCTCCACCAAGGACCCTTTCGGAGGAATGGGATCGACTGCCACAAGAGCTCTTGGACCATGTGATAGAGAGCATGTCACGTTGCTGCGAAGCATGTGTGGCCGTTAGGCGTAACCATACATACCAGAGATTGCCAAGTTTTGTTAGTAGTTGTCAAAGATGTACCTTAGCCACCTTTCTGACACTGTTTTTTTGGACAAGTTGTGTGACATATGGTGTGTGAGTCTGCTTACGTTTGTTCAGCAGTCCGTCTGACATTCCTCTCAGGCGCTATGGCCTCGTTTAGTGATTATGCTTAAGTTTTGGACACTAGTGTATTTGCAACCAATGTACAGGAACTACTTAATGTTGTCTCTGAAGCCAGCAATGCTATGGGCTTGAGGCTGAATGTAATGAAGACCAAGTGGATGGTTGTAAGTGGGTAAGAAGACAGTATTTGGGGTAGTCTCAAAGCAGGAAAGGACCGGTTCGTGAGAGTGACAACATTTAAATACATGGGGTGTCACATTAATTATGACTGGGAACTTGCTAATGAGATCTGATGCTGAGTTGAGTGGGCTAGAACTTCTTTTGAGAAACTTTTGACAAGCCATGATGTATCCGTTATAGTACGTACACGCCTACTCTGGCACTACATTTTCAGCATCCGACTATAGGGCGTTGAGGCATGGACACTAATGGAGACTATGTGCAAGAGATTGCAAGCGTTTGAAATGTGGACGTACTGAAGGTTACCTTGGCCAGCTAAAATGACCAATATAGAAGTTTTGCACTGTATGAACAAAGAACCAGAAATTCTCACTACCATCAAAAGATGGAAGCTAAGAATAATTTGGTGATGCAAAACAGTAAATACTCCAAGGGAAAATTAATGGAAAATATGGTCCAGGTTGCAGTAGGACACTGTTGCTCAGCAACTTGAGCCAGTGGTTTGGGGTGACGAAGTTTACTCTATTCAAACCAGCTGTGATCAAACAACAGGTCATGCTACTGATTGCTAACATTGTGCAAGGACATGGCACATGAAGAAGAAGATATGTGTTTAATTTCAGGAAATAGCCATCTTCGAATACACTAACATACCTGCTAACCCTTCCGATTTACCTGGAAACTTTCCATTTTTTAAGTCGTCTCCTGGCTTTTCCGATTTCATTTTACTTCTTCCTATTTTTGAGCAATATAACCTCCAGTACGGTCAATACTCTTCCCCTAGGATAAATTCTTATGTGCTTGTGTAATTTACGCAACCTCGTTTTCAAGTGTATTTTATTTGGCGAGTGTATTGCCTTTCTGTCTTCGTGTATGTGTTTCCCTCTCCTTATAACAATGTGTTTGCCTTACAGTTGGGAATTCGGGACAGCAATCGTCCTACAAGCAAGAGAGGCCACCGACTCCGTTAATTAATCGGGATGAAATAATTAGTTTGTTGTTGTGTGGTTCGCGCACTGTTTAACATCGTTCTGTGTGTAGTTTCATTGGAGGTGTAGGTTGGGTGGTTCTGTGCTTCCCCCCTGTCGAAGTCGTAATAATGTATGAGGCATATTGACCTGTTCTGTATGTGATAGTTTCACGTATTTCAGTGCATTAATGTTCATTCTTACTTCATAATTTTGTTGACTTGAATCCATTTCAGGGAGTTGTGTCGGTGACAGTTTCTGGTATTTTCTCTTCACGTTATGGCCACAAAACATAAACGTTATCTTCAATTGTTCAGAGATAACTATAAAATTGTTTTTCCATTCGTTTAACAGTCTAATAAAGGAAACTATTATGCATTTTATTCGGTATGTCGGTGTGATATAAATATTATTATTTGTACATAACATACATACATGTGACATAAACGAGAACGATTAGGTACAATTTCTTGTAAGAGTTTTTGTTTTCTTAGTTTAAGATTTTAATTTTAGTGGTCAAGTCGCATTGTAACTGTAAATATGTATGCCTTTTCATCGAGACCGCGGCGCAATGTACGTGATGAAATCCAAGAATTTAAAAAAAATCTTCCTATTTTTGATTTCTAAAAGTTGGCAGGTGTGCACTAAGATCATACTTTAAAGTCACATAATTCAGAATCTAAGGATTCCCAGAACCATGTTGATAAACCATTTTTTTTCCTGTATCTTCTAAAGAATCCATTCTTGAAATTTTGCCTGGTATTTTTTGTTACACTCTGTATTGTATTTGATCTTAAGCAATCTATCAAATTACTAATTGCCCTTGCAACTTCTTGTCTAAATCCGGATCAAAAGTTTAACATCATAAATTTATCCTTGTATCCCACATTGATATATCACTTCCTTTCCACCCCACTGGATAAAGTTTCCCAACGATGATGCTAACAAAATGATGAAGAGTACTCTTGAGGAGATTTTATCACTTCCAGCTGGCACACTGGATGTGATGATCTATTCTGCCAAAGAGGTTACAGGTCTGGGTCTTTTCGCAGTGTGGAAAGTAGCTCTACAACAGATCAGTAGCAGTAACACTCTCTACAAAGCTGGCAATCAGAACATTACCGTAACGAGAAACCTCAAACTCAAAACTGCACATTGCACGTCCGCGCTTAACACCCTGACTGCCATTCTGTCGTGGCACCCTTCTTGAACTTTTTGATTTCATGAAGGAACAGTTGGAGACGAATGTTATGAAACCACATAGGACATACAGAAAGCAGTGTGTAGGTGTCTATGGGCTATTGAAATGAAGTATTGTTGTAAGGTTATTTTCAGACTTGCAGCATGCTTTGAAAAATGTGTGCAAAGATATAGAGATGTGAAGAAAAGTCTGTAGATTAAAATTGTGTATGTGACTGAGGAGCAGTCGCTTTGTAGGCCAAGGCTCAGCGCTGTATTTCCTTGCAGGGCAGGGTATGTGTTTTGGACCAGTTAAAGAAGCTAACTCGGAGGAAGTTGAAGCCATTCTGAATTGCCACGCTCAACATTGGAATCGAATCTGATGATGTTATTTCACGAACGAAACATCTCATTCTTTGTTTAATAATGTGTATTTTTATTCCTTGTTTATTGTTTTTACAGGTATGTTCTCTTCTCTTCATCCATTCCCTTTTCCAGATTCTCCCTGGGTAGGGTAGTGTACCAAAAAACCCTCCACCTTACTCCACCACTCCTCTTCTAGTACTTTATTGCTATCATAGAATAGAATATATTTATTTATCACCTACAGGATGTCCCAATTACAGATGATGTAATAGAAAAATTAAATAAAAAATTAAATAATTAAATTAAATAAAAAAATTAATTAAATAATATATATACAAATATACATATATATACAAGCAGATATAAATCTTCACATGTTATATACAGATTATTCATATAATTTACAAAATTACCACGTTCCTTCCTTGAGAAGAACTGTACGAATTGCAGTGGAAGGGTGGTGAAAAATGTCGAGTGACCCTTCCAGCTTGCATGAGCCAAGAATTTTCATGCACAACCGTCCTACATTTGGGCAGGTGGAATGTACATTTCTGCCTTGTTCGTCTGCTTGGAACATGAAGTGGGATCAACCCCAGTATAGCCGGACTGTCCACTTTATTCTTCAAGCATTTAATCGCTAACATTGCGTTCGCACACTTTCGGCGCGTTGCCAGCGTATTCATTCCAAGAATGTTTACAAACTCTTCATACCTGCTTGAAGAGAGGGGCATGCCTAGGAATACGAAACTAATCCACTTCATGAACCTTATCTGTACTCTTTCGAGATGGTGTATGTGGCCTTTCTGATACAGGAGCCACGTCTCACAACCATACTCGAGACAGGGTCTCACCAGGGAACAAAACAGTGTTTTGACACATGAAATATTACTGAAATCTTTACAATTCCTCTTGACAATCCCCAGGAGTCTGAAAGATTTCTTTATAATACCATCGATGTGTTTCTCGAAGGATAAGCCTTCCCTGTTACTAAGAATTACACCTAGATCATTAAACTCCTCCACATGATTTAAACTTTCTCCAATGATTTTATACCTGTAAAATACAGGTGTTAACTCCGAGTAAGTGACATGACACCATACTTGAATTTATTCACTTTAAGGGACCACTCCTCTATTTGTAATACAGTCCACAACAGAGCTCCTCCATCTCATTCTCTTTGCAGTCCCTGTATCCATGAATGTTCTTTTTGGTATTCTCTCTCCTGGCATTCTCATCATGTGTCTAAACCATTTCAGCTTTGCTATATCAATCCCTTCTTGAAGTTTACACACTCCCATGCTTCTCCTTATTTCCTCATTTCGTATTCTGTCTCGTCTTGTCTTTCCCTATATGCTCCTCAAGAACCTCATTTCAGCTGCTTGTATCTTTCTTTAGGTCTTCTTAGTCAATGCCCAGACTGCTGAAGCATAGGTCGGTATAGGTTTATAATAGGACATGTATAAAACCTTCTTGCACTTCATTGGCACATCTTTGTTCCATACAATGTCTCTCACACACTGGTAGAAACTTGCAGACTGCTGTATTCTTAAATCGATTTCTCTATCCAAATTTCCATCTTGTGACATCGTGCTGCCCAAATATTTAAAAATTTTCACTAATTCAAGAGGTTCGTTTCCTATTTTTATCACTCCCCTGGATTTTCTGATACCTCACGTCATATCAAAGTCTTGCTTTTTAAAGTACTAATCTTCATTCCAAATTTTCTTATTTCCTCATTCCATAAATCAACTTGTACCTGTACTTCTTCTTCATTATCTGCCCAAACTACAATGTCATCAGCAAAGAGCCTGGACTTTACTTGCTCGCCCATCATCTTCTCCGTGACATTATGTAGAATTCTATCCATGATGATAATGAAGAGTAAGGGAGACAATAGACTTCCCTGTCTTAAGCTTGTCTCAACTTGGAACCATTCAGTTTGACCCACTTTGGTTCCTACACAACTTTTGCAATTTGGATACAATGCTATTTTATTACCATCTGCATTTTTTCATTCCCAGTCTGTGCCTCTGTCAATGTTTTTCATACCAAATTCCCTGGGACACATTCATATGCCTTTTCATTGTCTAGAAACGTTACTACCATGTCCTTTCCATATTCCCAGGTATGCTATAATGTAAGATTTATATTTAACTTGTGTGTTCAGCAGGCTGGAAAGCTTTTAAGTTACAGTGGGGTCCTGTGGTAGATGCCACATCTCATTTGTTAATGAATGAGTGGATTCCAAGAAACCTGCATTGCCTGTGATTGGGGATTGTTTCAATGTCCCGTTTTTTACTGAATTAATCCATCGATCGTTTATGATGACTGATTTACAGCGATATCCAATAACACCTTTGGATGTTTTTTCCAGTGGCGAGTCGAGCTCGAAGAGATTTTGGAAGTAGCGCAGGTGGACAGCGAACAGTGGGTCTCGATGTTGGCGGAAATGATGAAGACTCTTCCTTCAACGGGGTCGCTCAACACCGACATAGGAGAGGTGGACGAGAATCGGAGAATATTCTCAGACTTGGTCAATGATCTCCGGAAGTTTGGTAAGAGAGAAAGACATTTTAAGTGTCAACCCCTGACTTCTCTAAATTGTTATAATAAAGTTTTAATAATAAAGTTTTATTGCAGCCAATGGCCATATGTAAATTTTCTACTCTTTACTATATTCATGTAAGGACTTTTCTCTTTTGCTACACTTATTGAAGTGGTATCGTTCACATATTTTCTCACACAGTTTGCACACACATTCGTCGCTTGGATCGTGATATATCTCTTTTACGCATAGCTTATGATGGAAACCATGTACTGCCAGCCTGTTGATAGGGCTGCGCATGATCTTATTTGGGCCCATCCAGTCTCTGTCATAGCATCCGTCACGTAGAACTCCGGCCAGATTTCTTCTCTTTTGCTTAACCTTAGATTTAGGTGAGCAGTGGCTTGGGGTGTCGATGGCACAGAAAGATATCTAAGGTCCTCGATAAGGAAAGGCTCCTGAGCTAGTTCATAAGCTAGTCTAGATGGAGATGTCTTAGAAATACCTAATATTCTTTTCAGAAAGGTAGCTTTCACTTTTTCAAGGGTAGTTATGTCAGATGTTGATAATTTGTCCCAGATTAAATCTATGCCATATGTCAGAATGGGTAGTATCTTTGCATGAAAAAGTTTCATTGCTGAGCCTATTGATATTTTGGTTGGGTCTTGTATATCGTAAATTCCTCTTATTGCTGCTGCTGCTCTTTCCCTCACATGTATTTTGAATGAGGATCCTGACGTTTGTAGAGTGATGCCAAGGTAGCGAAAATTATTTACTGTAGTTAAATCTACCCCTGCATATGAAATTCTATCTGTCGCTGCTATTCTTCCTCCTTTTCTGAAGACCATACAGACTGTCTTGTTCTTGTTAACCTGGAAGTCTAAATTGTTATGAGAAATTGATTTATGTAATAGTAAAGATTCGCACAATGTGCAAAGAAAATAATTTTAGCTCTCATTTTCATCGAGGCAGAATTTAGTCAGTGACACCAATCTTTTCCTGCATGACATTGCGTGGTACCTTTCACAGCCCCTGCCACACAATTTGCAGAAGCAGTGTGAATCGTTTGGTTCATGGTAGTTGGTTCTGCTGCTTAACCGGTGGTGAAATCCATGAACAGCAAATCGCGTCATTACATGTCTAAGGTGATAACCGGGCTTTTTCCATTCGCTGTTTAACATAGCGTCTGTAGAGTAGAAATCCAGCCATATTTCTTCCCTTTTTCTCTGAAGGTCAATGAGCAAATTTTCGTATGCCGGTGTAGAGGGTAGTTGCAGTTGTAGGCGGAGATCTTCTATGAAAAAAGTTTCTCTTGCCAGCACATATACCAGGCGTGATCGGGTGTACTTTGATACACATAAAGCTTTTTTTAAGAATTTGGCTTTCACTTTTTCTATATCTGCTAGATTGCTTTTGGTAAGATACTCCCAAATTAATGCCATACCATATGTTATTACGGGGGTAATTTTCAATTTGAATATTTCCATTGAGGTTGCCAGCGAGATCTTTGGAAGGTTTTTTATATCAGTCATGGCTAAGGTTGCAGCTGTTGTTCTTTCTTGGACATGTATCGTGAAAACAGTACCATATGTCTGCAAGGTGATCCCTAGGTATTTAAAGTAAGAGGCGATTGATAGTGGCTCGTTCTTGTATGTGATCTTGTCATTGGCTGCTGGTCTGCCTCCTTTCCTGAACGTCATTGTCACGGTTTTCTTTTAGTTAAGTTGCAGTTCATTTCTGGTGGCCCACTTTTCCAGTTGGTCGAAGGCTTCTTGAAGTTTTGTTATCTCGGGTGACATAAGAGCCATATCGTCAGCATAGATCAGTATTTTGACGTCCGCTTTGATGTATTTGGTGATATCTGACGTGGCTATATTGAACAATAACGGGCTAAGTGGATCTCCTTGTAGCACGCCATTTTTCTGTTCTAGCGTTCTGGATCGGTCAACACTGTCGTCTATCTGTACCAGGTTATCCCCAAGAATATTCCTAATAATTCTTGTGATGTAATTTTCCCCTATGTACCCTACCAGCTTTCCTATTATTATGGATCTGCTTATGAGGTCAAATGCCTTGGTATAGTCCACAAAAGTCACATGGAGCTTTCCTCTCGGATTCCTCAAGGCTTCCTCAATTTCGTCCATAAGACATTTCACAGCGTGTAAAGTCGATTTTCCCTTTGGTGAAACCGAACTGCTCTTCAGGGATGAATTCCTCTATCATTTTGTATAGGCGGTTATTCAGGAGACTCGTTAGGATTTTGAAGGCTGTACATTCTGATGCTATGCCCCTGTATGCATTCGGATCTTCAATATCTCCTTTACCTTTATACAACAGCTTCAGTGTGGCTTGCCGCCAGATTTTTGGCACTGTACCTTGTTTCAGGCATTCGTTAAAGATTCCTTCCATAAGTCTAAAAAGTATGGTGCTGTGCTTTTTATATGTTCATAGTAAATTCCATCTGGTCCACATGCTTTATTGTTCTGAGTGTTCTTAATTGCTTTATCTATTTCTGTTCGAGTGAAAGGTTCAAAATGCATTTCTATATCATTTATCGCTTTTGGCCGTGTTTCACGTGCTTGAAATACTTTTTTAAAATGGTCTTCCCATACATTCATTGGTATATCTTTTGGGAAATGAGGCTGTTTTGTGTTAAGTACCTTGTACCACTTCTCTGTTGTTTCTTCTATCATCTTCTGTTCTTCGCGTTTTTTGAAATCTTCTTTTGCCCTTTTCACGTTTTCTCTGTATTGTTTCCTGGCATCGTTGTAATGCTGTAAATGAATAGCATTGGGTTGTTTTATAGCTCAATGTAGCGCTGTTAAGGCCTCTTTCTTTGCTTGGATGCATTTTTTATTGAACCACGGATTTTTCGTCTGTTTTCGTCGAGAAATGTCTACAGTGTTATCTTTGATGAGCTTTTCCACTTTTGCTACTGCTGAGTCCAACTTCCCCATCCGTATTTCCTGCTGTATATAGTGCGTGTCGATGAGGGCAATTGAATCCGTGTCTATTCTTCTGCTGAATTTCGTCTTATCCATTTGGGCATTCGCTTGGTGAATGCCTGGCAGATTTATAGTAGTATCCACAGGTAGATGTTTTCTCGCAACTACATTCGTGATGATGTTTTGCAGAGCTATACTTGAGAAATTGATCCGTAGCCTATGGGACATCTGTCAAATATCATAGATGATCTGAAATTGAAACCCATTTTCTGAACTTTGTGGGTATTACTTAGAGTACTAGGTAAAAGAGAAAACCCTGGTTTATTGAGGCATTAAGCAAGGCTGTTTGCTTCATCATTATTTTGTATTTACAAAAAAATAAGTATTATGATACTGACATACTACATTCACTTGCATTATTTTCCCTGTTCCCCCCACCCCCGATCTGTTCCTGGTAAGATATAGTATTTATTGTACACTATGTCTTGTGGTGTATGCTCCAATAAATTTGTTACTTTCATTGGCCTATGCCAGTCTCATCTTTGACTTTGACAACATGAAACTCATGAAAAGTAATTGCTTTACTTTTACTTATTCTGTCTGGCAATAATTTCTTTGGAGTTTTTCAGGTCAGTGTTGGGCTACCTCAACTCCCAGGTTGTTTTCCATGCACACATTATCAAGGGTATACTGAAACAGATTAGCAGGGCAGTTTAGGATGTAGTTCATATCTTAAACGTGGCCAGATTCATATAGGAAACTCCCATCTTTTCAGGTTGGTCTTCACTGGTGCTACTTCTGTTCACAGCTGGTTAAGTGTTCTCTGCATTTTCCAATCCAACTTTACACCTGCAGGGTCATTCTCTTGAAGCGGATACCAGAGTGGAGGCTCTGCGCTTACTTTTGATAAGAAAGCCTTCTAGGCCTGCCGATGATAACTTCTGCCCCAAAACATGGCATGCCTTTCATCAAAAGGTCTGCTTGAATTTTTCAGTGTATTCATAGGATGATCGGATACTCAATGGAGAGACTTCTGTTGCTCTATAGAGCTTGTCCGGAGGGATAGCTTTCATGCCGCCAGTTATTATGCAGTACGTTTTCATTCTTTCATTCATCGATACGGCCATCTGTGGGCCGTGTTTACACAATCTATCTACACTTTTTTCTCGCAGACTAATGTCCTTTCCTTTACCCTCTTGCCAGTGATCCTTTAGTTTTTGGCTTCTACTTTCTCGCTCTTCCACCGAGATGTTCTGTGATTTGTCCAGTAGCTTTACGGTTGCATCCCTGATTTCCGCAACCTTTTTTCTAAATGTTGTTCTGTCCTGTATCTCTTCCTCCTTGACACCCAATTCTGCGAGGTCCTCGTGAACCTGTGTAAGCCATCAAAGATATGTTTTCTCACTTTTCTTGCAAAAGGAATATTCTGTTGACCAACCTTTCTTGATCCATCTTCTTAATGTGTCCATAAAACGTCACTCTCCTTTTCCTCATCTTTGCTGTAACTTTCTCAATGTTTTTGTAGAGTTCCTGTTTTGACTGCAATCGGAAAATATGTTGGCCATGTTGAGACTCTTTTATACCCAAGATTTTTCGAAGGAATCTTCTTTCTCTTTTTCCAAGGACTGAGTATGCCACCCTTGTCAGTATTTCTGCTCCATATAGGCACTCAGTTCTAATTACTGTGCAGCAATGTTGAATTGAGATGGACTTGTTGGTGTCGTGACATAGGGTAGTGACACTAGAATGCTGGGAAACCAGCGCGATTGTTGCTTATGCCAGTCAGCGCTTGTTTCCTGCCAGTTTCCTTGGAATTTCTGATGGTAAAATATGTCTTCTGCAAGTGAGGATGAACTGATCCTGCTAGAAAATATTCATTTTGAAGATTCTTGTAGGAGAGTAGTAGTAGGAGTCCATGAAATTAATCGTGGAAGGCGGGAATTCCCAGAGTACCATCATCTTTCCCGCAACTGAAGATTGACCCTAAAAAGTCCTTTGCGAATCGAGCTGGTGAAATTCTTTCTGCATGTCTGAAATCTTTAAGGTCACAGTATAGATCTAACATACTACAATAATTTCTCCAATGTTCTACTCACAGTAACATGCCAGTCAACAATGAACGCTACTGAAACAATGAGCTCACGAGCGCAGGAAAATCTCCTTCACATACTTCTGCGTTGTAAAGATTGATGGCCAATGGTCAGTAATTATTAACCCCATTATTTGTGCATTAAAAAAATGGGAGAAGCGGATCTCTCAGGAAACATTCCATTCCACGAAAGGTACACTAACTTCTGCTGAACTGTAATAATACTCCATTATTAATACAGAAAGCTAATCCAAAAATAAGCAGACAAAAGAAATCGAAAGCTCTTGCGTTCAGTTTTCCATTGAAGGCTCCCATCCTTACAAGATTTTTCGACGTAATTTCTATTGGAATGTTCTTTGCCTCTCTTGTCCCATATCGCAAGTCTTTTATATACAAGAACTATTAGTTCCTCGCTGTCTACCGCGCTCTGTATCTCAATTAAAGGAAACGAACTGTCACAACGTGAGCTAAACATGCACTCTGCCAGGCGACTACCAGCGCACTGGAAGCTGGCAAATAAATGTTTCAAATTGTGTTTGCTGGTCGGCGCCAAGTGCAAGTTCCAATAAGCTCGAAAACGCTTCCTTTGTATTCAGCTATGTTTGAAAGAGAGGCAATATTTCCTCTCGCTTGTTGCCGCTTACCAGTGTCGACTCACCTGCGCTGTCAACCAAGCGTTCTACGTGTCCCTTCCCGTAATCTGAAGACCATCTCCATCCTCTTCATCCTCTCTTAATACCTCCTTTTCATTTCCGTTGGGTGTGATAATTTCTCCCGGGTATTTATTTAAGGTGACATAAACTTTTTTTGTTTGAACCTACCTATTACAGGCTGCTTTTGAGAAACACAAGTCTCTCCTTGTTCTTTTCAGGACAGTGAGATTTGCACCCCATGTACTGCAAGTTTTTCGGGATGTTATGCCTTGTCACAGTTTTCTTGACTGTACAGTTGCTATTCTTTGTGCAGCCAGTTCCTGTCATGAATGGTTTAAAAGATCATAGTGCATAGGGGCATGTCTTGAATGCATTTGTGTGGGCTCAGCACTTTCTGATTTAGTAAAGAAAGCAGTGGGGAGTGACCTCAGTATTCATTTCCCTAACACACCTTTCTAGTTGCACCTACGCTCTCTGAAAGCTGACGGTGGAGTTGTCGGGGATCCAACCTACTTCCGATCTGAAAAATCAACATACATGTTCCTACTAAAAATCGTCATGAGGATTAAAATACAGTGTGTTTCTAGAAATGCAGGAAATAGTCAGGCCACGGATAGTACACCTCAAAGCAACACAAAACATTATTATGGACATACATCCTATGTTTGATTGTTTACGAGTTAAGAGACATTCATAAGTTGAACTGGAATTATTGGCAATAGTTCTCCCCGGCACATCCCAGTTCGAGTAGTTGTAGCCATCTGTGTATAAGAAATGTTCCAAATGTGTTACATATCTGATGTGTTTTCCACTACCAAACAGCATATTTTCAAGTTTTGCTCAGAATCATCTATATGTATAAAATAAGAGTTTTGTCTGTACATTGCTCAGAATTTAAAAAGGATGGTATTTCTGTATCAATCGTGTCCACATTAACAAGGAAATGCACTTTTTAATTTTTCGTAAGTTCTGTCTGTCTGTACATGCATCATGAGAAAACAGCTGAAGAGAATTTAATGAAAATCGGTATACAAAGTCGGGGAATAAGTCGCTGTAATCTAGGCTATAAATAATTTCATTTATGCTGAGTGAAATGGTAGTTTAGGGGAAGGCCTAAAATTTAATTCTCAAATATTTAAATTATTAATTTTCATATCTTAATGAAAATTGGTATGTGAAGTTGGGCAATTAGTCGCTATAATCTAGGCCATAAATAATTGTATTCACGCTGAGTGAAATGGCAGTTTAGGGGAAGGCCTAAAATTTAATTCTCAAATATTTATGTTATTTGTGGTCATATCGATAAATACTACTACATAACTAAAGTTATATAGTATTAAATATCCAATCATTTATGTCTTATACATTGTTACCATACTGGCTATGATCGCAGAGATATCCATGAATTAGGATTTTTCTTACCAAGTCCAAATCAGCGCTGAGTCACGAGAAAATGGATAAACAGGATTTAATGGAAATCGGTATGTAAAGTCAGAGAATAAGGAACTACAGTCTATGCTATAAATAATTTTATAAGACGCCCTAATATCACAGAGTCAGAAAAAAAAACTAAATATGAAAGCCTACAATATAGAAAGCTGACAAAATTGATCAACAATAACATTACATTGACCATTGTTTGTTGTGATGTCCTTTATGTATTCTGTTGCGACTCATCTCCGACAGATGGGATTATTGCTGTGTACGAAGTATTTTTTAAAATTTGCTATACCGCACACTTAAACAGATAGGTCTTATTGCGACGATTGGATAGAAAAGGGCTACGAGTGTGAAGGAAGTGGCCTTAGTGTTAAAGTACAGTCCCAGCATTTGCCTGGTGTGAAAATGGAAAACCAAGGAATACCATCTTCAGGGCTGCCCTAGTGCTGTGGTGTTCTAATCCACTATCTCCCCCAAGTGTAACAGCCTGCCTGAATATTGACGGGAAGTAGCTGGGGAGTTAGATAACTTTCTTCTTTAACATGCCAATCCTCTGGTTCATAAATTTTCTGATACTACTGGTATGTAACCCACTAGTTCATCATAGCATTCGAGCTATTCAATCCCTGCTTTGAGGCACTGATTGGAATGACCAGTATGCACATTTAACGGAATAGACCCTAATGGCAGAGGAGTGTTCACGACTGTCTGTGGCCTGGTCATTTCAGCTCTGGAACTTTGGACTGTTAGATTGGCACCGTACTGATTGTTAAAAGTGAGAAAAAGCGCGGTTTTCCATTTGATCGAGTATTTTATATAACATTGCTTTCAATCGTTACGTTCTTACTGACGTTCTTGTAATGACCTATGTTACAAACTTCAGTTAAGAAAACCACAAAGTCAGTCTTTCTTTCAGAATCCCATCAGCTAGTGCTTGATATTATCATTAACCCTCTACTGCTTAGTGTTGCCAAAAGGCAACATATAACTTTTCACCTGTGTAAATGGATAGATATTGTGGACAGCGGTCATTTTACAGCACACCTTCAACTATACAGTCAATCAAACATATGCCAGTGATCCTTTTTTTAATATATATATATATATATTTTTTAATACATAACAGATGACAAAACAGCCCTACAACCGAAGGTACTCCTTCCACCCCATCAACATCCATGCGTTCCAACCACCGTTTATTTTACGTGGGCCCTCCCCATCACATTACCACAGACTTCAGGAGTACCTCTGGCTCAACCTCAAAGATATTACCATACCTGCCAACCCTTCCGATTTAACCGGAAAGTATCTGTTTTTTAACTCGTCTTCCGATTTTCCTTTTTATTTTTAATTCTTCCTATTTTTGACCAATATAACCACCAGTACAGTCAATACTCTTCCCCTAGGATAAATTCTTATGTGCTTGTGTAATTTACCAAACCTCATTTTCAAATGTTTTTATTTGATGCTTTATTTCGCGTGTGTATCGCTCGTCGCCTTCGCGTATCGTGTTTCCTGCTAGCTACAACAGCACGTGTGCTTTACGGCTGGGAATTCGGGTTCAGCAATCGTCCTTCAAGCAAGAGAGGCTAGTGAGCGCTAGCGACTCAGTTAATCGGGACAAAAGAATGAGTTTCTTATTGTGTGGTTCCCGCACTATTAACGTCGTTTCTGTACGTAATTTCGTTGGAATTGTATGCCAGGTGTTTTTTCTAGTGGTTGTGTGCTTTTCCCGATGACAAAGTCGTATGTTAATAATGTATGCGACGTACCTATCTGTTTTGTATCTGCTAGTTTCGCATATTTCACTGCATTTTTGTTTATTCTAACTTCATAATTTTAATGAGTTGAATGTATTTCAGGGAGTTGTGTCGTTGGCAGTTTCTGGTATTTTCACTTCACATTATGGCCAAAAAACATAACAAACATTATCTCCAAGAGTTCAGAGATACCTATAAAATTAAATTTCCGTTCATTTTACAGTCTAATAAAGGAAACTATTATGCGAATCACCTTGGGAGAAAAATTTTATTTCGAGTTATCGAAAATTCGAGATATAGAGAATATCATTTTTGAACATGTATAGCACATAATTGAATCATATATTTCTATGGGCTTTTACTGAATACATTGTGTTGAACGGTACCGGTACTAAAAAATATACAAAGACACTCTATTTTATGGCACCGCTTTAATTATAACCCTTAATATAGTAATTTTTTAGAAATTAGAATAAGTGAAATAAGACACAGGTCCGTTAACACGTTTGGGAAAAAATCCGTTAGTCTCTTCTGTTTGCTGTGGTTAACCTTTCCTCCCTTCACGTTGAAACTTTTCTTCAATATCACGCAGCCAAGTTTCTTAAATTGAGCTTGTCATCCTTGACTTCTGGGCTTGCTTTCGTACATGACCGGTAATTGACACCCGAGAAACGGTGAGGACTTGCCGATTACTAGAAGTTCGAGTTTCCCTGAAAATGGTTTTCCGTGGTTTCCCATTTTCACACCAGGCAAATGCTGGGGCTGTACCTTAATTAAGGCCACGGCCGCTTCCTTCCCACACCTAGCCCTTTCCTGTCCCATCGTTGCCGTAAGACCTATCTGTGTCGGTGCGACGTAAAACAACTAGCAAAAAAAGAAAGTTCGAGTTTTTCGGTTCCTGTCATATTAGTTTCCAGCTTCACTGGAACCCTTTCTTTACTTATTAACTGTTCCTCACAAACTGCAAATGCCACATTGCACAGTTAATGTTGCACAAAATTCGGGTTACAGAGTATTTTTTGCTTCGAGAAATTCGTATAACCGAATTTCGAGAATAGAAAAATAAATACACTTGAAGAAATAGGACAAACGGCCAGAAAATCTAAGTTAGTTTGAGATACTGAATATTCGAGTAATGAAGTTTCAAGATATCGAGGTTCGACTGTATTTGTATGTATGTGTCATAAATCATGTACATTTTCTTGTAACCATTTTAATGCTTTTTTTTTTTTTTTTTAAGTTTAATATTTTAAATTTAATAATCAAATTGATCAAATCACATTGTAACTGTAGGTATAAATGCCTTTTATCATGTCCTTTTTTTCACTTAGACCGTGGCACAATGTATGTGATGAAATCCAAGAATTAAAAAAATCTTCCTATTTTTATTTCTAAAAGTTGGCAGCTATGCATTACCGACAAGTATACTTGCGCATTGCATTTACGTACCCATGGCCAGTAGGCAGTAATGTTCGGTCTTTGAATGTTAAAAGCTTATGATTAAAAGAAACTTGCTTTGTTTTAGCCATGGTGGAAGAACAGGTATCATAGAACTCATGGTGATTAGATAGTAAATTTAATGATAAGCAACATTTAGACAGAATACCTCAGTCCAAAGAATGTGAGGCAGGGTGTAGATGAGATGATACAGGCAGATTGTGAGGAGACAGTTTCTGAGAGTGAAATCACAATGGAAGAAATGGAAACTGCTGTCAAATGAATGGAAGCCGGAAAAGCATCAGGATTGGATGAATTGTGTGTTGAAATTATGAAAGCAGCAGGACCTGTTTGGTCTACAGTGACTGTATAGGCTATTTAGATCTATTTTGGAAAGAAAAATCTGTACTAAATGCCTGAGATCAATTAGTAATAATACCTATATTTAAGAATGGGTACAAGAAGATATGTGATAATTATCGATGAATAGCACATCTATCTCAGATAGGAAAAGTATTTGAAAAATGAATGCGAAGGAAGGTGGAAGGACAATCATAGGACGAACGATATGGCTTTCGAAATGGAAGATCGACACTAGAACCCATCTTCATTACTAGGCAGTTAATGGAAAAACATTGGGAATGAAAATCCACAGCCTGTTTCCAGTCATTTGACCGGGTCAGGAATGGAATGAATGAAGCCCCTATCTAGCGGTGAGTATAGGAATTGTGCCAGCTGCCGAAGCCTGTCACGCTCGCCTGGGGCAATGTGTTGCTGGGAATGAAATATGACAGAGAAAAGCTGTCCAGCACAAATCGCACGTGGAGCGACCAGGATTGGAACCAAGGAACCCAGCGGTGAGAGGCCGGCGTGCTTCCACCTGAATCGCAGAGGCTCTAGGAAAAACATTGGGAATACGGAAGAGATATGATGATGACATTCCTTGGTTTAGAAAAGGCTTGTGATAGTATACCGAGAGCGAAAGTATGGAAATTAAGGGTACAGAAAGGATTTGGAAAACAAATGATGGAATATGTGCAAGGCTCGGGTGCATGTGGATGAGAAACAGGGTGGTTTTGTAATGAAACTGTGTTGCTACAAGGAAGTTAGCTTCCCCCACTGTTATTCATAATGGTTATAGACAAAATTATGAAGGAGACAAAGGTGAAATATGGGGGCAGGAAGGTGATTTGACACTTGTTTTTTCCTTTTGGGTACTTATGACAAATAAAACATATTTATTAATGCCTATACATGCCTGTTTTGCAATAAATGTACATTGAAGTGCCTAAAACATTATTAATTTAATACCTTTTTTTTTTTCTTTTTCCTTCTTCAATATATTGATGCAAGTGTAATGGACTAGTATACCTTGTAAACAGTATTCTCTAACCCATAGGTAAATAATGGAAATATCGAGCTCGACGAGTATTATTATTTGTGTCGTTATTTCCGGACTTTATTTGGTATAAATCATGATTGTATTATTTGTGAGGTCTCATGAGACATTTGCTGTATGTATATTAATATGAGTTTATTTAATGTAAGTACACGTAATTGATAGTATATAATTTATTATTACCTATATATATCCACTGCCATATTGTGCAAGAAACTGTAATAATCTAGAACGCAGTGTGCGACTGGAATTTGTAGAAAATTCCTTACATTGTAAATAGGCTATTGGAGACTCTCAAAATTACTAGAAAACCTGTTGGCCTGGCCAGGCAATGCATATAAAGTGTCTGTCTTGAGAGTTGTTTCAGTGGTTGTTTAACGAGAGTTATGAGCACAAGTCGTTAATCGAGTATGTGAATTTGTTACGGCGCAAGGTTGGTTGACATGCAAGTGTTGCAGTCTCCAGTCTTCTTATACTTCGTAGTAGTGTTTTGTTTGAAGATGGCAGTTTATTAGTGCGTGTGTGTAAAATATGTGTAAATAACTTGTAAATAAAACAGCGTACACAATTCACAGCATTTTGTGTGAGTCATTGTGGCTACAATAATATCTTGATATTGGAATGAAGCTGGTCTCTCATGGAAGTGTGCTGTCAGCATAAAGGTAATTCTGTTCGCAGATGCTATTGTGGAGTGCGATGAAAACATAGAGGAAGTTCAGGGGCAGCTCGACATCTTGAGTGAGTTCATTGAAAATTATGGAATGGAAATCAGCATGGGAAAGAGTAAGACAATGATGTTGACTAGAGGAGAAAGGAGTTATAAAAATAAAGGGACAAAACCTTGAAACTGTGGAGAGCTGAAAGTACTTGGGAAGTGAACTGATGTAGAATGCAGGGCTTAACATAGACATCAGTAAAAAGATTCAGCAGGGAAATGCGTTCTGTCAGAGTGTGATGTGATGTGGATGTGATGTACCACAGTCCGGAGACCTGGGCACTGACAAAGACAGGAGAATAAAATCCAGGCCAGTGAAATGAAATTTTTAAGAAGTATGATAGGTAAGACAGGAATGGACAGAATAAAAAATGAGGACATCAGGAAGGTAACTGGAGAGCAAAAGCTTTTTGACGGAATGGAGAGGGATAGACTTGGATCTGTGTCCACCAACTGGCTGGTGTGTGACGTAAGAAACTCAGGGTGGTCAGCGCTTCAGTCGTAGAGTGGGACAAAGGGTCTGCCTCGCTTTGTACGTGCTGTGCCGTACACAGTGCTGTTAGTAGTGGTACGGTACACAACATAAGTATGGATGAACCGAGCACATCACAGTGCAACGAGCTTTCTATCACAAGAAGTAAATTTCATAATTAATCCGCATTGTCAGATTCAACAAGATAGAAGGTCTTATGTCTACTGTTGTATACAAGAACAGGTATACAGGAACACAACTATATTTTATTGCTTCAGGTAGTCTTAACAACATATATACATACATTCAAATAAAACTTTCCTCGAAGCAGTATGAAAATTATAAATAGTTAACGTTGCTTGAAGACTGAAGTTCAAAAGAATGTACACTTTATATACATATATACATGAATCTATCTTGATGCGAAAGTTCATTGAAAAGCTAGAGTTCTTGACAGTTGAAAACTATCTGCTCTCTACCGTCACAAGTGTAATCAGTAGCAAAAGCTTGCACTAATAGAATATTAGTTGTTTCTGTAACTTGTCAGGAACTGACATTGAAACGCATAATTAGTAGAATACTAATTGATGTGTTTGAGCCTAGGTGGGACTGTGGGAATACTGTCATCTGGCTCGACGTGGCTGCGGGAAACGGGAGCGGAGGCAGTAACCCGAGGTGAAACCTCGAACACTCAGGATCAGTCCACCTATTTGAGACACCTTTTTAAGAGGGATAGCCTCCATGTTCGACATTCGGCATAATCTGGTGCTGGTCACTGGCAAGTCCTCGCCTGTGGCTGGAAGGCAGCGCCTTTATATAGCTGGCTGATGTAACAGGCAAGCGCAGTGCAGATGTATCGTAGAGTCGAGAACAATCCAGGCTGTTGCGTGCGCAGAGCGAGGAGCGCGAAGGACACACGACACCTACGATCTTTGTGGGAAGATCTATATGTATTTGTTGAAAATGTTAGAAATACTACAGCTAAATGTTTGGTTTTTAGAAACGAGCTACAGTATGTAAAGAGAGATAATTTACAGCGCCAGTACAGTTTGTGTCTCGCTGCAGATTATGATCAGTATCAAGGCGAAGAATGGGTACGTGTAATTGCAGAATTGAAAATAAATAACCCTGTCGAGCATTCGACCAGTGAGTCAGCAGTTTGACTGAGTTTTAAAATTTCCTATTTAATTGCAAAGAAACTTACACCATTCAATGATGGTGAATTTGTGAAGGAATGCTTAATTCTAGCTGGTGAGGAGTACTGTACTGTACCACTACTAACACCACTGTATATGGCGCAGCACGTACGAAGCGAGGCAGTCCCTTCGTCCCACTCTATGACTGAAGCGCCTGACCACTGTGTGCACTTACATCACACGTTAGCCAGTTGTTAGACTCTGACTTAGATGGTTTGGACATGTTAAGAGGATGGAAAAGAGATGGATATCGAAATGCGTGATGGAAACCTGGGTAGGAGGAGGGAGGTAGACCCAGACTAAGATGGTTGAAGATCATCAAGAAAAATATCATTAGAAGAAACCTGGATTGGAACATAGTAACGAAGAAAAAATGGTGTTGGATAGAGGAAGATGGAAAGATGCTGTGAACAAACAAACCTGGTGAGAGCTGGACAAGGGAAATGGATGATAATAATAATGATGATGACCTGACTCCAGAATTAACTTGAAATATCCTGTGATAACCTTCAATTTTAGGATTTTCCTGTTTTGGGATGTACTATCTATACCTCAGTTCATTTACTTCCTACAATTTTGGGAATGGCCTGTATATTAGCAGCTACTTCTAATGGTATCTTTTTTTTTGTTTTTTTGTTTTTTAGCATGAGGGGAATGTTTAGTTAAGTTTTATCTACTTGTTGATATTATTTGGAAGCTTCCAATATTATGTGTATGTATGTATGTTGGGTATTCAGCCCGAAGGCTGGTTGGATCCTCAACAGGTTCACCATTAGCTGTAGATGGCCTAGGTGTCACTGAAGAGGCGTACTAGGGAAATGAGGAGTGAGGTAGTTACCCGTTGCTTTCCTCACTGAGCCAGAAGTTGCTATTGCACATCAGTCTGCCAAGCCCACTGAAATGCCTGCACCAACTGACCGTATGAGCAACATTTTCACACCATTCAGAGAAGGGACTGGCTGCATAAGGAATGGCATTACTAGCGTCACTCATACCTCAGCCACTTTCATATTGTCAAAGCCAAGGAAGAGACTGAGACAGGTCAATGAAAGTAACAATTTTATTCTAGCCCATACCAGAAGACATAGCGCACTGTAAACACTACATCTTGCCAGCAAAGGCATTATTATAATGTAGTAAATTTATTCTATTTGATTTTACATTAATGTATTCTTCCTTTTTATTCTTAGCAACATGCTATAATCCTGTGCTAATAAACTGTTGTTATATTTCAGTGAAGAAGCATTTCGAGTTAGGGATGCTCCCATTGGAATGCCATTACTTGAATAAGTCTGCACTCGTTAGCGTCGTGGGTCAGCAAGTAAGATGAACATTCACTCACTGTATCTCACTATGCAGCATTTGGACTTCCTTTTTACCTCACATCCTTAATGACATGATTTTCCTCTAATTTTCATTTCAGCCATTTCCTACAAAACATTTCACCCTGAAGAGGAAACCTAAGTCTGCAGCGCTCCGTGCAGAACTGCTCCAGAAATCGGCGGATGCTGCTAGTAACTTGAAGAAGAGTACTGCTCCTACGGTGCCAGTTCGGTCGAGAGGGATGCCACGCAAAATGACGGACACAAGTGAGTCAAAGCATGGCCTGTCAAGTGGCCAGGAAATTGCATAATTGAAATATGTATGCCAAGTCAAATATAGACAGATTGGAACATGTAAAGGAACATGTTGTTATTATGGTTATGGCTTCTTGGAAATCAATTTTGTTTCTTCTGACAAGTCCCCCTAAATTTACCTCTTGTTGAAAACAGGGTTGAGTGCTAGGAGATGTTCTGAATCTTAAGTTGAAGCTGGAGTATGACAACTCTTTAGACAGATTTTAATACAATTTTTGCTTTACATCTCACCGGCACAGGTAGGTCTTACAGCGACGATGGTATAGGAAAGGGGTGGTAAGTAAGTGGTTATGGCCTTGATATTACGGTACAGCCCCGGCATTTTCCTGGTGTGAAAATGGGAACTCATGGGAAACCATCTTCAGGGCTGCTGTCAGTGCGGTTCAAACCCACTAATCCCTGAATGCAAGCTGAGCTGCATGACCTTAACCACACTGCCAACTCGCTCGGTGATTTTAATACAAGCGAGATGCTCTGCAAGATAGTCATGTCCAATATATCGCCTGAAAGTTGCTCCAGCTTCCTTCATTCATCACACCCTGCTTCTTTTCTACAGTTCTTAAATATTTTCCCTTTTTTTCCCCCCTTCTCTTTTGACTTTGCCATTGCTGCTTTCTTGCGAGCTTCTCAGATTGACAGTGTACACATCCAGTCGACTTGCTCCGATGAGGACTTAAGAATCTTTCTTGGCTTGGGCTTCGATCCATTATTGCACAATTGTTTTCCGGAGATGATTTCAGAAATTTCTAATGCTCCGAAGTTATGTTGGTATCTATTGTTGCCTGGATGACTACCTGAGAGTCTATCAGAAGTACAGTCTTTTGGAAAACATTGGGTCGATATAATAGCTGTTGGAGATCCAGGTAAATTACTTCAATTTCCCTTTCAAAATTTGATTTCTTTTCTACCTTCCGGTTTAGAGCCTCCGAAGCTCAGGCAGCTGCGTGCCGGCCTCTCGCTGCTGGGTTCCTTGGTTCAAATCTTGGTCATTCCATGTGAGATTTATGCTGGACGAAGCGGGGGCGGGACAGGTTTTTCTCTGGATACTCCAGTTTTCCCAGTCTTCTGTCATTCATTAATCATTGCCCCAGAGGAGTGCAACTAGCTTCAGCAGCCGGCACAGTTCCTATCCTCGCCGCTAGATGAGGGCTCCATCCATTCCATTTCTGACCTGGTTGAATGACTGGAAACGCTGTATGTTATCATTTTTCTGCCTTCTGGTGCATACAGGTATTGGGAAAAGAGTTGGTAGTGAACCCCAGTCTATATTTTTTAATATTCTATTACTGTTTTTAGATCCATCTTTGTACAGTCGCAGCCATTCCCCTCCTGGGTACATTTTGTCCAGCATGCTAAGGGTAGAGCATTAGAGTTCTTTTGGATTTGCATTTATTTTTGTAAAGTTATGTGGGAGATTCAGTTGACTTGATACTGTAATGTAATCCAGTGGGTTAGTTAACTCTCCAGTAGGTTGAATAATAGGATAATCACATTCACAGGTAATAGAAAGGAGCAAACAAGTGCAAGTAAAATAATATTTTTTTCTATTATATGTTTTTTTTTCATTGTTCCTATCTTTGAATATATGACAATGACATGTCAGTGTGAGATAAAGGAGCAGCAGAATGAAGAGGCAACGTGGATACACAAAAGGGCAAGGATAATCTCCACATCTTCATACACTGACCTGTCATTGTGTTTATCCTGTTGTGTGTTCATGTCATGTTATGTTCCTGTCTTTCTATATATGACTGGATTTTTCACATGTTAGTTCCTTTCTATTGCTGAAATATGAATGTGTTATTCTGAAACCCTATTGTTGTTTTAGCTCCTCTGAAAGGCATCCCCAGCCGAGTGCCTGCTGGAGGTTTCCGATCTCCTTCCATGACCAGCCCTTCTATGTCTCGACCTCCAATGCCTCGTACCCCTGCCGGACGTAAAGACGGGGGCATCAAGCTCTTGGACATCAATGAGCAACCTCTAGGTTATGCACAAGCCAAGAAGAGGAAGAGGTTGCAAGGTATGTTTCAGTTATTGTTTCGGGACACCACATGTGTAGTATAAAGTATCCAGTCATTTTTGGAGTGTGTGCTTTTTAGCATTTAGTTAAATATGATCCGTTGCGTGGAAAGTGACCTGAACTCTGCAATAATTTTACGGCAGAGTTGATCAAAAGTCTCCAAGGTGTAAAAATTGCAATTCTGTGTTTTGATTTCTCGTGGTATTGGTCTTCTTAACAAACTAATTTACGCAGCAGTTCAAGTCTTCCCCACTCCTTGTCGTGAAGACTTTGTACTATTGGTAACAAAATCAGTGAAAGCTCTAATTGCATTTTCTCTAACTAGTTTTCTTAATAGCAACTGTCAATAATAAATATCTTAATATCTTCAGGAGTATGGCACCTAGAATCATGAACTTTTTTTAATGCTCGGTACCTTATACCAATTTAAGAACCACAAAAATTTCAAAAATAAAAAATCTGACTTTCCTTTATCTGCATTGGGTCACAAATGTAAAATTTGTCCATATTACTGTAGAACGCCTTGTTAACTCTTTCTGGTCGCATGTCAATATGAGGTTGATGACAGCCATTCAACACCAACACTAGCTGAGGTCAACACAGTGTTGCATCATGTAACTACTCTGTCAACTGCACTTTGATTTTGAATTATTAGTCAGCGACTGCTGTTATTTTTGGGCACCATGAGAACTAAGTTTAGAGAGCTGCTTTTCAAATGTGATGGCAATTTTACTGTTTCCTTGGTGATGCATATGCTCTATGGAAAGCAATTGCAGGAAAATGGCGGTGGCCGACTTGACTAAGTATGAAATATTGGTGTCAGTTTTGACAGAATTTACCAACATTGACCATTGAAGTAATGAACTAAAGTAAGTGATGTTTCAGGAAGCGATCTGAGTGGCCATAATAATGGCTGGTGCGTATGATGATGGGGGAGATGGTAATATGTTGTTGTGTCCTGGACCTCACCATGATCATCATCTTCATCTTCTTAGTTTTTGTCCTGCAGTAGAGAAGGGTCCGCTGTTTTGCAAGTCAATTTCCACAGGGTTCTATTAAGCGCATCATTTGAAACATGTCGTCTTGAAGGTGATCAAGCCAGCGTTTCTTGGGCCGTCTATGTGGCCTGTTTCCAGATGGCATGATGTGAAGTGCCGTCTGTACAGTAGATGAACCTTCTTTACGCATTACCACATTACAAAATTCTAATGCAGCTTGGAGATTGTGGACAGTGATATAAGCTTGCCTAAATTCCCTTTTAGATCATTAAGAGGATTTATAAGCCATATTAGGCTAATATGGATCCTAGAGAATTATGGCAGTGGCAGCTATTTTTTATGGACCCGCTACTAACGTGTTGTATATATATATATATTTTTTTTAAGTTCCAATGCAACACTTTTATTAATTGATTTTCAGTTAAAGTACAAATACATTACAATCCTTCAACTGGAGAAATTAACTGAACATAGAATATAATAATCTTATTGAAATCCATATAATCTTACTTTCACTAACACAAAGTTAACAGAAAAACCTAAGATATGCTCTTGAATATCTAGTGGTTTAAGTTACTTGTTTTTCTAGATTTTCGGTGAACTGCATGTACCACAACTTTTACAGTCTAAAATAACTATCAGCTGTTGTGGTATCACCAACATTGAACAAACAATATATATAGTCCTGCGCACGATACACCTACAAATACTTCAGAGGCCAGAGCTTGAAGGCACTAAGTCCTGGAGTGAAACTCTGTACGACTGCAACTCGGTCCACCTTATTAAAGGACAATAAGTCGCCGTGCCCCGATTGCGATGTTAGTGAGTCATTAGACAGAGCAAGTCTGTCTGGAGTGCCTCGGCCAAGCATTCCTTCTTCCCAGCAGCGTGGCTCCTATATATACTGCTAGCCGTAATCACCTGACCGGCCCAGTTGTTATCAGCAGCCCACAGTGTTCAAACCGACACTACCACATAACCTCCACTATAAATGAATCTAGTGAATATGTGAAGCTAAAAATTCAGCGAAGCATTCCACTACAGATGATGAAATGTGACTAAATGGCAAGCTGCATCTGATTTATTTCCATCCTCAAGGGAAAATGGAGGGCTGCAGGTTTGCATTAATGGAATAAGGATATAACTGAAGGAAGTATCAGGAAATGAAAAGAAGGTGCAAGAAAGTAGTAAGTGAAGAAAAGAAGAAAAGCTGGGGGAGTATTTACATGAGAGTTAGAAGAGGATGTTAAATGGATTATTTGTAAGAAAGAAGAGAAAGAATCCACACTAAGCAGGTGAAAGGGAAAGGAGGAAAAATAGTAACACAACCAGAGGTGATATCGAAAAGATAGGATTACTTTGATGAACTCCTGAGTGTGAGAAGGGGTGTAGATCAGATGATAAAGGTGGTGTGTGAGGAGACAATTCAAGAGTGAAATCACAGTGGAAGAAGTGGGGAAAACAGCAGGTTTTGATGAATTTCTCCACTTCTGCACCAGTTAAGAAAATTGACTTTGTAGGATGAAGTGTGAAACATTTGGGTAAACGGAGAGGCATGTTCAGCTTTGCCTGTATTATTGTCTCCTTCCTGGATAATTTTTCTGTGTCGTTTACCTCCTACTCGTCAAAAGAAGCATTTGCATTCTGTACAGCATAGGTGAGTGGTCCCATCCTGCAGCGGTGTAATGAACTGTAATGCCATTCATGTTTACCAGAAGAAACGCACAAGTGGCGATATATTCTTTTGCTCAGGCTCCGTATAGGACGATAAAAGTAACCCGAGTAACACTGTGGCACTGTGTTCATTGTGTTAAACAACAATAAGGGAAGAATATATTTCTATCGATAACCTGGCTTGGTTTCAGTATGTGTGAAATTTACCTAAAAGGGAGATTAATCATGTTCTGTAACATAAAATAATGTTATGTTCTTCAAGATAAATCCAATAAAATTATACCTTATTCCATTGTAGAAAATAAGGTAGGCCTATAGGATTAAAATACTTATCTGCATTTGCTGTAATTTACTCTTGTCTCCACCAGTAAATGTGTTTGTCATACTTACTTTCCTAGCTCACCATTATGACTCTCTGGTCTTACTATTATATATAATAAAACTATGTTGTTATTGTAAATGGCTTGATTTATTAATCTTATCTTCCACATTGCAGACATCGAGGATGCTAAGAAGGCATCTGAAGCTGCGGCTGCCCAACAACAGTTGGCTCAGGCTCAGAATCTCGCATCGCCAGCCACCCCCAGCACGCCGGACTATGCTGTGGGGTTGACTGCTATGAATCCTCCCACGCCCGCACCTGCAACGCCATCATACAGCCCAGCAACACCTCAGCACACTGTTGCTACCATCATCACCATTCCTCGCGATACTACGTCAAGTATGTCTGACTTCTGTCTCTTACTGTATTTAATGTCTTGTTTTTTACCTGCATTTGACGTACCGTCAAACGGGGCGATTTCGGACAGTATGGTAGATTTGCCGTATTTTGTCGCATAGCAACGAGCAGCCGGTGCTTTGCACTTCCGCGCGCATTTTAGTTTAATCTTGAGGTTATGTTTCCCGCGTCCTATGCTTTTTATTACGAATCAACATCATACTTTGGAAAATTTCCCGTGTGTACTGGCAATGTTGAAAGTTCATGCATTATCATTAAGTGGATACTTTCGATTGTTGCGGTCGGAAGGAATGCATTATAACTGTGGTTTTCAGTGAGTTCAACTGACTGAAGTGTTTATAAACGATTGCTGTGGAATTTTGGTGTAATTTTGTGAAAAATAGTGTTTTACGCATATTTGACTGAAAATTGAAAGCAGTCTGGGTGATTTCGGACAATGCCTAGAAATTATCAGAGGCAGAAAGAAGCTGCTTTGAGGGGTAATTACGAACCATAATTATTAGAAAAAGCCGTACGTGATATTAAACGTGGCAAGTTGCCTTATAGGAAAGCATTATTGATTTCCATGGTAGGCCTATGCCTTGGTCCACCCTACAAAATAAAGTGCGGAATGTACATCCTAAAAATGGGAAGACAACCTATGCTAAATGAGGAAGAAGGAAATGCTCATGGAAGCTCGTCACCCTCCGGCCATGCTCCAACCAAATACCCAACACAACCTGCTACTTCCCGCCGCCGCTGCAAATGAAATGTTCTACCTGAGAAGCCGATTTTTGGCCGTGACTTCCGTCGAGATGAAAACAGTGCGGAAACAATTGATGGCGCTGGCAGCAGAAGTGAAAATGAATGCGATGAAGCACACAATGAATGTAATGACGTTCTGGTGGTGCAAGAAGAGGCTTTCCTTGTTGCAGATTATAAATACAAGATATGGAACAAAGAACATACAGGCAGTATTTTGGCCTGGCCTGAAATATTCGTTCAAGGGATGTGGATGTCAAATCTTGCGCCCATATAAAAAGAGCAGAAAAGTGTTTTTCTTCCCCAACATCCCTGCTGAGGATACAATAGCTAAAGAACAAATTTCGAAAATACTTCCAGTCAAATTTGAGAAGAGATGAATGTTTATTTTCAAAGAAAACGTATTTTAGATTTATAGGCCGTGGCAACTACATGTTCATTGTATCGAATTTTTTGCTCTGATATTTGTATCTTTTGTAAGAAAAATTATTAAGATTTCTCAGTAGGATCTCTGTACAGTTTATAACTATTAATATTTTAATTTAGACCGGAAAACGTTTACATTTACCTTGCCAGAAAAAAAAAGATCGATCAGTAACGCATTACATTTATCATTACAATGATTTTAACCAGTTAGTCATATTTTGGACACCCTCCGAACACTTTAAATATCACAAAACTAAAGCAAAAAGAACGAGGAATTGAATAATGGACTATTTATGTCCGATATCACCTAATACGCTTTGAAACTTCAGACAGCGGTTTAAATTGCATATGCGTCCGAAATCACCCCGAAGTACGGGGTGAATTCGGACACTACGTTTTGTTTTATCAGGAAAACCTGTGTTGGTGTATATTTTTCATTTGTTGGGTATTGCATTAATTGGATATATTCCCCATTATTAGGATGAAAACAATACAATTTAAGATCCCCTTCGTGAGTTAAGACGAAAATAACCTCAAAACCGTCCGAAATCACCCCGTTTGACGGTATGTTCAAAAAGAGAAATTATAATTCATTCTTTTGTAAATAACAAAGCATGTTGTTATGTATTTCTATTTTGATTTCCATATTTTAATGCAATCTCTTACTGTTCTCGACTTAGCAGAAATTTGTGCTAGAAAATATTCATACCCAAGCCAGTATTGTCATGTAGGTGTGTCGCTGATGGATATGTTATCATGAAATGTACTTAAGTTTGTAAGTATTGCTGCTAGAAGATTTGGGTCAGTCAGATTAAGCATAGGATCTCATTAAAATACTGAATATATGCCAATAATCCTTGTTGTTGAATAAAGCTCGCACCTTAATTTTAGGAAGGGAAGTTTTGAAAAAAAGAAAAATTTGCTAAACATTTACATTGAGAACCATGTACACTGATCAGCCAGAACATTATGATCACCTACCTAATAGCCGGTATGTCCATATTTGGCACTGATAACAGAGGCGACACGTCTTGGCATGGAAGCAGTGAGGCCGTGGTAGGTCGCTGGAGGGAATTGGCATCACATCTGCACACACAAGTCACCTAATTCCCGTAAATTCCAGGAAGATGTGTTCGATCAGATTAAGATCTGGCGAGTTGGGGGCCCAGCACATCAATTGCAACTCGCTACTGTGTTCCTCGAACCACTCCATCACACTCCTAGTCTTGTGACATGGCACATTATCTTGGTGTGCTGGAGTCGACAATATTTCGGTCAGTACCTTTACTTCCAAGTTATCACTGGCTTTTAGTCACTGATTTCACTAGTGTGGTGTCATCCAGCCATCATCTGTTTAGGTTATAATCTCCTCAGAACATGACTCCTCTAATGTAGATGTATCTTGTAATACGGGAAATGAATCGTCGAGTAGAACTCGAATCAAACGGATTTTCTTCAGGCTCAAATTGATCGTTCAGTGTACCGTAGCTATAATGTTAAGATCTCTTTCGTCAGGCTGTGAATCATGAGTCCCACCAACAGTTAGTTAACACCCAATCTGAAATTATGGAGTATTTACCATTAATGTTTACATTTGTATTAAATAATAAATATCTTAGGTACCGGTATGCATTTAATATAAGCCTGCTGAATAATAAATATAGAATTTTCATTGATTTTTTTAATGTTATTATATTCTTTAACCGGTGATGTGAGGTCTCATAGACTCCCAATAAACATAAAACATCTGGACTTAGTTTAAAATCTTGCAGGGAACTGTAGGTTATGTCATCTTCTTATCTGTGTCAACACACTTCACACCCTGAGTCGGGGTTAGCTCGCTATGTTCGATTGAAATTCTCAAGTGGACTTCACGTCAGCAGTTACGAGAGTATTTTTGTCGATGCATGTTGCGTGGTCAGTGTAAGTAAAACATCTCAAATTACTAGTCCTTTGCAGTTATTATGAACTACAAATTCTCAGTTCCAGCAGTACATTAGGGAACTACAGTACTTATAAAAAATTTAGTGATATGGCTATTTTCTTTTGGCTATTGGAGATGGCAGTTAATGCTTTCGTGTTGTCCAAACTTGGCATCTGATTAGGTGAAATTACATGTCAAAGAAGAATGATAAATGAGTGAGTTTCCAGAGAGATACGAGCAGGAATAACCAACATTTTGCACGTAAGACTCAGCGTCGAGATATGGAAGAAAACTGAAGAAACGGCAATCTTGCCGTGCATATCCAGCATCCTTGAAGAGAAAAACGTAGGCGTTTGCAGTCTACTAAAAAAAATCTGCAACACTTGCAGCGAGAACAAATGGATATTGGACCATCAGTGCAGAACTTCAGTGCCGGAATGATGGGTTCGAAAGTGTGCTGCACCTTTTCATTTATGTGATTATTTTCGTTTACGCTTGCTGAGTTCTGGATCAGTGAAAAGCGATCTGTTTGGTAATTGCTGTGTACTTTTATCATTTTACTGACGACAACGATCAAGGTGAAATTAAGACGATGTCTGCGTACTGTGAATAAGAAAGAACGGGAGATATATCTAATGTTTGCATTATTAGATCGTACGTATATTCATATTATGAGAGATTATTACATGCTAATCAGATTGATTGAGATGACTGTGTACATATTTTCCCACCATTTTTCATTGTAGAAAACTTCTGCTAGTAAAAGTAACTAGATATTACCAAAATAACCCTAAATTCATTTGCGTAGAGACATCTGTTGGAGGACGACAGATTCTAAACATGACGATAACTGCACTGTTTATTACCAGGGCTTATAAAACTGGATTTAAGTGTCCGGAAACTCAATAAAATTGACTGCGCAGTTAAAGTTACAAGCGCCTTTAGGTAACTCACAGGTAACTGTCGTGTACCAGAAACCGGCCAATAGTCTGATTTGGGAAATGGCAAGGTTTCTGTCTCTGGAGATCATCATTGTTCTATGTTGAGGGGACTCAAAACATTTCTTCTAGCCTTTTAATTGGCAGAAAAGCAAGAGAGCATCACACTGTTTATTACAATCGTGGCTTAAAACTATTATGGTTAGTGCATGCAACTGCCATCGTGTAAGATGGTCTACTAAATCCTCTTCTTACCGGGCGAGTTGGTCGTGCGCGTAGAGGCGCGCGGCTGTGAGCTTGCATCCGGGAGATAGTAGGTTCGAATCCCACTATCGGCAGCCCTGAAAATGGTTTTCCGTGGTTTCCCATTTTCACACCAGGCAAATGCTGGGGCTGTACCTTAATTAAGGCCACGGCCTCTTCCTTCCAACTCCTAGGCCTTTCCTATCCCATCGTCGTCATAAGACCTATCTGTGTCGGTGCGACGTAAAGCCCCTAGCAAAAAAAAAAAATCACAAAAAAAAATCCTAAAAAATCCTCTTCTTCTCTCCTACGGAGTCCTTATCACCCGCATCCAGTGGCTCGGTGTAAAATTTCCTTACGTCTTCATCATCCTCTTCCAATACATGTAATACTTCGTACTGGAGAGGGAAACAAATTATCAAGTTACTAGTTTTAAATTTCTGAATACACTGTACCCTGGCCTTTAAAATATGTAATAAAAATCTATACTGGTCTTTGTCATACATTTATAAAATATAACTCTTTATTTTTTTAGAAATGCATTTATTTCTGCTTCCCCCATTCGGAGGCTGCCAAAAAGACAAAGCTTACATAAAAATTTTGATTAGTAATTGCAAGGGCCGTTTAAAATGTGCCTATGAATAGGTATACTACAGTAAAGCCTAAATAATAAAAATTGTATCAGTCAATAGTTATGAAATCCATGATAAATTCCTCATAGGACAAAGATATAGCTAGGAGTATCCACTTCTTAGTATAATAGTAATTAAGAAATAACAGAAGAACATGAAATGCTGCGTAAAGGACATGGAGTACTGTAGGGTACTAGCATGTTTCTTCTGCTTTCAGATCAAGCTAAGTCTTCATTGGTATTCATGATATTTCCTTTCATCTATGGCATCTGCCATGTATAGGTAACTGCGTGTTATTGTGGTGGAGGATAGTGTTATGTGTGGTGTGTGAGTTGCAGGGATGTTGGAGACAGCACAAACACCCAGCCCCCAAGCCATTGGAATTAAACCAATGAAGGTTAAAATCCCCGACCCGGCAAAATATACATGTCGCTTACAATTATGTTTTAAGGTTGTCACTGGAAAGTGCAACATCTGGGCGATTTGCACACTTTCATGTGTGGTTTGACATCCACTTTCTCAATAAACTTTAATTTTTCATCATCTGTAAACTGTCTGGCTTTCTTCTTCTCCATAACTTAATGTCCTGCAAACCGCTATGCATAAGTACAGTAGACCTAATAAATTTATATACGTTGTTACACAATTCATTTACGAACGTAAAAGCATCAATGCGCTGAGAAGTTTATGTACACTTTCTTGTTTAGTGAATAATGGTACTTACCTCAGACAAGCAGCCATAGTCACTTACAAGCTATAAATTTCATTTTTGTTCCGTATTGAAGTGCAATTATAAGAAATAAATTAACAAGAGGGTCCCACCTTTTCAGTACAACATAAAACTGGTTAGAGCGTTTTGTGGGGACCAAAAAAAAGAACGTCCTAAAGAGGGAACGTGCTAAAAAAAATTAAAAGCAATTTTGCTGTTAAATTTTAGGTTAGGTTTGAACGTAAAAAATTATGATAAAAACAAAGAAACAAGTGTTTAAAATTATAATTAATGAAATAAATAAAGAAATAATACATTTTAAGAACACCAACATAGTAAAACTTAACGGAAAAACGTTCGTAGAAATGCGAAATATGCACGTCGTTTACGATTATGTTTTAAAGTTGTCACTGGAAAGTGCCACATCTGGGCGATTTGCACACTGTCATGTGTAGCTTGACATCCACTTTCTCAATAAACTATAATTTTTCATCATCTGTAAACTCTAGCCTTCTTCTTCTCCATAAGTTAATGTCCTGCAAACCACTATGCGTAAGTACAGTAGAAATAATAAATTTATATACGTTGTTACACAATTCATTTACAAACGTAAAAGCTGTATATGTAAGTACAGTAGGCCTAATTTACATATGTTGTTACACACGTAAGTACAGTAGGCCTAATTTATGTGTATTAGTCACTCAGGTCTCTTTCAGACGTTGCAGGAGTAAAACTTGCCGTTGTGTATGTGTGGGTGCACTCGCTTCCGCTGACTTACATGTACAACGAATCGAGTCATGCAAAACTCCATGCAGTTTCCAACCTATCATTTTCAACACACTTTTCAGTGTGTTAAAAAATACGGACAATCATAGTCTTCGTTTATGCTTAAGAAAATACAGAAATAGTTCACGCATGCTGTGTCCTTAACATTTTGTTTAAGATGGGCACAATTTTGAAGATACTCTCTGAATAACGGGTCTAAATGATATCACACTTTCCCAAACACGAGACCACTGGTATTTCCGATATTAAAGTTATTAAGTTCTCAATGTTTATTTCGGATTCCATACCGACCGCTGTACATCACGCAGGAAAAGAAAAAAAGCAAACGAATAACTTTTAAATTGAAAATAAGAAATAAATACTGTATGTCAAATATGTGAGAGCGGGCCTACTTTTTTTTATCGTCTAAATCCATTTCTACTTTCTTACAGGTACACTATCGGGTTCTGTACTGGTAATACCAATATAAATGGTCCGTTATTGGACATAATAAATTTTCCAGCTAACTCGTTCCTCGTTGCCAGCGTTTCGCCCCCGTATGCTAGGCTGGGCTCATCAGTTGGTACCTAGCACACCTACCAAGACGCTGGCTAGTGCATACTGTGGAGGCCACTGCGTAGGCTAATTGCAGCCACCGGCAGTGCCAAAGCACTATGAGAGACCCTGTCTCACTACTAAAAATTGATGCCTGCCTGGCCATCAGATGATATATAGGTACCAACAGATGAGCCCAGCCTAGCACACGGGGGCGAAACGCTGGCAACCAGGAATGAGTTAGCTGGAAAATTTATAATGTCCAATAACGGACCATTTATATTGGTATTATAAATTTACTCATTCGGGACAAATATTTCAGATTCCCTATGGGAATCAACATCTATTATCTTCTGTCCTGATGTCGCGAGCACGGTCAATCCGTTGTATATGACAACGTGCATAAAAACTAATGTCCAATAATAAGTAACTGTGGGCATGGGACTGCGACTCACCACGGACTGCCCGCTCAAACATTCCTCCTGCGCGCTGTTACTCTCCGCCTCCCCATCATCTGAAGGATTCTATTTGAACAATTTGTTCTTAGTTTAGGCCTAGGCGGAGGCTAAACGTGGAAGCGGGTTGAACCCACGCCGTCCGAGAGAGGCCCCACGAACGTAAAATTAATTACCAACACGTCAGATGCGAAGAGAATAAGACAGAGAGTCCTTGTTGGCTAATGTGCGCATCAGCACAAGAGGAGCTGAGGGATGGGAAGAGTTCTAGAACTCCAGGTTCACTCAAGATCAGTTGGTGGTAAAGAATTGGTAGACTAGAGATTTTGCAGACACAATAATTTACTTTTATATGTATATACACTATGATTTATGTGGTCACTGTCCTTGTAAACCACGCCAGTATAGACGCTTCTACTTCAATTCAACAGTGTGAACGCTCATCATGTTGAAATGCCAGTTTTGCGATCAGGGCTTGACCCTGGACTTTTAGCTCGTTGAGGAGATCTTCCTGTTGGTGGTCGCCCTGTCACCGGAGGGTTTCCGGGTGTCAATCTGGATGACGATGAGGAAGAACTTGTAGTTCTACGCCTGTTGTCTGCTGTCACTTCATGTGCTCGATCTGTCACGTTGTTCGCAGGTCTCTGTTGTCTGTTTCTGTATTGTTGTTCCTCTTCAATCCTTGGGTTTCTTTCTGCCGTTATTTCGTCTTTGGGAGCATGTTCTTTATTGTGACTGCACTTCTTGCAGACCAACTGCCGTTCGTTCACTTGAGAACCATCTCCATTATTGTTGTTGTAACATGCGTTGGTGTTATCGTCTTCAATTGCCATCTTCTCTGTAGGAGCATTCATTTCCCTGCCATCAGGAGATAATGCTTTATAGCTAAAACTTTGGCAGCTGCTAGCTAAATTGCTGTATTCTTGTATAGCTCCCTTGCTATAAGAAGCTTCAGTAATACAAGCTGCTTTGTATTTGATCTCGTCATCTGTATGGTAGCAAGTTTCCTTCTTAAGGTGAGAGATCTGAACCCCATTCTGATTGATGGTGAACACGGAGGAAAGTCCATTGGTGCCTTCAATTTCAGTGAGGCTCCTCATAAGCCTTTCAAGAACAGTATACTTGTTATCTAGACTAATCCAGTTCCTCTGTTCTGGTGGCTTTAATCCTAGAGAATTCATCTCTGTGTAGTACTGCTGAGGACTATTAGCGAAAGTACAGCGCACCACTGCGTACTCTTGACCCTCTTTTATTAACTTGGTGACTATCGGTGTTTGAGTGATGGTTTTCACTGCCTCATCCTTCTGACTTCGCAGCAGTTGGATCAGCTGATGTGGTTCCATGAACCCGAAGCGAACACATTTCATCACTTCTCCCACCATATGCTTCCTGTTCTCCCAGTCGAATGACAACCACTTAACTGCAGCCTTAAAGATCTCCATCTCGTTATGGACCGAGACGAAATTGGATTTTAGTAAGGCGCACACTGCCTCTACAGGAAGATTGTCAAAGTCATCCGAGTTGGCCAGGGATAGGAAAGCTAGTGAAATGCGAGGCAGCATGAGCTGCATCACAGTTTTGTTCTCCCTAGCCATGGCTTCAATGTACAACAAAAGCGCTGTTTCTTCTGAGAATACATCCACGCTGTCTATGAATGCCCAACACTGTTCTTCGAGTTCATAGATGCCGAGATATTTTGAAGCTCCAAGTACGTCAAGAATGTTTCTCCTAGTCAAAAGTTGCTCGTGGTTATCGCCGTGCTGTAACATCCAATCGTAAACTATAGGGAATGTTTCATATGGCACTTTGTCTCCAGGTAAGTAAACAGTCATTCCATACTCGCAGTTTTTGAAGAACGTGCTGTATGTTTGGAGTATTATGAGGTGACAACTGAAGTGATGGTCAGCAATCCTGACAAAAAGGTCTGGGCTGCTGTAATTGGTCACCTTTCTTATCACAGATTGGTACAGATCAGTTTTAACAATCTGATCCACGCTACTCCAATTAATGGGGGCGTCGTACAAATCCTCCATCATAGCCAGGCATTCTTTGATGTTGCCCTTGTGTTTATGCGTCATGACTCCATCACTGCATTCACTTCCTGATTCGTGTTCTTCCGATTTGTATTCGGCAATGTCAGAGTTGTCATCCGATAGTCCTCTTTCTTCAGTCCCCACCGAGTAATCGGAGGCATCATCCTTTCCTTGATAGTCGTCACGCTTCTTGTAACAGTACTGCTGGAAGCAGGCTTTCTCCTGTTGCAGGGCCATATTGATGGTAAATTATATCTGAAAGAAAATTAATGAGAATAATAATTCTTCCAGTAAATATCAATAGCCTGAGCTACTTTGTGCAGGCATTTTGATTTGACTTCATCTCGGCTGTATGGAGCCGACACCTGGATGCTAAGCGAGGAGATTGGCAGCGATTGAGACATGTTTGTGGAGGAGAATAGAGAATGGTAACTTAGGCAGAAAGTGTAAGAAATGAGGAGGAGTTCGTGAACTGAAAAAACTGTTGAATGTCATCAGAATGTGGAAGAGGAGTTGGTTTGGGCACTAGCTGTGAAATGAATAGAGCTAAAACCAGTTAGGACGTTTTGGTGGGACTGAAAAAAAAGAAGTCATAAAGGAGGAATGTGTTAAAAAATGAAAAACATTTTGCTGTTGCATTTAAGGTTAGGTTTGAACGTAACAATGATTACAGTGAAAAACAATTCTAATTAATTAAAGAAATAATACATTTTAAGAACACCAATGTGGTAAAACATCGATGAAAAATGTTCTTGGAAACACAAAGTATACACATTGCTATACACATGTTTAAAGTTGTCATAGGAATGTCCAACATCTATGTGAATTGCACACATTTCATGTGTGGATTAGCATCCACTTCCTCAATAAAATTTTTCATCATTTGTAAAATGTCTAGCTTTCATCTTTTCCATAACTGAATGTCCTATAGACCAGTATGCGTAAGTATAGTAGGCCTAATTCACGTACGTTGTTAAACAATTTACTTATAAACGTAAAATTTAGCACCAACACGTCAGGCGAGCTACTGTTGCGTGATCGAAACAACCATACAAAGACTGGCTTGGGATTGACTCTCCTTGCAGCTGTAGCAAATAGGCCAATGCACAACCGCGCTCCGGGGCTGTGAAATTAAGTTCTCTACCAAATCCTTACCCAGGTCAGTTGTCGCTGGCCCGCCGAGCGTACAACATAGCCGGAACGCTGATTTAAATTTCTTATGGTGGGAGTTATGAACGCGCTAAAGTGTGACGTAAATGTGCTATCCAGATTTCTTTAGCATGTATTTATGGCCTGGTACCGTAGAATAATGGCGTAATAACCTGGGAAATATATTAGAGAGGGACGTCTTAACCACTTTGACTGTATTTGTTGGCAAACCCATAGAAAGAAGTGTGAACATTAAAGAGTATCGAATAGATACCAGATGATATACAGTCAGGATACCTACCGGCAAATGAACAGTATTTTAGAAGACAGGGCTGCATGGAGAAAAGCTGTATGAAGCAATGCCTGAGGGCAGAACTCATATCAAAGTATAAGTAGCTGGGTGGATAGTTACTCAATATCACTGTAATGGTCAGAATTGAATGTAGTACATGGCTGTAGAGATTGAAAAAAGCCCTTTCTACCTTCCGCTCAATCCACCTGGCTGGCGAGTGTTGCACCGCCACAGGTGAGTCCACCTTACACAAGAACGCATAGGTGGGCCGTGGACTGTGTGTAAGTCTTGCTTGCATTGTGGATTATATCCAAGTAACAGGAATAACTAAAGATTGAAGGGTAAAAAATCTTACAAGTATAATGGGTCTTTCTTATAAACCCAGAGTACCGGGCGAGTTGGCCGTGCGCGTAGAGGCGCGTGGCTGTGAGCTTGCATCCGGGAGATAGTAGGTTCGAATCCTACTATCGGCAGCCCTGAAGATGGTTTTCCGTGGTTTCCCATTTTCACACCAGGCAAATGCTGGGGCTGTACCTTAATTAAGGCCACGGCCGCTTCCTTCCAACTCCTAGGCCTTTCCTATCCCATCGTCGCCATAAGACCTATCTGTGTCGGTGCGACGTAAAGCCCCTAGCAAAAAAAAAAAAACAACCCAGAGTGAGTGAACACTTATTGTACTCTGCGTTACATCAGCTGCCTCAGCCCAACTTACGTCACGCCCGGCTGCTCTGCTTTAAGTGTGTATACAATCTTATATGAAATCTTACCTGATAAAAGATGCTGGAAGTGTCATCCTTCGTAATGAAGGACTGTATAAACGCCATTAGGATTTTCTGCACACCAGTAGCGTGAGTTACGACTGATCACATGACCACGAGGATGAAACCAGGACTCATCCGAAAAGAACACAAGCTGTGGGTCGAATATACAATAATTCACTGATGCAAGATACCACTCACAATATCTCTCTCTTGTGGCTGGATCAGCAGGTCTTAAACAATGGGCCCGTGTAAACCTGCACGGTTTGATGTGTAACAGCTTTGTAGCTCTGCGTGCTGAAGAAACCGAAACTTGTGCTAATTTTGTGAGTGATTTATTCAGTGACCGTTCAAGATTTGCACCACTGCCATCTAGCTTTTCTTCTGTTTAAATTGTTCTGTGCGTGCATGTTTTTTTTACTGTGTACTGAGGCAGTGGTTTCATATTTATTTACAATTATGTGAATCTGTGCTCGTGAAGGTGGCACTTCACCAGGAAATTGCTGAACGAATGCATTGCATACCCGTCAAGCCGATTCATACTTAAAATAATGTTTACATGCGAAAATACAGTGTTGCAATGGTAACTGTCTCGCCATGTTAACAGGTTCAGACTGGCTACTGATGCTAGGTCGAACACATGGACGCTCCTTGCAAGGTCAAGAACTATGCGCGCACGTCTCGTACAGCTGCTTAGGTGGATCCAGACATTTGAAGCATTCTCGCCGTACTGCCGAGGGATATCTTTGTCAAAATAGGGGTCCATGACATTCTTCTGGCAGTAGGTAGCATTGATCTTCTCATTTTTCGGCCTCTGAGGATTCTGAGTTTACCCGAGGCACAATATCCTGCCACTACCATGAACCTCCTAGCAAACGTTTCTTTGTTTTCCTTGACGAAGTTTGAGTGCCCCTTTTGGCCCTTTGGGCGATAGTAAATTGCTCGGGGCTTGTTGGTGTCATCCAAGTAAACCAAAGCTTCATCCAGGGTAATAACCAACTGGCATTTATCCTCTGCCAGGTAGTTTTCGTATAATTTTCTGGCATTAGTGAGCCGTTCTTTAACATTCCTTGCTTGCAAAGCATTTCCACGTGCCTTATGCGCCTTTACCAGGTTCAGATGTTCATTAATTATACAGTAGATCGTACCTTTATATGTACTTGTGTGGCTGGCAGTGTGTCTTTGAGTTGGTGGATTTTCCTTCAGGGCAGCAGCGTTTACCTTTTTAATGATGTCTGTGTCCTGGAGGGTCAAACTCTCTTGTGCGACAGTTTTTCGAAGTTGTTGTTTCTGGCGGGAAACCAATTTGATGCAATTTTATCATATTACCTACAGATTACTTACTAGTGTTGAGAGCTTTCATTTTACACTGTAGTACGATCCTCAATAATGAGAAATTAGCATCGGAAAGGCCAATAATGTAGCTTTGCCATTATATCTCCAGTAGGCGGGTCATGAGGCAACAATGGTATGATATGACTGTACGTGACACTTCTCTAAATCACACTGACCAGATAGAACAAATAAAACGGCATGCAGCTGTTTCCAGGAGCGGCACGTGCACTCACGGTTGCGTCCTGGAGTAACTGGAGCAACCCTCCATAATCTCTTTGAAATCAGGCTTTGTGGAGGATTCTTTGATGACCATGCAGTGTTGTAAACGGACGTTACTTAGCAACAAGGCATCGTTCGAGAAGCATGAGATTTAATTAGCTAGACAATTGTTAATAAAAAGGAATTGGATTGTGTTTGTTAATATAGTGATGATGACCCCGATACCGAGAAAATGATACAAAATGACAATGTAGGTAGCTCTCCTTATGGCTGGAAAGATCGCCATGAGTCGGACTTCAACTTCAAATGGATCCCATTCTCAGATACGTCTAGTTATAAACCACAACGGGACTAAAACCAAGAGTGAACTTGATTCTTTTCAGTTATTCATAGCTGATGGGTTATTCACGGATATTGTGCGCAGAACTAACCGGTACGCCAGTGTTAACATTCATAAGGTTACGCCCCTAAATGATTGTTCACACTTCATTTCTCGTCATCCACAACGGAGAATTAATGACCACAGTTTTCAGTGAGTGAAAAGTGAAGGGACGCCGACATGAGACAGTGTTTTTCTGTTATGCATGAACAAGAAAGCCTGGGTCACATCCTGGTGAGTGTTTTGGGGAAGTCCCACACAAGGCACAATTACCGATGTAAATGTGTCTATCTGAGATAATTTCAGGGTTAAAAATGCTGAACATTGCACTTGAGTATTGTATTATATTTATTTTGTATTTGTTTTATTTGATTTTTATTAATTTGCTGCCCATATGTTTGTGCGGTCACTTTTCTCCCACTGTAAGCAGATTTTTAAATGGGGCTGGAGAGGCGGGTTCAGAAAGAAATGGAGGCATAGGTGTTAAAAATAACATTCGCCACCAACAGATGGATCATCATCTTTAAGCAATTCATTCTGTGAGCTTGTTTTTGTAGGAATATCGCACCTAGAAGGACTTAACTTACCTTAGCTCTTGAAGTGTCATGGGAGAAAAGCTTAAAAATTTGTCGGTAGATGAAAAATTTTCTGTGTTGATTCCCCCCAACTAATACTAAAAAAAAAGGCCTTGATAAATATGGGCCGCAAATAGATAGAGAATCAGTGTGGTCACGTCACGAATCCATGGAGACATCTCTCCAACAGTGTTAATTGTTACTTTCACTCATTGTTTGAGTTGGTTTATGTACAACACTGTAAATATTCACATGATAATGGTAAAGTTATGAAATGCTTTTTTACTTCTTTCTATACTACAGTTTTGCCAGAAAGTTTAGGGACAAACTATAATTTAAACATAGGTGTTCTAGGTACCAACTGATGAGCCCACCCTGGCACACGAGGGCGAAACGCTGGCAACCAAGAATGAGTTAGCTGGAAAATTTATAGTGTCCAATAACGGACCATTTATATTGGTATTATAGGTGACCCTGTCGTTATATTGTTAATTAAATGACAGTATATTTAGCTGTTAACTAACAATGGTACACAAGTATTTATTTCACGCAAACAAGGCATTTCTACAACAATGGGTACTCCTTCTAGAAAATTTTATAGATTTTTAACCCGTGAGGGGTCACGTCCAGCCGTTTCAACCAGTTCTGTTTATTTTGATCAGTCCTTCTGCGAACACTGTTTATTATACTTCCTACCCCTCAGTCAGTACCTTTCAATGGACTCATCCACACCACTGTTATCCCTCTCCACTCGTTCAGTGAATGACAAACTGGCTATCCAGTCGTTTCGTTCGCACGCAACACCTCACGTTGCGTGTCTCGTTCTGTTCAACCACACGCAACTCATGGCATAGACTTATTTATACTGCGGAAAGTGCACTGTTATCATTCATTGTTGAGTAGAGGGGAAGGAGCATTGTCTAGACGTGTGTTACATGAAATTAAACATCATTTTAACCCTCAAATGGTCTATTTATACGACTGGTACGGTCACACGATTTTCAGGATTTTTTGTATACTTTCACTAAAAATTCTTAAAAATAGGTTTTAAAAGGAAACTATGCAGTGTAATGCATTTTATTAAATCATAATATCATAGGCTAGTGAAATAAAAATATTTTTGTTTTGTACCTTTCATTATATCTTTACAGCCATCCTGAGTTTCCAAAAAAGTGTTTCAAAATTATATTATCAAAATATTTGCGCCCATACCAGACACTAAAATACTCGACTTAACCGAGAAAGTCAAATCACAATGTTGTTCACAATTTTATGCACTTCAAAAAAATATGAACACTTTAGATGTTATATACACAAATAAAGATATATGTATATACATACGTGTGTGTATATATATTCGCGGATGATGTTGCCCTCATAGCTGAAACTGAGAAAGACATAGAGACCTCACTAAAGAAACTGAATGATCTACTAAAACTAAAATGTAATATGAAGGTTAACAGAGCAAAAACCAAGATAATGAAATGTACTCCAGATGGTAAACAGGATGTTAATGCTTGGTTGGAAGGAGAAAAATTGACTCAAGTAAATCAGTTCAGTTATTTGGGAAGCATCATTACATCTGATGGGAGGTGTGAAAAGGATGTCCATTCTCGAATAGCCCAGGCTAAAGAAGCTTTCAATAAAAAAAAAATAAGCCTATTGACCTCCAAGGCAATATCCCTACCAGTAAGAAAGCATTTCATTAAGAGCTTCATTTGGAGCATTGCGACCTATGGCTCTGAAACCTGGACTCTATTAAAGGCTGATAAGAAAAGAATAAATGCATTTGAAATCTGGTGCTGGCGTCGAATGTTACGAATTCCCTGGACTCACAGGCTAACAAAGGAAGAAGTTCTCAAGAGAGCTGAAGAAATCATCAGTCTAGAGAAAAGGATCATGAAAAGAAGATGTAGTTGGATAGGTCATTTACTCCGGCATTCATTATGGTGCACCACTGCTTGAAGGGAAACTGGAAGGAAAGACTAGAAGAGGACGACCAAGAGCAGGGTTCCTCGATGGCATTAAAGGGCGACGTCCATATCAACTAATCAAGCAGCTGGCTCAGGATAGAAGGTCGTTGGACGAGGACTGTCATGCTACCCACCAACCATCAGGTTGAGGAGAATGAGAGAGAGATACATATATACACCAGCACTAGAACGCCTCCGCAAAGTCACTCAGAGTAGCTATCGGAACTAGACTGCTCTCTCCATTTTCTTCCTCTCCTTTCAGGCCTCCAAAAGTGCTGTAAATTGTGGTAACACTCCCTGTGAACTGTGCAGTTACAACCAGGGCACAAATACCGGGTCCTTCCCCTTTTTTTGTTGGTCCACACATTACGCATAAACGTTCCAGCTTTCCAGAAAGTTCGTCAATGTCACTGTCACTGTCATTATCACTCATATCACTTGCATCACTCATTATTTCATCCAACATCTTCCGAATGGGACTTGAACCTGAATTACTCGCCATTTCCACAAAACACTGATAAAAACAGCACGTTCAACAGAACGATACCGTGACGCGGCAAGGCGCCATACTGTCCTGCGCAGTTAAGGTAGCGAGCCTAATGACTGAATTTTAAGACTGTGCAGTTCATTTAAACGGCAGTCTACAGCCTAGCAACTAAAGTAAAAAGAGAGACTGTAATGTGATGTTTAAAATGATACTACATAGAGCACATTTGTGTGTTACTACGCATAACAAGAGCGTGTGTAATGAACGGCTGCAAAACAGTCGTTGACCAAAACGACGTGTACAAGAAGGGCGATGCATCGTTGTTTAACCATTTGAAGGTTAAAATTATTTTCCATAAACAGAACTTGAAATTTTATTTTAAATTCCATCAGCAAGAGGCAATCACATTATTATAATTATTATGTTGATTATTAAAATCAATCAAAGGCATTTATGTTGACAATTGGGCTTCAGTGAGAATTGATGGTAGAATGAGTTCTTGGTTCAAGGTACATACAGGGGTTAGACAAGGCTGTAAATCTTTCACCTTTGCTGTTCGTAGTTTACATGGATCATCTGCTGAAAGGTATAAAATGGCAGGGAGGGATTCAGTTAGGTGGAAATGTAGTAAGCAGTTTGGCCTATGCTGACGACTTGGTCTTAATGGCCGACTGTGCCGAAAGCCTGCAGTCTAATATCTTGGAACTTGAAAATAGGTGCAATGAGTATGGTATGAAAATTAGCCTCTCGAAGACTAAATTGATGTCAGTAGGTAAGAAATTCAACAGAATTGAATGTCAGATTGGTGATACAAAGCTAGAACAGGTCGATAATTTCAAGTATTTAGGTTGTGTGTTCTCCCAGGATGGTAATATAGTCAGTGAGATTGAATCAAGGTGTAGTAAAGCTAATGGAGTGAGCTCGCAGTTACGATCAGTAGTATTCTGTAAGAAGGAAGTCAGCTCCCAGACGAAACTATCTTTACATCGGTCTGTTTTCAGACCAACTTTGCTTTATGGGAGCGAAAGCTGGGTGGACTCAGGATATCTTATTCGTAAGTTAGAAGTAACAGACATGAAAGTAGCAAGAATGATTGCTGGTACAAACAGGTGGGAACAATGGCAGGAGGGTACTGGGAATGAGGAGATAAAGGCTAATTTAGCAAATGAACTCGATGGATGAAGCTGTACGCATAAACCGGCTTCGGTGGTGGGGTCATGTGAGGCGAATGGAGGAGGATAGGTTACCTAGGAGAATAATGGACTCTGCTATGGAGGGTAAGAGAAGTAGAGGGAGACCAAGACGACGATGGTTAGACTCTGTTTCTAACGATTTAAAGATAAGAGGTATAGAACTAAATGAGGCCACAACACTAGTTGCGAATCGAGGATTGTGGCGACGTTTAGTAAATTCACAGAGGCTTGCAGACTGAACGCTGAAAGGCATAACAGTCTATAATGATAATGTATGTATGTTATGTTGAAAAGTGATCGTCTGTGTTTAAATAGTATTATCTCATATTATTGAAACAATAAATAGCTTATTAAGTAAGTGTTTGTTGTTTTATTGATTTCTGCTCAAAAAGATCATACGTGACTCCTGACGTTACGCTCGGCACTAGACCCCTCGCGCGTTAAGCAAGTGATGTTTGCTTTTTTTGGCAGTAAAATACCAAATTACTGAATAACTAATTGTAGAGTTTGATTTATTGCTGAATTATTTCTAACACACTGTATTTTAAATTAGTAAGGATAAAATATGCCTTGAAAAATTATTTTGCAAATGGCCAAGCATTTTCTGAGGGTTTTTTTTTTTTTTTTGGTAGATAAGGGTGGGGGAAATCATGGTATAAGTTGTTTGATATAACTTTCGAATAGAAATACCTAGCACATGCAGAATATTTTTCCTACAGAGCACATCCCAAGTAACGCTGCTGTGCAAACCGCAGTGTGCTAGATGCTTCCATTCAAACGTTAAATCAAATAACGTATACCATGATTTCCCTGGCCCTTGTCTAGAAAAAACAAAACGTAGAAAATGGTTGGCCATTTTTGAAATAATTTTTCAAGGCATATTTTATCCTTACTAATTTAAAATATAGAGTGTTAGAAACATTCCAGCAATAAATAAAACTTGCATCACAATTACTTATTCAGTAATTTTGCACTTTATTGTTAAAAAATCAACATTTTTTGCTTGTTTAAAAATCTGTAAAATTTTCTAGAAAGAGTACCCATCGTCGTAGAAATACCTTGTTTGTGTGAAACAAATACTCGTGTACCATTGTTAGTTAACAGCTAAAAATATTGTCATTTAATCTAACAATACAGCGACAGGATCCCCTATGTTCAAATTATAGCGGCTCCCTAAACATTCTGGCAAAACTTTGTATTTCCCTTTGGTTTTTTTTTCCTATTCTTTTCTCTTTAGCTATAAATCAAATTTACACTTAATCAAACACAATGTATGGACAAAAACACCTTTCCATTGTTCAATTTCTCTCTATGTATATGATTCTTCGAGCAATACTCGGAAAGGCAGGGCATACTTTTATGAAATTCAGCATATATTTTACAGTCATGTTACTTTAAATGCTAGGTTAATGGTCGTTGTAACATTCAATGGAAGAACAGGTGCTAAGATGAGGTCTGAAGTGATTTCTTGGTGAAATTTTAAAAATAGTTAGCTTTATTTAGAAACATATCTAACAAAAGTTACTTTAAATTTATTTCGAACATTCTCTGTTACAACAGATATTTTGACAGACCAACTCCAGTGAGATATTCACTAATTCAGATTTATATTACCTGAACTTTGTTGACATGATAAATATTGTTCAGTTGTCATGGGGATAGCAGTGGTTGTAGTCTTGATTGCGAGATGCATAACTACGTACTCGTTAAGGGGCCATTTTGACATATGATGCAGGAAGTGTTGGATAAGAAGAAAGCTGACCTGTCATTCATTTCACATTTTGATCTCTTACTCTGTATTTGACTTGATTTAAATTTCGTGTTAAAGAGACGCAATTTGACTACATGTGCAAGCAAACAAACTTCGCCTTCATCACCAGAAGATTTTGTTTCGGGAAATGGATAGATTTGTCTCTGCTCACTCGTGGTCTGGGCTGCTATCTCTGTAGATTACAGGGTGGATCTTGTTGTAATCAGAGACCAACTTCACACTCAGAGGTGATGTGAATTTTGCTGCTGTCGCGTACTGTAGGTCCAGAATTTCTTCTGCTACTTATCGAGCGAATTGGCTGTGCGGTTAGAGGCACGCAGGCATAAGCTTGCACTCAGCTTCAAACCCCACTGTCGGCAGCCCTGAAGATGGTTTTCCTGTGGTTTCCCATTTTCACAACAGGCACCTTAATTAAGGCCACAGCGTCTTCCGTACCACTTCTAGCCCTTTCCACCCTCCAGGCACAGTAGAAAAACTATTAAATAAACATAAGAAAAATCGCCGGGAAACCACTACACCTGACAAAAGAAAAATACGTGGTTCTCAACTACGTTAACAATAACACAAAGTAACTAATATTTTCAGGAAACAAGATTTAAAAGTAGCCTATAACGGACAACACACTACAGAGACACATAAAGTGCAACCTAAACAAAAAAGACCCTTTCTCAAAAGCAGGATTATATGAACTGGAACTTCCAAGAACCTAACTGCAATGCCACATATTAGGTCAAATGAAATGTAATTTCCACACAAGATACAAAGAACACAAAAACGCGATCAGATATAATCGGCATTCAGCCTTCGGGGAGCACGTATATGACTGTTCACACCATTTCATAGACATCAACACTGATCTAAAAATTTTACACATCGAAAATAAAAGTAAATCTTTGAATATAAAGGAAGCAGTAGATATGTACATCGCAAAAAATGCTAATGTAAATAACCTAAATGACCATACACACTTAAAAAATTCCCTCCTCTTCGCTCTACTCACATAATATTAATAGTTAGTCTGTATTTCAATTCCTTGCTTTATTCACCTAAAATTATTAATTTGCATTCATCCATATTAAGTACATTTTAACATGAAGTAGGTCAATAACCTTCTCTCCCCTCTCCAGTGTTGATAGAAGATTCCACAGCGCTCCACTCGCTCCGCCCTACTTCCCCCTCCCCTCTCCACGGTACAGTTTACTTGGTTTTATCTTCCAATGGGAGAGATCCACAACACTCCACAAGGCCCCTCCCCTCTCCGCGAGCAGTATGCTTTACCCAAAACTTTTCATGACCACAGTCATGAAACAGTGTTTGGTGACAACGGACTTAGCATCAGTAGTCTAGATAAGTACGTAAGATTTTCATTTTTCATTAATACTTGTAATTTTTTTTTTTTTTTTTTTTTTTTTTTTGTCATTACCGATTCATTTTATCACTACACTCTCTATCATTGACAAGTTTATGCAACGTAAACAATACAGTACATGTGCAAGCGTGTTTTAAGTGATTTGGTAGAATCTGAGGATGTTCTTGTAGAATGAGACATGTCATTCTTTGTATAATAATGTGTATTTTTACAGGTATGTTTATAGTGTTATAATTTATGTTGTAATTGCTGTGTGTTTGACAGACTGAAAAGTGTTTGTTACATTTACATTCTTTCCTGTGCCATCGTTGCGAAAAGGTTAATCTTTGTTGGTGCGACGTAAAGCCAGTTGTAAAAAAAAATCAATCTTCTGCTGCAGGATAATACAAGAGTTTACAGTGAATGTCTTGACTGGGGGTCCTCAATATTCTGGCCTGCAGTGAGCCCAGACCTCTGTCCTGTAGAGCAGGATGGGAGAGTTAAATGGTGTATAGCAGCCCTACAGGCTCTGTTGCAACTCATTCTTCCTTCTGGAGGAAATGGACAACATTCCTTAATGAGATGTAAAAGAAAAGATCAGAAGCTTGCTTCGAAGATGTGAAACACTTTTACGAGCACACGAGTGTTGTTAATCTTCAAACAATTTCCTTTGAAGCTGTTAATAATTGTGTACGTTGCAGTTTAACATTGATGTTTGCTTAAAACTAAGATTTCAGACAGGTGAAATAAAAAAAGCGGCTGATGTTTTGTAGGCATCTCCATGGAAGAACATTGAAACTGTCTATTGAGAAATTGACCCATTTACCAGCACGATGAAGAAGAAAAGAATCACTTATTTCTTTCACATCTTACAATTACCAGAAAACAGGATTTAACAACAAATAGTGATGAGGAATCTAGGAAAGAAGACAGGAGGGCATTAGATCAAAGAAATGCACGACCACTGTGAGTGGATGAAAGAAGTTACAAAACACACAACGAATTAGATCTGAACATAAAACACATGAAGGACAGGAATGCAAAAAGAATAAGAATAATAAACATACCCAGAGATTTCATGAAACTCGAGAAACAGCAAAGGACTCTAAATATGGCCCGAACAATTGTTGATGATGATGATGATGATGATGATGATGATGAGTCCTATATAGAGATAGGAACAAAAAAAAAAGGAACACATATTAATGCAAACATAATGGGGTGTCAGTGAGGAAAGAAGGAGAATGGAAAGAGGAAGATAGGACAATGACATCTTCACACACTGCTGTGTACAAATAGATAGGCTCTCTCCTCGACGATCCCAGTTCTTGTACATTCACCTCTTCTAGGCCCTCGATGAGCTTGTTTGTACTTCCCATCTTCATCAGGAGGGCAGGGATTAACACTTATTGAAGGGTCATTGTAACATATCTTCTGTCTTGATGTGGGAGAGTGGATAAGAAGAAAGCCGAATAAATTCAGGAAAGGGGAATGAACATAAGGTAAATACAGGTGGTAAGAGATTAGATACACAGGACAAGCACAAAAGGAGAGAAGGATCCCAACGGAATTGTATGGAGTGTCCTTGTCCTTTTTTGTTTTTATGTTTGCCCTTGCTTTCTCTTTCTTGTTCCTATCTCTTTATATATGACTTGATTTGGTACTCGTTTGACCGAGCAAGTAGGCTGCACGGTTAGGGTCAAGCAGCTGTGAGCTTGCATTTGAGAGATAGTGGGTTCAAACCCCACTGTCGGCAGCCCTGAAGATGGTTTTCCATGGTTTCCCATTTTCACCTCCGGCAAATGCTGGGGCTGTACCTTAATTAAAGTCACAGCTGCTTCCTTCTCACTCCTAGCTCTTTCCTATCTCATCATTGTCTTAAGACTGATTTGTGTCGGTGAGACGGAAAGCAAATTGTAATTGGCACTTGCTTGTTTCTCTCCGATACTACAATAATAATTTCAGTTACCAAAAAGTACTTTTTATGTATTAAACCATAATCATCTCAGGTACACATAAGTGTAAAGTAGTGCCTTTTTGTTTTTTAATTGTATCTACTAAAACAGTTGTTTACTTTGGAGAAGAAAACACGGCAGTTTTCATCTTTAGACTATCCGTTCCTGAATAATCTTTATTGCTGTTTCTGCTTATATTTTTCCTAGTAACTCCCTCTGTGTTTCAGCAGCACCCGCTACTCAGACTGTAGAAAGTCCGTCAACTCCGGGTCAGTCATTGCTGGTCGCAAATCATCCGGCAGCTACCACTCCGAGCTACGTTCCGCAGGCTACTCCTACCACTTTACAGGTGAGCTCTTCTACAGTATTTGTTTAATATCAGGCTTTTTGTATGACTTGTTGCATAGTAATAATAATTATTATTGTGGTGCGAGTTATTTTAATCACATCTTAATGTCAGTGCGGCTATATATGTGAATGTGAGAGCTCATTGGTTGGGACAAAACTTTTTTGCAAGTCTGTTGTACCTAGTAGGACTTCTTGTTTAGGAAATCAAATACATTTTCTGTGGACAGAAACATAGAAAGGTGCTCTGGAAACATGTTAATGGGAACTCGCGTGGAGAAACTTCTTATTTTACAAGCACAAATAAGGATGCACAGTAGTGGGGCTCTGATGCGCATTACCATTCAACACAGTCACCATTCTTGTTCCAACGATACATCAAGGCGTTGATGCCAACATGGAAGAAATCTGCTTCTAGTCCCTGAAGCCATGTCATGGCGGCATGCTGAATGGCTATATATCATTAAATCGCTTACCACCCAGGTGTTTTCTTCTTCAGTGGTCTGGAAAGGACATAAATTACTGCGTGCCAGGTCTTGGCGGTAGGGAGCATGGTCCAGGATGGTTATTTCCTCACCAGAGGATTTTCCCGTCAAGATGCGGGGTCCCCCTTAATTTTACATCAGGCCTTCCACTTTGTCCAGTCAGTGACATCAGCAGGTCGTATGGCCACATGCCGCATATCCTCGTGGACATATTCCATCTGGCATTTTCTTGGCTTTCCTTTTGATCTCTGTGTCAGGGTTAATTGCAAGAGCTAACGCCGCGATGGGGTGACAGTGAATGTTGCCAGTTATTGTGACACACTGGAGTGTTTGCAGGTGGCAGTTCACAGAAAACAAACTAGACTAATTTCAACATGCCCATATTTGTACTTGTCCCCAGAATCCAAGCAATTTTAGTGATTTTTAGAACGTTCCTGCTTTTTTTACCTATCCAGTGGATTTTAACTTGTGTTACACCATCTGAAAAAAAAAAGTCTTCTTCATTTATATCTCAGTTATTCAAATGCACTATAAGTCTGTTAAAGCGAGAATTTGTCACAGCAAAAAATTTACTCGTTATAGCAGATTATCTTAACCGATTTTTTGTAGATGTTGGAAAAGATACCAAAAAATTATCCCACACGCATTGAAATAGTTATGAAATGGCAATCGGTTTGTTCAAAACTTACAGTAGGTTTTTGGGGATGATTTCCATACTGCGGTTTACTCATTAGTTATTTTGCTAATTCCGATACTGCGTGAACGCAATGTGTTCAATTTTTTAAATTATTTATTTTGAGTATTGTCCCAGTGAGCTATTAGCTTGAGGGAGGGACTGCTCTTTACAATTTTAGCTGTACAATTCATGGTTAAAAAAATGTTTAATATTCTTAATGAAATATACGTTGATCACAACAATGTTGGCAGTACACTGGAGAAAATGAGCAATTATGTTTAACTGTGGCAATAATCGGTACATTTACTCCAGAGATGTCTGTGGCAAACTTTTCAGTTTTCTTAGTCAAGCTGTGTCACCTAACCTAACTTTTTCATTTATGTATCCTGGAAACACATTTCAAGCCCCAATGAGTAATGATAATTTTTTTAAATTGTAAATTTACTTGAGAATAGCCTTTCTGAAATTTAACCAGGCGGGAGACTAACCTCTTTTTTTTATAATCTGCTGTAGGTCGCACCGACACAGATAGGTCTTATGGCGATGATGGGATAGGAAAAACCTAGGAGTGGGAAGGAAGTGACTGTGGCCTTAATTAAAATACAGCCCCAGCATTTCCCTGGTATGAAAATGGGAAACCACGGAAATCCATCTTCAGGGCTGCCAACAGTGGGGTTCGAACCCACTATCTCCCGGATGCAAGCTCACTGCTGCGCGCCCCTAACCGCACGTCCAACTCGCCCGAGACTAACCTCTGAAATCAGTGATGCACACTGTTTACACTGATTGACTGGTGTTGCCGATAGACTTCAGCAGTGCCTCCAAATGTCGACAAGAGAGCTCGCTAATGCACACAGAAATAAAATCGATACCGAAGATGATCGCTGGCGTTCATTATAATTGCTGAAGTGCATAAATATTGAAAACGGAAAAGAGTAACGCATGCTAAGTCACTCGTAATAATAGATGAATCAGTGAAGGTGTTCTCATTGTAAAAAATTAAGGATATTACACAGTTTAATATAGGAATTTTCAAGGGATATGGAAAAAGTCGTTACAACGGGGTTCTCACTATAGGCCGTACTCACTATAGTGGACTTCAACTGTATTCTGAATAGTATACAAGTATTGCTATGTTCCTTATTACTACATAAACTGAAAAATTAAGAAGTATTTTCAAACTGTTTGTTTCGCTATTTGTCAAATACAGGTTGTGTAAGTGATACAAGCTATACATTAACTAACTTATGCTACCTATTAATTCATGCGCTATCATATTGTTTCTTTGTGTGGTAAATTGTACCCTTTAGCTAGATTTTAGGCCTATTCAAAATTATTGCAGTACATAATTTTCAAATATCTGAGCAGCCCCCTTCCAGTTTATGTTTCACTATTAGAGTTCTTTATATCACCTTCTGCCTTAACTATTTCATCTGTTTAGTCTTGTCTTAGCATTTTTCATGCTTATAGTCGTACATGATAAGTACATTCCGCACTGCATTCTTAATTGATGAAAAATATAATGTAAAACGCTCTTACGTTCCATCTAGCAACAGAACTACAGAACTTGTTACTACGTACTCCCACGAACATTTAAACTCTGTAACAAACCATGTCAAAATGGTGGGTGGGAATTTTAAATTTACCTTAATCTCTAGCTTGTACAAAGTGCATGCTTTGACAGTTTTGATAGAACGGAAGCCCACTGAATCTTCAGACTTGGATGCTAGAGTGTTAAGAGAAGAAACAGTATCAGGGTGATAAGTTGCAGGACATATTGGAGTGTATTAGTATCTGTGTAGAGTACCACATAGTGATCAGTAAATGATTGATGTGGTTAATGGTAGTAATAGTTGACATAAAAGCTTTTTGGTATTATTTGCTATATCTCAAAAGTCTACCAGAAGGTCTTGAGAATGCTTGTCAAGAGGTACTGTATTAATTCTTCAGTTGTCATAGCAGTTGGTATGACAGTGTCTTGTTACTGGTCCTGTTGAAGGTAAATTCATACCGTATGTAAAATAAATAATAGAAAACAGGGAAGCAAAATAGTGCTTGAATATCACCATCACCAGGGGAGAATAGAGAAAAAATGGTGGTGACTATCATTAAAAACTAGTCTCAAATGAATTGCGAAGATGACATTACCCCTGAAATAAAGCGGCTGCTGACACTTAGAAGGAACACAGTGAAGATTGAAAAATATCTGGAAAAGTAGGGACATATCATATAATCCCGTATACCACCTGTCATTGAATAAGACCCACACACATGAATTTCCAATGACAAAATTTGGAGAAAAAAAATATCATATGTTTACTTACCAATTATTTAAATTTCTGTAAATGTGTCACAAAACTGCTAATTTAAAACACTTTACAACTAATAAAAATACAGTCACAATTAAACGTCATCAGAACTACCATCTTTAGAACTTTGATCACTGTCACCTTCCCATACGTACACCATAACCTAGTTCACGTCTTTCAGTCACATATTTTCTAAGGCCGTTCATTTTTAGGAAACTATGCACTCTGCCCTTGGAAAGCTCTACGATCACCATTTCTTTTTAATAACATTTCCTTCTTCCTTCAGTCGCAAATACATGAATCATCAATATATATTCAGCCTGCGGCTCTATTTCCGATAGTTTCAGCTTCCATTACAACTTTAAAATTCTCACTGGTAGTAAATGACAGCGAACACTTTTTTGAATATATCACTTGTTACCATGGATTTTTCTTCACTCAGGACATGAAGTATTAATCAACTGACACACCCTGTGGTTCCGGTAACACGCAAGTGAGCGACGGAGCGAGATATCAGGCATTGCCAAGTCGCATGGTTAGAGTTCGTGGTTTATAGCATTTAAAAATCAGAGATTTAGCATTTTGATTTTCAAATTTAGCGTTTTGTAGCATCTAAACTTCTCAAATTTAGCGTTTTGTAGCAAATTGGTTAAAAATAGGCATAATTTGCTAAATTGCACACACAACGGTTGGGAGTAAAATCATACTGTTTAATCACACATTGCTCGTCATGCAGTTTTGAATTCACTATGGAAAACAAGACAAACATCAACATAAGACTGCAAGAAGTATTAACGAACACACAGGAATATGCTTATTTTCAAATTTACAAACACAATTTCAAAGTGAAAAATACTATTCTAAACGTATTTATTTGTCACAGTACAACACACCTACAAGGAAGAGGAATTTCAATGATGATTTAAATACAACCTGCCAATTGTTTAAAAGGTGTCCTCCTTCATTTGAGACCGCCTATCAGTTACAATTATGTTTTACTTGCTAAAAAAAACTACATCGACACTGTTCGTAGAGGCCCAAATGGACAGAAGTGCTGCCAAGGCAAAGGAAGGCCTGCAAAACATTTTTTTCTTCAAGTTTTTGATTGCAGAGTTGGCACATCAATATAGGCCATCTGTATCCTTACATAAAAATGTCCCGATTTGTGACTTTCGGCATGCTGTTTGATCGTCACTTCGCTTCCACCCATGGCTAACAGACAATAAAATAAATCGCTAAAGTACTTTTAAAACAGAACTACTACTCAACACCAATGTCAAGAATAACCGACTAAGATCAAGAGTCAACACACAAAGAGAATGAACATGGTGCTTGAAAGTGTATTTGCTGTTTGATTGACTGCTCTTTGCAGTGCTCTTTAGGCAGTGAAAGAAATTCCACACATTGAACGATTTAACCCTTTGGCCTACTTGTGAAAGGAAATATTCCCTTACATACTATTTATTTTTTCGTCACTTTAACATAAATTTGATTAATCACATAAGAATACACAAAGCAAAGTGAGCTTTTAGCTCGTCTATAGTAACAGGAAACCAATGTTTTTGTTCGCAGGTATTACTGGTTTCAAGGGAAGCAGATAAATTAGCAAGAAATGTAGAGGCATAGGCATTGGTTTCCTTAGTAACGTGATCCCAGAACTGTGGGGTTAGAAATTCATTCCCTAAGTCCATTTCTTTCGGATTATTACCCAACCCCCTCCTCACTATAGAGTGAATTTCAAAAACTGGTTTACATGTTACAGAAAGAGGCTTATTGTCAACAAGATCATAATTCCAAGTGTCATTTTACTAGACGTCTCAACGGGCGAGTTGGCCGTGCGGTTAGGAGCACGCAGCTGTGAGCTTGCATCCGGGAGATAGTGGGTTCGAACCCCACTGTCGGCAGCCCTGAAGATGATTTTCCGTGGTTTCCCATTTTCACACCACGCAAGTGCTGGGACTGTACTGTAATTAAGGCCACGGCCGCTTCCTTCCCATTCCTAGGCCTTTCCTGTGCCATCATCGCCGTAAGACCTATCTGTGTCGGTGCGACGTGAAGCAACTCACTCCCCCCCCCCCCGCCCAAAAAAAAAGGAAAACTAGACTTCTCACTCGCTCTTGTTGCATTCTGGTTTTGTCACGTAGTTTCAATTGGCACTATCATCTCGGAACTGAAATTGGAATCACTTTCATCACTGTCATTTGAAGAAGAAGAAGAAGAAGAAGTATTTTCACTCTCCAGAGAATCTTTTCCACTTTCAACATCCTATTTTCAAGCCAGTTACGAATAAACTCATCCATTAAAAGAAATAAGTTTCATAATGATAGATCCGTATTGAACTGTGATTACAATAGAGTAAAATAATATATTATTATTGGTCCACCTTTTCAATACAAAATGAAAATTACATAGGGACTAGTTTCGACCTAGTAATAGGTCATCATCAGCCTGAAGTAAATTAAAGCGTAAATATCGAAGAAAAACATGTTTTACAACGAGCGGCAAAATGAGGTGCTTTTAATTTTCCGTATTTCAGCTCAGAGTTACTATTTACACAGAGAAAATAGCATCAGGTATCATCTGACATCAATCGGTTAGGCTGCAAAACAAAGAGAATAAATCTCTCCGACCAGCTAACTGCGATAATGAACTTATAGATGTTCCGTGCACCAAGACGGAAGTGTCCGTCAAAGCATATTACCGCTTTACAATCGCAATAGGCGCCGTAATAATTATTTATCCTGAAATAAATAACAACATTTTTATCTTATTTTTAAGAAAAATGCATCGTTTTAAAAAATATATATGTTTATTTCGTATAAAACTGAGAGTTTCGCATCTATTTAGCATAAATTGTATAATTTTGCATTTTATCGCGAATTCGAAACCGCTAAAAACCACCCGTACGGGTCATATAAGATGAAGGCACATACACTGACAAAGTTTCGGCGTATTTCACATTTATCGCAAATGCTAAAAATCACAAACTCTACGCATGGTATGAAACACCGCTCTTGACATTTCTTCAGAACAATGTATAATGAGACCACAACAGGAGAGGCTTTAATATGACCACACCTGAATTTAAAGAGCAATATTTCTGTAAAAAAAAAAAAAAAGTAGTGTGGGTGGTATTCAGGATTATACGGTAAGTGAGAGAACCCAATGCAGACTGGTCAGTGCTATTGTTTTCCCAATAGCCACTTATGGCTGAAAATCTTGGATCCTGAGGAAAGCTGACAGAAGGAAGATCGATGCATTTGTGCTTTGGTGATGGTGACTTCTGCTGAGAATACTGTGGACAGCCAGAATTAGTAATAAGAAAACCTTGGAACAGATCAAGCTAAAAACCTTGTAAGGGAGTATAGTGAGAAAAAGCTATCCAACTTTGAGTGGGAAGTACCTCCCTGGAAAAGGATGTCATGCTTGGAATGGTGCGTGGCATAAGAGGAACTGGCAGGCCACGATTGTGTTTGGTTATTTGGCAACAATTAAGATACTGATATAATGGGTTACGGAACTGAGAGAAACGGACGCAGAATAGAGCTGAATGGAGATACCCGATCCATAAAATGACTGAAAACCACCTGAACAGATGTAGAAGGGGAGAATAAATTATATAATTTTATCTACAGTACTGTTCACCCCCATCATTACCACCTTAACTTGTGGGAGTGTCTGTTTTTAACAATGATCACAGCCAATTTTTCTCTATCCTCCAGTTTTGAATCCTGTAGTTGGGACTTTAATGTGTTTCTTTGTGTACAGTAAAACCTCGTTAAGACGTTTCTGCTGGGGACAATGAAAAAGAACATGTTAAGCGAGAAAATGTATTATTGAATACGTGAATAAATACTATCCAACTATCCAACAGGGATATGGAAACACTAGACTCGAATTTTTCTGACACAAGGGGATTTTATGTCGTATATCCATGGTACAATGAAAATTCTATGAGAAGAGAGTATTAAAAGATGTGAAAAAACACGAAAGAACAAATATCAGAACTTACTCCGGTAGGGCTTATAACATAACAATAGTGCAATGAAAAGTGTTAAAATCACCAAACAACAAATGTGAAAACATTTGAACCAGGCCCATAAAAATATCAAAGTCATCATCATCATCAATGTTCCACTCCAGTCGCCCGGGTGTGGTTAACAAGCCTCCACTCCTTTCTGTCTTTCCACTTTTCCTGCTCCATTACGTCTGCCACATCCAATCCAGCTTCTCTAATGCTCTTCCAAATCTGATCTATCCACCTTCTTCTCTATCTTCCAACTGGTCTCTTTCCCTTAACTTCTATTTCCAATTCCCTTCTTGCTACCCGTTCCTTTCCCGTTCCTTTTACATGTCCGAACCATCTCAGTCTTGCTTTCTGTATGTTCTGTACTGACGGTTCTATATTTAGCTCTTCTCTGATTTTAATATTTTGAATTCTATCTCTTCTTGTATTTTTAACTGTTGTTCTTAAAAATTTCATTTCTACTGCTTGCATCTTACTATCTTGTCTCTTATTAGTTACCAGCGTTTCTAGTCCATTTGTTACAATTGATATAAAATACTGTTTATATAACGTTAATTTCATTCTCTTGGGTACTTTGTCATCCCATAAAAGCTCTCTCACTTGATGATAAAATGTCATACCTTTACTTAGTCTGTTATTAATTTCAGTGTTGATTTCATTACTTCCATTAATAATGCTATCCAGATATGAAAACTGTTCTACATTCTCTAACCGTTCTCCATCTATGTTCACTTGGCTTCTCTTTTCCACAGTGCATGGCTACAGTTTTCTTTTTACTAATTACCATTCCAAACTCCTTTGTATTTTCATTCCAAACGTCCAGTCTTCTTTGTACTTCCTTTTTACCCTTTCCCCAAATCACCACATCATCTACAAATACCAAAGCATTCACTTCATCACTACTGATACTCTGTTTTACACGTTTTATGATTTCATCCATCAATATAATAAACAATGATGGTGAAGTGCACTTCCTTGCCTGAGCCTTTTTTTTTTTTGTATAAAATGTTTCAAAGTCACCACTCCCCACGTGTACACTGCTTTTACTCTCATGATACAACATTTTTATCTTGTTAACTAATGATTTTGGTTCATTCCTTTTCAGTAGGCATTCCCATACATGTTTTCTCTTAACTGTATCATAAGCTTTTTCCAAATCCAAAAATATGAAGATGATTTCCTTGTTCCTTTCCAGATGTTTTTCCATTATTGTTCACACTGTAAATATCAAGTTTATTGTTGATCTGTTCGGTCTAAAGCCATATTGTTCTTCCTCTAACTGTGTTTCTATTATATCCTTCCGTCTTTTGTCTATGACTTTCCCCATTATTTTCAGCCCATGTGATAATAGAGTTATACCTCTATAATTTTCACATTTCTTCCTATTTCCTTTTTTGAACAATGGTACAGTGCTTCCTTTTTTGCCAATCTTCAGGTATCCTTTCATCCTTCCATATGGCATTGAGTGCTCAGTATAGCCACTGTAGTCCAATGCTTCCTGCTGCTTTAATCATATCAGCATTGAATTCATCTTTTTCCACTTGCTTTACCTTTAGTCATTGCTTTCACTGCCCTTTCATGTTCCAATCATGTTATCGGGTTCTCTTCTTTTTCTCCATCTGTTATTTCCATTTTCTTATCTCCTTCTTCCGAGCATTCATTCTCATTATAAAGTTTTTCAAAATACTTTGCCATCACCTTCTGAAGAGTCTTTTCGTCATGTACTAATGATCCATCTTCTCTCTAGTGCCTTGAATTTTTCTTGATTTATTCTTTTCGATTTTATTACTCTGTATATGTAATAGTTTCTGATTTCCTTGACTGTCTTGCTCAATTTTGTTGGTAAACTCTCCCCAACATTTTTTCTTTTCTTCCTTGATACTCCTGTTTGCTTGTAGTTTCAATCTTTTCTATTCCACATGTAACTTTTCTATCTTATTCTCATCCCTCTGATACGTTTTTTGCTTTTCCTTATCCATTTCTTTCTTCACCTTGTTCCTTTCTTTTAATTCTTTTTTTTATTTTGTTTGTCCACCACCATGTCTCCTTTCCCTTAACCTTTGCTTTTGTTTTTCCGCATACCTCAATATCGAAGTATTATTATAATATTATTATTATTCTAAAGCTAGTAGAAGCTTTTTAATTTGTACCAGTGGGTTATTACACATTATCCTTCTGGTCACACACTTAGACAATGAATATGATGTTATACACGGCCATGTGCTACTGCAACAGAATGTCTTTGGCCGCTATTTTGAATCGAACTTAACACATTGCTGTCTGGCCCATCTGACGTACAACTGGCCCCTGTGGCCGGAAGGTTTTGGCAGAGACATCGAGTTATTGCAGGGTATCATAATTTAATAATTTTAGGTTCATTCACAGTTATATCTGTCCACTTTAAAGTTTTTGGTGAGATTTTATATTTCGGTTCATTCTGGTATCGATATCTGTTTGATTCCTCCATCATACACGCCAACAAATCATTACAAATGAACAACTTGACATCAAAATTTATATTTTCAGGTTCACTCGGCGAAATTTTAACGCCAGGCGTCCACGAGAAAGACTGCAAAAACAGTATAATATCATGTTAGGCCACTCACTGCCAGAAATAGGGAGAATATTATCAACAGTACTTACATCTAGACAATCTTTGCTATCTGAAGCATCAGGTCATTGCTCACATGGTGCAATAAACATGTCATTCAACGCATCACTTCCACATAAATGCATGACACTAACATTAGAATTATCATTAGACAATTCAATTTCACTCTCCTCACAATCACAGGAAATATAAGACAAATTATCAGCGTATAATTCATGTATATTATCACCAGGAGTCAGTCCACTGTTTTTGTTTATCGGGGCTGCCATTTTTGTTTACTAGCATTGATGGATACAAGGAAGATATTCGAAGGCGAAAACAAATGCAACTGACGCACTAAAACGGGCAAAACCAGTACTAAAAGAAGCATAGTTTTTCTACCATTTAGGCACATCAAGGATAATCTCCAAATAGTTCCTCAATAACCGTTAGATGGCATCAGAAGACAGACTTGCACAAACACGTATTTATACGTGATCGGCTGCAGAGCACCGTGCTTGGAAACACGTATTGATACGTGAGCGGACAGCATTGTGTTAACTTCGACCAAGTCCGATTCAAGTGATCGAGTCCAAACTGAACGGTGCGAGTTTCATATTCACTTCATCTCTGTGCGCTTAAAGATGCAGATGTCAGTCAACTTGCCGATAGACTTCAACTTTAATTTAATTTTGTTTTCATCAATAAGAAATTTCACGACTATTTCTGTATCCATGATTAGGCTATTACACGACAAATATGCACCACGCTGGTCAACTTCACATGATTATGTTCCCGATGTAGGCTATCGCGCGACAAATATTCGCTACCCATCACTGTACAACTAAACACGAAATACATTTCTAACTTCTGAATGGAATGCAAAATACAAGCACAAGCAGACTCATTGTGTTATTCTGCAGTTTCACTGCTAACTGGCAAGCAAAACTGAGCATTTCTCAGGCTAATGGCTTGCTCCCCGAAGGTGCAATTTATCCTGTGAAGTTCAAGAATTCAAGGCCTTTTCCAGTTATCATGCAACTGCGGCGAGGGCTCTTACCTGAGTTGGAAATCATGTTCCTTCCACAAGGGATGACAAATAACGTTTTCAGGGCTAGGAAGAATTTGATCCTACTAAGCGGTAATAACAACAAATTGTGACGTGATAAGTGAGGTATTTTTATATACATTTAATGCGATGATATTCAGGACCTCAAATTTACCATGTGCTAAGCGGAAAAACGTGTTAATGGGGAATGCACTAACGAGGTTTCACTGTATATTGTATTCACATAAGCTTACTTGGTAAGACATTGCCGTCCCTTTGTTTGCATAGCATTATTTTCTTGTAGAATATCCTTACTGTAATTCCAGTACAACAGGTTAATTATTAATTTTTATGTTCCTTATTCCATTAGCACAACGGCATGCTGCAGATGTACATGGCGGCAAATAGGATGTTCTACCGACCCTGCTACCACTTTCCTTTCCAGGTCTGTACCTTTCCTGTATCCTCAGATCCTTCCTTCACACCCATCAGTCTATGTAAAATGAAATATTTCCTTTGCTACCAGGTTTGTAATTTATTTGATACATTTTGTATTCATTAGAAATGTGAATTATGTATTAGTAATGTTGTGTGGAGAGGCAGGCGTCCTATAGGTGACCTGCATGTCTGTGATGATGGGGCTCGACATTAGATGAATTGTAATGATAAATGGGACACAGATGCTAAGTCCCCAAGCCAGGGGAATTAACCAATGAAAATTGAAGCTGAGACTGCTTGGACCAAAGGTCGGTATGCTAACAATTCTGATGTATGGGTTACGCTTTCACATTGTCTATGAAAGCTACATCAAACGGAGGAAGTCCTCTACGGATTCATTGTCCAGATGGAATTTTGCCATTCTTGGATATCGACATAGGGGTTCACCAAAGTTCAGCCCTCTCTCCTCTGTTATTTACACTCTGTATGGACAATTACTGCTGACCTCCAGCGGTCTCAATCACAGTAGATTTTGTATGCTAAGGACATTGTTCTTGCATCCGAGAGTGCATAGAACTGCAAGAGCGAATACAATAGTGGAAGATCTTCCTCAAAACCTACTAAATGAAGCTAAGTACTCAGGAAATGGAGAGTACCGGGAAAGTGGACTCTGAACGATACCATCAGCATTAATGTCAAAGAACTCAAGGCACATAGTTCAAGTACCTTGGCTCAGGCATTAGTTCCCTTGATAATACCTCCCAGGGGTCTGTTGGAGTCAGTACAGCATTTGCATCAATTAAGGCAAAAAGCTGTGATTGTTGTTCATCTGGTGGCCATCTATGGAAGAGAATGCTGGCTGACAACGTCCAGAAATGAACAAACTTTCCATATAATGTAAATGTAAATGGGGCCGATGACCTTCGATGTTAGGCGTCTTAAAACAACAAGCATCAGAAATGTGAATGTTTTATTGGAGCCTTGGGGTCATATGATGGGATTGTGTGAAGTAATAATGTGTTTGTCAGTGACTGGTTGTTACTCTAATTGCTGAGAAAATAAAGCAAGCTAGGCTGTGGTGGTTCAAACACGTTGTAAGGAACTCCACAGATTCAGTTGCCAGCACAGCACTGCAACTCAACCCCAGCAGGTTCCGAGTCTACAGAAGGCCAGAGGCAATGGATGGACTGCTTAAGCAAAGTCTTCAAGGAAGCTATTGTCATCCTTGAGGCAGTGTTCTCCCCAGAAATTTTTGTCAGCCGGGTGGCACGAATGGGTGGCCGAGCGGGGAGTACTACGTAAAACTTCAATATAAAAAGAATTTCACTTCGTTTCACTCAGGGCGTTAACAAAAATATCAGGCAGGTAAACATTAACGGCAAAATTGATTTTAGTGTTATTATCATGAACAAGACATAACAGAGTATTTTGAACTTCTAGTGTTCTATTGCTCCTTCCAAATCATATAACAGCAGAATTAGGCCTACTACTCGGTTGCTGTGGACATGTGGACTGCCATACGTGTTTGTGACGTCATGCGGAATAGAGGGCTCGCATGCGAATCCACACTAATCCAGACGCCCGTTTGCGACTACGTAGTGATCAAGCTAAACATTTGATCTCCGATGCAATTCATGCAATTATGCTAATAATAATTATTTATAATTTAAATGATCAGTTTTACAGTATTTACATGTTAATTTTGAGCACACAATGACTCAAATATGTACCTATTAATATTATGAAATTAGCACATATCTAGGTTATATTAGCCGGGCGGTCTCTAAAAATGGTAGGGCGGTGTGCCCATTAGAAAGGTCCTAGGGAGAACACTGCTTGAGGATACCATTACTCATTGATAAAAATGGGAAGGAGAGGGATGTCATCTTGAGAAAGTGAGACGAGTTTCATTGCAGCACAGCTATCGAGATATAACACTCCTTTCTTTAGCTGAGAGTTTACTTTTTTTTTTCAAGAATACTATGTTAATATTCTGTTACACTTGTGGAAGAGTCCCTACCAAAAATCCAGTGTGGTTTTAGTTCCAGTTGAGGCACTATCGTTAGGTTCTTCACTGCCATTCAAATTGAAGAAAAATCTCAAGAATAAAATCACCCTCTTTACAGTGTGTTTATAGATTTTTGTGAAAGCTTGCATAAATCGAGAGGTTCTTACCAGAGTCTCAGCTTAAGTTTGTCTCAAATTTATCACATTACTTCTGCTGCCACACCAAACTTTGAAAATGACACTTCCTGAAGCTTAGCTGCAGGAGAACATGCACAGTGCTGCACGCAATTTCAGTTTGATCTTTCCATTTGATTGAAGTTGTTCTCCTTTCAGGGTGAATTTTGGTATGGGGAATAGAAAATAGGCTAGGTGAAGTGAATAAAGCCGTTGGAGGAATTGTAGTTGTCTTTGTTTCCGTCAAAAGTTCACGAATCAAGGGTGATACATGAGCTGTCATGTCATGGTGGAAGCGCCAGCGTTTTTCCACAATTCGGATCTTTTTCTCCTGGTATTTTCTCTCAAATTTTCCAAGACTTTGAGATAATACCAGTGGATCACTGTGATGTCCAAAAAGACTGTCAGCTGCACTTTCACGCTCTATTATTTGACTTTTGTTAGCCGAGGTTGGAATTTGTAAGCTCTCCCTAGCAAATGCTAGTCTGTGATGATTGTGAAGAGGACAGTGAGGTCTGGATTCCACATAAAACTGAAATAGAATATTAAACTGGCACAAAAAACTACAGTTGATATTTTCTTCTGAAGACATACAGCAAAATTCTCTGTAAAACGTAAAGAATTTCACCTTTTTTTTCTTGACACGTCATAAGCCCAAAAAGCCTATATGATATCTGTATGAACGGACCCTGAAAGCATCACTGGTAACGTACAATCTTGCTTCCTTTGACAGGAGAATCTAATCTCTGGTGAAGTTTTTTTGTAATTTTCTGGTTTCATCTTAGGATGTAGTTCGTTTGCCAAAAATCTTAGAGACGTAATTTACTTGAAATTGTTACAATATTTTCTTTTGTTTCTACAGTTTTCAAGAGCTACTCTTCTTTGTTATTGCAGAGCCCTGTTACTCCCCAAGCTACTACAGTGTTGCAGCAAGTGGCCACTCCAGCCACAAGCGTGGTTCAGTCTACGGCAATGGCTCAACCGACCACGATAACGACGGCGGGAGGTGTGACCAAGCAGGTGATTCAGATCAGGCCGGCACCTCAGGTCACGCAGATTCGAATCCAGCCTGTTGCAGCAGCTCCCGGTACCAACAACAACCAACAGAGGAGGGCACTTTCTCTCACCGTGAGTACAATTTCCTAATTACTCCTGTTCCTCCTCAAAGCACTGGAAGTAAATGTCATATTTAGATAAACACGAGACGAGAAATTTATCCAAAACTGGCTTACATGAGCTGAGATTGAAGTCCACACCCAACACTACCTTCATCTGCGTAAAATGCTTGCACGTTCTATGTCCAAGTATTGATCAGGGTCACATTTACTGTTTTATAAGTTTACTTGTATGACTAGAACTTGAGAGTTTGAATTGTTGTTGTTGTTGTCATTTGAGTCATCAGTCCATAGACTGGTTTGATGCAGCACTCTATGCCAGCCTATCCTTTGCTAACCTTTGCATTTCTACGTAACTGCCGCATCCTACATCTGCTCTAATCTGCTTGTAATATTCACATCTACTGCCTACACTTCCCTCAAAAACCAACTGAACAAGTCCTCGGTATCTTAAGATGTGTCCTATCATTCTGTCTCTTCTTATCATCAAATTTAGCAAAATTGATCTCCTGTCACCAATTCGATTCAGTACCTCTTCTTTCGTGACTTGATCTATCCATCTCACCTTCAGCATTCTTCTGTAACACCACATTTCAAAAGCTTCTATTCTCTTTCTTTCCTTACTAGTTATCATCCATGTTTCACTTTCATAAATGCCACACTCCAGATGAAAGTCTTCAGAGACATCTTTTTAATTTCTATATCAATGCTTGGAAGTGAACAAATTTCTTTTCTTAAGAAAGCTCTTCCTTTCTTGTGCTAGCCTGCATTTTTGTCCTCCTTACATCTGCCATCATTAATTATTTTACTACCCAAGTAACAGTATTCATCTACTTCCTTTAAGATTTCATTTCCTAATCTAATTGGATTTGGGTTTCAATTGCCATGCATGTATTCAATGGTATCAAGTATGTGTGGTCCATTTTGGAGCAGAGAATCCAGAACAGATTTCCTCCCCCATAATCATTGACAAAAGTACATGACAAAATTCCTCTGGAAACAATTTACTAAATTGTATTCATCCATTCTGTAACAAATCACAGGTGATTGGGCAGGCCAGGTGAGGTGTTGAAGTTCATCTACATGTTTGTCAAACGGCAGCTGAACAGAACTAGGCATGTGGATTAGGGTATTGTTGTCTTGGGAAGATAGCTTTCTTGTTAGGGGAAACAAGTCTGTGCCATACCGATGGTCATCTAAAATGTCCTCATAATCCTTGGATGTAATTTACCCTTTGAGGGTAAAAACAGGATTGATAGAATATTTGAAACTGTGGCCTACATCATCTCAGAGTGGACAGTGCAATGAATAAACTTCTTGGAACATCCACCACACATACAACCAACCTCTTTGTGGAAATAAGGTGAAGGAAGATTCATTAGACCATATTACTCTCTTCCAATCATTGTAAGCCCATAAGTCCTTATTGCATTGTCATGATACCACTTGTATCATGCTAATGTAATTCCTGAAGGTAATCAGAGCTTTAGAGATTGTTACGCAGCTGCTGACGTTTAGTTTTTGCAGCCCTTTTCAGAGTGTGATTGCAGAAATAGGTTGTTCAAGATGCTGATTTGAGTTCTGATATCACTTGTGTTGCTGTAACTTGGTTTTTGATCCACTATTACTCTACATGTAATAAATATCATTTTTGGTCCGTATTGATGATATTTGATTGAAATAATAACATTAAGTTATTTATTAGACCACCTAATCAATACAAAATCGTCTTGGATGATTTACATAAATTTGTTAGCTAATAGTGGTACATGTTTCGCCTTCCCTGAAGGCATCATCAGCCATAGTCTTAACCTTAAATTAAAAATAAGCGTCTAAATAACATGTAGTAATGAAATGAATTTTAAAATCTTGAAGAGATTTGAAGTAAAATAACATTAAAAATAACAATGATGGTTTGAAAATACAATGTGATGAGATACAATAGTGGAAGTATTTATTACATGTAATGTCAATGCCAACCAGGCAATAGTAAAACCTAACAAGTACTTGAACCTAAAAATTAAAATAGGCAAGATTTCTAGAGATATCAAGTTTCTTAAAGATTGCTTGAAATTAGAGTTGGTACCTAAATTTCTCAAATCTTTACAAAGAAAAAGTCATCCCTATTCAAAATCTAATGCCACTCAAAAGAAAGTAAACAACATATGGTTAAAAAATGAAATTAAACTATTATACAAGAAGAAATCTCTACTAAATTTACAATTATATAGGACTCATTTGACCATCTCTCAGAAATTACCCCCACTCGAATGGAGCTCATTTTTAAGGTACACTGACCTCAAACTATCTTACGTATTAGACAAGAAACAGAAAACCCTAAACCATAAATTACTTTGTCTTCAAGAAACAAATTTAAAACTCCTGACCAAAATACAAACAACAAAGTGTCCCCTTCTCATTTGACTAACATTCCCACTACAATCAACCTATCTAATGCAACCTTCTCTAACCAAGAATTAAATCTATTAGATAAAGGCATCAAACATAATTGGCCTAATCACAAAAAGGCAGAAGACATCATCACTACCATCGCTGAAACCGAAACTAATATCGATAAACAAATCCCAATTGATAAACAGAATGACGTACGATATGAAGTTAAAAAGAAACTCCCAACTTTGATTAATGAGATAACATCTAATAATAACTACAATGTCTCGAAACAAATTCTAAACCTGAAATCCAAAATCCATAACAACAACGTAGTAATTACAAAAGCAGATAAGGGCAACACCATAGTAATAATGAACAAACAAGATTACAACAATAAAACTGAAACCTTTTTTTCAGACAATACCTATACCTTAATTAACAAAGATCCAACAAACAAAATACAGCGTAACTTAAAGAACCTTCTTAAAAATTCTAACTTCATTTTAAATGATCAAGATTATCAGAAATTAACTGTAATGAACCCAAAATTACCTACAGTCAGATCACTGCCCAAAATTCATAAAAATGATGTCCCCATTCGGCCTATAATTAATAGTATCAATAGTCCTACCTATAAAACCTCTCAATTCCTACACAAATTCCTAAAAAAACACTTCAAATTTCACAACTCCAACCCCATAAAGAACTCGATCGAACTTTGTAATTCCCTAAATAAGTTCAGTCTACAACCAAACCACGTTTTATGTTCTTTTGACATCACCAACATGTATACTAATATCCCTATCAACAATACTATTAACATCATAAAAAACAATCTGTTGAAACATAGCACATTGAGTAAAATCGAAATTGATGAATGGTTAAAATTACTTAATTTCGTTTTAGACAACAACTATTTTACCTTCAATAAGAAAATTTACAAACAAGAAGGTCTAGCGATGGGAGACCCGTTATCTGGAATACTAGCGGATATATACTTAGATAATCTCGAACATAGTAAGATTATTAATAACATCAACGGACTCTGTCTTTGGCATCGCTATGTTGATGATACCATAGCTATCATTGATAAACAAATCAACAACAGCAATAACATACTATCATTCCTCAACAACTTAGATAATAATATTAAATTCACTAAAGAAGATGAGTTCAATAACTCTTTGAACTTCTTAGATATCAAAATCACACGAGCATTGAACAAATTCGACTTCCAAATATACAGAAAACCCACCTTTTCTCCAACAACCATAAAAAATGATTCTTTACATCCCAACTCACATAAAAAAGCCACTTATCACAGTTTAATATATAGAGCATTAAAGATCCCTATATCCTCTATTAATTTAAAGAAAGAATTACTATTCATCAAGGAAATAGCTAAATTCAATGGATTTAACACGAGTATGATTGATAAAATCATCAATAAAACCAAACTGAAACTAGCTACCAATTTAACTCCATTAAAACCCGTCAAACCAAAATACGCTAAATTCACGTTCACTAACCATAGCATTTACCCGATAACCAATTCATTAATGAAGCACGAAATAAAAATAGCCTACACAACAAAAACCACTAATCGTAATTTATTCTTCAATCACAACTCTATTAACATCACAGACAATAGTTACTCTGGATCAGGAATATACAGATTGAAATGCTCTACATGTAATTTTTCTTATGTTGGCCAAACTGGCCGCAGCTTCTCTACCAGATACGCCGAGCATTACAATGCCCAAAGACACAACAAATTCTCCGCAATGGCCAACCATATGAGGGACACTGGGCATAAATTCACCACATTAGAACAAGACCTCCATATCCTAAAAAGAGTCGATAAAAGCAAACTCATGACAGAATATGAAAACTTATTTATTTTCCTCGACCAACATTTTAATAAAGATAAAAATCTAAATGACACTATTGATAAAAAAAGCCCCTTGTATGAACAGATTCTTATTTTATTACGAGAATCAACTTCCCTCACCAACAAATTCTTAAAAATCTTCAACCTCACATCAATTAGAGTTCCCACTTCCCCTACAGCTAATATACCCCCCTCCCTTCCCCCCGCCGCTAGTACCTCTAATTCAAATACAACCAATAAACCCATCGCCACACCCACCGTAACATCGCTCCCGCCAATAGCCTTACACCGTTACAACACGCGCAGTAATACACTCTCTTCCTTCCCTCCCACCAATAGCAGCCCCCCTCCAATAGTTACGTCAACGCAAACAGATCCCCCTCCAGCACAAAACTTCAGTTATAACACACGTAGCAAGAAGTCTACTGTTGCAAATACTTCTAACTCATAATATTACAAGCTATCTTTGTCACCGTCAAATGGTAAGTGCATACGATTCTACTTCAATATTTTTCAAATATCTTTTCACACAATTAACTCTACATTTCTTGCTTCCATTTACAGATTCCACTTTTATATGCTTTTTCAACTAGAATATCTGCAAGCTCACAATTTGCAACATTTGAACATCACTTCAAATTTTGAGATGGTCCATAGTGATCCTATTTGAAACTGTTCTTCAACTTCTATTCACCAACTTCATATCCTCAACTTGTTCTACAACTTCACCATATGCATCTGACTTTCGTCTTTTATCTTCAAGATCATGATTAACTTCGGATCTCTCGACTAACTTTGACTTTTATTCTCTCTTCTTTACTTTGATTATATAAGATTTTTCGCCATCATCTAATTATAACCGCCAGACTATCAACTTTACTTTTATGCAATCTTACTACTTGTTGTATAACAATCTGTTGTTTTATCCATTGTACTTATTTTAGCAGCCTTCTAATGTTAATTTTGTTAATACTTCCACTATTGTATCTCATCACATTGTATTTTCAAACCATCATTGTTATTTTTAATGTTATTTTACTTCAAATCTCTTCAAGATTTTAAAATTCATTTCATTACTACATGTTATTTAGACGCTTATTTTTAATTTAAGGTTAAGACTATGGCTGATGATGCCTTCAGGGAAGGCGAAACATGTACCACTATTAGCTAACAAATTTATGTAAATCATCCAAGACGATTTTGTATTGATTAGGTCGTCTAATAAATAACTTAATGTTATTATTTCAACCACTATTACTCTTCGCTAATGGCGTCTTGCTTTGAGTTGGCTTTGCTCTCATCACCATGGACTCTGTTGCTCTCAATACACCTAATACACTGGCTGTCAGTGAAACACTTGCTCCAACTAGCCACGCTCCAACAATCTGTCCTCATTCAAAGACAGAGAGGTCTCCCATTTTGCTTCAACTAGATCTGGCCGATTGCACGCTTAAATACATACTATATCGCCTAACATACTGAAGATTAATGTGTCTCACTGCAGAATCCAAGGACAGTCTCAGCACAGGATGAATCATTGTTACCACCTCACAAACATATGGTCCAGAAGGTGTGTTTACATTATTTTCATGACCCTCTGCATTTGTCTTATGTTTATATTTTATTAAAAATATTGGATTCATAACTCATGTACTTACAATATAACCATTTGGAAGCCCTAGTTTTTTTGACCATTTACTACTACTTAGACTAATATTATTTAAAATTTACTTTGTCTTTTCTCTCGACAGCGCGAGCAAATGCTTGAGGCACAGGAGATGTTTCGAACTGCGAACAAAGTCACACGGCCAGAAAAGGCGCTCATCCTCGGTTTCATGGCAGGGTCTAGAGGTGAGTTGATTTCTGTGAATCTTATTTTGATGGATGTTCAAACTGTATTTTATAAGGAAATGCTCTCTTTGCTGTTCTGCTAGTCCGTTAATAATTGGCTACTAGTGTACCTGTTCTGTTCCACTACACCACTTGAACAATATCCCTTTATTTATGTCAGGGACTTTGAGCTATATTTATACAGCAGAACTTGGGTAATTCAAATGTTTTAAATCCAAATCGTGAATGCCTTGAAATATTTGCACAGATCTTGATAGTCCTTTACATTGCAATGTTAAAGAATTTTTGGATAATTCGATGTAATGCCCAACGAGATTCAGTACTGAAATTATGAGATTCAGGCTACGTTACTGGTACATTGCAAGCCAGACTGCTAGGATTAGAAAGGGTTAGAAAAGAATTCATGTTGTTTGTTAAATCGCAGGAAATAGTCCCACTCTCTTTCTCTCCGTTTCTGCCTCAGGTATTTGTTACTATGTCCCTTTAGTTAACCTTCAGTCATAGATAAAGTTACCATATCAATTTTTCTTTTAAATATGTAAATTTTGATACAGTACTGGAGGAAATTACAGTACATCATGGACATCAGTGTTTGTTTATTACTGAACTGTGTCCTACGAAATCTCTATCTAAATTGATTTAAGAGCAGTATTTATTTAGTTAGTTAGTTAGTTAGGTAGTTAGTTAGTTAGTTAGTTAGTTTTTGAAAATGAGACAAAGTCTCTCATAATGCATTGGTACTGCCGGTGGCTCCAAGTAGCCTACGCGGTGCCCTCCACGGTATGCACTAGCCATGCGTCTTGGTAGGTGTGCTATTTACCAACTGATGAGCCCAACTTAGCACACTAGGGCGAAACGCTGGCAACCAGGAAAATTTATAATGTCCAATAACAGACCAACTATATTGGTGTTGCAATTATATTAACGATAAATAGTCTGGTGTTATATTCACTAGGGGTATTATGCCAGTAGAGTCAAAATGTAACCGAGCTTCGGCTGGCTCCAACTTGCTGAGTCGGCAGTTTGACAATCTGGGGCTGTTTAGGAGTAGGGATGTGACAGTCCACATTCAGTTAGTCCAGCTGGTGTCTTGATACGGTGATGCAGGTTCAAGAATACGTGCTACAAGAACTCTGAGAGAACAGTGAATAATTTTTTTTGTGTGTGGTGTGTTTTCCCAGGATGGTAATATAGTACATGAGATTGAATCAAGGTGTAGTAAAGCTAATGCAGTGAGCTCGCAGTTGCGATCAGCAGTATTCTGTAAGAAGGAAGTCAGCTCCCAGACGAAACTATCTTTACATCGGTCTGTTTTCAGACCAACTTTGCTTTACGGGAGCGAAAGCTGGGTGGACTCAGGATATCTTATTGATAAGTTAGAAGTAACAGACATGAAAGTAGCAAGAATGATTATTGGTACAAACAGGTGGGAACAATGGCAGGAGGGAACTCGGAATGAGGAGATAAAGGCTAATTTAGGAATGAACTCGATGGATGAAGCTGTACGCATAAACCGGCTTCGGTGGTGGGGTCATGTGAGGCGAATGGAGGAGGATAGCTAGGAGAATAATGGACTCTGTTATGGAGGGTAAGAGAAGTAGAGGGAGACCAAGACGACAATGGTTAGACTCTGTTTCTAACGATTTAAAGATAAGAGGTATAGAACTAAATGAGGCCACAACACTAGTTGCAAATCGAGGATTGTGGCGACGTTTAGTAAATTCTCAGAGGCTTGCGGACTGAACGCTGAAAGGCATAACAGTCTATAATGATAATGTATGTATGTATGTATGTATGTATGTATGTATGTATGTATGTATGTATGTATGTATGTATGTATGTATGTATGTATGTATGTATGTATGTGTGTGTGTGTGTGTGAAACTGGGTAGGACACTTACTGAGACATTGATTGTGGTACACCATGCTTACGGAGAAATGTGTTATCACGGACCCAAGTACGTGAGTGACACAAGCTTTTGACAAGTGTTCTCCATTCAGTGAACGTTGATCCCCTCTCCAGAAGACCCACATCACCAGGAACACTCACTCACTCACCCCATAGGCTTCTGAGGGACATGAAGTTCCCATGCTGATCTCGAAATCCTCTTCCATCCTTTTCAAACTTGAGCCTGCTCTTCCCGGTTATCAATTTGGAGGGTCCAGCATACCTTGTTGATCTCCTTCTTCCTGGTGCTCTGTTATCCTCAGTATATGTCAGCCCAGCGCAGTCTGTTGGATTCTATCACACACATTATAGTGTGTTGTTGAGAGAGGGTGTAAATCTCAAAATTAGATCTTTTCTGCCAGCTTTGAGAGATAAGATCGAACCATCGGCCAAATATTTTTCTATAAACTTTATTCTCAAAGACTTGCAACTGCTGTTGCTCTTTCGTGGTTATAATCCACGTCTCGGAACCATACAGAAGTACTGGTCGAGTGATTGTATTGTAGATAATCATTTTTGCATTTCGTGTTAAAAACTTGTAGCCTAATATGGGGTTCACCAGGATTGGAAGGAATTATTGCTAGTGTTGACAGAAGTCCAGGTAATACCACAGACAGTCGATAGATGTCGTGGCAAACTTGTTAGGCATTTTGCATGGTTCTTGTGTATTCCATCCTCCACAACTATTTGAAGATACGATGTGTCTGTGAGCACATTGTTCCAAGAAGCCTAACCGATGGTAAGAGCGAAAATTGGTTAGTGGAAAACTTACTTGACAGGGTGAATCAGGATCCCAATTTGTTGCACAGAATGGTTACAGATTAGGAGAGATGGTGTTTTCTCTTCGACCTACAATCCCAACGGCCATAATCAACGTGGAAATCACCACCTCACCTTGACAAGAACAATTATTGTGCAGACTGATCAAAGGGAAATGTTATGCTCAGTGTGTTCTTAGTCATTCGTGAAAGCTGAACTTTTGCTAAGGAGAGATATTTTGTCATTCTTCAGCATCTATTTGATGGCATGTGACGAAAATAGTGTCATTTTTGACGAGGACTCTCCATCATGATGTCCCAGCACACTAGTCGCTCCATAAGAGACCTGTCCTACCTCATCCTCCGTATTTTCCAGATCTTGCTGCAGGGATTATCACCTGTTTCCTGCTTATTATTTATTTTTTAAATATTCTGACACTCTGAACCCTTTTGCACGAGTATATAACGTTATAGTTTTGATCAGATTTTTTAAAATCATTGGTCCTTGACTCAAAATTTGGAAACTAAATTATTGCAGATGTGGTGAATGAACTGAAGGAACAGGATTTCCTAAACAGGTGGTATAATGGCTTTGAAATTTCCACATTACAGTTACATTACAGATATGACACATTTTACAAGTAATTAATCCCATTTTGTTCCGTATTGAAGATACAATAAGTAAATTCTTTCTTGAAGCAAATTACTGAGTCCACATATTCAATACAATTATACAAAATGAGATTAGTTACTTGTAACTTGACAGCCAACCAGGCAAATTAACGTTTAAACAGATATTTAAATCTTAAGGTCAAAATAGGCAATTTAACAAAAGATATAGCATATTTAAAACTGTAATTTTATTCAAGAAAGAATTTACTTATTGTATCTTCAATACGGAACACAATGAGATTAGTTACTTGTAATATGACACAGTCGAACAGTAAATGGTCCACCATATGTGAAGATCCACAGAAGCATAAGTAATTGCCTGCAATGTTAATTTTAAAGCATTCAAAGTAGTGCTTAAATTTTCCATGGCCAGAGAGAAACTGAGTGAGAATTAATTCAGGCACTAACGTTTTGCACTTGAGTCGGCTATATATGTCAGGAAATTCTCTTCTGACAGACCCTTTTTTACTTGATGTCCTGAGGTTGCTCCACTGTCTTATTAGATGTGTTTTGATTTGGGCTTTTGCGTTCCTTGGGGGTGATTTGTGGGTGATTTCTTTGTTGGATGAGGAGGCTGCTTTTGCGAGGATGTCTGCCTTTTCGTTTCCAGGAGAACCAGTGTGTCCTCGGATCCAGGAAAAACAGACGTGGGGACACTGCTGTGTTCTAGATCTTATAGTAGCAGCTGTTGGGTTGACATTGTGCTTGTCGTTGATTATGTTCAATGCAGCCTGAGAGTCTCTTAGTATCCAAACGCAACTACTGTTGTGTTCACACCACTCCACAGCAGACTTGATGGCCCATAGCTCAGGTTGAAATACTGAGCAGCTGAATGACAATTTGTATTGAACTGAAAACACTTCCCTCTTACTCTCGTAGACAACGAATGCGCATCCCACTTGGTCAGATTCAGGTGTTATTAGGTGTGTGAGAGCCATCTGTGTAGATATAGTAGTCGTGGCTGAGCAAGCAGCCAGTGCAAACGTAAGTCTTGAAGTTACCAGGGTGACCAGATTCCAGAAAGTGACAGTTCTTCTCCAACGTGGTTTCAAAAATTGGTGCAGATGGCTATGTTTTTCACTTTACAAAGGAAAATTATTTTCTGCGTTAATGTGAGTTCGGCCGTTCCAATGGCAGTAAAGAACGGGTTTGTTCCATGTGTCCTGCTTAAGGGGTGGAGGTTCAGTTCACCCAAAGTGGTGGAGATGAATGTGACGTGCAGCCTGCAGGAAGTGATCAAAGATAGACTACAGGACTAGTTTGAAGTGCGGTACAGACATTGGCAGAAGGCTGTTGCTGCTTAATTTGAAGGTGGTGTCCTGTGTGATAATGTACTTTATGCCCATCGATGCCAAAATATAAATGTTATATGCCAGAAAACTGAATCTTAGTGAGGCTCATTATAGTTCAAGTTTTATTATGATACAGGTTCTCCACCAATCTGGGCTCAGATTTTCTTTATTATACAACTGTTTGAACAATAGGGAACATGCATGATCCGGGGTTTTAATTAAAAATATGCTAATCTGATTCAAAATTTCATGCAGAATTCAAAAATGTGATCAGAATGTACAAATAATAACTCCAAACATGATAAAAATCTACGAAAATGTCACGTCACGCAAGTACGCGATCTCATTGGTCTGACGTCATCGTACAGGTTGACTGAATTAGCAGACGAAATAACACATAGTGTGCTGTGAGAAGCAGGATACACTTCGCGTATTTCTACTTTATGTTAGTGTCTGGTATGGTTAAATTCGAGGTCTATACATTGGATAATAATCTGAGTGGTATATTTTAGACTTAAAATGAATCCTGCGCAGACAGTGAGGCAGAAAACTTATAAATGGTGTAGAGTTCCGATGTGCAATAGCACATCGCATACCATACCAAACAAATTGTTTATAAATTTTCCAAAGACGCTAAAACTAGGCAGAAATGGATTTTGGCGAGCCGGAGAAATGCTGGTGATATATCGGAAAAGTCTACAGTTTATTTTTTTGAAGATTTTAACGTAAGATGAATTTGTTTGAATTTTCAAATTACTTTTCCATGTCAGCTGTTCTAGTGGTAAAACTTTAAATTTTAATGTATTATGCTTTATTTAAATGCTTCAATTACATCTTGGAATATGAAAGTAATAAACAGTGCATTAAATAATGCTGATTATTAAAGTATTCTCCAAACCTAACCTATGTTTTGGGTGATCCATGTCAAGATAATAAATCAAAGGGGTTATGAACCATTTTGACAGCTCTAATTCTACCAATATCTCTTGGCATGGGACAGTTATGTATGTCTTTATTGAAGAGCTTAATTGGTAAAGAAATTTAGGCTATATCTAAATACTCTATAATGTAACAAAGAATAGGCGTGTACATCATGAAAGGAAACAACGTGAATTTAACAAACGTATAACTCTACACAAAACCAATGCTTGTCTGTTGGGGGTCTTATAAGTTAACAATGCTCAATTATAATAATTATCATAATATTAATGAAATAAATAACATAATTGCACACAGGTGAAAATAGTGATGTAGGTGTTTAAAATATTATCGTACTTAGCCAAAGTTTTAGGTTATACAAGCCAAGTCAATAAACCGAAGGGTAAAAATACCGCGCGAGTTGGCCGTGCGGTTAGGAGCGCGCAGCTGTGAGCTCGCATCCGGGAGATAGTGGGTTTTGAACCCCACTGCCGGCAGCCCTGAAGATGGTTTTGCGTGGTTTCCCATTTTCACACCAGGCAAATGCTGAGGCTGTACTTAAGGCTACGGCCGCTTTGTTCCCATTCCTAGGCCTTTCCTGTCCCATCGTCACCATAAGACCTATATGTGACCGTGTGACGTAAAGCAAACAGCAAAAAAAAAAGTAAAAGTCACAGCACCCAAAGACATTCCTGTATTGAGCGACTAAAATGTCACCAGGACACTTTTCTTTCCTGATATGCTCAGCTTGTTAAAAGCCAAATGTAATTAATGTTATTGTCTTCACGCCTCGCTAACTACTACTACGATTTTTGGTTGACGCCGATGTGCAGGAATTTAGTCCTGCAGGAGTTCTTTTACGTGCCAGTAAATCTACCAACACGAGGCTGACGTATTTGAGCACCTTCAACTACCACCGGACTGAACCAGGATCGAACCTGCCAAGTTGGGGTCAGAAGGCCAGCACCTCAACCGTCTGAACCACTCAGCCCGACTTGTGAAAACTAGATGAAGTCATATTTATCTTTATCATGTTTAATTTTTTCCCTCCACAAAGATATTTAATTCTCTTTCATGGGCCCCGGAAGTGGGTAGGCCAGTTGTCCCAACCATAAATATTTTTTTTTGGGGGGGGGGGGGAATGATAGATTATAGTCCTATAGTACTATGAACTTTCTTTCTTTCTTTCTTAATCAGTTTATCATTCAGGGTTGGTTTTCTCTCGGACTCAGCGAGGGATTTCACCTCTACCACTTCAAGGACAGTGTCCTGGAACGTGAGACTTTGAGTATGGTGATGAAACTGATGAGGAGGGCCATTACCTCGCCCAGGCGGCCTCACCTGTTATGCTCAACAGGGGCCTTGTTGGAGGATGGGAGGATCGGAAGGGATAGACAAGGAAGAGGGAAGGAAACGGCCGTGGCCTTAGGTGCCTGGAGGAGAAGTAGGAAAATACGAAAAACCACTTCGAGGATGGCTGAGGTGGGATTCGAAACCGTTCTACTCAGTTGACCTCCCGAGGCTGAGTAGAGCCCGTTCCAGCCCTCGTACTATTTGTTTTCAACTTTCGTGGCAGAGCCGGGAATCGAAACCGGGCCTCCGGGAGTGACACACATTAACCACTACACCACAGAAGCGGACTAGTACTATAATGCTACCTATATGTTTATGTTAGTGCTGAAATCCGATTTCTTACTTTACTAATGCTGAAAGCCCGAAAATGTAATGTTATTCTTTAATAGGGGAATCAGTCTAGAAGGAAATGTTGAAAGTGATGTGATATCTATCCAGGTTCGTTGTTATCCTAATACTATGGGTTACAGTACATTGCACGTATATAAAAGACGCCACTTACAAACTTGCTTGTTATCCGCGAATTTCTGCGGCCACAAAAGTCACATTTTTCAAGAATGATGACATCTACACATAGTAGATTGTCTGACTGTGCTGTTTTGAACGTTTCTTCTGTCATTTCGAAGTTATTCGCGATCATGAATAATAAACAATCGGCATTTAGCAACGGCTGATGCACAACGGCTGGTAGAGCTCCATGCGGTACTGGAACGTGACGTCACAGCGCGCCGCTTACGTCAGAGGCCGTTTCACTCGCCTTGCGGAAAGGCACTATTAAATATTTTTTTAATGGTAGAAAACAAGGCAACATACCACAATGTAATACGTTTACGTACTATTTCATTGGTGTACTTTTCAAAAATATATTTTTGAAAATGATGCATGTTCCCAATTAGGTAAGGATAGCATCGCACCTGCACTCAATGCACTAGCTTCGCACTTGTTTCCAAAATCAAACATGTCGTACACGCATATTAACATCAATGCACCTTACTACTTCCAATATTCCACAATCACACTGCACATTCCCGCAAATTCACTTCACCAACTGTACAATAAACAATTTATATCTATATATATAAAATAAAAGTTTTGTCTGTATATTGCTCAGAATTTGAAAAGAATGCTATTTCTGTATTGGTCATGTCCACAGTAACAAGGAAACACATTTTTTACTTTTCCGTAATTTCTGTCTGTATGTATGTATGTATGTATGTATGTATGTATGCACACGCATCACAAGAAAACGGCTGATGAGAATTTAATGAAAATCGGGATGTAAAGTCGGCTGATGAACCTCTACAATCTAGGCTATAAATTATTTTATTCACGCTGAGTGAAATGGTAGTTTAGGGGAAGGCCTGAAATTTAATTCTCATAAATTTATGTTATTAGTGGTCGTGTGTTAATGAAAATCGGTATGCAAGGTCGGGGTAATAAGTCGTTATAATCTAGGCCATAAATAATTGTATTCACGCTGAGTGAAATGGCAGTTTAGGGGAATGCCTAAAATTTAATTTTCAGAATATTTATGTTATTAGTGGTCGTATCTTAATGAAATCGGTAGATAAAGATGGGAAATAAGTCGCTACAATATAGGCTGTACATAATTGTATTCATGCTGAGAAAAATGGTAGTTTAGGGGAAGGTCTAAAATTTAATTCTCAAATATTTATTATATTAATGGTCATATCTTCACGAAAATTGGTATGCAAAGTCAGGGAATAAGTCGCTATAATCTAGGCCATCAATAATTTTATTCACACTGAGTGAAATGGTAATTTAGGAGAAGGCCTGAAATGTGTAATCTATATATATAAAATAAGAGTTTTGTCTGTACATTGTTCAGAATTTGAAAAGAATGGTATTTCTGTATCGGTCATGTCCACAGTAACAAGGAAATGCATTTTTTACTTTTCTGTAATTTCTGTCCGTCTGTTTGTCTGTCTGTAACGTATGTATGTACACGCATCACGAGAAAACGGCTGAAGAGAATTTTATGAAAATCGGAATGTAAAGGCGGGTGCTGAACCACTACAATCTAGGCTATAAATTATTTTATTCATGCTGAGTGAAATGGTAATTTAGGGGGAGGCCTGAAATGTAATTCTCAAATAAGTTATTTATGTTATTAGTGGTCGTATCGATAAATACTACATAACTAGCATAACTTTAGTTATGTCGTAAGTTAGTAGTAGTTATGTAATACACCCTACCGGGCTTCGAATGGATGACCCACACATAAGAATGCCTCCACGTAACGGGGTAAACACCCACGGATGAGATTTGATTGAAGAGCGGGTCGAATTGCTTAACGAGCTTCGAACCGCTCCCCTTCCTACTTTCTGTGCCGGCCCGGCAGCCTGAGCACTTGGGGAAGTGGTACGTTCAAAGAAAAACAAAAACAACGAATACTTAAGATGGAGCCTTATGTCTATAATATGAAAGTAGGATCTCTGGGTTCAAATGCCTATTGGATACTGCTTAACACTGCTACAAATGACAAGAATCATAAAATAGGAGTTACGAATATGAATTTATTCAAAACATGACAATTTAAAGAAGTTGATACAGCTCTCTATACAATGACTCTCCACATATGGGAGGAAAAGAAAATAATAATCACTTTAAAAAAAATACGAATCGCCCATGGGCGTCGCCTGCATAACGGCATGATTGAGGTTTTGCGACTTGCTATCGTTCATTTGTCCTCATTAATTCATACCGTTCATGAAATTTTGTACATTATTCTGTCGGTCACACCGTGAGATGATCTGATGTCCCTATACACAAATATTACTAGCTGTTCTAAGCACGAACATAACCGGGGCCTACACTACATACTATCATATTAAAAGACACATTTGCATAATGCACAAACAAACACAAATACCATTTTTGCTAAACCCCGGACTACTCATCTATCACCAAGACCACACAACGTGCACATAGGTTCTGTTTGAACTCAAAAATATGTGCACATAATTACGAAACATACACAGATATATGGATATATACACTTCATGCACAAAGGAGAACCATTCCTAGAAAAGAAACAGCATGGTTATCACTGTCTCCGGCCCACAGCGCAAGCTTGGAGCAGCTCGCCCAAGGCGCCACCATAATCCGGAGTCGAACTGGCAGACTCCCGACCGAGAGGTACTGTGGGTTTCTGTAGATCCCTAGAATAGTTACTCTCATATCGCCGGATATCGGGGGGATCCCTACTCATGTATTAAATACCTTTAAAAGAAGTTACCGTGATATTATCATTATACAAGTATTCTTAGCTAAGCCATTTAACCCAAACAAAAGAACGCGGGCAGACCCGGGCTCCAAGCCCTAACACAATGGGATACGAGACCCTTTTGTCACGAGGGCGAGAGCTAGACATTCACAAAAAAAGGAAGGCTGGCCATTCACTTCGCACGGCCATTCAGATTCTTCTCTCCCTCAAACGTTCACCCTCTCGTCTCGGGGACACATCCTTGGCCCATTTCATTTGCTTATTTATATTATCGTGGAATTCCCATAAAATACTCTTTTTATTCACTCCCTTCTCAATATTATCACTGAGACTGGGGCACGATCACTTCTCAATCATCTCATCGTAAATTCCTATTCGGCCTTCTCACTACGTCTCATATCGCGTATCTTCTTCCCTTGGGCCTATGGCTCTCATGGCTCCTCGTTCATACCATATAAATACACTTATATTTAAACCTTCTGACCAAAGATTAGGGACTCCCGCCTCTGGGCCTTACCCCGGCTATAGATTAAAAGAAAACACTCCAAACCATTATGGCCAATTAATCAAAAATCACGGGAGACTTTCACATGGTCCCTCACACTTATCTAAATCACACAATATGTACCTCTCCCGGTCGGGATCTTCTTCTTTCTTGCAGTCCATGCACTGATTATATCTGTAAGCTAGGCATGCATTGTCTGACTGACCCATGAGTTTCCCTGGCATATTTGACAACCTCGTGGGACAGTGACTACCAATATTTCGACATGTTTCCCTGCTTGCCAGCACTATTTTTCCAACCGCCCCTACGGGAAACTCAAATATTCTCCTAACCTTGTTCCCATCCTTGCTAGGACATTCTACATATTACTAAAAATATAATCCTCACGATAAGCTAATCATTAAGAAAGAAATATGAGTCGTCCGGGAATTTAGCTTCCTTGAATTTTACTTCAACATTATAAAAATCAATAAAATTTCCATCTAGGACATGCATTAACTTACAACATTTTGATATTTACAAAAGAGCGCTAATCCTATCCCCGGGTTATGTCATGCTTAGAAATTAAATTTGGACATCACTCATCTGTTTGGTGGCCGTTGTTTCTCCCCCCACGGGAGACCCATGGTGAAGTTCTTAGTACTCCATGACCACTCGGTAGGTGGCGGGCGTGCAGTCCTTCATCCCTGGTCCATACAAGTCCGACATCCTGGGGGACTCGTCACAGCTGAAATCTTACAGTAATCCAAGATGGGTACACTTTTACACTCGTCACACGTCCTCTATTTCAGAGTTTACACCCACGAATAAGACGGTCTTTCAAACCACGGCGGGCGCGTTCACAGTAAGAATCGGGTGGCTCACGAGACTCGAGCCCCTGATTCGAAGTAACACTTTGGGTGATACCTAATTATGAATTTCACTGACTCATTAAACCGGCAGTTTCTCAGCCGTATTCTGCTACTTGTTGGTAAATTATGCTCGCGGTTTTTACTAGTTTGACATGCAGCACAGAAACAATACCTAGGCTCGTTTGGCCTCCCGTTCACTACACAAAGGCTTTTGGACACAATAACACTTCTTTGTACGCGGTCAGGGGTTTCTGACTGTAAATGGAGCACCGCGGGACATAGTGTCCTTCTCACGACCGTAAAAGAACAACTGTCTCTCCAATGGCCTGCTCGGCCTATATTCTCTTGCCCGCCGGAAGCTTGGGGGCGTCAACGTTCACGGTTCATTAAGAACAAGAGCTCCTTTCGTACCAAGAATTGACGATATCTAAATATTGCATCTTGTAGCCCTCTGTCTCCTCTTTCATTTGAGCCAGGCGTGCTGGACCTACGATCAGCAGTTTTTATGTAATTTGCTTCCCGCCTTTGATTAATTCATTAGCGTCCCTCGGGAGGTGGAGTTAACTTTGAGCGCGAATCTTGGCTTGGGTGACGCCGCTGTATCCACATGTGTTAGCGATATGTTACATCTTGACAGCTGGTGACCTCATTTCTTCCCCTGCATAAGTTATTACATATTTTTAGTCTGGGGAACGCAGAAAATTCCGCTCTATTCAATGGTGTGTCTCACATAATTTTCCCATGTCCGGATTAAAATATCATCCCATTGTTTACGCGCCAAAATCCGACGTTGGCACCCGTGACACGTGCATAAAAAACCGGAAGTTCCTTATGTTCGTTTGGAACTCTGGGAAGCTAGGCCACACCTCGGGGCGTATCTGACTACTCCAGCATCGCGTCCCCTTCTATCTCTCTCTCTAAGTTGAGAGCGTATTTCCGCGGGGGCTTGGCTGTTGCTTTGTCCTCCCTTTGTTCGCAGGCGCTCTTTTCGCGGGTTCCATTCTGGCAGAACGCCGCTCGATCCCCTTCGCCCATACTGCTACCAATGACGCGACCTTTAGGAGTAATTTTTAATGGAGTAGAAAAGCCCATATCATTCCCATGAGCTGTACAGGACACTGTACGGTTTCAGTAAGAAGTTATTAAATGTTGGATCACTTATGTCTTATGCATTGTTACCGTACCGCATATAATCACAGATATTCATGAATTGGGTTTTTTGTTACTAAGTCCATATCAGCGCCGGGTCACAAGAAAATGGGTAAACAGAATTCAGTGAAAATAGGTATGTAAAGTCTGAGATTAAGGAACTACAGTCTACGATATATAAATAATTTTGTAAGACGCCATAATATCATAGAATCAAAAGAAAACTAATGTGAACGCCTGCAATATAGAAAGCTCATAAACTTTATCAACAATAACATTACATTGACCATTGTTCGTTGTAATGTGCTTTTTGTCTTCTGTTTCCACTCGTCCCCGATAGATAGGATTACTGCAGCGTACCGAGGTTTTTTTAATTTGCTTTACGTCGCACCAACACAGGTAGGTCTTATGGCGACGATGGGATAGGAAAGGAATAGGGGTGTGAAGGAAGCATCTTAGGCTTTAATTAAGGTACAGTCTGGTGTGACTGGTGTGAAAATGGGAAATCACGGTATACCATCTTCAGGGATGCCGGCAGTGGGGTTCGAATCCACTATCTCCCGGATGCAAACTCAGAGCTGCACGCCTCTAACCACACGGCCATCTCGCCTGGTCGTACCGAGTGTAACAGCCTGCCTGTATATTGGCGGGAAGTAGCTGGGGAGTTTGATAACTTTCTTCTTTAGCATGCCATTCCTCTGATTCATACATTTTCTGATATAATTGGTACGTAACACACTGTTTCATCATAGCATTCGAGCTATTCAATCCCTACTCTGAGGCACTGATTGGAATGAGTAGTGTGAATATTTAACGGAATAATGACAGAGGAGTGTTCACGGCAGTCTCCGACCTGGTTATTCCAGCTCTGGAACTTTGGACTGTTAGATCGGCACCGTAGTATTGTTCGTTGAAAGTCAGAAAGTGTGCGGTTTTTCATTTGATCGAGTATTTTATATGATAACATTGCTTTCAATCGCTACATTCCTGCTGACGTTTTTGTAATGACCTACTGCATGTTGAATTTGGTTAGGAAAGCCACCAAATCAGTCTTTCTGGGAATCCCGTAGCGAAGCACGGGTACATCAGCTAGTTTGAAATAAAGCTAGGTTATGATAATCTTCTATCAAAGCTTTGAAAACATTTGACATTGTCAAGGTCTTTGATCCACTTACGGAAAATCAATAACCCAGCGCATGCACTCTGTTCAGTAAACTCAACCGTCAAGCGACATCTTGACAGAAATTTATGAATATTCAAAAAATATAGTTATAATTATCGTCGGACATAAACAGTCGTATGCACTATTTTGGCTTTCATGGTATAATGCTCATGGTTATCTTTCGTATGAAAGTAATAATTACTTTATAGGATGACTGGCATTACAACTGATAACAAGTACTTGGTAGAAGGCATAGAGTCTAATTTTCTTCCTCGTTCTATAAAATCTGTAATGTTCTGTAGTTCTCAAAGTGTTTCCTTCTGCAGTTTAATCTGTTTAAACCTATACCTATGAAAATATCAGAATATAAGAAAGAGTAATATTTGTTGAGAGCATGTATTGTTTGTCTACAGATAATCCTTGTCCTCACTTGGGTAACATCGTGACCATCAAATTAAGCGAGAATGTGGAGACTGTTGCCCAGCCCGATGATACTCACATCACCGTCACCGTGGAGACGCACTTCCAAATGAACTACAACACTGGAGAGTGGAAGAGGATCCGAAAGATCCGCAAACACGAGGATCCCAGCACTGCTCCGCCAGCAACTCCAGCTCCAACGCCAGTCTTAGCCAACACACCTGCTGCTACCGCGACTTGAAGCAGGGTACAGTATATCCATTATAGCTCTCAGTAGTCCGTAATAACCCTTGACATTATGGGTAACATTGTAATTTAAAGCTTAGTTTGTTATACGAAAGTTTCATGTTGATTTCTAGCATTATTTCAGGAGCGAATAAGTTTCTTTCTTTTTACACTTTCAGTACTAATGGGTTTATTCTGCAAACAATAGTTACGGTATATACATGTAATCCCTACATATTTTTTTCTAAATTTGGCAGTGAATGGTTAGATTATGGGTATTATTTGCATCAAGCTTGGTACAGTATTTCTGACATTCAGAAATCTGAAACTTGGTATTTTTTGCTCTCACTCTGTTCCCGCCTCAAGTGAGAAGTGTGCTGCGTTCATATCACGTCATTTGTTTACGGTGGCTGGTGTTTGTTCTTGTTATAAGGTCTTTTATGGCTAAAGAGCAAATAGATAATTGTGCTACAGGATGATAGTACGATGTGGATGCAAGTTGCATACATAATTGGAGGAAAAATAAAACTGATCCCAGGCAAACGGTAACTGCCGCGCATTTTACAGACAGAAAGCAATGTTTCCAGAAGAAAAAAAACAAAAAAAACAGTTGTGTGAACATTTGACTGGAAAGAGACGGTTTGGTTGAGTAGTCACAAGTTAAATGTGTCGATTCAAAGCTATAGCAGTAACTGGAGAGTCGAAAAATTATCGGGCGATGAGTTGCTTCATAGTGTTATAATTTGTTGTACTGTAGTATTTACAATAAATATTTAACAGAAAAGATTTCTTTATTTAAAATTTCCCTTACTGAGCGAGTTGGCCGTGCGGTTAGGGGCGCGCAGCTATGAGTTTGCATCCAGGAGATAGTGGTTCGAACCGCACTGTCGGCAGCCCTCAAGATGGTTTTCCGTGGTTTCCCATTTTCACACTAGGCAAATGCTGAGGCTGTACCTTAATTAAGGCCATGGCTGCTTCCTTCCTACTCATAGGCCTTTCCCATCCCATCGTCACAATAAGGCAGTGTGACGTAAAACAAATTGTTTAAAAAATAAATCCCTTCTTAAAATTAGGGTTTACGGGGATTGTTCACGTATATACGGTATGTTTATTTAGGTCATAGTCCTGCATATAGATCATCTCCAAACAGGCTTTGAAGGCCTCTTCAGTTGAGGTGTTTGTTTCAGTAGCTTTTACTTTATTTTGGACACTTCCACCTAATCAGCACTTGTATTGTAGAATTTTATTCTATCTCATCTACAGTATGGCTAGTTTCCGTCTGTTACTAAGACCATCTTCAGCTACAAAGATAAACTTAGAAATTATACATCGCAAACTTTAAAATACACTGAGCGGCACAAAAAACACAACACTTTATAAATGATCTGTAATTATCTATTTAACCAAAGTGAAGCACTTCAACCAATTTTTTAATACAGGGTATGTCATTGGCGTTGCTTTGCAAGCAAACGATGAAGTGTTGATTCTTCATTGCACTAGCATCAATTGTATTTTCCTGCGCAACCTTGATAACACATCGCTGTATGTGAGTCAATAATGTTTTTGTGCGGTTGCAGCACTTATTATTGTTCCTTTACTTGTTCCCCTTTCAATCACACGTGTTTGTATTATCTTTCTGTGATTGTCAATCAGCTTCCTTTAGTAAACATGCCATTAAGCCCTGAACAAGCTGTAAAAGCTGTTGCTTTGGTAGAAGATGGTCGCAGCATGCATTACATTGCAGAAGTGTGGAGGACTACAACTTCCACGATTTCCAGAACCATACGAAGATACAGGGAAACTGGAGGCTTTGCAAGGAGACCAGTATCAGGCACGAGAAGAGCAACATGGGAGAGAGAGAGAGATGACCGCTACTTAAAACTTCTAGTTCTCCGCAACCGTCGCACCACCGCCGTTGAAGCACAGAATAGACTCCACCAAGTTCGAGGGGTCAATGTTAGTGAGAGAACCGTTCGGAGAAGACTGTAAGAAGCCAATCTTAAGTCCGAAAGACCTGCTACAGGTCTGGAACTCACCAGAGTCCATCGCACAGCTTGACTACATTTCGCAAGGGAACATCTTGACTGGATAGTGCAACAATGGGATCAAACGTTGTTCAGTGATGAGTTGCAATTTGGCCTCCGATCACTTGATGGAAGAGACACGAGAAGGCCAAGGGAAAGGTATTCCTCTTGCACGTTGCTGTTGAGAACGCCTTTTCAGAGTGGTCGTGTGATGGTGTGGGCAGGAATCAATACATCTGCAATAAAAGATTTGGTCTTTGTGGAGAATGGGAGCCTTACCACACATCGGTGTAAAGGAAATCCTTCTGGAGCATGCTGTGTCTTTCGCTCCATTTATTGATGATGATTTTATACTAATGCATGACAATGCATGCCCACATGTTGTGAGAATTGTGCAAGAGTTCTTGTATGAAACAGGAATTCGTGCTATGGCTTGGCCTACTCGAAGCCATGATTTGATCCTATTCAGCCCGTTTGGGACCAGCTGGGGAGAAGAGCCCATCGGCACTATCCAGAGACCCTACAGGACCTTCCTGCAGAAATTGGAGATGATTCCTCAACAGGACATTACCACATTAATCAGGAACATGCCTGAAAGGTTGAATGCCGTCATTGGTGCCAGAGGTGGCAAAACCCGCTTTTGAAGGTGCGAACAGAGGTACCCGAGATCGTCTGTGAAGCAAAACTGTGAAGTGTATAATATTAAAATAGAAGTGCATTACTTTTATGAGCTTACCTACTCAATATTTCCTTGAAATGTGCATCTCTGGCTTAATTTGTTCAATTAGTTTATAATCGTCTTTTCTTTTCATTGTTAGACACTTCGATGGGACCGTATCACAATATTCTATCATAACATAATGGATTAGCGTCATATTCTTGAATTAGGAGTTTCGTATATATGTCCATTATGTAACACTATAAAAACATTACTTTTTCCCTGCAATTTTTGTGAAAAACACCTGAAACACATAAAACACAATAAATTAAAGTTTTAAGAATCTTAATCTTTGTCAAACTTTAATAAAGACTATTACAACTTTTGTACTACCCAATTGTATCGTCCTACGAATGTAACCTCTTGTTTGTAATGCTACTGGTGAATAAGTGTGCATGTAAGCAACAAACAATTATTTAAATGATCAGGTATTTGAGAGGCAATTAACTTCCTAAATATCCTTGTTTTGATTTAGCTACATAAAAGCAGCTTAATGTTGTCAAAGGTAGATGCCCTCAAGAAATTCCTTGTTTTTATGTGTTTGTTGACCACTTTTTGCAACCTCCGTATCAAATTGGATGCTTAATGCCAAACTGCCTTCGGCTTCTGAAATGAACTGTACTCATTTCTGGTGTAGGATGAATAAACCCTACAGCCATTTGTCTGCTAGTGGCTTTACGTCGCACCGACACATATTGGTCGTATGGCGACGATGGTATAGGAAAGGCCTAAGAGTTGGAAGGAAGCAGCCGTGGCCTTAATTATGGTACAGCCCCAGCAGTTGCCTAGTGTGAAAATGGGAAACCACAGAAAACCATCTTCAGGGCTGCTGATAGTGCGGTTCGAACCACTATCTCCCGGATGTAAACTCACAGCTGCGCGCCCCTAACCGCACGGCCAACTCGCTCAGTAAAGGAAATTTTAAAGAAAGAAATCTTTTCTGTTAAATTATTATTATTATACAATCTTCCTCCAACAGCTGCAGGTTGCCCAAAGACAAAGAGTACCTTCACAACAATAATGGATGTGGATACAATAGATAATGTGATCGTATGATGTTAAATGTAGGCAGTCGAGTGAGGCATGTCAAACATTTATTTGAGGTCCGCAAGCATGGTTCTTGAAGCTCATGATGGACTTCTTGAGTGTGGTAATGGCGATGTTATAGATAAAATCTCTATTTAGCCCAAAGGTATTGCAGAAGTTGACAAAAAATGTAGGTATGGTTCCTCGAGCACATAACATCAAACCAATTACAGAAATGGATGAGAGCTTATATTTTCGCTTGTAGAAGTCCGCCGTTTCTTCATAAATTCTTTTTTCTGCATTGACCTCTTCCGGCTGGTTTTCGTTGGTAAATACTACAGTACAATAAATTGTAACACTATGAAGCAACTCATCGCCCGATAATTTTTCGACTCTCTAGTTACTGCTATAGCTTTGAATCGACACATTTAACTTGATAGCTTGATAGCTTATCAACCTGCCTTCGTCCAGGTGAACCAATTGCACCCTTGCTGCATTAGCTCTGCAGCCCTTATTACAACTGTTGCTTGCTTGAATTTCTTACACGGGTGATCAGATCAGCTGCCTGTGATCATCAACTTCGTGTTTTTCTGTTTATAATATTGTAGAATAATATTTTTGAGAATGCAAGGAGCCATCAGGACCACTCGGTTCGAGTCACTAGATCAAACAACGACCCGCGTAAAAAGCAAAGACTAGCGACAAAAATGAGTGTTTATAATGAAGATGCTCTGTAACAGTGTATGCACCACATGCTTTGTGCTATTTTAAGACACCTTGCTTCATAGAGAGGATCACTTGCCAATGGGTATAATTTCACATGAACCGTTATCTACATAATGTCCCTAAGTCTTCAGCCTAGGGACTGTTTGGATTCTCAAAATAGCTCCACCAAAGGTTATGCAGTTATAAGAAACCTGCAAAAACCAATTGTGGCACGAAAATGAGGCATACTAGGCATAACAAAGAATGGGGTTGTTTGCTGTTGCGTTCTCTCTCAGCCAGAAGGTGCTGTTTCAACACAACTGCTCTTATGAGTACCACCTTTCGTAATATCTAGGCACACTAGTCGTGCTCCGGATATCATTACACAGCATCATCCATGCCTCAGCGACTTTGGTAATGTCACAACTATAAACAAGACAGGGAGTTTGTAGAAGCTAATTCCGCTCTGATGTGTGCCAAGAGACACGTGCAAAAATACTGCATCCGTAGTGATATAGTTACAGGCGAAATGTAGATAACAGATGTATTTAATTAATAATTCTACACCTAAAATTAATCAAATCTGTTTACATCAAAAGAGTGTGAAAAATATTCCAAAAATTGCATTATTACGTAGTCTAATTACTCTGGGTATATCCTCCTCCTTTCCCCTTATCCAGCTCCTGCCAGGTCGGTGCATTTATGGTACTTCTCTATCTTCCTCTCTCCTTCCACCATTTCTCTTCCATCATTTTGTCCCAATCCAAGTTTCTTTTTCTTTCCCTCCTCTTTATCGAATCGATCCACCTTGTTCTAGGTTTCCCTCTCGCTCTCTTTCCCTCAAACTTCATCTCCGTCATCTGGTTTGATATTCGTTTTTTCCTCCATCCTCTTTACACGTACAAACCATCTTAGATAACTACTGTCAATTCTGTCATTTAGGTTTTCCATTCTGACCTCCTTTCCAAATCTGTTTTTCCATGTCTTTCCTATCATACTTTTTAATATTTCATTTCGCTGGCTTGAATTCTACTCTCCTGCATACTTGTCATTGTCTAGGTTTCAGCCACATAAGTAAATATGGGGTCTGTACCTTAATTGAGGCCACGGCTGCTTCCTTACCACTCCTAGCCCTTTCCTGTCCCATCGTCGCCGTAAGACCTATCTGTGTTGGTGCGACGTAAAGCAACTAGCAAAATAAAATAAAAAGTAAATATGGGTGCAAAATAGCATTCTGTACGTTATATTTACACTTCCTCAGTACTTCCTTATTCCAGACAAGGTTCCTTACACTCTGGTAGAATGCATTGTCCAGTTGCTACCTCTTGCTACTCTCCATGTCCAGCCATGTATTCTGCATTAATTTACTGCCAATTTTCTCAATGTCTTTCTCCTCTTGGTATCACCATGGTTTTGCTTTAATCTGCACTGATTTTCATGCTATACTTTTCAGTTTTCTCATTCAGTTCTTGTACTTCTTTGCTGTTTGTTCCCCAGACCACAGTATTGTCTGCAAATACAAGGTCTGTCGTATAAACTAAGACCGAACGCACATGTGCAACGGTAGCTGGTTCAGCTGAACTTACGTCACGTGCGGCCGCCCTCCTTTTAACGTGTATACAATCTTAAACGAAATCTTGCCGTATAAAATATGCTGGAAGTGTCGTCTTTCCCGCATTATACAGGCATTGTATCTGGTAACCACATTCTGACTGACACGAGTGAGTTCTGCCGCTGTAATGTTTCTGATTTCATTCGTAATGTTTTTTTTCAGTTCCTCCAATGTGTGAGGATTTGTTCGATACAGTTTTTCTTTCAGTTTAACCCACAAGTAAAAAAATTGCACGTTAGATCTGGAGAACGAGGGGGAAATAGACTAGCACAGATCACTCTGTCTGCAGGCACTTCCAAGATTGTAAGAAAAGAATCTTCTGCTGTATGAGCAGGGGCTGAATCTTGTTGAAACCACCCACGTGATTTTTCTTCTGTTAACTTAGGTAAGAATGGCATCAAAATGTCATCTTGGTACCTCTCTGCATTTACTGTCTTGAAATAAATAAGCGCAATTAATTGTCTTGCATGAACAGCCCACCAAACACTAATCTTCTTGTCATAATGAGGGACTTCATAAACACCATTAGGGTTTTCTGCACACTAATAGCAAGAGTTATGATGGTTCACACGATCATTAAGATGAAACCAGAACTTTTACATACGAAAATACGGTGTTGCAATGATAACTGTCTCACCATGTTAACAGCCCAGATTCAGTCTAGCGACTTGCAGGCTGCTTGCAACGTCGAGAACTGTGCACATGCCTCCCATACTGCAGCTTAGGTCTCGGAGAGTAAAAATGCTGCTTCGACAGTCTTAGTTTATATGAGAGGCCTTGTAGTAATAACTTCATCTCCCTCTTTCCGCAGGCTTCCTTCGTCTCCTTTGCAATTTCGTCCATAACCATTAGAAACCAAAGAGGTGCTAACACGCTCCCCTGCCTTACATTTCTGCCTCCTTTGACAGGACATGATGACATTCATGATTTCACTATTCTGATTTTTCTCTCTCTAAGTCTGGCAGTCTGTCGCTGTAAGCATTGCTTCGTGGAAGTACTTCCCTACCAGAGGCTGCATACAGCTGGTCCACCCATCTGATTGGACGTCTTCCTCGCGATCTCTTTCCATTGATCTTTCCCTTCGCTATCTTTCTTGTTTGTCCTTGTCTCCTCTTTTTATTGCTCCATCTTCCCGCACTCACCTGCCATCATATTTGTTCTATTGTGCGTTCTTTTCTTTTTCTTTTTTTTTTTTTAGCTTGACACTCATTTGTTCCTTTCCAGTACTTATAGATTGTTTTAAGTGAGTGTGTGCAAATTTTGAGGGAACATGGGATAAATTTTATAATGTCCATTCAAAATGAAACTAACCAGAGGCTATAAAATGAAAACCTGTACCATTATTTCAAATGTATTGCCCAGCACTGTTGAGGCACTTGTCCCACTGCGACACAAGGTGTTAATGGCCGTCTCATAAAATTGCAGGGGCTGCATTGTGAACCAGTTCCGAACGTACTGCTTGACATCGGTGTCTGAAGTAAATCGTTTGCTTCTCAGAGTCTTCTTTAACTCACATTGGATTTTTTGGGTGGCGACGACCCTGCATGCTTCCACTGGAGACCTTGTTGTTTTGACCCTGGTCAAAGTGATGACACCCTGTTCAAGAGAGAAGTCCATTCGACATGTTTCCTGTGCTGGTTGATTACTGCGAGGCACCCATTTGGCACACTTTAAGCAAAATTTTCAATCTGTCCTCAAAATCGCTTGTGCTGTTCTTCGATGAATTTTCATTCCCCTCACTCCTTCTGCTGCCAGAAAACGGTCTGCACCCCTTCGTCTTTCTTTTCATCATGTAGTGTGCACCTATATCCCTCCAGTGGTGAGTTTAGGACCTCAACGTTCTTACAGGGACCACACCTTCTTCTGCAGGCAATTGCATTACGATCCTTTCAGCGGTTTCCATTTTATAGCCTCTGGCTTGTTTCTTTTTGAATGGCCCTAATATTTATGTTGAAAATAGGTGGTAAAATCCTGAAATGTACAAACAAAACCTTGAGAAAGATGTCATTTTCTGTTATTTTTCTCTCTTTATTTTACAGTGTTGAAGAATCTACAGGGAATATTTTGTGAAAAGGAAAGACAGAAGTATTATTTTATGTGCAGCCTCAACGGATAATTTTATGACAGCGGAGTGCAAAGAAGATGCCTGTTGAAAATGTGTGTGTAATGATATGTGTGATTGAGGGAGAGATTATTGTATAATATTGTGTCGAGAGTACTATACGAGGTGTTACTTGGGTGTGTGTCTGAACAGAGGAGAGAAAGTTAAAACTCTTGTTATTTGTATGCGTGAAGAAGAAAGTGTTCAGGAATGAGTGATTGATTTCTGACCTGTACAGCTAGTGAAAATGATTTGGTATGCTTTATGTATATTGGATAAGAATATAAGTTTCTTCATCAGAAAACCAAATTTGTCCAATTTTTTGCCAGCATTTTGTTTGTAACCTTCCTTTTAACTATCAGATTTGATGAGCAGATGGACTGCTGATCTATTGCCTTGAATATAAGTCCTTTAAAGTGGATTGCTGGGAGTCAGTAAGCAAAGTAAAAATGATTTGTGGCAATTAACCTGTTAACTATAAGTGTTAACTGTTTGACAGGTGCCACACAAGACTTAGAACAAAGTAACCGTACTTCCACCTCCCTTTGTTGTGATGCAGAAAGAAAGGTAAAGACAAGCTCCATACGCCTTCTCGCTAGCATCAGAGAAATTATAATAAGAAGTACTTCTTGTCCACCTATTCAATGCAAATTACCTTTTTGGTGTTTACACTTTCATACAATTAATTTCTCTAAGGGACATGTTTCGCTCTAATGAAGAGCATCTTCAGCCTTAATCTTAATACGGTGTTCTTGAACAGTCATAAACATATTAAACAGTCAATAGTCAATATTAAAATTACAGTGGTCTAAAAACCAAATTACATTACTTCTAAAAACAACATTAAAGCTCTTCGTAAAGACGTGATAACATAAACAATTATAATTATCACAATGTCAATTTAAAACTTTGTGTCTGAAACTATTATTGAATCTTTGTCTTAAGAACAGTAGTAAATGTCTTTCTATAAAAGACACCAAGGTGAACACCAATCTTACTGAAAAACGAGAATAAAATGCAACTTATGTGACGTGGTGTGTCCAGAATGTGTGTTAAAATAGAGTGTCCACAAGTTGAAATGTGAAAACACAATAATCCATATTGCTTTAAACATAACACAGACAGGATGCAGAATATGAGCAGGAGTCAAATGTGGGCTCTAGTTGTAAATGCTGATCAACTTGTTTGCAAATGTAGGTAGTAGGTTATGTTGTGCAAATTTGCGAGGTATAGAACCTCCGGCCAATTTTTACAGAAAGTGGGATTTCTTATTGTTAAGATGATAGGTATGTCCTGCTGATTTGGAGTTGCCAACTTCACCATCTTTCTTGTTTTTCCTTGCCTCCTCTTTGTAATGCTCTATCTTCCAGCACTGACCAGCCATCATATTCGTTCTGTTATGATTTCTTTTTTTGGTCCTGTCTCTCTATATGTTTGGTTTGACACTCATTGGTTCCTTTACAGTACTTGTAGATTGTTTTTAAGTGAGTACGTTAAAATGGGGCAAATTTTGAGGGAATATGGGATAAATTGTATAATGTCCATTCAAAATGAAACTAGCCAGAGGCTATAAAATGAAAACCTGTATCGTTATTTCAAATGTATTGCCCCGCACTGTTGAGGCACTTGTCCCACTACGATACAAGGACAACTTGTTAGGGATTAGCACTGCGTGTTAAAAGTTCCAAAATCCTGAAGAATTCAAGGATCAATTATATAAATGAAGCAAGACACAAGTTCTTGGAGAGCAGCAAAACATACATGCTGACTGACACTGTGCTTCCAAATGTGTATGAAAACTTGATGAAAAATGAAATAATCCCTGTCGCGTAAGTGCAGCCAGTATCCAGTATTCGGGAGATAGTAGGTTCGAACCCCACTGTCGGCAACCCCGAAATTGGTTTTCCGTGGTTTCCCATTTTCACACCAGCAACTAGCAAAAAAAAGAAATACTCCCTAAAGTGTTATAGTGCTGCATGAACTTCAACTGGTGAGAGATTTATACATCTATTGTTTTCCTGTGCATTGTTCTTTATATTTGAAGTGATCAGCTGATGATGACCCGGAACGGTGGTCGAAACTGGTACCACTTATAATCAAACTAGGAATGTAACATTACATTTCTAATTCTGCTTGTATTGAAAAGGCTGAACCATTATTTATCTTATTTCAATTTAATTGTAGTAATGTATAGACACTATGTGTTGTTAAGACGATGTTTCTCACAGAAAAGAGAAAAGAGAACAAAGTTCTTCTCGGCAGCCATTTTATTCCCTTCATGTTGATCAAAGATGTTGGACGGAAAGATATACCACTTCCGAGTATCATCACATGGTCCAAAGAACATATAGCGAAGATGGCACACATGCGCCTAGGAAACATTTGGATGGACTCCTGCATGTAACCATTCCGGGTACACTATTGACAATTGCGAATTCAGTTTGTACCAAATTGTATTCAGGTTTGTACCAAGTTTCTCATCCCAGTCGATGTTTTGTAACCGTAGTTGTTGTATAAAGACTTTGTTATTGATAACTACAGGTCTCACAAGCCCCAATAGGTAATAAACAGATGTGACTGCAGATGGTACTTCTTGCTTTGTGACGTGAGTTTCTTGGATCAACATCAACAGTGGAGGAAATCAATGGTGTCTTGGTAGCAATCATGAATACGTCTAGGGTAGGATGCCACAGTAATCCTAGTATCCTTACTGTGTCTTCATTGTCCAGTTAAGTGGAAACTGGATTTTTCTTAGTGCTGGAGGGGTGGATTCTAATATGTCAGGAGGAATGGAACAGAATTTCCTTAATGGACTCCCACCATTTTTGAGAAGGTCAATGAGTTCATGTAGGAGGTGCATCATCAATCATGCTAGATCCAGAGAGGATATTGTCTATATAGAAATCCCTCTTCAGAACCTCTGCAGCTCGAAGAAACCTGTGAAATTCGTCCTCAGCTAACTGATGGAGGCATTGAGTTGCAAGGTATCTTGCTTATGCCATACCATATGTGACGGTTGTTAGCTCATGAATTTGCCTGACTGGTCTGGAGAGCTTCTCCACAAAATTCTGTGGAGTCCGGTATCCTGGATGTACATTCACCTGCCTGTAAATTGTAGTTATGTCGGCTGCGAAGGCTGTTTTACGCATTCTGAATCGTAGAATGATGGATTGCAGGTTTTGCTGTGTTATCGGCTCTACTAACAGTTTATTCATTGAGAGACATACCCATGGTAGTTCTTGCTGAACCGTGAAAACTACTGTAGAGTCTTCATAGTAGAATTCGATGATTTGATGACTGCATGATAAGGTAAATAGTACAGTTGCCTGCATTCTGTTGCACGCTTGTTACCCTCTTCATATGTCCCAGATTTTCATACTCCTGAAGGAAGTCTTTATAAGCAGCGCGCAGTTAAGGCTGCCTTTGAAGACGACGCTCTAATTGTTGCAGTCTAATACTGGCATGTTTGAGTCACCCGGTTGACGGTCATCGGTGCAACAAGGTAAGCGAACTATATGCCTACCCGTGTTGTCTCTGCTGCTGACATTAGAGTTCCTCTTTTGTTGTACATTTCTCACTCACTTTTCAATTCCCCAATATCTGTGAAGCTTCTTGTCCAGACTGACATTTCTTCTCAAAATTGTTCTTTGGGGTTGCTGTGGAGCAAGGATATATCCTAGCTCTGTATCTTGAAGAACTGAGCAGTCACTTGTTCTAGTTTGTTTGTCTGGACGCAGAAGAAGTCCAGATAGTTCCGTGCCGATGAGAAGATCAATCCTGCCAGGTTGGCAGAACTTGTCATCTGCAAATGCTACATCAGTTGGTAGGTTCCATCCTTCAGTGTTTTTAAATGTTGGCAGAATATCACCACTTATCATCTGAAGTACTGAACAGCTGATATTCACCTTGAAGCTAGACGCATTAGAGTATACTTCGACATTGACGCTGTGGGTGGTATCTGATTCCACATTATTTATTGCATGGATGGAAATGATGTCTCGAATCCGTGCTAGGTTAAGTAACCGAACCATGGAGTAGGTGATGTTCATTTATGAACTACTGTCCAACGACAGGGGTGTACACTCATGTTCATAAAAAACAGGACACCTCGAAAGACTAGAGATAGGAAGTTCATACTCACAGGACATGTTCATTAGTATGTTCTGCACCAAGCTCGATAGCTGCAGTTGCTTAAGTGCGGCCAGTATTCGGGAGATAATGGGTTCGAACCCCACTGTCGGCTGCCCTGAAGATGGTTTTCTGTGGTTTCTCATTTTCACACCAGGCAAATGCTGGGGGTGTACCTTAAGGCCACGGCCACTTCCTTCCCGCTCCTAGCCCCATCATTGCCATAAGACCTATCTGTGTCGGAGCGACGTAAAAGCAACTTTGCCAATGTGTTCTGCAGAAACAATTAGCATTTTAGTCACCTAGGTTCAGCATGTGTCCTGTTGCCTAGTAGGCACTGGTTCCTCCATGGGCAATGATAACTTGTTCCATGCATGATGGCATCTACGTGTATAAGGCACAAATGGTGTCCTGGGGTATAGCCATCAATGCTGCATTCACCTGGTTCCATAGCTCATCTTTAGTGGTTGGCAGTGGGTCACAGCGCCACACCCATTGTTTCACCATTTCCCACACATTTTTTATTGGCGACAAGTCCGGTGATTGGGCGGGCCAGAGCAACAGTCTGACATCCTGTGACAACAAGAAGGCGCGTGTTCGTGCAGCAACGGTGTGGTCGCACATTGTCCTGTTGATATATGGCGTCTGGGGTGTCGTGCAGAAAGGTTATGGTTATGAGTTGCAGGATGTCATTCACGTAGGTCAAACTGGTCACAGTGCCCTGGACACACACCAGCTGTGATTTGTGGTAGTAAACCTGTAACACCCCACACCTTAAGGTCTTGAGTTGGCTCTGTATGTCTTGTCCGAATGCAGTCAATGTAATGCCTCTCCCCCTGTCTGCGGCCATCATTTTCAAACAGACAAAACTTGGATTTGTCCAAAAACACTATCTGCTGCCATTCCTGCCCCCAGTGACGTTCCATACATCATTGCAGTCTAGCATGTTTATGCACATTAGTCAAATGTAGGTGGAGAAGTGGACGATGCACTGGCAACCCAGACCTTAATAAACTGCGACGGACTGTCACTCCTGATAGTGCATGATGTGTTACACTGTTCCACTGTTGCGCCAGAGCCGAGGACGCAGATCTGTCCTGCAATGCCATTCGCATGAAGTGTCAATCTTCTCGGGGGGTGGGGGGGGGGAGGTCTGGGTGATGCAACCAGACCCATCTTTTGTGTTCTGCGCCCTTGTGTGAACCATTTTGTACACGCCCGTTGCACTTCAACACACTTTGTCCCACACGAGCAGCAATTGCCCGGATGGATGCATCACGTTGACTCGTGCAGTAATGCGCCCTCTTTCGAACTTGCTCATTTGACAGTACAGTTCTCGCAAACGTCTGTGAGGCATCCTGCACGTCTGCTCAAGCCATATTGATTCATTACCTTCGGTTTATAGCGACGAGAGCCGCAGGTACATTTTACCAGTCGTGTTGGTGCGCCGAGATATCGATGTGGACCTTGAATCTGAGGGCCGACATTGGTCAAATGCTAATCATTTCTTCAGACCAAACTGATGCACATGTCCTGCTCTAATCTTTCAAGGTGTTCCGGTTTTTATGAACAGGAGTGTAGCATACCCTTATGATCTTTCAGTTTCTCGATGGCAGTTGAGAGAAGAATTTGAGTGTTCGGATTCATGTTTAAGCACAGTAACTGCTAGTTGGCCATGCGGTTAGGGGCGGGCAGCTGTAAGCTTGTATCCGGGAGATAGTGGGTTCGAACCCCACTGTCGGCAGCCCTGAAAATGGTTTTCCGTGGTTTCCCATTTTTACACCTTAATTATGGCCATGGCTACTTCCTTCCCATTCTTAGGCCTTTCCTGTGCCATCGTTGCCATAAGACCTATCTGTGTCGGTATGACGTAAAGCAAATAGCAAAAAAAGAAAAGAAAACTGCTAGGTGACCCCTCTTCATTGTGAGTGTGTGCTGAAACATTACTAGTGGTAGCCGGTTGTTAGTAAACTAAAGTATGATTATCAAGAGCACCAGTAGTTCCAGGTTCCTGACGATCATGGCAAAGGAACGTATGGTGTCTTTTACCACATTTCCTACAACTACTTGACTGGCAAGCCTTCCATAAAATAAATTTAATTACTCTAAGCCTGTATGGTCATAAGTATCACTTTACCAATCCTTATCACATAGCCACGTTTACAATACAATCTGAGTCTTTATTGATAAACTACATTAAAATCGATACATTGTACATGTACAGTAAGAAAAGCAACGTGATGAATATCTGTGAGAACATATTTATAAATCTGGATCAGAAACTTAATCCATCTCTTAATTTAAATGAAATTTCCAAAGAAGTAAATATACATTTCGAAGAGATTATGAAAAAAATCTTTTCAAATCCAAATGACAGACGAGGTCAGCATATTCCCCCACGCGTTGGATCTGGGCATTTCCTCTCCAACTTCCCTCCCTCCCAAGCAGCTTGCTGCCAGAATGACTTTCTAACTCGGCAATTAGTGAGTGCCATAACCTTGGAGGAGCCAGATTGATTCATACGGGTAGTAAATAAATAATACATTTATTTTCCTCCAGATCTATACCGACTTGCTCCTACTAGATCTTATTAGAAAAAAATATTAAAATTTAAAAAATTAAAAGGTATAAATATACAATTTCTTCTTACTCTAGGCGTGTGTCAGCATGGGTGTTACCTCCTACCCTATGTTGCGGATGACCTGCAACCTCGAACATTCTACTTTTATTCCTTCCTTACAGTCATCATTCTGTACATGACTATCTTGTGCTTACTCAGGCCTCCACTCCTTTTCTCCACTCCCCCTCCCACGGTAAACCAGTAGTAAAGAGCTCTGATATCTCCCCTAAGCACAACTGATTAAAACTGCTCTCCACCTGCCCAAACTTTTATTCTGTTGAGTCAGACAGCTATCGCTGACCTAACAGACACGCTGACGCACCTCTTTCCCTTTCCCCCCTCCCCCTTGGCTAACCAATGTGCGAGGAGACATTGGTAATCTGATGCTGATATGAATGCCTCTCCATGTTTCCTGCCTATTTACATCAACAAGCAACTAAAACAAAAATATTACACTAACTACCTTATTTCCATGCTCTAGTTTTAAATTCATCTTCTCTTTTTTCTCCACACAATATACATTATCGTAGTACCTTTCATTCTTGTACATCCCTTATTCTTATATACCCATCATCCACGAAATTAACCCTCTTCTCGCAATCCTATTCACATTTCCTACCCTTATATACCGTATTAACTACTTGACTTATTCTGTTAAACATGGTTAGGGTCGCTCTCTTCCTGCAGTCAGCCACCAACCCCTGTACTTGTATCTTTCACCCTTTTTATAGTATTTCTCCAACATACTTCTTTCCTCTTTTTCCACTCCTCCCAATATTTTTCTAAACACAACCTATCAATAACACTTTTCGCCTAATCAATACAGTATTCCCCATACTTTTATTTTGGTGCTGGTAAGACATCTGCAGGAGTAGGCCACCCCATCTTTTTTTAATTTTCTCCAATAACTCAACACTCACTACTTCTTCTTCTTTTTCTGCTAGTTTTCCCACATCTGCGGGGTCATGGGTGCGAACTGTGTAGTGTGTTGTCTGAGTATGAAGAGGAAGGTGCTGGGACAAACACAAACACCCAGTCGCTGGGCCAGAAGAATTAATCAGGGGCGATTAAAATCCCCGAACTGGCCGGGAATCGAACTGGGGTCCCTCTGAACTGAAGGCCTCAACGCTGACCAACACTCTCTTTATAATATTGACCTCTATGTACTTATTACACGTAACTCTAGCAGCTGCATTAGCTGTGCAAATGGGAACACCCATTACATTTTACTAAATCTGCTAACTATCTGATTTAGTGTTTCACGCTCTTTTTCAACCACCCCATATTTCTGCTCCATATACAATAACACCCTATTTACTACCACTGCTTTAAACACCATTCTCTGAATATTACAGTCAGTACCTGGGAATGTACTTTCCAATGTCCTTATACCTGAAAGTGCTGCTAACCCTCTCCACTTTGCTTGCTTAATTTGTTCAGACCATTCCTACTTATAAAAACACCCAAATACTCTACGTAGTTTATCAGTCTCTTCTATTTCCTCTCCATTTATCACCCATTTCTTCTTTGTCTTCCTGTTCCTGCATACCATCACCTTTGTCTTATTGCTATTTATTCTCAACGACCATTTACTAGCATACTCTGATACCCAGGCGCGGCGGGCCTATGTTTGCCGTGTTAGCCAGGCTAAGACAATTTAAAATGAAAGATCAACAAATGTGACTACATAATATTACAGCATATAAATTGTTTATTTCATACCACATACTATATATATATTTTTTTGCTAGTTGCTTTACGTCGCACCGACACAGATAGGTCTTATGGCGACGATGGGATAGGAAAGGCTTAGGAGTTGGAAGGAAGCGGCCGTGGCCTTAATTAAGGTACAGCCCCAGCATTTGCCTGGTGTGAAAATGGGAAACCACGGAAAACCATTTTCAGGGCTGCCGATAGTGGGATTCGAACCTACTATCTCCCGGATGCAAGCTCACAGCCGCGCGCCTCTACGCGCACGGCCAACTCGCCTGGTGCACATACTATATTATAACAACCATAAAGCCTAATTCTCTTCTGTATAAATAGAACATTAATTGACAAAAAGAGCTTTGCATCTGTCGAACGATGAAGTTATGCTGACTGTGCGCTCTGTTTGCCATTTCTACAAGGCAAACACGAGGAGCTTCAATTCTGGCGCAGTATGCTTGCGCATCGATGCTTTCGGAAATAACACATAGCTGACCATGCTGGCTATTAGGCTCTCGTGTTTGCTGCAGTCAAGAGGCTAACTTAACAGTAATTATATGCGGTGTTCAGTGGTGATCGTTAGGAGTGTGTCTTATGCCTGCAACGGTTTTATTGTTGTTAAAGTTATGATCGACGACGAATGCGTCTGTATTATTAAAGACTTATAAAACATTCATTCTCTCGCAGAGCTTTTTCTGCTAAGAAAAAAAAATCACAGAAAAGGGAGATCCACTCCTAGTATACCAGCTTTGGTAAATGAAAGAAGAGGCAAAGCACGTAATTGTAATTATTCCTGGTTCACAAATGATACATGGCATACTGCAGACTGTATTGTGAAGTACTTGATACAATGGTTGGACATATAACCAATCATTTTTCCGGACTGAATAAGTTGGAATTTCTTGCTCTTTTGGATTTTGACTTTTTGAAACATACAAAGACCCTTTTTCCTGTTCGGCCATTCAAGTCCTTTGTTAAATCATATGGTAACTACCTACTTCAACGTCCTGGTACTCAAAACCGAGTTGTCGGTCCTCTATGCACCAGCAGAATTTAAACATTCCTGTATACTATAACTTTATAAATATTTAACATGTTCAGAATTAAATGTGGCACCACCTGAAGTAACCAAAGTCTGTTCTTTAATTTTGACTATTCCTCCTACCAGTACCTCTGTCAAATGATCTTTCTCGGGTATGAAGCGGATAAAATCTCATTTAAAAAGTACGCAAACACAAGAAAGATTATCAAAACTGTTATTAATTTCAATTGAGAAGAACTTCCTGAAAAGCTGTAAGAAGAATCTGAAGAATCTGGGATTCCATGATTCTGTTATAGACATTTTTGCTGCCAAAAATCACCAGATAGAGCTGTGTTACAAGATGTAATATCTGTAGATGTATGGGGAGGATTGATTTGTGTAAGTTTAAAAATGCATGTTTCTATTTAAGCTTTAATACCAATAAATGGTTTTTATCCATGTTTCTACAAACTAGTGTGCTAACACTTTGATAAGGGTCACGCGCTGCCACTTCTTATACCTCATTTCTGCTTTTTGTAAACCCCGTCCTGTCAGCGTCATCAATAAGATATCATCTGCAAATATCAAGACTGGGATTTCTTGTTCTTGCCATTTTTCTTCCCCGTGCCCACCTGATATGTTTTTTATAAATACAAAATAATAGAATTGTACATAATTTACAACCCTATTTCAAACCTATATTTGACTCAAGTAAGCCACTACAACCCCTTGCTCTATTCTACTGCTACAATACACTTCCTGTCCGGCACCATGGCTAAATGGTTAGCGTGCTGGCCTTTGGTCACAGGGGTCCCAGCTTCGATTCCCGGCAGGGTCTGGAATTTTTAACCATAATTAATAATAATCAATTAATTCTACTGGCTCGGGGGATGGATGTATGTGTCGTTTTCATCACTTCATCCTCATCTCGATGCGCAGGACGCCTACGGACGTCCAATCGAAAGACCTGCATCTGGTGAGCCCAACTTGTCCTCGGGATACTCCCAGCACGAAAAGCCATACGCCATTTATTCATTATTTATTTATGTATTTATTTACCATAAATCTTTACAGAATCTATGGAAGGCCAGGGGAAAAGGATAAGCCCCCCACCACGTAGTGTCCCCTGACCTTTGAAATAATTACCTAAATCCTAAACTAAAACAGTCATATACACTATTTACAGGTAAAGTAACAAAGGATAGATTAATGTATGCATATTTTTCGTTTACACAACCTTTCACTCCCGGGTTCATTCTTCCACATATTCACATGCATTTTCTCACCGCATGTGCTTCCTAACATAACATTTAACTTTATTTACATTTCTACATTTAATGTTGACAGGGAGATCGTTCCAAAGCTGCGCTGAACGAGCAAAGAAACCTACATTGTAGGACTCAGTTAGCGCAAATGGGGGTGTAAGACACACCCCTTTGCTTCTGCGGACGAAGCTGTACGATAAGGAGAGTCGAGGGAATGGTGAATAGCCCCCATAAGGGACTTGTGTAAGAAGGTAACGTCACTTTGTTGACACAAGGAGGCGATTGATGGGAGGGAATGCAGGCAGCTGTTCTTGTTAATTAGTCGTTTAGCGCGACGTTGGATTCCTTCTAATTTGTGATGGTTAGCTGCAGTGGTAGGGTGCCAGGCACATAGACCATACGTTAGTATAGGTCTCACTAGTGTCAGGTAAGCCATCCATATAGGATTCTACTTGCACCCACTGAGCTTTGCATCTCACTTCCTCTGTGTGTTTTTTCCATTTTATACCAATAGTTCATTTAATTTCAATACACTTCCTCATATATGGGCTCAATCGTACGTCTCACCTTTTTTGAAAGCCCTATCCTCCCCAATCTCTCAAACAGTGCCCTCCTACTCACTACCAAAGGCCTTTTCAAAATCCACTACTGCTATATACACATTTCGTCCTTCGTTCCTCATAATATTTATCTATTATTGTCTTAACTATCATTACATTATCCTTCGTCCTCCGCATAACGAAGTAGCGATGCCAAAGTGTAAGTGCCATTCATACTGTTTTGCTTCATGAACCGTATACTATATATGGTTACAACATGCCTTTGTTCATGTAGTTCTTTGATCCAGTTACGTTCGATCACAGCGTCACTGGCGTAGAATTCAATGTCTAGGAGTTTATCGGTGAATTTCCTTAGAAGTTGCATCTGAAGTGCTTGTAATGGCTCGGTAGATTGATTCGTAGATCTTCAATGAAATACGCTTCCCGAGCCAGAACGTAGACAAGTCTGGAGCGTGCCGATTTACCCACTCTCGGGCCTTCTTGAAGAAGAGGAGAGAACACTGTCATAGTTAAGACCACTGACCTGACAGTAATAGGAATATACATTGCACTGGACAAACCAACAGATGATGTCCTAGAAACATTACTCGATGCATAGGGAAAGTACAGTAAACATTGATGGAAAAGTAATAATCGTGGAGACATCAACTGTTATATTGCCTCAACTGCAGGATAGACAAGCAGATTACAAAATCGGAGATAGGTACCCAAGTTCCAAGAGAAGAAGGCTTCATCAAAATGGTAAACAGTAAAGAGCTTAAAACATACTTTGCTCCAAATGGCTCCAGCGCAATTGACGTTGTGTTCTACAGAGAAGAAAGATTTGCAATCAAGAAACAAGAAGGTGTATGGTCCTGAGGCTCTGCCCCAATCAGGAAACATATACCTACCCATCTACACAGAAATGGAAACCGAGAATCCCCAATGACAATGAAAATTCACATTCAAGAGAACTTGATACAACGAAAATTCAAAACCAATCGAAAATACGGAAAACAACAGTCCTTGTAGCTCAAGGGCACCTAGACAAACCAGTGGAGATATCTACAAACCTAATACAGAAAATGTGGTTTGCCAGGCAGTGCTACATTGCACGCAAAGACACTTTACACGCTCTCCAGACAGAGAGAACAACGGCGACCTCTGATCACTTCAGACATGCTCCATTCAAAGAAGGAAATTCAGGAGGCAGAAGTTATAATGCTAATAGCCGATGCGTAGATAAAGAAAAACATGAAGAGCAAGGGAAGTAGCCATGGAAACATGGGAAAAACACTTCACAATGCTTCTAAACAAAGGCAACAAAGACACATGCAACACCACAAAGCCCTATGACAACTCAGAACATGAAACTAGACTAACCTTAAACAAATAACGTGTAGACGGCAATCAGCAAAGGGTAAAAAGGGAAAGGCGGCAGGTCTGGACAACATATACAGACAGCACTTAAAAAGCTCCCAAGACCACCTACTGCAGCTTTGGACAGATCTATTGAACCAGTGTCTAAATTCAGCCAAAATACCAGGAACTTGAAGAACAGCAACGCTAAAGATACTCCTCAAGGGAAAAGGTGATAGACAATCCTGACGTGTATACAGGCATAGTGCTCAAAAGTAAATGTTCACAAGCATTTTAGCAAAACATCTGACCAACGAAATAAACCTGTTCATGCCAGGCTTCCGTACAGAAAAAAAATCACTATACAAGCCGCAGCACACCCAAAAGAGATGTAGAGCAAGCACTGAGACACCCAACTGGGAAATACTATGTCGTCTTTGTGGACTATAAAAAAGCTTTCGACCTTACAAGACTACTCTATTAATGTTTGCTGACGATATGGCTCTGGAATCGTGTTTAGAGCTGGGAACGGAGCAGTTGCTCCTATGATTGCAATTAGTAGTGCAAGTGCAGCGCTCCATCCGGTATTAAACTGTTGCTTAGAAACAAATCGGTGCTTCGTAAGGCGAGCGAAGGACGGAGGAATAGTACTGAATGCATGCTCGCTTGCAGTTCCAGTAATGTTGCTCAACAGATGTGCTAGCAACGTAGTAAATACTACTTCCTAAGTATGAAGAAGGCGAATATATGAAAAATATAGATTTTCATTTATCATTAGTGTTAATATTTTTCTTCTTAATCTGTTTACCCTCCAGGGTCGATTTTTCCCTTAGACTCGGCGAGAGATTCCACCTCGGGCAGTGCTCTGGAGCGTGATACTTTGGGTTGGGGATACAACTGGGGAGGAGAACCAGAACCTCGCCCAGGCGGCCTCACCTGCTATGCTGAACAGGGGCCTTATGGGGGGATGGGAAGATTGGAAGGGACAGGATGGCTGAGGTAGGAATCGAGCCCACCTCTACTCCGTTGAACTTCTGAGGCTGAGTGGACCCCGTTCCAACCCTCATAAATGAAAATCCACAGCCTGTTTCCAGTCATTCGCACTTAAGTGACCGCAGGCAGCTACCGAGCTCGGTCTCTATCGTATCTGACCTTCCTAGATCAACTCTTGTTCTTGTTCTTTTCCAGCCCGGACTACATTATGTTGGCTAAGCCTATGGAGTCTTTCATGTTCACGCTCTTTGTGGCCCGTGTATTTCGGTAGCCGATACCTTCATCTTTCGAAGTGTCGGATCCCTTCCATTTTTCCCTTTGATCAGTGTTAATAGAGGATAGTTGCCTAGTTAGCGATGCTCTTTTGTTTAAAATTCCGCGCCCACGTGGTTAAAGATGACAGCTGTCAAAAAAGCATGCGGCCAAGTACGTTGCTTTGTTTACAAACAATAGCACGTGGTCGTGACGTCACGGTCATGTAACCGTGTCATTTACCTCAGGTGCTGATGCATTAGGAAAAATGCTGATGCCAGTGATTTTGAACTGTCTTTGCTCCTCTACTAATGTGATTATTTCAATGAATGTTATTAAATACCAGCAGTGTACACGCGTGCACAGAAATGGTGTCCGACATAAACAATCAACATTGCCCCACTCCAGTACTGAAAAGGAGGGGGAGGGAGTGAATGGGTTGTTATGAAGGCTGCTTCAGTACCGAAAAGAAGGGGCAGGAGTGAACGGGTAGTGTTGAAGACACAGTATGTGTGTTGCTATACATCCACCACTGTGCATATTTCAATCACAACAGTCTTGTAGTGGGCTGTCCACCTGCAGCAATGTGTTAAGCAGAAGGTGAGGGAATGCCATGCTTTGTTTATATTGGGACACCATTTCTGTGCATGCGTGTACATATAGCCTACATTGACGTTTTTCTGTACAGTAAATCTGTTTCAATTAATGTTTTAAATACTCTAATGGTACAAAGAAAGTAAAATTAATTTTATCCCATTTATCCTAATCTCCTCCTCTAGTAGCGGCGATTCGGATTTAAGAAGTGGGGGGCAAACATGTAAGTACCTGGTTTGTAGGATATAGTGGCGCGGGGGGGGGGGGGGGGCGTATACATAGAAACTGAAAAGAGCTATAAGGTGATAATTATTTTGATGCTGTCTGAGCGAATTTCAAAAGAGAGGTAGAGGTTGACAGTCTATACCAACTTAAGTGCGGTAATACTAGCTTTTTGAGATTTTGATTCAATACTACACAATAAAACTTTCGCCAAAAGAACAATATCACACGTGTTTTACAATTAAATTGAAGTACGGTGTGATTATGCAATTAAAATCATTTAGTATTTGATTACGCACTAAGAAATTAACAGATACTAAATAGACAGCCAGAGTGACGAATGCGCGCGGCAAGCGGGTGAATCATGGCTGTGTCCATTACCTTGGCAAAAGAAATATACCCTTGCTACCCTTCCTTACAGCACATGCAAAGTCTCCACTACTTGGTGTGGCGCTAAACAAATCTGTTAGCCTCGACTTTTGTGAGTATTTCCGATAATAATTTTGTTATTAATTCAAGAAAATAAGGAAAAGATTTAGCTGATAAGACAACAGGGGTTGTACATATTGTTCTTTTAAATAATTACTGGTTTCAGCCGACTGAAATGGAATAAAAATGCAATATTTTCTCCACAAATTTTGGGGACAACTGCTCCCCCCTCCCCCCCTAAAACCTCCACTAATCGCCGCTACTGTCCTCCCCTCACACAAAATATGTGTACTAGGCCTAACATTATATTTTGTTCAATTAAGTGTTCCGAACACGCTTTAAAAAATGATTAACCGTACCATAATTTAGATCAATTTTGTTGTATAAAGTTGGGAAATATGTGATTACACGTCTTTATTACGGTGAGTTTTAAAAGCTGTTCAAACCCACGCCGCTTTCCGCCATTACACATCAAAAGACAAAATAGTTCACCGCAAGATGGCGCCTCGATCGCAGACCGGTTCGTGTCCTGTCCAGCGCAGCGCTTATTCTCTTTGGACTTTGGTCCAGTCAGTGTCCACACCAGGTCCACACTGGCCCACACCGTGCACACCGTTTCGTCCTGGGAGGAACGTCACGTCCATCCTCTTTCTTTGTTCGACGCTGTCTAACTCGGCAAGTGCTACGAGGCGGTTCGAAGCGTATATGTAACAAGGAGCGACAGGTAGGGCTATGAATTTGGATGAACAATATTTTAAGTCTACGGATAATTGACTGAATATAGTATATTGTTTGCTTTTGAAGGTTGTAAGATTTTGTTTAGTTAAAAATTTATCGCTGTCACGATGTTGAAAGCTGGAATAGGCCTAGGTATCTCTCAAATTGATATCAGTTGGAACGTAATTAGTACATAAGGAAATATTCTTTTAGCTGTGAAGTAGGTAGTGTTATATTTACAGAAATATCTGGAGTGGAAAAACACTACGAGTATTTGCATTCACTGTTCGCTAAGTTATTCATTTTTCTGTTTTTGTCCCCATTCAACTTCACTAAAAGGAACCATACGTTGCATTGTGGAAAATTGCGAAGGGATACAAATAAAAGTTTAAACATCGTACTTCAGTTAGACCTACTTTACATGTTCGTAAATTTATTTTTAAATATTGATTAGCCGCTTCTTAAGATTTAACAGCGTTCATATGTAGGACAGTAAAAAAATATTTCATGATCACTCCTTCATGAATGGTTGCTTAAAAAATTCTCATACCCCCAGAATATTTGATTTAAATTAGGTACGTTTGTAAGTAGAACAATTAGACCTAGAATGGATTTACAGTTTCACTTGGAACTCATTTTCCTTAGACACGATTGGGAAGTTACATATCGGTAGATCCCAGAACATGAGGTACCTACCGTATTCATTGTATATCCTGAGTATCTTTTCGTCCTACAATTTTTGGGCCCTTATTGAAAATACCGGGGTATCTGACCTAATGCTAGGCCAAAATAAATTACAAAACATTGTTTCATAATTTGCATTTTTTCTTTTGTTTTGTTTAAAAAGATCTATTGCCCCTACTTGCGCCATAGACCTATGTTAGGAACCTGCGTGTGTTTGGAAATTGCGGAAGTGTAAAGTGTCGAATGTGAGGAAAGGAACGTTAGGTACGACACAAACACCCAGTCCCCAGGCCAGGGATATTAATCATTTACAATTAAAATCCCCTGGTCTGGCCGGGAATCGAACCCGGAGTCGCCGGGTGACTCATTGCCCCTACACCGCGGGGCCGGACACACAATTCGCTTAAACATGCTTCAGGCTTACGTACACTTTCCTCTTAAGATTAGAGATCAATAAATAATTCCAAACTGTAGCTCATGTTACGGGGTGCCGTAAATTAATGTAGGATGCACCTCATATATTCTAAGTAATTACTCTATCGGCGAATACACAAATTTGGAGGCTGTTGCTAAGAAAAATGCCTATTGTGGAAGTACCACCCTCATTCCCAAAGTTTCCATACTGTGTTCAGATTCCCTTAGCTGTGGAAGTGTGAAGTAAATAGGGTATTTACAGATCGCGGATAAGGAAAATTATATAGTTGGAAAACAGAGTATTTGCATTCACTGGTCGGCAAGTTCTATTCCTTTTTTCTTTCCCATTCAAACTCCCTTAAAGGGAACCGTGCGGTCCCTTGCGAGAAAAATTGAGACGTGAGGACCTTACGGTAGAATGGGTCTGATATGAAGCGAGATGAAAGTTCGTAGCAAGCAAAGGGGACACGGTAGCAAGTTTTTGATGACCGGAAGCCCTTCTTGACGTCAGGCTAATTAAGAGGATTTTACTGAGGTGAAACGAACGTTGCGATACACAATGATGGTAGGGAGAGGGTGGAACCAATAGTACAAAGGTGTCCGCTCAAGTTAGTCTACATCCAGACGAATCGTAATCAACAGCGTCGTATGCTCTCGCTCCATATTCAGAGCACTGCGGAGAGGTTTGCAGGTGAAATCCAGGTTTTTGGCTCGCAATGTCGTTGAGAAATTGAAATTTTTTCGACCTATGCGACTTGAACTAACAAACCACGGTAGACCTAAACGCCTTAACTATCATGGTCACAATGCGGGCTAGACTTATTATTTTTGTAAGGAATTTAAAATTTACTAAATGACAAACCCTTTAAATAGGCCTACTGTTTTCGTATAATTTGAAAATTTTATACGTCTATTTTGAAGAAAATGGCAAAAGACCGGTACTGTCCAATGGCGCCTAAACCAACATGTTCATGAAAATGTTTGGCTATTAACGAATACGCTACCGGCATTTTATTAACTATTCCGGGTATTGTTGCCATTGATGCTTTCACGGCCCGTACTTATAAAGACCCGCCCAGGACCCGCCAAGACCGTTCTAGCGTGCGCCACCACCCTGCCGTTTTCACAGACCGCCTGGCTAACATACGCTAGATATGCGCTGGTTAGATAATTTTAATATATTTGAGTCATTCGGTGCTCAAAATTAAAATGTAAATACTGCAATACTGTTTATTTAAATGATAGTCTTCATTAAATACTGCCAGCATAATTGCATCAATTACATCGGAGTGTAAATGTTTAGATTGACTATCACGTAGTCTCGTGCATGAGCAGAATACCTGGATCAAGATAGCTACAATATTGTAGTGGTTATGGTCCTAAGCCCTGAGGGGAATACATTGAAATGTTATTTTAATTTCTTACGTAGTATTCCCCCACCCAGAAACTCATTCCTACCGGCCCTCTGACGAAAATTTCTGGGGAGAACACTGATGTTGATAAACAGAATACCGATATTTAACTTTCCTGCATTAAACTTTTCATTAACTTTTCGTGTTTTCGTTAAAAAATTTCGGTTTGCGCATGCGCAAGGACTCAATTAGTGTACGGTACCGTACGCAAATTCGCAGTGCCGAATACGAAGCTTTCTTATTTCTTCTAAAAATGGACTTATCAAATCGCAAGCGAAAGTTCTAATATTCTGTATTTCTTAAAATCTGTATGGGTTTCTTTTAGCTGTGTTCTAATGTAGTTTTATTTCCAGCTTTGCTCCTCACTGAAAACCTAACCTTCCGTAATCACTTGTATATCATCAAAATAATACGATCCTAACTAGGTTATATTAAGATTTTCTTTTCTTTATTTTGCAATTTTACCAATATGTTGGGATTGTTGTATAGCCTCAGGCACAATAACTGAAATTGCTTGATTTGATAGTAAAGACAAATACACACATGGAATGTTGAGTCACCAGCTGTGGAGTTTGCTGCGGTCAAGATGTGGGCTACCACTAGACTAAGGTTACTCCTTATCGATAGTTGGTTTTGTGAAAGTCAAGCCGTAAGTGTTTTGAGCTACCAGAGTAGCTTGCTGTGCTGTCGATGCTGTTTCAAAACTTATGTCTTGGGTTCTGCCACTGCAATACTCAACACCTCATCAGTGGAAATAGTAGCTGCGGGTTCAACAAATTAAAGTCCTTCTTTATGGCTAAACGGGTAGAATGTTTGCCTTTGGTCCGATGGCCCCGGTTCAATTCTTGAAATCAACCTCCTCGTACTCTTAATTCCCCTCTCTTCGGAACTGGGTGTTTGACATCTTCATTGGGTCACCACCAAGCCTTTCCAGAGGCTATGCACTGCATTAGTAATTATCATCAAATGAACATGTGGAAATTTACAGCGTTACAAGCGGTCCTACACGTTTTTCACTGGTTTATTGGCCTTCTCGCTAAATCAGTGGTGGTGTCCGACCCACGATCACGGGTTCAATTCCAAACCACAAAGGAGAATACTGAACCTGAAAGATTACATTTCATGTTAGCAGATCTATGCATAAAAAGAAAATTATACTACTCCTATAATGGCTATAACAGCAGACATTGCAGGGTCTTCCTACAAGGAGTGAAATACTAGCACTCTGTTATCTATATAATTAAGTCAGAAGTATGAGATGAGGAAGTATAAGGAACACATGGTTGCTCTCTCCCTGGTTAGCAGTGGCGATCTAACGGACCGAAGCTTTGCATACCTATCCCCTCGGTCCCCTCACCTACCTGATATACAGCAGAGAGTCTAGAGAGGGACGTACCGCCAGGGCTGCAATGTCGGTCTCCAATGCCTTGCACTCAGAATTACGAGATGTTTTTCCTCTTTGCTTTAAAGATTTATAAATGGAACAGTGTGTCAGGTGTTTGCAGATGCTTACATTATAATGTTCTTTAAGATTTTCATTGTCTGGTGTGTGGGCTTCACAGATAGCATTGGTAGCCCTCAGCATAAGCAACTGGCCACCAGTTGCTAGGAATCTGTTATAAAAAATATTGCCTGTAATTAGTGGAGCCGGCTTTCTGATAATTTGTAATATTTCTGGCAATTTCAGGCCCAATTACTGTCAATGAGGACTGAATGTCGTGTGGGGGCATTCTCAAAAAAATTTTGAAAGCCTACTGTATCATGAATTAAAAGTTGTGACATAAGTGTTCTCTCCAGACTTAATTCTAAATGCCTTTCCATAGCCATAATGCGCAGGTAGTTCTAGAAAATTTATCCCAAGAGTACCACTATTACATTAGAGTGAAATAGCACTCTAAAATACATTGCTTTTACGAGGGTCGAGTCATAAGTGATGGCAACTAATTTTTCTCGCGAACAGGAGACAACACGGAAAATCTAAGATATGTATTTGGAAATATAGGGCATGTACTTAATGCACAGTGCCTTTAAGACAAATTCTGACTTTGGGAGATTCTCGTAGGAAAGTGACAGAACACAGGCCATTGATAAACATTGTTTTATGGTATGGACAGCAAATACACAAGACTATGTACAAAGGACAGGTCTCCACTGGTTACAGACCTTCAAAATAATCACCCAAGGTTTCCATTGTGTGTTGCCAGCGGTGGGGCAGGCGCTGAATACCATTCACTGCACGTGTATCGCTAACCTGCGACACCTCTCTCCGAAATGCTGTTCAGATGTCCTCTGTTAGCAAACTATTGTCAACGTAATGGCTTCTTTACTTTGGGGATTAGATCATAGTCACATGGGCTCAGATCAGGCGAATAAGGTGGGTGTGGAAGAACCTCTCATCCCCACCATTGTAAGCGATGGTGAACAATGGCTACTGTGTGAGGTGTCGCGTTATCGTGTAGGATTATGTCGTTGTCCAAAAGATCTGGACGTTTGATTCGCACTGCACGGCGCAACTGGTACAACAAAAAGGAATTCTAATAAACTGCATTGACAGTGTGCCCCTCGCGCACTGGATGACACAAGAACACCGTGAACATCGTATGCCAGGATTACCATAACCTTACTGGGCGAATGATTTTGTCGAATCTTGTCTCCGTGCTGATACCTGACAATGCCATTCACTTGACTGTCTCTTCAGTTCAGGTTCATTCGCACATGCCCATGTTTCATCGACTGCAATAATGCGATTCAACATGGCTTGTCCTTCTTGCTGAAACCTCTCCAGATTGATCCGACATGTTTCATAACGAGTCCACTTCTGTACCTCAGTTAAGTGACATGGCACCCACTTTGCACAAAGTTTACGCATCTGTAGATCCTTGTGTAAAATGCGCCGTATTGTCGCTGCTGGTATTGCTGTATTTTCTTGCAATTCCACTAGTCGGCGCCTGTCCTCGTAAACACTGATCGATCAACATTATCCGTCCCTGGCATGCACACCTAATGCTTCCTGCAGCTCTGCATTGCATTGGCGTGCATTTCTGTCACAGAGAATGCTATTTTAATATACGATCGTTGCTCCTGCTTGTTGACTTCCATTTTGTGACTCGCTCACACTCTGAACTTGGGGGCACGCTTAGACGCACACTGTTGTTAACATGCACCACCTAGTGGCATCATACGCAAGTACATACCGTACGTTTCCAAATGCAAATCTTAGGTTTTCCGTGTTGTCTCCTGTTCACAAGAAAAAAATAATTGCCATGACTTACGACTCAACCTATGAATTGTAGTTTTGAGGCTTCTTTTAATGCTTTTCTATATTTTAGTGAATACTTTTTGCCACTAGAACATACAACACAATAAACACATAATAAAAAATGCATACATTTTGATTACTCAATACATAAACTAAATTTACAGTAGCTTACCATATTGAATAAATTCCAGAGTTTCTGAAATGAAAATAACTAAGCAGAGTTCTGAAATGTGTACTTAGTACAGCGTAACATTTTGACAATGTAACTTTTTAAATTAACACAGAAATAACTGAACTCCTTTCATATGCTCTACTTTGGGGTTTCCATGTGCACAGTCCAGACAAGAGAAAACAGCATGTTCTCTGCAAATGTAACTTGAACAGTGCACACACATTGGTTTGGTCTTTGTTCTTTTTCATTCTACAGAAAACACATATTCCCCATTACTGCTGTTCTCAATTCATTGCCTATCCTTGGAAACTCCTGGAGCCTTATTTTGATGCCATGGGGAATGCATGCATGTGATGTGGTCTCTGCTTAATTCTGTAGAAATACACCCACAGTATCTTCTGCCTGTTGTAAGGGATGTCCAGGTAATGATTTTAGAACCATGTACTTCATGCTGTGTTTGTTCGTTCATACTGCCTGCTTTACATTCTAGATTTGTTCATAACCGCTGATATTTAGAAGGGAGTAGAACAATAGTGACAGTTGTTGACTCTTGAAACTGTTATTTATATCACCTTTCATGTATGCATGTCCAACCCTTGTTCCAGTTCTCTATGGCAGTGGTGATGATTGGTGGAGCGTGGCAGTCGTTCCCCACATTTTTATTCTAATTTAGCTGCCTGAGACTAGGAATTATAGAAATTATAGCGGGGGTATATTGTTGCCAAGGGCATGGGCACATGTGTGATTCATCCGCTTGCTGCACGTATTCGTCTGGCAGTGTCTTAAGTGTGAGTTTGTTAGTGTGTGGTCAGATACTAAATATTAAATTCTATAATCACACCATACTTCTATTTAATTATACATGTGTAATTATTGTTCCTTATAAATTTTTACTGTATGGTATTGAATTAACTCAATAATAATAATAATAATAATTACTATTACCGTACTTAAGATGGTAGACTGTGAACATTTACCTCCGGCAAAATTGACTCAGAGCATCAAAGCTTACCCTTTTATAGCTGCCCCCCCCCCCCCCCCCACTTCTAATTCCCAATCACTGCTACTGCTCTACGGGGTTGGGTACCTCCTGTGGGTGGGGGATACAGATGAATACATCCACAGTATCTTCTGCCTGTTGTGATGATTTTAGAACAATGAGACTACTAGTACAATTATGTGAGGAACCCATGGGTCAACTTTCCCTGCAATGAGTACCACTATGTGAGGACCACCATGGATCCATTACCTAGGAGTAGTACCCTTGAGGAACACCATGGGTTTGGGCATTGCCTGTACTTACTATCGTGTGTATTCCACAGAGACGGGGCAGGAGTTGGCGGCATTCGGCTGCGCAGGCTTATGTCCATGTGCCGTAACACTGCGCTGGAATGTCGGTTCCCCTTTGTTAAAATAGGCCTGCACTACCTATGAGAAACTTCATGGGTCTGCAGTGCCTATGATTAGTACCACTGTGACCACCACGGGAATATCAGCGCCCGTGTTTAGTACCTTTATGTGCGAAACACCATGGGTTTGTTACCTATGAGTGCTGCCATTGTGACATACCATGGGTCTAAATTTCCTGCAATTAGTGCCACCATACGAGAAACATGAGTCTGTTACCTGTGATCAGTAGCACTTTAGGAGTACCATGGTTCTGCTTTACCAGTAATTTGTACGATTGAGGGGCCGGTGACCTGGAATTTGGACTCCTTTAGATAATACGTATCATCCCAGTAATGAAGGCAATGAGAGTTGGATTCACTGATCGTTTCACGATCATTTTTTCATCATTCGTTTTAGACTGTAGTCAGTGGATACATTTTGAAGTTTCATTTTGTTGCACCTCATACCATTAGGGGCTGATGACCTTGCTGTTAGGTCGCTTTCAACAGTCATAATCACAGGGTTGGGTATGAAGTGATAACTCTTCGTAGCGAGTTTTTACAACCAGGCCCTTCCTGAGGTCGAAGGAGTTAAGTGAGATATATGATAGTAGGAAGAGGGAGGAAACCCAGCACTGGCCCATCGAGTACTCCTATTGCATAGCACCAAGGGGTCTGCTCAAGGCTTAGTTGCCATCTGACGGACGAATCCTGAACAGTCATATGCGCTCGCTCCATATGAATACTGTGGAGAGGCTTTTGGCATGCAATCTAGTGATTAGAAATCTACTCACCAGGCAAGTTGGCCATGTGGTTAGGGGTGCACAGCTGTGAGCTTGCATCTGGGAAAGAGTAGGTTTGAATCCCACGACCACTTCCTTCCCAATCGTAGGCCTTTCCTGTCTCGTCGCCAGAAGACCTATGTCGGTGCAACGTAAAGGGAAAAAATCTACACCTTTCATAAGGTGGTGACATGTAAATATATCTTCATGCAAGGAATAATGTAATAAAACTTTGTGCGATGAGTACGATATGAAAATTAGCCTTTTCCTAGACTGGAGTGGTGTCAATAGGTACGAAACCAAACAATTGAGTGTCATGTTGGAACAGGTGGATCATTTCAAGCATTTAGCATGTGTGTTCTCACAGGATGGTGGGATAGTGATATTGCAGCAAAGGTCATGCAGTGAGCTCGCCGTTCCGATCAGGAGTATTCTGTAAGAAAAGTCCACACCTTGACAGAACTATCTTTACACCGGTCTGTTTTCAAACCAATTTGGCTTTATGGGAGTGAAAGCTGGCTGGACTCAGGATATCTTATAAGTTAGAAGACATGAATATAGTGAATGATTGCTAGTACAAATAGGTGTGTACGGCAGGACCACGAACCTACTACGCTGTCATAACTGGGAGGAGGATAGGAGGTTCCGAAGTGGCTTGCCGGCAGATTTGAGTGAAATAGATTAGCTCTCGCGGACCAAACAACCCTCTGTGGCTGGGGGGGGGGGGGGGTGGAGGACATAGACAAAGAATACATCCACGATATCCCCTGCCTGTTGTAAGAGGTGGCTTGAAGGAATGCTGAATTTTGAACCATGAAATTACCTGTGATTGGTACCATCACGTGAAGAACACCATAAGTCACTTTACCTTGTGTCTGTGGATGGATCACTATGGGTTTACCAGTACCTGTGCATAGTATCCACTATGACGAAGGCTCTCCTCTGACGAGGTTTGATTGGAACACCACTAAGCAGATAGAGGCTATATTTGGAGTGTTTCAGCATCTGATTATGGACATTGTGGGTCTGGATGCTGCCTGTGATTAATACTACTATATGAGCGATGCTGTGGGTCTGCATTGTTTGTGATTAGTATATTACCTGCGAGTAGTACCACAATGTGAGGAACACCACGAGTATATCTATATATTAAGAAAATTTTGAAAACTAAAGTCAGTCTAGCCATTCTATCTGGCCGATTTCCTTCATTCTTTTTTTAACTGAAAGGTATTCATGCACAGATTTGTCATCAGGTACTGAAAATCACTTAACTTCCGCCTTCCTCAAATTATTTGATTTTTCAGTTTATCTCTCTGAAGCAGTTGTATCTTTGGTTCTAATTGAGGTATGGAGTTCGTTTTGGCCTAAGAACACTCAGTGGTTCAAGCTCTTTCATTTCAGCTCTTAACTATTCAAATTGGTTGATTCTGAGGAAAGTTATGAGTGCACATTCGACATCTCATTTCTTCAACATTTTTTCTCATTGAAGCAATCATATCTTTTGTTCTAATTGAGGTACACAGTTAGTTTTGGTCTACAAACACTCGGTGAATCAAGCGCTTTCTTTTGAGGTAATAACTACTTAAATTGGTAGATTCTGAGAAAAGTTATGAGTACATTTGTCTCCATGACGAAGATCTTTGAAGGACTTTTTAACAGTTCGGCGCGTAGTGTTGCTCCAGGGAACATTTAGTTCAATTTCTTTGTGAGATGTATTTTCAAGTGTTTTGACATATTACATTCTATTACCACAGCAGATCATGTGCTTTATTTCATTAACTTGAGACTTTGCATATATGTCCGTGAGGATAGTAACGAACAACAGCATACTTTGTACATTGCGGGCGGAGCCAGCGGGAAACTGCTAGTTACTTGTGATTAGGACCGTGGGCAGATACATTAAATAAATAAAGTGCAGATCTGAAAATGGCTATCACTGGTTCTGACCCCTTAAATCTTTCGTTGAAAGACGAGTGCAGATAAATAATTTGCGCTGTTCAGATAGTATAGAGCCTCCGTGGCTCAGGCGGCAGCGCGCCGGCCTCTCACCGCTGGGTCACTCCATGCGAGATTTGTGCTGGACAAGGCGGAGGTGGGACCGGCTTTTCTCCGGGTACTCCGGTTTTTCCTGTCTTTCATTCCAGCAACACTCCAATATTTCATTTCATTAATAATTCATTAATCATTTCATTAATCCAAAGACTGAAATCACGACATCCACTCCTTTGTGATGCTGCTCTGAAGACTTCAACCAACTTCAATGCTTTGGAGGAGTGGAAAGGCTGCTGGAATAACTCCTGATTTGCCCCTGCATAACATCTTTAGAGGGGAAAAAATTGCAAATGGATCCGAACTGCCACGTGCAACTCGGTCCAGACTGAACAGGATCAGGACAGGTCATGGAAGGTGCAAAGATTTTCTCTGCAAGTGGAACTTTGTACCATCTCCAGAATGTGACTGTGGAGCCTCTCGCCAGATTATTCGCCACATTGTAAGCGAGTGTCAACTACGGGCTTACCCTGGTAGTTTGGAAGTCTTACCAAAACTCTACCTACATAATTCACCCGTTGATTTCAGTGAATCTGTCAAAGATTTCTTGGCATTATGATAGACGAACATCTTTCTTGGAAGCAGCAGGTTACCAGCATCTCCAGGAAAGTATTTGTGACACTTCACTCAGAAGATTCCGCAACATATTTTCTCGTATTAAAAGAATGGCTCATTTTCACTCTGGTATTACCTCATTTTGACTACTGTGACACCATGTACGACGACCTGACTGCTACTCTTAACAACAAACTACGAGCGCAAAACGCCTGTGTTTGCCATATGTGACCTACGTTACTTTGACAGTGTTACACCTGCCTACGATGAACTTGGTTGGCTAAAACTCAAACAGCGCCGTAATCTTCATGCTTTATGCCTTCGTCGAATACTCTCCTCATGCTCACCTCCCTACTTGTACAGTCAATTTCACCACCTCATTCAATCAGTTTTGGAACACGGTCAAAATCTGATACTCTTATCTATTCCACCTCACCACACCACACGATACACTCATTTATTTCTTCGGCACGACAATGGAAAGCATTACCCATCTCTTTCAGAGGAGCCTCACCTGCTATTTTTAGGCAACTTTGTCACCGCTACCTACTAAGTAATGCTATGGAAATATTGTAGATTTAGCTTTCCTCAAACTATAGACTTTATATAATCCTACAATCACAGGAATAGAACCAGCTTTTGGGTGGTTAGGCCGTGTGCATTTTGCAGAGTTTCGCCCAGACGTGCCAGTTGGGCTCATCAGCTGGATTGGCACGCCCCTCCAGGACTGCTTAGCAGTGGCAGACCAAGCGCATGGTCCCGCCGTGTTAGCAAATAGGGATTGCTAACCTGCTAAAAAAGAAGTGAATTCTCAGTTTCAATAAAAAAAATAAAAATAATAATCCCACTGTTATTACCAAGGATAATAGAAATTAGCTAATCATGTCATAATTGTATAAATAATCTTCATAAACACCACCATCATAGTCATTCTCCTATTTTTATTTTTTATCGTATTGTCTTGTTTAGTAGTTGAAAAATGTTTCAATAGTATTTATTTCAATTTTGCACATGTAGAAACTGTATTTTCTGGTTAGATGGAAGAGAGGGCCTAATGGCCTTAATCTTGCCAGACAAAATAAATCTGTTGTATTGTATCTCCAACAGCGGAAGCACTACAGTTGGACATTCAGATATAACACTAATGCCTGAAGTGAATCAATGTTTTATTGTTGTGTATATATTGTATATTATGTATATAATTTCTTCCATACGCTAATAATAATAATAATAATAATAATAATAATAATGCTCATTGCCCCAGAAGAGTGCGATAGGCTTTGGCAGCCAGCACAATTCACATCCTCGCTGCTAGAACGGGGCTTCATTCAATCCATTCCTGACCTGGTCTAATGACTGGAAACAGGCTGTGTATTTTCTTCATTCAGATAGTATACTTAGAGAGATGAATTTCATTTTGAATGGTATTGAACTGTGATTACAAATAAATTATAAATTAAAATATTTCCACCTTTTCGATACTAAATCAAGTAATGTGGGTTACATTACATTGGAACTAGTTTCAACCTATTTTTTAAGGTCATCAGCACATTGTGCAACTCTCAATTTGGCTGATCTTAAAAAATAAGCCGAAACTAGTTCCACTAAATGTTTCTTCTGTAATGTAACTCACATTACTTGATTTTGCATTGAAAAGGTGAAAATATTTCTCATAATTTTTAATTTAATTGAGATAGTATACTGGTCTGAGGATTATGGTTTCATAGCTTTTCTTTGAACAACTTTTTCATAAAGTTACATATTTTCTTTTGGGAGGAGAGTTTCTTAATTAAATTGAAATAAGAAATTAAGTGGTTCAACCTATTCAATACAAGTAAATAAAGAAATGTAGTGTTATATTCTTATTTGCTTAAAAAGAGGTACCGGTTTTGACCACCAATCTGGGTCATAATCAGCCGATTAAAAATACAAAAACAGTGCATAGGAAAACACAGAATTAAAGGATAAGTCTTTCACAAAAGCAGTTCAAGAAGCAATATAAGACACTGCACGATTTTAAATCATAAAATCTGGAAGAAGTCTAAGATCAGTCAATTATATGCAGCAAGGCGCAAGTCCCTGAAGAGTAGCACAACACACGTAATGTCCGGCACTGTGCCTTAAAATGTTTACGAGAAGGTGTGAACAGTTCATTAAACAAGCTTGCAAACACTGCCAGGCGCGAAGTCACAACACGATTTAATAATTTTGAAGTCCAAAAATTGTGTAGAAGTCGACAAGTCGCTTAAATAAAGTAAGATGCTAGCTCCTGAAGATCAGCGCAACATACGCAATGTCCGGCACTGTGCTTTTAAACACCGATGAAACTCGGTGAATAGCTTAAAGAACAAGCCTGCAAATGCTTTAGTTGCGAAAATATATAGTACAAGTTAATATAATTGAAGTATATATCAATGTTGATAGGATCATGTAGATTCTTTAGAGATGCGGAATAGTTTTTTTTACCTCAACCCCTATTGTCTTATATTGCTTCTTAAACAGCTTTTGTGAAAGACATCCTTTAATTCTTTGTTTTCTTATGCACTGTTTTTGTATTTTTAATCGGCTGATGATGACTCAGATTGGTAGTCGAAACCGGTACCGCTTTTTAAGCAAATAAGAATGTAACACTACCTTTCTTATTTACTTCTATTCAATAGGTTGAACCACTTAATTTCTTATTTCAATTTAATTGTGATACAGTTCAATACGGAACATTATGAAATTTTTATCTTTAAAAGGAGTTTCTTGTTGCTGCGTGCCCTGTATTCTTAGTCACCTTTATGGGTGTAACTGGTTGCCTAAATTGTTTCTTGTATTTTCTAGGTATACACAACATTGAAAACAATCCCTTGAAGGTGGAATGTTCAGCTCTGTCCATTTCTGGTAGATCAAGCAGCTCAGAACAGAAGAGGTCCTGATGTCAACAAACTTTCCATCCGCATAGCAGACTCTACAAACTCAATTGCCACAGTCTCAAGTTTTCTATGTTACCTGCAACAAATTGTGATGGGAGATCATTTCTCTGTGCAAAAACAGGTCTGTGTTACTCCATTTTGATTTATAATGTTTTAATTACTTTTAGAAGTACCAAGAACCTCATTTATCTGGCCCTCATTAATCCAGATCTCCGGTTTATCTGGGTCAAAAAGAATACTTTATTTTTACTTGTACAGTATTTCTTTTACGGCGTTGACTCTTCTTGAATGTCTTTTCTGCCAAGGATAGTTAACGACAGGAATTGGAAGTAATTCAGTTATGGTCTATCAATGGTACCATCCTGGCGTTCGCCTAGAATTGAGAATGGGAAACAGTCGAAAACCTTTCCCAGGACGGGTGAGGTGGGATTCGAACCCACGCTCTTCTGAATGCAACGCACTATTAATTCACAGATGGTGAATTTGAAAATGAAACTAGCACTCCATTAGAAGCAACAATAACTCGTGGAGAGGTAACAATGCAGCTGGACAAACTGAAAGCCTATTTAGAATCCTTGAGTGAAACCACACCGGCAGAACTGTTAGTAAAACGTCTCCATGATCATGCTGCGTGCAAAACACTCTTCAAATTTAAAAGAGAAAAAAACTCACATTTTAGTGCATAAAACAGTCATAAATGTAAGAAAAGTGTTCTGATATTTTTTTGTACAATTGAACAATGTATTACCGTACAACTTGTGTTAATCGATTATATAACATGTACTGTATTTGTTTTTTTAGTGTTATCCGGATGATCTGGATTTTCTATAATCTGGATCAGTTCCTGTCCAGATAAATGAGGTTCTTGTGTAGCTCTTTTAATATTTTGGGTAGATTCTCCAGTTTGTTTTTAATATATTGTACATGAGCATATTTACCCATTCTTCACATGGAAATTTGCAGTGGATTACATATGTCCTTCAGGAATTCATGCAAAGTAACACGGCTCTATTCACATGTTTTATGAGACGTTAAAATATTTTCTTATGAAAGCAAGTGACCGTAACATGAAATATGAAGAAGCAAAACAATCGAGAAAGAGAGAATGTGGACTATTTCCAAATCTGTTGTACGGTGCAGTTCATGGTCCAAATTTGTGACATTCTTGATGGTTCTCAAGTTGCACATTGTATCTCTGACCACTGGCATGGCGTTCTGACGATGATACCTCCCTCAATATTTGGTCCATCGAAAAGAGTAAAATGGCTCTTTATATTTTCCCCGTTACCCACCTTGAAGTGACATGCACATGTCCTACGGGACTTGGACTAAAAATCCGATTTTTTGTAATCTGCCTTATAAATATGTACAATGCATAAAGGAATGGAGATAACATGTTCTTAAACATTTGTTATGTAGTCTTTTGATAGACCTAATATTAATGAAAGTAGTTGAGAATCATCCCATAAATACCAACCCCATGCGATTACCATGACATGGTATGCACCTGATACACAATCCTGAGTAGATTCCAAATACATACAGACTGACACCAAAGGGAAAAGTTCTACCTCGTTTCCTTCGTGTTCAGTTACATAAGGTGGGGTTAATTTTCAAGCTGAGTGAAATATTATGCATCAGATTTTCTCCTGTTAAGGATCCTTCAAATAACTGAAGGTCTGTAAGGGTGTCTGTCACTGGCTTGAGCATGAAGCCTGTAGAAAATAGTAATTTTGTCATTTTAAGAGTAAGCAAAATTATGCACATAACAAAAATTGTTTAATATGGTGGGGCGTTTCACATAGTCTACAAATTTTTACATATAATAAAGTGTAAGAGAAAATTGAAAAATCTCTCCTGGTTTTTCCTATAAACCTCCTATTTTGTTTGGTGATTGATATAAAATGCACTTTGGTGTTTGACTTCAATCTTCCTCGCAAGACAAATAGTTATTTGTATTTTAAAGTTTTAATGACCCAGATGCATCTATCTTTCACGTGTTTTGTAAGATTTATCATTGTATTAATCTTCACATCAAGATTTTAAGAATTTCTAATGCCCCAGCCAAATGTATCATTGATATGAACTTGATGTGAACTTTGATCACAATTATTTTTAACTATTAATTTTGTTTGCTTGCTTATGTGTGTGCATTGATGTTGTGTTTTTTGTATCTTGCACTTTTTGAACTATCAGCTGATGACCCAGATCTGGAGTACCATTTGTAAACGATATGTGATGTAACTCGCATGAGTATTCTTGTATTGTAATCTGGCTGGCTGGGCCTATTAGATGGCAGACTGAGTAAACTAAAACTCTCCTGGGCGTCTATGGCTGAGGTTTAATGAATTTTGCCGGGTAAACACCAATTGTCACCAGATTTCTTTTACGTGCCGAGTGTCGAATGGTCTTTTTCCGCCTTTCAGAAATCGGACTATCTCTGCCTGGTTTGAACCCGCTATCTTGGGATCCGGAGGTAGACACTCTACCACTGATCCAGAGGCAGTATTGGTAATGATAGAAGTATTAAGAATGAAAACTTTCTAACCTCCTAGTCTGTCTTGTTTGTAGTCCAAGTCGACTTTAATCTGGTATAACTTAAGTACTTAGATGTGCAAAAAAGGCAATTAATAGATTAGAGGTGGGGAAAGGAGATATTTGCTTCGGAGGTAGATGCCAGAGATTGACGTAATTTAAATGTGAAGGCAGTGTTAGATATCACCAGACTTCAGTACATCTGGAGGGAGAGATGGTTTTGGCACAACGTTAGGAAGTCTATTAATTTGGAAACAAGAGGCTCTAATGTTATTGGCTTTACATCCCACCGAGTAGTTTTACGGTTTTCTGAGACGCCAAGGTGCCGGAATTTAGCCCCGCAGATCTTTTACGTGCCAATAAATGTACAGACATGAGACTGACATATTAGAGCACCTTCAAATACCACCGGACTGAGCCAGCATCAAACCTGCCAAGTTGGGTTCAGAAGGCCAGTGCCCCAACTGTCTGAGCCACTCAGCCTGGCAACAAGAGGCTCTGAGGTTCACCCAGCTTGCACTAAAAGCAAGTCCCAGGTTAGTGGCTGGGCTTGTCACTCTTTCAAGAGCCTTCACGGGCTGTTCAGAAAGAGTTCCACCATTTTAGGTAGGATTAAGGCGGAAACACACTGCTATCACTTGAACGATCTCTGGGCTGAGTCAGTGTGGAGGGGAGGTTGTCACTGCATGCGGTGTGAAGACAGGAAACACACTGTCTTTGCGTTAACAGATCACAGTATGCTTTGTCTGATGGCAAGCTACGATAGTACATACAGTTCTGTCGCAGATGACTGTGGGTACATGAAAGTTTTTTTGCGGTGAATACCACAATTTAGTAAGGGAGCTAAATGGGCATCCAGAAAAATTTCAGATGTACTTCAGGTTGAAAAAAAAAAAAAAAATTCAACTACTTACATAATCTCAAGGATGAAATTGTTGGCCGAAGTACGCTCTGCATTTGCAACCGATTCCGAGGAATCCTACACAAGCTTTACAGATATGAGAAAATTTCAAAAATTACTTCAACTCGCTTGAAGGCTCCGCCATAGCAATTACCAACAGTTCATCATGGAAGAGTAAATTGAACAGAGAGGAAAAGAACTGTACGGTAGTGAATGGATCATACTATATTTATTCACCGATCTCGAAATAAACAGGATAATTTGTATTTGTGTAGGGTTTAATTTATTATGTACTGCTCCATAGCTAAATGGTTAGCATGCTGGCCTTTGGTCACGGGTCCCGGGTTTGATTCCCGGCAGGGTCGGGAATTTTAAGCATCATTGGTTAATTTCCTTGGCACGGGCTGGGTGTATGTGCCTTTATCATTTCATCATCACGACGCACAGGCCGCCTACGGGAGTCGAATCAAAAGACCTGAACCTGGCGAGCCGAACTTGTCCTCGAAACTCCCTATACTAAAAGCCATACGCTATTTCATTTCTTATTGGGATAATAATCATAAGCACAATTGTGGACTGTTTTCAGCAACTGAATGCCTATTAAAACTAGATACGCTATTTCATTATCATTGGGATAATAATCATAAGCACAATTTTGGATTGTCTTCAACAACTGAATGCCTATTCAAATTAGTATGTGATCTTTAATTCCTTTCCTATTTTGTACCATGCCTCGTGCCACATTTGCTGATTTCTATAGCTAATCGAACCTGTCATACAGATTCTCATGCACCCGCACCAATTCAAGTAACATTATCGCTAAAAGAAACCGTTCTGTTCGCACTTCACGTCTCCAGAATGTGCTAGAGCAGAAAAATGTGCTCCGTGTGAAGAGGGCTGTCACCGGATTCTATGTCACAGTGATGTCAGCCGACGTAAACAGCCGTAACATGAGTGCAGTGCGATCACTACATTTCATACAGTGTGGAAAAGGCATAGCACATCTTTCTTGACAGGTTCGATTGCATCACGATATGCGCAAACTCACGTGAAGTGACAGTGCCTTTACAGACTTGAAGTAGAAATGAAAAAGGCTCTGGACTCAATAGATTTTTTTTTCTGCATTTAGGGCTGTCACCCAAGTGGCAGATTCCCTGTATATTATTTTCCTAGTATTAAATTATTTCAAAAACTTGGAAAATTATTCAACATTACCCTTGTTGAATTATTCTATTCCCTAATTGATCTTATAAATGAATGTTTGCCCCAATTCATTCTTTTGAATTCAAACTTTACCTTCATATGATCTTTCCTAGTTTTAAAAACCCCTGTGAGTGGGGGACACATGAACAATACAGCCACGGTATCCCCTGCCTGACATAAGAGACCAACAGGGGTGACCTAGGTATGACGTTAGAACCATGAGACTACTTGTGATTAGTACAATTATGTGCGGAACACCACAGGTTGAACGTTACTTGAGACTAGTACCGCCTTGTGAGGAAAATCACGGTTCTACATTACATCGGAATAGTACCATTCTGTGAGGAACACTACAGGTCTGGGCGTTGCTTGTGGCGTCATTGTATTCCACTGGTCGGTTCCACTGTGTTCAGACTGGGTCTGCGTTATCTATGAGTAGTACCACTTTGAAAAATAAGATAGCTCTACATGTCTGTGATTAGTACCACTGTGACATCATGGGCCTGCGTTGTCTGAGTAGTGCCATTGTGTGAGGAACACCATGGGTTTGTGTTGCCTGTGGGTAGTGCCATAATGTGAATCACCATGGGTCTACATTGCCTATGATTAGGACTTGCATCCATCAATACTTGCAAAAAATGAAAATGATTGCTTACACAGGTATCCATCAGGCATGTTCAGACAAGACTTAATGTGCGGACCGTATCTGTTTTCTTACAAATTGTTAGCAGGAAGTCTGGGTACTGTTCAGTCCTTTCATCTTCTCAATGAGATGATGAATCTTCCTTATATCCACAGGATCCATTCTGCACAGCGAATAAACCTCGTGATCTGTACAAAACGTTCTGCACACTGCAGTAGTTCATGTAATTCTTTGATAATCACATACCTTCTTGTCACCTTTACACCAATCACCAGTTACTTGCTTTTTCCTCCATATACAACTTAGCAGTGTTTCTAACCAATGTAGACCAATAGGTCCTGCTGGCTTTATCATTTTCACACATCTCATCCATCCTTGCTGTTTTTTCACTTGTTAAACGGCCATTTCCACCTCTGCGATTGCAATATTACTAAATTTCTGGATCATCCTCATTTACCACTTCACTCTCTCCATCGTTTCTCACATTTTAGGAGTTTATCAAAATCTTTCCACCTATTCTATCTCCTTTGGGTCTGTTATTACATTTCCATTCTTTTCCTTCACTTGTTTCGTGTGGATTTTTTCTTTTATCATCCATTTCCTACTCTTGTGGGAATTTCTCCCAACATTTTTTCTTTTCCTCATTTACCACTTGATTCTCTTAATTTTCTGGTACTTGACCTTGCTTCTTATTTTCCTATCTGTTACATTCTTGCCATGCTTTCTTTAAACAACCTCCACCTTTTCATTCCACCAAGGTGTCACTTTTCCTTCACTCTTGCCAAAGTTCTGCCACAAATCTTCTCTGCACAGCTTACAGATGGGTTTTTAAAATTTTTTATTATTTTGACCATTCCATTTCTGATATAGTGATATAGCGATGTGCTGTTTTAATTCCTCCTGGGTTCTATTAATTTCCATACTTTTATTTTCTTGTCTTATTTCTTTACTCACAATTTTGCCACTACTCTGTGGTCTCCAAATGCCTGACCTGATAGTGCTGTTACATCCATTAGCAGTTTAAGATCAATTTTCTCAACCAAAAAACAAATTAAAAAAATAAAAACCTGTGTTCCCCCCCCCCGCCCTTTCACCCCAGTCGTATCTAGTGATCTTTCTACTATTCCTCTTTCTGAACCATTACCCACAATCATTACATTTTTCTCACAAAAATCCATTAACTTATCTCCCTCACTCGGTTAGGGGTGTGCGGCTGTGAGCTTGCATCCAGGAGATACTGGGTTCAAACCCCACTGTTGGGAGCCCTGAAGATGGTTTTCTGTGGTTTCCCATTTTTACACCAGGCAAATGCTGGGGCTGTACCTTAAGGCCACGGCTGCTTCCTTCCCACTCCTACACCTTTCCTATCCCGTCGTCGCCACAAGGCCTATCTGTGTCGGTGCGACTTAAAACAAAAAATCTCGCATTTTTCTCCATATCCAAATAAACCTATCATTTCTTTACCAACCTGTGTGTGTGTATTGGTCTATTAAACTGCTACTACTTAGGTTCAAATAAAATCAAGCAATAATGTGCAGACTTACTGGGAGCAAGCAACAGCCTCTGTGATTGTAGACGCCAACAGTACTGTTTTGTACAGCTGACTTGCTCCAATAATATAAAGCCAAGAAAAGGGTGAAAAGATAATGTCCTTGCTTGAATATTAAAAGTGACTGGAAAACATTAATGCACGTGTTCTGGTAGTTAATGTGGGCATTGAGCCTAGAATGGGATTAGTGGTTGCCTGTGCTTGGTTGCGGCTCACACAATGTCCCTAGCCGAGAAAGCTCGAACGAGCTCGTGAGGCTGCTATGGACACTAGCGACAGGAGTTACGAACAGGCTCGGAGCCCAGACAGCCTAATCAACCACATTTTGCTCACTCAATCTGGGATTTGAATGAGTTTGTGCTTAGTTTGAACAAGATAAAAGTTTTTGACCACCAAGCTGAAAATTGTTACCTAGTGCACTGTTGCAAAAGCAGTGCCTTTTTACCATCACAGAACTTGCAATTATTTGAGAAATTCACTGGATGGCCACTAAAAGTTTGTGTTGCTCCCTGAAAACCCATTGAAGTTTGCAAAGCGAATGACTTAATTTGACAATACTGTATATTTGAGCTTGGGCCGCAGCAGATCAATGAGCCGTAACTCATTTTGAGCCTGGCTTAATGAGCTTGAACAGGCTTGTCCAATAGGCTCATGAGTGTTTGGGTCTCATTCTGAGGCTTACAGCTATTAGACCCATTCCAGGCTCAATGCGTTCTTCCAGCTGGTGCTACACAGTACTGTCAGGTTAATTTGGTTTTTGACCTTTTTATTTGAGGGTTAATTGATATTTGCCATCACTCACTTTTAGGCTTTTGTTACGATGGGGTATAGTCACTTGCTAAGGCATTTTAGAGCTACTGCCAGCAATTATTCAGGCTGCCCCTAACATTGGAAACACTCTGCTGATGAATAGTGTACTCATAGTATGAGTACTGGGCTGCTTTTTCCGCAATCTCCACCGTTCAGAAGTCCATCTTCTCCGCTGTAGATTCCGTTGAGGTCTTCACTCGTAACCCTGAGCTGGGACCCTTGCCAAATGATAGTCTGTGTGCTCTGGTGGTGGGAACTTACATGTTATAAACCTCATTTTAGGTCCGTATTGAAAATTTTAGTTAAACAATAAAGGTGTTTTAATTTGTTCCGCCTATTCAATACTTATATTTTCACTTATAGTGGTTACATAAATAGATTCTTAGTTACATGCAACATGTTTCGCCCTCAATTAAGGGCATCTTCAGCCTAAACACAATCAACAATACAACTAAATTAAAAGTGGAAGTTAAAAGTTTAGTCAGTTATTAAAATTCGGAACATAAAAATGTGAAAAGTGATGCAATATATAAAGATGCTAATGGAAAACTGTCTTATGATTAAACCATAATCTAGTCGGAGACTAAAACACAACAGTAGATAACAAATAACAACTTCCACTTACATAAAACATTTTCTGCATCTGACATTTTCTGGCATGGTTTCAGCCATTTTTATTACCTACCGGTGCTAAGGGCCACTTACAATTTTTCAACAGATGCTTCTGTCTCACTTGCTGACGAATTTCATCAGCGGCCTTGGAAAGATTGCGTTCATGACAATCAAGTTTATGCTTGTGTTCACACCCTCGTGTCGTTGGCTTTATATTATTACCACTTTGGTTTTCCACTAATATTTTATATGAACTGTTTTTAATTAGAATAATAGAAGTTTTAGTCTCCGACAAGATTATGGTTTAATCATAAGACAGTTTTCCATTAGCATCTTTATATATTGTATCACTTTTCACATTTTTATGTTCCGAATGTTAATAACTGACTAAACTTTTAACTTCCACTTTTAATTTAGTTGTATTGTTGATGATTGTTTAGGCTGAAGATGCCCTTAATTGGGGGCGAAACATGTCCCATGTAACTAAGAATCTATTTATGTAACCACTATAAGTGAAAATATAAATATTGAATAGGTGGAACAAATTAAAACACCTTTATTATTGTTGAACTGGTGGGAGCTTGTCGTCAAAATTTGAAATGAATTACAAAATGAAACAAATTGTATTGAACTGAAAAGGTCATTAATGAATTGGAAGGGTAACAGAACACTTGAAATTTACATACCCTTGATTAATACACTGCTGCGCATAGAGTAGTACAGTTTGAGTGTCTCCTGCAGGCTGAGGCTCTGTCTTAGGCTAAGAGAGATCACCATACTCTGTGAGCATGTGGGCCATGATGTAGGACCACAAGAACACACTGGGGGTCTTCTTTCTTTAGTAAATAAGAGTACATGGATTGTCTAAGGTTGAGGGGAAAGAGGGAGGCCCAGAGCAAGATGGATAGACTGTCAAGAATAGTATTTCTATGTGGCAGGAGATGGACAAGGGGAAATAAAAATGATTAAGGGTTAATTGGATCAAATTCCACTACCTCAGTCTTGAAACTTGTCTGACACTCCTCCATTAGTCCTGGATTTCTTAGTTATTCCAATCTTTAACATATTTAAGTTCTTATACATTCTTTGCTCTTCAGTACTGAGTTGGATCCACTGATTATTTTAAATTCATATTTATTCATTCATTCATTCATTCTTCATCACATTTTAAATTCTGATCAATGGATGAATTTTGGTGTTTTAAATTGTCATTACATTTTGTACCATTAGGGGCCAATGACCTAGATGTTAGGTCCCTTTAACCCCTTCAATGGTGGGTTCAGGCAGACTTCCTGTGCCAGAAAGGTGAGGTTTTATTGGAGGAAATTATTTATTTTTAGGAAGCAAGGAATGAGGAACAATTAAGGGAACACATTCATATATTATTCAAAGTTAATAAAAACTTACTTTACACTCTATTTACACTTCTTTTACAGTAGGCCTGTGACATGGTTTTGTAAAATATTGGTGTTTTAAGATCCTTCGACCAATATATTTATATTTCAGACTTTTGTATTATTCCCACCAACACTAATGGAATCATCATTTCCCAATTCCAGTTTCCTGGGTGTGATGTACAAGTGCTTGCCATCTCCATCTGTCTTCATATATCTTCTGATCCAGTACATCCTCCCATTTGTATCCTCTCTCCTCCACATCTGATCTTACAGTCTCTATCCAACGTTTTCTTAGTCTTCCCTGTGATCTTCTCCCTAAGAGATTAAGGTTGAAGTATTTTCTGGCAGGTCTTTCCCTGTTCATTCTCATTATGTGCCCACACCACTGAAGTCTGCGTTTCTTTATGACACTGATAATAGGAACCTCAATACCAGCTACTTTCCTATTCACTTCATTTCTGATCTTGTCCTTTCTGGTTGTTTGGTTCATGGTTCTAATGAGACCTTAACGGCATCCTTGGCAGAGAAGGAGACCTTCGGAACAGCAGAGATGGCGGATGAGGCAACCCATCCTCCCTGGGGATAATTACAAGAGGACACCACTGCCTTGTGGAGAAGGATCTTCAAAGGCTAAGGGAGTAATCCCTGAAAGAAAATCCTCAGCTCTGTTAGGCCTAGCAAGTCAACAGTTGAGTATGACTGTACTGCTTTCAAACTTAACAAGCCTTGGATTTATTCAACGCTAATGCAGTAAACTGCCGAATTTCACAACTGTGCCCCTGCATGTGGAGATTTATTTACAAGTTTTTCAATGCACTTTTAGCATACGAATTTGTTTCGGTCACAATTAAATTTACAACTTCACCCGTTAGAAATAGTTCAAAACAGCCAACTGCACTCTCCTCTGGTAATGATCCAACCCTAACAGGATTTTCCTTAAATGGAATTATATTAGGTTGCCCACTATCCCCTGGCTTACACTTTTTCCACACAATTGTATGTTCAGCATTTCCTACGATCACCTTAGCTTCTGATGTAATATCTTCACTTTCACTAGAAATATTAAGGTCATCATTCAAAGAATCAATATCACTTACCAGAAATACTAATGTCACTTAAAGATTAATCTTTGATGCAGTTCCTTATTTTGTCTTCAAACATCTGTTCCGTTTCCTGCTCGCCATTTCTGTTTACCTCATCAGCTGGCTAGAGATTGTATATGTAGAGAAGATAAGGCATATTTAGGCCAGACTTCTTGAATACAGCTGGAAAACCTGCCATCTGTTGAGGATGCTGGAAAACTTTTTCCAAAGGGATTACAGTACCTTAGAAATTAATGGGCGATCTCAAAATGAACACTGCAGCTAATCGAGAATTTCTTGGGTGGTGACATTATGGGCAAGTGTGCACCACCTGAGAATTTCTCGGGTGTGTCACTGAAGAGGTTAAACAAGAATCATCCTCATTAGATATTGGTGGTGCTGGTTACTTACTGGCATTGAAATGAATCCTGGCCCTGGACTGGTTTGGGAGGACACAAGCTACAGGAGGTATTGGACGGTTCAGTCAATTCAATTAATGATGGATGGGATAAATGTTAGTCTCAGATTATGTAACATTGTTAAACATCTAAGAAAAACGGTGACAATTTGAAGAATGCGTGCAAAACTTTATTAGGCTTAATTACGTAGGTGGTTTGAAAAGTTCTCGGAATGTACTAGAATTAAGTATCTTACCTCAGTGGAACTGCTTTTATTTTTCAACATAGTCTCGCCGTAGACTAATGCATTTGGTCCAGCAATGTTCCAATGCCTTGATCCTATCTCGAATGAGATTCTTTCAGGCCTGCAAAATACCTCTCCAATTCGGCTGTCAGTTCTTCCCTTTTAGAAATTCTCCGTCCGAGGAAAATTTTCAGCTTGGGGAATAGATGAAAGTCTGATGGTGCCAAATAAGGTGGATGTGGCAACAATTCGTACCCCAGTTCATGAAGTTTTGCCATGGCGATAACACTTGTGTGTGGCGGAGCGTTGTCCTGATGAAAGATGACCTTTTTCCTTGCCAAACCAGGCCTTGTTTAGAGTCTCCTTTCCTGTAGTTGGTCTAGGAGGTTTGCATAGTATTGCCCCGTAATTGTTTCGCCAGTAGGAAGATAATCAGCAGAATGCCTTTTGCATCCCAGAAAACTGAGGCCATGACATTTCTGGCCGAATGTACTGCCTTTGCTTTCTTTTGTGGTGGTGAATCAGCATGTTTCCACTGCTTTGACTGCTGTTTTGTCTCTGGGGTATAGTAGTGGACCCAAGTTTCATCTGTAGTCACAAACCGGTGCAAAAAATCTTGTTGGTTGCACTGAAAACGGGCCAGACTTTGTTCGGACATTTCCAATCTGGTGCATTTATTGTCCAATTAAACATAAGTAACTTCATCTTTTGGTCCGTATTGAACTGAGATCACAATTAAATTAGAATCTAACGGGTTCCACCTTTTCAATACAAAATACAATGTTGTTGGATGGTATTTACAACATTATTTATTACAGAACACGTTTCGGTGTTCAATTTTTGACACCATCATCAGCTGCTTAGAAAGTGCGAAAAAACTTGGCAATCTAAACATTAAACAATATATTGTCATACCTAACTCCTTAATATACATATATACAAACAATAGAATATTGCACTAGTTAAAACCTCTACAGTATATTATGCTATCTTAAAATTCTAATATGTAAGAAGAGAATTCTTGTAAGTCATAAATATAAAATTTCTCGTGTGTTTGAGTTGTCTTCACATTCCTTATTGTTCATTATCAAGAGCTGCGGCGCCCATCTTGCGGATAATTTTTTCATACCCAATTCTTCGGTTAAAATATATACCCGTTCAGAAGACACCCCTACAGCTTCAGCAATCTGCCGCACTTCCAGTCGGCGATCCTCCACGACCATTTTATGCACTTTTGCGATAAATTCTGGGGTCGTAACACTTTTTGGCCATCCACTACGCGGATCATCCAAGCTCTCCCGACCAAATTTAAACTTGCTGGTCCACTTGGCAACAGTTGAAAATGGAGCAGAGTCCCCCAGTGTGTTCTGAAAGTTGGCATGAATTTCCTTTGCTTTCATACCTTTCTTTACAAATTATTTAATCACTGCTCAAATCTGATTTTTTTCCTTAGTCACAAATCACTACGCGGGAACAACAAATAGTAGTCACTACCACACTCCTGCAGCTAGAGCACTGACTTGCCACGTGTTCACTCACAAAGGATGTGTGATTATTGCGTGGGAACCTCGTTGCTCTAGCACTGACATCTAGCGGTGATTCCGAGAACTTTTCAAACCGTCCTCGTATAATGCTTAATGTAGTAATAGAAAAACCCAAACCAAACCCCATGGCGCAACAACCCCGAAGCGCCATGGCCTACCAAGCGACCGCTGCAGATTACGAGGTGTCATGTAGTCAGCACAGCGGATCCTCTTGGCTGTTATTCTTGGCTTTCTAGACTGGGGCTGCCATTTCTGTCAGATAGCTCCTAAATTGTAATCACCTCGAACCAGTTCTCAAGATGCAGGTAAAAATCGTTGACCTGGCTGGGAATTGAACCCGGGGCCTCCGGTTAAGAGGCAGGCATGCTACCCCTACACTGCGGGGCTGGCAACATAGTAAGACTTGTGGTAATAAGGAAAATCATGCATGTATCAAAAAATATGGATGATGGATGATCTGGAATTAGGGGATGAGAGTAATTTATTCTACTATTCTACTTTGGCAGGGTTAACAGAGTACATCCCTGTACTGCAATCAATATTTACGAATGAAACTTTTGTTGATGGATCCCATGACATGTCCTATTGTATCAGGATATGCCATCCTTTTTAGACCATTGCATACCTGCCAACTTTACAAAACTGAAAATTCAGGAGATTTTTGATATGAAAATTAGGAAAAATCAGGAGATAAAATTGGTCAAAACAGCTTATTCTACATGTCTTGTGCAATACAAGAGTACTATGGTATATATTATAATACTTACTGTCTCAAAGCCCAACTGTTGCTATATGATGCTACAATGCTAAAAATTACACATCTCTATTCCCTCACAGGATGTATGTGAGTGAGATGATTGGTCTCTGATAAGCCATCTGAAAATATTATGAACTCGTGCTCCACGCGTGAATCAGTTGTGCACTTATATGCCATTACTTAGCAAATGCATGGATTGCAAGTAATAAATTAAAATTTACCAAAATTGGCTCCAAATTGCTTGTAAAATCTCTAGAAGAGTTGCTAGTTGCTATCTTTGAAATCCTGTCACCAAATTATGAAGACTCCAAATCTAGCAACTAGTCTCTAGAATAGACTAGACTGATGTGAATAAACAGCACACAAGAACAAGACATTGACACTTGATATACAGGTTTCAATAAACATTGCACATTCCTTGTATTAATAAACTTCAATATTTCATTTGAAAGTGGCCAATGAGCAAAGGACTTCTGGCCACTGGCGTACAAAGCTGAAATGGTGGGATTTGAGAACAAATATTTGAAGTTCACCAAAAATAAGCTAAAATTGGGAGAAATAAAATTGGGAGGTTAAAATTCCTGACCCTGCTGCAAATTGAACCTGGGACCCCTGTGACCAAAGGCCAGCATGCCAACAGTTTAGCCATGGAGCTGGACAGTGAATCTGCTTATTTTGGGGTTCTCTGTTTTACTACTTCGTTTTTACAAGTATTCTTCATTACACTATGACATATCGATATATGGAAATGTGATCATTCTATGCATGGCTTATATTGTGATACATGGATTATTATAGACTGTTCTGCCTTTCAGCGTTCAGTCTTCAGTTCACCATTTGCAACTACTGCTGTGGCCTCATTTATTTCTCTACCTCTCACCAGTAAATCATTAGAAACGGAGTCTAACCATCGTCTTGGTCTACCTCTAATTCTCTTACCCTCCATAAGTCCATTATTCTCCTAGGTAACCTATCCTCCATTTGCCTCACAGCTTCATCCATAGAGTTCATTCCTAAATTAGCCTTTATCTCCTCATTCAGAGTACTCTCCTGCCATTGTTCCCACCTGCTTGTACCAGCAATCATTCTTCCTACTTTCATGTGTGTTACTTCTGACTTATGAATAAGATGCCCTGAGTCCACCCAGCTTTTGCTCCTGTAAAGCAAAGTTGGTCTGAAAACAGACTGATGTAAAGATAGTTTTGTCTGGGAGCTGACTTCCTTCTTACAAAATACTGTTGATCGCAACTGTGAGCTCACTGCATTAGCTTTACTACACCTTGATTCAGTCTCACTATATTACCATCCTGGGAGAATGCACAACCTAAGTACTTGAAATTGACCTGTTCTAGCTTTGTCACCAGTCTGACATTCAATTTGTTGAATTTCTTACCTACTGACATCAATTTAGTCTTCAAAGGCTAATTTTCATACCATACTCATTGCACCTATTTTGAAATTCCAAGATATTAGACTGCAGGCTTTTGGCACAATCTGCCATTAAGACAAAGTCATCAGCATAGGCCAAACTGTTTACATTTCCACCTAACTGAATCCCTCCCTGCCATTTTATACCCTTCAGCAGATGATCCATGTAAACTACGAACAACAAACGTGAAAGATTACAGCCTTTTCTAACCCTTGCCAGTACCCTGAACCAAGAACTCATTTTACCATCAATTCTCACTGAAGCCCAATTGTCAAAATAAATGCCTTGGATTGATTTTAATAATCTACCTTTAATTCCATAGTCCTCCAGTACGGCAAACATCTTTTCCCTCTGTACCCTGTCATATGCTTTCTCTAGATCTATGAAACACAAACACAACTGCCTATTCCTCTTGTAGCATTTTTCAGTTACCTGGTGCATACTGAAAATCTGATTCTGACAGCCTCTGTGGTCTGAAACCACACTGGTTTTCATCCAACTTCCTCTCAATGACTGATCGCACCCTACCTTACAAGATGCCAGTGAATACTTTGCCTGGTATACTAATCAATGAGATACCTTGATAATTGTTGCAATCCTTTCTGTTCCCTTGCTTATAGATAGGTGCAATTACTGCTTTTGTCCAATCTGAAGGTACCTTACCAACATTCCATGCTAATCTTACTACTCTGAGGTGTGTTCAAAAAGAGACCGAACTGTGGCTAGACAAACTTTATTATGTAGCTTACATCATTTCACAGACTGTCCCCTTCAAAATAGTCCGCTGCACTATCAACAGCGTGTTGCCAACGTTTCTTCCACTTTTGGAATGCTTCCTGGAATGCACTTTCTTTGATGGTGCGAAGTTGCCTTGTTGCATTCTCCTTGATCTCTTCAATGTCTTGGAAACGATGTCCTTTCAAGGTGGTTTTCAATTTGGGGAATAAGAAAAAGTCTGCTGGAGCCAAGTTGGGAGAATAGGGCGGATGGGGCACAACAGGAATTTGGTGTTTTGCCAGATAACTGCGGACCGAGAGAGAGGCATGTGCTGGCGCATTGTCATGGTGCAACATCCACGATTTGTTTTCCCACAGTTCAGGCCTCTTCCTGAGCACAGCATCTCTCAAATGCGTTAAAACATTCTGGTACAGTTCTTTCTTCACTGTCTGGCCTCGGGGTACAAACTCGTCATGGACAATGCCTTTCCAATCAAAAAATACAATCATCACCTTGATGTTTGAACGACTCATTCGTCTTCAGTGACAGACGTTCTACCGTCTTGGAAACGTTTAAACCACTCGTAGCATTGTGTACGACTCGTGCATTCCTCCCCGTATGCTAGCTTCAACATTTCCACAAACGTTTTCCCAACTTTGAAGCAGAACTTCATGCACACACGTTCCTCAAGCTGTTTCATTATAGAATTCAATGAACATGTGACATGCAATCACTTCAGAGGCTCTTTAGAGGCTCTAACTCAACTGATAATGCAGGCAATGGAATGCGGAAAGCAGCGGTCTGTTGTTAGAAGTTGCCGCTAGGCGCCACCACAGTCACAACTCTCTCAATGTTGAGGTTTGCGCGCAATTTACAAAGTTCGGTCTTTTTTTGAACACACTACGTATGAAACCATTTCATCCCTGCCTTCCTGCTATACTGTACTTCACCATTTCAGGTCTAATTTCATCTAATCCTGCTGCTCTGACAATGGAGTTTATTTACCATCCTTTCTACTTCATCAAGTGTAATTTCACCATTATTTTCCTCCTCCCCATGAGCTTGGCTGTTCGCAACACCACCAAGATGATTTCCTTTTATGTTGAGCAGATGCTCAAAATATTCCCTCCACCTCTCCAGTGATTCATTCACCTGAATTACTCAAAACACTGTTCATTTCCTTTTTCCCTCCCTAAGATTCTTTATTACTATCCAGAAAGGTTTCTCTGCTGCTTGATGTAGCCTTTCCAGGTTATTACCAAAATCCCATGACTTGTTTTTGGATTCAACAACTATTTGTTTTGCTCTGTTTCTTTCATCTATGTACAAATCCCTGTCTGCCTTGGCCCTTGTTTGCAGCTATTTCTGATAAGCCTTCTTTTTATGTTTACAAGATGCTTTCACTTCATCATTCCACCAAGATGTTTGCCTTTTCCCATCTTTACACACAGTTGTTCCTAGGTATTCTTGCTGTTTCTACTACAGCATCCCTGTATGCCACCCATTCTCATTCTATATCCTGAACCTGCTTACTGTCTACTGTTCGAAACTTCTCACTAATCTGATCCATGTACTTCTAATTTCCTTGTCTTGGAAATTTTCTACCCTTATCTGTTTGAAGACAGATTTCACTTTGTCTACCCTATGCCTAGAGATACTTAGTTCACTACAGATCAGATAGTGGTCTGTATCATTGAAAAATCCCTGGAAAACTTGCACAATCTTAACAAATTTTCTGAATTTGAAGTCTGTTAAGATATAGTCTCTTATGGATCTGGTACCCCTAGCCTCCCATGTGTAGCGGTGAATAGCTTTATGCTTGAAGAATGTATTCGTAACTGCTAAACCCCTAGTAGCACAGAAGTCCAGCAAATGCTTCCCATTCCCATTAGCTTCTGTATCTTCCCCACATTTACCAATCACCCTTTTCTATCCTACCCCCTGTGGGTGGGGTTTACAGATGAAGAATACATCCATGCTATCATCTGCCTGTTGTAAGAGGTGACTAAAAGGGGTGACCAAGGGATAATCAAATTTGAACCAAGAACCTATTTGTGATTAGCACCACCACATGGGGAACACCATGGGTTGCCTTTACTTGTGTGTAGTACCATTATGTTCAGTACCAAATAGGTTTGTGATTAGTAGCAAACATGGGCATGATGGCTTTTACAATACCTGTGATTAATAGCATTATGAGTGACACCATGGGATGAAGGAACTCATGCTTCTGGCTTGCCTATGCTTAGTACCCACTCTGAGGAACACCACGGGATAGTAGAGTCCCTGTGGTTAGTACACTTAGGTGATGAACACCGTAGGTTTGCGTTGCCTGTCATGGGTGCTGCAATGTGCGAAACACATTAGGTCTGTAATACATGTGCGAATTTCATTACCTGTGAGTTGTACCATAATGCATGGTATACTGCGAGTCTATGCTACTTTTGATTAGTAGTGCAGCATAGGAAATACCATGGTTGTACTTTTCTAGCGATAAATATCATTGAGGGCAGATGACCTGGATTTTGGACCAGTTTCGAGAACTAGCATATTCTAATGGATTCAGCATCGTGCTATAGAAGCAGTCCCTTGGTCTGTACTATTATTTTATGCCAGCTTCTGTGCATGTGAGACACTGTGGGTTGGATCCACTTATTGTTTTAACTTCATATCAATCCATCCATTAATTCTTTGTCCCCATGCTTTGAATTCTGGTTGGAGGATTTTGGTCTTTTAATTTGTCATCTCATTTTGTACCAGTATGGGCTGATGACCTTGATGTTAGGCCCCTTTAAACAACAATCATTCAATCAATCTTTTGTATCCTTCAGTTCTATTTTCAACTCTTGCATTGAAATTGCCCATGAGCACTATTTTATCCTTTGCTGATGCTGACCATGTCACTCAATGCTTCATAAAACTTCATCCTCATCTGCACCCTCATATGGTGAATACACTTGTCATAATTCTTGTCCTAATTCCCCCACAAATCTACCCACATCATTGCTTATTTAAGTGCCTAAGAGAAATATTGTGATAAGAATACAGTATTTACCACTGTACACTGCATGCTTCTCTCAGCAATACCCCATCACAGTACTATGTTAATGTGCGACAGCTGACAACATGACAAGCGACGGGAAATAACGAGGATTTAAAGGAAGCCTGCTTTAAATGGATGGTGCTGAAAGTAATTTTGATCGTGGAGTTCAAAATGTATTCTGAATTTGCAAGCTAAGTCTAAATTCTTTGAAATTGAGAAATGAGTTGATCAGTTCTGCAATTTCAAACAATCCCTGAATGACAATAGTAATGATCCTGAATTTAACAAGTTGCCTTGTAGTCAGAAATGAGCAAAGTATTTCAATTCATGTTAGTCAGTTGATTGTAGTTTGTTATTAAAACTGTTGTAACCTATTTGGGAAGTAACTCCAATACAAAGTTTGCCTTTAGATAACAGTATAAGTACAGATGTATCATAGGGTTGGTAAATTGCCTTGTTTTTGTTGGGTTGAGTCCTGTGTGCTGAAGTAGGTTAAGTCCATCACTGATCCAGTAATTTTGCAGATGGTACACTTTTCTGTTGGGTATATTTTGATTCTAGCTAATGTGTGGCTAAGCAATTGTATTCAGTTTCCAATCTGAAGATGTCACTGCTTCTTTCTTTGGCTTGTTTTTATTTTTGTCCCATAGGTCATTTATTTTTTTCCATTTCTTCACTGTAGTAAGTTAGATTGTCTTGATTAAGTTCTCAAGGGCAGAATATTTTTTTCTGTACAAACCCACAATGCAAATGTAGAAATACTATTTTGATATATTTCAGCACAATGAACTGATAATTGGAATTGTTTCAAAATAGAATTTGTGAAAATCCTTGATGGTTCAATATAATCTAAAGGCATTTACATGTATGTATTTAAAGTATGTTACATATTCCAAAACTCCTGAGGGCAACTGAATCTTCAGAAAAGTATCATCAAAGTGTGTGAATTAGTTTTGTTCACATTTTGTAAGAATTTACTGTATAATATGGAAATAGATAAAATTTAAGCATCTGAAAATTAGAATATTTACAGCAAGTCTAGATTCAGACTCTCAATGGAGGATTTTTGTCCTTTTTCTGGCACTGAAATTCTTTTCAAATAGTTTTGTCCTTCAATCTATTTGCATTTGGTCACTCTAATGACATGTCACTGTTGTCTAAATGAACCTTAACAGTTTTGTCTCTAATTGGTGCGATTGTTGGGATGTATACTGTAGGTATTATATACCAAGTAATATTATAAGTATTACAATTTAAGGGATACATTTTCAAATATATTTCCTTTTTTGTTTGCAGTTGTTGAGACCTGTTTTCCTGTATGGTACTGCTTGGAACAGATGGAGATTTTCTATGGCTGTTAGAAAATTGTTCAGCAACCAAGACAAGAAAATAGTGCATTCATGACAATAAGTACAGTTTTTCAAGAAAGTTTCAGAACACTGATTTGTACAATGTGATCCTGTTCTTATAACTAGGTGATAACAATTTGGTTAACATTGGGAAGGACTATTTTTTTTGGCACAAAGACTTTTCTATGATTTATTACTTGCAGTAAATGTTATAGTTAAAAATTGATTTTTAAACAATTAAATGCAAAATAAGTAACTGGTGCAGTTTTTATTGCTGGACTATTCATACTGTTATAATTTTAAATTGGCATTAGGCTATAATTGGAAATTGATCCATTACCTATTTGGCATCTTATATGAAGTTCAGAATATGGAACAATTGTGTAATAACTCTTACACTGTTCAAGATATTGACATTCTGTTTTCACTTTCAGTAGTGGTACCAGTGAGCACATAGACAGGGTGTACTTTGTTTTTTTTTTTTTAAATTGAAATATGCCCTTTTGTATAGCTAGCCTTAAACCTGCAAACATAAATTCAGCACTGGATTATTTTGAAAACTGGACAAGTACTTGGTGAAAATGTAAATTATTCAAGCTGGCAAAAGAAGCCTGATTGAATAAATCTTATTTACTTGGAGTACTTGTCTGCTTTTCAAAACAATCATGGTGCTGAATTTGTAATGTTGGTAAGTTTAGGGCTGTATAAAAAAAGTGTAGTTCCAATTAAGAAAACAATGTTGGTACCATTACCTCTGAAAATGTTGACACCATGAAATAATGTAAATCTAATTGTGAGCTGCTTGGTATCATTACTGAAAGAACAAAATGTCAATATTTTGTTCTAACAATTCAGGAGTTATTTCAATTGGATTATGTAGTTTCATAACCCTGTGTAGCATAATTTATAGCTCCCAGTGCTTTTTACATACATTACATTCAATTTTCTAATTTCTTTGTGATCATTTAAGAAAAGGCTAGGAAAATGGATAGGGAATCTGCCACCTGGGTGACTGCCCTAAATGCAGATCAGTAGTGATTGACTGATGTACATTATGCTGTTTGAGAGTCTCCTCAAATGTGTTTCAGCTTCATAATGCCAGGGTTTCAAATAAGGCACTTGTTTGTAATCTAAAGTTGGCAACTGTTTCCTATTTGCTACTGAATGTGCAATTTTTATAGTGCAGTCTTTATCTGGAAATTTACAGAAAAACAATGTTTAAGGCACATTAAAACCAAAGCAATTGTAATCTTTCCTCAGCTTTGATCATCAATTGTATTACTATTGTAACATTGAGAAAATTATGTAATAAAGGATGGAAATAACAGATGACTTGTCCTTATACATTCCTTATATTTTCCTTTCACTGTTATATAGCAAATCATATTTTGCTTTTTAACATTTCAGGTTTTTGATTTGGAATGACCAAAAATTACAAAAGTTTGGACTTAGTTTTTTTTTTCTTAATTTATTTCCTTATAATTTTCAATGCAATTGTGAAAAATAAACACATCTATTGAAAAAAAATGCAAATTTTGCTGAATGTATAAAAAATTCCAAAAAAATAATGAAATTTCTGAAAAATTTGTTTATTTTCAACAGAAAAACAGCTTAAAAATATACCCTAAGTCCAACACCTCATTTCAAGTGTCCAGGTTCAGCGTTGAAACTTTTATGAATCACAGACTTTCCTGTTCAAAAAAAAAAAATACAGAAAAATTAATATTACTAAACACACAACATTGCACTGCTATTGCACAAGAAGAGAGCATTTTCACTCCCCCACCTGTGCAATAGCAGTACTTCATACACATCATCGAAGCACCTGCAGAAACCACTGTGCGATAGGAATTTTTTTTGCTAGGGGCTTTACGTCGCACCGACACAGATAGGTCCTATGGCGACGATGGGATAGGAAAGGCCTAGAAGTTGGAAGGAAGCGGCTGTGGCCTTAATTAAGGTACAGCCCCAGCATTTGCCTGGTGTGAAAATGGGAAACCACAGAAAACCATTTTGAGGGCTGCCGATAGTGGGATTCGAACCCTACTATCTCCCGGATGCAAGCTCACAGCCGCGCGCCTCTACGCGCACGGCCAACTCGCCCGGTGATCGAAATTGACTTTCAATCTATTACGTCGTGTTACGTGCATGTAGTACATGTTGAACAGACGTTAAATACAGAGCAAAAATGACCAACCGGACACCAGAGGGATCCGAGCCCACAACCTCCTGATTTTGCGGGGGTTGCCCAACAAATTGTGGGTTTGGATCACACTGGTGTCCGGTTGGTCATTTTTGTTGTGTACTTAACGACTCTCTCTTCAACGCGTACTACATGTACGTAATACTACCTAATAGGTTAAAAATCAATTTCGATTACAATGCGGTCGTGAAGATTCAATATTCACTGTGTGATGTCTGAAAATTATTCGAGGCAACTCTCGTAATATTTAACCTTAGAGATTTGGCTGGTAGGGTTTCGTTATCTCAACTGAACCACTTCACACAGATGTTTCTGCAGCTGCAACGATCAGCTCCTGCCATTATTAAAACATTAAATTTAGCAGTACTGCCAACAATTGGAAGTGTGAATATAAATATAATGCACACAATTGCCCACTAGAGAAGAAATGAAATCCACATCCTGTTTCCAGTCATTCGCCCGGGTCAGGAATGGGACGAATGAAGCCCCTATTTAGTGGCAAGGACAGGACCAGCTGCCAAAGCTTGTCACATTCCTCGAGGGCAATGATTAATGACTGACAGATGAAATGATATTGGAGTGTGCTGATGGAAAGAAAGATGACAGGGAAAATCCTGTCCCACCTCCTCTTTGTCCAGCACAAATCTCACATGGAGTGACCACGATTTGAACCGCGGAACCCAGCAGCGAGAGGCCGGCGCGCTGCCGCCTGAGTCACGGAGGCTCACTAGTGAAGAAATAATCTAGCAAAATATTTATCAACCACTCTAATTTTACCACAGCTTAAAATGTCACCATTATTTCTCTAGTTAGACCACACTGATTTTGTTGGCACAATACAGTATACTGAAACCAAACCAAACCCCAAGGGCCTTGGCCTATCAAGCGACCGCTGCTCAGCCCGAAGGCCTGCAGATTACGAGGTGTTGTGTGGTCAGCACGACAAATCCTCTCGGCTGTTAATCTTGGCTTTCTAGACCGGGCCCGCTATCTCACCATCAGATAGCTCCTCAATTCTAATCACGTAGGCTGAGTGGACCTCAAACCAGCCCTCAGGTCCAGGTAAAAATCCCTGAGCTGGCAGGGAATCGAACCTGAGGCCTCCAGGTAAGAGGCAGGCACGCTACCCCTACACCGCGGGGCCGGTACAGTATACTGAAAGGGCATGTTTATCATCCCTTAGCAGCTGTGACCTTAATTAAAGTATTTCCCCAGCCTTTGCCTGGTGTGAAAATGGGATACAAAGGAAAGCTGTCTGCAGGGCTGCCAACTGTGGGATTTTTTTTTTTTTTTTTTTGCTAGGGGCTTTACGTCGCACCGACACAGGTAGGTCTTATGGCGACGATGGGATGGGAAAGGCCTAGGAGTTGGAGGGAAGCGGCCGTGGCCTTAATTAAGGTACAGCCCCAGCATTTGCCTGGTGTGAAAATGGGAAACCACGGAAAACCATCTTCAGGGCTGCCGATAGTGGGATTCGAACCTACTATCTCCCGGATGCAAGCTCACAGCCGCGCGCCTCTACGCGCACGGCCAACTCGCCCGGTACTGTGGGATTTGAACCCAGCATCTCCCAAATGGAAGCTCACAACCACACGGCCAACTCTGCTCTGTTAGAGTAGGTCTCTTCTACTCTTAAATGACTGCACTATTCAGTCAAGCTTCCTAACAAGTCCAAACATTTGCAATTGGTTTTATTAGTATTATTAAATTTAAAGATTTTATGATAATTTGTCATAAATTGAACCAAGATTAGTTAATAAAATTAAGAACTTGCCAAAGGTTCAGATTATCAATACCATTTAAAACAATAATGATTCACCACTTCCAAGTGTTGCAATACTACAAGATAATACAAATTAAAAAGAAAACGCTAACAATTTCTGACAAGTATGGACAACTTTCTGATCACTGACTTGCACAACAACATTAATTAATACGCCCCTATATTATATTCAAATTTATATTTTCGTTTTTCTACCCTAAGAGTTCAAATAACTAGGGTAAAAGTTCAGCAATAAATAGATTTTTCTTTTTAACACAAACTTTGAAAATTTAAACATGATCCTCAAATTGTAATAGGGAGTGAACATATAAAGCTAGTTTTATGTTCTTGTTGATAATGGCATGACAGGTACGAGATCTCAAACATCCTACGTGCACTGGCCATACCTGCCTTAGCGAGGAACCGCCACACTCAATATTCATACATTACGTTTTCAGTACAAGCGCGCAAAAAATTAAACACAAAATAGGAGATGCTCTACTAAACATTTTGAGAGCCTAGGGCCTGAGAGGCCAGCTTAAACATGTTTATTACTATTTTCCAGATTACTGACATTTAGTTTTCACATCAATCTGAGGTATTTTATTTACATTACTTATGGCTATTACTGTTACAGTACCACATCATCGACAAATCTGAGTTAAGGTATAATTTTGCGCCTGACAACAACAACAACAACACGACACTGATGTACAAAATACTGTTGCAGCATTTCAAATCACAGGCGACTACAATCCTGGCAATAAATTCCATGCCTGTGTCCACGGGGGTCTTATTATTGTATAAAATTAAACAAGAAATAGGAGATACCCTACTGTACTGAACATTTTGAGATAGGGAGCTTCTTGTCTGAGAAGGCAGCTCAAGGAGCTGGGTTTAAACAGCCTCAAGACTACCTACTCTACTGTCCACAAGGTGGCCCTGTTTTATAGTATTTATATTGTCATATGAGTGGTGGTGGTGATTATTGTTTTAAGAGGAAGTACAACTGGGTAGCCATCGTCTATATAACACTAATCAGAGAGAAAAATTGGAATGGGTGTGACACTTCGTAAAATGAGGGTATCGGCCAAAGACAGCGGCCACGAAGGGCGTGAAAATGAAAAACTCCCTAGGCCTTGAGTGCTCTAATACCGTCGGGGTTGGAAAAAAACAAGAGTTGACCAAGGGAAGTCGGATAGTATAGATGAAAGCTATGAGCCTGGCGCAAGTAACTGGAAGCAATGCCAGGGCTCAGCTAAGGGCCCCGTGGTCGCCAAGCCGCGCTCCGAAGTTCAGAGGCCCTGGGCCTCCTTTTACGGCACGCAGGAGATACAGTGGGTGTTATTCTACCGTCCCCACTCACAGGAAGATATTGTCATATGACAGAACTTGGTATCAATCACTGGTATATATATTTTCATACCATATGGAGTCATACAAAACGATGGCCTAGTACTGGTAGAGTTTCACAGAGCTGACAGACATTCACCTTGTGAATGGGAAAGTACGTAGCAAAGTCCTCTCTGCCGAAAGGCTCTATAGGAACAATTTCCCAACAGGCATCATCCATCATTATGAGAGTTTATTTCTGAAGTTTGATGAATGCGATGACTGTTCTGCTGCAACTATATGAGGACCCTTCTCACACCCAGCTTTGTAGGGAACAAGTACTTGTCCTGCTATACGTGCAATGAGCCCTGGCAAGTGATCCACGGACAGGAATTACAACCCTACCACCCACTGCATTTGACTGACTTTACACCAAGGGTCAAATGGTGTCGGTGGTTGCTTCAGCAATGGAATGATCGACCGGATTCCCTACAATTCGTGCTGTTAACTGTCGAGACCTCATTCACTGGAAGAGCAATGTGTGGGATAAGGAAACCACTATGATCAAGTCACTCCACCAAATACATTCTGCTGTGAAAATCTGGGCTGTCATTATAAAAGACGGTCTCATTCGGCTAATCAACAACCTGCTCATATGAATGGCCATGATTACCTGCGGTTCGCAATGAGTTTTGCCTGAGCTGTTGGAAGACATACACTTGGCTGTTCACAATACAATATGGCTACTGCATGACGGTGCATCACCTCACTCACAACAATGCTACATCTCCTGGTTGCTGGATTGGAAGGGGAGGCCCTATTACCTAGCCAGTGAGGTCATCCAACTTGAATCCACTTGATTATTTGGTATGGGGATATCTAAAATTTATGTGTAAGACCCCAGCGGACACAGACATGGAATTAGTTACCAGGATTGTAGTCGCCCATGATGTGATTTAAAACACACCCGAAAGGGTGCAGAAGAAACTTGTATGTCATGTCATGCTTAGGTTAGTGGCAGTTGTTCTGAGCAACTGATAAGGTACTAAATGGTGTGTTATCTCAGGTTTATCAATGATATGGTACTGTACAGAAATAACCAGCGGCAGCTTGTGTACAAGAGCACAAGTGCACGTGAACATCCTAAATCTGGAACTGGGACCCATGCCACTCTTTAACTACTCGGTATCTAACTTACTAATTAGAATTCTGATCAGCTGCATTCTACACTTCAAACTTCCAGCATTGCTCGCATGTGCACACCGGTCTTGTGCCCTTGCTGTGACAGGTTTCATGCATTCGTGAATCATGGTGACATCATACCTTACGGAGATCTTACCGTTTGGGAAGTGCATACATCCAATGCACTCTTTCTTCAGAACTCGAGTAACCAAACCATCTTTACAGATTTTGTACCAACTCGTACATCTTTGTTTTAGACTTCAGTCTCTTGCAATATCATTTGCTACTCTGCAGTCTTTAAACTGCTGAAGACTGGTTTGAGTTACTGTGTAGTGAATCACTGTGTATGTACTGGCTTAGAAAAAGTACAGATTAGGCCCTAATCGGTGTCAGTCAATTGAGTTTTCATATAGACTTCTTTATTTTGATCAGTCAAGGCAACCATAAACTCGATAGATTCAATATTAAAATGTGACACCTGTACATGCCAACAGCGCAGTTAGTAACTGACAAGTATTTTACTTAATATATATGTATTTATTTCCGCTCTCTTCATTTGGAGGCTGCCAAAAGGGCAAAGATTAAATAAAAAATGGATTGATAACTGCGCAGATAGTGCAAAATATATTGTCTATAAAAAATTAATATACCATATTATACCTACTGCTAAGAATTGTTTGTAAAAACCTAATTTTCTATTTGACTAGCCACCACTGGAAATAACTGAAAATACAGTAATATAAAGCTGAATGTAAATACTGTAAATACATGTAAAATGTAGCTGTAAATTTTTTTTGCTAGGGGATTTACGTCGCGCCGACACAGATAGGTCTTATGGCGACGATGGGATAGGAAAGGCCTAGGAGTTGGAAGGAAGCGGCCGTGGCCTTAATTAAGGTACAGCCCCAGCATTTGCCTGGTGTGAAAATGGGAAACCACGGAAAACCAGTAGCTGTAAATAATCCCAACATTTGTGATAGTGATAGCCCTATTTAACCTCATATCTCCTTAAATGCTTTCTTCTTAAACCGTAGGTTTCCTATCTCAAAATGTTCAGCAGAACATCCCCCATTTCCTCTTTAATTTTTGCATACATTTACTGAAACAAGCGATAAAATCGAATTGAATGCTGGCAACACATTTCAAATACAGATGCACAAAGTTAATTTACTTTCATCCTGACATATTCTGTAGCCTGTTAGGATTGGATTCAACATCGCCCAATCCCTTTCATAATCCTGCCATTCTGTAATGGAGAAAACTGATAACGTATCTACATTTCCAAGATATTCATATAATCACAGGGTCACACGGTGGACTACAACGTAACAACTTGAAGATCAAAACCAGCGATATTGTTCGCCACGATAAGTTTACACCCAAGAATAAACTGAATTATGTTGATCACTTCAAAACCAAATCAATGATCTGCATTTAGGACTGTCGCCCAGGTGGCAAATTCCCTAGCCTTTTATTAAATGTTTCTAAAGAACTTGGACACTTATCGAACATTTCCCTTCATAAATTATTCCAATTCCTTACTCCCCGTCCTATTAATGAATATTTGCCCCAATCTGTACTCCTGAATTCCAACTTTATCTTAATATTATGATCTTTCCTACTTTTCAAAGCTCCGCTCTGGGCTATTTTTCAGGAAACCTCAACACTTGAGATAAGATCGAGACAATATCCTCTGTAAAATAATACAAATTCTAACCAAAGAGCTAAATGAGAAAGAAAATAAGTAAATTAGCCAAAGACTTTATTCATACTTCTTCGGGGATCCAATATAATAAATATACTTCTGTAGCAAAGCAGTCCACGGACATACTTATATTTTCAGTTTAAGAACATTTAAAATTCTGTATCTACATACTGCTTCAAGAAAGTTGTCCATACTTGCTATAAAATGTTAAATTCTCTTGAATAACTTCATTACAATGTAGGAACATAAGAACCTTTCAGACATAACCATTATAATGAACAAATAAATCAAGAGAACTTGAAGGACTGGAAGGAAGAAAAACTAAAAGAACGTCTGAAACCAGTCAGCATTAAGCACAGAAACAGATTTCTCAAATTCTTCTTCCAACCAGGTTGTTAACTACAGAAACTCAATTCAAAATTGTCAACAAAAGCAGATTATTCTGTTTCCAAATCAAGTTTTTCTTGAAGCTTAATTCCTTATTATTTGGAGGGCTACCACCAAAAGAGACAGGGAAATAAAAAAATAACAATACTTTAAATATTACTTTTAAAGAAGTTTCTTCTATACTACCAAGAATTAGACTAGTTACTCTTTGAACCAGGAATATACCTGTAATCTAGAATAGCTCCTTTTGTTTCAAATTATGATTTGGACAGGCCTGTGATATCCTAAAACAGTGCTTTCATTATAATTTGTTGAGTGATCAAATGATGATAATGGGATTGTTTGACGTGTGACTATACTACACCAATGTATGAGAAAAAGATCATAATTTGGCTTCCCAGAACTGGTCTGCATATCGATCATTTCAGAATATTCCTACAGAAAGCCATTTGCCATTTATATCTTCATTTTATGTTACTTGAAATCACTCACAATGTCATCTCATTTACACTGAGAGGATGTTCGTGCAATTCGAATTATTTTGAGAATACAAATTTAAAAGTTACTGAAGTGGAAATTTATTTATTTATAGTAAAGTAGTATTGTGAGAGAATATTAAAAAATTTTGAACAAAGATTCTTAGCTTTTACAGCTCTACTTCTCCTCTCTTTACCTGTAAATAAAATGATAGTCTTGTTCGTAGTCTCAAATATTTGCCTCATACTTAATACGTTATGAAGGCGGCAATACTCAGCCTCGTGTCACTCGGTGGAAAGTCAGAAGAGGTGGCTGGTTTCATGGAGCAGGAGAATATAGCAATGATGGGATTCGGTGAGGTTAGACGGAGAGGAAAAGGAAAGAAGGTGAGGAAGAGATACACTCTCTACTGGAGTGGAGGACATAAGGCAAAGAATGGAGTAGGGATAGTAACCAACAACATCCTAGATAAGTGGACTACATAAGTGATATGATAGAATAATCAAGATACAGGTAAGGTCAGAGAATGGAGTAAAGGATTTCTTCCAAGTGTATGCACCTCAGACTAGGACGCAAAGACAAGAAAATATAGATGTTGATTCTCATAGGAATCTGAAATATTTGTCCCGAATGAGTAAATTTATAATACCAATATACAGGGTCCATTATTGGAAATGATAAATTTTCCAACTAACTCATTCCTGGTTGCCAGCGTTTCGCCTCTGTGTGCAAGGTTGGGCTCGTCAGTTGGTACCTAGCACACCTACCAAGACGCATGGCTAGTGCATACCGTCGAGGCCACTGCGTAGGCTACTTGAAGCCACCGGCAGTGCCAATGCACTATGAGAGACTTTAACTCACTACCAAAAACTGATGCCTGCTTGGCTATCAGATGATATAGATGCTGATTCCCATAGGGAATCTGAAATATTTGTCTCGAATGAGTAAATTTATAATACCAATATAAATGGTCCGTTATTGGACATTATAAATTTTCCAGCGAACTCATTCCTGGTTGCCAGTGTTTCGCCCCCGTGTGCTAGGCTGGGCTCGTAAGTTGGTACCCAGCACACCTACCAAGATGCATGGCTAGTGCATACCGTGGAGGCAACTGCGTAGGCTACTTGAAGCCACTGGCAGTGCCAATGCGCTATGAGAGACTTTGTCTCACTACCAAAAATTGTTGCCTGCTTGGCCATCAGATGATATAGATGTTGATTCCCATAGGGAATCTGAAATATTTGTCCCGAATGAGTAAATTTATAATACCAATTTTTGGTAGTGAGACAAAGTCTCTCTTAGTGCATTGGCACTGCCGGTGACTTCAAGTAGCCTATGCAGTGGCCTCCACGGTATGCACTAGCAATGCGTCTTGGTAGTTGTGCTAGGTACCAACTGACGAGCCCAACCTAGCACACGGGGGCGAAACGCTGGCAACCAGGAATGAGTTAGCTGGAAAATTTATAATGGCCAATAACAGATCATTTACACTGGTAAGACAAGAAGATGACGACAAATTCCTGGAGACACTGGGGAGAGAGAAATAAGGGATGTGGAAGTGACTGTCATGGGAGATTTTAATGCAATGGTGGGATGTAACAGAAAAAGGAATGGAACAAATAATTGAACCTTTTGGATATGGAAAGAGGAAGAGAAGTTGGTGGATTTCTGTGTGAGAAATGGGTTACATGTGAGCAAAAACAGGGTTCGGAGGAAGAATAGTAGAAAAATTACAAGATATGGATGGGGAAACAGAAGGACAAAGACAGTAATTGATTACTTCTTGGTGAAACGATCATTAGATGTAACAGCCTTGCCAGAAGTTACCTTTGATGGACACTATAGAATACAGGGTCTCTCTTATAAACCCAGACCATTCAGTGGCGTTTCTACTCTGAGACCTAAGCAGCTACACAGGAAGCGTGCGCTTAGTTCTTGACCTTGCAAGGAGCGTGCATGTGTTCGACCTAGCACCAGTAGCCAGTCTGAATCTCAGCTGTTAACATGGTGAGATGGTTATCATTGCAACACTGTATTATCATAAATGTAAAAGTTAATTTAATTACAAGTCGGCTCGACGGGGATGCGATAAATTTGTTCAGCAATTTTCTGGTGAACTGCACCTTCATGAGCACAGATTCACGCATTTGTAAATAAATTTGAAACTACTGGCTCAGTGCTCAATAAAAAACATGCGCGCACACGAACAGTTTTAGCAGAGGAAAAGCTAGATGACATTGGTGCAAATCTTGAACAGTCACTGAATAAATCAGTCACAAAATTAGCAGAACAGGTAGGGGTTTCAGTTTCTTCTGCACACAGCACTACTAAACTCTTGCACATCAAACAGTACAGGTTTACATGGGCCCACTGTTTAAAACCTGCTGATGCAGCCACAAGATTGAGATATTGAGAGTGGTATCTTGCATCACTGAATGATCGTTTATTCGACCCACAGCTTGCGTTCTTTTCGGATGAGGACTAGTTTCATCTTAATGGTCATGTGAACAGTCATAACTCTTGCTATTGGTGTGCAGAAAATCCTAATGGAAACAATTAAGAATAGCAAAATTAGAAAAAACCTGGACTGGAACACAGTTAAGGAGGAGCAATGGTGGTCAGATAGAGTAAAACATCACAACCTGGACAAGGTTTGTATATCAGATTAGGTCTACAAAAGACAAAAGTAGGTTCAGTTCAATTTTGTGTGTCACCAGCTGCGCATACTCATCAACAGTGCATTCTTTTTACAAGTTGCTTTACGTCGCACCAACAGAGATACGTCTTATAGTGACGAAGTGATAGGATTGGGAAAGAAGTGGCCATGCCGTTGATTGAGGAAACAACGGAAAACCATCTTCAGGGCTGCTGACGGTGGGGTCACAAACCCGCTATCTCCCGAATGCGAACTGACAGATACGTGACCCAAACCGCACAGCTACCAGCTCCATAGCAAATTATCATAAGGACAAAATGTTATTCCTTGGTGATTACAATGCCAGATTTCAGGGTATGAGGGAAATATGATGCGCAAACGTGCTATAGGGAAATGATTCTTGGCTTATGTGCTAAGCACGAGCTGTTTGTCACCAAATATTCTGTTCCGGCTACCTCCTCGTTTCAAGACACTCGGATGCACCCACTCTCCGAGCACTAGCATGTCCCCACCCGGCAATGTGGTAAGAAAGAGGTTCTGATCACCAAGACCACAAGAAATATTGATGATTGCAGGACAGATCACAAAATTCTGATCTACTGACTCAGAATCTCTTCCCACTGTGAACAGCTCCTGTGTCGCTCTGATATAGGGTAGTGGGGGGGCCAATACCCGGGCAGTTCCTATTTCTGGACACTTGTAACGTGCTCTGTGGTTTACATTTGAAATAAGTGTCAGATGAGTTTTCAAAACAGTTAACTAGACGGCAGCACCCTCTTGCAGTAGAGTGAAACAGTTGTGAATGTCAGGACTCTCACGGTTCTTGCTCCTGACAATATCAAAAGAAACACGGTACGATGCGCCTCCTATACTTTTCCTTGACTGTATATTTATTCTGATCTTTCGTTTCACTTAAATTGAGAAAATGTACAACTGGAGACTAAGAGAATCTGTAGTACTGAAGATGAGAGGTTTAACCAGGCAATGTAAGGGGTGGTAATATGTAGGTCATGGCATGTGTGATCATGGAGCAAAATTTGAATGGTGGACAGACTTGTTCCTATTTCCAGATACTTGGTTGTTTCCAGTTCCAGACACCAATACATACCAATACAGGTTAAAGAGACCACCGACATATACAAAGACATAATTATTAAATATAATTACTGTTTTATGTTTGATAACTTTGGTTCTCAAACTATCAATTCAACTTAGATGGGTGCCTAAGATAAAGGGGTCTGACTTTTTCTTCACATATCAGTACGGTAGCACTATACATACATTATGAGATGATGAAATTACACAGTAAACACAAGATATTATCTGTGTCTGACGAGAAGTCGTGGCAGCTTTTAGGTATGGCAGATACTGTACTCATTACAAACATCAGTCGCGACAGAAAAATTAGATCCACATTTATTAATAAACTGTTCATTATGCAGTACTTATAATTAGAGTAAATGTGTAAAAAGGCACAACTGTACAACCACTTTCAGACTTCACAACACCACCTCAATTCGCAAGCGTCATCATGGACAGAACAGGTGTTTATTGTCAGGCTTTGAGACTTTTTTTTTGCTAGTAGCTTTACGTTGCACCGACACAGATAGGTCTTATGGCGACGATGGGATAGGAAAGGCCTAGGAGTGGGAAGGAAGCGGCTGTGTCCTTAATTAAGGTACAGCCCCAGCATTTGCCTGGTGTGAAAATGGGAAACCATGGCTTTGAGACTTGAGATAGGCACATGCGAGGCACCAATGCCAGAGGTGCCAACCTCTGAAGCGGATCATCAGTAATTGCCCTCCGCCCCTGAGAAAAATTTAGAGTCAAGTCCAAAGCACGCTCCTTCCTTCTTGATAATGACACCCCTTTTGCCCTTCCCTCTAGCAATCTACTCAAATGTATATCATATTACATGATAACATTTGCACACAACCTGTTAGTTCTGTGATAAAATATTCCTTGTAGCTTATTTCTCACACAGCAGCTGCTTTTCACTGTAGTTTTTCTTGAAGCATCCTTCCCACTCTGATGACATTTTCATCTTCTGAACCATAAGCGATTCCAGGGCAGATGTGCTTAATGTAGGCCTCACTTCTTTCTCAATCTTACCGTCAACTGTCAGGTACATTTGACACAGGGAATACAACTTTACTGAAGCATTTATAGTGGAAAAGAGCAGCGTCTGAGCTCCCTCATTCACAATGAATTTTACAACGTTTATGGGTAGCAAAAGGAACTCACGATTGAATAAGTATCGTTGCCAACTCACAAGCATTGAAACAGGGATGATTTAGGAGAAAGGCTCGAAAGGATTGAACATTTTTCCTTCTTTTCTTTTTTTTTTCCGTAGAAAATTATTTTTTCGTGATAATGTCAGCTTTTCCATAATAATTTCCCCTTTGACCGTAATCGTGAGGTGAAATGCATAATAATTACGGACAATCTGTAATAGTTGGCTCCTCTGCAACGTCTACCCTCGCACTCTCGTAAGTTACCGACTTCTCTCGCTTCTTATTCGAATGCCAGGTGGAATGAGGAAGATACAGTTACAGGGAAAACACACCCTCTCAAGCTACTTCTCTAAGCCCATTGTGTATTACGTTCATGATGGCTGAACCCTTATCAGGCAATTTAGCACTTTTAACAGGATAGACTTGATATGACCCTCAGGCCTGACCAGCTTCGGTTATAGAGGGGTGTCCAAGATAGAGGGGAAATGAGGCTCTACATCAACCCCGTCCAAAAAAATAAAATAAAAAATGATAAGGACAATATATACTTACAATATGTGCTTTTGTGGTACTGGTATTGACTATTTCAGTGACGTTTCTGCACGAATGGGATCGTGGATTCGGCGCGGTCTATGCCAGATGTGGTTTCACGAAGTATGTGTAGGAACAGCAGGAAAATATTATTTTTGTGTGTGGCAGATGTGTTGTAAAATAAGGGGTCTGGTACAGGTTACCAAGGTTACCACGGTAAAATTTTAACAATTATCAATTTTTTCCCTTTCAAAACCATCACAGTTACATCAATGAAATTTTGTGCACATGAAACACTGGCATTACTTTATATGCAAAACAGTATTGCCATTGTCTTAAAAAATAATTTGCATATTTTTTTCAAAATTCAAAATGGTGGTTGTTCTTCATACAAGACTGCAGCATTTTAGTGATAACTACTGTAATTTTCAACATTTTTAGGTTCTGTTAATTTTATTTTACTGAAAACATATCCCTCTAGAAATGCAAGTACTTTCAACAATATCTTAACAAATAATATTTTTACTTTTGTATTGAAAAGAAAATATCAAGATTTTACAATATTTTTGCTACATTTTTTAAAAAGAAACTATCTCAGAGAGAGTTATGAATTTACATAATTTTGTAGACATAGTAAGCAAAAATATACACACAAAATTTCATTAGTGTATGTCAATTAGTTGTGAGTTATCATTAAAATGGATGTTAAAATCTTAACTCTGAGAAAATGAGCGATCAACATTTTTGCATAAATCTTACATACTTGTACCATTAACCTTGCTACTGAACTTAAAATGCCCCTGCAACATAAGTTGTGCCATTGTGCCTTCTACTTCTGATTTCTGTGCAGTTTCTTCCAATCTGAGCCTCTTCTTGCTTTCTCTTGCCCCTTTTGTCGCTTGACGTTTCCTTTTCTCTGCTGTCACTACTCCTATTTCATCTTCATCACGTAGAGCAAGTTCATAAAATGTTCCAGTTTCTACCCCTAATGCTTTCAGAACAAGCAGCCTACTCTTCATGCCATCATTGAATGTGATAGTTGCATCATTTGCAGCAATTTCCACTATTTTCTTCTCACAAAAGCCAGTTTTAGGGCAAATTTTCCATATTTTTGAGTTCAAAGACTCATTTGCATTTTGAGTGTTTGATCCCACACATCTTGACAGCAGTTCAGTTGCAACTAACTTTTTAAATACCTACGCCTGATTGCCTCCATTACTGCAGGTGGTAAGGTAATAGTCATCATCATCATCATCATCATCATCATCGGTTTGCCCTTCCAGCGAGCCGGGTAGGGTGTTTGAAAATGAGTGTCCTCCAAAGTTGCCTATTCAACAAGATTTTGTTGTCCATGACAGATTCCCAATTCCATCCTCTTTTCTCCACGTCTTCTTCTTCTTGGTCTTCCAGCTGGTCTTCTACCTGTTACAGTATTCTCTTTTCCAAATAAGCACATGGTAACCTTGTGCTAGTCATTCGTTTAACGTGCCCAAACCATTTAAGTCTAGATGACCTAAGTCTTTCCTCCATAGATTCATTTAGACCTAGGTTAGATCGGACCTCATCATTTTTCACGTAATCAAGTCGTGTCTTTTGAGGGCAGTTCTAAGAAATTTCATTTCACAGGCTTGAATCCTACTACAATCCTTTGATGTTGGTGTGCAGGTTTCCAGAGAATATGTAAGGATGGGAATCAAATATGACTTGTACAGGGGCATTTTTGTTCTTTGTGGGACCTTCACATCCCATAGTAGGTGTCTAACGATATTGTAAAAGTTAGAGCCTTTGGTTACTCTGTTTGTTATTTCTATCTCAGCTCTATTGTTACTAGCCTTTACGCTTCCTAAATAGCTGAATTGGTAGTCCTGTATTTTTATGTTGCATTCTGTATTATATCTGCTGATTTTCAATGCTACTGTTTTTGATGGGTTCAATTTCATTCCATAATCATCAAACTTCTTACACCATGCATTCAGATTATTTTGCACTCCCTCGTCTGTTTCATCCCATATTGCCACATCATCTGCAAACACCAAAGCCTGAAGATGTTTATTACCTTTTCCTTTCAGTTCCTTTAAAAAAGTATTCATAATTGCTATGAATAGAAGAGGTGATAAGGCACTTCCCTGTTGTACACCTTTGGTTGTATTGAACCATTCAGAGTGACCATCTTCAATACTGACACAGCTTTTGCAATTAGTATATAGCATTTGGATCTTCCTAATAAGGTACTCCGGTACACCAATTTTCTAAGACTTTTCCAGATAGTTGATCTAGGAACATTATTATACGCTTTTTCAAGGTCCATAAACACAATAATTAGGTCTTTTCGTCTTTCCCAGTGATTCTCTGCCAACACCCTCAAAGCAAATATCAGATCTGTTGTGCTTCTTCCAGCTCTAAAGCCATGCTGTTCCTCTTCTAAGATAGGCTCTAGTATATCCCTTACTCTGGCTTTAATGATCTTCTCCATAATTTTAAGGCCGTGTGATAAGAGGGTAATGCCTCTGTAATTTTCACTTTTCCTTCTACTCCCTTTCTTAAAGATAGGAACTATCACCCCTTTCGTCCAATTTTCGGGTATTCTGTTATCCTTCCATATTGTTCTGAGAACTCTATACAGCCACTGTATTCCTGGTGGACCAGCAGCTTTAATCATGCCAGCTATAACTTCATCAGCTCCTGCTGACCACTTCTCATCCTATGGAGAGCTTTCTCTCCTTCTGTCCATGTAATTGGGATATCTTCCTCTATTGTTTTCTGTCCTACATCCCTCAACAGAGATCTCATTAGGGCCATTTAGGAGCTTGTCAAAATACTGTCCCAATTGTATGCGTGATATATTTCATACTGTGAACTATATTCCCATCTGCTGTCTCCAGAGCTGTAATTGCTTCTTTAGCTGATCTTTTACCTTTTACTATTCCATATCATCATTTTCATATTCACTTTACTGTCTTCTTCCAGTTTAGTTGTAAATTCTTTCCAACTTTTCTCTTTTTCTTTCCGTACAATTCTCTTGACTTTCAACTTCCTGTATCTATATTCTTTTGCCATTTCTTCCAATTTATTGTTGTCTATTCGGTCGCTGTTGATTCTTCTGTCAGACTTAGCCACATCAAGAACATTTTTGGCTTTATTCCTTTTCATTATGACTTCTTTCATTTTATCATTCCTCCAAGTTGTTCTTTTCTCTCTAACTCTTCTGCTTGTTCTTCCACATATTTTATCTGCACTACCAACCAGACTTGCCTTAAAATCATTCCATTTTTCGTTACCTTTCTTTGTGTCTGTTATTGGTATTTTAGCTCTGATTTCCTCTTGAAACTGCTGTTTGACTTCCAGATCTTTCAATTTCCAGTCTTTAATTCGTGGTTTTTTCTTCTTGTTTACTTTAATAATAGGTTTGGTGACTCTTAGGTCTGCAATGAGGAGTCTATGGTCCTATCAAGGCTCTCACTAGGTATCACTTTTGCATCATGCACCTTTTCTCCACTTGACCTATCTGTGATGATAAGGTCTATCCCTGATCTATACTGACCATTCCAGCTGTACCTCATTATCTTGTGGCTATCCCGTTTCTGAAACCACAAGTTCGTCACCAGATTCACAATTAAGTATTTATTTATTTTCCACCTAGTCGATACAATGATTGCTTAAGGCAGTTTAATGGTTAAAAGTGGTATATGTTTCGTATAGTATCAACATCTTCAGCCACATAACACTGTTTAGATGAAAAATATATAAATTGACAAAGTAATGCGTAGAGGAAGTGTCCTTAAAATTAACATAAGATTGACAACATTAAAACAAACAAATAACTCATTTTTTGAGTAATTGAGTTCCTCTAAGCATTACTTTGTCAATTTATATATTTTTCATCTAAACAGTGTTATGTGGCTGAAGATGTTGATAATATACAAAACATGTACCACTTTTAACCATTAAATTGCCTTTAGCAATCATTGTATCGACTAGGTGGAAAATAAATAAATACTTAATTGTGAATCTATTGAAGTGCGATACGGACCATGAAGCTGATTTTATGTAATTCTTCACCAGAAGTTGGTTTCGTGTACATAGATCAAGCAGACGTTCACCCTCCTCATTTCTATTACCAAATCAATATGGACCAATAATTCCTTCATAACCTGACCTATCAGTTCCTACCTGAGCATTAAAATCCCCAATTATCATTATGTTCTCTTCATCAATGATGTCCTCTAGTTTTTCTAGGAAGCTTGCTTTTTGGTCATCGCTACAACCCTACTGGGGAGCATAAACTTGGATCACAGTTTGAGTTTCTCCATTTAGGCAAATTTTAGCTTTGATTAATCTCTCATTGATGAATGAGACATCTGTTACACTATCAATATCTTTATGGAGTATAAAACCAACTCCATTCCTCGCCACTGCAAGATTATCACTCCAGTATAATTTATATCCGTCCTCTAACATTCTTGTGTGCAACATTTCCATTTGGTTTCACTTAGCTCTGGGATGTGAATATGTCTACGGTTCATTAAATCCGTGATTTCATTGCATTTTCCTGTTAGAGTCATAACGTTTAAGGTTCCAATCCGAAGCTTCTTTCTATGATCGGTTCTTCTTGTGCATCTTGAATGAACACCAGTCATGACGTCGTCATTAGTTCCGAGAGTACTTGAAGTACTGTCCACATTCAGAATATGTTTCTTTCCGAGGCTCGTTTCCATTTTCAAAGCAACTGCGTTGTACTCCTGTACTGACTTGCTAGGCCTAACGTACTAGAGGATTTTCTTTCACGGTGGTCTCCCTTAGCCTTTGGCAGTCCCCTGCCACACTGCAAGGCAGCAGCTGATGAATTTATGTCTTATTTCCCACACAAAGGTCTCATCTTATCCAACCTTGTAAGGGAAAACTCCTCTGCTCGCAGCTATTGGTTTTCCGTTAGTTTGCCTGGTTTGGTATCGGCCGCCACACCCTCGGCCAGACAGTCGCAGGTAGTACCGTCTACTGTCGGATACGGTAGCAGAATATATTCTGACCTTATTCTTATGTGTATTAAATTAAATTAAATTAAATGGAAAGAGCACACGGGTGCGTGGCACTGTGGCACTCCACACTGTCAGGAAGAACATTGGGTGCAGGGCTTTGCCTTTTAAATCATAACTCAAAAACTATGGCGCATAATGAAATATTTTTTCACCAAAATGTTCCTAAAGGATAAGAGCATAAATTTTTTTTTTTTTAATTGAATTTTTGAAGGTCATAAGCTGTACCAGACCCCTTAAGTTGAATAGTGGGGAATGAAACCGGCATAAAATATGATGTCCAGGAAATGGCACACTATGTTTCAGTGATGTCCGTATTTAAGAGATATGTTTCAATTATCGGACGTTTTCAATTAATTTTTAAAATATTGTTTTTATGTACGTTTGTAGTAAAATTAGGTAAATGTTTTTAAACCCAATAGTATCATTAGAGCAATATGAAACTGTAATATTTCAGTGGTAAAAATCGACTGTATCTATATCCATTATTGTTGTTAAGGTACTCTTCGTCCTTGGGCAACCTGCGGCTGTTGCAGGAAGATGATGATGATAATAATAATAATAATAATAATAATAATAATAATAATAATAACAACAACAACAACAATAATAATAATAATAATAATAATAATAATAATAATAATAATAATAATAATAATAATAATAATAATAATAATAATAATAATAATTGTTATGTGCTATATAAGGAGCTGCCTGGCCGAGGCGGTAAAGACGTGCTTCGTTCGCCCGGAAGGATGTGGGTTCGAATCCCCGTCAGGAAGCCGTAAAATTTAAGAAACGAGATTTCCACTTCCGGAGGTGCATATGGCTCTGAGGTTCACTCAGCCTACACCTAAAATGAGTATCAGGTTAATTCCTGGGGGCAAAAGCGGCCGGGCGTAGAGCTAATCACTCTACCCCATCACGTGCCACGGTTAACAATGGTGGAAGCCTTTACCTTCCACTCCTCCAAGGGCCTTCATGGCCTGTACGGAGGTGACTTTGTCTTTTATGTGCTATATATCGAAAAATATCTGCATCGTCTGGATATAGGGCCCCGTGCCCTATTTAGAAAGAAGTTTGATATGTATAAACTTTCAGATCCACCCATTGCTACACACTTCCAGAACGTGACCTCCGAGTGACTGACATCCAATCCAACAATCACAAATGACGTGAGGCAAGAATCGTCAACATTTCGAACTGTTCTTCTCGAGTTAACAGAGGAATGTATTGTTTACAAGGAAAAGAAGAGGAAAGACTGGTCTTGAGGACAACAATGCAAAAATTATGAGCCTCATTGATGAAAAACAGCAAGATCAATCCTCCAGCTTGAAGAAAGCCCATTTCCAAGATCTTATACTGAAATGCCAGACTCGAATTAAGGAAATGGAGAACAACTGGTGGCATCAGAAAGCTCAAGATTATCCGATACCAGAGAAATGCAAAACTTGTATGCAGGGATTAAAGAGCCATATGTACCAATTCAGTCTTCAATCACAACTCTACCACAGCTAAAGGACTTCCTCTGAGATGTGCCACAACAGCCTCGGTAGCCATGGATGGCAATGCCACCGTCATACCAGGAATTCTGTGAGGCTCTTAACAAACTGAAACCCAGAAGGGACCTGGACCTGACAACATAACATTCAAGGAGGGAGGCTTATCAAAAACTGATGCCTGACTGGCCATCAGATGATATACAGTAGATGTTGATTCCCACAGGACCGAGCTCGATAGCTGCAGTCGCTTAAGTGCGGCCAGTATCCAGTAATCGGGAGATAGTGGGTTCGAGCCCCACTGTCGGCAGCCCTGAAGATGGTTTTCTGTGGTTTTCCATTTTCATACCAGGCAAATTAATTAAGGCCACGGCCACTTTCTTCCAATTCCTAGGCCTTTCCCATCCCATCATCGCCGTAAGACATATCTGTTGGTGCGACGTAAAGCAAATAGCAAAAGAAAAAAAAAAAGAAAAAAAATCCCACAGGGAACCTGATATATTTGTCGCGAATTAGTAAATTTATAATACCCATATAGTTGGTCCGCTATTGGACATTATAAATTTTCCAGCTAACTCATTCCTGGTTGCCAGCGTTTCAGCCCATTGTTCTAAATTGGGCTCATCAGTTGGTAAATTGCAGACCTACCATAGTGCATTGGCACTGCCGGTGGCTCCAAGTGGCCTCCACGGTATGTACTAGCCATGCGTCTCAGTAAGTGTGCTATTTACCAACTGACGAGCCCAATTTAGCACACTGGGGTGAAACGTTGGCAACCAGGAATGAGTTGGCTGGAAAATTTATAATGTCTAATAATGCACCAACCATATTGGAGGCAAGCTCTTCGATTAGCATTGGGGAATAATAATGAAAGACTCAAAGTCGATCTATAAACAGCCACCAAACACTTTATCACTCTCTTCTGTGATTCCTGACCGCCCCACGGTGTAGGGGTAGCGCGTCTGCTTCCTACTCGGAGCCCCCCGGGTTCGATTTCCGGCCATTCAAGGATTTTAACCTGGATCTGAGGGCTGGTTCGAGGTCCACTAAGACTCTGACTGTGACACAGTGTCCCCGATCTAGAATGCCAAGATGATTTGTCATGCTGACCACATGACACCTCGTAATCTGTAGACCTTTGGGCTGTTGCGGCCATGGGGTTTTTCTGTTTTCCTAATAAGGCTATAAGAGGAGAATACAGTATATGGATAGCACGAGCAATCCAGAAAGACTCCACTGATAAAACTTACGAAAGCTGAAGTAGGTGCCACTCTACAAGGTATCAAATTTGACACCTCACCTCGTCTGGACTACGTATTAGTTAGCACCATCAAAAACGATAGAGTCTTACAACCACGAGTTTGTTGCGAACAGGGCAAATTCATCCTTGTCTTCTAACACTGAGAACTGTCTTAGTACACAAGTCAAAAAGAGCATGAAATCGTTAATAACTGGCTGCCTATCACTATTTGCTCAATTATTAGAAGGGCTGGATTATCTGGTGGTTTTCCTCTTTCTACTGGTGTCCATCAGGGATCTGTACTCACGCCTCTCCTCTTCATTACCGTCGTGGATAATGTTACAAGAGATCTACAGAAATCTGTACCTCGGACCTTGCTCTATGCTGATGACCTGTGTTTGACCTTTAAGGATAAGAATGATCTACAAGTCCAGGCATGGATCAACCACCTCGCAGAATTTGGACTACAGCTAAACATTAAGAAAACTGAATATTTGACAAGAGATCTAAATGATCTCAATATGATTCAAATTAATGGCGTTGTCCTTCCAAAGACAATGTAATTTAAATATCTTAGCCCGACAATTACTGTAGATGGAACCCTAAGTTCTGAAATATCAAAGCATGTGAGCAGTGCATGGCTGAAGTGGAGTTCAGTGGCTGGTGTCCTATTTGATTCCAGACCGGCTAAAGTCCGCTGCCCTTTCACTAAGGAGATGGAACGTGATATGGTGTGATTGAAATGAAGATGCTTCAATGGACATCCGGCTTGACAGTTCATGATCATGTGAGCGACAAGGAGTGGCACCAATAACTGAAAAGATGAGAAAAAGCCATCTCCGCTGGTACAGGCATGTAATTCGAGCTGCTGCAAACAACAGGTGCAAAGACTGGATTGACATTGCTGACTGATGCGAAAACCGACAACCAAGACAATAAGATGTACAATATTATAGGTTAGGATCCACCTTTCAATACTCCGTAATAAGATGGTAAAAAGTAGTTACAACCTGTTTAATGGGACCGGTTTCAACACATTTTAAGTGTCATCATCAGCCAATTTGCGAAGATCTTACAACAACTAGCACATTGAATACAGGCAAAAAATTAACGTTATGATACAATGTTAATTTTTTGCCTGTATTCAATGTGCTAGTTGTTGTAAGATCTTCGCAAATTGGCTGATGATGACACTTAAAATGTGTTGAAACCGGTCCCATTAAACAGGTTGTAACTACTTTTTACCATCTTATTACGGAGTATTGAAAGGTGGATCCTAACCTATAATATTGTACATCTTATTTCTCTATTCAATACGGAACAATAATGAAGTTTTTAACTTTAAACCAAGACAATGTTGCCTTGACACCATACATGCAGATCTAAAAATGGTAAGCCTTCATCCTGACATCGCACACAATCATGTAAAATGGTGACCATGAATCCAAAACAATCAGTGGATCCAAAAGTCTCCATGGCTAAACGGTTAGCGTGCTGGCCTTTGGTCACAGGGGCCCCGGGTTCAATTCCCGGCAGGGTTGAGAATTTTAACCATCAGTGGTTAATTTTGCTGGCACGGGGACTGGGTGTGTCGTCTTCATCATCATTTCAACCTCATCATGATGTGCAGGTCGCCTACCGCACTTGGCGAGCCGAACATGCCCTCGAACACTCCTGGCACTAAAAGCCATACGCCATTTCATTTCAGTGGATCCAAAGCCGTATTTTCTGAGATGCTTGCTGTCTAAAGGAGTCCAAAATCCAGGTCACTGGCACCTCATAATAGTACTAATCACTGATAAAACAGAACCACTGTGTTCCTCTTATAGTGATACTACTCACAGGTAATGCAGACCCATTCTGAATACAGGGGAACCAACACAATTTAGCGCAGCGCACACCACCTACTCGAGTGTGCCTGCCTGCTCCTCTGCCTCGGTGGAATGCACACAACTGTACTGATCACAGGCAACGTTCAGATCCATGGTGTTCTTCATGATGATGTTGATGCTTGTTGTTTAAAGGGGCCTTACATCTAAGGTCATCGGCCCAGATGTGTGTTCTTCACATAATGGTACTAATCACAAGTAGTCTCCTATATTCTAATTCCATCATCCGTTGGCTGCCCCTTTTAGTCACCTCTTACAAGAGGCAGGAGATACCGTGGGTGTATTTTTCGTCTGCGTTCCCCACAAACAGAGGGTTATTTACGACTTTGCGACTGATCACATTCTATAAATAATTCCAATACAGATTAAACAGGTTATTGGAAATTACAAATGTTCCAGCTAACTCATTCTTGGTTGCCAGCGTTTGTAACTAGTACACCTACCAAGACGCATGGCTAGTGCATATAGTGCAGGCCACTGCGTAGGCTATTTGGAGCCACAGGCAGTGCCAATGCACTATGAGAGACTTTTGTCTTTTGTACAAAAATTGATGCCTGCTAGGGCCATCAGAAAATTATTCCAGACAAGCTGTGTGAAAATCCCACTGTGTCGGAATTCGGGTTTCTATTTGAAAACATCCTTCGGCCTCTAACTGTTCTTGGGTTCACTAATGATACTGTCTTAATTAGAAAGAGCAAAATCTGTGACTGAGGATGTCAATCCGAAGTTTCAAGAAAACTGGGCTTCACCTGAATCACAATTTTGTGATGATAAATATCTCCAACAAACAACTTGCAAAGGGCGACTTTTGCACTGACTCATTTTTTTTTGATCAGTTCTATATCATCACAAGAGATGATTCAATACCTTCAATCACTCAGTCCCCAGTCAACCTTCTGAGACCTTCAGATGGAATTTGATACACTAGCATCATCACCAATCCTTCAACCCAACAAAAAATCCTCTATTTCTCAATTTCCCCATCTGTTGTCTATGCTTTTCTGACAATTCCTATGGAAAAACATCCTATAAGATCCTAAAGGGTGCCGACAAGATAATCAAATATACACTTCAAGAGATCTTAAGTCTGACACTCCTGATACCATGATTTAGACCCATAGGAAATTTAAGGATCTTAGTATTTTCAGAGCAAGATGGGAAGCGATCCTCCAAAAAATGAATGGGCTAAGATGTTTAAAAAGAGTAAATAACCCTTATATTAACAACACAACACAACAACACAAGTAATCTCGATGACTCTTGACCTCACAGATGATGTCAATCAAAAAATCTAAGACGCCCTTCCAGATATCTGAAAAATTAAGCTTAGAAATTCTGAATCACCAAAAGGGTAAAAGAGTGATTTTATTCAAATAGTACCTGCATATAAATAAATGGATTTTAAATCATCATGAGATCAGCGCAGATGTAAGTAATCAGATGCTGCTCTTTTCATAATGTCCTATAATTCACATGAGGTTTCTTTTTCTCAACCAGTGTTTCTCCTTTTAGATCCACCTTTTTACATCTGTGGTGATAAGTCCGGCACCGGTCTGTGGACTTTTTAAGAGAAGTTCCTCCTACAGCTCACAATATCTAACAGAATCAGCCTTCAACTAAAAAGGAACTTGAATTTTCCCAAGATCAACGTACTGAAAACAGCTAATGTTTCTTTAATTGGCATTTTGACAGAGCTGTTAGCAGAATCACCCATTGTCTTTTTAAAGTGTTTTAATGTATCCTTGTTTCAATTTCTCTTTGTCTTTTAACTATGGCTGATAATGTCTTAAAGTGGATGAAACATGTCCCATTCTAACAAGTCAATGTTATTCTGAATAAGAATAAAATATTTATTGTATTGTATTTTTTTTCTAAAAAAAAATTCTTCTTCAAATGAAATGGCGTATGGCTTTTAGTGTCCGAGGTCATGTTCAGCTCACCAGGTGCAGGTCTTTTAATTTGACGTGATGAGGATGACACAATAAACCCAGCCCCTGTCCCAGCGAAATTAACCAATGATGGCTAAAATTCCTGATCCTGTTGGGAATTGAACCGGGATGCATGAAAAAAAGCCAGCCATGCAGTCGGACGTTCAAGTGACAATATGGGCTAACAATGAAATTTGTTTCTTGCAATCATCATGGTTTACAAGCAGAGAGTGGCGTGGAAAGAACGTGGCAGTGGTTCGAGCTGCACCTAAAAAATCCGAGACAATAACCATTGTGCCCTCAATGAGATTAAAACACTTTCCCATTGTCCCGGGATATTGCTCAGACGGTGAGACTCTCTGTTCACTGATTGCGACAACGCTTCCTGATGTTGGGTATAGTGTTCACGAGGAACTGCATGCTTATCTGATGGAAAAAGTATATGGTGTACAGATATTTTGAAGGATCTACATTTATTATCAATCCAACGATCATACTCGAATCTCATGCCAGCCAACTTTGGAACCGGACAGAGAGAAACAGAGAATGCACAATATAACTGTCACTCATTACCTTGAGAAATATAAAAGCAAGAGGAAAGAATGTATCAGATTCACGGTCAGCACAAGGGGAACCATAACAAAGGTTGCATATCCCGTATGTATTACGAAGAAGGTAGCCCTTGCAGCCTGATGTGGTGCCTTTATCGAACTGCACGCCACGTGCCTACATCTACAGTCAACACGACAGAGTGTAGCGCTGGATAATGACGTCACACCAATTTTCAGTATAAATTGGCATGAAGGATGAGCTGCGACACATTGCCGTACGCTGACCTGTCTACACCGTGCTCCAGCCACATAGGGTAACCCCTGTTTGCAAATGTGATCTGGACAGGTCGTGAGGTTTCACCTCTGCATGCACAAGCATTACCTCGGAAGGAGTCAATCCCTTTCTCCCTCTTACTCTAGCCTTCTTTGCCTCCAGCCTACTCATGACATATTCTATTGTACAGATGGACTTTATACCTTACCTTTGATTTCATGTGCTTTAAGATAGGGCTTCCCTTAATATTTCTGTTCTGGCAATGAGAATATTATTGTAAACTTAAAGCACACTCAGGAACTGACAACAGTCATTCCCATTAATAAGCATCATTTTGTAAATAATGCATATAGTTCATTTTTATGGTCACCAGCGAAAAGAACCTTTAGGTTCAGTGCAATTTAAGGTGAATGAATACTTGTAAACTGGTGAATCAATAAAAATAAGTTTGTGTTTGTACGAGTGTTTGCTTCTGTACACAACACAGCCCTTAACACTTTCAACACTATGGACTTATGGGATATATGTGCACTGCTTTCCTGGTTGTGGCCGGCGACTGTATACCATACGGACATGTGTTTCTAGGAAGCTGCATGTATCCAATTCGGTTTCCGTCCCTTGCTCGGAGGTAGTAGTTTATCTAGTGTCCACTAGAATGCAGCAGTTATCGGGAAGTTCAAACCTAAACGATAAAAAGGGTAGTTTCTCCTTGCCGTGACCTATACTGAAGCACTCGATGTACCGGGTGTTGTGCGTGCCAAATCTGTCAGCCTGTCAGCTGTGTAACTGTATAAACATGTCTTCACGCTGGGTCTATGATAGTGATATCGTGGATATTTTATCGGGAGACGCGGGTTCAGGAATAAATGACAGTGATGAAGACTGCTTACGAACCAGATAATATATCAAATGATAGTTCGGGCAAGATTTTTGTTATTTCACTTTTGAATGCAAGTTTTTAGTAACATTATTTTACTCCGAATACAAATGATAGAAAAACTTCACCTGTCCAGAAATTTGGGCTTATTTTTTCATGTAGAAACCTGTACCATTCAAAGAAAGTAGATGATGGTGCAAGGAGTGTCACGTTGGACTGTGCACTGGCTACTGTACCAAAACAAACTACTCATAAATACAAAGGCAGATCATATATAAATGGGAATTTGAATGTACCGCTGCTGTTAGTAATAATTCTGAGGCGGGGCTTTGCAAGGATATTGGTGGGGGTGTTTGCAGAAGGGATTTGTGCACGCGAACAACGGTAGAAAGCTCGGCTTCTTCAGTACGCCATGAGTAAGCAAGAGATGCACATGTCTGTTGTGCAGTGTGCATCATTATCAAATTTTAAAGTTAAAAACTTCATGATTGTTCCGTATTGAATAGAGAAATAGGAAGATGTACAATATTATAGGGAAGGATCCACCTTTCAATACTCCGTAGTAAGTTGAACTAAAAAGTAGTTACAACTTGTTTATTGGGACCGGTTTCAACACATTTCAAGTGTCATCATCAGCCAATTAGCGAAGATCTTAAAACAACTAGTACATTGAACACAGGCAAAAAATTAACATTGTATCATATCGTAGCAATTCAGTTAATGTTCAAAACACAATAATCACATTAACTGAATTGCTACGATATGATATGATGATATGATGATATGATGTTCAAAACACAATAATCACATTAACTGAATTGCTACGATATGATACAATGTTAATTTTTTGCCTGTGTTCAATGTACTAGTTGTTTTAAGATCTTCGCTTATTGGCTGATGATGACACTTGAAATGTGTTGAAACCGGTCCCAATAAACAAGTTGTAACTACTTTTTTCAACTTACTACGGGTATTGAAAGGTGGATCCTTCCCTATAATATTGTACATCTTCTTATTATCAAATTTCTCGCAGAAGAGGGCACCAAATCCTCCGAAGTTTTGAGATGGTTCAGTTTAGGGAAGAAACACTTTTGCAGACTCGAGTGTATGAGTGGGCTAAAAAATTGGTGGCAGGAAGAGAAGCTGTGGAAAACGAACCTCATGAAAGGAGACCGGGGACAAGCATTACTGCAGACAACACTGTCGCCTTTTGTGACATTATTGGTGAAGATCGGCGAATAAAATTTTTGCAATTTGTTTTAGCTGTAGGAATAAGTTATGAAAGTGTTCAAACCATCATCCAAGATGAACTCCATTTCAGAAAATTGGCTACCAGGTGCATTCCTCGTCTCCTCAACCAGGAACAAAAAAACTTTACACCAGGAAGTTTGTCAGGGACTCCTGCGTCGCTATACGAGGAGGAAGGAGACGATTTCTTGCGTCGTATATTGTGACTTGTGATGAAACTTGGGTGCATCATTACACTACAGAGTCAAAGCAAGCAAGCATGGAGTGGCGGCGAAGAGACGAAGCAGGTCTGGTCAAAGCCAAAACATGCCCATCTGCTGGAAAGGTGCTTGCAACTGTTTTCCGGGACTTCACGGGCGTTTTGCTGGTGGATTTCCCTCACGAACAAAGGACAATTAATGGAGCCTATTACTTTCGCCTTTTAGATGAAGCAAAAGCTGTGTATCGCAACAAGCGACACCGGCAACCGGTCCGAAACGTCATTCTTCTCCATGACAATGCAAGGCCGCATACTGCCGCTTTAAAGAGGGAAAAACAGGAGGAAAGTCACTGAACATCTCTGGAGCATCCTCCGCACAGTCCAGATTTATCACCCTGCATCTGCCATTTGTTTGAACCACTCAAACAAGACCTATGAGGACAGCAATTCGATGATGATGCAAGTGTAGAAGAGTTCGTGCGGAACTGACTCCACACACGTCACTCTTCTTTCTATCAGGACGGCATCAAAAACTTACCAATCCGATGGAGAAAAAGTGTATCGAGGGCAGGACACTATGTAGAAAAGTGATTTCTACACGAGTATTTATTTGGTTGAAGCAATAAATTTTAAAAAATAATTCTTGTTTATATCTGATCCGCCCTTGTAAGTAAATTTTGTATATCAAATGTAATAGTTTTTATTTGTGGCTTAGTCAGCCACATTAAATGATTCATTTTTATTGTTTTATGCAGGCTTATTGGTATAACCTGAATGTAAGATTTTTGGTACATTTAAAAATTTTTTTTAAAGACTACTATAATTAAAATATTTTCGATATGTACTTCCTGATTGGGATCCTCATTTTGGATGGCTGACACCTTCATATGAAACAAAAATCAGGTATGTACTATGTTTTGCTGTTGTGTAATGATGTATTAAAAGTTCAGGAAAAGGGCCCAGTTCACTGTCAGGGTCCACCTGCACCGACTTCTTCCATTGCAAGCCACAAGTGGTGAAACCTTCACTACCGGATATAAATGTAACACCTTCTGCAGCTTGAGCTATGTTTGTTGAAAGGACAGATTTGTGGATCTACATTTAAACTCCAATATTTCATTTCCATTATATAAGCAAACATTACACTTTGTCCAATGTAGCAGCTCTTGCTTTTTGTATATCCTCAAAAATCTTATCAATCTCAGCTGCTTTTCTAGTTTTTATCTTTTATATCTTTTGCAAATACCTTTGTTATCATAGGTAGGTAAGGTAAGGGTTATTCTGCCCAAAGGCAGGTCCGAACCTCCGCAGAGGTGTTCCTGAGCCGGAGTTTACGTGAGGTAGGGTGGCCGGTTCTTTTCTGCTCCTCCATTCCCTTACACCCCACCAACAGCGCGTGGCAACCCATCCAACTCCTGACCATGCCCAATGTTGCTTAACTTCGGAGATCTCACGGGATCCGGTGTTTCAACACGGCTGCGGCCGTTGGCTTATCATAGGTAAATACCTAGTATTAGTCCCTTCCTCCATCTGGATATTATCCTTACATCCAATTGTCTTTACATAAGGCTGACTAAATATGGCTTTCTGTCTTTCACAGATTAACTTATTTACCATCTGTTGGTTACGCTCTCCATCATTTGCATGACCTCCCCAGTTAAAATTTGTAAACTGAGATAATCCACAACAATCACGTACCTTTCTGTGTCATTCCCCTCATAGCTGATTATTTTATCAAATAAATTTTTTGTCAGATTCACCCCTTCCAAGTCTGTACACCCCAAAAGCATCAAGTTGAATTTTCATTTTAGAGATGAGCCTTACACTTGGAATTTCATGTTTCTTATTAACTTTTTCATAGCTTACAAATTCTTCTTTCATTAGTATTCACACTCCCATTCCTAATGAATCTCTCCTGTCTTTACGATAAACACTCCAGTTGTGGGGGAAATTTTTTTTGCATCCAGAATATCCTGGAAGGTTTAATGATGATGACTTTATGTTAATGAGCCTGTTTTCTACAGATCATCTGCCTTCAAGCTATAATTTTAACATAAATAGTCAACATAATAGCTCTCCGTAATTCCTGACCAAGTGCAAACATTTATACCAACCAAGCACTGTTCCTCAACACTGTTACAAGAATCACAGGCCATTTACAGTCAATTTAATGAAATACAATTAGCAAGTAGGTACTCACCATACTTTTAAAACTTCGCCAATCTGGAAGTTCCAAGTCCATTACGTTGGCAAATGAGGAAAGACAGCTGACCTATAACCCAAAAAAAATATTAGTTAGGCTTGTCAGATTTGATTTAAAAAATCTATGTAGAGGTGCTCACCACTATATTGCAGATGAAGCTACAGTCGAAACCATTTATTACAACATCGCTTTTAATGGCGTACTGGATATAACAGCATTATGGTCTTGCCTAAATCCTATAAAAGCACTGTATTTTAAAACTAGCTTAGCACGACAAATCGTATAAAACGGCAAATTTTTATCACATTTTTGGAGAAATGTATCAACTACAACATCCAATGTTGATTTTTGTTTATTACACAATTGGGAATTGCTGACAACAACAACAACAACAACAACAACGACGTAACACTTATTTTTAAACTCTTGTTTTCAGTAGATTGTAGATTTCAGATCAGTCACCCCGCTAATTAGTCAAGGCAAGCATCGCTGTGAAGATGTAAAAGAAAGGAAAAGTGTTTATTATTAAAGAAAAGTCACAAATAATGTGGCAATTACAAATATCAGCATCACGATTTCTACAATTTGGAAGGACAGAGAACATCTCGCATATTAGTGACATTATTGATAAAGTTACATTGTTTTCTGCTTCTTTCCTCACTTAATATTTTATATTTTGCTGAATGTACTGTGTAAACATTAAAAGATAAATTCCCCTCAGTCCCTGCTCCACAAATACTGTGCTATATTGCAAACACAGTACTCATTTCACTGGTGTGTTTTGACATTTTAACTTGATTCTGTTAATTAAACATGTAAGTGTGCGGCCTAAAACTACAAATCTGATATTTTTAGCAATGAAAATTAAAAGTTTGTGCGACTATTACTTATAATGACCGTTGATTAACAATCCCTTCAGAGTCCTTTTAACTGTACTTGTAATTCTAGGAATGTCTCAAGTACCGCCCTCTACTTTCTTAATGTTTTATAAAATGACTTACAATTTTGTAAGTACTCATCTAAGAATTAAAGCTTCATCAATCGGGAGATTCCAAGTCCAATCAGCTAGCAACTGAGAGAAGAGTTGTTGACCTATATCATCATCATCATCATCATCATCATCATCATAATTTTCCCATTTCCAGCTTACATCGGGTGGGAGCAAATATGATTCCTCTCCACTTTGTTCTGTCGTTCCACCATCCTTCTTCCGACACAATGTTCCAATCCATGTTTCGTTTTCTAATGCTACTCTTCACCAAATCCATCATCCACCGCATTCTTGGTCTTCCTCATCCTCCCTTCCCTGTCACCCGTCCTTCCAGTGCTCGTCTTGGTAGTCTTACTTCATTCATCCATTTGACATGTCCAAAACATTTCAATCTGTTTTGCTGTAGTTTGTCCTTAATTTCTGTACTCTCAGTTCTTTCCGTATATCTTCGTTTCTTACTCTGCCTCTCCTCGTTTTTTGTACCATACTTCTCAGGAATTTCATTTCAGCTGCTTGTACTCTGTTCTCACCCCGTTGAGTCATTGTCCAAGTTTCTGCTGCATATGTCATCATAGGAACATAAAAAGCTTTATACATCTTTAGCCTTCATTGGTATATCCTTGTTCCATACTAGTCCTCTCACCTGTTGATAGAAAGCACTCCTATTAATTTCCAAATATATTCTTCCATCTTCAGACAGTACACTTCCCAAATATTTGAAGTGTTTTACTACTTCCAATTTCTTATCTCCCACTTTGATAATTCCTTTTCCTTCTTTCTCGCCTCTACTCATCACCACTGTTTTACTCTTTTCCACATTTATCTTCAATCCCCATTTTTCAATATTTTTATTTATAGCGTCTAACTGTTCTTGTACCTCCACTTCATCCTCACCCTAAATCACCACATCATCTGCAAACAACATCACATTCATCTCCTTTCTACTATAATTTTTCATTGCTGCCTTCATGATGTCATCCATCACCATTAAAAACAGTAAGGGTGACAACGCACTTCCATGTTTTAGTCCATTCTCAATTCTAAACCATTCTGATGTCCTGACTGTAGTCTTCACACTACTGTAGCAATCTTTGTACATTGCATTTATCATGTTTCTCAATTCCTTGACAATCCCTCTATTTATTAGGTATTCCCAAACTTTTGTTCTAGGGATGCTATCATAAGCCTTTTCCAAATCAATAAAGGTCATTATCATATCCTTCCTATGTTCCCAATTTTTTTCCATGTTTTGTCTCAGGATGAAAATGAGTTCTACTGTTGACCTGCCTCCTCTAAATCCAAATTGTTCTTCTTCTATTTGGCTTTCTACCTTTACTCTCATTCTTTTTTTCTAGTATTCTTTCCATTACTTTGGCAATATGTGAGATGATTGTGATTCCACAGTAGTTACCAAAAAGTATTACTTATAATAAAAGGTCCTTGTAAGTGAATTTTATAGCATATATCAGAAGAGAACCTCTTAGAAGAACAGTATGGATTCAGGAAGGGGAGATCAACAACTGATTAAATTTTACCATCCGTCAGTTAATGGAAAAATACTACGAACACAACCGAGATTTGTGGTTAGCCTTTCTAAATATCACGAAAGCATTTGATGCTGTGAACAGAGAGAAGTTGTGGGAAACACTGAAGAAAATTGGAATACAGGACGACGTGATACACAAGATCAAGAATTTGTATGAAGATACCCGCAGTAAAGTTAAAATACCTGTAGGAATGACTGAAACATTTGATATAAAATCTGGGTTAAGACAGGGTGGTGTTTTGTCTCCTCTTCTTTTCATCACTGTGATGAACGAGATTCAGAGAAAAGTTCACCAAACCAATGGACATAATATGGAACAAGAAAATACCAACAAAATGTAAGAGTCATATATGAAACCTATTACGTACCAATCCTGACCTATGGTTGCAAAACATGGGCCATGAGAAATAAAGATGATAGTAGAATCCAGGCAGCAGAAATGAGATTTGTTCGTAGCATGACCGGTAAAACACGGAGGGACAGAGCCCGCAATGAGGAAATCCGCAGGCAGGCTCAAGTTGTAAGACTGCAGGACAGAATAACAGCGCAGCGACTGAGGTGGTATGGACATATGCAACGCATGGGAGATAACAGATTACCGAAACAAATGTATGATCTAAAACTTGAAGACAAAAGACCAAGAGAGCGACCAAGACTCAGGTACAAGGACATGGTGAAGATTGACACTGAACAGCAAAGACATACTTTGGAAAGCATCGAAAAAAGAGAGAAGTTCAGAGACCGTAACTGGTGGAGAAGCCTCGTTCACCGACCCAACGCTTAAGATGGAATGACGGGGAATATGTATGTATGTATATCAGACGCATTTTCTTTTATTCTAGGTGCCTTAACATGTTCGCGGTCGATGAAGACTCACATGCGTCACACTCTACGCCAAATATTAAAGCTCGCATTTACACCAGTATCATTGTAAACAAGCAGACTTCTTATCCACAGACTGTTAAGCTGGGCGTCAATTTAACCCTTATGCTTCCAAGGTAACGATCTATCGGTACCCACGGTTCCTGTCAAAACAGTCATGGTAATGATCCATCGTTACCGGCCTTTATTCTTGTTATTTCATTATTTATATGCCAGACAGTAGCATTTTGCATGGAATAAGAAAAGCACAATTTTAACTCTCGTCATACTCCGCAGGAACTGCCAACTATTGGTATTTATCGATATTCTTAGAGTCTGAAATATGTGCTCATTGGTGTTCGGAGTCTTGTTTACGTTGTGGTTGGCGGCAAACTTTTGTATCTTTCTCTCTGTTTTTGTTGGTGATATTAATTATATAGTGAAATTAAGCAGTATCATAGGCATTATATTTAGCTTACTTGTTAGTGAAGCGTTAGATATAGTTCAGTTACGGTATTTACCATGTGCGACATGGAGAAAAGAGTTCATTTAGCCGATGATGATATCATGGAATATCTTGTGAATTAATCAAGTGATGATGTTTCTTCGTCTGAACCAGGAAGTGTAAATGACGATGATGATAATCCAGCTCCTCTAGTAAGAAATGTGTATTCTATGCAAAAATGGCTGACTTTTTTCAGTGATACATCACTTTACACAATTTAATCTATTCTTGGATCTAATGCACATAGAATCTTGAAATTTACCATGCTAGTAAACAATAATAGCCTATAACCTTTCTTTTAACATCAATCACAAACTTGTTCAATGCACACCATTTCTCAGAATTACTTCGAAACTTTCAAAATCTGAAACTTGTAACTTTGTTTCCACATTTGTTATTTTTTTAAACTGAACCCCTCTGGTTAAGAGACATGAGTTACTTGCAGTGATAAATACTCTTACAAGTTTACAAACTTTCATGTTGATTTCACCATGTAATTTTAAAAGAAGTGTGTGCATAGTGGGGTAAATATGGCTGATAGTTTTCACACATCCATCAGCTGAGAGCTTGAAAGCGAAAGGGTTAACTGTCAGTTACTATGTCTGTAGTTGTTACAATTCAGCATAATTTTCTGCGATGTCATCAGAGAATAGTGAGTTTGCAGGATCTTCTTAGTGGAAGAACCATCATCCCATAGGCATCCACAACCTGTCACATTGCCTACAGGAACACATTTTGCCAGCAAATGTGTGGCGTAGATTGTGGGAGCAAGGGATGCGGAGTGCAGGACTGCATGTTCTACTGTAGAGTGTGTCCACGACATTAAATGTGTGGCGTAGATTGCGGAAGCAAGGGATGCAGCAGAACAGGACTGCATGTTCTACTTTAGCGTCCACGACAGTAAATGTGTGGCGTAGATTGCGGAAGCAATGGATGCAGCAGGGAAGGACTGCATGTTCTACTGTAGAGTGTGTCCACGACAGTAAATGTGTGGCGTAGATTGCGGAAGCAAGGGATGCGGCAGTGTAGGATTGCATGTTCAACTGTAGAGAGTGTCCACGACAGTAAATGTGTGGCGTAGATTGCGGAAGCAAGGGACGTGGCAGCACAGGACTGCATGTTGTACTGTAGAGAGAGTCTACGGCAGACAGGTTTATGTCCTGAACAATACTTCGTGGAGTTCTGCAAAAGACAGAAGTAACTGACTGCAGTGCGCTATTGGAGGCTACTGCACTGTACAGCAATTGTTCACACAGCAATAACATGGATTTTACCACGCAATGTTTTTGTCAGAACTGTTCAAAAACGTATTTATCTGTCCTAGGAATATTACTGACATTCTTTCCTGACACTGCAAGCGAAAAGCTCATCGGTAGGTGCGTCATGGCTACCATGCACAGAAATATTATTGAAATAATTCAAATGATAATCTAAAATGGATAAGGACACAGAAATAAACTGTATTACGCAAAAAAAATATTATGGTACTATGGCAATGGTGGCCATGATCATGTTAGGGACTACACACTACTGAAGGTTCTTAATATTTTATAAAATACAATCTACAAGTACACACCATAACATTAAAACACCAAAATACTTTGGATAAACAAATGTATTTCGATTTTCAAATTTTCAGAAAGGCTACTCAAACAGATCCTATTATCAGAAACAACCCCAATCATCCAGATCAACATTTTACAGCTTAATTAAGAGCTATGAACATACCTATGTCTAAGAAAAATTATAACAGAGAGATTATTATAACGGAAACTCTAAACTGGTCAGCGCAAGTTAAGAATATCTGCAAAAAGGTTTATTGTGGCTTGCACCCCTTAAAACATTTCAGAAATGTATTCCCTCGATCACTAAAAATTCAACTTGTTTGGTCATTATTATTTCCCATTTTTGACTACTGTGATGTAATTCTTACGGATATAACAAAAGAATTAAGCTTGAAACTACAACGCACTCAAAATGCTTGTCTCAGATATGCTATGGATTTACGGTATGACGCTCGAGTTTCTCCCTACTATAAACAATTATCTTGGTTACGACTAGACGACAGGCGTAAACTACATGCAAATACTCTTATGTACCAGGTACTTTCGGAAGACATCCCTGCTTATCTCTCCAGCAATTTTCGTCACCTTGGTTCTTTACATCTCCATGATACTCGCTCAGTGTCCCTCCTAGAAATACCTGTCCACCGAACAACCACACACCATCGATCATTTACTATCACCGCTTCAGGATGGTGGAATGCTCTTCCCAAAGACATCAAGGATGCTGCATCAAAAAGTATATTTAAAACCTCCTACCAGCAGTTCCTCGTTAAGTGCTTCCAGCAAGGTACAGTACCTGTATGAGTGGAACGAGTGATTGTGTGTGAAAATGATATGAGATTATTGCACAATAAATTAAATATTGGTTTAATATAATAATTTAAATTAAATTAAAAACATCCATATTGTATTTACGAAGTAGAAGTAGTCTAAAAATAGCTAGTAGTAAGTACAGTATTTAACTTAGATCTAGTCTTGCAAGGATACAATTAGTTAAATTTTCATTTAGTATTTTTATTAAGCTTACTAGTATTTTTACATTCTTATTTCTTTTGTTGTGTATTGATTTTTTTTTTCCCCTCAAACCTGTATTATGTAGGCAGTTACTTTTTCTTTCATTCTTCTTTGCATGTATATATTCATATTTTTGTCTTAAAAATTAGTGTTATTTGTAGTTCTTAGTATTTTAAGTTAATCAATGTCATTGTATGGAATAATAATAATAATAATAATAATAATAATAATAATAATAATAATAATAATAATAATAATAATAATAATAATAATAATAATAATAATAATATGTGTGTGGTTAAGTGTAAGAAAGGGCCAAGAGCCCTAACTTCGCCACAGAAAATAAAGGCTTTATCTATCTATCTATCTATCTAAATATAATCCACCAAATTGCTCGTAACAAGAGATACTCCAGAAAATTTATTAATACAGTAGAATGATGAATAAATTGAAAAATGAACCCAAAACCACTTTAATTAAAGATCAAAAGCAGAAAAAAATACATTTTGCAGTTCTAACATTTTGAAATAAGCATTCCTATCAACTGGCTAAAATTTTCACTTAAAGGAACAATCTTATATACAAAACTGATAATAATACTAATTAAAGATAATTTTCAATTCAGAAAGAAAAAAGAAAAAGATAAAACTTGAAGATCTTAATAAACTAGCATTTAATCATTGAAAGAAAAAAAGAAGAAAAAGATAAAACTTGAAGATCTTAAATATACTTAGGTATTCTCATTCAACAACAACAAAATATTAAAATTTTATGTAATGATAATTTTCATAATATTTCACTAAATGTTTGTTTGTTCATTTATGTGGTGAATTATGATATATTACTCCTTTAAATTTTGGGGTGAACAAAAGATAGTGTTATATTGTTTTTATGGACTTCACTGATGAAGGGAATGTATTGTGTTCCTGAAACATGTTTGAATAATTAATTTTCAATTATAAAAGTTTATTGATGAGGTGGACCAACCATTTACTATTTTAAATAGTTTTTAATAGCTACATATAGTTCTTATGGTGACGATGGGATAGAAAAGGTCTGGGAGTAGGAAGGAAGTGACCATGGCCTTAATTAAGGTACACTTCCGGCATTTGCCGGATGTGAAGATAGGAAACCACAGAAAACCATTTTCGGGGCTGCCGACAGTGGGGTACTGCTCATTACTGAAGGTTATTGAGGTTTTATAAAATGACTTAAAATTTTGCAAGTACTCACCATGACTTTAAAACGTCACACCAATGTGGATGCTCCAAGTCCATTTATGCTGGCAACTGAGAGGAGACTGGCTGACCTACAACAACCCAAAAGAAACATTAATTATTGGATAAGGTACGATCAATAAATAATAATCCATGTATAGGAGTTTTAAATTAATATCAGCGTTATTTTATTTCTAGGAATATCTAAAGTACCAAACTGAACAGTGGTCCAAAGTTTAAGTAATTGGATAGTACGAGGGTATCAGAACACATCTTTGCAAAGGCAAGTCAGTTTTACCACCAAGTAAGACAACTTCTATGGGATAAACAGGTACCAATGAAAGGTAACATGACATTATATAAATCATATTACACACCCATACTCACGTATAAACTGGAAACTACCATGTTAATGAGACAAGACAATTTAATATTAAAAACATTTTTGGTCCGTATTGAATGGAGATTAGCGTACAATAAAGAAGAGTGCAATTGATCCACCTTTTTCAATACAAAGTATGTTGCTAATTCAGAACCACAACATTATTTATTTGGTACTGGTTTCGATGTCTTGGACACCATCATCAGCCAAAATAAGACAAATGAACAAAGATATACACATGTTGAAGTACAAACTATGGACCCTTAATAATGATGTAACAATGGTTAGATAAATTACAAAATGTGATGGTGCTTAAAGAGAAAATCATTCCTAAAATATTTACAAGTTACAATCTTGTTGGTCAAGTTGTAAAACAAAGGTGAAAAATATTAACAAATATTAGAGCAAAGGAAAGCTAAATTTCTTGGACACGTCCTATGACACGGCACCTTTCTCCAGAAAGTCTTTGAAGGAAAGATCCTAGGGAAGAAGTCGAGAGGAAGACCACGTCTCTCATACCTTAGGAACATAATCACTCAGCTGGGTTTTGCTTCCTATGTCACGATGAAAAGCTGAAGACCGTGGGATGTGGCTGCAGCGACAAGGCTTAGCCTTTGGACGGACGGATGGATTAGAATGAGTCCTGATTACTTTTTAAAGTTTTGAGTCTTAAGTGTGGCGTTGTTAACCACGGAAATAGTTTTGAATGTAGCCTCCTAAAAACTGACGTAAAATGTTGTTCCTCTGTAGATTTTGAATGTTGTTATCTAAAATCTGACGTAAAATATTGTTCCTCTGTAGAACGTTGACAATAAGATAAAATATGTAAACTTAGTAGTGACTTGTAGCATCAGTTTTCGAGACAACTCAAAACTCCAAGCTGCAGAAATGAATTTCTTATACGCCATAATACAGAAGACCAGGAAGGACAAGATCAGTAGCAAAAATTAAAAAGTCTGACGCTCCCTACTACAAAGGATCCAGAAAGTGAGACTGAAGTGGTTTGGCCATGTAAGAAGGATGAGCGCAAGAGGGACTGCAATAAGAGAATACGAAAGAGAAGTAAAAGGAAAAAGATCGGTCGGCAGACCCAGAGAAAAATAGCCCGATCTACTGAAGAAAGATGTCGAAGAGAGAGGACAAGACGGGAGAAGAGTACAAGAGAACAGTGGTTCGTGGACAGACAAAGATGGAGAGGGCTTGTACACCACACCCGGTCAACTGGAGAGGATTGTGGTCATGATCCTCTTTGCCTTCCTACATGTTATTTCATGTGTTCCTATGAAACAGTGTCTTGGTGAATTGATATTTTCAATCGCATTCAATTTTCTTTTCACCCCCAGAATGTCTGCAAAACAATTCCCCTTCTGCTCCCTTCTCATCCGGGGAAGGAAAATGAAATCACAAGATGCGAGATCTGGTGTGTAGGATGGGTGAGGAAGCGGTGTCTTGCATATTTTTGCCAAAACATCACACACGGAAATGGCTGTGTGAGTTGGAGCATTGTCATGGTGGAAGAACCAATCCCCACTCTGCCACAAATCAGGCCGTTTCAACCGAACACTCGTGCAACCGCCTCAAAAGACTTCGGTAGAAGGCTAGGTTCACCGTTCACAAAACCACAAAAATCAAAGAGTTTGAAAAACACGCTACACAAAAATTGTTACAGGGGTTCATTACTACAGTCTCAAGTCATGGCAATTGGCTTACTAACCCACCTAGAGAGAGAAGCCCGAAATACAGGAGCGCCATGTGCAGCAAATTACATACAGTTATTTTTGGGTACCCTTCATAGGTTAGGTTTAAACTTTGTTTCATATCTGGCTTTGGGGAAATAGCAAATAATATTCAATGTTTTGGTTTGAATATTTACAGGGAGTCTAAGAAGTTCCCATTTCATTTATAATTTTGTTATGACATGGACTACTGAGTTTGTATTATTGGGGAATTAAATAGTTTTTTTTTTTTTTTTTTTTTGCTATGGGCTTTACGTCGCACCGACACAGATAGGTCTTATGGCGACGATGGGATTGGAAAGGCCTAGGAGTTGGAAGGAAGCGGCCGTGGCCTTAATTAAGGTACAGCCCCAGCATTTGCCTGGTGTGAAAATGGGAAACCACGGAAAACCATCTTCAGGGCTGCCGATAGTGGGATTCAAACCTACTATCTCCCGGATGCAAGCTCACAGCCGCACGCCTCTACGCGCACGGCCAAATCGCCCGGTGAATTAAATAGTAGTCAATCAATCAATCAATCAATCAATCAATCAATCAATCAATCAATCAATCAATCAATCAATCAATCAATCAATCAATCAATCAACCAATCAATCAATCAATCAACCAACCAATCAATCAACCAATACTGATCTGCATTTACGGCAGTCGCCCAGGTGGCAGATTCCCTATATGTTGTTTTCTGAACCTTTTCTTAAATGATTTCAACGAAATTGGAAATTTATTGAACATCTCCCTTGGATTCCAATCCCTAACTCCCCTTCCTATAAATGAATATTTGCCCCAATTTGTCCTCTTAAATTCCAACTTTATCTTCATATTGTGATCTTTTCTACTTTTAAAGACGCCACTCCAACTTATTAGTCTACTAATGTCATTCCACGCCATCTCTCCGCTGACAGCTCGGAACATACCACTTATTGTTACAATTTTTGTTTTATTTTCCACCTAATTCAATACATAAAAATGTTTACTGTCTCTAGAAGGATATTTTATTACAATACAACACTATCAGGGACATGTTTCGTTCCTTATATCGAGCATCTTCAGCCTCATTAAGTTCAATACGGGTAAAAAACATGAAAATTGTCTTATGCAACATACCACTTAGTCGAGCAGCTCAAAACTTTGCAACATTTTTGTAGGCCTAATGTTACTCTTTTGTTGGAAATCACCCAAAACAAATCGAGCTGTTTTTCTTTGGATTTTTCCGGTTCTTGAATCAAGTAATCCTGGTGAGGGTCCCATACACTGGCACCATACTCTAGTTGGGGTCCCCTAAACACCCTCATAACCATGTGCAGAGATCTGTACCCTTGTCTACAATCCCATTTATGTGATTACCCCAATGTAGATCTTTCCTTATATTAACACATAGATACTTACAATGATCCCCAAAAGGAACTTTCACTCCATCAACGCAGTAATTAAAACTGAGAGGACTTTTCCTATTTGTGAAACCCACAACATGATCAAGGTCACGGTACAGTTGCTCACAATCTTGTACCTTATTTATTACATTATACATCCGCAAAAAGCCTTACCTCTGATTCCACTTCTTTACTCATATCATTTATATATATATAAGAAAACATAAAGGTCCAATAATACTGCCCTGAGGAATTCCCCTCTTAATTATTACAGGGTCAGATAAAGCTTCACCTATTCTAATTCTTTGAGATCTATTTTCTAGAAATATAGCCACCCATTCCGTCACTCTTTTGTCTAGTCCAATTGCATTCATTTTTGCCAGTAGTCTCCCATGATCCACCCTATCAAATACTTTAGACAGGTCAATTGCGATACAGTCCATTTGACCTCCTGAATCCAAAATATCTGCTATATCTTGTTGGAATCCTATAAGTTGAGCTTCAGTGGAATAACCTTTCCTAAAACCGAACTGCCTTCTATCGAACCAGTTATTAATTTCGCAAACATAACTAATATAATCAGAAAGAATGCCTTCCCAAAGCTAACATGCAACGCATATCAAACTGACTGGCCTGTAATTTTCAGCTTTATACACAGGGGGCTATTATAGCAACTCTCCATTCATTTGGTTTAGCTCCTTCAAGCAAACAATAATCAATAATCAAATAAGTACTTCAGATATGGTACTATATTCCAACCCATTGTCTTTGGTATATCCCCAAAAATCTTATCAATTCCAGCAGCTTTTTTAGTTTTCAACTTTTGTATCTTACTGTAAATGTCATTGTTATCATATGTAAATTTTAATACTTCTTTAGCATTAGTCACCTCTTCTATTTGGACGTTATCCTTGTAACCAACAATCTTTACATACTGCTGACTGAATATTTCTGCCTTTTGAAGATCCTCACATACACACTCCCCTTGTTCATTAATTATTCCTGGAATGTCCTTCTTGGAACCAGTTTCTGCCTTGAAGTACCTATACATACCCTTCCATTTTTCACTGAAATTTGTATGACTGCCAATTATGCTTGCCATCATCTTATCCTTAGCTGCCTTCTCTGCTAGATTCAATTTCTTAGAAGTTCCTTCAATTTCTCCTTACTTCCACAGCCATTTCTAACTCTTTCTTTCCAATCTGCATCTCCTTCTTAGTCTCTTTATTTCTGTATTATAATAAGGTGGGTCTTTACCATTCCTTACCACCTTTAAAGGTACAAACCTTTTTGCACATTCCTCAACAATTGCTTGAAACCCATCCCAGAGGCTGTTTACATTTTTATTTACCATTTTCCACTGATCATAGTTACTTTTTAAAAACTGCCTCATGCCTGCTTTATCAGCCATATGGTACTGCCTAATAGTTCTACTTATAAGACCTTCCTTTCTATCACATTTATTTTTAACTACAACAAAAACAGCTTCATGATCACTAATACCATCTATTACCTCGGTTTCTCTATAGAGCTCATCTGGTTTTACCAGCACCACGTCCAGGATATTTTTCCCTCTAGTTGGTTCCATCACTTTCTGAATGAGCTATCCTTCCCATATTATCTTATTTGCCATTTGTTGGTCATGCTTCCTGTCATTCGCATTTCCTTCCCAATTGACATTTGGTAAATTCAGATCTCTCGGTACAATCACATTCCTTTCCATGTCGTTTCCCACATAATTCTGAATACCTGTTTTGAAGCTCTCAGAAAGCGTTGTTGTCAGTCTTATTTCAACTGTGAAGCAATGGCTTATGCTACAGTTACACTGTTGAGGAGAGATTAGTGGTGTGTGTGTGTGTGGGTGCACGAACGTCCACAGACAGGGCAAACAATGACAGAGATAATGAGTGTGTTTAGAGCCCCCCTCACTCATAAAGCTACTCTGCTTGATGGGGAGAAATGTGCTTTTGCTTCAGGCAGTGTCAAAGACAGCCCTGTAGTGGACGTAAGAAAATGCAGGAAGAAACGTTTGCCACCGTTTCTCAATCAAATGAGGAGTCTCCAATTAAATCAATTCACAAAAGAGCAGCTGGATTTCAAGTACTGCGGTCAACAATGCATGACCACATCAAAAGAGACTGGAAAATGAAAGGATTTAGATTGATGCATATGAATGAATCATTTGACAATGACATTGAGCAGCGACTTGCAGCCTGCTGTGCTTTGTTGGCACAATTTCCAAAAGCCGTGTATCGCTCAAGAATGTTATTTTCTGATGAATGTGCGATATATCACAGTTAACAGAGGAGGAATGTGGTTTTCTGTCTTAAGGAAAAATCCCACTATGTGGAAGAGTTGGAAAGGAATCCACCTCATGTTATAGTATGGACCGGGATGTCATCACATCACCTGTTTAGATCGTATTATTTTGAAGGGTAAGTGAATGGAAATTCTTCTTTGGACAAGTTACAAACTTGGTTAACACCTCAGCTCCAAGACAAGAGAATCATGGACCATGTGTGGTTACAGCAGGATGGGGCTCCAGCACATTTTGCTATTCTTTTTTTTTTTCTAGTTGTTTTACGTTGCACCGACACAGAAAGGTCTTACGGCGACGATGGGACAGGAAAGGGCTAGGAGTGGGAAGGAAGTGGCCGTGGCCTTAATTAAGGTACAGCCCCAGCATTCGCCTGGTGTGAAAATGGGAAACCAGGGAAAACCATTTTCAGGGCTGCCGACAGTGGGGTTCGAACTTACTATCTCCCGAATACTGGTTACTGGCCGCACTTAAGCGACTGCAGCTATCGAGCTCGGTATTTTTTGCTATTCAGGTGTGCAAGTTCCTTGATGAACAATTTCAAAGCCGCTGGATTGGGTGTAGCTCCCTAACATCTCCAGCCCCATTGAAATGTCAACCAAGAAGCACGGACCTTACCACGCCAGACAACTAACTCATTATGGGCAGTAATCAAATCGCACGAGCTGAACGTCGGTACACGACTAATGAAGAATAGCGCTAAAGTATGGAGGAAGCTTTTCGAAACATACTGTACCTTCTGAGATGCTCCGCAAGATGGCAATGAGGACTTGGAGACGGACAGAACTCTGTACACATACAGATCCCCCCCGGATACAAAGGGCCGATTGCAGAAACGGTGTTTAGACTATATCTACGGTTAAACAATGTCTAAGTATGGCCACCGCATTGCAGAGACATTATTTATCACTTAGACACTGTCTAAAACCGATGTTCAACCGGCCATGTTTAAACACCGCCGAGAACACTGTTTAACCTCAAATGTGAGGAGCGAATCACAATGAGAGGTTATGTACCATTAAACATGTAATTTGTATTATCAGGTTGAGACAATTCCGGGAAGAAAGGTTAGTCCGAAAGCCTCTCTGCGGGTCGCCTGCTGCGAAATCACAGCAATTCCTTTGAAATGTTCGGGGAGGTACAGCTTGAAATATGATTTCGCTTTTCAAGAGACTTGTTTCTTAAGACTGACAAAGGGACAGTCTGGTAAGTGTCAACTTGACTACAATTCTTGGCAACCGATATATTTTATAATACATGGGATAATTTCCATGGAATTATAGGTCACTTCGACTATGTACATGTCAGAATTACTTGTTTCAATCGTCAGAGTGCTGTCACATACATCAACTGGGAGGGATTCACTTATATTATATTTACTGCCAAGTAAGCACACATACGGTAATAATGACAACTAAAAAGTAGGTTGTGTGGTGTGTTATTTTTATAATCATCACGCTAATTCAGATAAGTTTTCGGCAACTATGAGATAGGAAAAGGGAAGTGGGGATGATGATGGTGAGTATTGTTTTAAGAGGAGGACTGGGGAAGAAGAGCTGTGGCCATAATAACAGCCCTAGTATTTGCCTGGTTTAAAAATAGGGAAACTACGGAAAACAATGATGTGTTTCCAACCTATGATTTCCAGAATGCAAGCTACTTCTATATGGCCAGCACAACACATTCGGTTACAGAGTTTAGTGTTTCATCTTCCCTTCGCCGAAGCTATTTAGATTACACTCACTGTAACAACACTATAATCAAAGCTACACTTTCCTGTATGGTGGCGTGTCGCTTTAGTGTCGATAATACTTAATCATGAGACCTAATTTCCACCAAAAGCGATGTCTTATTTGTGGGCAAGTCATGCTCATGCTTGGCCATATTTGAGTAATGTGTAGAAGACAAAAGCTGACTAGCGTTGGGAGGATATTTATAAAGACAGGTTACATACGGATTTGTACCTGCAGTACTCTGTACATTTATATTGGTGTAGATACTAGACACGATGTTTCGCATAGCACTCACGAAAGAAACAATTTCTGTAAAAATTAATAAAATATAGGTAGCATTGTCAACATACTGCCCTTCAATTCAGAGGGCTCTGGGTTCAATTCCTGGCCAGAGATTTTAACTGTGCAAGGTTAAGTCAGTTAATCTATATTTTAAACATTTTCTTAAAAACACCTCTGCTAAGTTTTTCGTCCATTCTACTGGACCGATTTGCTTCATTTTTGTTTGATTCTCTCCTGAACTACCTGCCACCGAATCATCAAGCATTGATAGGTCTCTAAATTCAGTCAACTCTGAGTAATCATAAAATAAAATCACCGGGTGAGTTGGCCGTGCGGTTAGGGACGCGCGGCTGTGAGCTTGCATCCGGGAGATAGTGGGTTCGAATCCCACTGTCGGCAGCCCTGAAGATGGTTTTCCGTGGTTTCCCATTTTCACACCAGGCAAATGCGGGGCTGTACCTTAATTAAGGCCATGGCCGCTTCCTTCCATCTCCCAGGCCTTTCTAATCCCATCGTCGCCATAAGACCTATATGTGTCAGTGTGACGTAAAGCCACTAGCAAAAAAAAAAAAAAAATCAAATCATTAAATGATCACTCCAATAATTGCAGACAAAGGCTTACCCTAGTCCGCAATACATCCTGTACTTAGCAGATTGCACACAGTTAAGGATCAAAAGCTATTGGCAAAGCTAAACACGACAGCGACTTTAGGCAAACCTGCAACTTCAACCAAACTTGGTACACAGATGGAAGAAATACCGTGGGTGGAGTGGGGAGAGTATGGCATCTAAAAACAACCAATATTAGTATTGAATCCATAGTTTTCGGGGTCACTGAGATGAATAGTGACACCATGGATGCCGTTGAAGTCCAAATTCAGCCCCCATCAGCATGTGGGTCAGAAGGGATGAGAAAGGAAATGTCCAAAATGATCAAGATTAGTACTGACTTCACAGTTTTTAGGTTCACTAGGCTGATTGGTCACAGTCCCAGTTGGAATCGTGTATATCATATCTATAGCATGTCGTGTAAATACATTCAATAAAGAGGAAGGCCACGGCACATTTTCACTGACCAACCAAAGCGAGAAGTGGGAGTTCACAAGTTCTTCTGGGCAATTAAAAGGGAAGGCCCACTGACATGATAACTGGAGAGCTGCTAATAGAGGTGACTTAGACAAAACTTCTAAAACCAGGGCAAAAGATCAAGATTATTAACGAGTTTGTTTGGCAGGGTTTAATCTATCCACTACAATGTGCCCCGCTCACACGCCTTTCTTATAGATCTGGACAAAATTACAAGAAGGTCTGCAATAGAAATAATGATGCTGCCAGATGATACTCCAAATTTGATGCTGTATACGGCCAGAATGGTCAGAGGGATGGGAATAGTTTGCGCAGAATGAGAAGCCAGTATACAGCATTATAATATTCGTAATAGTTTACTGCATATTCAGGACATTCATCTATATATATAAAATAAGAGTTTTGTCTGTACATTGCTCAGAATTTGAAAATAATGGTATTTCTGTATCGGTCATGTCCACAGTAACAAGAAAATGCATTTTTTACTTTTCCGTAATTTCTGTCTGTCTGTCTGTATGTATGTACACGCATCACGAGAAAACGGCTCAAGAGAATGTAATGAAAATCGGAATGTAAAGTCAGGCGATGAACCGCTACAATCTAGGCTACAAATTATTTTAATCACGCTGAGTGAAATGGTAGTTTAGGGGAAGGCCTGAAATTTAATTCTCAAATATTTATGTTATTAGCGGTCGTGTCTTAACGAAAATCGCTAGACAAGGATGGGAAATAAGTCGCTACAATATAGGCTATACACGCTGAGAAAAATGGTAGTTTAGGGGAAGGCCTAAAATTTAATTGTCAAATATTTAATTTATTAGTGGTCGTATCTTCACGAAAATTGGTATGAGAAGTCGGGGAATAGGTCGCTATAATCTAGGCTATCAATAATGTTATTCGCACTGAGTGAAATGGTAGTTTAGGGGAAGGCCTGAAATGTAATCTATATATAAAATAAGAGCCTTGCCTGTGCATTGCTCAGCATTTGAAATGAATGATATTTCTGTATCTGTCATGTCCACAGTAACAAGGAAATGCATTTCTTTACTTTTCCGTAATTTCTGTCTGTCTGTACACGCATCTATAGAAAAGGACTGAAGAGAATTTAATGAAAATCGGTATTTAATGTCGGGTGATGAACCACTGCAATCTAGGCTACAAATTATTTTATTCACGTTGAGTGAAATGGTAGTTTAGGGGAAGGCCTGAAATGTAATTCTCAATAAATAAGTTATTTATGTTATTAGTGGTCGTAACGATAAATACTACATAACTAACATAACTTTAGTTATGTCGTAAGTTCGTAGTAGTTATGTAAGAAGTTATTAAACTTCCGATCACTTATGTCTTATATATTGTTACTGTACCTCATATAATCAGAGATATTCATGAATTTGGATTTTTGTTACTAGGTCCATATCAGCGCCGAGTCACGAGAAAATGGGTAAACAGAATTTAGTGAAAATCGGTATGTAAAGTCTGAGAATAAGGAACTATAGTCTATGATATCAATAATTTTGTAAGACACCCTAATATCACAGAGTCGAAAGAAAACTAATGTGAAGGCCTGCAATATAGAAAGCTCATAAACTTTATCAACAATAACATTACATTGACCATTGTTTGTTGTGATGTGATTTTTGTCTTCTGTTTCCTCTCATCCCCGATAGATAGGATTACTGCAGCGTACCAAGGTTTTTTTAATTTGCTTGACGTCGCACCGACACAGGATGGTCTTATTGCGACGATGGGATAGGAAATGAACAGTGGTGTGAAGGAAGCGGCCTTGGCTTTAAGGTACAGCCTGGTGTGACTGGTGTGAAAATGGGAAACCACGGAATACCATCTTCAGGGTTGCCGGCTGTGGGGTTCGAATCCACTATCTCCCGGATGCAAGCTCACAGCTGCGCGCCCCTAACCACACGGGCAACTCGTCTGGTCGTACTGACTGTAACAGCCTGCCTGTATATTGGCTGAAGTAGCTGGGAAGTAAGATAACTTTCTTCTTTAGCATGCCATTCCTCTGGTTCATACATTTTCTGATATATCTGGTACGTAACACACTGGTTCATCATAGTATTCGAGCTATTCAATTCCTACTCTGAGGCACTGATTGGAATGAGTAGTGTGCATATTTAACGAAATAATGACAGAGGAGTGTTCACGGCAGTCTGCGACCTGGTTATTCCAGCTCTGGAACTTTGGACTCTTAGATCGGCACCGTAGTACTGTTCGTTGAAAGTGAGAAAGTGTGCGGTTTGTCATTTGATCGAGTATTTTATATGATAACATTGCTTTCAATCGCTACATTCCTACTGACGTTTTTGTAATGACCTATGTTGAATTCAGTTAGGAAAACCACCAAGTCAGTCTTTCTGAGAATCCCGTAGCGAAGCACGGGTACATCAGCTAGTCAATAATATGTAAGGAAGTTACCTGAAGAACAAGGTATGGCAATCCACAGACTTGACATACATAAAGGAAGTCCCCCAAAGATTTACGGAGGAAAAACTATGTGAAATTATGAGAAACTGATCTTTCAGTTGCGGTGCCAGTTACCACATAAAGGAAAGAGCATAGTGTTATATTCAGATTCCCCGAAAGCAAACTCCTGGATGACTCATAAATCACCTTTGTCCTCTTCTGAATACATAAACACAGTGAAGACGTCATGCAACCTCACCGCAGTCAGATCGGTTCCCGGTAGGTCATTCAGCACAACCCGCTGCTGCCAAGATGGCTGCAACAAGATAGAGACCCTTGGACATATGCTGGGATTCTGCAGGAGCACTGAGCTAATGTGCAACCATCGCCATCACCATGCACGAACGACGATGAGACAGCGTGGATGGGAGGTGCACTGCATCTCTACCAATGACTCTAATCGGAGGGCTGACATCATAGCCATCAACAGACAGGACAGTTAAGCAATGGTCTACATCCCACCATTTGCTTTGAAAGTGACTCAAGTCAGGCTTGGGATGTGGACCTAGAAGAACAAGCTATTCATGCTCTGTGTTTGCCTTACCTGTCAGCAAGATATAAAATACCTATTGATTGGCAGATCGTTAGATGCCTGCTAATCAGAGCACAAGGCACCCTCCTTATCATAAGTTATGATTTCATTATGGTCCGTATTGACAACTGATCACTATCAAAGGGTAGAGAAGAGTCCACCTATTCAATACCATTAGGACTAGTTTTGACCCCATATACATTGGGTCACCTTCAGCCACTATCCAATTGGAAAACTTATGCTCACATACAACCAATAATAAAGTAACAATCTGGTATGTCTCAATTTACAATCCAAAATTAAAAAATTGATGAAGTCCGACAACACATCCAAAATTGAAACCAAATGACACATCAAAACTGCTGCGGTTGGTGCCGAACTATGCCGTTGCTCCTACAGCAACCAAACGTTCCTGAGCTGATCTGGGAGTTGGTATTCCCCATCTGTATGGACGAGCCACATGATTTATAAATTACGTTTTGTTCAATAGTAATATGGGTAATGGCTAGCATGTAGATTGAAGGGGGAACATTCATAACTTGAATAAGTATTCCTTTTCATCAGATGTAGTGAGTGATCTATTGTTTAATTTGGTTTGAAGTGAATGTCTGAAAAGAAAATATTTGAAGTAAATTATTGAGAAAAGAGCCGGCCTCATGGTGTAGGGGTAATGTGCCTGCCTCTTACCCAGAGGTCCCAGGTTTGATTTCCAGCCAGGTCAGGGATTTTTACCTGGATCTGAGGGCTGGTTCAAGGTCCACTCAGCTTATGTGATTACAACTGAGGAGTTATCTGACAGTGAGATTGTCTAGAAAGCCAAGAATAATGGCCAAGAGGATTCGTTGTGCTGACCACACGACACCTCATAATCTGCAGGCCTTTGGGCTGAGCAGCAGTCGCTTGGTAGGCCAAGACCCTTCAAGGGCTGTAGTGCCACGGGGTTTGTTTTTGTTTTATTGAGAAAAGAAGGGAAGTTAGAATATTGTTTAATATACAACTATATGAGACTCACCTCTATGTTCCTCGTAAATTGTGTGCACTTGGTATGGGCAGCAACAGCAGACTGACTGTTGAGAAGGATCAGCAGTATAGCTTATGATGGCAGGGGTTGGAGGAAGGACGTGTGAGGAGGGGCGGGTGGAGTAGGTTTGAACGGATAGGTGGACTTATCGTGTCTTTTTTCGGTTTTTCATTTATATTATCATTAGAGTTAAAGTACTGTTCTAAATGAATGTAACAGTTCTCTAATATGTTGAGCATGGTTCCCTTCTTATCCACTTTCAATATGCTTGAATCTTGGTCAATTGATGTAAAATTATGTGTTGCGCCATGGCAGAGAAATGATTGTATCTTGAAGCATTTACATGGTCCATCTATCTTATTGAAAAATTACGACCTGTTTGGCATATATATGCAATTTCAAAGCTATTGCATTGTATATATGTAATTTCACAGCTATTGCATTGTAGTTTGCAGGCACCTGATTGAGAAAATTTATTACTTTGATTGATAGGTAAGGTAAGAGTTATTCTGCCAGAAGGCAGGTCCGAACCTCCGCAGAGGTGTTCCTGAGCCGGAGTTTACGTGCGGTAGGGTGGCCAGTTCCTTTCCGCTCCTCCATTCCCTTACCCCCCACCAACAGCGCGTGGCAACCCATCCAACTCCTGACCACGCTCAATGTTGCTTAACTTCGGAGATCTCACGGGATCCGGTGTTTCAACACGGCTACGGCCGTTGGCTTGATTGATAGTACGTGTATTAAGGAAATTGGAAGAAAAATGTTATTATTTTAGAAATGAAGAAGGCAGAAAAGAATACAGGCGATTAAAGAATCAAGTGGATAGAAAGTGCAAGATAGCTAAGGAAGAATGGCTGAAGGAGAAGTGCAAGGATGTCGAAGGCTGTATGGTCCTGGGAAAGGTAGATGCTGCATACAGGAAAATCAAGGAAACCTTTGGAGAAAGGAAATCTAGGTGCATGAATATTAAGAGCTCAGATTGAAAGTCACTTCTAGGGAAAGAAGACAAAGCAGAAAGATGGCAGGAGCATATCCAACAGTTGTATCAAGGTAACGATGTAGATAATTTGGTTCTGGAACATGAAGAGGTTGTTGATGCTGATGAAATGGGAGACCCAATTTTGAGGTCAGAGTTTGACAGAGCTGTGAGTGACCTAAATAGGAACAAGGCACCTGGAATTGATGACATTCCCTCTGAATTACTGACTGCCTTAGGAGAAACCAGCATGGTAAGGTTATTTCATTTAGTGTGCAGGATGTATGAGACAGGAGAAGTCCCATCCGATTTTCGGCAGAATGTTGTTATACCTATTCCCAAGAAAGCCGGTGCTGACAGGTGTGAAAACTACCGCACCATTAGTTTAGTATCTCATGCCTGCAAAATTTTAACACGTATTATTTACAGAAGAATGGAAAAACAAGTTGAAGCTGAGTTGGGAGAAGATCAATTTGGCTTCAGAAGAAATGTAGGAACACGTGAAGCAATCCTGACTTTACGTCTGATCTTAGAGGATCGAATCAAGAAGGACAAGCCCACGTACATGGCATTCGTAGATCTAGAAAAGGCATTCGATAATGTTAATTGGAACAAGCTATTTATGATTCTGAAGATGATAGGGATCAGATACCGAGAACGAAGAATTATCTACAACCTGTATAAAAATCAGTCTGCAGTGATAAGAATCGAGGGCTTTGAAAAAGAAGCAGCAATCCAGAAAGGAGTGAGGCAAGGCTGCAGTTTGTCCCCTCTCCTTTTCAATGTTTACATAGAACAGGCAGTAAAGGAAATCAAAGAGAAATTTGGAAAGGGAATCACAGTCCAAGGGGAGGAAATCAAAACCTTGAGATTTGCCGATGATATTGTTATTTTATCTGAGACTGCAGAAGATCTCGAGAAGTTGCTAAATGGTATGGATGAAGTCTTGGGTAAGGACTACAAGATGAAAATAAATAAGTCCAAAACAAAAGTAATGGAGTGCAGTCGAACGAAGGCAGGTGACGTAGGAAATATTAGATTAGGAAACGAAGTCTTAAAGGAAGTAGATGAATATTGTTACTTGGGTAGTAAAATAACTAACGATGGCAGAAATAAGGAGGACATAAAATGCAGACTAGCAGAAGCAAGGAAGAGCTTTCTTAAGAAAAGAAATTTGCTCACTTCAAACATTGATATCGGAATTAGAAAGACGTTTTTGAAGACTTTCGTGTGGAGCGTGGCATTGTATGGAAGTGAAACATGGACGATAACTAGCTCAGAAAGAAAGAGAATAGAAGCTTTTGAAATGTGGTGTTACAGAAGAATGCTGAAGGTGAGATGGATAGATCGAATCACGAATGAAGAGATATTGAATCGAATTGGTGAGAGGAGATCGATTTGGCTAAATTTGACGAGAAGAAGAGATAGAATGATAGGACACATCTTAAGACACCCAGAACTTGTTCAGTTGGTTTTAGAAGGAAGTGTAGGTGGTAAGAACGGTAGGGGTAGACCAAGGTATGAATATGACAAACAGATCAGAGCAGATGTAGGATGCAATAGTTACGTAGAAATGAAAAGGTTAGCACAGGATAGGGTGGCATGGAGGGCTGCATCAAACCAGTCTATGGACTGATGACTCAAACAACAACAACAACAACATTAGTTTTAAAAGATATTTGTTGGTTATGTTTCTTGAAAATATTAGTAATTTGGTATATGTTTATATTATTGAACATGAAGGAGGAATACGTTTTCTTGTCTATTGATTCTCTGTTTAAAGTAGAAATTTGAAACCTTTTAGTTGTGTTGATGATTTTATTGATAAATTGTGCATTATACCCGTTTGATTTAGCTACTGATTGTATAACATTTATGCTATGTTCTGAATACTCTACTAAATATATTTATTCAGTACTTAACATTATTTTATTTGGACATGCATTTAATGCACAGCATGGCGTATCTCTTCATTACAATGAAAAGTCCCAACGAGAAGAACAGCTGTTCTCTCCAGAGAACATAGAAAGAAAGAGAGATCCACCTGATCAATACTTATTTATTAAAATTAAAAAAAAAAAAACAGAACTAGTTTCGACTCCTCACAAAATCATCTTCAGCTGTCATACATTTACAATAGACTACACATTCTCAATAGTAATACCTTGCCAAATTTAAAACATTTTTGTATTGAATGACATTAAGTAGTCATGTTTTCGAGTGGTTATCTTGTTGGTATATTTAAGTGTCGTTACCTGATGTTACCAGTGCACTCAATGTATTTTAAAAAATAAACTCTGTGTCGGTGCGACGTAAAGCAACTAGCAAAAAAAAAAAAAAAAAAAAATAAAAAAAATAAAAAAAAAAAAAAAAAATAAAAAAACACTACAGTCTCCCCCACTTAGAATCGTGTTATACACTGAATTTTCAATAAACACTTTGAAGCTGTGAACTTATCAGATAAGGAATATAGATTAATTAAATAAGAGGGAGAACAGATAATGTATGGAATTTTGAAAAAGGAACTTCACTTCTCACAGAACAGTAAAATGAAAATGTTAAAGGTCCACCTTTTCAATACAATGAATGTTTATTGATGCGAGTATATAACGTTTAAAGAAGATTGGCACTAGTTTCGACGCTCACTGCGCGTCATCATCAGCCAACGAATCAATTGAGCAAAATACAACTTATCAAATAGCAAGACAAATGTTAAACTATGACTAGTTAAAATATAGAACACATGACAGCAAATACAAGGACTAATGTTAAAAGTTATATTGTAACAAATTAAAACAATGAAAGTAAATCAGAGAAAGTAACACAATTGTTAAGGTATGATACACAACAAAATAGTCCAGCTTGAGGTTTGTAGAACATAAGGTGTGTCTATATACAGCACTTGAATGCACCTACTAAGGCAAATTTTAAATGTAACGTTAAAATGATGAGGGTATGGTGCGTATGACCATCTAAACACATGACAGCACCTATAAAATTTTTGAGAAGGTATCCCAGTTGTTGAGTCTTGATAAACAAGAGAATAGTCCAGCTTGAGGTGCATCCGTGATTCGGGGTGGTGGTAATATAACTGGGCGACCATGCTCAGTTACCTCTAAAGAGGGGAAAATGGAAGAGGTCCAACACTTCTAAAAATGAAGGTATCTGCTATAAAAGGGGAAGGGTGTGAAAATGCAAGACTCCCTAGACCTCGTAAACCGAATACCGTCGGGGTCAGAAAAGAAGAGTTGATGAAGGAAGGTTGGTTGGTAAAGGTGAAGGTGAGGACCCGGCCACAAGTAGAAGCAATGCGAGACTCAGCTAAGGGAACCGTGGTCGACAACCCACGCTCCTAAAAGTTGAGAGTTCCTGGTTCCTCCTTTAGTCCCTATTTATGACAGGCAGGCGATACGGTGGATGCTTTCCCTGTGGATGGGGACAGTAGAATAATATCCACGGCATCACCTGCCTGCCATAAGAGGTGACTAAAAGGGGGACCAGGAACTCTCAAGTTGGGAGTGTGGGTTGGCAACCACGGTTCCCCAAGCTGAGTCTGACATTGTTTCCACTTAATAGTGTCAAGCCCTTAAATTTCATCTTTCTCATATGACCTCTCGTCGTGTTTTGTTTTCTTCCAACCCCGACAGTGTTACGTTTGCGAGGCCTAGGGATTATTCATTTTCACGACCTTCGTGCCCCTAGTCTTTCATTTTCCGATACCTTCAATCTCCGCAGTGTCAGACATTTCCGATTTTCTTTCCGAATAGTGTTAATGGAGGATGGTTGTCCACTTTCATTTCCTTTAACAATAACCACAATGTATTTTGTACAAAGTCACTTAGTCCAAGATAGAAATGCATTACTTTCTTCGCTTTTCTACTCGTGTTTTGTTCCTCCTGTCTTCCACATCATTTGTTTCTTTAACAAAACAATCATTACAAATGTTTAGCTCCTTTGGCTTTCCAACCAAGGCACTCATTCTGTATTTAACTTTATAATAGGAAGTATTTAAAAATTCAAAATAAGATTTGTTAAATATGTCAGACATTCTTGATAACATCTGTGCATCCCTGTTAGGGAAGAGCAGTTGAGCATTATCATACATTTTCATAGAAATATGAACATCTTCTAAACGGTATGATTCCTCGTATGATGACAATACTTGCCTGCAATCATCATGAGGTAGTCTGCTGCAAACCCATCCTGCTACGTACTGTAGAAAGTCAAGCTAGTCAAGGTGGTCTTCATCCAAGGAACTGCTACTTTCATTTCCAGTTGAGGAGTTTATTAGATCAGGATTAACGGTGTCCACCAAATGAATACTGGATGCCGATTTCTCGAAGTCGTCCTTTTTTAACAAGTATGCTGTCAGATCAATCTCACAGTTGGTATTACCTGAGGGCGAGAGAAGTTGGTTACAAATTGTGGCCCTGATGGTGGATCTTAATTTGGAGCAATCTGGAGTAACATTATTTCCACCTTTCATCCGCAGGATTGAGAAAAGATTCTCGACACAATCTTGTGTAAGGCATCATGTATAGAGAAACGAAAAGTTGTACCCTTCCTTCAGTTCATTCCATAATTTTTTAACGCGCATATGTTGAGAAGCCAGCCCTTAATACATGGTGGTACACTTCGATTCTTGTTGAGGAATGTCAAATTATTTAAATATTCTGATATTTCTTGTAGAAAATTCCAGTGGGGAGAAGACTCTTTAAGAGCTCTTCAAAACACCTTAGTGTTATTCAATTGAATTGAATACATCAAAAAGGACGTCAAATTTTTCAATGAAAATTGCTGTTGGTACAGCCAGAGAGGTCATAGTATTCAAGGCCACATTTGTTAATAAACCTGAGCTGCAAGGCACACCTGCATTCGTGAGAAAGGCAGAAAGATAATATGCTTCTTCTTTAAATTTGGTGCAAATCTAGGGTTCATACTTTTATCAATATTATAAAACTGTGTAATATAGTTCCAAGAAATGTTTTGTCCCTTATATTCCACATCAAACTTTTTGAGGTTATTGCATACTGACTTAAGCAGATGTGGTGCATCAAAAAAATGTGTACACTGTCACCATCCAATTCGATGACTGGTTTCTGATCAGATATGTTTAGCAGTCTGTGAAGCTTCAAATTATTTGACCCCTGATCACTAACTAATGCCTTGGGTATGAAACAACTTGCCCTAATTTTCTGGAGCACATCAAATACAACACACTTAAGGGTCTCATCATCCATAGTTCCTTTAGTGAGAAAATATCCCATAACTTGTTTAAAGTTCTTTCTCATTCCTCTTATCATAACTACCAACACTTGGTTGGTAAGAGTTCTGGACCCATCATCATTTATCAGTCTGTAAGTAGTGCACGGACGTACAATACCCAAATCTTGAAATCCTTCCAATACATCTTTCTGAGCATCATAATATAAATGACTCTTCAGTGACATCTCATCAATTGCCACAGAAACCACACGCTCTTCTAATGGCAACAGCTGGGACTTGAGTTTCATCATACTTAGAATACTATCAGTTATTCCAGGTGATACTGACAGATTCTGTAGCCGCCGATGAAGTGATCTTACACTCGGCAGAGATAAATGTTTCTGTAGAAATTTATAACAGTTAGTGGAGCAATAATAAACAGCTAACGCAAATGTTTTGTCCGATTCAGTATATCGTCTAGCTTTCAGTCTCTTATTCTTAAGTCACAGTTCGGATAGCATGAGAGGAGACACTTGACCAGCAGTAATGAGATCAGTTTTACTTTTTAAGTTTTCGAACTTCTGCTTCATAACTGCCATTTCACTCCTCAAGGCACGGATTGTCCTACGAAGACGGCTCGAATTCTTCTGTTGTTGTTGCAGTTTCGATTGCAAAAGATTCTCCTCTCTGACTATTCTGGAGTCAGCCTCAGAATGCGAGCATCTGGCAGAGGTCCTTTGGCTGTAAGAGAGATTAAAATAAATTACCGTGTGGATTAAATTATCTATAAAGGGGGGAACGTATTGGGACAAAGTTATAACGGCTATTACTACTACTCATGTGTCAGACTGAGGATTTATATAGCAACATAAACTTAGGTCCGCCTCTGTGGTGTAGTAGTTAGTGTGATTAGCTGCCATCCTCGGAGGCCCGGGTTCGACTCCCGGATCTGCCATGAAATTTGGAAAGTGGCATGAGGGCTGGAACGGGGTCCACTCAGCCTTGGGAAGTCAAATGAGTAGAGGTGGGTTTGATTCCAACTTTAGCCATCCTGGAAGTGGTTTTCCGTATTGTCCCCACTTCTCCCCCAGGCAAATGCCAGGATGGTACCTAACGTAAGGGTCCTCTTCCTTGTCTATCCCTTCCAATCTTCCCATCCTCCCCACAAGGCCACCTGGGCGAGGTACTGGTCATTCTCCCCTGTTGTATCCCCTGACCCAATGTCTCACGCTCCAGGACACTGAAAACCAACCCTGGAGGGTAAACAGATTAAGAAGAAGAAGAAGAATATAAACTTAGCATCACAAAAAAATTTTTTTTCTAAGGCCCGTAATCTCCGATTATGTTCAGCTGTCCGTTCGTTGCAGCCCTCTTTTTAATGACTTAATCCTACTGGTGGTTTCAATATTTTCTGTATTACCTCTGAGACACAAATACTGAAATACATAATATTGTATGTAAATAATATATACTGGAGTTATATGAGGATATTGGCATCAAGTGAACTATGATGTTCCTTTTCAGGAAAGGAAGAAGTGTTAAAAGATTTGGTTACGTCCCTTTAACAGCTTTATGCATGAAGAATTCTGATATTTATGTATTAAATTTGTTGCATTGGTGTTCAGTCCTGTGCAAAGTAATGCATCGAAATACTTTTCTCACAATAAAAAAAAGTTGAACCGAATATAATTCGAACCTCATACTCCTCAATTTCAGGGCGATCGCGATGACCATTACACCATGTATCTACATGCTAACCCCGCCTGAAATCTACGGTACTTAAATGTGCAGCTCCCCCAATTTCATTGCCTTTAGGGCTCAATATTTGCTATTATTATTGCTTTTAGGTCTCACTAACAGTATCTGATTGACTCCCCCATAAAAGACGTCGCTAATATCAATACAGATGTGCAGTCATTTTTAAAACTTACAGTTCTTATCAGTTCCGGTATCGTTATCTTGTTGGATAATTTCTTCGGCACATAACTTTTTCCTTGGGATATAAATCTCTTCCTGAGGAAGATCCCGTGATCTTTTCTTTGGACTAGCACGTTTAGGAGTCTGTTGCTTCTGATACAGATTTTGACTCGGTATTTGTCCTTTAATCAACCTGTATACACAATAGAAGTTATGCGCTGCGTACACTTGTCATTATCATCATAAGTTATAAGACGTCTTAATCAAAATATAGTAACATAACTAGTTTTATTATATGTACCCTTGACTTGGTAAATTAGGGTTTCTGAAGCTCGTTGTTGGAAAATGGTCTGAACAAATGAGATAGTTTTTATACAGATGTTTGGGACCAAATTTCTTAAATACTGTATCGAGATCCTTCCTTTTATTACGTGTACCCATTGCTGACAGCTACAAATTAAGAGAAACGTCATCATCAGTTAAGCCTCCATCTCGTCGTAAAAGTTATGTTATAAGGTTGCTTTTTTTTTTTTTTTTTTTTTTTTTTTGCCATTTGCTTTACGTCACATCAACACAGATATGTCTTATGGCGACGATGGGATAAGAAAGGCCTAAGAAGTGGCCATGGCCTGAATTAAGGTACAGCCCCGGCATTTGCCTGGTGTGAAAATGGGAAACCACGGAAAACTATCTTCAGGGCTGCCGACAGTGAGGCTCGAACCCACTATCTCCATATTACTGGATACTGGACGCACTTAAGCGACTGCAGCTATCAAGCTCGGTGTTATAAGGCATTAAGACTCCATCTATTCATCAGAGTGCATACTTACATCTTATGGTATTTTGAAAATCGAAAATATGACTTTGAACAGTGTACAACGCCATAATTGCTGCAATTATAAACTGCACAAATAATGCCAGCCTTGCATTAGTAAACTGCAATTAAAACTATTTACTGAAACACCGTAATAAATAATTATAAACACGCCAGTGCTCCAAGAATCATACAAGTGGCAATGTGTTATTGAATTCTTTTTCACACCAAGCCATGCAGGTAGTAGCACTATCGACTTTCTCGCTGAAAACCGCAAGCTGTCCAGTATTGGAGTATTAAAGTATTTGACCTTACTACAAAATTTGAAAGTTCCATTGTGCGAAATAGAAAAATAGTAAAACAGATACTGAAGGACCCTCTACAAATCAATCACTTCCATTTATACCTGAGAACGTGATTAACATTCCTCCACCACTCTCCTTGGAAAAAAGAAGATAACAGCATTAACAATTAAATTTCCACTTTTTGATGTTTCTAAACTCTATTAAAATTATAACCTGATTGTATTCCTTATATGAATGGAGCACGGATGATTTATTTCTTTAATAAATTTCTCTGGATGAATAATTTCTATGGCTTGGGGACTGCGTATTTGTTTGGCCCAAGACACTCTTCTTCAAATTCACACAACACACCATTCTACCAACGTCCACCACGGAAACACACAGCAGTGATTACATTCCTCCATATACGGTTGGCGTCAGGAAGGTTAACATCCGGCCTAAAATTGAGCCACATCCACATGTACAACAGTTCGCGACCGCGACCTCACCAAGTGTGGGAAAAGCAAAAGAACAGACTGTGGTATAGTGGAATTTCGCAAAAATAGCACCGATCGTAACATACGGCATACACTTAATTTGGACACAACTTACATCCAGAGACCTCGAAATATCAGATCGTGTAAAAGCACGTTTCTTGAAAAGGACACTAGCTGTTTCAAAATTTACTTCTACAAGATTACTTTACGAACTTACAAAGAAAACTTTCTTCATCGAGGATCTTAAGTTAAGATTGCATCTACCGACAACCAAAGCTTCAGAAAAACACCTAAATGATAGGAAGGAGAAAAGGGCAAATATCTGGGAGGAATTTTATTAACTTATCCCAATAAAGTTTTCTTGCAGCCAATGGCCATATATAAATTGTTCTACTCTTTACTATATTCATGTAAGGTCTTTTCTCATTTGCTACACTTATTGAAGTAGTATCATTCATATATTTTCCCACATAATTTGCACATGAATTCGTCGCTTGGTTCATGATATATCTCTTTTACACATAGCTTATGATAAAATCCGTGTACAGCCAGCCTGTTCTTATTTGGGCCCATCCAGTCTCTGCTTGTCATAGCATCCATCATGTAAAACTCCGGCCAGATTTCTTCTCTTTTTCTTAACCTCCGATTTAGGTGTGCAATGGCTTGAGGTGTCGATGGTACAGAAAGATCTCTCTCCTCGATAAGGAAAGACTCCTGAGCTAACTCATAAGCTAGTCTAGATGGAGATGTCTTAGAAATACCTAATATTCTTTTCAGAAAGGTAGCTTTCATTTTTTCAAGGGTAGTTGGGTCTGACGTTGATAATTTGTGCCAGAGGAATTTTATTGTACCGACACAATGATAAATAAGGAATGGACTCAAACCAACTACGCTCTTAGGCACACAGAGACTCGGTTTGCTGTGCATGGATTTCATCATCGTATCTGTAAAATAGTCTTTTCATTCACCGGATGAACACTGCTTTTGTGAAATTTGTGGTGAACAATGTGGGAGATATCACCTACAGGACTGCTTGAAAAGAACAAAATCTATAGTGAGATATAGTGAAGAAAATTAATCTGAATATGTATTAATTCCAATTAATAGTGGAATTTAAATGTAGGCCTATCTAAAAGCTTGAGTGAAATCTAACTCCTAGGTTCTACATCGCTTAACATAATTACAGCAATATTATAGCAAAGTATGCCGAATCTATACAGCTATCTCAATTGAGAGGCAGTAGTAAAATAAATTATATGCGATCTTCAAATCTTATATCTAAGGCCCCTTTTCTTCACCATTAAGTTTAACAGAAATGTCATACAAGGGAACGGCAAATAAAAATGAACATCCTCAAATGACGCAGACTTAATGCTAATGCATAATTATTAATTTATTAAAATACAGAGAAATATACTACTTACAACAGCAATTATTATTCAATGCAAGAAAGTACACATAAATCCAATTTACTGTAAACACACGTGTGTAAACAAATTACAAATTTTCGGAATGTCTCGTAAACAAAGAATATTTAAAAACAATGTCACCAACATAATCAGATCAAACAAACAAACATCGTGGTAAGAATAAACACGGCCGTGACAGTATTTTGATCATTGGATAGGATTCTCTTTGGTTCTGGTGCTGATCCTTGGCGACGACCGGCGAGCGTCGCCTCTTTGAGCGTCGCGACATGTTATGGTGATGTTTGTTTTGTTTCAAAAGTTTTATTTGGAATGGTGAAGGAAGCAGGTGATACCATGTCAGAACGGGAACCTTCGCTTAAAAAGAGAAGGAAGGGGGGCACTACAAATTCAACTGCAAGTTCGCCTGCTAAGGCACCAGAAATTGACATTTACAAGGTGATGGTTGTATAAATCAGTATCACACATAACCTAAAATTTGTTGTAATTTTCGAGAGGAAAAATGTATATCGGAATGGTATCAGAGAAATATTTTTATGATATTATCGGCTTCTTTGAAGTTATTGAATGTGTAGCTTTTTCTTCTTTGCCTTCAGCTAAATTTTTAGAACACCACTACTCCTGTTTGTTCAATTTTGCCTGTCGACATTTTATTGTTGAAGATCAATCAATACTGATCTGCATTTAGGGCAGTCGCCCAGGTTTCAGATTCCCTATCTGTTGTTTCCCTAGCCTTTTCTTAAATTATTTCAAAGAAATTGGAAATTTATTGAATGTCTCTCTTGGTAAGTTATTCCAATCCCTAACTCCCCTTCCTATAAATGAATATTTGCCCCAGTTTGTCCTCTTGAATTCCAACTTTATCTTGATATTGTGATCTTTCCTACTTTTATAAACACCACTCAAACTTGTTCGTCTACTAATGTCATTCCACGCCATCTCTCCGCTGACAGCTCGGAACATACCATTTACAAGTAACAACTCTCATTATTGTTCCGTATTGAAGATGACGTTAGGCAAAGATAACAAGGATAATTTAATAAAAAACCACCTATTCAATACTTTCCACGTTTAATGTGGTTATCTACATGATTTTATGTAGACTTATTTGGTCAGGTACATGTTTCACCCATTATTTTGGGCATCTTCAGCCTGTAAACAACCTTTAGGTCAAGGTTTGGGACCTTATTTAACCAATATAAACATACCAATATATACAATATATACATTATATACACTATATACAAACATTAATTAACTCTTAAGATGGGTAACATAAGTTAATACAGTTAATTTTTTTTTTCTTGGTCCTAATCTATCTAATATGAAAAATGTCCAAAACTAAAATGCATCTTCTTTTCGGTAAAGAGGATTACATATCGGGGTTTATGTGACCCCTATATCATATTAAGTTCTTGACGTACCGTGTCTGGTGACAGGATGTGTCGTCAACAATAAGTGGAGATTTGAACTGATTGTTGCTTGTAGGTTGGTCAAGATTGAAAATATAAATTTAAATTAAATGTGTTTTAACTTGGCAGTTCTATTCTGGTTAACTTAAAATGTTCAAAAATAAAAATAAAATGAAACGGATCTTCTTTTTTATCATTAGTCTTGAGAAAGGGTGATATTAAAACTGGGGCTTATTTGACCCACGGTTTTCATTTTCATGTTCTTGACGTAACTAATATTTAAATGTGTTGTCATGCACAAGTGGAGATTTAAAAAGCCGATTGTTGTAGGTAGACTGGTCAAGAACGTTGTGAATGAAACTGTTAGCGTCTTGACTTTGGGTCTCATGTAACGTCAAGGAATTGACAAGAGTACAATAGTAAGCTGTTTCATAGTTTTAGGCTGCTGCTTAATTGAGAAGGAACATCCTAGATACTTGATACAGTCTTGTGTGAAAAATTGTTCCCATTGATGTGTTGCTTGGTCTTTGGGAGGGATCTTAAGAATATCTGTAATGAAGTAGAAAAATAATATTGAATTAAAATTTAGAGCACGCGTTGTGATAAAATGTATTAAATTAACACCTCTTAACTGTAAAATGACTTACTTGTTCAATTAATACTAGATGGACCTGTCTGTTCCGGCAGCGCCCGTCTTATCACCATTTCTACTCCTGGTGTTGTACTGGTGCGGTAATGGAGGGGCGGGGCATGGAGGGAGAGTGGGGGTAGGCTGGGCTATGGGCGTGTGTGCTGTTGCTGGAGGGGAGTTTCTAGAAGCGATATGGGCGGGTTTAACTTTTGGCATGGTGGATGAAGCATTTGAGTGTGGAGATTTAAATAATTGAGGGATTTTGTTTTGATCTGAATTCACGATATTAATTAATCTAGGTGTTAATTCGTACAAAGGATTTTTAATTTCATTGACGTCGTTGAGATTTTTATTTTTATTGTAGGTTTGGTCTAAAAAGATGTGTAGATTTTCCAGTTCATTCATTAATTTCCCTTTACCTATGCTTCTAATGATGGTAAGATCTTTCTCTATGGATGTAAAGTGATGGCCCGTTTCTCTCATATTTTGGCTCATCGCTGAGTACTTATTGTGTTTTTGAGCGTTATAATGTTCCAGATATCTCGTGTTAAAGCTCCGGCCAGTCTGTCCGATATAAGAAAAATCACATTGTGTACATGTTAGTTTATATATGCCGGACCTTGAATAATGGTTGCTGTTGTGATTGACATTGTTGTGGTTAAAAAATATGTTTCGATTGGTGTTAACTGTCCTGAAGGTTATATTGATTTTGTGCTTCTTTAAAATATTTGCGATCTGATGGACGGCTGGGTTGTTATATGTAAATGTGGCGAAACTAGTTTTTTTAGGTTTTTTTGGGATGAGGTTAGTGGACAATTTAATTTTGATTTTATTAATCAAACGGTTGACCATATCTATTTTAAACCCGTTGAGTTGAGCAAGATTCCGTATGTACTTCAGTTCATTTTTTAAATTGTTGGGAGAAAGAGGAATTTTTAAAGCTCTATAAATTAAATTATAGAAAGAGGCTTGTTTTTGGGACTGGGGGTGTAGGGATGAATTCATAATAGCTAAGGGAGAGTGTGTAGGTTTCCTGTATATTCCAAAATCGAAGGTATTATGTCCGCGTGTAATAGTTAAGTCCAAAAAGTTTGAGTTCCTAACCTCATCCTCTTTAGTAAACTTAACATTGGGGTCAATTTTGTTTAGGGACTCCAAGATCTCGTCACTATTAGTGACTTTTTTGTCGAAAATTATGAAAGTATCGTCTACAAATCTCAGCCATAAACATACGCCTTTTATTTGTGTTATAATTTTTGTGTGTTCTGTTGTGTCCATATAAATGTCTGCTAAGATGCCAGAAAGAGGGTTGCCCATCGCTAAGCCTGTTTGTTGGTAAAACTTTCAATTGAAAGAGAAAAAGTTGTTGTGGGTCACACATGATGCAAACTCTGTTGGAGACATTAGAACTACCCTTCAGCCAATAGGAACAAAGGAAATGGCTGCATTTTAGAGATTGACAGTGTGCTGGTTTTATTTTTTCTATATAAATAAGAATACTTCCAGGAGTGGGTTGATGAGTTCTTGGCAAGTATAATGGATGGATCTCTTTTCTCATCTACTTTAATTATCTTTCCACTTAATTTTTGCACGATTTTCGCCTTCCAGAAAATACGAACCAGCTAGTAAAGTGTAACCGTCACTAGTGTAAACAAATAGTGTTACACCCGACATTGCTTTGAGGAAATGACAAAATAAGAAGCATTGTTGTAAAGATTCTCTCATATATTTATGAACACCATCAGCTAGTAGCATCTGTTTTGCCAAAATCCATAGAACATATTTTTCTCTAAATAAAATACTGAAAGAACAACGGAAAACTTGGGATTTCTAAACAATACACTAAAACTCTCAAAAGTAAAAAAAATAATTTTTTTTTCTGCGGTAGATCATCAGCGTAATCTAAATCAGTGTCTTATTTGTAAAATACAATTTAAATAGTAAATCACAAAATTTCTTCTCTTGCAGAGTGTGATTGAGTTTGAAGAAGCAGAGGCTGCCGCCCGAGATCCTGACAAGGACACTGCTCTGTTCAGAAACACTTGCGACAAAATACGTAAGCATATGGAAGAAATTGCTGTTCTCAAGAGCAAGAGGACTGAACAAACTACTGCTGAAATCACAGAGAAGCGTATTGAGGTGTCGCTGCTGTTCGTGGTTCTAAAGAAATTAAATCGCCTAGAAAAGTTCCGAACAAAGGCATCGCGTGACACACTCAACAGAGTGAAGCAGCAGGTAGACAGTTACCATCTTCAGTTACAGAACTTACTGTATGAAATCCTGCATCTGAAGAAAGAAGTCACCAAATGTTTGCAGTTTAAGTAAGACTTTAAGCATTAGACAGAATTTTGTGCAGGATTTTCTCTTATCAAAACTTAGGCTAAGCTTGTTAAAACTAGTGGTGATTTCTGTTGTCGTTACATTGATTTCAATCCATGCTGTCTAGGATATCACGTTTATAAGCCTAAGGTGAGGATTACTAATTTCATTATCCTCACAAATAAACTTCAGGTACAAAATAACACTCCACAATTGAGATGGCTTCACTTGTGCAACAACAACCGAGCTCGATAGCTGCAGTCGCTTAAATGCGGCCAGTATCCAGTATTCGGGAGATAGTAGGTTCGAACCCCACTGTCGGCAGCCCTGAAAATGGTTTTCCGTGGTTTCCCATTTTCACACCAGGTAAATGCTGGGGCTGTACTTTAATTAAGGCCACGGCCGCTTCCTTCCCACTCCTAGCCATTCCCTGTCCCATCGTCGCCATAAGACCTATCTGTGTCGGTGCGACGTAAAGCAACTAGCAAACAAAACTTGCGCAACAGAGTAAAATAATTCATTTCATGCCAAAGTACCGTTCAACTACCGGTTACACAATTTCAGATAGTGATGGTTCACGTTCTTTAAAATGGAAAGATTTAATGGGAAGTGGTCGATCCAATTTTTTTTTTTTTTTTTTACCATACCGAAGACAGACAACTTTGAGAAGCTCAAGGTGTATGAAATTTCCTTGCACATTTACGGTAACTTGGGGAATCATAACAAGTGTTATCAGGGATACGTCAGTGCTCTCCCCAGAAATTTTAGTTTGCCGGGTGGCTGGGATGAGTAGCTGGGTAGGGAATACTACGTAAAAAATGAATATGATAAAATTTCAATTCATTCCCCTCACGGCATTAACAGTAATATCAGACGGGTAAACTGAGGATGGAATTCTTTTTTTTACTGATAACGGGGCATCTGATGGGTTAGAGGAAGCATAACTTTTTATATAAAGTATCTATATGTATAGGCAGTGCAACTTGGATACAAATTCCTCAGGTGAATTGTATCATATCGCAGTTCTTTCTACTCAGTGTCACTTGGGCTTATCTGATTGGCTCTGACGATAGAGCTTGGTCTTTCTGAGCTCATGTTGTTGGGTTAAATCCCAGCTCAATCCATTGGTTGTTGAAGGTGCCCAAATAAGTCGGCCTCATGCCGGTAAAGGGACTCTAGTGGGACAACATTCTGGCACCTCAGCATCTCCGTAAACGGTAAGAGTAATTAGTGGGACATAAAAATCAGTAACGTTATTCTCAGTGGTCTGTTTAGGATATATATCAAGTTCAGTTTTGCAATTCCAAGAGTATCTTCCTGAACCCAATGAAGCAGACAGTGAGGCTGCACATGTCTGTATTGTGCAGGTTGCATGCCAGTGGTTTTTTTTTTTTTTTACTGTCAGTTTTCTTTTCAGTTTTGAGTCAGTTAATTTATAACTGTTAGGTTCTTCAGTCTCCCAAAACTAATTTGATTAATAAATTTATAAACTATCTGAAAAAGAAAACATGATGATGATGATTGATGTTTAAAGGGGCCTAAGAAAACACATGGTTACAGTATTATACTTGAAAAAGGAACAACTTAATTAAAATATAATGGCATCTTTCGTTCTTAAAAGACCATCATCAGATTCTATGGCCGGCTCAATGACTAAATGGTTAGCATGCTGGCCTTTGGTCACAGGGGTCCCGGGTTTGATTCCTGGCAGAGTCAGGAATTTTAACCATCATTGGTTAATTTCGCTGGCACGTGGGCTGGGTGTATGTGTTGTCTTCATCATCATTTCATGCTCATCATGACACACAGGTCGCCTACGGGCGTCAAATTGAAAGACCTGCACCTGGCGAGCCGAACATGTCCTCGGACACTCCCGGCAATAAAAGCCATGCGCCATTTCATTTTATTTCATTACATTCTATCAAATGACACTCAAATATTTAGAGATGTATAAAAATTTATGTTTATTTCTGTTTAAATACTTAGGAACTTGAAATCTGGATCTTATCTTAATGAAGTCCTGCTTTGTCTCCACTCCAGCGTAAAATGCGAGCTATTTGATGAAACGTTGCTCTGTCATTGGCGTGAGTTCAACTGGCTGCCAGTTCTTTGACCTTCCGCCACGTCACACCCCTCACCCTGGCTAGGTCAATGACACACTGTGTTTTAATTTTTAGTGCTCCCCTTATTATTATCATTGTTGTTATCAGTGTTGTTCCTAAAGAGTTGAAGTAAACGAAAATGAAGTAATAAAAATTACCGGTATAATGGGTAGACCATTGGATGCTCATTAAGAATCCTTGCATCGTTTCATTGCACTCTTATGTGGCTAGGCCGGGTGTCAAACTTCGAGTCTGTTAGGTAAAGCCTCCGCTCTTGGGTATCAAACTTGGGTCTGTAAGGTTAACGCTCTGGCAAGATTATGCGTGCAGTCAAATCCAGGCCTGTACAAGCCTGCACACGTAGCAGGAATCCTGGGAGAAGGCAAGCGAAATGGGTGACGTCATTCTACATTCTCAGGGTATCAGAAGTGGTTGCGTGCGGCCGCCATCTTGCATGTTAGCCCCAGGGGTAGAAGCCCCCTTTCATCTCTTTCTGCACAATCGCGTGGATTTAAGCTGCTATCATTGTTTGACATGGTAACATCAACTGCTCTTGTCATGCAGATGGCATACCAGCTGAGCTACAGAACAGATGAAATTCCATTTATCTGTGTGGTATTATTCTTTGTAGGGGTTTCATAAAGTGTAAAGCTGTAGTCTTTTGTTACCATATTTGACTAAGGTGTGCTATTAATTACATCAAGAATTTCTTGTAGTAACATGTTTTGCTTTCCTAATTCCAGATCCAAGGATGAAGAAATTGAATTGGTGCCAGAGGAAGAGTTCTTCAAAAATGCACCACCACATGTTTCTAGAGAGGTATGAAGATTGAAGATAACTCCTTACTTCTTAAATATATAAGTACTAGCAAGATACCCGTGCTTCGCTACGGTATTATACTGAAATTTATAATTGAATGCTTATTGTTTTAGATATATAATCCGCCGAAATTCGCGGTCTGACTCGTTTTCCGCGAGAACCCACCAAAATTCCCGATCTGACTCGTTTTCTATTAGATTACGGCATGTTTCCTCCCATTTTTCAATCTTCTTTTCCAGCAATCGATTTCGTTCTTCCCGGGCTAGGCTCAGGTATTCCTCCCGGTCAGTTGGGTCCGTAAATCTTTGCCATCTTTTCCTATAATCATTTTTAATATGGATAAAATCCTTCAGGAGATCCGGCGTGGTGTCATATTGGGTGCCTAGAAGGCACTGAACCCGCGGCCGGACTGCATTCTTAGTCATTACCCGTCCAGGAGCCGTTTCCAGCGCGGTCCGCACATTTGACAACGGTCCGGAACATTATTATTATTATTATTATTATTATTATTATTATTATTATTATTATTATTATTATGTGTTGCTGGAATGGATGATGACAGGAAAACCGGAGTATCCGGAGAAAAACCTGTCCCGCCTCCGTTTTGTCCAGCACGAATGTCACATGGAGTGAACGGGATTTGAACCACGGAACCCAGCTGTGAGAGGCCGGGGCGCTGCCGAGGATCCTGATAAGTACATTAAGAACAGTAAATTCAATTGGTCTCACCTCCTTCCACACCCCACCGCCGTTAAGTTTATTTACCGGCACCCCCCCCAAAAAAAAAATAATTAAAAGAAGGCTTGTTTCTTATGTTTAAAGAAGATTTCAAACACCAATGTTCACGTCTATTACCTTCAGTTTTGAGATATAAGTATCCCCATAAAAATAATTTACTTTTTTCACTTCATTTCACACTACTCCCCTCCCCCCTAAGTGAATTTTCCCGCAAAAAATACTTGTTTCTTTAATAGTAAAGGATCTTCTAAATACCAATTATCACGACTCTAACTTCTTCAGTTTTTGATTTATGTGTTCTCATGAAAGGAATTCAACTCCTTTACACTCCCGCCCTCCAAGATGGTTTCCCCCCAAAACGCGTTTTTCTTTGTTTTTAAAGGAGATCCAAATACGAATTTTTACGTCTGTAACAACCTTAGTTTTTATTAGATGTATGTATTCTCATTCAATTAATTTAATTAATTTTTCAATTCTTTCACCCCCCCCCCCCTCATTGGATTTTCCGAGAATACGTGTTTCTTTATTTTTAAAGCAGATTGAAAATATCAAATTTCACGTCTGTAACATCTTCATTTTTGAGATATCAGTAGCCTAATTAAAAGAATTCAACACCATTTTCAGTCACTTTTACCCCCCCCTCCACCCAAGTGGTATTTCCGAAAGCTAAAAATACACGTTTCTTTATGTTTAATAGAGATAAAAATACCATTTTTCACTTCTGTAACATGTTAAGTTTTTTGAGACAAACTGTAAAAATTCTCATTTTAAAATTTCACCCCTTTTGAGTTCCCCTTAAGTGGAGTTTCCAAATACAAATCACCTATGTTTCTTTAGATTTACAGGAGATACAAACACCCACTTTTTACGTCTGTAACATTTTACGTTTCCAAGATATTCTGTAGATATAGTCTTTCAAAAATTCACCCAATTTGTCACTCCTGTTTAACCGCCATTAATTGGATTTTCCAAAACTAAAAAAATACGTGTTTCTTTATTTTTAAAGGAGATCCCATATACAAATTTTCAGTTCTGTAATATCTTTCGTTTCTGAGATATATGTATCCTCATTCAAGGCATTGAACCCATTTTTCACCCTTTTACACCCCTCCTATTGGGATTTACAGGAAACAAAAAAATACGTTTTCCTTTATTTTTAGAGGAGATTCTAACTACCAATTTTTACATCTTAAAGTTTTAAGATGTATACACACTCATTTTAAAAAATTTACCCTCCCCCCTTTTTACTCCCCAATATTTGGATTTTCCAAAAACGAAAAAATACGTGTGTTTATTTATTTTTAAAGGAGATTCTATATACCAATTTTCACATATATAACCTTTAAAAATTTTGAGATAGATACACTCATTTTAAAATATTACTCCCTTTTCACACCCCCCCTAAATTGGATTTTCCAGAAACAAAAAATACGTGTTTCTTTATTTTTAACGGAGATCCCAAACCCCAATTTTCAGGTCTGTAATATCTTCAGTTTCTGATATATAAGTAGCCTCATTAAAGGCATTCAACCACTTTTTAGCCCCTTTTCACTCCTCCTATTGCGATTTTCCGAAAACAAAAAAATACGTGTTCCTATATTTTTAATGAAGGTTCTAAATACCAATTTTTACATCTGCAAACTTTAAAAGTTTGGAGATATAGATTCCTTCACTTTAAAAATTCACCCCCTTTTCACCCTCCCATTAACTGGATTTTCCAAAAACAAAAAATTACGTGTTTCTTTATTTTTAAAAGAGATCAAAAGTACCAATTTTCAGGTCTGTAATATCTTCAGTTTCTGAGATATAGGTACCGGTATCCTGATTAAAGGCATTCAACCCATTTTGCCCCATTTTCACCCTTTTTCACCCCTCCTATTGGGATTTTCTGAAAACAAAAAAATACGTGTTTCCTTATTTTTAAAGAAGATTCTAAATACCAATTTTTACATCTGTAAACTTTTAAAGTTTTGAGATATAGAGCAACTCATTTTAAAATTTCACCCCCGTTTTCACCCCCTTAGCCAAGGAATATCCAAAAATCCTCTCTTAGCGAGCACCTACGTCTTAATATGAATATATCCCCAAAATTTCATCTCTTTATGTCCAGTAGTTTTGGCTCGGCGATGATGAATCAGTCAGTCAGTCAGTCAGTCAGTCAGGACAAGTTATTTTATATATATAGATTGGAAAGGAAAACACAGTAGGATGAACACAATGGCAGATCACCATGGCAAGAGGGACCAACAGAGATAGGTGAAGGACAAACATGAACACACAAACAGACAGCCAGGTTGAGTGGCTCAGACGGTTGAGACGCTGGCCTTCTGACCCCAACTTGACAGGTTCGATCCTGGCTCAGTCCGGTGGTATTTGAAGGGGCTCAATACATCAGCCTCATGACGGTAGATTTACTAGCATGTTGAAAAAAATCCTCTTGTGGGACAAAATTCCGGCAACTTGCGTCTCCGAAAACAAAAAAGTAGTTATTGGGACATAAAGCCAATAACATTATTATTATTATTATTATTATTATTATTATTATTATTATTATTATTATTATTATTATTATTATTATTATTATTATTATTATTATTTTATCCTTTCACTAACAGCGCTTTCCAGCAAGCCAAAACCTAACCGTCACTATCAGTAATTTTGTTGCTATGGCCAGTATGGAGAACAGTTAATAGGTTAATAACTGGTACGGCGAGACCTGAGGCCACCCTAAAACAGTGAGACTGTGCACAGAATATTGCCTGTGATGTCAGTTCTTTTGCCATTGCCCAAATTTCTCCGGGAACTCAGCGTGAGGATTTTTATGCTTGAATTCTACTCTTGCTTCTCACAGTCAATGTCTAGGCTACTACTGATTTTAGTTAATGTTAACTCTTTGGATCCTCTTTTAATGTCTTTTTCCCATATTCCTCATCTTCTGCCACCTATAAATAACTTGTTTGTTTTTCTATTCTTTGGGTTTAACCTTTCAAGCGGTATATTACTTTTGAGTAGCTGCTCCCATAATGGCATATTGTGCAAATTGTGCTGAGGTTGGCCATAAATGTAAACTGAGGCCGTTCAGTTCTTATCATTGTTCATACACCGAGCTGGATATCACCGCTAGTGCTACAGTCACATTCACTTGAGTCACTTTCACCATTGCACTCGCTGTCACCTGATTTCAACATTAATCTCACTAACAGATGACACGTCACTCTGAATTGTCACAGAGTAATAAATCAAAACAAACTTCTCTTCCAGATGATTCTGAGCTCTGTTTTCACTTGTCATTATTCTCACCCTACTGCTGTTAGCCTGCCGGGTGGTAAAGGCCTGCAAGTGATAAAAATCATTGTTAATCCGTATTGAAGATACTGAATGTGGGATGCTAAATGGTTTATTTTGTCACCTATTCAATACATATAAATTTTTACATTTAGGAATTTATTATTAATTCCACTTGAGACATGTTTCGCCCTTCATTGAGGGCATCATCAGTCAAATCACCTTTTTGCCTTGAGGAGGTGATTCGACTGATAAATTCCTAAATGTAAAAATTTATATGTATTGAATAGGTGACAAAATAAACCATTTAGCATCCTACATTCGGTAAAGGCCTGGCCGTTGACTGGCCCCGGAACAAAAGAATTTTGCTTAGTTGCATGCTTTTAGGAGAGTGCTGCTGTACGCATAGTTCGAAACTAACGTACTCGCAAAATGAAACGCAATATCTACTCCTATGATGAAACAAGTCGTCAACCATTGCTGCAAGACATTTACAGTGTGATGATGATATGTTCTGTCATGGCCACTTATGAAGACATGTGACGACGACAATTTATTCTTTCATTGCCTTTTGCTCTTCTCCCCATATCAAGACTGAAGATCTCTAAAGAATTAGTCTCCTACTGAATGTGAATGCCTATACCATTTTTGAAAATAAGAAGCAGAAACAAGCTTAGAAAAACTGGAATGGATGAGAAGAGAATCAATCTGTTTGAAGACTACAGTGTATGTAGATGTGGAGATTCTCATTATCCTTTTGTGTTTCTCTTTTGTTACTCCCTCTCTGCACACTGACCTGTCATTGTGTTTATCCTATTGGGTGTTCTTCTGTTTCTGTACATCCCAAGGCTAATCAACCTCATATCTAGGTTCATATAATTCTTGTCAGGTTATTTTTAAAGTGATCTTGGGGATTTCTGTTATAAATTTTTCTTATAAGATGTCACACATTCAGATTGCAATCTTCCTAAAATGAGAACTATATATTGTTTCTTTTATAGGAAATCACTCGCAAGAATGCTCACCAGTTGAAGCTTGCACGTTTGTTATGGGAGCTGGAACAACGTAAGGAACTTGCTGCTTTGTGCCACAAGCTGCAGGCCGAGAAGGAGAACGTTGCCAAAGACATCCAAACTAAACGAGAACGGCTGGAGAACTTGACTCCTCGCTTAAAGTCTATTCTAGAGGTTTGTCCTAATTCTTGCTCTGTTCTAACAACATTAGCTCTAGATACCTGTCATTGATGGGTTCGAAGGGATACAGGTACAACTACGTAACGTTCCTGCAGTCTGAAGCGTCTGCCCTTGAGATTTGTTGCAAAGTAGACACGTACTGGAAACTGCAGTTGTTTAAACTGAAAAGGGTACTGCAGCTGGGTTGACTACTGACAGACAGTCGGGGAGCGGAATAGACTAGCAGGATTTTTTGAGCGCCTTCTCTACATTGCAGTCTTGTATGTCTTCCGCTATCTTTGGAATAGAGAACGGAGTTAGAACTCCTGCAACAAACAGAGATAAGTTAATTTAAAAGAATCGGCAGTAACTTGGTATGTTGTAACGTGAATGTGTTTAGTACAGAGATTGCAGCAAGCAATGATCATATTGGTCGGTAAATACATTATCACTGCTGGATATTTGGGGAGGGGAGAGGAAGATTTCAGTAAATTTCATCCTATCTAAATTTTTCATGTGAAAAATGTTGCTGCAAATTAATTGCTAAAGCATTTTTCTCCTTCAAGATTTCTTCCTAAAGCCAATTTTAAGGAGAGTTTGTATTTCATGCTTCTTTATAAGATAGTGTTTAAATTAGAATTTTGAAACAAAAGGTACCCTAAACTTTAATCAAGACCTACTTTAGTCTAACTAGGTTACCAACTTTCTGGAAAATATTTTCAGTGGTTCTTGCGTGATGTTGGAACAAACATATTTACAACAGACATGGAACATACAGTAGAACCTCGATAATTCGAAATCGGTTAATTCAAAATCCCGCCTAATTCGAAGAAGGTCTCGTTCCCGGAAACGCGAGATACAGTTTTGCATGTTATTTCAATTGTTTAATTCGAAATACGGATAATTCATAATTTGAAGTACAATGTCGGCCCCATTACCGAAATTCAGACTTTTAATTCAAAACTGCCTTTACATTTTAAAACAATAGCCAGAGTAATTTCAACTCGAAATTTATCCGCTCGGCGTCGTAATAGAACGCGCGTTCCGGAACGCGGAGGAGTAGCTTTCCGCACTTACACTTACTTCGGTGGGTCTACAGTGCGCTTCATGATTGCTAAGTTGAATGAAATCGGAGTTCTTTTGTATTCAACCTTTTAAGGAACGCCGTAATATCACACAGCAGGCAGTGTGCGGGAAAACAGAATCCGCGAACACTGGCGATGCCGACAGTTGACGAAAAAACGTGGCTCATACAATAAATTCGTAGGCACCGAACAATATTGTCATTGCCGGTGAAACTGCATTGCTTTATTTTCATGCGAGCCCAAACGGTCTAATGGTTTTAAAGGATAAATTGCCAGCTGGGATATCGTACACGGGTGAGGGATGGGGGTCATAGTAGTGTGTTGCAATGCTTTATCCCCTCGTCATAGGAAAGTTCGATAAGCTACAATGTTTTATGGGCTTCGGGCGCTTTCCATGCCAGTGCAAAGCATCTAAAAATGCAAACAGTACAGAAATCCAAAAAATAATGCATTTGCACAGGGGAACCGGCATAATTTATCCTCGTCTTTGAATTGTGCGATTTTGTTTTCTTTCGTTGCGTGAGGTTATGTTTGTCACTGATTTATCCAAGTGCATTATTTGAACATTGTAAATGCACCTTGTTGGATACATTTCGGAAATAGTTTATTCCATGGCATTTGAAAGGTTTAAACTGTGAATCGAGGTGATTGCATGTATTCGTGGGTTTTATAATACTTTGTGACGCGGGAAGTGTTTACATTTCTGAAGTACGAGAGAAGTGACATGGCGGGAAATCGTACAAGTATAGAGTCATAGGAAAGTTCTATTTTAAGGGCATCAGGTACTTTTTGTGTAAATACAGGGCATCTAAAATGCATACAGTATAGAAATCCAATTAATAAAGCACTTGCACATGGAAGCCAGGATACATTTCTCCTCGTCTTTGAATCGCGCTTTTTTTTCTTTCTTTCTTTCGTTGCGTGAGGTTATGTTTACCAGTGAGATATCCGAGTGCATTATTTGAATACTGTAAATGCACCTTCTTGGATACATTTTGGAAATAGTTCTTTTTTCATGGCATTTGAAAGGTATAAACTGTGAATCAAGGTTAACTGCATGCAGTAACGGGTCTTAGAATATTTTGTAACGCGGCAAGGGTTGGTACTTTGAATTGCGAATTGGCGGTTAATTTGAAGTCCAATTTTTGAGTCCCAACGACTTCGAATTAACGAGGTTTTACTGTATTCTTTTTTCAACGTTCAGTTTTAAAAGGTTTGAAGAAACACACAAAAACGTATTCAATTGCCGCGAAAAATGTTATTGTGTTATTTATATAGATTACATGCAGTGTGTCTTAATATGAGGTGGTTCAAATCAAAGTGGTGTTCATCACATTTATAGTTGTATTGACATGTTAAGACTAATTTAAAAATCTGAAATTTAGTATTTAAAAAAAAACCTTTAACACAGGGTGATCATAATATATCATTCTAACAATCTATAGTCCTTGACAGTTGGGCGATTATACAGTATACCCTTACTACAGAGCCAGGAAAAAAAAAGGAAGGAAAGAGGTTAGCTGTAGAGGAACAGAAATATTGAATGGAAAAGTGGACGGTGATAATGGAAGAAGACAGCAGTGGAAGAAAATGTTGTATGAAATCAGAAAAAAAGAAGAAAGGTGTCAGGGATGATGCCATACTTGAAATGAGGTGCATGAAAAGGAGAAACTTACAGCATTGTGGAGAGAGTACTTTAAGATTTATTAAACCTAAATGAACACCATGAGGAAGAAGCTAGTATTGTACATATACCATATTTACGTGAATAATCCTCGCCACCGAATAATACCCACACCCTAACTTTAGGAAGGCTGATTTTGAAAAAAAATGCCAACATTGATTCAAATAAAACCCGCAACCCAATTTCGTGTCTCAAATTGTAAAAAAATATGCAGGTATATTTCGCATAAATACGGTATGTAGTGCCACAGATATGGAAAAAGGACTTGTTACGGTTGGAAGGGGAAGAATCATTGAACAGAATGAAAGGAGGGATAGCACCAGGACTGAAGGAGATCAGCACAGATATAGTGAGAGCAGCAGGAGAGGTGGGAAAACAGTAGATATATCAGATAAGCAAAGTAGTGTGGAAGGGTAGTAGGGGCCTTGAAGATTGGAGGATGGGAATAACTTAGTCATACCTATCTTCAAAAAGAGACATAGAAAGGGGTGCGGACAGGGGGGTCACACTGATGTCTTACTGTGCAAAAGTTTTTGAAAAAATCCTAGAAAAAAGAATCAGGGACAGAGTGGAAGGAGAGCTGAGAGAAGAACAGCATGGGTGGCGTGCACCATCTTGGAGTATATTACTACGGAAGTAACGTTTACTAAAGAAGTCCATACTACAGAAGTAAATTACTACGGGAGTTACTTACTCCGGAAGTAACGTCGGAGAGTTGAAGTACAATTTACTCTTTTTAGTTACTACTATAGAAGTAGCGTTCGTTACTTGCGGAGTAGTGTTGTGTTTGTGTATCTTCTTTTAAAAAATCTAAATGGATAAGGTTATGTGCGATAGGAAACGGGGAAAAAACGTAAGCGAAAAAGATATTTGCTTGTTAATGCAGATAATGACGATCTATGCAAAGGATATAGGGTGTAAGAAACACAACATAAAGATGCTGGATAAGAAAAGAAATTCATGGAAAGTCGTGACAGAAGAATTCAGTGCTTCGAGTGACAGAAAACGCAGTGAAGAGCAAGTTAAGATTCTGTGGAAGGACTTAAAAGCGAAGGCGGAAGCAAAGCAGAAAGTCATGGACACGCGGGAAAAATTAAAACTGATGGCGGTTTCTTCATACAGATGGCCTACATACATAGCGAAATTTTCTCATTTTCACACCAGGCAAATGCTGGGTTTGTAGGCCCTACCTTAAGGCCTTTCCTGCCCTATCGTTGCCATAAGACCTATCTGTGCCGGTGCGACGTTCAGCAAATTGAAAAAATTGTATATCCCCCCTCCGATTTCTGAAAAGTTCACCGTTGTCACCGAGAGGGCAATAAATGGGAATATGCGCGCAGTCAGTCAATTGCACCCACGATGTTTGGAAACCTGCCAATGTGAAGAATATCTTTTTATTTTCCGAACGATCATCATCATTTGCAGGCGTACCTCCCTCTTAGCCTCAACTAGTACTTTAACCACGCGATGAAAGATACGGCCAGCAGTTGTGCTGTAAACGTTAATTAGATCACCGGCAACTGTACTGAAATGTTCCGGTACGAAACACTCGTAGGGAACACAACTGTAATTTGAGAGATACAACAAAATTAAGACAAGAATTCAGCTGTAAGTGATCTCCAAGTAGATTTAGAAGGAAAGTAAAGGATTCCTTGCTAAGACCAAAAACGTTCCTGAAACCCTCCGTGTGCACATTATACGGCTCTCGCCTTTCACACACTGTAGGCCTACGCACTATTACATTTTCCATCGTTTTCTGTGTCGAGATCGTCAATATAATCTAAGTAATCCACAAACACGTTTGAAACTTCTTTCCTCTCATATACTCCATGATAGTATCATTAGTCAACAAGTTTAAACTTAGCTTACTCCATGCACGACGTGAGAGTAAATTCTAACCTCTATTCGTGCGTTATTTACTTCTTTAGTAATATACTACAAGATGGTGCTCTTCAGCAGTTTACTCTTGTAGTAATTTAGTCCAGGAGTATCTGAAAGGACTAAAATACTTCGGAAGTAATTTCCTCTCGTATGGAAGTCGCCAAATGCTGACTTCAAGAGTACTTTACTACGGAAGTAGAACTTACTCTTGGTCGGTGCATGCCACCCTATGACTTCCAACCTGGATGATCAACAGTGGACCTTATATTTGCTATAAGGCAGGTACAAAGGCGCCGTTATCAATATGGGAAGGGTGTGCTTGAGGGCTAGAGAAGGCACATGATAATAATAGTAGAAGGAATGTATGGGAAGATCTGGAGACCAAAGGTGTCATAAGACAGACAGTAAATCGATTGAAGGAAACGTACCAAGAAAGCATGAGTTATGTGAAAGCAAGAATTGATTGGCTGCCATAGAAAAGTTTCTTGAAACAAGGCTGTCTGCTTTACTATTCATTGTGGTAAAGGATGAGATCATGAAAACGGTAGCAAGAAGAATTGGGGAGGAGAAAATGAGAGCCATGATGTTCAGGTATCTAGGAAGCATATTTGAGGAAACAGGAAGAAATGAGATATAAGCCAATGGGCGAGACAAGCAAAAGGAAATTAACCTTTTCGCTGCTGAGTTCTCGGACAGGCTGGTGCAACCCCAGTGCTGTATTATTTCAGCCAATAACCTCATCAAATATCGCCAATTTGAACATAAAATACAAGCACTAACTACAAAATAATATTTTGAGATTATATTTTAACTCACCAGTTTGTTCCTACCATGTTGGTGGAGACAGTTCATGTTTGGGATCCAGGGTTCGATTCCACACGAGGTGGCAAAAATTTCGTCCATTAGGAAGATGCTTAGAAATCATTTGCATTATGGGCTATGCCTACTATATTTATGCACATTACCAAACCACACACACAATTAACAGCAGAAAGATTAAATTAAACACACAAGATTGATCAAAGTTGAGCGGAATTTGAAGCATCAACTGTCTGTCTGTAAAATCTGTTTGCTTCGTCTGATACCCTTGCCTACATCTCTTCATTCACAATTACCTCAGAATAATAAATTATTATTTGACATACCTTGGTTTGGCGATTGAAATGCATGCCTTCAACGTAAACTTGTCGTCGTACCATGTGGTCAGGCCTAGGTTAGTGTCATTTCTTCCTATCTCTGGCAGCAAATCATCACCTCTATCAACATTATTATCATTCCCTATCATTTCACTAATATCTTCAATCTCACTACAACCACAATCATAATCCACATCGGACTCAATCTCCTCAAAAAGTGTAAGATTTCCTCAGGACACATCTTACGTTTTTACGCAGCAGCCATCATTCAAACACGATGTTTACAACTGTGTGACAAAAGAAAAACATTTTGCTACAGAACTACTTGCAGAAATAATATAAACTGCTTGGTTTAAAGTGTGGCTAATAGATGGCAGAAGCATATAATACAGTTATAAGGCAGATCGAGTATATTCGACTGCAGCACTGGCGGCGCAAAGTCCGGCTCGAGTATACTCGATCGAAGCACTGGCAGGCCATTTCAGGCAGTTCAAGTATACTCGATCTCAACAGTGAAAAGGGTAAGAGTGTTCGAAGCTTGATCTGGGGCAAGGATGTTCCCTAGAGAAGTAAACAGGTGATATACTGAACTTACTGCATGTTAGTGCTGATGTATGTAGCAGAAACCTGGACTATGAGAAGAGATGTGAGCAAAGTACCGAGAAAATTAATAATTCAAATGTAATTGGCCCGTTATGAGAAATTATACATTTTCCAGTCAAGTTCTTCTTGGTTGCCATCGTTTTGCCCCAGTGTGCTAGAGCACACCTACCAAGATGCATGGCTAGTGCATGTAGTGGAGGCCAACCAAGAATGAGTTAGGTGGAAACTTTATGGGCCAATTACATTGGAATTATGAATTTACTCATTCAGGACAAATATTTCAAGTTCAAACCAAACTCCATGGCACTACAGCCCTTGAAGGAACCCTGCCTACCGAGCGAACCACTGCTTAGCTCAAAGGCCTGCACATTATGTGGTGTCATGTGGTCAGCATGACGAATCCCCTCGGCCGTTATTCTTGGCTTTCTAGGCCGGGGCCGCTATCTTACCGTTAGATAGCTTCTCAATTCTAATCACGTAGGCTGAGTGGACTGCAAGTAATCAGCTTCATTTTCCGTATCAAAATCTAATCATTAAATTTTTCTCTTTTGAGATTCTTCCACCGTTTTGATACTTTATTTTGCCTTTTGGCAAAGCAGCATCAAACGTCCCTCCAGGGTCACAGTGGAATCGGAATTCAGCTATAGCAAGAAATTTGAAACGAGGCTCCCTTCACATTAATAGATCAGCAATCAGCTCCAAAGTTTCCACATTTGACTCAATCAAAAGCACTATAAGCAAGCACACAACATACAACAACTTACCTGGAAGGAACAGAAGAAAAACTTTCAGCAATTCGAACAATGTTATGAAGTTAAACATTTTTTTAAAAAATTTTAATTGCATACAGACTTTTTATGTAACAAAGTGAAAATTTTTTTGAACAACTATTCTCATGAATAGACATAGTTTTAAGTCAATCAACCATGTTATCATCTGCTCTCATACCAGTAACACACTAACCCCACATTGTTTTTAATATCATCAATCTTAATTCGTATTTATGTTAAGTGAATCAATGTGTTTGTAAATCTATGTGTTTAAAATCTTAACCATTCACCTAAGCCATTATAACAGCTGAGGATGTTCCTAAAAAAAGAACGAAACATGTACTGTTGACATATAAATAAAAATTTGCCAAAAGGCAAAATAAAGTATCAAAACGGTGGAAGAATCTCAATAGAGAAAAATTTAATGGCTGAGTGGACCTCGAACCAGCCCTCAGGTCCAGGTAAAAATCCCTGACCTGGCCGGGAAGCAAATCCGGGGCCTCCGGGTAAGAGGCAGGCACGCTATCCCTACACCACTCGGCCGGCTATTTCATGTTCCATATGAGAATTAAAATCTATATCAGGGAAAATTAAATTTCTGAGTAATGAGGTTGTATGGAATAAGAAATGAAAATTCCAGGAAGGAAGTACTAGTGGAACCCTTGTTGAACAAGGTCAAGACAGCAAGACTCCGATGGAATGGATACACGAAGAGAATGCCGAAGAATTTAATTTAATTATTTTCTATTCAGGAGATTGCTGCTCGCTCGGTCGCCTGTGCTGTGAGCCCACTTCCTGCTATTCAGGAGATTGCTGCTCGCTCGGTCGCCTGTGCTGTGAGCCCACTTCCTGCCAAGCACTTTGCCGGAATGCGGCCAGCGCTTGCCTGGAACTGAGTCATAGTGTTTTTGGAAAAGATTTCCTGTACTCTTTGAAGGTATTATGTACATATACACGCTAACATAATGAAAATGGCACTAAACACATGAACACTTGACTAAACGGAATGTTACACTGATAAAGCTCTCAGCAGACTGCAAAAGAGGAGAACTTGTGGTGCCGAGAAGTGCTAGAAATGTATCATGGCAAAGTGCTTGGTAAGAGAAAGGCTCGCAGCACGAGCAACCGGGCGAGTGACAATCCCCTGAATAGATTTTAAAAATGTCCCTGTACAAGGAAAGAGGAAGATCAAGGGTTAGGTGGTTGAAAGGCATAGAGGAGAGAGCTCAGAAGAGAGGAAAGAGCTGGATCAAGGTGATGACTAAGAGGTGGTGGGAAGACAAGGGAAGATGGAGAGGGCTATGTTCCAGACAGGCTTGGTCCATGGCTGGAAGGTGCATGGTGACAACTAACGTGCCATATAAGGCATCCGGTTCCTTGACTGAATGGTCAGCACAGAGGCTTTCTGTTCAGAGGGCTCTGGTTAATTCCTCTGACTCGGAGAATGGATGTTTGTCTTTGTCCCAGCACTCTTCCCTTCATACACACACAACACATCACACTACCGACCGTCATAGAAACACACAATAGTGAATACTTCCTTCCTCATAGGGTTGGTGTGAGGAAGGACATCAGGCCATAAAACAGGGCCAAATCCACTTCACACTCACCAGTGTCTGGGAAACAATGGCAGGGATAATACATAATAGAGGCGCCAGCTATTACGGATTATACGTGATTATTACTGATTTCACCTTATGATTATGGCATTACACTCAAAGGGGGAATTATTACGAAAAAGCAACAATATCGGAAGAAAAAAAAATCTACGGGAAAGGAAAGCAGGAAAAATTAATCCTTTCAAGCATTACTGCTCAACGCTTGTGAGTTGGCAGCAATACTTTGATTGCTAATTCCTTTTCCTATCTGTGAGCGTTGTGAAATTCATTATGATTGAACGACCTCTAGTCTGTTCTTCTCCACTGTAAAACCTTAAGCAATATTGTATGTGTAGTGTTAAGTCTGCCTGACAGTAACTCTCCCACAGAAGGAGTTTTCAGTGTTGATAGGAAAAATCAGAGGGAATTCAGGCCTACATTAAGCATATCTACACTGGAATCGCTTATGGTTCAGAGGCGAAAATGGCATCACGGGGAAGGTTGCTTCAAGAAAATCCACACTGAAAAGCAGCTGCTGGGTGCGAAACAGGCTACAAAGAATGTTTCAGAACTAAATGGTAATGTGAAAAATGTTATTGTGTAATGTGAAATACTTTAGAATAGATTGCTGTTGGGAAGGGCAGAGGTGGTGTCATTATTGAGAAGGTAAGAGGATACTTTGGATTTGACTTAAAAAATGTTCTGAAGAGGGGTGTGATTGCTGAAAACCCACTTCAAAGATTGGCACCTCTGTGATAACTAAAAACTGTTTCCTGAAAATTGTTGACAAAGTTAACACTATGCAGTGTGTTTTCAATGAACCAAATGTATTCTGAAGGTATAGAAAGCTCAATCCAACTAACCCAAGCAAAGAATCATATTTACATCATAATCATTTTGTTTAGGATAAAGAGAAATTCTACTACTTTGGGAATAATTTCAAAATTTGGAAATGAAAATTTGTATGAATCTAAATGTACTTTTTTTGCACCTTCATTGTGTGATTTCTGTTTATTGGCTGGGTTGAGTGTTCTGAAGTTTGGAGAGTTGATTGAGGCTTAGTCCAATGGTATTTAAAGGTGCTCAGATATGCCAGCCTCATGTTGGTGGATTTTACCAGCATGTAAAAGAACTCCTGAGGGACAACATTTCTGACGTCTTGGTGGCCATCTCTGAAAACCGTCAAAGTAGTTAGTGGTACATAAAACCAATAATAATAATAATAATGATGCAGCTTTTGGGCCAATGAGAAATTCCTAATGTTCCGTGGAGACTGCTTCATGTCCCCAGAAAAGAAAACGCGTCTGTCCGTGAGGACATAATGACACACAATTGAGCAGGAACATCATAATTGGAGCTAAGATGGCATTGTTACGTCTCACTCAGAAAGCTTGCACACAGTGAGCCATCTGGTGAAGAATGAAATTACCAACGGTAAAGTATTCTCTAATTCTAACTGTCATTATTAGAACTCTTCCTTTCTTTACACTGATTGCCCAGTTATACTTCCTCTTAAAACTGTAATCATCATCACCACTAAATTCCTTGTTCTAGTAGTGTTTGATTGCTATCGTAATTGTTAACAGGTGACAAAGCCCCTTCAAGATTACTTGGGTCTTCCACTTGACAAGATCCGCAAGCAGCACCAGGTTGCCTATCTCCTCCCCAAACCACTCTATGTACTTTATGTACAAGCGGATGCATATCGAGAAGCTTGTGGTAAGTGTTTTTATGTGTGTGTTTCTTAGACTGTGTACATTTTATTGTGTGTGTGTGCTTATTTACTTGCATATAAGAGTCCATCTCTAATTTTTTGAAGAATAAAGGACTCTCATATTGAACCCTCCTAAATGAAATACAGAAATATTTCTACTTCATTGCCAGTGAGGCAGTATCAAAAACTCATTAGGCATTCTGCACCACCACCTCTATTTTTCATGATTTTCAGTTTAGTCCATATTATGTAATATTTACCCTGTGAAACTGTTGTATTTTCCTCCTGTAAATTGTGAATTTTAATCATGTCCAGCCCTGTCTTTATTTGTGTATATGAGTAGTTGATATTTTGGTGTGCTGATGTTCTTATGAAAATGTATATTGACAATGAATGGTGCATTCTTTACACCTGGTGAAAGAGTAACAGTAACTAACTCCTCCATATCCTTAAGAGTGGGTCAACCCTCACTACTACAGCCTTCGTCAGTACAGGATAATTATAGTTTCCTATTTTGGTAGTAAATGTGTGTGAAGTGATCACCAGTTAAATTTGTGTGCTGTCATGAGTTGGATAGACATACAAGCTTTACAGTGATTTTAAATTGATTGTTCTCAAGTTCATTCACAGAAATGGTATGTGGGCTGGATGTGGCGAATTCGTAGTTCAATCAACTATGATTAAGCTTTGGTGAGATCAAAAAGAAAAATTACAGTCCACAAAAATGTACCAGATTGTTTCATAGGGTGCAGTCGGAGATACGCAGTTCAAAGAAGTAAGGGGCACATGTTTTGTAACGTCTGGTATGTGAACGATAATTTGGTAGATGGGATTCCTATGGTCGTACAGCATACCTTGAGACCTTAGCTACTCAGGGTATGTCAAATCGAAGTTATACTCCATCTGTAGGCGTAGCCATGCATTAAACTGTCAGGTGACTCCTCAAAACAAAGTGAATAGCGGTGTGCCGTTGTGAAGTACGCAGACTACTGTAGTAGTTTGAGCACGTTGTACGTCAACCAGCACATTTCATGAGATATCTTAACGAGGTTCAAGTCGCAAGGGCCATCACTTTGATCCAGGAAGGATGGACTTTTCGTTGTGTTGGTGTGGATCTCAATGTCTCTCCGTCACTTATTCACCGCTTGTGGAATCGCTACAATGAGACAGACCATTTCACAAGGGGGGTTGGACAAGGTCGTGCATGCAGGATAACCAGTATCTGACCATCTGTGCGTTGGGGCGTCGTTTAGCAACTGCCAGAGAACTGCAATAAGACCTCAAGAGAGGGTCACTGGAGTCATGGTGTCTGACCAGACAGTAAGGAACTGGTTAAGAGAAGTGTACTTATGACCTAGATGTCCTGTTCGAGTGCCCCGTTTAATGCAGCAACATTGCGCAGCTCGCCTTCTGTTTGCCCGTACACATGTCAACTGGCAACTTCGCCAATGGAGATCTGTGTTGTTCACAGACGAGTCCAGATTTCTCCTGACACAGCGTGATGGATGTCAACATGTATGGAGATGCCGTGGTGAGCAATACATGCCAAATGTTGTCCAGGAAGGCGACCGATTTGGACAAGGTTCTGTGATGATGTGGAGTGGCGTCAGTATTAATGGCCGTATGGATCTTGTCGTCGTCCGTGGTAATCTTACCACTGCTAGGTACATCGAGCAGATACTGCTACAGCAAGTGGTGGTTGCTGCATATGGTGTTGGCCCTGAATTCGTACATATGCACGACAATGCCAGGGCTCATGTAGCGCACATTACCAGAGCTGTCTTCCAAGAACTGGACATTCAAGAGATGGAATGCCCAGCAGAGTTCCGACCTTAATCCCATCCAGCATGTGTGGAATAGGCTTGACAAGAGTGTTCGTGGGCATCCTGTTCCACCACAGACTGTCCAAGACCTCAAACAGGCTCTCGTTGAAGAATGGGACCTGATACCGCAACGTGACCTCCGTCGACTTATACGGAGTATGCTGCGTAGGTGCCAAGCTGTGCTAAATGCTCGTGGAGGACGTACGCCAAACTGAAGCTTTCCAACTGTGATAAAAATCCACCCTGGAGGACTGTTATCACTTTGGTTTCGCCCCATTTCCATTTGTGTTCTGAAAATGGACACGAATCAATCGATGTTCTTTTGTATACTTCAATGGTACAGAATAAAGATGTAGTTGGTAATACATCTGGGTGTGAGGTATTGTTTTGTGGAGCATGGCATGCGTTCAAAAACATGTTCCCCTAATTTTTTTGGACTGTGTATTTTAAAGAGGAGGATAAGAAAATATTAGATATATCACTTGGAACATTGATATGCGGGCCTAATGGTTCATAACAGTGTTTTATAAGTGGAATTATAAATGGTCTTGTAATGTGTTTTGAAATATATTATGTGTTTGGTGTCGTGAGTTTTAAAATATTTACATTTAAGACCTGCCACATTTTCTTTTTTTGCTTTAAAAAATGAAGTGTCTTCTGTGTAATCACAGTAAGTTATTATTTGAAGTTACCATAAGTAGATTTTTAAATTAGTTTTCCTACTGCTTTTACTTAGATCGCCTGATGACTGTTTCCGTGACCGGTGATGAAGAGGAAGCAAGACTGCTGAAAGAGTCGACAGAGGAATCTGCTGCTGTTGTCGAATCAGATTCAGATCAAGAGGTACTTAATTCTGCTAGTTTTACCAAGATATTATTAAAATAATTGGCTTGTCTGTCTTTACACCTTGAATGTGCAGATACTGATATATTTTATATCATCATCATGAATACACTGATTCAAAATGTGGATCTCTTAAGTAAACTTCTGAAGCCACATATAGAACTTGGACAGCAGCTCTTGCTAGAATAATACAGTGACAGTTCATTGTGCGGGAGAGGTGAAGGGAGCAACAGAAAGAAAGACTAAGTACAAGCACGAAAACACATGAAATGGGCTCCATCATATCATCAGTCTTGGTTCTTCTACATCTTTCAGCCTCCAAGGCGCTTGTTCCTACTTTCGAGCTTCATTGGCAGAATTGGTGTCCATCTCTATGGCTAAATGGTTAATGTGCTGGCCTTTGATCCAGGGGGTCTCGGGTTTGTGATACCCCAGGGGCTCTGAACTATGGAGCGTGGGTTGGCGACCACGGGGCCCTCAGCTGAGTCCTGGCATTCCTTCCACTTACTTGTGCCAGGCTCCTCACTTTCATCTATCCTATCTGACCTCCCTTGGTCAACTCTTGTTCTTTTCCGACCCCGACGCTATTAGGTTTGCGAGGGCTAGGGAGTCTTTCATTTTCACGCCCTTCGTGGCCCTTGTCTTCCTTTGGCCGATATCTTCATTTTTCGAAGTGTCGGATCCCTTCCATTTTTCCCTCTGATTGGTGTTATATATAGGATGGTTGCCTAGTTGTACTTCCTCTTAAAACAATAATCACCACCACCACCATCTCGGGTTTGTTTCCTGTCTGGGTTGGGGATTTTAACTTTCACTGATTAATTCCAGTGTGTGTGCCATCTCCAGCATTAGCATACCTGCCAACCCTTCCGATTTACCCGGAAACTTTCCGGTTTTTAACTCGTCTTGCGATTTTCCGATTTATATTTACTTCTTCCGATTTTCGACTAATATAACCTCTAGTAAGACCAATACTCTTCTTCGACGATACGTGCTTGTGTAATTTACGAAACCTCATTTTCAAGCGTATTTATTTGATACTTTATTTCGTGAGTGTTTCGTCCGTCGCCTTCGTGTATCGTGTTTCCCGCTCACCACAGCAGCGTGTGCGCTTGATACAGCTGGGGATTCGGGGCGGCGATCGTCCTGTAAAGGCGCGTCCAGACTTGCAACAGAACATCGTAACGCAACCGCGTCGCGCTCCTGTCTGGGCGGTACTGCGTAACTTCGTCGCGCAACCTTAGCCCGCAACATGAACGATACGGAACGAGGTTCGCTGCGTTCCACTGCTTGTCGGTTTTACCGCGTCACATCAAAGAGCTGCGTGCTCGGATGTTACAGCAAGCTTGGACGTACACAGGACCTCGGCGCGTAACATGCATTTGCCTCTGTCTGCTTGATCAGTAAACATGGAGTGGATCGAGCAAAACACACTGCATTTTATTGAAATGTACAGAGCTAAGGAAATTTTGTGACTAGCTAGCCATCCCAGGCATTTCAACAAAATTTTAAGGAATGATGCATGGGAGGAGCTGGCGACGGAACTGAACAACGGCCGAGGAATGCCGGAAGAAAATGACGTCCTTGCTTCCTTCACTCCGAAGGGAGAAAGGCAAAATAAAGAACAGCATGGGAACAGGGTCAGGTGCGTATAAATAAAACTATGTAATATTACTTATAAAGTATGGCATCAGACTTTAAATGCGACGACGCATTCTTAAGCTTTCCGCTTTAAACAGTGTGTACGGTACTATATTACGATGTTGGAATATATGCATTGTTTCATTTTCAGCAACTGACGAGGTGTATCAGAGCACATGGTTTGCTTTTAAGAGTCTGCAGTTCCGATGGGAAAGCCGCGAGATGGTTTAAGCACTTCATGTTTACTGCAAAGTAAACACATAATAAATGAAGAGTAAAAAATTTTTAAGTGAAACTAATAACACATTTATTTTCCGGTTTTTGATTCTTCAACACACATAAAAAATTTTCAAAAAGGTTTCTTATAAAAGATTTTCTAATTGCGTAATGCTGTTGATAACACTATGTAAGTTCATAATTGATTGCACCTGTGTTCATTTTTTGGAGTGAGTAGTTATCAGAGATCAAGAATGGTAGAGGCTAATATGGATCACCGTGTATATTTAATGGTTGTTTCTTCACTGCACACTTGAACGTGTAAATCTACGTTTTTGTGGCTAGGTCCACTATATGTTTGGACTATTTAACAGGTTGTAGAGTAACAGCAAACTGTTCATATCCTATAGCATGCGAATTTCACGAAAATATTCACGCGTAATTTATCTTACCATGGAATCTGTCCCTCATGTTGGAGAAATTGTGCTAACTCGCCTCTTATCGCTTTCACCGATGAGCTTGTAATTGTCCGTTTCATGATCTAATGTCCCAGGTGGATTGTAAAGATTGAGCGAGTCAGGGCTTCGTCTTAAGAAATTGTGTAGATGACTCACTGCCATCACAATCAATTCAGCCCTGTCAGGCTGTAGCAGCATTGGCTTTCGAAGTACTCGAAAGACAGCCGGCACAATACCGAACACATTTTCCACCACTCTACGTGCTCGGCACAGTTGATACCGGTAATTGAAACGCCGTTCTAATGAATACTTCGTTTCCGTTTGGTTGCATAATGTAAATAAACATAGGCTGCTGCAGCTATGTCCATCTTTCAAAGCTGCATTGTCTCAACTGGCGGAACGCTGGTAGGTTACGCGTTACGACCTGCGGCGCGGGGTAGAAAAGTTTACCTCGCAACCGCTGTGCGTAACATTGCCCCGTTTAACCTTGGCGCGCGATGTGGTTACGTTACAGAGTTAGGCGCGCATGTCTGTACCCGCCTTAAGCAAGAGGCTAGCGCGCGCTAATGACTCAGTTAATCAGGACGAAAGAATGAGTTTGTTATTGTGTTGTTCGCACGTTGTTAACATCGTTTCTGTGCGTAGTTTAGTCGGAGTTATAGGCATGCGTTTTTTCTTGCATTTTTATGCTTTCCCCCCCCCTCTGTCAAAGTCGTACCGGTATGTTAATAATGTATGGGACACATTGAATTGTTTTGTATGTGGTAGTTTCGCGTTTTTAAGAGCGTAATTTTAATGAGTTGAATGTTTTTAAAGGGGTTCGTGTCGGTGACAGTTTCTGGCATTTTCTTTTCTCGTTATGGCCAAAAAATGTAACAAACGTTATCTCCAAGTATTCAGAGATACCTATAAATTTCCGTTCATTTTACCGTCTGATAAAGGAAACTACCGTATTTTCTCGCGTAATTAACGCCCTTGCATAATTTACGCATCCCAATAATTTTGGGTCCCAAGTGGAGAAAAAGAAATGTTCACGTATTTGACGCACCCACAACTTCGAACATCCATCACTCAGCTCCGGATGCGTTTTGAAATAAAGGTGTCAACTACTCAAGTAGCAGGCTTCCTATCGCGAAGCGGGCATTCCAAACGCAGGGCAACGTGCTGTTATTAGCCGTCAGGAAATCCCACTGCACTAGTTTTACGAGTGTTTCGGGTACGAGACATTCTGTGATCTCAAAATTGTTTGTCAGTCCACAGTATTGGAGTAATACTGCATCATACAAACTCGCGGTGATCAGTTACGTCAAAACATACGGGAATAGAGCAGCGGGCAGCAAGTATTCAGTGTCCAAATGAAACGTGCACTACCGCGGTAACAGCGGCCAACAAGTCTCGCAAAGCATTTCGCTTTCGAAAAAGCGGCAAGTTTCCGCAAGTAGAGGATTATCTGCTTAAATATATGATTTTGTTACGTAATGTTGGATAAGCCGTTTCTCACGAAATGCTGTATTTTAAAGAATGAGAAATAGCCGCGGCACGTGGAATCAATGTCTCGGATTTAAAGGTTAGCCGAGGCTTGATTAATTTTATGAAGAGAAATGGACTTTCTCTTCGACGAACAACAACATTATGTCAAAAAATGACGAATGATTTCAACCATTTTCATCGCTTTGTGATTGAGAAGCGTGAAGTGAAGGAATATTTGATCTCCCTTATAGGAACCGCAGGTCAGACGCCAATCAGTTTCCATATGTCACAAAGTCGATAAGAAAGGAACATACAGTGTTATCGTACGCGCTATCGGAAGCAAAAAACAACGATGTACCGGTACTGCAATGCTTGCTGTAACAGCTGATTGCAGAAAGCTTGCACCTTACATTGTTATAAAACGAAAAACAATGCCTAAAACAAAATTTCCGCGAGTGATCCACGTTCGTATTCAAGAGAAAGGGTGGATGGACACGTCACTCGTACAAGATTGGATACGAACGGTTTGGGGTAATGTAGCAGGGTCCCTCCTTCGATGCCCGGCCCTTCTCGTGTGGGATAGTTTTCTTTTCCTGCCGGTATGCCATTCAGGTCGTATTTTCAGCTCCTAATAAGAACAATATTTTCTAGTGTCGGTACTTCAAACCCACGTGTCTAACTTACCTGATGTACCCTATTTTGACTATTCAGAAAAAAATCTCACGCCGGAATTTCACGCTATATGAGTATAACCGCAAATGAGTTGAACCAGTTGTGTTTATATTATATTTAATGTATCTTTTAAATGTAAATGAATTGTAAATAATTTGTAAAGATCTGAATTCCTTGAATAATTTACGCATTCTAAGTTTTCGCCTGTATTTTTCGTCAAAAAAGTGTGTTAATTACGCGAGAAAATACGGTATTATGCATTTTGTTGTGTGTGTGTCGATATGACAAATATTATTTGTATGTGTCATAAATGAGAGTGATTAGGTACATTTTCGTGTAACCAGTTTTATGTTTTCTTAGTTTAAGATTTTAAATTTAGTGGTCAATTCGCATTTTAACTGTAGATATGTATGCCTTTTATCCTGACCTATTTTCACGTAGACTGTGGTGAAATATATGTGACAAAATACAATAATTAAAAATCTTCCTATTTTTTGTTTCTAAAAGTTGGCAGGTATGTATTAGAATTCTTCACAGGAAGGGCCCCATCCTGATAGACATGCAGTTCACCTATATGGCGTGTCGATGGGTCCGCCTTGTTAATATTTATTATTTATTTATTTACATATTTTACGCCCACATTGGAGCACTGAAATCAATACATTTGAGTTAATTTCTTCTTCTTCTTCTCCCAGAACTTTTTCATCCTCTTCGACCTGGAAGCCCTTTGTGTGTCCGATATAGTATATTGTTTCCGTTCAACTGCTTTTAGTTTGAGACTTATGCTTTTGTTCTTCAAAATCCTCTTCTCTTTTCTGTCTTTGATTTGTTGCCGAGTTATACCCAATTCTTCCAAATCGTCCTGAACTTCTTTGAACCAATTATTATTGATTTTATTCTTCAAAAAGTAATCGAATAGTTGTTTCAATATCCTGGTGTCTGCTAATCTTGATATGTGACAGAAAAAGGAAATTCTTCTTTTACGCATTGTAGATATTATTGATTCACATTCACGATAGACAATGTTGTTAGGCAACAATCTCCACTGTCCATCAACTTGGTGTTTTTTATTAATAATTGTTCTAAATATTCTTCTCTCAGTTTTCTGTAATTTGTCTGTTGTAGATTTTACATTTAATTTGAATAAAGTTTCACTAGCATAGGTTGCCTCTGGTTTAACTATGGAATTATAGTGTTTCAGCTTAGCGTTTATCGAAAGAGATTTTTTTTTATAGGTTGGCCAGGTAAGTCTTTGTGCTTGTTTAAATTTAGTTGTTCTGTGTTCTATTGCTTCTTTTTCATTTGTGTTCCATGTTATTATTTCCCCAAGATATTTGAATTTCTGAACAATTTTAATCTCTTTATTACTGTTCAGCTGAATAACTGGTAAATCAACTTTAAAAGTTGGCATCATTTCTGTTTTTTCAAATGAAATTTGTAATCCCATTTTTTTAGCTATAATTTCTAGTTGTTCAATTTGAAATTTAGCCTCTTCTATTGTATTTGCAAGTAATGCTAAATCGTCCGCAAAAGCAAGGCAGTTGAGTTTAATATTTCTACCGATCTTGATAGTTGGTTGGCATTTCTTGTTCCATTCACGCATAACCTTCTCCAATGCACAATTAAATAACAATGGTGAAAGTCCGTCTCCTTGTCGAAGTCCAGTTCTTATAGTGAATGATTCTGATAATTCACCTCTAAATTTAACTTTTGCCTTCGTATTTTTAAAAGTCATATTAATGAGGTTAACAAGTTTTTGATGTAAGCCAAATTCTTTAAGGCTTTTTAATAATGAGTCACGATGAATACTGTCGTATGCTTTTTTAAAATCTACAAACGTGATGACCAGACCCTTACTTCGAACTCTTTGGTGCTTCATTATCCATTTTAAACTAATGATTTGATCTGGACAGCTTCTACCTGGTCGAAATCCTCCCTGATATTCTCCAAGTTCTTGGTCGAGTTGTTCTTGGATTCTTGTGTATATAATCTTGGATAAAATCTTGTATGTAATATCAAGTAAGGATATCCCCCGATAATTATTTGAATCGGAGCGATCACCTTTCTTGTGCAGCGGGTGGATTATCGCTGTATTCCATTCCTCAGGAAGCTTCTCCGTGTTCCAAATATCAATGATGTATTTATGTAGGTTTTGAATAGTCTGATCATTAGCATTCTTCCATATTTCTGCTACTATTTGATTCTCTCCTGCTGCTTTGTAGTTTTTAAGTGCATTAATTGCCGTTTTCACTTCATTGTAAACTGGTGGTATAATCTTTTGTAATGGAGTTTTATTTTTTGGGTTAGGATCAAATTCTAAATGTTCCACAGGATCCTCACAATTAAGTAACTCTTTAAAGTATTCTGCAAGAATGTTAGCATTATCCTGATTATTGTGTGCCATTTTACCATTTTTATTTCTTAACATAAGTGTGGGAGGGGTAAATTTAGATTGATATTGCTTGAATGTTTTGTAATAGTCTCTTGTTTTATGCTGATTGAATGTTTCTTCTATAGTGCTAAGCATTTCCTTTTGATAATTCCTTTTAATTGTCCTAATTTCTTTAGCTGTTTGTCTTCTGGCATTAATTAGTTCTTCTCGAGATTTTTCCGTTTTCCTCTGTTGATCATTTATCCATGCCTTGTGTCTTGCTTGAATTGCTTTGTCACATTCCTCGTTCCACCACGCATGTTTCTTTCTCCTTTTGATTGGGGCAATTTCTTCAGCTATGGTTTTAAGTTTGTTGATCATTGTCTCTAATTTGTCATTTAAAGGTGTTTTGGATCTCTCTAAATATATTTTATTATTTATTAAGTAACTGGGATCATAATTTCTCCTTGCTTTGAGATGATTATGTTTGTGTTTCCTTTTTGGTGTTAACTTGATTTTTATTTTTGAGATATAATGATCCGAGTCAATGTCTACCCCACGGAGGACTCTGACATTATAAATTTCTTTATGATAATCTTTATCCATGGCAACATGATCAATCTGAAACTCTCCCAATTTTACGTTAGGGCATTTCCATGTCATAAGTTTATGTGGTCGCCTCATGAATCTGGTGGTTTCCAAAACGAGTCTATGATCTGCACAAAGTTCAATTAATCTTTGGCCATTTTTGTTCGTTAATTTATGAGCTGGCCATTTTCCTACAACTGTGCGATACTTCTTTTCTCTGCCTATTTTAGCATTGAAATCTCCAAGTAAGATTTTTATATGCTCATCAGGGATCTTCGCTAATATGTAATCAAGTTCCTCCCAAAAGTTTTCAACTCCTTCTCTATCTTTATTGTTTTTGTCATTTGTTGGTGCATGGACATTTATTAAAGTATAAGTTTTATTCCCTACTTTAATTGTTAGAAGTGCCATCCTCGAAAATTTTGAAGAAAATTCTTCAATTGAGTCTATTATGCTACTATGAACAAGAAAACCTACACCAAATTGAGGGACATTCTTCATTACTCTTTCTCCTGGAGGTCCTTTGTAGAGACGATAACCTCCTGATTCAATTGGGTCCTGGTCTGTGTTCCTAAGTTCTTGTAAAGCCATTATTAAAATCCTATGTTGGTCCATCACATCAGTTAAATGTTTCAACTTGCCCACCTTACTTAGTGAATTAATGTTTAATGTTGCAAAGTATGAAAATTTTCCTGATTTGTTGAACTTAAGTCTCTTCTTACATTGTTGGGTTAGTCCACTGTCTGTCAGCTGTCTGTCAATTGTCTGTTGGGCTTCCAGGCGCTCCGATTCGCCTAGGTCTTCTACTTGACACCCCACCGATTCCGAGTGGTGTCTTTGTGCAGATCCTTGTTGTTGTTTGTCCACACCGGTGGATTTATTCATTAGAAGACTCATCATCATTGATTGTCTGATCTTTCGATCGAAACATTTCTGACCAAGGTCAGGCTTTACAATTCCAGATGTGATCTGGAAAGGTGATTAATGAAGTATGAATTGGTGATGAATGAAGTGCTACAAGTTCATCCTAGTTGTTCATGTTATTATAACATTGTTAATTTAATCAATCATCGGTCGTACATGTTTCGAGAAATGGGTATTCTCTTCATCAGCGATAATAATCTCATAAGCAAAATCTCTGTATTATCTAAGACCCTTTATCATTGATTACAATTAAACCATAATTCCTACAAATCGTAATCCTAACACAGAGAACTTCATCGCACACTCAAATCTTTGGTTTTTGTGGTCCTCTGTTAGGAGTTTTGGGACCCAATGGGAGCACAGTTTCCTAAACTTTAGGTGTTCAGAAACAATGTTGTAAAGCACTGATCTCGACATGTCAGGAAATTCATTTGAGATACCTGTTATTGTGAAGCGCCTGTTCTTACGAATTTTCGCTTCAACTGAACCACCAAATCGTCTGTAATCAAAGAAGGGCGACCGGAGCGGTCCTCATCATGGACGTTGTCACGGCCATCTTTGAATTGTCGTACCCACTTATGCACTTTGCTTACCCTCATAACAGTATCACTTTGCAAATCTGTCGAATTTCTGCAGTAGACAGGTTCCTTGCTGACAAAAATCGTATCACTGACCTAACCTCACACGCAGCGGGCGAGTTGATAGTCTTAAACATTTTGAAAGCACAGAACAGAACCGTACAGGTTAGCTACAGAGCTGAAACTGAGCACATTTGTTCCCGAGGCATGCCAGTTCACGACGCACATGCTCGTTGCGATATGCGCGCGAACTACTAGTGTCTACAACAAAACTGACCTTACTTAAAAAACATGCTTCGTACCTGTGTTTCTGTTACAAGTTTTGAAGGCTGTTTTAATGCCATGCTTTTTAAATATGTTTCTGATTTGGTAGACTTGTTTATTATTAAACGTAAAGTAGATAAAAAATTGTTGTTATTTATTTTGTTAAGGTGGTTGAAGGTTGGTGTCTATTTTCATTAATGATTTTCTCTATAAAGGAGCTGTTGTAACCCTTAGTTGTAGCTATACTGCAAATGGTGTTTAATTCGTTTTTAAGTTCTTTTTTTAGACAGTAGGATGCTTAAAGCACAGTATATCATACTGTGGTATGCTGCACATTTATGGGCATGTGGGTGTGTGGAATCTTGATGGATTGTGTTAGCGTTTTGCATTGGTTTTTTAAAAATCTTATAGCTCAATGAACCAGGTTGTCTGATGATCTTTAGATCTAAATACTTGAGATTTTTATAGTTTTCTGATTCCAGTGTAAACTTGAAGTGTGGGTCAATTTGATTAAGGTTGGATAGAGTGGTGATGGCATCAGTTGCACATTCGTCATCCACAAGGACAATCTCCATACACTGCTGTCTTCAGATAGATCGATACGCCCCTCATCAATTCCAGTTCTTCTACATCCATCTCCTTCTCAACTCACGTTGAGCTCGTTTAGTGTCATCGGGAAGGCAGGCTTCAACACTCATTGAGGGGCCATCCTAACAGATCTAGTCTTGATGTGAAAGAAGAAAGCCAGATAAACAAAGGAAAAAAAGGGAAAGACAAAAAGAATAGGACAAATACAGAAAGAGAAAAGGAACCCAGTAGGTCAATGTAAGTGATGGAACAGAACAAACAAGTGCAAATCAAATGCAAGAAAGAGAGAGAGAGAGAGGAATTAATTAAAATAAGTAACTGAGTGAGTTGGCTGAGTGGTTAGGGGCCCACTGCTGTGAGCTTGCAATTCGGGTGATAGTGGGTTTGAACCCTTGAAGACGGTTTCCGTGGTTTCCCATTTTCACACCAGGCAAATGCTGGGGCTGTACCTTAATTAAGGCCACGCCCACTTCCTTCCCACTCCTAGCCCATTCCTATTCCATCATTGCCATATAAACCTATCAGTGTTGGTGCGAAGTAAAGCAACTTGTGTAAAAAAAAAATACAGTACAGAAAATACACAATGACAGGTCATTGTGGGAAGAAGAAGAAGAAAGAGAAACACTAAAAGATATCTTTAATTCTTCCCTTGTCCTGTATTCATCTGTCTTTCTTCTTATCCTATACTTCCTGTAACATGATATAAGATATGTTGAAACAATCCCTTAGAAAGTGTTTTGTAAAATTGTGTGTTAAGACTGCTTAACAGCACTGTTAACACTTAACATCAGTTGAAGATGTTGAGCATTAGAGTTAAAATTCCACAGAAGATATTAGATTTGAAAAATTATAATTTATGATTGTAAAAAGCACTGTTAAAATTTATGTTGGTCTTATAATGCAGGAGGCTGGGGAGAGCCAGCGCCATCACCGTAAGATGTCTCGGTCAGACCGATTGGTGGAACGCAAGAAGAAACTGCTCATGAAACATCCCCTCACTGTTGAAATTGTGATTAAATTAAAAGGTAGGTTTATTATCTCACTGTTTTAATTTATTGATTTCAGCTGGGAACACGTGGATGTAAGATCAGCTGTTTGACTAAGCGGGTATGTTCCCTGCTGCTGGATGAGAGACGTCATTGAATGGCATTAATGGACAAATAAGTTTGAATGGAAGTAGGAAAGATCATAATGTGAAGATTAAGTTGTAATTCATGAGGGCAAATTGGAGCAAATATGTGTTTTAGGAAGAGGAATAAGGGATTAGAATAATTTATTAAGGGAGATGTTCGATAAATTTCCAACTGCTTTCAAATCATGTAAGTAAAGACTAGTTAAGTAATTGATAGGGAATCTGCTACCTAGACAGCCCTTAATGCAGATCGGTGGTGATAGATTGATTTGATGTTATCTCAGCCAGAAGTCATACATCCTTGATGCTCTAGGAAACAAGAAAATAAAGAATGATGCCATATGTTCATACAGAGGAGTTAGTACAGTAGGGTAAATATGATTTTTCTGTGGAACTGGTCCAAGAAACCCAGGACTCCATCCCAACAAGTGCTTCCAGAAGTACCGTGTGATGAAATAAATGTTGCAATAAGTGTTCTTAACTGACATTATTAAATTTTGTACAGATTTACTTTCAAAATGTTTAAAATAAATACAACAAACTCGATTATGCAGACATACAGTAGCTTGGTTAACCTGAAATTAACTCTCTTTTTACGAGTAACATATGACTTGCTGAACATTATTTCACACTCTGTTTGCTTTTGGGAAGTAGTTGTCCATTTTTTTTTTTTCTGGTTCACTTTATCATTTACATCTTTTCCTTTGGATAGTCCTCATTTCTGTAGTGATAGGTCTATGTAATAGGAGTAGTTTTGTTCTGCACATGCCAACAATGTATTGATATGTATTGATGCCTCGGTGTGAGCAACAAGGGATTCCTTAGATCGCCTCTTATCACCCTCTTCCTCTAGTGCGCATACTCTGTTTGCCGTGCTCACAATTTCTGTGGCGCTTAGCTTCAAATTCTGATTCACGTGTTTCACTGTTTGCCACTCACAGATGTTTCCAACATCCACTTCGTCACAACCAGCAGAGTGCTTATTAAGATCTTGAAGATTTACAGTTGTGTTATATTCATCACTATGGAACCCTATAAAAACAGTATCATTGAATGGTGCTACAATTACTTTACGTGAGCAAGCTATTGTGATCTGCACAATATCCATAGCTGTACAATTCCATGAACTGCATTGAGGATATTAGGAGATTTGCAGGCGGTTGAGACACTGGCCTTCTGACCCCAACTTGGCAGGTTTGATCCTGGCTCAGTCCGGTGGTATTTGAAGATACTCAGATACGTCAGCCTCGTGTCAGTAGATTTACTGGCACGTAAAAGAACTGCTGCGGGACTAAATTCCGGCACCTCGGCGTCTCCGAACACCGAAAAAGTATTTAGTGGGACGTAAAGCAAATAGCATCATTATTATTATTATTATTATTATTATTATTATTATTATTATTATTATTATTATTATTATTATTATTTACATATTTTACGCCCACATTGGAGCACTGAAATCAATACATTTGAGTTAATTTCTTCTTCTTCTTCTCCCAGAACTTTTTCATCCTCTCCGACCTGGAAGCCCTTTGTGTGTCCGATATAGTATATTGTTTCCGTTCAACTGCTTTTAGTTTGAGACTTATGCTTTTGTTCTTCAAAATCCTCTTCTCTTTTCTGTCTTTGATTTGTTGCCGAGTTATACCCAATTCTTCCAAATCGTCCTGAACTTCTTTGAACCAATTATTATTGATTTTATTCTTCAAAAAGTAATCGAATAGTTGTTTCAATATCCTGGTGTCTGCTAATCTTGATATGTGACAGAAAAAGGAAATTCTTCTTTTACGCATTGTAGATATTATTGATTCACATTCACGATAGACAGTGTTGTTAGGCAACAATCTCCACTGTCCATCAACTTGGTGTTTTTTATTAATAATTGTTCTAAGAATTCTTCTCTCAGTTTTCTGTAATTTGTCTGTTGTAGATTTTACATTTAATTTGAATAAAGTTTCACTAGCATAGGTTGCCTCTGGTTTAACTATGGAATTATAGTGTTTCAGCTTAGCGTTTATCGAAAGAGATTTTTTTTTATAGGTTGGCCAGGTAAGTCTTTGTGCTTGTTTAAATTTAGTTGTTCTGTGTTCTATTGCTTCTTTTTCATTTGTGTTCCATGTTATTATTTCCCCAAGATATTTGAATTTCTGAACAATTTTAATCTCTTTATTACTGTTCAGCTGAATAACTGGTAAATCAACTTTAAAAGTTGGCATCATTTCTGTTTTTTCAAATGAAATTTGTAATCCCATTTTTTTAGCTATAATTTCTAGTTGTTCAATTTGAAATTTAGCCTCTTCTATTGTATTTGCAAGTAATGCTAAATCGTCCGCAAAAGCAAGGCAGTTGAGTTTAATATTTCTACCGATCTTGATAGTTGGTTGGCATTTCTTGTTCCATTCACGCATAACCTTCTCCAATGCACAATTAAATAACAATGGTGAAAGTCCGTCTCCTTGTCGAAGTCCAGTTCTTATAGTGAATGATTCTGATAATTCACCTCTAAATTTAACTTTTGCCTTCGTATTTTTAAAAGTCATATTAATGAGGTTAACAAGTTTTTGATGTAAGCCAAATTCTTTAAGGCTTTTTAATAATGAGTCACGATGAATACTGTCGTATGCTTTTTTAAAATCTACAAACGTGATGACCAGACCCTTACTTCGAACTCTTTGGTGCTTCATTATCCATTTTAAACTAATGATTTGATCTGGACAGCTTCTACCTGGTCGAAATCCTCCCTGATATTCTCCAAGTTCTTGGTCGAGTTTGTTCTTGGATTCTTGTGTATATAATCTTGGATAAAATCTTGTATGTAATATCAAGTAAGGATATCCCCCGATAATTATTTGGATCGGAGCGATCACCTTTCTTGTGCAGCGGGTGGATTATCGCTGTATTCCATTCCTCAGGAAGCTTCTCCGTGTTCCAAATATCAATGATGTATTTATGTAGGTTTTGAATAGTCTGATCATTAGCATTCTTCCATATTTCTGCTACTATTTGATTCTCTCCTGCTGCTTTGTAGTTTTTAAGTGCATTAATTGCCGTTTTCACTTCATTGTAAACTGGTGGTATAATCTTTTGTAATGGAGTTTTATTTTTTGGGTTAGGATCAAATTCTAAATGTTCCACAGGATCCTCACAATTAAGTAACTCTTTAAAGTATTCTGCAAGAATGTTAGCATTATCCTGATTATTGTGTGCCATTTTACCATTTTTATTTCTTAACATAAGTGTGGGAGGGGTAAATTTAGATTGATATTGCTTGAATGTTTTGTAATAGTCTCTTGTTTTATGCTGATTGAATGTTTCTTCTATAGTGCTAAGCATTTCCTTTTGATAATTCCTTTTAATTGTCCTAATTTCTTTAGCTGTTTGTCTTCTGGCATTAATTAGTTCTTCTCGAGATTTTTCCGTTTTCCTCTGTTGATCATTTATCCATGCCTTGTGTCTTGCTTGAATTGCTTTGTCACATTCCTCGTTCCACCACGCATGTTTCTTTCTCCTTTTGATTGGGGCAATTTCTTCAGCTATGGTTTTAAGTTTGTTGATCATTGTCTCTAATTTGTCATTTAAAGGTGTTTTGGATCTCTCTAAATATATTTTATTATTTATTAAGTAACTGGGATCATAATTTCTCCTTGCTTTGAGATGATTATGTTTGTGTTTCCTTTTTGGTGTTAACTTGATTTTTATTTTTGAGATATAATGATCCGAGTCAATGTCTACCCCACGGAGGACTCTGACATTATAAATTTCTTTATGATAATCTTTATCCATGGCAACATGATCAATCTGAAACTCTCCCAATTTTACGTTAGGGCATTTCCATGTCATAAGTTTATGTGGTCGCCTCATGAATCTGGTGGTTTCCAAAACGAGTCTATGATCTGCACAAAGTTCAATTAATCTTTGGCCATTTTTGTTCGTTAATTTATGAGCTGGCCATTTTCCTACAACTGTGCGATACTTCTTTTCTCTGCCTATTTTAGCATTGAAATCTCCAAGTAAGATTTTTATATGCTCATCAGGGATCTTCGCTAATATGTAATCAAGTTCCTCCCAAAAGTTTTCAACTCCTTCTCTATCTTTATTGTTTTTGTCATTTGTTGGTGCATGGACATTTATTAAAGTATAAGTTTTATTCCCTACTTTAATTGTTAGAAGTGCCATCCTCGAAAATTTTGAAGAAAATTCTTCAATTGAGTCTATTATGCTACTATGAACAAGAAAACCTACACCAAATTGAGGGACATTCTTCATTACTCTTTCTCCTGGAGGTCCTTTGTAGAGACGATAACCTCCTGATTCAATTGGGTCCTGGTCTGTGTTCCTAAGTTCTTGTAAAGCCATTATTAAAATCCTATGTTGGTCCATCACATCAGTTAAATGTTTCAACTTGCCCACCTTACTTAGTGAATTAATGTTTAATGTTGCAAAGTATGAAAATTTTCCTGATTTGTTGAACTTAAGTCTCTTCTTACATTGTTGGGTTAGTCCACTGTCTGTCAGCTGTCTGTCAATTGTCTGTTGGGCTTCCAGGCGCTCCGATTCGCCTAGGTCTTCTACTTGACACCCCACCGATTCCGAGTGGTGTCTTTGTGCAGATCCTTGTTGTTGTTTGTCCACACCGGTGGATTTATTCATTAGAAGACTCATCATCATTGATTGTCTGATCTTTCGATCGAAACATTTCTGACCAAGGTCAGGCTTTACAATTCCAGATGTGATCTGGAAAGGTGATTAATGAAGTATGAATTGGTGATGAATGAAGTGCTACAAGTTCATCCTAGTTGTTCAGGACTGGGAGTAGGCATTTCCTCCATACTCCGCATATGTTATGGTTTTCCCGCCAATACTCGGGTAGCTGATTGCAGTGGTTTCCCACTGGGCGATGGGGTCGCCACATCCCTACGCCAAATTATTATTATTATTATTATTATTATTATTATTATTATTATTATTATTATTATTATTATTATTATTATTATTATTATCATCATCATCATCATTGACTCTAGACACGGCCAGCTAGACTCTCACATTGGCATGATGGCAGAAGCAGACATTCTGTGTGATACAGTGGAGCTCCCTGGTGTATCAAGGGAAAGTATTCACAATGGCCGAAATGGTAGGAGTATTGACCTAAATCTGATTGATGATATTAGTCGGCAGATAATGGATAATCAATACAAAGAAGAGGTGCATCTTGAGACAGCAAGATCACTGTTAAAGAACATAATGGCTATTCCTCTCAAAAATCTCAAAACGGAAATAAAGAATGGCCTCATGAAGCTGGAAGAAGCTTTAGAGGCTGGAGCAGCATGCAGGATGTTGTGGAAGAAATCTGCAGAAGAACAAAAGCAGAGACCAATTACCATGGAGAATAAGGAATTGTCCAACACATCACTAGTGACAAATGACTCGGAAGAGGAAGATCAAGGAAAATGGGAGACGTTTCTGTCAGAGAAGAAAAGAAAGAAGAAGAGCGAGGATAGGAAGCACGAAGATATTCCAACGAAACAGGCCAGTAATGATCCTGAAACTACAGTGCTTAGCGAAAGTGGGAAACGACCTCAATCTAAATCTAGGAGTCGTACAGAAGCCGTAATTATCAAACCGATGAACGGTAAGACTTTCGCTGATGTTTTGAAGGATATCAGGAACAGGGTGAAGCCTGAAGACAGTGGAACAGGCATTCGATCCATCCGTAAAACAAGAGCTGGAGCTGTCCTTATTAAATTCAACAAAACAACTAAGATTGAAAATAGGGAGGTATTCAGTAATTCTCTGAGAGATGCCCTCGGACGTGATGGCGATGTAAAGGCGTTAATCCCCCGAACTACACTGGAGATTCGAGACATGGATGGCGTCACTACCGCCGCAGACGTGGAGGAAGCTGTAAGACGAGATTCCGGAAATCCCCATGGAGAACTTAAAATATCGGTCTCGAAACCAAACAGCTGGGGACAGAAACTTGCCATCTTCGAAACCAAAGACGAGGACGCTCAGAAATTACTGGAAGCAGGAAGAATTAAGATAGGATGGCTATACTGCAGAGTAAGAGCTAGAACCATGTTACCTCGCTGCTTCCGATGCCTATCATATGGTCATCTGGCAAAAAACTGCACAGGTCCCGACAGAAGTAAGCTCTGTTTTAAGTGGAGAATCTGACCACAAGGCAGTAGACTGTAAAAAGAACAATCCACGATGTATGCTTTGTACAGACAAGGGTGTTAATGAAGCTAAACGAAATCACATTCCTGGATCGGGAGCATGTGCAATATTTCGTGAAGCTCTGGAGAAAGCAAAAAGTCACAGTAAATGATGCGAATACTTCAAGCAAACATGCACAGGAGTCAAACAGCTAACGATCTTATGACACAGCTGATTTACGAGATGGAAGTAGACATCGTTATTATTAGCGAACCATATCAAGAGAGGGACCATCCAGGGTGGTTTGTGGATAACCTCGGAACAGCTGCAATTTGGATACCAGATCTAGGAAAAGTCCCAGTAACACAGCATGGATGCGATGACGGTTTTGTTTGGGTACAGACTGGGGGAATCACTATTGTAAGCTGTTATTTTACGCCAAATGAATCTGTTTCCAACTTTCAGATGAAAATTGATGGTCTTGAGGATGTAATACGCAGAATGGAAAAAAAACTAGTGGTCGCTGGTGACGTAAATGCTCAAGCGTTGGAATGGGGCATGCCACAAACAGACTCCAGAGGACGTCGTATAATGGAGATGGCAGCCAGAACGGGTTTGGTGGTCAACAACATTGGAAATGTGCCAACATTCCGACGGCCAGGATGCCAGGGAACAATACCGGATGTAACCTTTTCATCAGAGGATATTATGCCTAAGATTTCTGAATGGCAAGTGATTGAGAACTATACGGGGAGCGATCACCAATATATCATCTTTCGACTTCTTCAAGAATCTCCTCAAGAAAGAAACATCTTGCGCAGACCAGCACGGTGGAACGTAGCCGGTATTGACAAGGAAACGTTCATTGATGTAATACGGAATGGAATGGAGAACATAACTGAAAAATGTTCTACTCATAGAGGGAAAGAAGCAGCTGGTGTATGTGTTGAACTCACTATGCAGCTAATCCATCAAGCATGCAACGCCTCAATGCCCCGAAGGAGGCCGCGAAATAGCAAGCGCCCAGCGTACTGGTGGACCGAAGAGATTGCTGAACTGAGAAAGAATTGTCTGCGACTTCGACGCAGGGCTCAGAGGATGAGAGGCAGTCAAGAGAATACCTCAGTCACAGCGGAGTACAAGTCAGCGAAGAAGGAACTCCGTAATGCAATCAGAAAAAGTAAAGCCGATAAATGGTGGGCACTGGCTAAAGAAGTAGAAGATGATCCATGGGGACAAGGTTATAAGATTGTAATGAAGAAACTCGGGACATTTTCAACCCCGAGTGCGGATCCGCAAACAATTAAACAAATTGTGGATACACTATTCCCAGACCATCCAGAGAGGATTGACTGTGATGACGAAAAAGAACTGGATGACATACCCCTCTTCACTGTAGAAGAGCTGAATAGAGCTATTAGCTCTCTTAGAAACAAGAAAACTCCAGGACCAGATGGTATACCTACAGAAGTGTTAAAGATAATAGCAGAACTATGTCCAGAACTGTTGCTGAATATGTACAATCATTGCCTGCAAACGGGTGTTTTTAGTCCCCGATGGAAAATGGCTCGTTTGGTTCTGATCAGCAAAGGAAAACTTGGCGGTTATAGACCTTTATGTATGCTGGACACAGCCGGAAAAGGCCTGGAGAAACTTCTGCAGCCCAGAATCCTCTCAGCAGTTCAACTAGCAGGGGATCTATCTGTTCGCCAACATGGATTTCGGAGGGGACACTCGACGCTGGATGCAGTGTGGGAGGTGGTGAATACAGCAGAAAGGGCACAAATGGGCAATCATCATTCCCGTAAATTGACACTTCTTGTGACCCTGGATGTGAAAAATGCCTTCAATTCGGCAAGATGGAGCGACATGTTGGTAGCTCTTGAGGAAACTTTCAAGCTACCACAATATCTTATGCGCATAATGAGAGATTACTTCAAAGATCGCACTCTGTTGTATGATACGGAAGATGGAGAAAAGACAAAACGCCTGACGGCTGGTGCAGCGCAGGGATCGATCCTTGGTCCAGATCTTTGGAACATAATGTACGATGGCTTGTTACGTTTGGAGATGCCAGAGGACACGAAGCTTGTGGGCTACGCCGATGATGTGGCCGCCTTGATAGTAGCTCGTAATGTTGAAATGGCTCAAATCAAACTGAACCAGGTGATGCGGCGCATAAAAGAATGGATGATGAACCACAGTCTAACATTAGCCGAACACAAAACGGAGATAGTTCTTCTGACGAGGAAAAGGATTGAAACTCTTGTACCAATGACTGTTGGAGAGTTAGTGATTGAAACATCTGCGAGCACAAAATATCTAGGAGTGACACTTGACTCCAAGCTCACATTCTGGAATCATATTCAGAGAACGACAGACAAGGCAGTAAAATACATGACTGCACTTAGCAGACTAATGGGAAATATTAAAGGTCCGAAATCCAGCAAACGACGTCTTCTCATGTCGACGGTTCAGTCAGTGCTCTTATATGGCTCTGAAATCTGGGCTGAATCCTTGAGATTCGCTTGGTATCGGAGAAGGATAGCTGCCGTACAACGGAGAGCGGCTTTACGTATTGCATGCGCATACCGCACGGTCTCCGAGCCTGCAATCCTCACGGTGGCAGCAATAGCCCCAATAGACCTACTTGCATTGGAGCGACATGAAATCTGGCGAACCCAAGGAGAGCTGGGAAAGAAATGTGCAAAGAAGCGTGCCTTCAGTCAACGGATGAGGCGATGGCAACTCAGATGGGAAAGTGACCCTCGAGGCAAATGGACCAAGCGATTGATACCACGCTTGGATATCTGGGTTGAAAGGCCCCATGGTGAAGTAAATTACTACCTCACGCAGCTTCTAACAGGGCATGGATATTTCCGGAAATTCCTGCATAAAGTGGGCAGAGCGAATGACGCAGCATGCATATACTGTGATGACATTGATGACGTATTTCACACCTTTTTTGTATGCGGCCATTGGACGATTCAGAGAAGATGTGTGGAAACTGAAATAGGAGAATTGACAGCAGATAATATTATTTCGGTGATGCTGCGAAACCAGGAATCCTGGGATCGCGTGGCAGTGTACGTGGAGAATGTCCTTCGTCAGAAGAAGAAGGATTTGGAAGCATACGAACGTTCGTAAAGGAGAAATGAAGAAAGAAGACGTCTGAAAGACAAAGCACGATATCACCCTGAAGTAATGCGAGAGCGGTTCCGGGGTGATGATACACATCGTGGGAAAAGGGTGTGTGGTTTTTAGTGGGTAAGAATCCCACACACTTGTGGAGTGCGGACCCTTCACAAGTGTCTTTTTGAAGATTTTCCACAATCCCTCGTAAAAAAAAAAAAAAATTATTATTATTATTATTATTATTATTATTATTATTATTATTACAGCGTTCCAGTTTTCAAATACTTGGGTAGCGTTATATCAAATGACAACCTAGCAAAACATGAGGTGAACAATCGAATCAATAAGGCAACACAATTCTACCACCAGGGGCCTGTTCCACAAAAGTATGGTCTTGTACATTACAAGTAAATTCTCTAGTAACTTGTACAAATACCAGAGTTTCTGTTCCACAAAAGAATTTTCTACAGTTGTACTTTACTACTCCATACTTACAAATTACTAGTGAATTTTTATAGGCGTGTTCCACAAAAGTACTAGTACTTGTAACTTACTAGCGAATTGAGAAGAATTCTCTACCAGTGAAAGGACAATAATATATAAATGTACTAGTGCTATTTAAATATGCTTATTTTGGATACATTTTGATAAATATGTGGTCTAGCAGTAGTGATAGTGATGGTGATGAAAATGAAAACTATCGTCTGTACAGGGAAAGAATAAACTTCCAGTTTAACACTGTATTTGAATACAATGAACGTTTTAGGTTAAGCACAATATAGTGGAAGAACTTTTGATAGATATTGGCCATAGCTTAAAATATCCTACGAACAGAAATAAATCTCTCTCTGCTAAACAACATTTACTAACAACATTACATTGGCTAGGAAATGGTGGTCAGTACCATGGTACTGCAGATATGCTTGGGATGGCAAAATCTTCAGTCTGTGGTAGTTGCAATAAATGATATAAAATTTCCTCAAATTGTTTGTTGGCCTGAAAATACTGAAAAAAACATATTCCAAGAAGGACATTCCTGGAATCATTAATGAGCAGAATATCTCTTACATACGTCCAACTTTTCCCTTCAAAAGCTCCATGAGCTTTTCCCAAGTCAAATATTTCCATCCAACCATTTATTTTGTCTTGTTTTTTCAGACTCTCGCTGAATCCACCGAAACGAATATCATTCCTACCTTCTATTTCCTTCAAAATGAATAACTTTGTTTCTCTTGACATCATTTTAACAATTCATGCAGAGTTTTGCAATTTCGTAACAATTAAGTTTGGCGGCCGAATATCGTTATTAGCGGCATCTGATTCCTAATGACAGACCAAGGTATTATAGGTATGTTAGACTCTCGTAGAACATACGCGAGGATCGCGGAAGAACAGAATGGGTGATAATAATGGAGTAATTTCCTATCATCAAAGAAATAAACTGAAAAATAACATCGTAGCATTAAAAAATTCACAGGAATATTAGTTCTTTCAATCTTTGCTGCGTAAGTTACAGTAAAATACGATATTACGATAAATGAGGCAAGCATAACCTAATTCAACGAATGGAATACGAAAATAAACAGCTGATTCATGCTATGACGTAGTATGTTTATTGATATGTCGTCACTTGTGAAACTTGTAACAATTCACTGGTAATATACAAGAGACTATCAATCTTTTGTGGAACAGAAATGTACAACTCCATACATTACAAGAACCCACACTAGTAACTTGTAATGTACAAGACCATACTTTTGTGGAATAGGCCCCAGGTAAGACACCTGCTGTGGGATGAGCAAATACCCATGAAAACAAAAATGACATTGTACAAGTCCTATTA